>NC_064631.1:566018686-567268686 GCF_023864275.1 Schistocerca cancellata
TAGACGTCTCTCCGTTGATAACAACATGCTGTGTTCTGTTTGCTAAAATCTCTTCAATCCAGCCACACAGCTGGTCTGATATTCCGTAGGCTCTTACTTAGTTTATCAGGCGACAGTGCGGAACTGTATCGAACGCCTTCCGGAAGTCAAGAAAAATAGCATCTACCTGGGAGCCTGCACCTAATATTTTCTGGGTCTCATGAACAAATAAAGCGAGTTGGGTGTGACACGAACGCTGTTTCCGCAATCCATGTTGATTCCTACATAGTAGATCCTGAGTGTCCAAAAACGACATGATACTCGAGCAAAAAACATGTTCTAAAATTCTACAACAGATCGACGTCAGAGATATAGGTCTATAGTTTTGCGCATCTGCTCGCTGAGCCTTCTTGAAGACTGGGACTACCTGTGCTCTTTTCCAATCATTTGGAACCTTCAGTTCCTCTAGAGATTTGCGGTACACGGCTGTTAGAAGGGGGGCAAGTTCTTTCGCGTACTCTGTATAGAATCGAATTGGTATCCCGTCAGGTCCAGTGGACTTTCCTCTGTTGAGTGATTCCAGTTGCTTTTCTATTCCTTGGACACTTATTTCGATGTCAGACATTTTTTCGTTTGTGCGAGGATTTAGAGAAGGAACTGCAGTGCGGTCTTCCTCTGTGAAACAGCTTTGGAAAAAGGTGTTTAGTATTTCAGCTTTACGCTTGTCATCCTCTGTTTCAATGCCATCATCATCCCGGAGCGTCTTGACATGCTGTTTCGAGCCACTTACTGATTTAACGTAAGACCAGAACTTCCTAGGATTTTCTGTCAAGTCGGTACACAGATTTTTACTTTCGAATTCACTGAACGCTTCACGCATAGCCCTCCTTACGCTAACTTTGACATCGTTTAGCTTCTGTTTGTCTGAGAGGTTTTGGCTGCGTTTAAACTTGAAGTGAAGCTCTCTTTCCTTTCGCAGTAGTTTCCTAACTTTGTTGTTGTACCACGGTGGGTTTTTCCCGTCCCTCACAGTTTTACTTGGCACGTACCTGTCTAAAACGCATTTTACGATTGCCTTGAACTTTTTCCATAAACACTCAACATTGTCAGTGTCGGAACAGAAATTTTCGTTTTGATCTGTTAGGTAGTCTGAAATCTGCCTTCTATTACTCTTGCTAAGTAGATAAACCTTCCTCCCCTTTTTTATATTCCTATTAACTTCCATATTCATGGATGCTGCAACGGCCTTATGATCACTGATTCCCTGTTCTGCACTTACAGAGTCGAAAAGTTCGGGTCTGTTTGTTATCAGTCGGTCCAAGATGTTATCTCCACGAGTCGGTTCTCTGTTTAATTGCTCGAGGTAGTTTTCGGATAGTGCACTCAGTATAATGTCACTCGATGCTCCGTCCCTACCACCCGTCCTAAACATCCGAGTGTCCCAGTCTATATCTGGTAAATTGAGAAATTTCCACCTAAGACTATAACATGCTGAGAAAATTTATGTGAAATGTATTCCAAATTTTCTCTCAGTTGTTCTGCCACTAATGCTGCTGAGTCGGGGGGTCGGTAAAACGAGCCAATTATTAACCTAGCTCGGTTGTTGAGTGTAACCTCGACCCATAATAATTCACAGGAACTATCCACTTCTACTTCACTACAGGATAAACTACTACTAACAGCGACGAACACTCCACCACCGGTTGCATGCAATCTATCCTTTCTAAACACCGTCTGTACCTTTGTAAAAATTTCGGCAGAATTTATCTCTGGCTTCAGCCAGCTTTCTGTACCTATAACGATTTCAGCTTCGGTGCTTTCTATCAGCGCTTGAAGTTCCGGTACTTTACCAACGCAGCTTCGACAGTTTACAATTACAATACCGATTGCTGCTTGGTCCCCGCATGTCCTGACTTTGCCCCGCACTCGTTGAGGCTGTTGCCCTTTCTGTACTTGCCCGAGGCCATCTAATCTAAAAAAACCGCCCAGCCCACGCCACACAACCCCTGCTACCCGTGTAACCGCTTGTTGCGTGTAGTGGACTCCTGACCTATCCAGCGGAACCCGAAACCCCACCACCCTATGGCGCAAGTCGAGGAATCTGCAGCCCACACGGTCGCAGAACCGTCTCAGCCTCTGATTCAGACCCTCCACTCGGCTCTGTACCAAAGGTCCGCAGTCAGTCCTGTCGACGATGCTGCAGATGGTGAGCTCTGCTTTCATCCCGCTAGCGAGACTGGCAGTCTTCACCAAATCAGATAGCCGCCGGAAGCCAGAGAGGATTTCCTCCGATCCATAGCGACACACATCATTGGTGCCGACATGAGCGACTACCTGGAGATGGGTGCACCCTGTACCCTTCATGGCATCCGGAAGGACCCTTTCCACATCTGGAATGACTCCCCACGGTATGCACACGGAGTGCACTTTGGTTTTCTTCCCCTCCCTTGCTGCCATATCCCTAAGGGGCCCCATTACGCGCCTGACGTTGGAGCTCCCAACTACCAGTAAGCCCACCCTCTGCGACCGCCCGGATCTAGCAGACTGAGGGGCAACGTCTGGAACAGGACAAGCAGCCATGTCAGGCCGAAGATCAGTATCAGCCTGAGACAGAGCCTGAAACCGGTTCGTCAAACAAACTGGAGAGGCCTTCCGTTCAGCCCTGCGGAATGTCTTTCGCCCCCTGCCACACCTTGAGACGACCTCCCACTCTACCACAGGTGAGAGATCAGCCTCAATGCGGGCAGTATTCCGGGCAACCACAGTCGTAGTCCGATCGGGGGATGCGTGGGACGAGCTGGCCGTCCCCGACAAACCCCCATCCAGACCCCCACAGTGATGTGACCGAAGCCAATACTGCCTGAAGCTGGGAGCGAAGGGATGCCAACTCAGCCTGCATCCGAACACAGCAGTTGAAGTCCCTATCCATGCTAAAAACTGTTGTGCAAAGAACGTCTGAACTAATCTACAGAGAGCGCAAACAAATCGACACAAAATTTAAACGGTTATTAAAATACAAGGTTGCCTAGTAAATGCAGCAATGCTGCCAATTGTGCACTGCTGACACACTGCTCGGCGGCGGAAGGAGACTACGCGATTTTACACTATTCAGGTACTAAAACGCGATGCTACAACTCTCAAATACTATAATACGCCCGAAATTTATGAATTAAACAATGCAAGTACCAAAAACACGCAAAGAAATTAAGAATTAAACTATGTAACAAATGAGTGAGCTAGGAGTATACGACTTGCTGCTGCAGCTGCTTATCCAACGGCGGCAGGGAGCACACTGACTGTGACCAACCGACACTGGCCGTTCAAAACAAAAACAGAAGACAGACGACTACGCGAATTTACACTACTCAGGTACTAAAACGCGATGCTACAACTCTCAAATACTATAATACGCCCGAAATTTATGAATTAAACAATGCAACTACCAAAAACACGAAAAGAAATTAAGAATTAAACTATGAGTGAGCTAGGAGTATACGACTTGCTGCTGCAGCTGCTTATTCAACGGCGGCAGGGAGCACATTATCATTCATTACTTCATATAGTATAAAGTTTCTTACTTCTAGCATACTTCATCACTAAAATTAACATGTGTAGTTCTATCTGACAGCCTGCAATAATCGCCTCGTATTCTGAAAGAAAAATAATTAGTCAAGACTGCTATCACACGATGTGTATAGTATATTCTTGTTAATGCTTGTTAATTCTGATCCATTTACTCATCATGAGAAGTTATTGCCTTTTCTTTCGTTCATTACGAAGGTGAAATTCCCATTTCATAGTAAACCACTGTTGTTTGTTTAATTTACTTCCTTTACACGTCATTGCTTTCTGAAAATGATGAATATGGATTAATATCTTGCATTTAAATCATATACCCATTAAAGAAAAATTTGTTTCTAGTGATACAACTAAGCAAACAGCATAGCATGACAGAAAACGTAATAGGTCAAAAACATAGACAGTTTTCAAGCGCAAAAAATGTACACACAGTATCATAATGCAGTAGCAAAAAATGTAGAATAGTCAAAATATTGAGGTATCGTAAGGTAAAAATGTCAAAGCCAACTGGTGTCTATTACATCTTAAAGGTTTCATAGTGCATACAGAGAAAATTCTACTTTCGATAGGAAAACAATCATACATACACAAAAAAAAGGAAAATGTGCATGGTCTGATGTGTAACGACAAGAAAAGCGACCTGCTAACCTTACCTTGCCGGGCACTTGTTAAGAAAAAATACTATCATCATCAGTAAGTCGTCACATAGATAAAATTGCATAAGTGGTCATATAAATATCAGGAAATGGTATTACTGTGTGATAAATCATAAAGTATGTTCATTCAATAAAAGGTTTAATATTGGAGACATGGTGATTGCCCTTGCTTTTTCTGGTTCTCAAAGTTTCGAAGTGCACTACTTTATGGTGAGGAATGCTTCGTATTCTGTATGGACCTGCGTATAGAAGCTCAAATTTACTGCATCTACTCTTTCCTCTGTTGGATAAATAGTGCGTACGTACTAATATCTTCTGTCCTACGTGAAAGTCACGCCGTGTACAAACCTGTTTCTGATGTCGTCTCCGGCGCTCTGCGGCACGTTTGATGTTGTTGAGCGCAATGTTAATTATTTCATGGTGACGTAGTCGACGAGATGTAGGAAAAGATACTAATTCTTTAAATTTGTTGCGTGGTTCAACATTTTTCCATATAACAGTCGGAGATAGCATAGTAGATTCATTTGGTATGGAGTTAATTACATCCTGGAATGAGAGTATGTGTATATCCCAATCAATATGTTTTTTATCGCAATATATTCTACATAGTTCACCAATTTCTTTCATCAACCGTTCAGAAGGGTTCGAAGAAGCGTGATACCTGGATATATAGATCGCATAAATGTTTCTAGCTCGTAACATACGTGACCACATCGCAGATCGAAATTGTGGTCCATTGTCAGAAATTACTTTCAATACATGCCCTACATGAAATAGAAAATGTTTTACAAATGCTTTCGAAACAGATTTAGCAGTAGCTCTGCGTAACGGAGTGAAGGTAACAAATTTCGAAGTGAGTTCAACAGCGACAAAGATGTAGCAAAAAAAAATGGTTCAAATGGCTCTGAGCACTATGGGACTCAACTGCTGAGGTCATTAGTCCCCTAGAACTTAGAACTAGTTAAACCTAACTAACCTAAGGACATCACAAACATCCATGCCCGAGGCAGGATTCGAACCTGCGACCGTAGCGGTCTTGCGGTTCCAGACTGCAGCGCCTTTAACCGCACGGCCACTTCGGCCGGCTGTAGCAAAAACCTCTATGAGTTCTGGGAATTGGACCAAAAATGTCTACAGCGGCCATGTGTCTTAATTTAACGGGTACAATGGGATGTAACGGAGGAATATGTGAAGTCGTGTCTGATTTAGCTTTCTGGCAGATTTTACATGACGTTAAAACTCGTCGAATACGTTTTTCCATGTTGGCAAAATAACCGTTCTGTCTCAGTACAAGAAAACATTTTCTGGCTCCGAAATGTGCGTAACTTAAATGAGTATACCAAATTAATTTGTTAACAAGTTCGTCAGGAATACATAATAACCAGTTATTGCTGTCAGGGTGAGAGTGGCGAAACAGAATATTATTGCGTACAGTATAATGGTTTCTAATGGTAACGTTATTCCTATCTTGTCAGGGGTGTCTAATTTCTTTCCATATTTTGTCTTTGCTCTGCTCTAGTGCTATGTCTCGTAATGACGATGAAATGAAATTTTCAAATGCAACTTGTTGAATATACATGACGCTGAAATTTGCTTGGCAGAAGTTGGTTGCGATGTCTTGCTGAGAGAACGGGATAGTGCGTCTGCTACAATATTTTGTATTCCGGGAATGTGAACAACTGTAAAATTAAATTCCTGTAAATAAAATTTCCATGTGCTTCATCTGTCATGTGTAAATTTAGCGGAAAGTAAAAACTGTATAGCTCTATGGTCTGTGTAAACGGTAGTATGTCTTCCATAAAGAAAATGCCTAAATCTGGTAAATGCCCATGCAACACATAATGTTTCAAGTTCTGTGACAGAATAATTACGTTCAGCAGGTGACAGAATGCGACTTGCAAAGGCGATGTTTTAAGTACTGAAGTACCGTCTTCTTCAATTTTCTGAAAATTGTGTACGCCTAAAGCGGTGTTAGAATTGTCGGTGGCAATGGAAAAATTTCTAGTAAGATCTGGGTGTGATAAAAGAGGTGCATTCAATAACGCTTGTTTCAGATTAACAAACTCAGAATGTGCTTGGCTATCCCACTACCAAATAGCGTTTTTACCCGTCATCTGGCATAATCTAGGGGTGTCTAAAGCAGTGTAATGAATAAATTTGCGGAAAAAATTAATTAATCCCAAAAAGCTGCGTAGTTGTTTCTTTGTCGTTGGAACAGTAATGTCACGTAAAGCCTGAAGTTTTTCCGGGTCAGGCGCAATGCCTCCTGCTGAAATTACATGTCCAAGGAATTTTATAGAAGTTTGGCCAAAGTGCGATTTGCTCAGATTAACTGTAAGTCCTTGTGCACGAAACGTTTGCAACAGTTGTTGAAGAATCAAATTGTGTTCAGACCAGTTAGCTTCTGCGATAAGGATCTCGTCTACATATGTTGTGATTCTGTCTTTCAGTTCTGTCGGAAGTATAGTATTCAAACCGCGAATAAATGCTGCTGAAGAAAGAGTTAAACCGAACGGTAATTTGCAAAACTGGTAACAGTCACCAAAACAGAGAAATGCTGTGTACTTTCTGCAGTTCAAATGAGCTGAATTTGCCAAAATCCCGATTTCAAATCTAATGTGGAATAGACAGCAGTACCATGAAATTTCTGTAGAAGTTCTTCTAGTGTTTGAGGGCAATCTGTTTCATTAATAATAATGTCATTGATATGATGCGAATCAAGTACGAGCCGAAGTGAGCCTTTCTTTTTCTTAACAATATGGAGCGGGTTTATGTACGGACTAACTGCCGGTTCAGTAATTCCTTGGTCAAGCATAGCTTGCAATTCTTCCTTAAGTTGTTCTCTGTGAATATATGGAATGGGATAATGTTTGGCTTTAAACGTGCCGTGCTGTTTAATTTGAAATCCATACATAAAACCGGACATAGTACCAGGGAAGTTGTCAAAAACTGGAGCTTGCTGTAAAAGAATTTTGCGTAGCTCTGTACGTTCGTCGTCTGTATCAGAAATCATTTGCATAACGTCATAGTCGGCTTCGTCTGGTGTACTGTAGTTGTGAACACACGTATCTGTGAACAATGTGGAATGACAGTTTATGTTACGTGATGCAGAAACGACCTCTGTCCGATTAACTGTTTGCCCTTCTGCAGACAAAGAGTGCTGAAATTCTAATGCCAGTTGTACATTCCCATCCTTTAACATTAAATAGGAATTTTGAAAGTCAATAATTGCGTCGTGTTGTACCAGAAAATTCGTACCCAAAATAACGTCTGTTGTCAATAAGGGAACAATCCAAAAATTTGAGTGGAACGTATGACCTGCAATACAAAACGATAAGTGTGTCTGTAATTTTACATCTACTCCTTTACCAGATACTGCTCCTTTTACTTTAGTTTTGCTTAATGGTAACGTAGGATAGGTATTCTCTTTGTTACATTCGTTGAATGTTTCTTCATTTATAGCTGACATAGGTGATCCAGAATCGATTACTGCTGAAAATGTGTATGATCCAATCTTTACTTCAATGACAGGGTGGGAAATGGTTTTTTGAATACCTGGTTTTTCATGCAAAAGTGTGTCTCGATGTCGTCAAAAGTAATAACATTTTCGTGAACAAGAGTCTGTGTATCAAAAGTATTGCTTACGCTGCTGGAAGGTTCAGTCTGTACTGTATCTAGTCAAATTCTATCTGACGTGCTGTTATTTGCAGGAAGATGCTGTGGCATTTCGACTATTTGTACTGTCCTGTTACTTCGTCCTGACGTATTAGGTTCGGGATGATACCTACTGTCTGGTTCATTCATGATAATCTGTTGTTGTGGTTGATTCTGCTGCTGGTAAGATCGACTTTTACGCTGAAAATTGTGCTCATTACTTTTACGTCTGTCATGATAGTCATTGCTATACGGCGCGTTGCGATAGGAATTTAAAGGATGTGTCTTCTGCACGTAGTGATTTCCTTGTTGCTGTACATTACTGACGCTACACGTGTAGGCGGCGAAACATTAAAGCTTGGTTGACCTTGCAGACTACATTGTTGGTTAGGTATGTTAACCGGCTGGTTTTGATGCTGTTGTGGGGAAAAGCCTCTATTGTTGCCAAAATGTGTTTGCTGTTGCTGATAATTTTGATAATACTGATAATTAAAATTTTGTCTGTTATTAAAATTCTGGTGGTTGTCAGTCCTGGAGCGTCTATCACCTTTGCTATTGGAGTAGCGTGGTTGAACGTAATGACTACAAGTTTGTTGGCCTTGCTTATGATATGAAAAATTTTTGTTTATGAAAGAATAGTCTGATTGCTGAACTTCCAAAAGCTGTAAGAGATCTCTAAATGCCGAAATATTTTCTTTCTGCTGTCCTGTTAAAAGTGATACTCTTAACGATCGTGGTAATTTAGAAATACACAGTTGGATAAGTGCAGATTCACTGTATGGCTCACTTAAGTACTGGTTTTGTTGGACCATGTGTTCAAAAAACTGCGTGACAGTGGGAAAATTTGAGTTCTCATAATTCGGTAAACTAATTAATTGATCCTTGATTCGGCGCTGTGTCGTCTTCGACCAGTACGCTGACAGAAAAGCATTCTGAAATTCTTCTACCGAGTTGCATTGTCTCGCGATCGGTCTCATACGAGTTGCCGGTTCGCCTTCCAAGAAACTGCAAATAAATTCAAGTTTGTGTTTGACGGGCCAAGTTGGTGGAAAAGCAAAGCTAAATTGTTGTATCCAATCCAAGGGGTGAATCTGTGTTCTGTCATTTTTAAATACTTTATGTTTCCTAACGGATAGAGAATGTTTGTAATCAAAATTTTCGTCTCTGAATGTCTGAACAGGTTCAGGATTGTATGCTAATCTGTTTGTCTGTGACTGTTCGGAATCTAAGTCACGTACTCTCTGTAAATGACCTAAATTATATTGGCTGTGTGAGTGTGAGAAATGTTCGGAGAGTGGCGTATGCTGTGTCGTGTTACAGGCTGAGACATTTCTCATCTCTGTCATCTCTTCCTGTAAAGACCACACTTTTCTACGCAGTGTATTATTAGACGAACGTATCTCACTGATTGTTTGCTGTAAATTTTGGAATTCGGGTGTTTGATTGAAAGAAATTGGTGACGTATCGTCTGATTTGGTATCATTGTTATTTTCGATAACGTCAATACGACTGGCCAATTCATCAAATTTTTCAGTCAGTGCTTTCACCTGATCGTCATTTTTAGTGTCACAAACATTGATTTGTTTTTGGATTTTACGGGTGGTTTTGTTCAATTTCTTAACGTCTGCTTTAATGGCATTGGGATCCTGTATTAATTCCAATTGTTCAAGTCTGCTGGTCACTGTCTGAAAGTCTACTGTGTGTGTGTCTGTTTTTGTTTTAAGATCAGAGATTTCATCATGCAGTTCGGTGTTCAACTGTTTGATAGTATTGATTTCGTCTGATACTGCAGCAATGTTGTTGTCTACGTATGTTTTTGCTTTCGTAAAGAATTTACGCTTATCTTCCTGTCTCTGTGCAGTAATTGTTTCCATGACTTGTTTCTTTACTTTGTTCTGTTCCTGTATAAATTTACGGTAACGCGTTTCACTGTTTTGTAGGTAGTGATTAAAACGTTCGTCAATTTGGCTGTTTTTTGTTCAAATTTCGTGTCTACTTTCGCATTCAGTGTGCGTGAAAGTTCTGCTGACATTAACTTAAACTCGTCGCGTAACTGTGTTGCGTTTTCAGAACATTGTTTAGCAACTGCACTAATTTCATCTCTAAGCAATTTTGTTCTGGCTGCATGTGTATTACATACACTCCTGGAAATGGAAAAAAGAACACATTGACACCGGTGTGTCAGACCCACCATACTTGCTCCGGACACTGCGAGAGGGCTGTACAAGCAATGATCACACGCACGGCACAGCGGACACACCAGGAACCGCGGTGTTGGCCGTCGAATGGCGCTAGCTGCGCAGCATTTGTGCACCGCCGCCGTCAGTGTCAGCCAGTTTGCCGTGGCATACGGAGCTCCATCGCAGTATTTAACACTGGTAGCATGCCGCGACAGCGTGGACGTGAACCGTATGTGCAGTTGACGGACTTTGAGCGAGGGCGTATAGTGGGCATGCGGGAGGCCGGGTGGACGTACCGCCGAATTGCTCAACACGTGGGGCGTGAGGTCTCCACAGTACATCGATGTTGTCGCCAGTGGTCGGCGGAAGTTGCACGTGCCCGTCGACCTGGGACCGGACCGCAGTGACGCACGGATGCACGCCAAGACCGTAGGATCGTACGCAGTGCCGTAGGGGACCGCACCGCCACTTCCCAGCAAATTAGGGACACTGTTGCTCCTGCGGTATCGGCGAGGACCATTCGCAACCGTCTCCATGAAGCTGGGCTACGGTCCCGCACACCGTTAGGCCGTCTTCCTCTCATGCCCCAACATCGTGCAGCCCGCCTCCAGTGGTGTCGCGACAGGCGTGAATGGAGGGACGAATGGAGACGTGTCGTCTTCAGCGATGAGAGTCGCTTCTGCCTTGGTGCCAATGATGGTCGTATGCGTGTTTGGCGCCGTGCAGGTGAGCGCCACAATCAGGACTGCATACGACTGAGGCACACAGGGCCAACACCCGGCATCATGGTGTGGGGAGCGATCTCCTACACTGGCCGTACACCACTGGTGATCGTCGAGGGGACACTGAATAGTGCACGGTACATCCAAACCGTCATCGAACCCATCGTTCTACCATTCCTAGACTGGCAAGGGAACTTGCTGTTCCAACAGGACAATGCACGTCCGCATGTATCCCGTGCCACCCAACGTGCTCTAGAAGGTGTAAGTCAACTACCCTGGCCAGCAAGATCTCCGGATCTGTCCCCCATTGAGCATGTTTGGGACTGGATGAAGCGTCGTCTCACGCGGTCTGCACGTCCAGCACGAACGCTGGTCCAACTGAGGCGCCAGGTGGAAATGGCATGGCAAGCCGTCCCACAGGACTACATCCAGCATCTCTACGATCGTCTCCCTGGGAGAATAGCAGCCTGCATTGCTGCGAAAGGTGGATATACACTGTACTAGTGCCGACATTGTGCATGCTCTGTTGCCTGTGTCTATGTGCCTGTGGTTCTGTCAGTGTGATCATGTGATGTATCTGACCCCAGGAATGTGTCAATAAAGTTTCCCCTTCCTGGGACAATGAATTCACGGTGTTCTTATTTCAATTTCCAGGAGTGTATTTCTTGTGCAACGGATCTAATTTCTTCACTACTGTTCCTAGCACTGGCCTTAATTTCCTCATTTAACTGTTTTTTAGTTTCGTTAAATTGCTCGGCAACGGCTGTAATCTGTTCTGTAAGCTGTTCAGTAGAGGTGTCAAGTTTTTCATTAATTTGTTTGAGATTTTCTTTAAGTTGTTTGTAATTATTGTCTTGTTTTTCATTCGACTGTTTGAGATTGTTGTCTAGTTTTTCGTTAAGTTGTTTGTATTTGTTGTCTTGTTTTTCATTGAATTGTAGCAATAATGCTACAACTTGATCCATGCCAAAATTACCGACTCTATTCTCTGTACTGTGTGATGGTGTATCTGCATTTGTCACGTTTTGTGAAATCATTTGGTCATTGTCTGATTCACGAAAAGGTTTGCTAATTGGACGTGCACTGTGGGTCACTACACCGGAACCAAATAAATCTGACGTATTCTGACTACATTGTTCATCTTCGCGAGAAAAATTTATCTGTTCACTACGCAAATTTTGCAGATCAGGTGTGTCAAACTGGGCAGCATTCATTGTATCGGAACATGCCGCGTCATCAATTGCTAAATTTACTGTGGACATAAATGAATTTTTTTGCACATATTTAGGATTTAAATCAATACTAGTGATCAGCACGCACTGATTATCTGTAATTAGAAGATTATCACTATTATACTGAGTGTCGCTAATATTATCTGTCAAATTGTTCGAGTCAGCTTTCTCACTCATTGCACATCGTGATGTACTGTTAGCAGTTTTTCGCGGCATTTTCACAAATCAAAATTAAGCACAAAATCAAACAAAGGCAAAGCAAAATTGGAACAAATACAATTACAACAAAGAGCAGTAAATTGCCGATGATCTGTGAAAGAAAGAGTGACAAGTTAGTAAATGCGTTGCGCCAGATGCAAACTACATTTAAAATTAGGTAAATAAGAGCAGATATATAACTGACTACTACTCAGAAATTCACAAAGAAAACACGATGCTGCCAGGGTCGCCAAGTGTAACCTCCCCACAAAATAATTTCCGTAACCTAACAATAATACAATGTGACTAATCTCTCAATAAAAAATTGTCGCTCACTTATAACGTTTCAATAATGACTGTGAATTTAAACTGGTAAATTTTGGACGTCAGTAGTGCTGCGTCATGGCCCTGAAAATTCATTATGAATAAATTGAAAAAATCTTACCTCAATTAGGTCGCCGGATAACGCGTATATATCTGCTCCTATAAGAAATTTTTCTGGCGCTGCTCAGTGCAATGCTGGCCGATAGATTTGTCATGTATAAAAAGAAACAACTGATTTTTCTTTTCAAAAATCGGGATGACCAAGGATTGGAGAAATTAGTAAATTCTTTAAATTGAAATGAATTATTGTCAAAAGTTACTTTTTATGAGAAAGATTGTTATTAAGAGATTTTTTAAAACATTTACATGGGGCTTGATATAACAATACTACATATGCGCGAGGCTGCTTTTACCTTATACTACAACGCTCAGGCTCCGCCATCGCTCCACCACGACCGGCCCAGCCAACACGATACACCAGACTGCTTGCTAGCAACTACTTACTCCTACTGCTACGCAGTTCCTACTGCAGTCAACACTGCTCTTTGGTCTCAGATTCTCTTATAGCTTACATATCGCAGGTAGCGCGTGAGCAATCCATCGAAATTACATCTGCTCGAGTGAACAAATTCCTTAATCATGGACCTCTTAAAGTGTTATCCATATATTTATTTTCTCTCTGACTGCACGAGAGCAAAAGCATTTCTTACCACTTCACCTGGCTTTCTGCAACCTCACATGTCAATCACTTCAATTTTCGTTCCTTCTGTACAATGTTGTGGTCTCAGGAATTTCTCTCTTAAGTTATACGGTCTATATTTCATACTAGCATACTCTTTCTAGCGAGGTACGGTCTCTTCACCTATATTAGTCTGCTTCTTATATCCTCCTTGCTTCGCGTTATTTTGCTTCTAAGCTACGTCAATGGCTCCACTTCAGCTACTACCAGCTCCTCAATTTTGAATTAATCACTCACCTTACTTCTGCTGCATTTCATTACTTTAGTTTACTCTCAATCCATATTCAGTCAAATCAACCTATCGATCCTGAAAACTGTGTGTTCAATACTAATATCATTCGTTTTCGTTTCCATCCTTAGCACCTTCAACCCACGCCATCCTGCACCAACAGTATGCTCTGTCCGAGAAGACCACTGGAAGACCAACGGTACCGAACGACCGCCGTTTCGTCCTCAGCCGATAGGGGTCATTGGATGTCGATTGGAGGGGCATGAGGTCAGCATACCGCTCTCCCGACCGTTTTCAGTTTTCGTGACAAGATCCGCTACTTTTCAGTCCAGTAGCTCCTCAACTGGCTTAACAAAGGCCGGGTGCACCCCGTTTGCCACCAGGGCTCTGCAGACCAAGGCGGTCACCCATTTAAGAGCTCGTCAAGCCCGACAGCGTGTACTTCGGTGATCTGGCGGGGACCAGTGTAATCACTGCGACAACGCCGCTGGTGTACATTAACATTAGGCAGTAGTTACAATTAAACTTCCGCTACTTGAGCCAGTGTAAATGGAAAACTATTTACCATATGGGTACATAGCTTCACAGGAAAGATGTTCATACTGCGTTGCTGGATTTGTGTTGTTAGTAACGCTAGTGTCATAGATTACCGTCACCCGCCGGTTCTGGTACAGTGACGTAGGGATGGAGAAACATTCATCAGTGCGCATTATATTTGGAAACAGCCAACATCGGTCTGAAAAAGATGAGCAGGACTTTACTCGTAAAGCTTCCTTATGCAGACAACAGCAATAGTGCCACTGCCCTTTGCGAGTATCGACTCAATAAAAGAATACGGAGAGGTTTTCCTTCCGCATTGGGGTTGAGGGACGTGATTCGGAAGCTGGAATGACTGGCGATTTGAGAACTGCTTCTGGAAGAGGCTGACTGCCAACTGCCCCTCAAGTTGATTAAGAAGTTGCTGTTGCCGCGGCTGACAATACTGGACACAATGTGTCATCTTCAATCAGGGCACGTTCTGTCAAGACTGCTGAACATTCCATGGTCCACCAATAGAAAATTGCTCCAAACAATCGCGAAATGGCATCTCTCGTGCGGTTCCAGGCCATCGTTGATGCGGATAGTCATCACATTGAGTAACGTTTGTAATCTGGAACGGAAACATGGTGAGCAGCTAACAAATGTTAATCTTACGTGTGGAAATTAAAATGTGCTTCTTTCAATGGTTTATTCGTTATTTCTCTTCTGCATTGCTTGGAAATGTTTCCACAAAAGTATCATTGTCCTACGATCACTCCTCTTTAATTGGGATCCTTTCACGTAGATAAAGTTTACTTATACCCACCCTGTATTTTCTTTCGAGTTAGTCATATTGGCTGCAAAATTTGGTTCAAATTCCTCTGGACGCACCAGAGCTATAATGGAACGCACGCCCGCCCACCCCCGCCACACACGCAACATATATTTTTAATACATATAGATGTACCGTAACAGCATGAATTGATCGAATAGTCTACGACATCTGAGTACAGGTGATGTTAAATTCTACTTTTTGGTGGAACTGACCTCTAATATAAAACTGGAAAATAACAGCTCACTGAGTATCAAGAGGTATCCATTATAACAAACGTTGTAAATGGCAGCAGTCGGGTTATAAGAAACAGTAATTACACGAAATACAGATAGATATAAAGGTGAGAATGAATTCTGCTGGCTCGGGAAGAGCCCTCGGAGATACTGTTTCGCTTGCAGCGGTCTGCTGCACTCCAATGATTGTAACTAAGACTCGACGGAAGTCCATTTCACGACCGACAATAAACCTGGGAAAACAATCCAGCGAAAGAGCTCTCCCTGCAGTAGCGCGGAACTGAGCGAGTGAATTATCACACCACTGCCGTACCTCGCCAGATTACTGTGGTTCACCCTGGCGTGCGAGCTGCTGCATTCTGCTGTGCTGCGCTGCGCTCCGCTGTGCGCTAACGTCCGGCCGCACCGGCAACTGCAGCGCTCGTAATCTCCCGTGCGCTGCTTCTCTATGGGGTCGCTGTTTTGGACCGTGGAGCTATGGTTCAGTTTTACGGCTACTGGAGTCTAACGTTCACACGTAAGTTACTGTAGCCACTACTGCTGTAGTAATTACTGCTACACATGGTCGTTTCGTCTAACCACTACAACACACATTTTTTAAAGGACATTTGTAAGATTTGTACCACGGATAATTTCCACTGGTATTCAGTTTATTATATATTGCACAACTGGCCAGTTTCGGCCTTTCTGGACATTTTCAAGTGTATTCTATAAAGTAACAGATCAAAGATATAACCAGTATAAGTTTGACTTATTGAAGTACAAAAGTAATACTTTACTATAGACAGATTAAAATTGTACTTACACGTGTCGCCGTGTTCTACAATTATCCTTTTGTTAAATGACGGATATAACCGACAGATGGCAAGCACATCATGTGCAAGTGTCAGAACTACAACCAGGAAACTTACTGCACGCATTAGTGGTTATCTTCATAACTAATCTCACGTTACAAGACACTTCATGTGCTCGCTTTTTAGTGTTTAAAGAAACAATCACAACAAGCCACACACGTAAGTACACCGAACACCAACAACGCTTGAGAGGGAACTGCACCATTTTCTCGTTTCACAAAATAAGCGAAAACGGCTAAACTGAAAATAATAAAATTCTTGAAAGTTGTATTTACGGATGAAAATGACCCCAATCTACAATCAGGAATTGATTCAATATTCTTTTATGCACAAAAAGAAGCAAAGACCGAAGAAGAAAACGAATTCCTTTCAATCAGCCCAACAGAGCTACAGAAATAAACCTGCTACAAAAAAATTAGCAAAGCAGAAATTCAAGTGACAGTCTAAAGCTCGCCAAATTTTGGACTACCAGACTATATGTCTCGGATATAATGGGAAGAACAATAATTTTCTGCATGTGTTGCTTAGTCGTGGTTGTATTTCCCGTGAAACATATATTCGTCAACTCCTAGTAATGTGAAATGTGTTGGCAGGGTCACAAATAAGACACGTTTTCTCTGTCAATGCATGGCGTTGTGTTGGCCATTTACGTAATTGGATCTTCTTAAAATCTTACCAAAATTTCATAAAGGTAACCGAATCATAGTTACCTTTGAACCTTTTCATTTCTGTAACGGATAAATACATCGCAAAAAGTTTCTAAGCTCCCAATGAAAGTCATCTTAAGAACATTGTGTAAGCATTTCCACGGTTTACGATGAATAGAAATTTTTCAAATGACCGTCCCACCATTGCTACTTTTGGTACCCAAAAATAATCGTTTTTCAGGTTTCTCTCAGTAATCATCCATGAGCAAATGGTGATTTCATAAGCCGCTTAAGGTCTACGAAAGGTATCCCTGATCCGAAAGAACCAATCTTTTTGCTCAGGTATCCTGGGCTGGAGAAAGTGTGGAACGTTTAAATTTTCACCGTGTACTGTAGGATAGGTACAGTATACCCCTTCTCCTGACAGGTACAGAAATGGTCACTGGGCCAAGGGCTTCCCGAACATGTTGATTCCATATATCTGTGAGCAACAGAATCCGAAATACGACTCCATGAAAAATCACAGTTTTCCGCATGGGGTTTGGAACGTATTCATACTATGCATGTACTTCTTGGTCTGAGTGAACCACTACTGCACAATATTTTGCAGTCATCGTTGAGGTGTACGAAGTATGAAATTTTCCCGAGCTGATAACCACCATTCAAGTACACTTTCTACTCCCCATGACTACTCGATCTAGACTGCCTCACACTCCCATCTGAAGACATACAGGTGCCGTAGCTGCCGCTGTCCGTATAGTGAGGCCTCCTTCTACGTACACTAGTTTGCTGGAGCAAAGCTGCGTGAGGGTAGATTCCATCCATAAGAGACAAGATCGATATCAGCAAACTTACATCCCCCTACTAAATGTCTTCAAAACTGGGGAGAGACAAGACCTTCTGGAAGTACAGTAAAATGTCCCTCCATTACTTCAAAAGAGTCCCCAAAGGCTTGAAAACACAGAACATAGAAAATATATCCTAGGGACGTAAATAACTAATTCCCACTAACTGAAAAAATTAAATGATAATCGTATCCTCATAAATCCAAAGCATGATACCTCATTAACAATATTCTGATGCACACTCATCACATTCATCCACCCGTATTAGAAATTTTGGAAGGAAGGTTTCCTATAGAAAGATTGTTCAGTATTATGACAAAATACTGAAAGCAGAATAATTGTGTTTTGTATCGAATACTTTCAAATAATTATGTAAATATTAAATTCAAATCTGCAATGAAAGTATAAAGAAACATATTTATCAAAATTTTCACCTAATAAATTATTATAACTTTTTAGCAAATTGATCATTCAGATATATACTTGAGTAAAAACAGCGTTCTATAGCGATGTAAAGTCGTTAGATTTTCACCTTAAAGACAGACTTATTTAGCATTACAGTGTTGGAAATGGTTTACATTAGCATAACAACAACGACAAGCTTTCATTTAAGTAATAGATTCTGCTGAAAGAGAAAAATTTATTAAATTCTCAAGTCACTTTCGTGCAAATACAAGTACACATTACGCACAGGGTAGACAATGTTATGTAAGGGAATCGCACGCATGCAAACTGTTCATCGTCGGTTTGTTGCCAATTCACCCTCCTCACGCACTGCTCGGTACGGCGCTGCACTGTATAGCTGCAGTCACTAGGCAGCCCGTTGCTGCCTACACCTGCAGCGCCCAGCTGATTGCGTTCTTCGACATCGTTCCCTGGAGATATCAGGCTGACTGATGAACTTTCCATTTCACACTGGCTGCTTCAGTCGCTGTCTAAAGTGTCGTCCACCAACCAGCACTTCCTCTGCTAGGTCACTCTGCGGTCCAATTCAGCATTCTTCTTTCACGAACTCTGAATATGTGACAAAAGAAACACATGTAACCTGCCATCAGCTCTCGCTAGTATCTACATTACGGCTGCTAACACCTTCCACACGCCCTAACTAGCGTCGCAAGTGCTGGGCCTACCACATTTCTAACTATTAAATCACTGTGCTTAAATGTACCACAGTGAGTAAGTTGTTGTGTATATAAATAATTCCATACCATTTTAATTTAGCATAGGCTAAATATAAACTTGTAACTCTTATTTAATACAGCTTATCAGTAAAGTTAAAATAAATACATAGCACTCTCGTTTGTATAAGTATACCTAAGCTTACTCATGTAAACTGCATTCATTACTGTCACTTAGGATGTGTCTTCATTGCTACATTTTATCCCATTTCCTATGTATCTCTTGCCACTCTGGCAGGTAGCATACACCGGCGTTACTTTCTACCTCTGTCTTCCGCTAATTGTGGTAGAGAATATTTAGGTACAAGATAGCATTATAATGATTCATTTCCCTTTCTTCATAGTAATTCTTTTCTAACTTTTGTTTATTTGGCAAATTTGGCAAATTAGAAGAAAAAAAAACTTCTTTATAGTTCTGCTAATAATTCCGTTATTTTGCTTTCTTCCTTATCAAAACGTAATATCTACATCTCTTTCATTGCAAATATCAGCTCAGGGGTTTCAGCTGCCTATTATTCCTTTTTGTATACAAGTTTTCCATTGCCTCAGTTAGTACGCATCATTGCATATACAGCTACTGGGGATCTACAAGAAATACTCGCTATTTCTCTCCAGTGTTGTCTTCCATAAGACACATTGCATGAATTTATGCATTGCATATATTCACCTTATTTCTTCTTAAAGCTTCTTCATCTCATGATCTTTGTTTTCTTCGTACTATTTCTTCTTAATTCTTCACAAAGTAGTGTCAATACAGCAATCATTTCTTACTGTAACTATGGTGCAATGGCATGTAATGCATTTTTCCCTAACAACCTGGAAATGAAGCGAGTGACCACGTAACGCATTACATATTGAAGTTCCTGTCACACGTAACATGTGCCCACTCCCTAAAGTTTTAAGTGCAACGACACTTGGTAGTTTATAGTTTTCTTGCATTTGTTCACAGCGCCTTTTATATTTAAATGCATTAACTGCAAAGCTCTGTATTTCCTGAGCATTTCATTGTAACTATAGCCTGATATTGCTCACAGCTGACTTCCCGAATAAGTTTATTATTCCTTTTTCTCACCTGTGAAGTTTAACTTTAATAACTGCATGAATTACTACCTTATTATGAAAATATATTTATCTCCTCTAAAAATTGTTTCCTTTTTTTCACTGTAAACTTCTCTCTCCTTTCGTGTTGTCTATTGCGTCTTTAGTTGCTTGTGAGCTAATTGAACACTATCTTCACACTAGTGGAACATTCCAAAATACGTATTGGCTGACTAGTTCGTGCCCATTCTCTTCCACTTGTAATGTAGTAACTACATTACTTAGTACTGTATAAAAATACCCACACTATTTTGCAATTTTATTTGAAGGCTTCAATAGTAATTTTAACAATAATAATGTAAGAGCTTCATCCAAATTTAAACCAAAGTATTTCACGCCACCCATAAGGTGACGTCAATTAATATTTTTTCGTTATTAGTCAAAGTAAATGTAATTGAGAATATGCAGAAGGCAATGGGCAGGCACACGTCGATCGACCAGTATAGAAGGCACTTCCAGAAAGGTTGATAGTAAGATTACTTAATGATAAACACTACAAATTTAGCAGTAAATCCTACATGGCAAATGCTAAACACTAACAGTAAACTCCAAACAATTAACTCAAAATGTTTAGATATAAACACTAAACAGTAAACTCGTAATGCTTAATGGTAAATGCTATGTAGTAAAAGGTAAAACAGTAAATGCTAAAACACTAAATGGCAAATGCTAAATGGTAAATGATAAACAGTAAACACTAAACACTTCATGGTAAATGCTAAATGGTAAACACTAAACACCTAATGGTAAACACTAACTGCTGACTAGTAAATACAGAATGCTAAATGGTAGACACTAAACGATAAATGATGAATGATAAATCCTGTCAGAAGGTACAAGTATAATTACAGATATGTACGAAAAATTTATGTTGCATAATGGTTATCAAACTGAATTTATTATTTCTGTGAAAGTCAAATGTACTTATGTACTTAAGGATAATTTTGGTTAATAACTAAAAATTGAATCCTAGGTCAAAGTTACGGATCATTTGTAAACACATTTACTTGTCTCTCTTACATCAAAAATACTGTGCACAATTTCATTGTCTAGTAATAATATCGTCTCTCTCTCTCTCTCTCTCTCTCTCTCTCACACACACACACACACACACACACACGCACACACACACACACACACACACACACACACACACTCAAACTGTATCACAATTAACTTATTATCTTAGTATATTACTAAGGAATAAAAGGTGAAATGAGCAACACAAAAAATTTTATTGTAAAAATATTTTCACAGTGATGTTACTCAATTTATACTGTGAAGTATACGGATTTACTGCACATTGTGCCTCATCACCCACACTCTTTTCAGCATCGACTATTACAAACTACAGTTTCTTGCGATTTGAGTAAATATGTGGCACTACTCCATGAGACAACCAAGATTTCACTGGTGTATCTGCCTTAATTAAATCAACTCGACACTGAAGAGCATATTGTGCGTAATATCTGTGCATAATGAATAATACATCTTACTTGTACTGCAACAGAAAGTGAGTCTGTGTAGGAAATACACTCTTACCTATTGTATATTTAAAAAAAAACACAGTTTTCGGAATTGGTAATACTCTCCCTACTTTATTCTCAATGTCATGCCCTATGCAGCTGTGCCTAATGCTAGAGACAAAAAAAATCTAGCTCGCATTTGTCAGAGGAGAGAAAAGAGTAAACCTTCAACTTCCCACCAGATTGGTTGGGATAAAACTGTATAGCAATTTTATTATTATCTGTTACCAATACTTAACAGATATTAATGAGACACTAATTTCTATTCCAGACCATAATCCAACAGTACCTAAAATAGTTTCATCATGTTTTGGCAGAGGATAGGAAGAAGCAGTTTAAGGAACATTCATTTTAACTTCCCACCAAACCTGATTCTCAGAGGTTGGAGCAACAATTCTGAATGAAAGCAGACGAATATGATAATAAACATGGTACTATGTGAGCGGTAAGTGGATTAGAAGATATGTATGATTGTGATTAGAAAATTAAGGTAATTGCGATGAGCAAAAAGAAGAAGAGGAATAAGATGATACTTATGGTCTGAAGATGGACTCCACTAATCAATATCAGATATAAACCAAATGAACTAGTAAAGTGAGAACAACAATTCGCGTAGAAAATGAAATACTATCTATTGAAAATGAGCTTAAAGAAGCATGGATTATCGTGTGTAAGCAGAGGGTAAAACGAAGTTGCATATGATAATCTAGGCTCAGAAGTATGTGGAGGGAGGAAACGGGACACACTTACCTTAAAATGATTAGGCTTCTCTCAACGCTCTCCTATGTATAATTTGTTTTCAGACACAACGGTGTTGATTGTAAATGTTCATCTCCCCTCTCCTCGGCAAAAACAGCATGTGTTCTGAACCGTTGATGCACACTCTATGAAGTGATTGAATTATTCACTCATTCTAATCTATAAAACATTTTTGACTTGATATGTGAGAGCTAAACTCTCTTATAAATAAAACAACAGTCCACTTTTAGGGATATAATATTAACATCTCTTATTCTTCCACATAGTGACGATTTATGAATATGAGCTGACTTTTTCCCACAAACAGTTACGTTTCAATTTTTTAATATATAGTGGTGTCTGTGTTCCTCTCTCTTCATTGATACACCATGCACAGATAACGCTCTAGAGGAAGTAGAGCTCAGTCGGACTGACGCTCCAGCTCTTAGTAGTAGATATATCTTGCAGTCCTTCAAATGAACCAGCACCATTGCTCCAAATTTGGTGTCAACGCCTTTTCTCTAAGGATGACAATCATACAGTGCATACTGTACTCCCAGCCCCTGTTTCATGTATGACAGCAAGTAACTGATCACAAAAATATATGTGTATAGATTCTTATTATGTTATTAATGTAATTACCATTTTTTTTCAGAAGACAGAGACTATGATGTTGACTCTTCAGAGATCCAGCATCAGCAGATAGCTCCTGAGCAAGTTTTTTCCAGCTCTTATAGTACACCTCCCTACTGAATAATCTGGAAAAAAATGTGATTAGTTGGCCTTGACTAGTAAGTTCTTTTTCATATATTTTCAGAACATACACTACTGGCCATTAAAATTGCTACACCAAGAAGAAATGCAGATGATGAACGGGTATTCATTGGACAAATATATTATACTAGAACTGACATGTGATTACATTTTCACGCAATCTGGGTGCGTAGATCCTGTGAAATCAGTACCCAGAACAACCACCTCTGGCCGTAATAACGGCCCTGATACGCCTGGGCATATAGTCAAACAAAGCTTGGATGGCGGGTACAGGTACAGCTGCTCATTCAGCTTCAACACGATACCACAGTTTATCAAGGGTAGTGACTGGCGTATTGTGACGAGCCAGTTGCTCGGACACCATTAACCAGACGTTTTCAATTGGTGAGAGATCTGGAGAATGTGCTGGCCAGGGCAACAGTCGAACATATTCTGTATCCAGATAGGCCCGTACAGGACCTGCAACATGTGGTCGTGCATTATCCTGCTGAAATGTAGAGATTCACAGGGATCGGATGAAGGGTAGAGCCACGGGTCGTAACACATTTGAAATGTAACGTCCACTGTTCAAAGTGCCGTTAATGCGAACAAGAGGTGACCGAAACGTGTAACCAATGGCACCCCATACCATCACGCCGGGTGATACGTCAGTATGGGGATGACGAATACACGCTTCCAATGTGCGTTCACTGCGATGTCGCCAAACACGGATGCAACCATCATGATGCTGTAAACATAACTGGATTCATCCGAAAAATTACGTTTTGCCGTTCGTGCACCCAGGTTCGTCGTTGAGCACACCATCGCAGGCGCCCCTGTCTGTGATGCACCGTCAAGGGTAACCGCAGCCATGATCTCCGAGCTGATAGTCCATGCTGCTGCAAATGTCGTCGAACTGTTCGTGCAGATGGTTGTTGTCTTGCAAACGTCGCCATTTTATCTGGCGGATAAGATGCCTGTCATCTCGACTGCTAGTGATACGAGCCCGTTGCGATCCAGCACGGCGTTCCGTATTTCCCTCTTGAACCCACCGACTCCATATTCTGCTAACAGTCATTGGATCTCGAACCAACGCGAGCAGGAATGTCGCGATGCGATAAACCGCAATCGCGATAGGCTACAATCCGGCGCCAACCTTGTGTGAATGCTCTGAAAAGCTAATCATTTGCATATCACAGCATCTTCTTCCTGTCGGTTAAATTTCGCGTCTGTAACACGTTATCTTCGTGGTGTAGCAATTTTAATGGCCAGTAGTGTACATTTTCCAAGGAATGACAACCTGAAATATTCCTGGAAACATAGTGTGTCTTTCTCTTTGCAGATACGTGCGTTGTAGAGTAAAGCAGTTTAAACATATGCACTTTGCGTCTCCAAAACACAATATTGTCTGCTAAAAAAAGGAATTGTGGTAAAAAATACATTTTTAGCGATTTCCCCATGATAATTTCAGTGGTAGTGTACTTGTCTTAGGAGCAATGGTAATGTAAGACCCCTTAGCACTCACTGGGTCATATAAGGCTGAAGTTGTATCTACTGCATATAATTGTTATTTGTACTTGTTCATTCATCTCCTGTAATACACTGTAGACGTAATGCTGGCTCAATTATTTACCTATTATTTCCAGTCCTTGTGTGTAAGTAAATACGGTTTCTCCCCATAACCCAAAGCATTCCATTTGATCCAAACCAGTAAATATTTGGACTGGTTTCGAAACTGTGACATAAATTTTTTGCGGATGACTCTCAGCTACTGCAGTATCTCCCAGTCCTTCAATTTAGTATATTCGACAGCCATCATAAACTTCAGGCGACAGTCAGAACTTGTCAGCTAAGTTACTATTTACTTACACTCTTTAATCGCATTTGCAGTGTACAGTGTACAATATTCTTTCTGATGTACAAGTTTCGCTGCAGCTGCCCGCAGTTTAAAATAATATGCTCTTAGGCATAAATATCGTTCATGTGCTGTGCCTCGATGTCCTTAATTCCAACTCTGCTATCAACTCACTGGAGATTAACACCCGATTAAAGGCTCTCTTGTCAGATTTCATATCAGTTTTCTCTTGTCCAGCATCACTGACCCGGGACACTGGGGCCCTCCTCCCATCCGGAGGTCTAAAATTCTATACAGGAAGGTAGTTCCTTTTGCACTCCTTGACAAGATGCGACAAAGCTCCAGTGGTTCCAGAAACAAGGCATTCTCTGCCTAGTTTCTGACAACCGGTTGGCCTCTCACAATCGTCACTGAAAATCCCAGTGCGGTTTCTCTCAAACGCAGCGACTTCAAGTCTACCATCAATGTCTACTCAGTTGTCGATGCGTATCCTATTCCTAGGGTGGAAGAAATTCTGACTCGCCTCTACAGTGTTTCCTACGATCGATATTAGAGATGCTTAGTCCACTTTCCGATGGCATCTACACGCAATTCAGTCTCTTCCCTCTTCCAATACAACTGGTGGTCTTACACCATGTCACCAACACCCCACACCCCATTTCAGTCGTAATGCATGTACAAACTTTTGGCGCAACGTGCGCCAGAGTTGCTTATATAGCGTTAACATGGCGAGGAAGTGGGTTTAGCACCTGTTGTGTTTCATACTTATTGTCCTCTAAACGATTATGTTCTTTGTACGGCTGAAGCAAAGTGAACAATGTATATTTGAAGTTTCAAATGTGTAACGATAAATAATGTTTCAAGAACGCGCAGATAAAAGAAGGAAACTGTTAAACACAACGTTCCAGTGATTCGTCATTTAAACGGTCCTGGACAAAATCTTTTCAACAAGTTAAAGAGGAACAAAGGGACCAGTAAAGACACTGAGACCAATATAGCAAAAATTTGTCCGCAAATATAATGCTTTTGCTCTTACTATATATAACATTTTAGCGTTGTTTAAACTATGAAATAGTTATTACAATGTAATAATTGTGCTTCGTAATACATTGACTATAACTAAGGGTGTGCATTATAAAAAGAACGGTAATAAAGTTAATGCATGAACACGCTGTCATAAAAGTACGTGACGACGAAATAGATAAGTGCATGGCTCATCGTATATTGGAACACAGTAACCAGAGGAGTCGGTAACGAGAGGAGTCGGTAGTAACGATGTCTTCACAAAATATAAAACGGAGGAAACTATGATGTACATGCAAATAATGTATATTGGAATTTTCAGAAATAAACAACTCGCAAAGGCTACCAGATTTTATGCTGTGTGTAGGTTTGAAACAAATGTCCCAGTAGCAATGGCCAAGGTGGTGGATTGGCGAGGGGCCGGATTAGCTAAAAAACACACAATACGTTAAAACACCTTTATTACAAATAAGCTTTAGAGAAGAAAACTCAATCGCTACTTCCTATTTAAACCGTGAAACTCTCAATTAACTTTAAACTTCAGAAAACTACTGTAGCGGCAAGCAAACGCGTTCGTACAGCGACAAAATTTACTAGTGACCAAAGTAAAATGGCGAGGCAGTAACAAAGTTAAAATCCAATTGAAGCCGTACACAGTACTCTATTAAATGAATTACTTTCTGTACTACTTAAATAATTATATTTTACACACCAGTAAGCTTGGTCGTTGTCCCTAGAATTACAGTAATAACAGACTTAGACGTTACGCCCAGAACCACCGGGATTAGCTATAGGCATCAGGTAACGGAATAATTACACGTAGCGGCGACTAAACACCATCAAGCCGTGGCACACATAATGCTCGTCAGTCATCAGTACAAGCTCTATGGTTTACAAGAACGATTATTAAGGTACCTGGAACACATGAAGGAATTATAAACACCAGCTCAGAAAAAATGAACACACACAGTTCGAATGGAACCCTTTCAGATTTTCACAAACGAACAAAATTTACCTATTTGGACCATACCAACTAGCGTGCTGATTAAGGAACTTACTGAGAATAACCATCTAAATGTGTCAACGGCTCTGACGAATATTTTGCACAATTTAACCACTGTGGCAATGGCTCTGAGCACTATGGGACTTAACTTCTGAGGTCATCAGCACCCTAGAACTTAGAACTACTTAAAGCTAACTAACCTAAGGACACCACACACATCCATGCCTGAGGCAGGATTCGAACCTGCGACCGTAGCGGTAGCACGGTTCCAGACTGTAGCGCCTAGAATCGCTCGGCCACTCCGGCCGGCATTTTATCACAGCTAGGATAACTACACCCAACTCATTCCCGGGTTCTCGTCCTTTCGTTTTATATTTAACAAAATCTCACGATGGTAGACAACGAGGCTGCGATAGGCCTGGCTGCTTTCCCCAAAAGAATTATTTTCTAAGGAAATCTATCAAACCTGCCATTGAACAAAGGAAGTCTCCACAACAAGCCGATAAGTCAAGCCAGATCCACAGGAAATTCATGATCTAGGTCAGAAGTCACCTTCACGCTGTCGTATCACAACAGCCATGGCTCCTCTCAAAGTGTGAGTAGAAATATGCATCTTTAGGATCTGCAGCTATTGTATTTCTTTTCGTGTTTGCAGTTGAATTATTGGATATAGGTCTGCCTTCTATGCAATAACGCTGTTTTTTCTTGTTACCCAAACCTCTAGGAGAAGTTTCCGCCCACTATGTCCCTGGCCAGCGAACTCTCTCGCCGCGAAGTGCTTCAGAACACCACGGCAACACAGGCGTGCTCCACCCATTCGCTACTCAAGTCCGTAGCAAGGAGAGCACCGGAGTTCACGCAAGCTCAACAAATCCCATCCAACATTTATAGGCATGATTTAAGATGTGGTCTAATGCATATTTTGGTTGAGGGTACACATCATTCCAGTATTCCAACGTTTTTCTTTCTTTAGCCATGTGGGTAAGGTTGGTTGTACTTAACAAGTGTGGCATAACAAGAACGTGGAAGGCTTCCGATTCAGTCAGTTTTATGCATGGCTGGACACACAGGTCTCACGTCCCATAACAACGATACGATTGTAAATAATGATAAAAGAGTTGGGACTGACTCTTTAATGTGTATGATCTCCAGTTGTGCAGTGAAGAAAAAACAGACCTGTAATGTTCAGAGCATTTGTTGTGTTTTCCCCTTGACACAGTTACGTTGTTTATACACTCCTGGAAATTGAAATAAGAACACCGTGAATTCATTGTCCCAGGAAGGGGAAACTTTATTGACACATTCCTGGGGTCAGATACATCACATGATCACACTGACAGAACCACAGGCACATAGACGCAGGCAACAAGCATGCACAATGTCGGCACTAGTACAATGTATATCCACCTTTCGCAGCAATGCAGGCTGCTATTCTCCCATGGAGACGATCGTAGAGATGCTGGATGTAGTCCTGTGGAACGGCTTGCCATGCCATTTCCACCTGGTGCCTCAGTTGGACCAGCGTTCGTGCTGGACGTGCAGACCACGTGAGACGACGCTTCATCCAGTCCAAAACATGCTCAATGGGGGACAGATCCGGAGATCTTGCTGGCCAGGGTAGTTGACTTACACCTTCTAGAGCACGTTGGGTGGCACGGGATACACGCGGACGTGCATTGTCTTGTTGGAACAGCAAGTTCCCTTGCCGGTCTAGGAATGGTAGAACGATGGGTTCGATGACGGTTTGGATGTACCGTGCACTATTCAGTGTCCCCTCGACGATCACCAGTGGTGTACGGCCAGTGTAGGAGATCGCTCCCCACACCATGATGCCGGGTGTTGGCCCTGTGTGCCTCGGTCGTATGCAGTCCTGATTGTGGCGCTCACCTGCACGGCGCCAAACACGCATACGACCATCACTGGCACCAAGGCAGAAGCGACTCTCATCGCTGAAGACGACACGTCTCCATTCGTCCCTCCATTCACGCCTGTCGCGACACCACTGGAGGCGGGCTGCAAGATGTTGGGGCGTGAGCGGAAGACGGCCTAACGGTGTGCGGGACCGTAGCCCAGCTTCATGGAGACTGTTGCGAATGGTCCTCGCCGATACCCCAGGAGCAACAGTGTCCCTAATTTGCTGGGAAGTGGCGGTGCGGTCCCCTACGGCACTGCGTAGGATCCTACGGTCTTGACGTGCATCGGTGCGTCGCTGCGGTCCGGTCCCAGGTCGACGGGCACGTGCACCTTCCGCCGACCACTGGCGACAACATCGATGTACTGTGGAGACCTCACGCCCCACGTGTTGAGCAATTCGGCGGTACGTCCACCCGGCCTCCCGCATGCCCACTATACGCCCTCGCTCAAAGTCCGTCAACTGCACATACGGTTCACGTCCACGCTGTCGCGGCATGCTACCAGTGTTAAAGACTGCGATGGAGCTCCGTATGCCACGGCAAACTGGCTGACACTGACGGCGGCGGTGCACAAATGCTGCGCAGCTAGCGCCATTCGACGGCCAACACCGCGGTTCCTGGTGTGTCCGCTGTGCCGTGCGTGTGATCATTGCTTGTACAGCCCTCTCGCAGTGTCCGGAGCAAGTATGGTGGGTCTGACACACCAGTGTCAATGTGTTCTTTTTTCCATTTCCCGGAGTGTGTAACTTGGCGTAACGTTACCAAGCGAATTGAAATGGAACGGGTATGTAAGGATTGTGGTATGGAAGACGAATGGTCGACTTCGGTTTATTGGGAGAATTTTAGGAATGTGTAGTTCATCTGTAAAGGAGATGGCACATAGGACGCTAGTGCTACCTATTCTTGAGTGCTGCTCTAATCTTTTGGATCCGCATCAGGTCGGATTGAAAGAAGACATTGAAGCAGTTCTGTGGCGAACCGCTAGGTTTGTTACTGGTAGGCTCTATCAGCATGCAAGTGTTACGGTTATACTTCGGAAGCTTATGTAAGAGTCCCTGGAGGGAAGAAGATATTCATTTCGAAGAACACTACGAAGAAAGTTTAGAGAACTGGTATTTGAAGCTGACTAATGAAGGATGCTACTACCGCTGACATACATTTCGCGTAGAGACCACAATATACGACAAATTACGGCTCATACGGAGGCAAATAGACAGTCGTTTTCCGTTGCTCTATTGCGAGTGGAACAGGGAAGGAAACGACTATTTGTGGTACAGGGTACCTTTCGCCACGCACAGTACCGTGACTTGCGGAATATACTGTATATGTAGATGCAGATGCGGATGAGCAAAGTAAAACTATAAAAGGAATATATATTCCAAATTAAAACCGCTGCAGAGATAAAAATTATTGATAGGCACATATTTGACCCCGTGATATTACGTTAACGTGTGTTTTAAAATGCTGTCAAACGAAGTTTTGAGTGAACTTCCTCTGCTTTATTATTATTTTGATCAATTATGTCATGGCTACATACAGCTTTAGTAAACTACACCTACTCCAATAAATGCGACACAGAAGTCTACATTAAGGCACATATTCCTTTTTACCACGAACGATGTTATTCCAGTTGAGCTGCCTGTCCTACGTATGTAATTTCGTACTTCACGATCTTGGAAAGTCCTATGATAGTCAATACATTTAGAAATCACCAACTCGGTAGAAATGCATCCGTGAAGGTACAAGCAGAGACTTGCTAAAATGACAGTTCACTCAAATATTTTAAAGTAGACGGGCTTAAAGGAAAGTGCAAGATTTGTTTGCTTGTACCACCGGTTTCTATTTCAATACACACACCCTGATCCTCTCACCGAAGAGCACAGACCTAAAATAGCAAGGAAATAATCTAACAGCTGTGAACGCTACAGCTATTCGCTGAGCACAGCAGCATGTGGCTGATAACGTTATTGAGATACTTTTGGTACAGCCTGTGTTGTGACTTTGCAACTAGCTCTTCCTCGGTTGCTGTTTTTTATGAAGACGTGTATGTAACGTCATGCAGATAATTACACTCCTGGAAATTGAAATAAGAACACCGTGAATTCATTGTCGCAGGAAGGGGAAACTTTATTGACACATTCCTGGGGTCAGATACATCACATGATCACACTGACAGAACCACAGGCACATAGACACAGGCAACAGAGCATGCACAATGTCGGCACTAGTACAGTGTATATCCACCTTTCGCAGCAATGCAGGCTGCTATTCTCCCATGGAGACGATCGTAGAGATGCTGGATGTAGTCCTGTGGAACGGCTTGCCATGCCATTTCCACCTGGCGCCTCAGTTGGACCTGCGTTCGTGCTGGACGTGCAGACCGCGTGAGACGACGCTTCATCCAGTCCCAAACATGCTCAATGGGGGACAGATCCGGAGATCTTGCTGGCCAGGGTAGTTGACTTACACCTTCTAGAGCACGTTGGGTGGCACGGGATACATGTGGACGTGCATTGTCCTGTTGGAACAGCAAGTTCCCTTGCCGGTCTAGGAATGGTAGAACGATGGGTTCGATGACGGTTTGGATGTACCGTGCACTATTCAGTGTCCCCTCGACGATCAACAGTGGCGTACGGCCAGTGTAGGAGATCGCTCCCCACACCATGATGCCGGGTGTTGGCCCTGTGTGCCTCGGTCGTATGCAGTCCTGATTGTGGCGCTCACCTGCACGGCGCCAAACACGCATACGACCATCATTGGCACCAAGGCAGAAGCGACTCTCATCGCTGAAGACGACACGTCTCCATTCGTCCCTCCATTCACGCCTGTCGCGACACCACTGGAGGCGGGCTGCACGATGTTGGGGCGTGAGCGGAAGACGGCCTAACGGTGTGCGGGACCGTAGCCCAGCTTCATGGAGACGGTTGCGAATGGTCCTCGCCGATACCCCAGGAGCAACAGTGTCCTTAATTTGCTGGGAAGTGGCGGTGCGGTCCCCTACGGCACTGCGTAGGATCCTACGGTCTTGGCGTGCATCCGTGCGTCGCTGCGGTCCGGTCCCAGGTCGACGGGCACGTGCACCTCCCGCCGACCACTGGCGACAACATCGATGTACTGTGGAGACCTCACGCCCCACGTGTTGAGCAATTCGGCGGTACGTCCACGCGGCCTCCCGCATGCCCACTATACGCCCTCGCTCAAAGTCCGTCAACTGCACATACGGTTCACGTCCACGCTGTCGCGGCATGCTACCAGTGTTAAAGACTGCGATGGAGCTCCGTATGCCACGGCAAACTGGCTGACACTGACGGCGGCGGTGCACAAATGCTGCGCAGCTAGCGCCATTCGACGGCCAACACCGCGGTTCCTGGTGTGTCCGCTGTGCCGTGCGTGTGATCATTGCTTGTACAGCCCTCTCGCAGTGTCCGGAGCAAGTATGGTGGGTCTGACACACCGGTGTCAATGTGCTCTTTTTTCCATTTCCAGGAGTGTATTTACGTAGCACATATTTTTTCTTCACTTACACAGTAGAAAATTATACATACAGATGCATAAAGTGCCGAATTAAGTTGGTTTTGGCTGGAACATTTGTATTTTGACATAGACTACCCATGTTTTACCAATTTTCGGTTTGGAGCCACTCGACTAACGTTTGCAGCCTACGTTATTGCATCATTATCTTTTATCACTGAAGTATTCATGGTGGTATATGTACGACACATGTGCATTACATGTATGGCGTAACTGTGGTGTATACGCCAGCGCAAGATTTTATGGTGGCATAAATACGCGAGTGTAAACTGCAATATGTGCTCGCAATATCGTTGGATTTTCCAAACAATAATCAAATTATAACAGCAAAATTGAAAACTACTTACTAAGAGTATTCCCGTTCCCAGCTTATCACTGCTGCTGCTGGCGGCACGTCAGACTGGATGGTAAATGACAGTGATTACACAAAATAAAAATTAAAATTAAAATCGCTCGATGGGAAGAGGGCCGAACTTGCACTGGGACCCTTCCGTGTTTTCACTAAATGCTTAATGCTATTGGTGACATGGAGGAGGGGGAGGGAATTCCCCGAACTTCGTCATTATCCGAGTATCGGAAGCTGACGTCGGTGATTCCAGGAAATATGATGCTGATAGCATCAGTTCCTGGAAAGCTGACGGCGAAAACGTCCAGACGTTTGTGATCATGATAGAACTCACAGTACCCCACCATTCATATCTGCTGAAGCAGTGAACTCTACCACATCTGATGATGCCCTCATCAAATTGCAATTGGTCTATATCGGTAGTAAGATGTAATTGAAGACTTCATAGCAAAAAATTCCCACATGAGTTTCATTTTATTTTTCATGTTTGCGAATTCAGCACAGTCTTGTAGCCATCCTCGAGGCTCACCATTTCTTCTATTCCGTTATGGCAGAAAGGTCCCTTGTCCTGAGTTATTGCAGCTCAAAAATGTGATGGTTCTACAAAACAGCCTTTGTGAAAATAATTACTGACAAAAACAGCCTTTGTCATTTGACGAGGGCTGTTTGTGTCTGAATGCAGGTGACTGTGCAACCTCAGGGTTAAGTGTCACCTCCGTAGTAATTTTTGGATTATTTCGCTCCACTCTTTGGCAAGTGACGAAGGATCTGTGTCTGTGGTTCTGTAATCAGTTCCGAAGACAGTATTCAGTGATCTAAAGAAGAAACGGCAAGAAAGAAAGGAAAATGTAATAAGAGGCTCATGGGGAAGCCATGTGGCAAATGTGTTCCCACGTGTTGGAAATGACTGCAGGTGAGCAATATTTACATTCTTTATTTCCACCAGTAAATTTCCTGCTTTATGGGTAGGTATGTAGGTGACCTGATCTCCGTTCCCTATGGTTGCAGATGCGAAAGACTGCGGTGCCTTCAAACAACAACAGCTGAGCAAAGACAACAGCTTTCTCAGAGTTCTACAGAATTGAAGCAAAATATGCACAAGACTATTTGACTGGTACTGTCACTGTTAATAATGTGAACATTGGACACGCAAAATAGTGCGTGCACGGGGAGCAAGTGATGGCGATGCTGGCGGTTCACTGTCCTGTAGCCCTTTTGCGCAAAACATTTCTCTTTATTATAATGTGGAGAGACTGCTGACACTACTACAGCAGACTTACCCGTTTGTAGAGAGGCATTAACACGGCTTTTCAAGCAATCTCTCGATGTCGACTAAGCACTGTCCATTAGTAAGTGACCTCAAACAACAGTTCTTCAAAGGGTATGAAAGGTAAGCACAATCACAGACCTCATCCAGTTCCTCGGCCACTCAGTGACCTTGTTGAACATAATTCAGTATCACATATCTTTACTTGAACTAAGAATTTCTCGTTACCCATTCGGTAAGAATCTGTCCAAAAGGTATCTGTCTGAAACTCTGTGAAGAAAATGTATGACGTTTTTCTGAACAAATGTCAAATTAATGGGCCCTACGAACAGTACTGGGAAGTGTTCATTACCTTTAATATATATTTGGATATCCATTGTCTGACACTTGTTCTACCTGTGACGCTATAGAGAAGCAAATATCTGTTACTAATGCCATTGACAAATCCGGATTGACTGCTCAAAAAGAAGAAAGGCGGAAGCTTTTTATGAACTAAAAGGACGCTTCATGCAGAATGATCGACAGGGGTCAGTGACAGTTACAGCTTTCTATTACATGCAAAACCCTTCTCTGCGTCCGCTAACGAGTTGAAACTCTGAATATTATAACTGCAGTGAACGTAGGCAGAAAAGTAAAGCATAACAATATTATGTTTACTATAAATTTGTTTTTTTATCATTTAATGTTCAGAGTTCTGATAGCAAATTTTCTTGGTACAAGACCGATATTGGAAAATTGATTGAAATGAATAATAAAAATATACCATGAGAAAAAGTTTTTTGACAATTAAATATGTTCAGAAATATCTACAAATGAGAACTATATAATTTAAGTAAGAAAATTAGCCCAATGCTGGCCAAAATTTATATGGAATCGAACATTTCGGTTAACATTTGAAAGTTCCAAGAAGTGCAGTACCATAATTACTTGTGGTCGTACAGGGGTATTAATGTAAGTTAGCATATTTTGCTTTACTACAGTGGCATTTGAAATTCTTTAATTCTCACCTCACACTGTCCCCCCTAGCCCCCCCCCCCTGCCCCCTATTCTCCTTCGGTCAATGTATTTCCACTTATTGGCCGTTTATGCCTTGTTTCCCTGGTGTTCATGCTGTCCGTTTTCTGTTAGTCACCATGCATCTCATAACATGACCTCATATTTTATTTGATTGATTTGATTTTTGGATTTTTACTACTCTTACTTGACAAGTACTGATCATAACGTGTGCAATGCTACCCGCTAACTGTTTTTATTGGACAAATGTCAGATTGCTTCCTTATTTGCTGTTTTCCGATATGAAACTCTAGTGTCTATTACATTATACCTTCGATTATGTTTTATGGTATATGTGATATTCCCACCCCTTTTTTAGACACAATTGTGACATGTATGCTTCTGGGTTTGTAGTTCTTGCAGTTACATTGTCTTCAGATTACATGTATTTCTCAAGAAGACGAGTTTACATCCTTAGAATCCATGGTCAAAGGTTGAATCAAACCACCTTTTGTTTCAAATCGTTGGATGCGTTTGATTCATTTACATTAAGCGTGCTTTTAGGGGCTCAGTACCGCAACAGACGAACTGCAGAACACTGTTAAATAGCACAGTCAGATTGGCATTTTACTGTATGCAGAAAGGGTATGCATTTGTATTTGACAGCATGCTGCAATGGAGTGCTTCCCCTTCCTTCATCGTAAAGCCATGTAGAACTATACGTTAACAATTTTTTGCAGCAAAATCCCCATTAAGAGCTGTTATTCTACTGGTTTTAAACTCTGCAAACTGTTGTTATGTTGCTAGGTATACAACATCTAAGTGAATGGAGATTTTTTAAACAGGTGGTTTTTGATATGTCCCTTAATGCAGTAAAAGGTCCAGTCTCGATCGAAACATGTAAGAATAACACTCCAATGTACGGATATTTGCGGTTACTAGGCCCAGCAAGTATTGCTTGTATTAAAAATAAGGACAAAATCTAGTAAGAGTCATCGTATCCATGATGGGAGCTATGAGAATGCAAAGAATAGCTATATATCTATAGAAACCTGGCTGTCTTCCTAGTAAAGAATGGATGCCCGAAGGAGTCAGTATCCGTTAGCTAATTGTGTGTCGCAGAAACTTTGTGATGGAAACGTCTTAGGATTTTTGGTGGATCAGGGGATAACACTAGCAAATATTCTAGTACGAATTACACATAATTTTGCCGTACACGTTTACACAAAACAACACTTACTTTGTTCGTACAGTGTACTTTTAATAACGTCCAGCTTAACTTTTAACTTAGAATTTAAATCTTCATCTCAATCATATATTTCATTCTCTAGCCAATAATCTGACAAGTATAAAGAAGGTAAGTTCTCGAACTGCAGTACATACCTTTTTCTCCTGTAAACTATCTCTGTTATGGCTCTAATTACCACCAATGCTTCCTACAAATCTGCTAGCTGTTCAGTTTTACCTATTTTTTCCTGCAATCTACATGTTCCTGCGTGTACAATACCAGCTCTTTTGTGGCAGCTTCTTATGAATTTTTCATTTAGTTCACATCTTTTACATTTAAAAAAATTATCGGCAGTTGCTCGTCTTGTTCGCTCTATTCTATAATTATGTAGCATATACATTTAAAACAGCCCTTTTACTGGCACATGTGGTAATGGGCGGTGATGAAACATGAACTCTTTATTTTAAAGTACTTCAGTTTCCTGGTTCACTTGCAGATAGAGCCTAGAAAAGTATGACTGCTTATGTACTACCAATCTCAGCATCAGCATGTGTCCATTCTGGTGCTACATGGGTGCTGAGTGGCACAAAATACGGCTGTAATTCGGATGCCAGAAACTGAAAATAGAATGCATCGGGTGCTGGAGCGGTGGAGGAACGGAAAGGAGGTGCGCACAGTGCCTCACGAAAATGAACTCCTTATGGAGTTGGTCGCCAGTGTGGTATCCTGATCCTTTACAGTCTCTCTATGTCAATTTGTAGCTTTCCGTTAAGCTTTAGTGCTGACACATACATGGATTCAGGTCATGTGTTATTCTCGTATTTCGGGGGGAGGGGTATTGATGTTCTTCATTACCAGTTTGGAATATCATCTAAAGTACTTACCAGATTGGATTAAAAAATATGAGGTATTATTATCACGAGACAAATGACAGAATCTTATTCACTTATCGTGGGGATGGCAAAGCAGTTTAGTGTTTAGGTATATAGAGTGATTATAATTAAAGTCATACTTTCAAAACGCTATAGAAATGATACGACTGCTCAGAATGACGTCAGATGGCAACGGGGTATTATCGAAGAAGGGGGAAAACCTATTTCAGAAGAAAAAAAAAGTGTGGAAACTGATTAATAGACGGAGCGGTATGTGTCAGAATACGTAAATGAATACACCTGTCATGCGCACGACCCATTGAGGTTGTTATAAACACGCCGGGTGCACGGCTTTTCCTCCTTCTGGCGTCTGCGACGTTTGCCGTGGCTGCCTCAATGCAGGATCGCGCTCTGCTCGTAAAACCGTATTACAAAAATGATGACTGTTCACACGTCGCTCTGCAGAAGTTCCGGACTCTGAAGGGTTTGAAAAAATCGCATTGGTCCGATGACTGCCGTTGGTCTGCATAAAATGATTCAGAAATTTGAAAAGATGGTTTCTTTTGGTGTGGAAGCTGGTCGAGGGAGGAAACGAATTCATTTGACGTCAGTTGAGGCAGTGGCCACTGCAGTACAGTAGGAGACGAGTGGTGGTGTGCAAACGTGTAGTGCAGAGAGAATTGGCCTAACATTGGACTTACCCATCAGCACGGTGCGCAAAATCCCACGAAACATCCTTCTTTGCTATCCATTCAAAATAACCCATGTACATGAGTTGCATCCTGTTGACCTGCTACCAAGAGAGACCTTCGCTTTAGAATTTCCTGCTCGCATGGAAGTGGACAATAATTGTGGATAGACGAAGCCCACTTCCATCTGACAGGATATGTCAATACACAGAATTATCGAATATGGGCAACGGAAAATCCACACGCAAATCAACCAGTACCACTTCATTCTGAAAAGGTCACTGTATGGTGCGGGTCTGCGACATCAACAAATGAAGTCGTTTGCAACCTTGCCAAAGGATGGCTGTGTCATCCGCGTAGATGGCTCGTCTCGCTGCCTTGATAAATAATTGCTGCAGTGCCCAATTCTAGAACGCATTTTGGAGTAACTCAGATTATTCTTCTATACTTTGACTAATAGCATATTTTTGTTATTAAGAGGTGACAAAATTTGAAAATCAATAAAACATAAATACAGAATCAGGAATGGAAGGTGAAGCCAATATCGACGGCGGCAACACAGTCGATCTGACAACGGAGAACACGCGCTCTGATTGTGATGTATTGGAACCTGCTTTTGCAAATGTTAGCAAATTAATTGAAGAGAATGATACAGAGCCGCAGGTCAGAACGAAAATTCCGCAGAACAGTCAACTTGTGACCTCATTCAAGCAATGTATGCGACACATTACCCGTAATAATAAAATGGATTGCATGATAACTTCTCACGATAGCGAATTAACGAACAAAATGCATCACATTTTAATTTCTCGTGGTACTTAATTCACGAACAGAATGCATCGCATGATAACTGCTCTCGACACTGAATTAAGGAACAGACTGAATAGAAAATTTGCTCGTATTGCGGAAAGGCAAACTGTAGAGATGAAAGTAAATTTTAGTAAGATCGTGATAGAACAGTCGTTTAGAAAGACAGTGTTTAAAGATATAAATACTCAAATCACAACAAATTTTGAGACACTCAAATCATCAAATCTCACGAAGGGTTATCGCAAAATACCGGATACAGTGAACAAGTTATTTGATTATGTTCAGGCGCTAAACGTCCTCAGACCACATTTAAAAACAATGTGTCAAAACTGACAAACCGCAAGTTAGCGACCTGACGCTTGAAAAGGAGCAGAATTACAGCAAAACCTCATTGCTTAGTGGCCACAATTTACAAAAGCCTTCAGGGATAGGATTTCGGGAAAGAATGCTGATATTCTAGATAATCCAGAAATGGAAATTCTTGCGACGGTGCAATCTGCTGGCACGGAAGTTAATCTAAACCGGGATCCTCAAGCTAAACCATTCTCAATGAGATCTGTCAAATAAGATAAATTATGCATGATTTGCCTGAATGGCCTGAGGATGTCACCGTGGAGGTTAAGGGCCTGAAGCTAGAAATGGAAATCATTATAACTTCCCCACGTGAGACGATAACTCCGCTGACGTGTACGAACGAAAATTAAACAACTATTAGTCCACGTAATCAAACTTAACCGCACTATACAGGGCCGATTAGCCCAGTGCAGAACGCCCATGTGATTCAGTGGGGCCGACACCAACATTAATAGCCGTGCCTTTGGAAGAAAGCACCGGCAGTTTCAGGTCTTTATGCCTGAAAATAAATATCCCCTCCACGTTGCCTCCGTTCGCAGTTTCAGAGGAATTTTGCCTAAAACTTAGTGTGAACGGCAAAATATACATTTTGCAACATCTTACAAGCAAGGCGAATCTATCGGGCAGGCCGCGGAATTGTCCGGCACCTATTTAACTTCTGATCAAGGCTTTCAAGGCTTTCGTTACAGTATACTGGTTGGTGCAGGTGCAAGCTCGCGTAAGGCGTGAGTTTTTTACTCCTGAAACATACAACCAAAAGAAAGGCAGTCTCAGAAAGTATTTTCAGAGATACCCAAATAAAACTCGATATTGGGACAACCTGATACCACATAAGAACGTTATCGGTATACTGCAAGGTAAACTAACGATCAGTAATCGAGAAAAGTTGATGCATGCGTTGAAGGACAACATATAATTTATTTTTGTCCTTGGTAGATTCCTTAGATCAAAATCATGAGTATGTGAAACAGTAACGGCAACGGTGGAGCGGTGACTCAACGTTCTGCAAGCAGTGTTGCCGACTCTAAAAACCCCGAGTCACTAGAATGTCTCTAAAACTGATTTTACTCGGGGTGTACTGAAAATTTCGTGCTGTGAATGGTGCAATAAGCCATTGGGGGGGGGAGGAGGGGGGAGTAATAAAATATTAATAAAAATTGTCTCATACATAATTGCTATATTGTCTTAATTAAATGATGCATCCCTTGCAACAACATACATATAAGATACGCTAATGTTTAATTAAACATGTTATCTTAACTGACGCAACACATCTATAGTTGTAACAAAAGAAAGCAAGAAATTAGGTTACAAAATATATACATACCGGTATGTGAGCTATTCATCGTCGTTACTCAGAAGAACGAATAACTCTTCTGTTTCATGCTCTGACAGAACTGTAGTTGATGTAGAGGGTTGAACGTCGCTCAAAAGATGATGTTGCAGTTCGACTGGTTTTGTCGCAAAGGAGTAACTTTTGTTCGTTCCAATAAGCTCCATTACGTCTGACGGTATGTCAAAAGATGCACAATCTTTATTTTGTTTCTTCAGCTGATCTCTCAATATGATCAAAGCATTAATTGTCTTTAACGATAATCTGTTACGTTGTTTAGTTTTTATAATGTTCATAGAACTGAATATTCTTTCCACTTCTGCATTTGAATTCCGTAGGCATAGAACAGTCATTGCTAGCTGTGAAATCAAAGAAAAAGGATTCTCCCCTGCGGCATTTTTATACTGCAAAACCTCACTCCAAAATCGAACAGTGTTAGTAGTGTTATTCCACCTAATGATGTTGATATTATGCCATTCTTGCAGCATATCGTTTATCAAATCGCCACTAAAACCCAATTCTTTGGCTACATCCGCAACGGCATTATTTTTATTCACTTTTAGTGTTTCTTCAACATTGAGCATTCACATTTTTTTCAGGGTCGTAACATTGCTTGGCAGTCTTTGTTGAATTTCTTTAATGAGTTTCAGACTAAACTGAATGCATCTCTTCTTCAAATAAACTTTATTTTCTTCAGACGAACTTGATTCAGACAATTTCCGTTCAAACATAAAGCCAAGGTTCGGATTTGCGTACATACATTCTCTTGGAACTGGTGTTGTCAAAAAATCAACAGTTGGAAAGAACTATGTTTTGTCCGAGTGACTGCATGAGAAATACAAGTGTATCTAGTAATTTAGTGGGGTCATTGTCTTCTCCTTCAAAAGCTTTTATTGCTATTTGTACGTCTTTTAAAGCATGTTTAAGTTAAAACATGTAACGATGATTTGCGTCGTCACAATACATCTTGTACAAAAGATCGGCAGTGTAACAATTGTCTTGAACCATGGCAAGAGAAAAGTTCTTCCCACTGCTCCCGAATTCTTCGCATTGCTGGTTCAATTGAAAGCCAACGTGTTCCACAGAACTTCAAAATTTTTAGCGGCTGTTGTCCACAATTTATTATCTCATAAATCTCTTTATATTCCTCTTCTCTTTTGGCTGAAATGGAAAACCAATTGTGGGTTTCCCGTACAAGAAACTCAATGTTTCTAGGTATGGTATTCACTGAGGCGTGCGAAACTGCAAGCTGAAGAGAGTGACAAATGCAACGGATCAATACCAAATGCTTCAAACCATATTCTCTCTTGAGTTGTTCGAAAAGCCCATTGTTTATTCCAACCATTGCAGAAGCATTATCTGTGCCAATTCCTAACATATTAGCGATTGGAAGTTTGAGATGTTTCAAAGAATTCACAAGAACAGCAGTCAGATATCTTGCATCTGCAGTTTCTACTACAGCGAGTTTGAGAAATGCTGATGTAATGGTTTGGTTGTTTACACTATAGTACCGTATAACGATACTTAGCATTTTAGATATTGATACATCTGTGGATTCATCTATTAGCACACTGTATTTTTGGTTACCTATATCTTCAACCAATGATTGTGTAAAATATGGAGCCAAAACTTCAGCTGTAATGTTAGTGCACTTTGTACGATGTAATTGCATGTTTTTAGCGCCCTCATCACCGGAAAACACCTTCTTGTACAGTACATTAAAACTCAGGCGAACTAGAGGTCATGAAACAATCTACTCACTCGGTAACTCTATATCAGTCCTATTGTTCATTGTTTAAAATGTAATAATGTCTGAGATACCCCTACCTAATTGTTCTTGCGTTATCACTGTGCATGTGGTAATAATTTGACTGCGAGTTAACATTAAAAAAATTAGAGGTTGCTGGAGAAAATTGTATTTTATTATACTCAATATTACCTGTGATTTTTTGTCAATTCGAAAAATAAAGGGAGTTCAAAAGTTGAAGAATTGTAGATCGATACGCTAGCGACGATAACAGGTTGGTGGGTAATGAATAATGAATTGTTCTATAGTCAAGGTTTCCTTACTCTGTAGGCAGTCCCCACATTCAGGTTTACTAAATGCTGAACAGTGCTACATGATCTGCTAAGAACTTAATTTAACTTAGTAAATCTAGAACAAAGTCAGTGTAGTACCCATTCTATAGTTAAAACCTTAGTTTTGTTAATGAAAATACTGGCCCAAAATAGTGTTGATTTGTACTTAAAAAGTCGTCAGTACTCCACAGTCGCCAGATAAGTCGCTAAATCATTTTTGTCGCTAAAAAGTTTTTTTTGTCGCTAAGACGAAGGCAAAAGTCGCCATTTCTAGCGACAAAGTCGCTAAATTGGCAACACTGTCTGCAAGCCACTACAACAATGGCCGGAATAATCTCGCTTCTGGCAATGGCGCGCCGCCTCCAGATCGATTCTACAATGTAAACAGAAACTAGCACTGCAATAGAAATGGACTGCATACAGGACAGTGATCAGTGCCCGTCTAATACAAATGCGAATGATAACCGAAATCGGTTGATGATTAATTCAGGACCACCTGCCGGGTGGTCACAGCCCCGGCTGGAACCAGTACGAATAGTTGAGGCTGCCAAAGTGCGACCCACAACTTGAAATCAGACGACGAACTAGAGGCGGTCTCATGGCGCTCCCACATAGTAACAGTGGGATGGAATGAGGGGAGCACATATTATAACGAAGCAATAAATATACTATGGTATAACGACGATGCAAACGTACGAGAAGATATTTGCGATGATGATATATCCTGCAAAGTATAGTGTGAGGATGAAGTTCACGTCGGTGTCCACTGTACTGTCGGAAGCATGCCGTCTACCATACTCAGCGACACAGGTGCGAACATGAATGTTTTAGCTGGTCATCTGATAAATAGGATTAATGAAAAGATTGAGATTCCGACGTTGCCAGTACAGAATTGTGTAGTGCACACAAAGGGTAGAGAAGCAGGCACAGGTTATTACAATTCGAAAGCGGACCCACAGAGTGCACGGTTTTATTAGTAAAGGGGTTGTCTGTATCATGCTTGTTGAGCATGGAATTCCTGAGACGATGGAATGCGAAGGGCGACCTCTAAAGCGGAACATTCTACTTAGAAGGAAGAGTAATAATATTAAATTTAAATCGTAGTGTGGGGCGCCAATGCTGATTCTGTCAGCATCTTAAACTAAAGTTATTGGTAGTAATGTACTTAGGCAGACAACCTGTAGACCATGATCAACACCCTGGGCAAATGACTATAAACAACGAACTACATGGTTCGAGTAAAACCCACGGCGGGGCCCATGAATCTGAGTGCCTAGACGAAGATCAGAAGGCTGAACTGGTAAAAACCTCTTGTTAATATATGTACGAGTATTCTGTGGGAAGTTCGGAGTAGTTAAAGGATACGAATATTATATGAATGTTGTTTCCCACAATAATTTGACATTTATTTCATGCTGTCGGCTGAGTGGCAGGCTGTGAAACTCGAGATTCGCAAATTCACTGTGTCGTTATACATTTAACTGTGTTCTGTAGATATATATGTAATTTCTCCAGTAATTTAATCTTTTAGTATGTATAATGAATATGTAAGACAAACAAGCCTGTTGGAACAACATCCGCAATTGGGCATTATAGCAGAGGTTGAAAAGACCGCTTCAGTTATAAATTACTTTATTTTCACACCACCGAAACCGGTGTGAAAATAAAGTAATTTACAACTGAAGCGGTATTTTCAACCCCAGCTGGAATGCGTACGAGCTATTCCATGAAATGAGAGAGGAAGAACACTTTGCTCCTATGTTCACAACATACTTATTAAAGAGGTACTGAAATTTAAATAGGGTCGAGAATCTATGACTATCTTTTTCCACACTCTTCGCATTATTAACGCACATTCAATAACGTGTACGACCAATAATAAAGTACTTCATGACCTCAACAACAACAACAACAACAAAAAAAGAAATTGGAAAAAAAGTATACTTCATTAACTGTTGTATGTGAGAGGAATTAAAGTGTCCTTTTGTTCTCGAAAAGTATTCTCTCTAAATTTCAATGGTAAACCTCTTCGTGATTCATAGTGCCTCTCTAGTAACGTCTGCCACTGTAGTCTGCTGAGTATCTCTGTAATGTTCGTCCTCAGCACTGAATGTTTGATGTTGGCTACTCAGATACTCTAGACGTCGTATCTTCTCACTCATGCTAAGCAAAAATATCATCCCACCTGTCTTAACATTCATTGTAATATCCGCAGTCTCACGTGCTTTCACAGTCTTGTACTCGCTGACAACTTTCTCTACGTTAACTGTCTCAATCTGTTCTGTTTGCTGCTAGGAGGTCTAAAAAGTTATATTCTAGAGCAGGTTCTTTGATTCTCTGCTCAGAGTATTTTCATACAAAAAACTCAGAATAATGTGGCACTAATACCAGTCTGCGGCACCAGTTCTGATGGTATGATACCCCAACCTATGCCTGAAACGTGGAAGTCAGCCCGTATTACAGTGGCACGATCAGAACAGTTATTAGCGATATTCCGCAAGTTCGATTTGAAGCGCTCTACCACTACAACTCCTGACCCAGGTGGTCTGCAAAAGCATCGATTACAATTTTTGATCCACCTCTGTTGCTTAACTCCACCCCGATTAAGCCACATTTAGAATTCGTGACCACCTCGCCAGATATTATATTACTTACTGCAAAAAATTCGCAGCCACCATGGATGACTAAACTATCCCTCCTCTAAATACTTTAATCTGAACTTAGGATTTCGGTGTTATTTACTTCAGCTTCTCACAAGATTTCTGTTCCTAATAATATCTGGGTATTATAGCCTTCAGTAAGCGAAACTGATTGTGAGAGCTTTCCTGACAGATGTTCCTGCAATGTACTAATATACTATTAATCTCCTCTATAACCGATCTACGAGGACGAGTATTCTTTGAGAACATTGCTGCTGATGTATCTTCGATTTTAGCAGGCAATTCACGATCGAGAGTCCCTGAAACCTAAGTAATGGGCATGTGCATACAACATGTAATCAGCTATCCTATCAGCCTTGACTTGCAGATAGTACAAGTTTAAAGTACTACAGGGAACCCTTTAATTCTCCACCTCATAGCGAGGATAGAGAAATTCGTATTCGATACCATCGCAGAATCGTCTGAGCCTCTGGTTTACCCCTTCCACTCTTTTCCAAACGGAATGGCCATGGTCGACGATTGGTACGATGCCTCAGACAGTCGGTTTAGACAGCAGTCTATGTACGGTGCTAGTTTCCTTCATCAGGTCACCCTTCCGCCGAAAGGAAATGAGGATGGCTTCAGAACTCCGGCAGCAGGTATCATTCGTGCTGACATTTGCCAATATTTGCATTCGATTGCTCCGTACGCGCTCGATAGCTGTCGTCGGCAGAAACTCTCCCATGCCGTGGACGAGACCCCCTGGAAAACATACGGAGTGGACACTGGCGTTCTTTCCCACTCTGTCTGCTATTTTTCTAAGCGGCTCCGCTACACGCCGAGCGTTGGATCTCCCAATGACCAGCACATCCTCCCTCTGCACTTCTCGAGACAGGGCACGAAAAGCACCCCATGTCCTTACAAGAGAAGCATCCAGTACTGGCTGAGAAGTATTATTACCACTATAGTATGATTAAAATTACATCATAGTTGACACTTGTTGTATGCGTCTTCCTCCAATTACAGCACTCAATGTCGCTTCTAAAGTGTTCGCCGCAACAAATTGTCAGTTAATTTCCAGTGCTTTGTCTGGCCTTTTCTCTTGTTGTGTTTTGATCTTGAATCCTGGGCCCGTCCCTTTTGTGTCGCGTTTCATTACACATGATAAACAAACACCACACACACACACACACACACACATACACACACACAAACACAAAGTTGGTAACGAAACACGCACATTTCGTATACACTACTAGTCAAAGAAAACTGGATTATTTCGCACATGACGTGATTCGGCTTCACGTATTCAGTTAACATCATAGGTCAACTTCATACGACATTCTGCCACTCCGAACTTCTTGAAGGTATAAAATGATCGTTGTAATTGGTTCTATAGATATATAACTACAATACCATAGATTTAAGGTCTTCCATAGCACAGTGGTAACGTCACAGTAGTTTGCGGTGCAAAGTAGTGCTGGGTTCAAATATCACTGGACGGTAACATTTTTTTCTTTTTTTAAATCTTTACTAAAATGACTGATTATTATTATCATTTTCAATTAACTGGTCTCAAGCTACTTTTTGTTTGTTTTTAATCTTTCGCTGCATCATTTTCATCACCGTATTGACTTACCTATTTGCTCTTAGTTTTCTTCCTATTATTCTTCTTTCTTTTGGAATCTATTTGTGTCGCCTATAACCTGTTTATGAGTTCCAACTCGAACTGCTCATCGGTTGGTATCACGTCATCTCACGTTGCAAAATCGGTAAGTTGCAGTTCGCTTTTCGAGCTGAAACTGATTTTTTCTTCGGGCTTTACTTTGCTTGCACAGGTCAGCTTTAATCGCCACGAGCAAGTTGAGGTTAATGGTTACCGCAGGTTGCTGACCGCCATTCTCTCGAATACATTGCACATCAAAAACGTTGTGCTTAGGTTAGGTCACGAGTGTAAATTCAGGGCTACAAAAGGAGCGTTTTCTGCCATAGTTCGGTCATTGGTTATTTAAATCAGCTGTAGACAGAGCATCTCGCGTTACCGCCATAACTGATGGCAGCAGCTTCCAACATTGCTCCACGTTACACACTAACAGCATTTTACCACTTGTGAAGTGACCCGCTGCGTTTGCGTGTCGCCTTTAATTGAGCGGTAGCCGATGTGACAACACTGTAGCATCAAGTAACAGACGTCAGCCATCAAGTACTTTTAAGCAGACTGTAGGTAGCACCTACAGATAATGATTGGGACTACACAACACCCAGTCCATGAGCGGAGAAAATCTCCGACCCAGCCCTTCTGAAGGATCAATCCCAGCATTTGCCTTAAGTGATTTAGGGAAATCACAGGAAATCTAAACTAAGATGGCCGTGTGGGGGTTTGAATCGTCTTCCTCCCGAATGTGAGTCCACTGAGCTAAGCACTGCGCTACCCGGCTCGATTTTAATTTGAAGAACAATGAAAATACGTAAGCTATTTTCCATCATCTTGCAACAGCATCCAATGATAGATTCATATTTACTTTCAACGACTTGTGAATGTCTTCTCGTTCATTGTGTCTGAAATAAACTCTTAAATTAAGAATTAGTTGTTCCTCATACCACCCGCTGATGGCTAGGTGAAGCGAAGCAGCGCTCTCTGTTAGAGAACTGCTTATTATTCACCTCCTGGGGAGAAATAGACAAAAATCAAATGCTAGATTTTAAGAATCGTATCAACTCTTTAGAAATCCACTGTGCCACGCGAAAGATACAACACAGAATTTCATGCAGCTATAACTTGTACAGCTAGAGGAGTGATGCATTATACTGGCCGTCGAATATTCGAACTTCATATGTAAAATATTCACGAGCATACTTGATCATATAAGATTAAAAACAGTTTTGTCTAATTATTATGGAATTTTTTGAGTAGGCTTAGCCGCAGTACCTTAATGTACTCCTTGCCACTGCAGGTTAATTTCTTGTCCTCTACTGTTGAGAATAATTCTCCGGACTTGCAAAAAGGCTTAATTAGTTATTTTTTGCTGTTCTTGTAATATAGATCAAGAAACTTCCTGACTATGAGCCTTCTGACAAGTGTTGTATCTACATCTCCGACAACTCTGTTCACAATCCCCTACAAAATACTAGCATCGGAAGGATGACGAATGGTGTAGGATATGGCAATTGAATCTCAAAGTAGACAAGTGTAATGTGCTGCGAATACATAGAAACTAAGATTCTTTATCATTTAACTACAATATAGCAGGTCACCACCTGGAAGCAGTTAATTCCATAAATTATCTGGGAGTAGGCATTAGGAGTGATTTAAAATGGAATGTGATGTGTTGGCAGAAGAGGCAACACCGTATGGCTAGAGGAGGCCGAAATGCACGCGTTAAAGCTCACGCAGGCTGGCGTGAGGTCTGGAAAATGACAAGGAATTATAATAGCCAAAAATAGTACATAGCTTCTGGGATACTTAACTTTAATCCATAATTGTTGTACATCGCTCTTGATGATACTAAGTGCAATCTCAATATACACTGGTAATGGCGCCTTGCTAGGTCGTAGCAAATGACGTAGCTGAAGGCTATGCTAACTATCGTCTCGGCAAATGAGAGCGTATTTGTCAGTGTAGCTTCGCTAGCAAAGTCGGCTGTACAACTGGGGAGAGTGCTAGGATGTCTCTCTAGACCTGCCGTGTGGCGGCGCTCGGTCTGCAATCACTGACAGTGGCGACACGCGGGACCGTCGTATACTAGCGGACCGCGGCCGATTTAAAGGCTACCACCTAGCAAGTGTGGTGTCTGGCGGTGACACCACAGATTGATCATATAAAGTTGATCGTCGGTAAAGCAGATGCCAGACGGAGATCCATTGGAAGAATCCTAAGGAAATGCAATCCGAAAACAAAGGAAGTAGGTTACAGTACACTTGTTCGCCCACTGCTTGAATATTGCTCACCAGTGTGGGATCCGTACCAGATAGGGTTGATAGAAGAGATAGAGAAGATCCAACAGAGATTAGCGCGCTTCGTTACAGTATCATTTAGTAATTGCGAAAGCGTTACGGAGATGATTTATAAACTCCAGTGGAAGACTCTCCGGAAGAGACGCTCAGTAGCTCGATACGGGCTTTTGTTGACGTTTCGAGAACATACCTTCACCGAGGAGTCAAGCAGTATATTGCTCCCTCCTACGTATATCTCGCGAAGAGACCATGAGGATAAAATCAGAGAGATTAGAGACCACACAGAGGCATAGCAACGATCTTTCTTTCCACGAACAATACGAGATTGGAATAGAAGGCAGAACCGATAGAGGTACTGAAAGTACCCTCCGCCACACACCGTCAGGTGGCTTGCGGAGTATGAATGTAGATGTAGATGTAATTGATGCTTTTACTGACTTAATAAACACTAGTAATATATTTCTATGTACCTATTCTCACGCACTCTACAGTCGGGTATTCACTACATACCGCTGGAATCTGGCATTCCTGTACCGTATTTAATAGTTGCTGTCAAATTTAATGTCATTTCCTAGTAATGAAATGCCGTCAGTTCAGCAGTTATGAAATTTTTCCAAAACTGGTGAAAATCCTCGCCTACGCCATCTGCTCTTCCTGGCTACTCAGTCCTGACTGTCTCACTTTCCCACCTGAAGACGCACATCCACCAAAACCGCCGCTGTCTGTATGAAGGGGCTTCCCCTTCGATCGCTCAGGGACAGGATCGACATTTGTACCAATACAATCTGTCCAGTTCTCCGTCTGATTTCTATGGTCCCCTCATTTTCGAAACATAATCTGCACTCACAACGATTAATTGTACTGCTGTCAACAATGTCATCCCAATACACCTTCTACAATTTCTGGTTTACGTTTGTCACTGCCTCGTTCTCACAACACAGGAACTCCTGATAGTATCTTCCTTCAAATGAACTTAATTTGCTGTAGTTACTCGTATCTTGACTAAGTGCGTCAGACAGCGTGACTTGAGGAAACAGATTGAGTGACCTTTGAGTGCAAGCGGAATGAATGTTTCTCTTACCTCAACGAGAAGCAAGGATGTAGAACAAAAGTAGGAATTTCTTTTAAGTCCTGCGTTTCTTGTGGGGCGACTGTCTTTCTCGAGTACAACACAGACGAATGGAGAATCATTCTAGCCACGATACGGGCAACTAATAGAGAAACTCACCGAGATAAGAGACTTTGACAGAAGGTAGATGATTATGACGTGGCACCTTGGAAAGAATATCTCTTAAACGGTGCAACAGGTCGGCTGTTCGCTTACTACTGACATGAGTGACAATGTTCGAACATGTTTGAATCCAGGAGTAAGTGACAAGGTGTTGGACATCCACAACTCAACACACATTACGGACCATTAAATTCAGCGAACATATTTGTACATTGAGCTCCACAGCAGACTACCCCTACGTATGCCCACTATGAACGAGTGGAAACTTCACTTACGATTACAATGTGCACGGTTTCATCAGTGCTGGACTGTGGAGCAAGGGAATGATCGGATGGCTGACGTTTCTTGTTACACCAGGTCGATGGGTGTGTCTGCATATATCAACCGAGCGAATTCTGTCCGAAATACGCACCACAACATGGACATTTGCCAGTGGGGCATTACTATGCTATAAGGGACGTACACCTGGGCTTTCACGGGGCCTGTGAAAGTAATGAACGATGGAGTAGTGTGGACATGAAGACACCACCTGTGATAGATAGTTTAGGCACCAACCGGGTTTAGAGTTGGCGGTATCCACAAATGTCGGCTTTCAAGCTGTTGAGTTCACATCTTTACCGATACCATCAATACATAAGGAGCCACCACTAGCCGAATGTTTATTAAGGATACTACATTGTCAGTCTTTCAGTACACTGAAGGCTTCATCACACCGTAAATAGCGACGCCGGTAACTTCGTTTGGAAATGTGACTTAAAAAGATAAAGATCTTGAAGAAAGATGAAGCGTTTTTTTTACTATTTTTTAACTGAGAAAACCAATAACAAAAGAAAAAACTATATATTCGAGAATGGCTGACAAAAATTAACGATATGCTCCATGTTAATTTTATCACTGATATCCCATGACTGAAAACATAATGTAGAAACCTCAAGACTAGCTAAGATTTTTAGGCTTGTACGACTGCAAGGGAAACGAATCAAAGGACGACCACTAAGGAAATTGTTTAGCAGTTGGTCCACTATATCCAATGAATGACGCAGAGAAGCAGAGGAAGTCCTGGTCAGAGAAAGAAGAAGACGAAGAAGAAAGCTTATGAAAAATTATTGATGTCACAAGACAAAACAGAGAAAGGAAATATGGTACTTAGAGAGGAAATCGCAATTGAAGAAAAGTTTAGGAATAACTGAAATTTATAGCGGAAGGAAGGCCTTTCGATTGCTGTTTACGGTAGCAGTGTATTTGTCATGAAATGTTGCAAGGAAACTTATCTGTCATGCAATAATGTTTTTACTGCAACAATGTTTTTGCAGTACTCGTTCCATCCCATCGTTACCTTTCTGGTGCAGCAACCGGTTATGATATTCCTTATTTTACAAACGACACTGTCTTTATTCAAAGAACAATGGTTTCGTTTTAATAATTATCATTTCGAATGGCATGAAGATCAGTGCTACTGTAAATATGCACATATAAATAAATAGCGAAAAGATCTTAAATATATTCTGATTTAGATTTCGGTCTGCACGTAGCTAAGTATTGCTACAGTTGGACCTCCAGATTATCACTTAATGAGGCTGGCGTTTAGAGACTACAAGTTATTAAGTAAATCTCCGAAGTCGAAGAAGTTTCCCAAATGATTTCCCTAAATCGCTTCAGGCATATGCCCGGGTGGTTCTTTTGAAAGGCACTGCTGATTTCCTCCCCCATTCTTTCCTCATTCGGTGTGACCGATGACCTCACTGTTTGGTTCCCTCTCCCAAATCGACTAACCAACGAAGTTCCCCGAGATTTCTAAGTGTAATACTGCTGTGAGTCAATCCCACAAACTGAAACTGTGTTTTAACATTGAAAATGAAAGCAGTGCGCAAGAGAATCATTTATAAACAATATTCCGAAAAATTAAATAAAATTATTATTCCGTAAACTCATGCTATGTGAGGATTTTGTGTTAAAATTCTGTCCAATCAATTCAGTACGAGGCTAGAGATTTTATTTCGGGTTAAATTTGAAAAATGGAAACATTCAGGGATGTATGTACCTCTATTTCAGACACACTCTCATCCCTAACAGCGTTTTCTGCCTATTTATAATAGACTACAAAACATGGGCTATTATTTGAGTCGTTTGCCTTTTTCATGTTAAGCAAATATCACGTCCTGCCCTTGCTTCGGAAGGAAAGTAAGCTCAGGGATTTGTGTGTCGACCAGCGCGGCGTTGACACAGCTGTTGAGGAGATGGAGTGAGTGCCGGCCCAGAGACGGATGTCCGAAGAAATCCCGTGTCCACAGAACTCAGGAGAGGACTATCAGACCTGCTAATCACGGATTTTGATGTGTCTTGCGTATGCTGTACAGACACCTGTTTTGAGTACCTGGCCTGTTTCTATCCATGCTACAGCCCCTGGTTTCCGAACATCGATGCTGAAATCTTATGCGTACCTCCTATACCCGTAACATTAGATTTGTACCTCCCAGCGAGTGTGCCTCAGCGGCTAGGGTTCATGGTTACCACGTAAATCCTGCTTGCGTATTTTATTTCATTTACTTTTTTCTGTTTCAACCTAAAGAATATCATTAAATAGTATGCGTCATGCAAAATTATTTAAAAATAGTTATTTTCCCGTAGTAATTTCATTAATAAATGAAGCATCACAACAAACTTCCATCAAATTTGTACTCTGTTTCTCAGTTCGCAGTTAAAATTCTAAAAATCAGAACACGTTCGCTTCGTGCCTTTCCTAGACGTAACCTCATCTCTTGTTGTCCCTGGCATCTGTCGTCAGCATTAGTTGTTCGCAATTCGTCGTGAGAGTAGTGTGAGTCAAAAGAGTTCAGAAAATGGAAGAAGTCAGCGGTCCTACAGATGGACAGCCAAAAGACGGTCCATCAAAAGTAAGGGAGTTGGAAGAGATATTGACAGGCAAGTTAAACTCACTAACGTCATACGATGCACGGAAAGAATGCTTTACGATTTGTATCTTCTTACAAATACATCACCGAGCCCGATTTCCACTAATTCCATTGAATTTTGAGTTGCGATATTCAGATATGTTGGCCAAAAGACGTATTGTCATTGTGAATGATTTAACAGACATTATCTATTCTGTAACAAATGGAATACACATTTGAAAAAAAAGTTTGCTGCAACGATTGATTTACTGTTGAAATTAGTACAGTGAAAATGAAATAGTAAATAATTAAAAATAAAATACATGGGCGGGATTTCAACCATAACCACCAACAACGCTCGTTGGATGCCACATACATATAACGTTACGGATACAAAAAGTATGCATATAGTTTTCGGAAAGTAGGTGACGTCACTTGTAAAGCCCCCAGCCAGGAACACAGGACAGGTCCACCTACAACGTACCAAAGACCCTCCAAAATCAGTGAGAAAACAGGACCGGTGGTCTCCTTGTCAGTGTCCGCTGATCTCCGGACAGCGTAGTCATCGAAGGCACCGTGACAACTCTACTCTACATGAAGATCACCGTAGACCACCTACATCCCTTCATGCCTAATGTCTTCCTATATCGACCGTGTTGGCACTAGCAGCTGGATAACTGTTTCTGCCACGAGTGCCATAGTGTTTTGAGGGGCGTGACAGGGAACTGACGATGCCTTGGCCACCAAATTCACTGGACTGCAACCCGCTTTCGCACGCAAGATCGGCATCCATACACCGTAATATATGGGAATTGCGTGATCTGTGCGTAAGTATCTGGTCCACAGAACTCCGAAAACCTATCGAGGACTTAGCGAACGCATGCCACGCAGAATCGCTTGTGTATTTCATTCCAAAGTTAGACAGTTAGACAGGTACAATATTAAGCAGATGGTTATAATGTCATGAATCATCAGTGTCATAACCTATTCGTTTAGTGTAAGCAGCAGAGCACTTGATAACGAGGCAAATACACCTTCCCATCTTCAAACAACCGATTCGTTTTAATAATAACAAAGAAAGAAAACTAATGTGGGAAGCATGCTTCCTAACCATTCCACACAAATCCTGGAACTCAGTAAAATTATTGAAACTTAACAGACCGTACATAGAAGGAAAGAAGTGTTTAGAATTTAACATCCCACCGGCGGCAACATCACTAAAGATGGAGCATAAGCTCGGATTAGAGAAGATTGAGGTAAGAGAGAAGGAAGGGAGATCTTAGCGTCACTTCGACATCGAGGTCATCAGAGACGGAGCACAAGTTCGCACTGGTTCAAGGCCGGGTAAGAAAATCTGCCGTTCCCTTTCGAAGGAACCATACCGGCATTTGCCGGGAGCCATTTAGTGAAATCACAGGAAACCTAAATCTGGATGACCTGATGTACATTTGGTCGTCCTCCCGAATGAGGTCAATTAGAGTGACCAGGACGCCATCTACCCCGGTCTAAAATAGGAAACCTGTCGCACCCTTTTCGAGAGAAATTCCCCTTCTACTATCTAGTTGCACCGTGCAGATTATGGGGTAGATGTTCTTCTAATACCACACACTTCTATTAGTCCCGCAATTATGATCTATGTTTTTTAAGGCATCAGTATTTTGAGCTGTTTGATACTGCCTCTATTTCTGAAACGTCCCCTTAGAACAATTTCAGAATTACTGTGCTGATAAACCTCTTACATTATTTGCTTTTCAAACATCTGAGCAAAACTGAACGTACTCAAACATTCACTAAAGTGACACACAATATTTTTAGCGCAACGCAATCTGACTTTCAGAAATCCCTATAAAAGAATGGCCTGATCCTGGTAGGGTCGCCATATGAAACGTCCCCTTAGAACAATTTCAGAATTACTGTGCTGATAAACCTCTTACATTATTTGACTTTCAAACAGCTCAGCAAAACTGAACGTACTCAAACATTCACTAAAGTGACACACAATATTTTTAGCGCAACGTAATCTGACTTTCAGAAATCCCTACAAAAGAATGGCCCTGACTAACATTAACCTATGCGTTTCACAAATCGCTTACCTCACAAAAATCTTGGTTACTCGAACTACTGCAATACAGCGAGTGCCACTACTGCCAGCTAAATAAAAGATTCAAACTATGGAAGGCACTAACTACTGATAGGCATAGTTAGCAAATGAAAGATTTTGATAGAGAACAAACAATGTATTTACCTTCATAGTCTTGAAAAATCATAATATACATAGCAGTTCATAATATCCAGTATTACAAATTTCAAAACTCCGCCATCTCTCTCCTCACATCCACCACTGCTGGCGGCTCACCTCCAACTGCGCAACGCTACGCGCTGTTAACATCCAGCTGCCCAACACTACAATGGCAGACAACAATGCAAACTAGCCACAGACTGCGCACAGCACAGCCAGTGATTTTCATACAGAGCGCTACGTAACGTTGCCAATAAGAAAACATAAACAGCCTACTTACATTTCTTCCTATCGTACCGTAAAGTTTTCGTTTCTAAGTGTCTGCTACGTCCATTACTCTCTATAATCTGTTTTGAATGTTGTAGTATTTTTCTGCTACTATCTTTTCGTTGTTATTTACAACTCTGAAATAATGCAGCACATTCCCACTAAACTATCTTTTGGTATGTCAATAGATATATTTCCTCCCCTACTACCTTGGGTACTACAGGTGATCGACATGGCACTTCCTGCTCCCTTTCCCCTTCCATTAGGACCCATTCTCTTGGTCTGGGATGACTGGCGGCAGCTTTGCAGCCAGTGGTCTTTGTAGCCGTATTTTACTAGCTTCTGCAGTCCATAGGTTTCGTCCGGAGATGGCATGCGTATGCTGTGTTGGTGAGCGTCCGTGGTCTGTCAAAGGACGCCACGGCACTGATGACACCGCTGTTTAGTCTCATATCCCCATCAATCAGTCAACCAAGGACGCCTTCTCGGCGCGATAGATGTGTTAATTATACTGCCTAGCATTTGCATATGCATCAAAGGTCATGTTTCTGTATTAAATATAGCATTTGGAGCTTAGTATGTGCTTAACTTGTACATCGTTATTGATATTAAGAGGATCTCCCTCTGTTGCTAATTAAGTAGGCGATATGAATGGAACCAAATTACTATCGCTACAGGACATTATTTTTTATTAAAAGCTCATTTTAAAGAGTTAACATAGAAAAAGGATAAAAGAATGACTTGGAGCAAACAAGATATAATACGTACAGGCAACATAACAGAATCAGGTGGGCTTAGAATTTTCGCCTTGACTTGCCTTCCGAACAATGAAATATGGGATAGTCTTTATGATGTTTTATACACTACACAATCTTACAATCTTGTAATGTTGGTGCATTTCTTTAATTTATCCAAGGGTGCTTATTTATTCAAGACACTTTCTTCGCTGATTGTTCAAAGTTGTACGTGCTTAGCAAGCTCAAAATAAACAGAAAATGTGTGGATAGAAAAATAAACACCAAATTATGTTTCCACTGTGTCACAATTCTCGTCCGTGATGTTCCTGGAAAGACCAGCAACATCTCCATGTCCGTAGAAAAAGTTATACCGTGTCAGACCCAGTGTTTCAGCTATAGTCGAGGCATCTGACTGCGGCTATAGGCTGTTGGTCGGTACTTTACAACAGACTGTGACCAGCTTACATCGTCAGGAGAGAGGCTGACCACCAGAAAGCAGTTTGACACACATCGGCGTGAATGAAGAGTACGGAGCACAAAATTAGCGTGCCCTACTGTAGAAACTTCACACGCCTACAGGTGTAAAGCAATACTGAGTAACGAGCACCTGTGTCGGAAAGGGTGCCGCCAACTGTACAAGTTTCCTTTAGGTTGAAACAAAGTGCCCTGTGCGTCTGACGGGGCCGTGACCGCAACTTTGGCCACAGAAACCACAGTGTGGTAGCGCCGAGGTAGCGCTTGTTTATGGCGTCGTAAAGCTCCAGCACGATGTTTTAATAGCCAGGACCGCGCCGTGCTACCTGCTAGCAACAGGCACGAGTGCGTGCAGCGCGGTGTTGAAAACGTATTTAAAATTGGTCCTCACCACTATTCGTAAAGCAGTTTCGAGTGACGCTCTTCCCAGAAGCATATGCCGCAGGTTTAAGATATTTAAATAGCACAGATACTGAATACTCCATCGGTTTCATACTACCTTCCGGAGGATTTGCATGAAGTGCTTTGAGAAACCGTCTGCGAGGACAATATTCGTTGTTAACAGAATTTCTTTTAGGAATCCTAGGATTACTACAAATTACGTTGAGGTTAACTGCTAGGGAACTCGTAAAGGTAGAAAGACGCGGATTTTTTTTAATACGTTTTCCTCCGCTAAAACCGTACTATAGTCTCATTTCACAAGACTTATCGTTTGACATTTCAGAGGGTGGCACTAACTTGCGAATCGCAATGTATTTCAGCATTTTACCATTGTGAGGGGCCTATGGAAGAAGAATGAGCAGGAAAAGTGTTTATTTATTATTCAATAATACCTTTTTGATTCACATTCCTTCTGTAGAACCTGGACGAATGAATTACTGTATTTTGAAAGTTCTGCGAGGCACCAGAGAGTTAACACCTGTGTTCATGAGTTATACCAATCTTACAGTGGTGTGGTAACTGGGAGTTAGCAGTGAACAAAGGCCGAGCCAGAGGTTTTCCATTCACTTTTCATGCTGCAGAACAGCAGTTGGTAGCGAGTAAAGGCCACTACAATTCGTCAACTGACCGGTCAGAGGACCAATTTCGTGGCATCCTACACATATCTCGGGCGAATGCACTCAGTGATTACTGTGCCGTCCTGTTGTCGTGTTTATCTTAAGGTCTATGAGTTTATGTTCTGTGAGATTCCGCTTGGTTTTACGCAGTGACGGAAACAGAGATGCACCCTGGATGTTTTAGAGGTACCAATGCCAAAAAAAAAGAAAAAAACGAGAGCTGTTGCCTCTAACAGCAATTTATGGGAAAATAACTGGCTAATGCTGTTAAAGTAACGTTCTGTTACTTAAGCAGCTGGCGGCCGGTTAATTTCGTAATTATCTAAAATTGGATGAACCATGCATTTCGGAACTGCAAACCATTCTTAACGTAATAGAATACAGCTATGAGAAGAACGTACTAGCTACATTACGATTTCTAGCCAGCGGAAGAAGTTAAGACGACTCTAATTCACTGTTGTTGTATCCCCAGACTTATTAACTAAAATGATTCCTGAAACTTTCGATGTGATTTATAACTAAGAAATTACTTTTTATACCAACAGCTGTATGAGTATTTTTTATTTTCAACCTATTTCGGTAGTGTCGACCATCTATACAGGAAATAATAATGTACGTCAATTGGTTAAAAACACATCTCTTCCACAAAGGGCAACATCAAGGACAAAATGTGATGAATTATCACAGTAATTGCTTCATTGAACTTCCACTGTAGTAGAAGTACACAATCAAAGTGCGGTAACATGAACACACTTAATATTAACATCAAGCAACTACCACTGTACCTACTGTACGGCTGTTGGCACCAAAAGTGTTTTTTTTTTCAAATATCTACCGACTGATGATATCCACTTGAAGAAATCTTGATTTATAGTTGACTGAGGAAATACATATTGATATAACACAGTCCTTGGCGTTCCTCTTATAATTACAAGGCATACTGCAATAAAAAAACACACCGTTTCAGTTCTTCGACTGACGCTAACCTTTACGGTATTATTACCGTACATGTTAATACATCAACCCATCCTTCATTTTAAATATGAAATTATTATCATTGCACTCCTAGAAATCTGGAATATTAGTGACTGTTCGACGGTTTACATATTTCATAAAGAATATAAAGCAAAGGAACGTCAGTATCACACACAACAGATCCATTTCAGCAGATTTTGTAAACTGCAATTCGGTGGCCTCGTTCAAACACCTCGCCTTGTGGGTCATGAAAGAGACGAGAATGAAAGGAAGGTTCAGTTACCAACGTGACGACACCCCAGTACACATCGCCGTTATAGTTGGACGAAGTCATCGCGGACAATACTAGGCATCTTACCCACTTTCGGCATAGTTACTGTGTTATGTACAGTTGTTGTTCAGTTATCTGTGCTTTGCTTTTACTGTGCTTGTGGGAGTAAAGTTCATTACTGAATAATGAGCGATATTTATTGTGAACGCTAAACAAGGCAGCGTTCTGATAGTGGTGACCTCGAGAAAGGAAAAGAAGCAAAGAATTAAATGGAAATTACCGTCGAAAACAATGGGACCGTTGACACAAACACCGGAAACGGGAATCGGAACGGAACAGCTCACCGCTCGGCCGTCAGTCACCATCCAAGACTAACTCTCCACAAAACGACACGGCAGACGTGACTATGCAAGAAGGGAGTACGACGTATGTACGACCGGGAAATACAGTATGAAGCTTTACGCGTTCTGGTCTATGACACCTCAACTTTCGTTTACGCAAGACGAATGCGAATTTCAGCAGCGTCGGGTGTTCTATGTCGCGGATAAATTTAATATTATGTCTTCGCATATGTATTTAGAGGTGACTGAGGTACCTGAAGATACCTTGTCGCCGCAAAGTTTTACTTTACTAAAGGAAACTCTCGTACGGGGCTATATACTATCACAAGAATCGGCGATTACAAAAAAGTTTCGCAGACAAAAATATGGGCAATTAAACTGTGTCACAGCCGGCCGAAGTGGCCGTGCGGTTAAAGGCGCTGCAGTCTGGAACCGCAAGACCGCTACGGTCGCAGGTTCGAATCCTGCCTCGGGCATGGATGTTTGTGATGTCCTTAGGTTAGTTAGGTTTAACTAGTTCTAAGTTCTAGGGGACTAATGACCTCAGTAGTTGAGTCCCATAGTGCTCAGAGCCATTTGAGCCAAACTGTGTCACAAGTGCTCAAAGTTTACTTACTTTTGCAAGGCCGGAACTTCTTTCTGGCTCTGAGCACTATGGGACTTAACATATGAGGTCACCAGTCCCCTAGAACTTAGAAGTACTTAAACCTAACTGACCTAAGGACATCACACACATCCAGGCCCGAGGCAGGATTCGAACCTGCGACCGTAGCAGTCGCGCAGTTCCAGACTGATGCGCCTAGAACCGCTCAGACACACTGGCCAGCGGAACTCCTGTCTGAACAGTCTCTACTCATACTATGATTTCGTAGAATTCCAGCCACCATTCGTGCCGTCATTGCTGCCCAGACGTACGTGCCATTGCAAGAGATAGCAAAGAAGACAGACATCACTGCGTAAGTGAGTTTTCCGTGTAGGCGCTAAAATCAGCAACAGTCAAAGCATGGGGGCAGCAGCAGGCTAGAAATTGGAAGCTCACAACACATAACGTGCACAAATACTTCGCTCCAGGAGCGCCTATCGGACGAACCCAGCATGGAGTAGCTAGCAACACAAGTGGCAAAATTGAATATGCACGTAGTCACACAGCAACATGTACTACGAGCTCGCAGGTGGAAAAAATGTAAGCTGTCATGCAACAATACTCGCCGGAACGCTGCTGCTGGAATCATAGGGGCTTCGGCAACTCAGGGCGTCAATGGAGTCACTCCTGCAGTTACCCAAATATCAAAGACGGATGCTGGAGGGCGCTAAGGTGCGTCGGTAGCAGGATAAGCACCTGAACCAGAGTGAGAGAAGAAGAAGATATGGAAACGCCACATTAGCAGCAGTCATTGATACAAGGCCAGTTATCGATAGGGGTTCAGAAGTTAGTGCCTGTCCAAAGAGGTGCCGCTGACGCACCGACGGCAACAAGGCAACATATACATACCGCGGCCAACAATTCCAGGAACGCTACCTACGGTGAAAAACGATGAATTCAAACTCCCCACCCGACATGGGCTTTTGTGACTGCAGATGTTACTGATCACATAATCGAAGCGGTCTTTTTACATCATTGTCGGCTTATGAGGGACCTGGTCATATCAGTAGCCACGGAACGGCTTTCCGCGACGAGTCAGTGGCTTTCCGTACGAAGATGTCTAGCATCGCTGCGGCATCATCCGCGCCCGAGTATACTGAATCGTTTCCATACCCACAACAGCGCGAGGTGCGCACGTGTGCATCACGCATCATGAGCGGTAGGAAAATGTCATGAGGTCATCAGAGAAATCGTCTTATCATAAACTACTCCTACACTCATGGAACCATGTCAAATCGTCGCGTTCTGCCCGTGGTATCTGCATCCAGAGAAGCTACTTGCAGCAAGAGTGGTGTTTGACCGGCTGCTGAAAGCAGCTACGCGACCGGGTCGGATAGTCAGTGAGCTCCACCTACCCATGTGGTTCGAAAAAAGGATAATTCCTGGAGTATATGTGGAGATTATAGATTTGGTTCGTAAAAAAAGATCATTCCTGGAGAACTCACCATTCGGCTTGTACAGGGTGTTTCAAAAATGACCGGTATATTTGAAACGGCAATAAAAACTAAACGAGCAGCGATAGAAATACACCGTTTGTTGCAATATGCTTGGGACAACAGTACATTTTCAGGCAGACAAACTTTCGAAATTACAGTAGTTACAATTTTCAACAACAGATGGCGCTGCGGTCTGGGAAACTCTATAGTACGATATTTTCCACATATCCACCATGCGTAGCAATAATATGGCGTAGTCTCTGAATGAAATTACCCGAAACCTTTGACAACGTGTCTGGCGGAATGGCTTCACATGCAGATGAGATGTACTGCTTCAGTTGTTCAATTGTTTCTGGATTCTGGCGGTACACCTGGTCTTTCAAGTGTCCCCACAGAAAAAAGTCACAGGGGTTCATGTCTTGCGAATAGGGAGGCCAATCCACGCCGCCTCCTGTATGTTTCGGATAGCCCAAAGCAATCACACGATCATCGAAATATTCATTCAGGAAATTAAAGACGTCGGCCCTGCGATGTGGCCGGGCACCATCTTGCATAAACCACGAGGTGTTCGCAGTGTCGTCTAAGGCAGTTTGTACCGCCACAAATTCACGAAGAATGTCCAGATAGCGTGATGCAGTAATCGTTTCGGATCTGAAAAATGGGCCAATGATTCCTTTGGAAGAAATGGCGGCCCAGACCAGTACTTTTTGAGGATGCAGGGACGATGGGACTGCAACATGGGGCTTTTCGGTTCCCCATATGCGCCAGTTCTGTTTATTGACGACGCCGTCCAGGTAAAAATAAGCTTCGTCAGTAAACCAAATGCTGCCCACATGCATATCGCCGTCATCAGTCCTGTGCACTATATCGTTAGCGAATGTCTCTCGTGCAGCAATGGTAGCGGCGCTGAGGGGTTGCCGCGTTTGAATTTTGTATGGATAGAGGTGTAAACTCTGGCGCATGAGACGATACGTGGACGTTGGCGTCATTTGGACCGCAGCTGCAACACGGCGAACGGAAACCCGAGGCCGCTGTTGGATCACCTGCTGCACTAGCTGCGCGTTGCCCTCTGTGGTTGCCGTACGCGGTCGCCCTACCTTTCCAGCACGTTCATCCGTCACGTTCCCGGTCCGTTGAAATTTTTCAAACACATCCTTTATTGTATCGCTTTTCGGTCCTTTGGTTACATTAAACCTCCGTTGAAAACTTCGTCTTGTTGCAACAACACTGTGTTCTAGGCGATGGAATTCCAACACCAGAAAAATCCTCTGTTCTAAGCAATAAACCATGTTGTCTACAGCACACTTGCACGTTGTGAACAGCACACGCTTACAGCAGAAATACGACGTACAGAATGGCGCACCCACAGACTGCGTTGCCTTCTATATCTTTCACATCACTTACAGCGCCATCTGTTGTTGAAAATTGTAACTTCTGTAATTTCGAAAGTTCGTCCGCCTGAAAATGTACTGTTGTCCCAAGCATATTGCAACAAACGGTGTATTTCTATCGCTGCTCGTTTAGTTTTTATTGCCGTTTCAAATATACCGGTCATTTTTGAAACACCCTGTATGAGTACCATTTTATGTCATCTTGCTTCATAACGCAGCTCGAACTTGGCAGTGTTTCATGGATGAAATGCTTAGAGAATTACCGTTTGTTTTTTGTTAGATGAGCGACATTTTCGTATTTTCTGATGCAGGAAAGCATCTGCGGCAGCTTTTCAATCACCTACACGAATACTGCATAGTAATCGAGGAAGTAAAGTGTGTTTTGGGAAAACGCGAAGTTACAGTCCTGGGATACTTGATTTCTCCGACAGGGGTGTCACCACTGCCAGAGGGAATCGAAGCAGTACGACAGATGCCTCTCTTCCCAAATCTTACAAGGGGCTTCGCAGATTCTTAGGTGTGTTGAACTACTATTGACGGTACCTATAATACCTAGAGCTTCGAGCGCGCACGGAGGCTTTGCGGCAGTCGTTCTTCCCGCGAACCATACGCGACTGGAACAGGAAAGGGAGGTAATGACAGTGGCACGTTAAACACCCTCCGCCACACCCCACTGGGTGGCTTGTGGAGTATAAATGTAGATGTAGATGTAGCTGCTGTCCAAGAGCCGCTCAGAGCGTTATTCACCGGCAGTCGTAAGGTATCTTCGACTCCGGGCAGTGAAACAGCTTTCCAGGACCTCAAAAAACGTGTAGCATATGCAGCGATGCTGTGTCAAGACCGCCTGGCTAGCCGCGCGGTCTAACGCGCTGCTTCCCGAGAGGGAAGACGTGCCGGTCCCCAGCACGAATGTGCCCGACAGATTAATGTCGAGGTCCGGCGTGCCGGCCAGCCTGTGGATGGTTTTTAACGCATTTTCCATCTGCTTCGGTGAATGCGGTCTGGTTCCCCTTATTCCGCCTCAGTTACATTATGTCGGCGATTGCTGCGCAAACACTGTCTCCACGTACGCGTACACCATAACACCATAATTACTTTTCCAAGCAAACATTTGGGGTTACACTCGTCTGATATGAGACGTTCCCTGGGATTGGGGGGGGGGGGGGGGGTCCACTGGGTGCCGAACCGCACAATAACCCTGGGTTCGGTGTGGGGCGGCGGTGGGGTGGGTGGACTGCTGTAGCCTGTTTGGGGTTGTGAACCACTGAGGGCTGTGGCAGGGACGAAACCTCACCGTCGTTTCTAAGTCCCCGGTTCAATATACAATGCTGTGTCACTCAAGATTGAACGTCTGCTTGGCACTTACGGTAGATGTAAGTCAAACAACTGTGGGAGCAGCACTGCAAAAGAAAGTCAACGGCAACAGGCAGTCAGCAGCCTTATATTTTTTCTAAGAACCTGCCTCGGTTACAGCAAAAATGGAGTGCAATTGCCCGCGAGTTGCTTTTTATTTATTTAGCAATTAAATATTTCCGATTATCTGTCGAAGGGAGATATTTCTCAGTTTTTACTGATCGCAAGCTGCTGGTACCCATTTTTCAGCGCGACACTGATCTCAACCCACCGCGTCAGTGCAGTCAGGTCGAGTACATTACATAGTTCTCAAGTGATGTATGGCTCATAGCAGGAAAAGAAAACCTGGTTGCAAATTGCCCGTTTCGGAAGAGTGCCAGCGTAAATTGTATTCGTTGGGCGGAGCTAGTGTTAAAACAACGGAAGAATCTCCTTTCGCACTGTATCATACAGGACCAGCGAACCGTGTTGCAGATCAGGTGGGTACCAGCCCAGGATGTAGCGGATAGTATTTGGTGTGAGGTAGCAACAGGAAAGCAGCGACCTTACATATCTGAATAATACCGTAGAGAAGATTTCGACACGCTGCACAATTCAGTACACCCAAGAGGCAGAGCAACTGCTATGTTAGTCTCTGCTAATATCGTGTGGCCGGCAATGCAGAAAGACTGTCGCGCAAAGGGACGTACATGTCTGACTTGCCAGCGTAATAAGATCGGCAATCATGTTTTCCCGCCTATTTACGCACTTCGCGACACCGTCTGCCAGATTTTCGCACATACACTTGGACGTCATAGGGCCACTACACTACTATCATACCATTGCGGACAACGTTATTTACTGTCATCGACTACTTCACCAGGTGGTCAGAGGTTATCGCGATACAGGATATATCCGCTGAATCTGTCGCGAAAGCGTTGCTGCATTGGTGTATCCCGAGAAATAACTACAGATCGTTGCAAACAATATGAAATCCAACTCTTCAATGCACTGCAAGCTATCATCCAGCGAGCAATGGAATCACAGAGCAATTCCACTGTACATTCAAATCGGGCCTGATGTGCAGTTCATCGTCATGGTCAGAAGCATTGCGTCTGTTTCTGCTCCGGTTGAGAACGGCAGTAAAGGAGGACCAGCACAAACAGTATACGGCGAACAGTTGAGGGTACCATGAGAACTGATCTTCCCAGCACCCGCGCAACCGGTCGTTCTGGAGCTTGGCACCCAGTTTGTACGGCAACTCAGACCCAGAATGAGGTCTGTTCAGCATATCACTCGTGCTAGGCACGGAGACCGACAGGTGTTCATGCACTTTCCGACACTTCGTTTCGCCTCATTCAGCACCATACGGAGTAATCGTGCATTGGAGTCACACTCTGAAAATCGAAGAAGACAGCGTCAATAGAATGAGCCAAGCGGTTACGACGGTAACGAGGGTACGTTCCCTTCGCAGACCACAACATCGCATTTCAATGAGGAGGTAGAGCCTATAGCATCGGCAGAAGACACCGAAGCGTCCACCTCGGATCAGGAGCAAATTTCGCCTGCACCAGACGTTTTATCGAGGACCGACAGACAGATTAAGTAGCCCTCACATTCCGAGAGCACTCGGTTTAAAAAAAAGGAACACGGGATTGCAGACGTGGCGGCACCACCGTACTCTTCGCCGTGATAAGTAGACGAAATCATCGCAGGCGATAATAAACCTTCGCTGTTGTCGGCATAGTTACCATTGTTACGTACAGTTGTTGTTTAGTTATACTATGTGACCAAAAGTATCCGGAAACGTTTTTCATATTAGGAGCATTGTGCTGCCAGTTACTCCATACCAGCGACCTCAGTAGTGATTAGACATCGTCAGGGAGCAGAATGGGGCGCTCCGCGCTCACGCACTTCGAACGTGGTCAAGTGACTTGGTGTCACTTACGTCATACGTCTGTGCACGAGATTTCCACACTCCTAAACATCCATAGGTCCATTGTTCCCGATGTGATATTGAAGTGGAAACGTGAAGGGACACGTACAGCACAAAAGCATACAAGCCGACCTCCTCTGGTGACTGACAGAGACCACCGACAGTTGAAGAGGGTCATAATTTGTAATAGGCAGACATCTACCCAAACCATCACACAGAAATTCCAAACTGCAAGAGGATCTACTGCAAGTACTATCACAGTTAGGCGGGAGTTGAGAAAACGTGGATTTCATGGTCGAGCGGCAGCTCGTAAGCCACACATACGCCGGTAAATGCCAAACGACTCTTCGCTTGATGTAAGTAGCGTAAGCATGGACGACTGAACGGTGGAAAAACGTTGTGTGGAGTGACGAATCACGGTACACAATGTGGCAATCTGATGGCAGTGTATGGGTATGTCAATGCCCGAAGAACGTCATCTGCCAGCGTTTGTAGTGCCAACTGTAAAATTCGGAAGCAGTGGTGTTATGTTGAGGTCATGTTTTTCATGGAGGTAGCATGCACCCCTGGTTGTTTTGCGTGGCACTATCACAGCACAGGCCTACATTGGTGTTTTAAGCACTTTGTCGATTCCCACTGTAGGAGAGCAATTCGGAGATGGCGATTGCATCTTTCAACACGGTCGAGCACCTGTTCATAATGCACGGCCTGTGGCGGAGTGGTTATACGACGGTAACAACCCTGTAATAGACTGACCTGCACAGAGTCCTGACCTGAATCTTACAGAACACCTTTGGGATATTTTGGAACGCCGACTTCGTGCAAGGCCTCACCGACCGACATCGATACCTCTCCTCAGAGCAGCAATCCTTGAAAAATGAGCTGCCATTCCCCAAGATACCTTCCAGCACCTGTTTGAACGTATGCTTCTGATAGTGGAAGCTGTCTTCAAGGCTAAGGGTGGACCAACACCATAATGAATTCCGGCGCTCGGTGGAGGGCGGCACGAACTTGCAAGTCATTTTCAGCCAGGTGTCCGGATACTTTTGATCACATAGTGTATCTGTTTCTTGCCTTTTACTACGTTTGTTGGCATAAAGTTCATTACTGAATAATGAACGACTTTTAGCGAACAATATAGCGTCCCATAATCTCATTGAAGCTTACAATACCTCCAGTCATTTTTCTAAAGCTAACTTTCCGTTTACTGAACAGCGAAGATAATCTGAATTTTAAGCACACACGCACACAGCCGTTCTGATATTCCTCTGCATATTTCTTAACTATGTGTACACATAGCTTACCAGAAGTACAATCTCTGATGTGTATGTAATAACTTCTTTCAGTAAACCTCCAGAAAAATAAGTCCACTATCTACCACTGATTTCTGACACTAATTCTTGTAGTTTTTCATGATGAATAAATGCGTTCCAGTTGTACTTGCCTAATCCTTTATTTGGATATTTAAGGTCGTAAATCCCATCTTCAGGCGCTACAAACAAACAAAGAAATCTCCTTTACTGTAGATTTTATGAGCTATGATTATGTATATTATCCTGTATGTGGTGTTGCACGAACTGCATCCATGGCTTTGCATTCTTAGTATGATGTACTCTGTATATTGATATATCTTCCACTATTACGTTTCTTTCGTGGTACGTCGGTTTGGCCCCTTTTATATTTTATGGTATGGTTTTATTAATTTTGTACTTTGTACTATGGTTTTACTGATTTTATTTCTTGTCAATTTCATTATTACTTTCTATTGTTTTTATTTCTTGACATTTGCTTTCATTGTCTGCTCTATACTAATTTATCTTAGCAACAGGAATGCATACGTATGTGGTAATAGCGCTGTTAATAGTGGGTGGCCTTTGGGAGGAAGCGTGGGGGTGCGGCCGTGTTTTTTGTTATGTGTGCTTTATTTCCTCCTGCCCCTGATATTAGTTCCGGTTGCGGTTACTCTCTGACGTACACTCGTATGTTTACACAGAAGTCTCATTGCGGTTCGCGAGGCACTCTGTTGACCGGTCGTACTGAGCTTCCATGACGTGCAACGGGCTGGGCACTTACATGGTAAGCTACAAGTGAGGTTAACAAATTGGCATTGCACGACTTTTATGCCTTCATTTTAATTTCTTAAGCCCATGCAACGTGTCTACTCGTCGCAGTTGGTTCATGGGTGATATTAGGCCGGCAATGTATTCTTATTTGTTGTTACATTCATGTTTTTTTTTCTGTTAGGCCCCGTTTATCCGGTGCCATACTGGTTGACTGAGAGAACCTTTTAATGCCTCATCCGCACTGCTTCTCCCATGCTACTTGACGAATTCGCTGGATTTTTTTCATGACTGGCACGGCTTTCTCGTATGCAACCAAGGTATAACCTGATATTCACAGCTGTATGGACCCTCCTAACGTTAATTAATTTTATGAAGAATCCTTCCTAGTTTTCTCTTCTTTTGTAGCGCGTGAAGATTGGATTTGTACCCTGAAAGACGGGTCGAGTGTATGATTTTATCAAATAAGGGATTAGCCAAGTAAAGGTGCAGCGGGTTTATTCATCATGAATAATTCGAGCAACACTTGTGGATCTCCCGCAAAGAGTATAAATCTTTCACGATAGGACACACAGTGGCTCTTCTTTATGATTCTGATACTACAAATTGTCATATTTCTTCGTGGTATGAAATGTTTCGCACTACATCTTCTATTTGATTGATGAATCTTCCCTCAGATGATTTTTCATACTATTTTTGCAATAGGTGTGAATGCTATGGTCTCGTACTTAAATTCATTCGTTTCATCAATTGCATGTAGAAAAATCTCAAGATCCCAGCAGGCAGTAAATTTATACGGAAATACTGTGGAAGCTGCATATGGTGAATTACTGCATTACCTATTGTATGAAAATTATCACGTAGTTTAGTTTATATGATTTAGCTTTATAATGGATACTATTACCGCCATAAGGTCAATTTAAGAAAGAATAAATTGTTTTCTTTTGATGTAGTAGAGAAGAGTTCATTATATACAGAATGTTAACAATACACTGACGGAAAAAAACGCAGTATCAAGGAAGAGTTGTGCGACATCTTCGAAAGTTGGTAGGCCTGTTTCTACACCCGAAATATGATGTCTGTTTCAGTTTAACGCCAGTGTGATAAGAGTGGCGCTAGTAGCACCACTATGACGATGCAGATCAGGTCTGCTCTAAACAGATGCTGCAATGGTAATGAGCGTTAGTTACCTTTGAGATTCTACGTGGTGAATCGATGTTAATCATGAATGCCTTTAAAGCGACAAAGACACCATTATCAACATCTCTTTCAGTTTGAACGAAGTCGTGTAAAAGGAGATACTGCAGAAAGACTTGGCAGGAATGTAGCCAGCATACATAATTGCTGGCAGCGGTGGACAAAAGCATGTGACCGTGCTCCGGATGGCCACTTGGCATTCTGAGCAGCCGTTCGCAATTCAATGACACAACGAACTGATAAAAATCCGTTACTTCCAGGACAGCTCCGAGCAGACGTCCTGCAATGTGCATTGAAGAGACTGGAAACCAGCCGCCATTTGCGACTCCAGGAATGTCAAGCCAGAGCCCATTGTATGGCAGGGTGGATGTATGTTCTGTTTTCTGATGAAAGCTGGTTCTGCATTGGTACCAGTGACTGTCGTGTGTCGGTAAGAAGGAGGCCAGTTGAAAGGCTGCAATCAACCTGTCTCCGTGCTATACCTGCAGTTATGGTCTGGGATGCGATTTTGTATGACAACAGGAGCACTCTCGTCGTTATTCCACGCACCCTGACTCCAAACTTGTGCGTCCAGTCTGGTGGTTTGACCTGTTTTGCTGTCATTCATGAACAGCATTCCAGGGGGTGTTTTCCAACAGGATAACGCTCTCCCACATACTGCTGTTTTAATCCAACCTACTCTACAGACTGTCGACATGCTGCCTTGGGCTGCTCGATCATGCAACCTGTCTCCAATCGAGCATATTTGCGACATCATCGGACGACAACTCCAGCATCGTCCAAAGATAGCATTATCAGTCCCTATTTTGAGCGACGAAGTGCAACAGGCATGGAACTCCATCTCAAAAACTGATCTACATCTACATCTACATCTATATTTATACTCCGCAAGCCACCCAACGGTGTGTGGCGGAGGGCACTTTACGTGCCACTGTCATTACCTCCCTTTCCTGTTCCAGTCGCGTATGGTTCGCGGGAAGAACGACTGTCTGAAAGCCTCTGTGCGCGCTCTAATCTCTCTAATTTTACATTCGTGATCTCCTCGGGAGGTGTAAGTAGGGGGAAGCAATATATTCGATACCGCATCCAGAAATGCACCCTCTCGAATCCTGGCGAGCAAGCTACACCGCGATGCAGAGCGCCTCTCTTGCAGAGTCTGCCACTTGAGTTTGTTAAACATCTCCGTAACGCTATCACGGTTACCAAATAACCCTGTGACGAAACGCGCCGCTCTTCTTTGGATCTTCTCTATCTCCTCCGTCAACCCGATCTGGTGCGGATCCCACACTGATGAGCAATACTCAAGTATAGGTCGAACGAGTGTTTTGTAAGCCACCTCCTTTGTTGATGGATTACATTTTCTAAGGACTCTCCCAATGAATCTTAACCTGGTACCCGCCTTACCAACAATTAATTTTATATGATCATTCCACTTCAAATCGTTCCGCACGCATACTCCCAGATATTTTACAGAAGTAACTGCTACCAGTGTTTGTTCCGCTATCATATAATCATACAATAAAGGATCCTTGTTTCTATGTATTCGCAATACATTACATTTGTCTATGTTAAGGGTCAGTTGCCACTCCCTGCACCAAGTACCTTCCGGTACCTTCACGATACAATGCTTGATGAAACTTCCTGGCAGATTAAAACTGTGTGGTGGATTGAGACTCGAACTCGGGACCTTTGCCCTGTGGCTAAGCCATGTCTCCGCAATATCCTTTCTTTCAGGAGTGCTAGTTCTGCAAGGTTCACAGGAGAGCTTCTGTAAAGTTTGGAAAGTAGGAGACGAGGTACTGGCAGAAGTAAAGTTGTGAGGACGGGGCGTGAGTCTTGCTTGGGTGGCTCAGATGGTAGAGTATTTGCCCGCGGAAGGCAAAGGTCCCGAGTTCGAGTCGCGGTCCGGCACACAGTTTTAATCTGCCAGTAAGTTTCATATCAGCGCACACTCCGCTGCAGAATGAAAATCTCGTTCTGGGGACAATGCATGCTGTTTGCGTGCTTGCATTCAACATTCTGGGGACTACATCGGTTATTAATGAACCAACATTTCACGTTTGCAATGGCTTGTCTCGGTCTTAGATTAGCTTGTGGTCTTGCAATGTTGATCACTTTAATATTTACCTAGACAAATGTATGCCCGAAATCCCACTACTCTACGTTAATTATTGTTTGGTTTTACAACTATATTTTCCATCAGTGTATTTCATCCATCAAGTCTCTGTCTATTCTGGGGTATCATGTGGCATATATACTCTCCTGGAAATGGAAAAAAGAACACATTGACACCGGTGTGTCAGACCCACCATACTTGCTCCGGACACTGCGAGAGGGCTGTACAAGCAATGATCATACGCACGGCACAGCCGACACACCAGGAACCGCGGTGTTGGCCGTCGAATGGCGCTAGCTGCGCAGCATTTGTGCACCGACGCCGTCAGTGTCAGCCAGTTTGCCGTGGCATACGGAGCTCCATCGCAGTCTTTAACATTGGTAGCATGCCGCGACAGCGTGGACGTGAACCGTATGTGCAGTTGACGGACTTTGAGCGAAGGCGTATAGTGCGTATAGTGGGCATGCGGGAGGCCGGGTGGACGTACCGCCGAATTGCTCAACACGTGGGGCGTGAGGTCTCCACAGTACATCGATGTTGTCGCCAGTGGTCGGCGGAAGGTGCACGTGCCCGTCGACCTGGGACCGGACCGCAGCGACGCACGGATGCACGCCAAGACCGTAGGATCCTACGCAGTGCCGTAGGGGACCGCACCGCCACTTCCCAGCAAATTAGGGACACTGTTGCTCCTGGGGTATCGGCGAGGACCATTCGCAACCGTCTCCATGAAGCTGGGCTACGGTCCCGCACAAGATTAGGCCGTCTTCCGCTCACGCCCCAACATCGTGCAGCCCGCCTCCAGTGGTGTCGCGACAGGCGTGAATGGAGGGACGAATGGAGACGTGTCGTCTTCAGCGATGAGAGTCGCTTCTGCCTTGGTGCCAATGATGGTCGTATGCGTGTTTGGCGCCGTGCAGGTGAGCGCCACAATCAGGACTGCATACGACCGAGGCACACAGGGCCAACACCCGGCATCATGGTGTGGGGAGCGATCTCCTACACTGGCCGTACACCACTGGTGATCGTCGAGGGGACACTGAATAGTGCACGGTACATCCAAACCGTCATCGAACCCATCGTTCTACCATTCATAGACCGGCAAGGGAACTTGCTGTTCCAACAGAACAATGCACGTCCGCATGTATCCCATGCCACCCAACGTGCTCTAGAAGGTGTAAGTCAACTACCCTGGCCAGCAAGATCTCCGGATCTGTCCCCCATTGAGCATGTTTGGGACTGGATGAAGCGTCGTCTCACGCGGTCTGCACGTCCAGCACGAACGCTGGTCCAACTGAGGCGCCAGGTGGAAATGGCATGGCAAGCCGTTCCACAGGACTACATCCAGCATCTCTACGATCGTCTCCATGGGAGAATAGCAGCCTGCATTGCTGCGAAAGGTGGATATACACTGTACTAGTGCCGACATTGTGCATGCTCTGTTGCCTGTGTCTATGTGCCTGTGGTTCTGTCAGTGTGATCATGTGATGTATCTGACCCCAGGAATGTGTCAATAAAGTTTCCCCTTCCTGGGACAATGAATTCACGGTGTTCTTATTTCAATTTCCAGGAGTGTATATTGCTACTGAGTGAGTCGACCTGTAGCCTGTTCCCCAAACTGCACCTCTGTATGTCCGTGAACCCATGTTTCATCATCTGTTACGACACGCGTCAGTAGTAGCACATCGTTGTTGACGTCATCTAAGAAATCCTGAGCAGCAAGCTGCAGTGCGTGTTTTTATTCGAAATCCAACAGTTTTTAGGACAAAATTTTACTTTCAGACACATCGTACCGAAAACACCAGAAAATATCTCATAGCAAGCTAACACAACACGTGAAATTAAATAATTCACAATACTTTTTCACACATCTACTACTTCACGATATTCCTAACTGCTTATTGAAAATCAAATGTCAGTTAACTGTTACAGAATAACCAACATGAAATTTTATATAGTCAGTACACCACATCAGACCAGTGGGTTAGTCGAAGTATAACAAAATCTATAAAAGACAGAGCCACCTGTTATCCATCCGACGTCCTGATTTGCTTGCGGTGAAATGCCTTGCATCTGGGTCTGCTGCTTTGCTAACTCGACGAACAATTCTGAGAGACAATCAGGACCGATCCACTGTTTCATTTCCTGCACATTTGAATTAATGAAAAACATTTACAACGCTTCTGTTGAAAGGGTACAGTACCGCCCGACATTGAAAATAGGTACAACATACTTCGTTATTCTTGTCAGAACAACATATTTTTAGTAATAATAACTCAATTTCACTTAATACACCGAAGCCGCATACCGGTGTAGGAAAGAATGACAATTTATTTATTTAATTGATCACATGTGCACTCCCACAAAATAAATCCCTACACCCAATTTGGCGAGATCTGTGAAATGAATGAATGTATGGTCGTCTGCGCAGACAGTGAATGTGCAATACATGATCATCTTTCAGACGGTCTTTTGGTCACCTGTGATGGAACCAAAGAGATGAAATTTACCTGAGCTTTGAGCAACTGAAATGTGGCTGACCAATACGGTAGCAAGGTGCTCCCCCACTTCCTCAGAGGTGCGAGATGACCTGAAGAACAGCCATGTTTCAGCACTCTGGCGCTGGATCTTGTGTTGGTAAGACCTGCCTTAGGTGTGCTCCGTGAAGACAAAAGAGTGGAGAAAATGGTATGCATGTGAAATACTTAAGAGTAGTTTGGAATAATTATTTCTCTGCTTCAGGAACTTTTGGGGGGAGAATTAAATGACAGGCAGGTAATATTAAGGGGATCGTAGTAATATTCGGAAGTGACCAACGGTCACAGTGAAACCACGTGTAGCAATAAGTTGAAATACTTCCGAGTGCTAAAGTTAAACTGAACTACTGGCGTGTGTACTATAAGTTGGGAATATTTAAGAAATGGCGTGTGCAGGACTTGAAATTAGAGACGAGTACTTCCACATGGTGAGTACCGTGTGAGTCTCAATCTGTGTATGAGGCAGAGGATAAAGAGAAGTACTCGTCCATGGTATGAGTTGAGGACTCGCGTGTGTGACGAATATGTTCATAATATTTCTTTGCGGGCTTGCATTGCACAGGAAGACGTGCATATGTCCTCCAGAGTTAGTAGTAGGAAAGAAAAGTTACGAAGTGGGCCTGTGTCGTGTGAAACTGGGATGAATACTAATTGAAGTGGGAAAGCTGAAAGTGAAGTGTTTCCAACGTTGGGACTATTCTTTGCGATGTATTGTATGTTGCCAGTGTGATGTATTTGATGTAATTTAAGTATGTGTGGTTTGCATGGGAGAGTAGCAAGATAGGTTCAGAGGCTGTGGGTTATGCATGTTCCTTTTTGTACCGCTCGGTCTGGAGGAAATTTTCGTGATGATGGGTGTGAGACTCGAAGTGTGAGATATAGCAAAAGATCCACCATCCTATCCAGAAAGTGTACTGTGGTGTTAGACAATTACGAGACCATAAGATAGAGAATCAACAATGTAAGGCCATGCCCACTGGGCGGATTTTCTCATATGTAATTGTTGTATAAAATGTAATGGTGTGTTTTGGTTATAGAACTTATCGGAATAAAAAAGATAGTGAAAAGAAAAAGATTGGTGGCCTTTTTCTTCGAATAGTATGTTGTCATTATATCCAGAATTTATAATGTGTGCGCCATTCTTATTCAGTGTGATGGCCACTTATTCATCAAAGCCGTTGAGTAAGAAAGAAAATGTGGTATTGACAGAGCGTGTGTAAATTTCTAATAGTCAGATGTGCGTTTTCCGTTTCCATTGCGTAATAATCAAACACGAGAATGATTTGTAGCTTAATTGTGGGTACTAGAGCTCATAATCAGTCATTGAGAAATAAGAGTAAATCCACTCGCTTGGCAGACCACTCATCTTGCAGGCCTGACTGCTTGACGCCACAGTATGAGCAAGGCATGTGGGTGCCTCTCACTGTTACTAAAAAGATCCTGCTGTATGGTATGCATGGGAAGAGCTATCAGACACTCGTTGTTGTGGTCTTTAGTCCGAAGAATGGTTTTATGCAGCTCGCCGTGCTACCTATCCTGCACAAGCCTCGTCATCTCCAACCAAGTCCTGCAACCAAGTAACTCCTTCTGAGTCTGTTTATTGTTTTCATCTTTTAGTATCTCTCAACGACTTTTACCCCCTCATACTTCCCCCCAGTACTATTTTGGGGCTCCCTTATGTCTCACAATGTGTCCTATTAACCGATCCCTTCTTATAATCAGTTTGTGCCACATATTTATTTTCCCCCAATTCTGTTCAGAACTTTCTCATTAGTTACATGACATATCCATCTAATATTCAGCGTGCTTCTGTATCACCACATTTCAGAAGCATCTGTTCTCTTCTTGTCTAAACTGTTTATAGTCCATGTTTCACTTCTATACAAAGCTATGCTCCAGAGAAATACCTTCTAAAATGACTTGCTAAAACCTAAGTCTATATTCGATGTTAACAAACTTCTCTTCGGCAGAAATACATTTCTTGCCATTGTCAGTCCACATTTTGTATCCTCTCTACTTCGACCATCATCAGTTATTTAGTTCCCCAATTAGCAAAACTCATCTGCTACTTCAAGTGTCTCATTTCCTAATTTAATTTCCTCAGTTTCACGTGATTTCATTCTAGTACATTCCAGTATCCTTGTTTTGATTTTGTTGATGTTCGGCTTATATCCTCCTGTCAAGACACGTCCATTCCGTTCAACTGCTCTTCCAAGTCATTTTCTGTGTCTGCAGAATTACAATGTCAACGGTAAACCTCAAGGTTTTTATTTCTTCTCCCTGAACTTTAATTCCTACTCCAAATTTTTCTTTGGTTTCCTTTACGCTTACTTAATACACGGATTTAATAATATCGGGAATATGCTACAACCCTGTCTTATTCCATTTCATTACCCTCGCCTCTTATAACTGCCGTCTCGTTTTTATACAAGCTGGAAATAGCCTTTAGCTCTCTGTCTTTACCCATGCTACCTTCATAATTTCAGAATACCCCGGTCAACATCGTCAAAAGCTTTCTCTAAGTCTACAAATGATATAAACGTAGGTTTGTTTCCCCTTAACCTACCTTCTAAGACTAGTCGTAAGGTCAGTGTCACCTTGTGTGTTCCTATATTTCTCCGAAACACAAGCTGATTTTCGCCTAGATTTGCTTCTACCAGATTTTCCATTCTTCTGTAAAGAGATCGTGTTAGTTTTCTGCAGCTATGACTTATTAAGCGTATAGTTCGGTAATTTCCACATCTGTCAGCCACTGCTTTCTTTGCAATTGGAATTATTACATTATTCTTGAAGTCTGAGGGTATTTCGCCTGTCTCATATATTTTTCACACCAGATGGAAGAGTTTTGTCTTATCTGGCTTTCCCAAGGCTGTCAGTAGTTCTGACAGAATGTTGTCTATCTCCAGGGCCGAGTTTCGGTTTAGATTTTTCAGAGCTCTGTCAAATTTGTTTCACAGTATCATATTTCCCATCTCTTTCTCATCTACGTCCTCTTCCATTTCTATAACTTGCCTTAAATTTCATGTCAGTTGTATACACCCTCTATATACTCCTTCCACCTCTCTACTTTCCCATCTTTGTTGAGCACTGGTTTTCCATCTTAGCTCTTCATATTCATACAGTTTTTTCTCTTTTCTCCAAAGGCGTCTTTAATGTTCCTGTAAGTGGTATGTCTCTTCCCTTGTGAAATATGCTTTTACATCCTTACATTTACCTTCTACCCATTCCTACTTACAAGGGAACCTCCCCATCGCACCCCCCTCAGATTTAGTTATACGTTGGCACAGTGGATAGGCCTTGAAAAACTGAACACAGATCATTCGAGAAAACAGGAAGAAGTTTTGTGGAACTATGAAAAAAATAAGCAAAATATACAAACTGAGTAGTCCATGCACACGATAGGCAACATCAAGGATAATGTGAGTGCAGGAGCGCCGTGGTCCCGTGGTTAGCGTGAGCACCTGAGGAATGAAAAGTCCTTGGTTCAAGTCTACCCTCGAGTGAAAAGTTTAATTTTTTGTTTTCAGACAATTATCAAAGTTCAGGCACTCACACATAATCAACTTCGCTCTCCAAAATTCTAGGACATGTTCAGATTTGCTTGGACATATGCAGGATTTGACGGTCTACACAAGGAAAAATTTGAAAACGTTAAAAACATATGTTTTGACAGAGCACGGGGAAAACTGTGCGACTGTGAAACTGTTGCATTCATTTGTTGCAGTTTATGTGACAAACTATTATGTTTTCATCACTTTTTTTGGAGTGATTATCACAGCCACAAGAAAACCTTAATCGGGCAAGGTAGAAAATTCTTTTTACCCATTCGCCAAGTGTACAAGTTAGGTGGGTCGACAACATATTCCTGTCATGTGAAGCACATGCCGTCACCAGTGTCGTATAGAATATATCAGACATGTTTTCCTGTGGAGGAATCGGTTGACCTATGACCTTGTGGTCAAATGTTTTCGGTTCCCATTGGAGAGGCATGTCCTTTCGTCTACTAATCGCACGGTTTTGCGGTGCGGTCGCAAAACACAGACACTAAACTTATTACAGTGAACAGAGACGTCAATGAACGAACGGACAGATCATAACTTTGCGAAAATAAAGAAATTAAAATTTTCAGTCGAGGGAAGACTTGAACCAAGGGCCTCTTTTTTTTTTTTATATATCTCATTTTGTTCGCTTTTGTTCGTTGAATCCGCTCGGGGCGGACGTCGTAAGACATCCATTTAAGATCGTTGTTGATCGATTAACTCAGTTTTTTGTTACAGAGGGCTGCTAACCCTCTAACCGAACACGCTGAGCTACCGTGCCGGCAACCTCTCGTTCCGCAGGTGCTCACGCTAACCACGGGACCACGGCGCTCGTGAGCTCACATTACCCTTGATGTTGCATATCTTACTCATGGACTACTCAGTTTGTATATTTTGCTTTTTTTTCATAGTTCCACACAACTTCTTCCTGTTTTCTCGATTGATCTGTGTTCAGTTTTTCAGGGCCTATCCACTGTGCCATATTACAACTAAATCTGAGGGGGGTGCGATTAGGACGTTCCCTTGTTAGTAATCTGCACTTCCTATCAAACTCAATTTTAGACGTTTGTCTTCGCTTTCCCCTGCATCATTTGCTGGTTTTTTAAGTTTTCTTCGTTTATCAACTAAATCCTAAATCCCTTATGTTATCCAAGGATTTCTGGTTGGCCTTGTGTTTTTACCTATTTGATTCTCTACTGCTTCCACTATTTCCTCTGAAAGCTACCTATTCGTCTTCTACTACAATTCCTTCCCGTTTCTAGTCAACCTTTGCCTAATCCTCTGGAACTCAATCACTTCCATTTCTTTCAAATCATCCCGGTTCCAACTCCTTAATTTCGTACCTTTTTGCAGTTTCTTCATTCTCCAGGTCTCTTCCACGTATACAACCTACTTTCATGATTCTTGAACCAAATGGTGACCTGATCAAATTATGCCCTGTTGAAAATTCTATCAGGAAGCTTCCTCTTTCATTCCATAGTCACTTAGTATTGTTCGTTCTCTTCCTTTTCCTACTATCGAGTTCCTGTCACCCAACACAATTTATTTTTCGTCCTCCTTAACTAATTGAATAATTTCTTTATCTCATCGTACATTACTTCAATCTCTTCATCATCAGCGGAGGTAGCTGCCATACACCGATCAGCCAGCGTATTATGAACACCTACCCAACAGCATGTTTCTCCACCTTTGACGCGGATAACAGCGGCGTCGCTTCGTGGCGTGGAAGCAATGAAGCTTTGGCAGCCAGCTGGAGGGAGTTGACACCACTTCTGCACACATAAGTCACCTAATTGCCATAAATTCCTGGAAAGGGAGTGATGAGCTCTGACACCACTTCCAATCTATCTGATCCCAGATGTGTTCGACTGAGTACAGATCTGGCGAGCTGTAGCGTTGAGGGGGGAGGGGGCAGCACATCAACTGGAACGCGTCACTGCGTGCTCCTGGCGTTGTGACATGGCGCATTATCCTGTTTAAAAATGCCACTAAAGTCGTGAAACATGCTGGTCATGAAGAGATGTACGTGGTCTGAAACCAGTGTAAGATACTCCTTAGCCGCCATGGTTCCTTGCACAAGCTCCACCAGACCCAAAGATGCCCACTTGAATGTTCCCCAAAGTGTAACGGAGCCGCCGCCAGCTCGTCTCAGCCCCACAGTACAGTTCTCAATGAGCTGTTCACCCAGAAGACGACGGATTCGCGCCCTCCCATCGGCATGATAGGTATTGGGATTCATCAGACCTTGTAACACTCTGCCGCTGCGCCAACATGCATGGGTCGTCGGCTGCGGAAGCCCATCGTTAGGATTGTTCGGTGCACTGTGTATTCAGACACACTTGTACTCTACCCGGCATTAAAGCTGGATGTTGGTTCCGCCACAGTTCGGCGCCTGTCCTATCCCACCTGTTTTCGTAGGCTACGACGTCCGGCATGTGGAACGAGGGGTGGCCACCCAACCCCACGGCGTCTGGACGTGGTTTCATATTGGTTTCTCCACGTGTTGAAGAATCCCACTACAGTACTTCTCGAACACTCGACAAGTAATGCAGTTTTCGAAATATTCATGGTGAATATCCGGCCCATCTCAATCAATAAAACTCAAATAGATCGTGTGCCTTCCCTATTCTCATGCTCACTGATACTACAAGCACCGTGCGCGTGTCTGACTAGCATGCATTTCTCGCCAGGTGGCGCTGTTGTCGCCTGGACGGGTTTATATCGATAGTAGGTCGATGGTACAATTTTCTGGCTGATCAGTGTAAAAAGATGTATTACTGTGGCAGGTGTGGTCTTCGTGTCGTTTCTAACTACCTGCCCGATTGACATTACACGCTCCGATCCGTAGAACGCTAGTTTTACTTTAGTTGATAACGACATAATCCGTAGTAGACACCCCTCCCCCCCCCCCCAGAGATGGAATGGAGCTATTTTACGGCCGTAATATTTTACTAAACAGGACGCCATCATCATTTATCGATACAGTAGAGTGGCATGCCCTTGGGAAAAATTATGCCTGTTGTTTACCTGGCTTTCAGTCTTTTACAGTACCAGCACTGCAAGGCCGTTTTGGGTGATGTTACAATGCCAGACCATTCAATCATATAAACGGCCCTGCAACTATTCAAACTGCTGCTGACTCTCTTCAGGAACCACGCGTTTGTCTGGCCTCTCAACACATACCCCTCCGTTGCGGTTGCACGTACAGTATGGCTACCTATATCGCTGAGCCACGCAAACCACCCCATCGACGGCTAGGATCATTGACATGGAGAGACATTTATATTAAAATAATAAACCACGCTGGGCTGAATAATTAATTAGGCTGTAATGCAGTGCTGAGGAGCTCAGACACGGTCATGTGTGGCAAAAACGCAGTGGTACTCTTCTGACGACGAGTTACATCTTCTCATTAGTTTAATTGTACACGCTAAAGAGACGTCATTATCTTTTGACTAATTAGTTTTCCGCAGCAGCTGGTCTATGTATCTCGTACATTTCCTAGGGTTTCTTCTTTTCCTCTTCATTTCTTTTTGTCTCACGAACCATTCCAACCCGCTTCCTCGTTTACAGAAGGAATGTGATGAAGTCTCCAGATTACCATTTGCGTTGCTCAACCCCCCTCCCCCGCCTTAATAACCCAACGTGCAGAAAAAACTCGATTTTAAATAAAGCACATGCTTAACTGTCCCTCACTATACAAAAATCCATTAATGTTTCCTAACTGCGGAGTAATTTGCATTAACCAAAATTATGAAATAATTACAATTTGACTAGGGAACATAACCTAATATGATACCCAGTTTTGAAGGAGTCATAGGGATTCACTTACGAAAAATAAGGTTTTCCACATTATTGCGATCATTATGAACAAAGACTGTCACTCATTCGCTGACCGAACCTACTTGGCATTCCCACTGCAACTATTTCGTGTTATCACCTTCAGTCCGAAGACTGTTTTGATGCAAGCTCTCCTCATTGGTCTATCTCAAAGGTCCCCAGACTTCTTCTCTCACTGACAAAGTGTCAGTTTTTCTCTTTTGACTAGACCCATACCTATCAGATATAGAGTTTTTACAAATCCAGTGACTTCTTACGTGTTTTTGACAGCTACACACTGCTGCTCATTTTGATATGTTTAGCTGTACACATGTAAGTGGAAAACTTAAAAGTGCTAAGCTTTTTACATTTATTACACTAACATATTTGTTCAAAGAGCCTATAATTCAACGCGTTTCTTCGTGTTTTATTTGCTACGTTAATGAGAAGCTGCAGAAATTGATGCAATCTACGACTTAGATTTTTCGCAATTAAATATCGTCAATGGATGACACAGTGTACTGCAGACACCCCTTGGCATTTTGTTTCATATAGTTTATGGGTACACAACAGTGCCAGGCATGGTACATGCTCCATCTGCTGCCTCTGACATTAAATTTGTCAAAGGTATACAGTTTTCTGTAATTCCTTCACGAAAGAAGACGAAGTAAATATTCCAGACTTCTAAATCAGGAGAGCTGTTAACATGAGTGACATAAAAGTAGATATCTTAGGTGTTGCGAAACAACTCAAATCTCTTAAGAAAGGCAATTCTTCCGGTCCAGATGCTATATCAATCAGGTTCCTTTCAGAGTATGCAGACACAATAGCGCCATTCTTAGTAGTCATATACAGCCGTTCACTTGACGAAAGGTCTGTTCCGAAAGAGTGAAAAGTAGCACAGGTCACACCAATATTCAAGAAAGGAAATAGGAGTAACCCATTGAATTACAGACCCATATCACTGACCTCAATTTGCAGTAGGATTTTGGAGCATATACTCTACTCGAACATTATGAATCACCTTGAAGAAAATGATTTATCAATACATAACCGACAAGGATTCAGAAAGTATTGTTCTTATGCAACACAGCTAGCTCTTTATTCCCATGAAGTAATGAGTCCTGTCAACAAGGGATCTAAGATCGATTCCATATTCCTAGATTTCGGGAAGGCATTTGATGCCGTTCCTCACAAGCAACTATTAATCAAATTCTGTGCAATTGGAGTATCGTCTCAGTTGTGTGAGTGGATTCGTGATTTCCTCTCAGCGAGGTCACAGTTCGTAGTGATAGACGGTAAACCATCGAGTAGAAGAGAAGTGATATCTGGCGTTCCACAAGGTAGTGTCATAGGCCTTCTGCGGTTTCTGATTTACATAAATGATCTAGGTGATAATCTGAGCACCCCCCTTAGATTATTTGCAGATGACGCTGTAATTTACCGTCTAGTAATATCCAATTCCAATTAAAAAATTATCTAGAGAGAAAAGTGGCAATTGGCACAAAACAAAGAAAAGTGCAAGGTCATCCACATAGGTACTAAAAGAAATCCGATAAATTTTGGGTATACGATAAATCTCACAAATCTAAGGGCTGTCAATTCGACTAAATACCTAGGAATTACGATTACGAGCAAATTAAATTGGAAAGACCATATAGAAAATATTGTAGGGAGGGCGAAAGAAAGACTGCGCTTTGTTGGCAGAACACTTAGAAGATGCGACTAACCCACTAATGAGATAGCTTACATTACACTTGACAGTCCTCTGCTGGAATATTTCTGTGAGATGTGGGATACTTAACAGGTAGGATTGATGAAGGACATCGAAAAAGTGTAAAGACGTGCAGCTTGTTTCGTGTTATCGCGCAATAGGGGTGAGATTGTCACTAATAAGATACATAAGTTGGGGTGGCAGTCACTGAAACAAAGGCGGTTTTCTTTGCAGCGAGATATATTTACAAAATTTCATGACCAAATTTCTCTTCCGAATGCGTAAATATTTTGTTGACACCCACCTACTGCGGCGGTGCTGTTCTTTCCGTCCGTTTACGACGGACCTGCACCTACCTGTGAACATTGTCTCAGCAGGTCATCAATAGGAAAGCCGAGTGAAACCTACTGTACTTCGACGTGAACCAGGCTGCAGTTTAAGTCACTAATATACGTTGCGGGAGAAATACGAAATTAAAAGTTTGGAAATTTTGTCGTCAATTAATATATTCTGAAATATGAAATTAATATATTCTGAATCACTGCCAAGCCCGTGCTAGCCTTGACATAGTCACTCACAATCCATTACACTCACGTTAGTTAGTTTATGGTGTTGCATTTCCCGAAAACGTAATAGCTACAAAAATAGTGATTGTTTTTGATTGATAATGCTCGCCAAATATTAAGTCTGTCGGTACCTAATATAGACACAGATTTTAGCCACCGACCTCCTGAATACGCCACGTGGAATATATGTCTTTTCTCATCACAAAATTCACTTTAAAACTCCGAAATTTCTACACGCCCATCGGAATAATTATGCCGTCACTTTACCAAACTTTTGATGTATGAAACACTGCTAGATCCGGCAACTTACCATTTCCATCGGAACTACTACTACACACGTCCGATCTGTTTCATGGATAGGCTTCGACTCTTCTCTAGAATTCTTTAGGTCTTCTCTACCAGCAGAGAAAGGCGCTCGAAGAGTATTGCTTTACCATTGGTCAGTTTACTCAACAGCCAATAGCAAAACAACACTCTCCCACGTCAGTCTGTTTTTCATCAATAACCAATGGCTAAATAGTAAATCTAACGACTGCACCTTTTACCGACGTAATTATCTAATATGCCGAAGTTTTGCTTATGCATAAAGTTATTTACTATTGTTATTTATACCTGAATTAACTTTCCCTTTACCATAAACTTACTCTACAAAACTATTCTACAAAAATCCCCTTTGTCCATAACCATACTTCTTCGAAATGTTCCCACACTAAATCCTACTACATAATTCGTTAAACAATTATCTTCATATTAACCATAAACTACACTCACGCATCATTCATACTACTAAAACACATTTATAACATTTTACATACACAAAAAGAAATAATAACACTTTATGAAAATACTAGAACAATTTATGAAAAACATTCTACACTCCTGGAAATTGAAATAAGAACACCGTGAATTCATTGTCCCAGGAAGGGGAAACTTTATTGACACATTCCTGGGGTCAGATACATCACATGATCACACTGACAGAACCACAGGCACATAGACACAGGCAACGGAGCATGCACAATGTCGGCACTAGTACAGTGTATATCCACCTTTCGCAGCAATGCAGGCTGCTATTCTCCCATGGAGACGATCGTAGAGATGCTGGATGTAGTCCTGTGGCACGGCTTGCCATGCCATTTCCACCTGGCGCCTCAGTTGGACCAGCGTTCGTGCTGGACGTGCAGACCGCGTGAGACGACGCTTCATCCAGTCCCAAACATGCTCAATGGGGGACAGATCCGGAGATCTTGCTGGCCAGGGTAGTTGACTTACACCTTCTAGAGCACGTTGGGTGGCACGGGATATATGCAGACGTGCATTGTCCTGTTGGAACAGCAAGTTCCCTTGCCGGTCTAGGAATGGTAGAACGATGGGTTCGATGACGGTTTGGATGTACCGTGCACTATTCAGTGTCCCCTCGACGATCACCAGTGGTGTACGGCCAGTGTAGGAGATCGCTCCCCACACCATGATGCCGGGTGTTGGCCCTGTGTGCCTCGGTCGTATGCAGTCCTGATTGTGGCGCTCACCTGCACGGCGCCAAACACGCATACGACCATCATTGGCACCAAGGCAGAAGCGACTCTCATCGCTGAAGACGACACGTCTCCATTCGTCCCTCCATTCACGCCTGTCGCGACACCAATGGAGGCGGGCTGCACGATGTTGGGGCGTGAGCGGAAGACGGCCTAACGGTGTGCGGGACCGTAGCCCAGCTTCATGGAGACGGTCGCGAATGGTCCTCGCCGATACCCCAGGAGCAACAGTGTCTCTAATTTGCTGGGAAGTGGCGGTGCGGTCCCCTATGGCACTGCGTAGGATCCTACGGTCTTGGCGTGCATCCGTGCGTCGCTGCGGTCCGGTCCCAGGTCGACGGGCACGTGCACCTTCCGCCGACCACTGGCGACAACATCGATGTACTGTGGAGACCTCGCGCCCCACGTGTTGAGCAATTCGGCGGTACGTCCACCCAGCCTCCCGCATGCCCACTATACGCCCTCGCTCAAAGTCCGTCAACTGCACATACGGTTCACGTCCACGCTGTCGCGGCATGCTACCAGTGTTAAAGACTGCGATGGTGCTCCGTATGCCACGGCAAAGTGGCTGACACTGACGGCGGCGGTGCACAAATGCTGCGCAGCTAGCGCCATTCGACGGCCAACACCGCGGTTCCTGGTGTGTCCGCTGTGCCGTGCGTGTGATCATTGCTTGTACAGCCCTCTCGCAGTGACCGGAGCAAGTATGGTGGGTCTGACACACCGGTGTCAATGTGTTCTTTTTTCCATTTCCAGGAGTGTATTACTTTAGTGCACTCTAGTGAGCACAATCTAAACTAAAATCAGAGTCCCCCTATCCAATATTGTCCTCTATCTGCTGATACATAAACTACGTGCGTGTCCAGTCTCGCATCACCATCTGTCACTATCCAGGTCTGAGACACATCTCCCACTTAACCGCCTCCAAGGCAGGATCGTTATAGGGCGCTACGCGTCACACCCACTATGATTATAAAATTTGATTCCAAAAAAATTTTATAATTATACTAATATCGATCCTGATTTAAAATTACAAAATATTTCACAAAAATATTCTCATTCTTATAGACTAAAATCACAAATCTCTTAGTTCGGACTTGGCAATCTATAACTAACAGAGTCTAAAATCTTTAATTTCTTTGATAATAATCCTTTCGTACTTGAAAACATTTTTTTCAAATCTCTCAATAACATTCCCAACGTTTTTAATAATTTTTTACATTTACTTTTAGAATGTCTTTTTTCAGGCGCTGTGGTTGGTGTCCTACTATTTGATAATAGTATTTTGTCCTACCTTAAAAAAAACTGCACATAACTATCGCCTCTTTGTCACACATTTTTCCGTGAGTCTTGAGCATGGCACCTTGCATTGTAGCGTCCATAACACACCTCCTTTCTCCACTTATTGGTCCCTCGATGGTTTGCATGCATTGCTGTCCCTGAAACCATACTTCCGTCTGTTCCTACTTCCTTTACATACATCCTAACATACAATCACCTATAGTATAGGAGATTATTTACATTTCTTACTATTTAGTTTAACTTGAATTCAAATGAAAGTAAATTAACGGAGTATTGCTTACTCAAATCAGCAAGACCAAATCGATTCGAAAATCTTTTCTAAAATTAACTCCTTTTGCAAGAACTTAATGAATTTAAAAGAACTAGTTGCTATTGCAAGCAAAGGCTATATTAATTTTTTCTGTTTAACTTCCACTCAACTTAAAAATATTTAATACCAAAAAACACATTTCCTATAAAGCAATTATTTACAAATATTTTTATAGTACATAGTTACCACTTTTTATGCAGTGTCTCTTCTCATGACTTCTTCCTCATAATTTCACCAGTATGTAACAGAAATCAAGAATTGTATTTGCAAAATATTCATGTATTCCTCACATTCGTTCATAGTCCACTCGTAAAAAGTATTCTTCACCTAGATCTCCTTTGCTAACTGCCCTTGTCACGTCTGGTTACTCTCATATTCGTAAATGTCAGTCAGCCTTTAATCACAAACTGACTCCCATCTCTCTTACCACAAAACCCACTTCATCTTAATCCCATGACTCCATCTTACACCTACAAAGCCACCTTTCCTGACAGAGAAGAATAATATAGAAGATAGATTCAGCTCAGAATGATTAGAAGAGGAAGACTGGCAATACGAAAAGAAAATGAAATAGCACAGCCAGTAACTTAAGCACCTGGCGTTCGTCAAACACCTAGCATTGCATAGGTTGCAATGCCCTCGGAGGCCTCCAAGCTTAACTCACATCTACCTCAGGACTAATGTATCTTTTTAAATCAATCATATTTCTTAAACCCAATGGTTTCCCCGACTTCCAATACACTAATCTATATGCATTTTCGTGTGGTTTTTCAGTAATTCTAAATGGACCCATGTGTTCATCAGTGAACTTTTTCGTTTCTGCTGTAATCTTTTTTTGATTTCTCCCTTGTTTTAACTAATACTCTAATTTGGAAACTTGTCAGTGGAGCCTTAGAATCATGGCGTCTTTCACGTTCCAATGCTTTTTTCTTAATGTTTTCTCTAGCAATTTTTTCTTTTACACTCATTGCCACGTCTACAATAACTGGAAAATCCACCAAGTCAAACAGCAAATTGTCTAGTCTTACCCCCCACATCAATTCACATGGAGCGAACCCTGTAACCTGATGCTTTATATTATTGATGACATTCTCAAAATATTCTATATACTGTGACCATGCCGTATGTTTTCTATGACAATAAGTACGACATAACCTTTTCAACTCTTTCATAATTCTTTCGCACATGTTTCCTTGCGGAAAATACACTGAAATCTTTATGTGCTCAATGTTCCTGCTTTCTAAACATTCCTTAAATTTGTAGGAGACAACCTGCGGACCATTGTCTGACAAGATAGCTTTTGGAACTCCTGCCACCACAAAATACTCTTTCTGCAAACGATTTACTAGAACTTTCGCATTAGCCTTCTTAATTGGGTAGTTTCACAAATTTTGTGAACTCATCCACCAACACAAAAACGTATTCACAACCCCTCGAGACACAGGCAAAGGACCGAACAAATCACAGGCTACCAGGTCTAATTTATTCTGTGGCTCAACACTATACATGTCTCCCTGAACTATTTTGTTATTAGCTCTCACTTTTTGATATCTGTCACACATTTCAACCCTTGCTTTTACTCGTCTCCACATATTATTAAAAATTACAGTTTCACTGAGATGAGTTACACATTTTCTGGCCCCATAATGTCCAAACTTCTTATGAATATAGTCAATTAATAAATTCACATGTTGATCAGGATAACAAACCTTCCATTGACTATCAGTATTTTTTCTCTGATGGAATAAAACCCCTTGATGCCTCTTATAATATTCGGAAAATTTAGGATAAGCTGGATTACCTAAACAACTTTTTACTGTTTTTAAATTGTCATATTGGTTCTGTTCCCTTCTTAATTCTTTACACACTTTTTTCAACTGTCCCTCCTCCTCAGTCTTCATCACAGTTTCAAATACATGAACTCCTTTGTCTGTCAACATATTTCCATTATCCTCATTATCTTCTACCTCCAGCCTACCTCCAGCCTACCTATCAGCCACCACATTCTCAGATCCTTTATGTACTTAATTTCCAGATCATTTTGTTGCAAGTACAGAGACCACCTAGTTAGCCTGGGGTGTTTTAATTTGCACATCTGCAAATATGTCCACGCCCTAGATACAAATACTTTATATCCCAAGAGGTATTGTTTAAATTTTTCTAATCCAAAGATAATCGCTAATGCCTCTTGTTCTGAAATGCAATAATTTTTCTCAGACTGTTGCAATGATCTGCTCGCAAATGCTATGGCTTTATGAACCTCATAATCTCCTTCTTCACACAGTTGAAACAGCTCTACTGGAACCCTGTATCCACACACATCTGTCATTAAGCAAAAAGGTTTGGAAAAATCAGGATGATGAAGTATTTGGCTTTCTCATCAGGCTTTGTTCAATTTGACATTCTTTGGTCCATTTGGATGATACATCTTTTCTCAACAAATTTGTTAAACAGGTCGCGTTAAACAATTGCCTTGGTACAAAATGCCTGTAAAATCCAAATAATTCAAACATCCCTTTTAAACTTTTTCTACTATTTGGAGCTTTGTATTCCATAATAGCCTTCAATTTTTCTGGATCCGGCATTATTCCTTTCCCACTAATGATGTGGCCAAAAAATTTTAATTCTTTCTTAGCAAAATTAGTTTTTTTCCAATTTCAATTTCTATCCCCCCTTTTTCAATAGGATCCAAAACTTTATTTAACAAAACACAATGTTCTTCCCATGTGGGAGTTGAAATTAATATATCATCTACATAGACTGATATCTTCTTAAGTAGTTCATCCCCCAACACGTATGACGTGCCTCTAACAAAAGCACAGACACTTATATTTAAACCACAGGGTACCACCTTATATTGATAACATCTGCCTTCAAACAAAAAAGCAGTATATTTTCTGTATTCCCTGGCCAGCGACAGGTTCCAGTAACCAGAGGTCACGTCCATAGATGTAAAATAATTAGATCCCTCAATTTTTGCAGTAACTCATTAATGCTTTCTCGCAAGCCACTTTCTGGTAACACAACTTTATTCAAAGTTATAGCATCCAGCACTAGCCTTACAGATCCATCCTTCTTCGTGACCACGATGATTGGGTTATTATCTACACTCACAGCCTTTTCAACAATCCCCCATTTAATCATATTCTGTATAATGTCCCTAACAGCTTCCCTGTGTCTTTCAGCGATAGGTATACGTTTTTCGAAAAAAGGAGTGTCATCTTTTACATTTAAGTAGCATTCATACCCCTTGACTAAGCCAGGTTTATCAGAAAAAATTTTTTATGATCTAGTAACACTACTCTTAACCTGTCCCTTTGATCCTCCTCTAAATCTGGCATCTCTTTTACTTTTTGCTCTATTTTTTCTTGTACCACCCACATCTCCTCAGGGTCCACCCCCACATCATCTCCATACTCATTGTAGTCCCCCAAATCCTCTGCCCTTCTACAATACCTAACTGGTATACTGGCTACATCTTCATCAATTACATAGTCTTTTCGAAAAAAATGGCACAACCACATCTTTCCCATTTATTTCAAAAATTATCACACTGTAACCTCTTCATAGAAATATTTAATTTAGAAACCAGGAACCAACTGTAACCTCCGCACAAAAATAATAATTAAATGAATTTTATATATTCTAACCTCTGAACAAAATTGGCTCCCATTTATAATCTCTGTGCAGAAATGCATTCACATTTAATGTAACCACAAAATTCAATTCCTAAACCCGGAAATAATAAAAAAATTCAGTAACCTGGTTAATTTTATGACGACAGCAGCGCTGCGTCTCGGCCCTGTATTCTTAATAAAAAAGGAGAAATTCTTACCTCAATAAAAACTGCGAATATATCTGCTCTTACGTAAAAACTTTTTGGCACTGCTTTGTGCAATTCTGGGCTATATTTTTTTTTTATTCTTGGAAGGAATGATCATGCATTGGAAATATTCTTTAAATTGAAATGAATGCTTTTCTTTAAAAAATTACTTTATTTTATAAAAATTATTATTGGGGCATTTTTTTTAAAGAAATTAATGACAGTTAATATACATTACTAGATATGCACAAGGCTGCTTCTTTACCTTCTACAATAATACTCACCCTCCAAAGTCCCGACCAGAGCAGACTGCCTACACGCACAGGCACATGCCGACTACTGACGACAACTGTAGACTACTGAAGACTACTGGCAACTAGCGACAAGCAACAACTAACTACATATTACTCTCTGGTCAGAGACTCTGCCATGCCTCGCCCATCGCCGGCAACGCATACATCTTACATAACCCTCCACTGGGGGGGCAAAAATTTGGCAGCGATGGTGAGTCAATAGGACTTGCCATGAGCAACAAATTTTTCTTAATTAACTAAGTTTACAATCACAGAATATATTCATATATATAAGTTCAGAACATGAAATAAAATATAGTGCACATGCACTGAGTACAGAACATATCAAGCAAAGACAAAATGTATACACAATGAGTACAAATCATATTAACAAATGACATAAAGTGCACACGCACTGTAGTTCAGAATATATCAGCAAATCACAAAATGTATACAGAATGAGTACAAATCATATTAACAAATGACGTAAAATGCACACGCACTGTAGTACTGAACATACCAGGAAATCACAAATGTATAGGCAATGAGTAAAAATCATATAAACAAATGACAAAAGTGCACACGCACTGTAGTTCAGAACATATCAGCAAATCACAAAATGTATATGCAATGAATACAAATCATATTAACAAAATGACAAAAGTGCACACGCACTGTAGTTCAGAACATATCAGCAAAGCACAAAATGTATATGCAATGAATACAAATCATGTTAACAAAATGACAAAAGTGCACACGCACTGTATATACTGTTTTATTATTTTTTTTACTATTTTACAAGAACTAGGATAGGAAAGGGAAGGATTGCATCATGGTTGTAGCACTTTAGGTTGCACGCAGCTGCAATGAAAGTCCATATCTTTCTACAGAAGCACAACACCAAGTGAGACAATCTGAAGTTCTTTTCCTTAAAGTATTAATCAGTGTAGCCAAGACACTAAAATGTCGTAGTAATATTCCATGTTATCATTTCGGTAGTACATCAGGTATACCAAACAGTGGGACCATAATAACATCTGCTCAAGGTGGTTGACAGCATATCGTGTCAACACCACGTTCTTGTAAGGTACACCAACGTAGAATTAGTGCAAAAAGCAAATATAGTGCTCCATGATCATGAGGATAGACAGGACAAACGGATATTGCAGTAATTTCTGGTAATTAGGTCAGAAGGTAAAGGACATAAAGTCACATACTAGTCTTCATTGAGAATTACACTAGTCTAACAACTGAATTGAGTAATTGGTGGCACTCATTGCCCAGTTACTGAACATTTCTGTACCATGTATGAAGTATTACAGAATAATGTTCAAAAATCATCTGATTACAGTGAACATTGGCACTCATTGGCCAGTTACATACCATCAGAAGTCATCATTGAAAACAGGAGCTAATGAATGGCATAGTATTAACATAATTCAGTTAGTTATAGTAATCATTGGCACTCATTGGCCAGTTACAAAACATATAGCAAGTACTGAATAGTACAAAACATTTTTCATCATTCAAGTGACATACGACATATTTAAAATAATTATTGGCACTCATTGGCCAGTTACAAAATATTCTTATATTTTTATAAAACCTTATTCAGTATTATTCAGAAGTTATCATTCAAAATGAGAGTCAATTATTGGCATAGCATTTATAGAGTATAACAAAATATTATTTACAGAAATTATTGGCATAGTATTTATGCATTCTTACAAAGCATCATTCAGTATTACTCAGAACTGATCATTCCAGTGACATAGGACATATTGAAAATGTAACATACTGTAACTACTATCCAACGCCTGTGGCTAGAAAACATCATTCAGTATTACTCAGAACTCTCTTAATCTGGTAGCATTATTTGGGACAGGTAATACATTTTTTTTGTGCTAGCAATGCATTGTGTTGGGATCGATAATTAATTACTGGGGCATAGATATATTTGCATTTGACTTATTGCTGCAAATGAAGATTTGTAACGTCATTCGTCATGAGTCAGCTGTAGCAAAGTTATGAAACAAGTAGAGTATATGTGATCACATTCATGAATGACACACACAAATGGGTAAGAAAAAATGCAAGTACTAGAACAGGTTTAATGGCTTTAAATGGTTCAAATGGCTCTGAGCACTATGGGACTTAACTTCTGTGGTCATCAGTCCCCTAGAACTTAGAACTACTTAAACCTAACTAACCTAAGGACATCACACACATCCATGCCCGAGGCAGGATTCGAACCTGCGACTGTAGCAGTCGCGCGGTTCCGGACTGAGCGCCTGAACCGCTAGACCACCGCAATAGGTTTAATGATTAACTGCTTATAGCGTATTAATTTCGTGAATAGGTTCTCCTAGAAAAATACAAAATGGATTATTAAGCTGAAAGAAGAAACGCATATTACGGTGAAAAGTAGTGAACTTCGATTTAACAGGTAGTGAAATGTGTATAAAATATATATGTTCTCTAGCTGTCCTTTCCAAAACCTTCAGTCATCATACCATGCGACATAAGACATACTGTCAAAACGAAATGCAACAAATACTTAAATAACTACATAGCATTTCTTAACTAACAGTAAATATATAAACTTCATCACTATTTTCATCTGCAAAGAAAAACTTCATTATCATTGCTATCATCACCTGCAAAGAAAAACTTCATTATCCATATCATCATAACTCCATTATTATCATCACCTGTAAAGAAAAACTTCATTATCCATATCATCATAACTCCATTATTATCATCACCTGTAAAGAAAAACTTCATTATCCATATCATCATAACTCCATTATTATCATCACCTGTAAAGAAAAACTTCATTATCCATATTAACATGTTCTTCATCATTATTCATCAGCATTCATTATCATCTCCAAAAAGTCACTTCATTATTCATTATACAACTATTCCTTATTTCTAGCATATTTCATCACTAAAACTAAGATGTGTAGTTCTGTCTGACAGCCTGCATCAATGCCTCGTATTCTGAAAGAAAAAATTAGTTAAGACTGCTACCATACGATGTGTATAGTATATTCTCGTTAATGCTTGTTAATTCTGATCCATTTACTCTTCGTGACGAGGTATTGCATCTTCTTTTCTTCACTCCGAAGGTGAAATTCCCATTTCTGTTTAATTTATTTCTTTTACACGTTATTTCTTTCTGAAAATGATGAACAAAGATTAATGTCTTGCATTTAAATCATATACCCATTGATCAGAAACTGGTTTCTAGTGATATAATTGAGCATACAGCATAGCATGACGGAAAACGTAATATGTCAAAAACACAGACAGTGTGCAGGTGCAAAAATGGACACACAGTATCGCAATGTAGCAGCAAAAAAAAATGTAAAATAGTCACGATGTTGAGATGTCATAAGGCAAAATGTTAAAGTCAACTGGTGTTTGTTATATCTTAAATATTTCACAGTGCATACAAACAAAACAGGAAAACAATCATACATACATAAAAAAATGGAAATGACTTTCTTTGTGTTCAGATTGTATGTTGTGTAGTTAATAGAGGCGAGAATTGAAGACTTTAATGGAGAGAGAATTTGATAAAATTAATATGTCACTAGATAGAATTGCATAATTGTTCATAAAATATGTAAGTTTATCTGGAAAAATGTGCACAGTCCGATGTGTAACGACAAGAAAAGCGACCTGCTAACCTTACCTTGCCGGGCACTTGCCAAGAAAAAATACGATAATCATCAGTAAGCAGTCACACAAATATAATTGCGTAAGTGGTCATAAAATGTGTAAGTTCATCTGGAAAAATATGCACGGTCTGATGTGTAACGACAAGAAGACCGACCTACTAACCTTACCTTGCCGGGTACTTGCCAAGAAAAAATACGATACTCATCAGTAAGTAGTCATGTGAATATAATTGCATAAGTGGTCATAAAAAAATTAGGAAATGGCATTACAGTGTGATAAATCATCAAGTATGTTCATTCAATAAAGGGTTTGATGTTGGAGACATGGTGATTGCCCTTGCTTTTTCTGGTTCTCAAAGTTTCGACGTGTACTTCATTGGGGTGAGGAATGCTGCGAATTCGGTGTGGACCTGCATATAGAAGCTCAAATTTACTGCATCTATTCTTTCCTCTGTTGGATAAATAGTATGTACGTACTAATATCTTCTGTCCAATATGAAAGTCACGGCGTGTACAAACCTGTTTTTGCTGTCTTCTCCGGCGCTCTGCGGCACGTTTGATGTTGTTCAGCGCAGTGTCAATTATTTCATGGTGTCGTAGTCGACGAAATGTAGGAGGGGTTACTAATTCTTTAATTTTGTTAGGTGGTTCAACATTTTTCAGTATAACAGATGGAGATAGCATAGTAGATTCATTTGGTATGGAATTAATTACATCCTGGAATGAGAGTATGTGTGTGTCCCAATCAATATGTCTTTTATGGCAGTATATTCTACACAGTTTACAATTTCTTTCATTAATCGTTCACAGGGGTTCGAAGAAGCATGGTACCTGGATATATAGATCGGAGAAATGTTTCTAGCTCGTAACATACATGTCGATATAGCAAATCGAAACTGTGGTCCATTGTCGGAAATTAATTTCAACACATGCCCTACTTGAAATAGAAAATATTTTACAAATGCTTTCGAAACAGTTTTAGCAGTAGCTTTGCGTAACGGAGTGACGCTAACAAATTTTGAAGTGAGTTCAACAGCGACAAAGATGCAGCAAAAACCTCTATTAGTTCTGGGAATCGGACCAAAAATGTCTACAGCGGCCATGTGTCTCAATTTAACAGGTACAATGGGATGTAATGGAGGAGTATGTGAAGTCGTATCTGACTTAGCTTTCTGGCAGATTTTGCATGACGCTAAAACTCGTCGAATACGTTTCTCCATGTTGGTAAAATAACAGTTCTGTCTCAGTATAAGAAAACATTTTCTGGCTCCGTAATGTGTGTAACTTAAATGAGTATACCAAATTAATTTGTTAACAAGTTCGTCAGGAATGCATAATAACCAATTGTTGCTGTCAGGGTGAGAGCGGCGAAACAGAATATTACTGCGTACTGCGTAATGGTTTCTAATGGTAACATTATTCCTATCTTGCCAAAGGTGTTTAATCTCTTTCCATACGTTGTCTTTACTCTGCTCTTGTGCTATGTCTTGTAATGACGACAAAATGAAATTTTCAAATGCAACTTGTTGAATGTACATGACACTGAAATTTGCTTTGCAGAAGTTGGTTGCGATGTCTTGCTGATTGTTGCTGAGAGAACGGGATAGTGCGTCTGCTACAATATTTTGTGTGCCGGGAATGTGAACAATTGTAAAATTAAATTCCTGTAAATAAAGTTTCCATCTGCTTAATCTGTCGTGTGTAAATTTAGCGGAGAGTAAAAACTGTATCGCTCTATGGTCTGTGTAAACGGTCGTATGTCTTCCATAAAGGAAATGCCGAAATCTCGTAAATGCCCATACAACACATAATGTTTCAAGTTCTGTAACAGAATAATTACGTTCAGCAGGTGACAGAATGCGACTCGCAAAGGCGATGTTTTTAATTACTGTAGAACCATCTTCTTCAATTTCCTGAAAAATGTGTACGCCTAAAGCGGTGTTAGAACTGTCGGTGGCAATGAAAAAATTTCTAGTAAGATCTGGATGTGACAAAATTGGTGCATTCAACAAAGCATGTTTCAGGTTCATAAATTCAGAATGTGCTTGCTTATCCCAGGACCAAATAGTGTTTTTACCTGTCAATTGACATAATCTAGGGGTGTCTAAAGCAGATTAATGAATAAATTTACGAAAAAAGTTAATTAAACCCAAAAAGCAGCGTAGTTGTTTCTCCGTCGTAGGAACAGTAATGTCACGTAAAGCTTGAAGTTTCTCCGGATCAGGCGCAATGCCTTCTGCTGAAATTACATGTCCAAGAAATTTTATAGATGTTTTACCAATGTGCGATTTACTGAGATTAACTGTGAGTCATTGTGCACGTAAAGTTTGCAACAGTTGTTCAAGAATCAGATTGTGTTCAGACCAGTTAGCTTCTGCAATAAGAGTGTCGTCTACATACGTTGTGATTCTGTTTTTAAGTTCTATCGGAAGTATTGTATTCAAACCGCGAATAAATGCTGCTGAAGAAATAGTTAAACCGAACGGTAATTTACAAAATTGATAACAGTCACCAAAACAGAGAAAAGCCGTGTACTTTCTGCAGTCCGGATGGAGTTGAATTTGCCAAAATCCCGATTTCAAATATGACAGTCTATGTCACGTGATGCGGAAAACACCTTTGTACGATTAATTGTTTGTTCTTCTGCAGATAAAGACTGCTGAAATTCTAAAGCCAGTTGTACATTTTCTTCCTTTAACATTACATAGGAATTTTGAAAGTCAATAATTGCGTTGTGTTGTACCAGAAAATTCGTACCTAAAATAACGTCTGTCGCCAATAAGGGAACAAGCCAAAAAATTGAGTGAAATGTATGACCTGCAGTACAAAATGATAAATGTGTCTGTAATTTAACATCTACTCCTTTACCAGATACTGCTCCTTTTACTTTCATTTTGCCTAATGGTAACATAGGATAAGTATTCTCTTTGTTACACTCGTTGAAAGTTTCCTCATTTATGACTGACATAGGAGATCCAGAATCGATTACTGCTGAAAATTTCGATGATCCAATTTTTACTTCAATGACAGTGTGTGAAATGGTTTTTTGAATAACTGGTTTTTCCTGCAAAAGAGTGTCTCGGATGTCCTCAAAAGTAATAACATTTTCGTGAACATTTTTATCAGACTCATACACTCGTTCAGACCCAGTTTTTACTTCATTCACACATTTTTCAAACTCAGAACTGATTTTATTGGCTAACACTTTGTGGTCAGTTTCACATACAGATTCTACAGCCGCTTTTTTAACCTGTACTTTTAGTATACCTTCTTTAACTTCATCTACTCTTTGTTTGTTTCCAATAGCAACTCTTTTCAAAGCCTCTGTTAATTCAGCTTTTACAGTGGTAACAGATCTTTTGCAATCATTCTCAACTCGATAAATTTTGTCATCTACTTTATTTTCTAATGACTTTAATTCATTTTCCCACATTTCTTTTAAAACAGCAGTCTGCTTTTCAAGTTTTTCATTAAACCCACTATTAAGTTTACTAATTTTTTCACTAAAACCACTGTCAGGTTTACAAATTTTTTCATTAAAACCACTGCCAAGTTTACTAATTTCTTTCATTAAAATCACTGTCAAGTTTACTAATAATTTTTTCAGTTTGTCCTTGTATAGAGCCCATTAAAGCGGCAAAAATTTCCTGCATACTTCCTAGTTCCATTTTTGGCATCACTGTTTCTTGTTTATCTTGTCCCACCGGCACTATACCAAATTTGGTATCCACATTTGACACGTTTGCACATTTGATTCAGTAATATTACTAACACTATCATCAGACAACTTATCGTTACTGAGTTCAGGCTTAATGTCACTTTTGGGATTAGTATTAGTTACATTAACAGACATAGTTGAAGCAGATTCAATTCCACTGTCCGTAAATAACATATCAATATCATCAAAAAGATCCCCTTTTATATTAACATCTACTCCTTCTCTCTGTTCAAGTGTGCTAGTGTGTGAAGCAGTCATACTGAATGAACGTTCTTCCTCCTTCACCGTAATCACAAAATCTTTATCACTTGGCATGTTTTTCAGTCTTTCAGCACACACACACAACAGATGTAACAAAAAATGGTTCAAATGGCTCTGAGCACTGTGTCATCAGTCATGCACTGTGGTCATCAGTCCCACAGAACTTAGAACTACTTAAACCTAACTAACCTAAGGACATCACACACATCCATGCCCGAGGCAGGAATCGAACCTGCGACCGTAGCAGTCGCGCGGTTCCGGACTGAGCGCCTAGAACCGCTAGACCACCGCGGCCGGCAGAGATGTAACAAAGTTCACTTATCTTTTGTCGAATGCTGTAGTTTCGGCGTGTAAGTGCGAGTCCGATCTCATGCGGCTGCCGTAAGTTTCTGGGTCCCAGCTCGTCGTGTAGGCTAGCCGCGCTGCCCAATTGTACAGCTCGCCGCCACCGCTAACATGCCATCTGCTGCTTCGCTGCGCTCCCGTTGCTATTGCAGCCGTTGCGTATCATCTTCTTTCTTGCAACTCCAGCAACTCGAAACTGGTTCCGTTCAAACTTGTGCTAGTACCGGTTCACTAAATTCTTTCACTAACGTTCACTGTTCAGTCCATCAAAATCTCTCTCGATCGCCGATACAAAATACTACGGCTTTATTGTTTCCCGGCACCGATGCATCACGTGCGGCGGCGCGGTTCTTTTCGTCCCTTTACGACGGACCTGCACCTACCTGTGAATATTGTCTCAGCAGATCATCAGTAGGAAAGCCGAGTAAAATCTACTGTACTTCGACGTGAACCAGGCTGCAATTAAAATCACTAATCTACGTTTCGGGAGAAACACGAAATGAAAAATTTGGAAATTTTGTCCTCAATTAATATATTCTGAAACTTAGGTGAACAAGTATCACTGCCAAGCCTGTGCTAGCCTTGACACAGTCACTCACAATCCCTTTCACTCACGTTAGCAAGTTTATGGTGTTGCATTTCCCGAAAACGTAATAGCTACAAAAATAGATTGTTTTTTATTGATAATGCTCGCCAAATATTAAGTCTGTCGGTATCTAATGCAGTCACAGTTTTTAGCCACCGACCTCCTCAACACGCCACGCGGAATATATGTCTTTTCTCGTCACCAAATTCACTGTAAAATTCCGAAATTTCTACACGCCCATCGGAATAATTATGCCGTCACTTTAACACACTTTTGATGTATGAAACACTGCTAGATCCGGCAACTTACCATTTCCATCGGAATTACTACTACACACGTTCGATCTGTTTCATGGATAGGCTTCGACTCTTCTCTAGAATTCTTTAAGTCTTCTCTACCAGCAGAGAAAGGCGCGCGATGGGCATTGCTTTACCATTGGTCAGTTTACTCAACAGCCAATAGCAAAACAACACTCTCCCGCGTCTGTCCGCTCTTTTCATCAATAACCAATGGCAAAATAGTAAATCTAACGACTGCACCTTTTACCGACGTAATTATCTAATATGCCGAAGTTTTGCTTATGCATAAAGTTATTTACTATTGTTATTTATACCTGAATTAACTTTCCCTTTACCATAAACTTACTTTACAAAACTATTCTACAAAAATTCCCTTTGTCCATAACCATACTTCTTCGAAATATTCCCACACTAAATCCTACTACATAACTCGTTAAACAATTATCTTCATATTAACTTTAAACTACACTCACGCATCATTCATACTGCTAAAACACATTTATAACATTTTACATACACAAAAAGAAATAATAACACTTTATGAAAATACTAGAACAATTTATGAAAAACATTCTATTACTTTAGTGCACTCTAGTGAGCACAATCTAAACTAAAATCACAGACACCCTATCCAATATTGTCCTGTATCGGCAGATACATAAACTACGTGCGTGTCCAGTCTCGCGTCACCATCTGTCACTATCCAGGTCTGAGACACATCTCCCACTTAACCGCCTCCAAGGCAGGATCGTTTTACAGCGCTACGCCTCACTACGTCGGGAGAAATGATCATCATAATAAAATAAGAGAAACCAGAGCTCGAACGGAAAGATTTAGGTGTTCCTTTTTCCCACCTGTGGAATGGTAGAGAAGTAGTATGAAAATGGTTCGGTGAACCCTCTGCCAGGCATTTAAGTGTGAACTCCAGAGTAAGCATTTAGACGTAGCTGTATATGTAGATGTAGATGTTCTGCACACCTGCAGTAAAACGCATCGAGTGTGAGGGAAAGAGAGATAGAGAGAGAGAGATAGAGAGAGAGAGAGACAGTGAGTGAGTGATGGAGGGAGGGAGGAAGAGAAAGAGAGAGAGAGAGGGGAGGGGTCTCGCCCCCCCCCCCTTCCGCCTACCCTGCGGTGGATGACCGCAGACAGCTCCTCCACCCACGGCGTTATCGTAGCGGTGGTATTCTGAGGCAACGTGCGTCGAGTGTGCAGGCGCACAAAGGCAGACTCTGAAGTGTTTCCAGTTGTTTGCTCAGTATTCCACAGGATTAATGAAACGAAGTCAAATCGCAGCATCAGTGCTTAATAAAGACTCGTGCACACAATGCTGCCGACATTATATTGTGAAGTATTTCATCTAATAGTAAACGTGTTCCGTGACGATCCTTTGCATTAGGGCTTGTTTTTCAAACACATCGTCTTTTAGTTGGCATTATACAGCCTGTCTGCTGGCTCAGCAGTTGTTAGGGAAAACATTTAACCTAAATAAACATCGCTACTCGACAGAGCAGGAAAGTCTCAAACTCATATTCATATTAAAGTAACTCCACATGTTCTTCTGGCGTGCCCGTATATGGCATACAAGTACGTACGTTGCTCTAGCACAGGGGTCTCCAAACGTTTTAGTTTGCGGGCCACATTGAGTCCTCCACAAAGTCGTAAGGGCCAAGATCTACCTAGTGGGATTAGAGAACCCTAGCACACCATGATCACCGCAAAAATCTAAGGTTGTGAGAATAGCTAGCACTGAAACGAACTACGATTTTTATTTAAGTACATAATTTTGATTGGTGGACGTACCTGACCGATTTTCTGGCGTATTTTATTCTGGCGAATTTCACCGACAAAAAAGTATGTCACTGCACATTCTTCACGAAAGCGTCCTGCAAAGTTAACGAAATCTCAAAATCATTGTTAGCAACACTATTACTACAAGACGTAACAGAGGTAGAGTATGTCAACGCATTGTTATTTCAAGCAGCGCAACAATAAGTTTAATTATGTAGCCTTGTAGCGAGTAGCAGAGCCAGAGCATATATTTGATAGTTCTGTTGCGTGATTGTGTCTATGTTGCGAGTGTCTCACGAGTTTTTTTAGTATTTTATGCGCTGTACTAGTAGGTGTGGGACAATTCAAAGTTTGAATTCGAAGAGACAAGGAACATCTGAAATCGAAATACGTAAAGAAAGTGAAACCTTGCTTAAGAAGCATCTTTCCTAATGATTGATTACTAAGGCTAGTCGCCGAAGTGGCGTCCATTTGAAAGACTTGCACCAGACTCGTGAGTAGAATAAAATGCAAAAAATTATTTTACTTCAAATGTTTTCGCCAAACTAGTCTGTTAACCTTTTTTTTCACTATCGCACGGAGAATGGTCTGTCTGTTTATTGTGGATAACCACAAGTTTAACCATGACTTTCCGCTTTGTAAAGATAGAGCTCCGACAATGTTGCGGTGTATTGGTCACGATAGGTCTCGAAACTCAATTGTTGGCAGTGTAGGCACCACGTCAAATATTTGGCGGGCCGGATACCGGGGAAGTCCGGCCAGCTAACGCGGGTTGGTTTGCCCGCCCTCGCGGGCCGGTTTCGGCCCGCGGGCCGTAGTTTGGAGACCCCTGCTCTAGCAGAAAGGTTTAGAGTTTAAGAATGCACATGCTGTGTCAATAATCAGGTTCGTACCTGAGTCTGCGACCGTCGGCTACCAAGCACGGGCAGGCGACTCGGAAGTCCTCAAAGCTGTAACCTCATCACACGCGCTTTTCATTTGTGATAGTGTTTGTGAAGTGCTGCCTGTTGGAACACAGGATTACAGTGATCGAGGATTCAGAATACATTACTACACGTTCGAGACCCGGCAGGACTGAGTAAACATCACGACTGTACTAATACTTCTGTTTCATGTTTATTGATCTCACTCAAAGGCGGAAAATTTTTGCTCGTCGAACGTTACTTCATAAAAAGTCTATGAATCATTGCTATTTACACTACTGTTTATAAATAAGAAGTGCATTACAGCTGCGGGTAATGTTTGCATTCTAGTCCCAGGATCGTGACAAGATTCTCATACATAGGATCATACTCTAGTCAATTACAGTTATTCATTTGACATGTAACTAATGATCCTCAATTAAAAGGCTAGGAAAAATGGTTTATATTTTCCATAATGAAATGTTCGCTCTGCAGCGGAGTGTGCGCTAATATGAAACTTCTGGGCAGTTTGAAACAGTGTGCCGCACCGAGACTGGAACATGGGGACCCTTGCCCTTGGCGGGCAAGTGCTCTACCAAGTGAGCCCAGGCACCTCTCACCGCTCACAGCTTCACTTCCGCCAGTATCTCGTCTCCTACCTTCCAGACTTCATACAAGTGCTTCTGCGAACCGAGCAAGACTTGCACTTATGGAAAAACTGAAGCTGCGGGGGGAGGTCCTGAACAGCGTTTGGGTAGCTCAGTTGGTTGAGCATTTGCCCGCAAAACCCAACGGTCCCGAATTGGAGTATCCGTCCGCCACACACTTTTAATCTGCCAGGGAGTTTTATATTTTTCATATTTGAAATGTATCAGTCAGACACATGCAAATGGTGCGTGGTCTAACAAATAAGAAAATGTGAATAAAAGGTAGGGACAACATCCCCTAAACCCTTAGATTTCAATTCTGGGGATTGACTTTTACACCATCGCTTGACAAAGGAGATAAGGTCTTTCTCACTATCAAATGTTTTATTGCACAGGTGGGCCTTCAGCCGACCAAAGAGGTAAAAATCGACGGAGCCAAGTACGGGAGGATGAGGAAGAATTTTCTAACCCATTTTCCTGACTTTCTCCTGCGTCGTAAGTGCTGTATGTGGTTTGGCATTGTCATGGTGTAGTCTGATGAGCTGACCCTGAAGCTGTGGTCTGTGGGTGTTGATGGCACGTCGCAGCATATCCAATGACAAACAGTAACGTTCCTGAATGAGAAATTCACTCTGCAGCGGAGTGTGCGCTGATCTGGAACTTCCTGGCAGATTAAAACTGTGTGCCCGACCGAGACTCGAACTCCGGACCTTTGCCTTTTGCGGGGAAGTGCTCTACCATCTGAGCTATCGAAGCACGACTCACGCCCGGTTCTCACAGCTCTACTTCTGCCAGTATCTCGTCTCCTACCATCCAAACTTTACAGAAGCTCTCCTGCGAACCTTGCAGAACTAGCACTCCTGAAAGAAAGGATACTGCGGAGACATGGCTTGCCACAGCCTGGGTGATGTTTCCAGAATGAGATTTTCACTCTGCAGCGGAGTGTGCGCTGATATGAAACTAATGCAGATGGCAGAGCACTTGCCCGTGAAAGGCAAAGGTCCCGAGTTCGAGTCTCGGTCGGGCACACAGTTTTAATCTGCCAGGAAGTTTCATGTCAGCGCACACTCTGCTGCAGAGTGAATATCTCATTCTGGAAACATCCCCCAGGCTGTGGCTAAGCCATGTCTCCGCAGTATCCTTTCTTTCAGGAGTGCTAGTTCTGCAAGGGTCGCAGGAGAGCTTCTGTAAAGTTTGGAAGGTAGGAGACGAGATACTGGCAGAAGTAGAGCTGTGAGAACCGGGCGTGAGTCGTGCTTCGGTAGCTCAGATGGTAGAGCACTTTCCCGCGAAAGGCAAAGGTCCCGAGTTCGAGTCTCGGTCGAGCACACAGTTTTAATCTGCCAGGAAGTTTCAGTAACGTTCCTGGTTAATTGTGGGACCAGGTTCCGAAAAGTCAATGAAAATGACACTACACTGATCCCTGAAGAAGGAAGCCATTACCTTTCGGCCTGCTGTTCGTGAAAGTCTTGGTTTCTTCTTCCGAGGGGAACCTGGATGACGCCGCTCTATGGACGGGGTTTGGCTACCAGGTTCGGACAAAAACAACCATGTTTCATCCTGGGTAGTGACGCCGTCCAAACACTGTTTCCACTCTTCAGTAAAGGTGTTCACGAGACTCTCGCACACATTCTTCCTCATCGGTTTCATTTCTCGTGTCAATAATCTAGGCACCCAACGTGCACAGATTTTTCTGTACCCTGATGACTGTACCAGTGATACCACACTACCCAATGACAAACGAGCCATTTCAGCAAGCTGTCGACGTGTCGTCACACATCTGTCATTTTTTATGATTTGATCAAAGGTTTCCTTATTCACATCACTCACTGCCGTCGATGGTCTACTGCATCGTGGATTGTCCAGTAGAGAGAAATCACCTTTTTTAAACCTCTGAAACGACCCCTGGATGCTGATTCGATCCACTGTGTCCTCTCCATAAACAGGGAGCAACTTCCTGTGAATCGATGTGGCACAGTCATCGCCGGTCCTGAAGAGGAAATCCATCACCGACCGTTGTCGCAACCTGACAACTACTTCACGGCCCATTATGGCTCACCTGTAAATAAAAGAAAATACTTTTACACACCAACTTATAGCTTAAGGATCCAAATGTGTTCACAAAAAATTTCATTCTCCTCCTGCCAAAAATAAAAACGTTAGAGACGAGTATGGAATCTTTTTGAACGCCCTTTGTATATACATGCAAAGTATCAATACAAATACACTTAAAAAAATATCTTAAAATACATTTAAGACAAGCCAAAACCATAGAACTTAAATTTGGTTTACTAATTGTACACTAAAGAATACTTCCACTGAAGTGTTCAGTTCATCAATCTTAAAATTAATATACACAGTTTTAGTATAGAGAACAGTATTAAATAGAAAATTGTAGAACTGCGAGCAAAGCTGTCCATGTGAGTAGTCCATGTTACGACTGGTCATGAATGCCCTTACAGGACGTGTTTCAAGCTCGAAAAGTCATCCTCGTACAGGTAATTACATTGAAATTTCACTGACTGGTGACAAAGAGGGGATTCACATCAGCACTAAATATCAATTACGATAATAGAAGATACTAGAGAAATTACGAGATAAATATATTAACTATTAAGTCACACTCACATTTCTAAAATACGTAGAGCAGGAAGCACTAAACAGTGCCTAGAGGACACAATCCTTAAAACATGAATGACAATTCTAGTGAACCGTAGATTGCCATAAAGTCTTGCATCGTTTAAGCGAATAGTTACGTCTTTGCACATGCCTACTTTACAGTGGGCACATTTGAACAAAAAGCTGTCTCAATCAATGATTATTTGATCAGATGACAAGCGCTCTTACATTTGACATACACATACACAAATACAATACAAAATACAAAGCAAATAAGAGAATTACAGACATAACAACATAAAATAATAACATAAATCTGTACTTTATAAATATCCTTAGATATCTGCAAGGATAAAGGCCTTTAACTTCACACGTATTCGGGTACGCTAAGAGAAATTATTCACCGTGGGGAATTTTCACAATATGGTACGGGCCAGTGTTTGTTCCATTTCTCGAGAAGAGATAGCTTAGGATCAGACCTAAGTAGCACCATATCGTTTAGGTCAAACGGCTGCGTTCGGCCTAGCTTATTATCATATACTCCCTTTCTTGTCACAGCGCTGGCATTCAAAGACACAAACACTTGGCGTGTCCCGGCCGCGGTGGCCGTGCGGTTCTAGGCGCTGCAGTCCGGAACCGCGGGACTGCTACGGTCGCAGGTTCGAATCCTGCCTCGGGCATGGATGTGTGTGATGTCCTTAGGTTAGTTAGGTTTAAGTAGTTCTAAGATCTAGGGGACTGATGACCTAAGATGTTAAGTTCCATAGTGCTCAGAGCCATTTGAACCATTTTGAACTTGGCGTGTTCATTCTTCTTACGAGATGTCACGTCTGGAGCCAAGTGGAAATGGAGCCACCCACTCATTTCTTCCTACTTTGTTTAGCATAATCTTGTTTGGTGTGTGCCCTGCGGAGAAATGTGGAAAATCATTCACGATTTTCTCGAAGAGAGTGGCAAAGTGAGGCCACTTTGTTTGTTATGCGGAGTATAGTTTCTACTAAAAGTGTGGAATTTCTCCTTGCGTACAATTACTTTCCGGGTGGAGATGTGAAATTAAACACCGCTTGATGTTATGATCACGATTAAATGAACGCCGAACTCGTCCAGTAAAATTCGAAACATTATCGGACAATATTACATCCGCCTTTCCTAAGCGAGGAAAGTAATCATTCTTCAACCTCTTGACTGTTGGTGCGGCGTGTGTGAACTGTCTGATATATAATCGGACATGTTTTGAGACTAAATCAAGTACCCACTTCCAGATATTTAACAACTCTCCTTCTTCGGGTGTGGACGAGTATGTCAATGGAGGCGATTTCTTCAGGTTTAGTCATCGGAATCGGATGCCAAGGCTTGCATATTCTTACACAGTACCAAGTAATAACTTCGGTGAACACGGTACTTGATTAACAGCACTTCGTAAACCGTTACCTGCTCCACACGTTCACTACACTCAGGCAGACCATTGAGTCACCAGGAAAGCGCATCAACGACAATGCTTTCACTTCCTTTGATATAGACAATTTTGAAATCTTATCCTTGCAGAAACAACACCGATTGCATTAATTTCTGGTGGAGTAGCTGGCAAGTTAAAAGAATACTTAAAGTTTCGTGGTCACAGAGAAGGTTGGCGTGCCGACCGCAGGTGAAATAACTTAACTTCGTAAATGATCACACTACAGTGAGGACCTCTAACTCCGTCACCGTGTATGGCCTTTCACACCCTGTAAAGATCCTGCTAGAGAAACTGATGACACGAGCTGCCCTTCTGCCATCATTCCCCATTTTCTGAAACAGACAGGATCCATGTACTATGCATGACGCATCTAAGACGATACAAAAATTCTCCATACCTGCATGGTGCTAGATCTCAGCCTGGACCAGCGCATGTTTAATTCTGTCAAAAGCTTCCTGACACTGGGGAGACTGGGAACAGGGAGCATTTTTCTTTACTAAAGCCATTACATCTGGGTTGTAAAAAATTTTATTTGGAATACACTTTCTAACAAATAACGTTATGCCCATAAACGCTTTCAACTGTTTCTGGATATTGGTGGGGAACGTTTGGCTATTCCTTGTGTCTTATCCACAGTCCCAGGCAGCAGTCGACTTCTTTCATCAGTCCACTGGGTCAACAACAGCAAAAATACTCTTACGACGGTGGTATTGGGCGCGGGAATACGAAACAATTACTCGCACAGTTTTAGCAATTGGCATTTGTGTCCAGGATTTTCGTTTTCTTTAAGAAAGTAAATCCACCAATCACCTACAAAGTCTTTAGATTTCTGAAGTGTCGGCAGACGTGCCAACACTGTTTTGTTGGAGAAGACCGAAATGCACGCTATAAGCTCACGCAGACTGGCGTGAGGTCTGAAACAGGATACGTAATCAATGCTATAAAGAAAAGTACATAGCTTCTGGAATACTTAACTTTAATCCACATTTGTAGAACATTGCTCTTGATGATACAGAAATATTATAGCAATTGAATACGGCGCCTTGCTAGGTCGTAGCAAATGTAGCTGAAGGCTATGCTAACTATCGTCTCGGCAAATGAGAGCGTAATTCTTAGTGACCCATGGCTAGCAACGTCGGCTGTACAACTAGGGCGAGTGCTAGTACGTCTCCCTAGACCTGCCGTGTGGTGGCGCTCGGTCTGCAATTACTGACAGTGGTGACACGCGGGTCCGTCGTATTCTAGCGGACCGCGGCCGATTTAAAAGCTACCAGGTGACACCACAATTTCTATTCTCCCGAGTGAATTGTCACCTGAAATCTTCACACCATTTTTAGTTGGTTATATGGTAGAGTTTTCAATCATCACCAAATCTGGGGTTTCAAACAGCGTCATCTAATCAAATATTTGATATTTATTAAAAGAAATAGCCCATTTCTCTAAGTAATCAAATTCTATGGCATAGAAAGGCATTGTATCTTTCTCAGTTTTCGAAATCAAATTAATAATTTCTTGGTTAGGGTTCTCATTCTTTAATTCGTTCAAATTTTGTGAGCCAATAAATTAGGGAGTCTTCCTTTCATTTAGACATCTTTGAGTATCGATTAACATATTTCTTATTGCAATTACCGAGGCCTTATTCTTCTCCACGCTCCTTATGTATTTTTCGAACAGAGCCAAGTTTGTCTGCAGGAAGGTAACTTTTACTGAAAGGACTAGTACAAAAATCTGAAATTATTTTAGATGACCTGTCTTCAGCGTCAAAAAACACATTCCGCTGGCCGCGTCGATGAAGCCCTCCGAAGTTGGTATTGGTACTGCGCCCAAAAAAATGATTAATTTATCTAATGGAATTTTCTATTATCTTAAAGTGCCTAGACAAAATGTTATTATGTTTCGTTATTTATCGTCTCAAACTTCAATAGCTTCTGCTCAATTCCATCACTTTCTGTTAAGTATTAGAAAACTAAAGAAAACATCTTTTCAGCCTTGTGATTCAATGAGTCGGAGCCTATGCCGTAAAATGAAACTTCTCACAATGCTTTTATGCATTCGGACACGGAGTGTGCTGCGAGAACATTATTAACACTTGCCGTAGCTTTGGTGCTGTTTGTAGGCTGCTTTGCGGCGACTGTCTGACAACTTTATAAGCTGCAGCAGCAGCGACCAATTCTTCCTGGGTATCTTCTTTACTCATGAATGTAGAAACAGGCTTTGATGTCGATGCTACCCCGAATCTTTGTGTGTGATTCTTCGTAGAAATCTGACGCCTCATATCTCTGCTATGCCTCCGTCAGTTACTGAGATGAAACAGCTACAAATCTCGCTCGTGGCCGAGCGGTTCTAGGCGCTTCAGTCCGTAACCACGCGGCTGCTACGGTCGCAGGTTCGAATCCTGCCTCGGGCAAGGATGTGTGTGATGTTCTTAGGTTAGTTAGGTTTACGTAGTTCTAAGTCTAGGGGACTGATGACCTCACATGTTAAGTCCCATAGTGCTTAGAGCATTTTGAACGATTTTTTGAAATCTCGCACAACGCTTCCTCATCCATACGTCCTTTATTGACAAAAGACCATTCTTTGTGCAGTCATCCAGAAAGTTACACTTTCTCTTTCCATTCTTAGGCACTTTCTTAAGTTATTATAAGTTTGTCACACGATAAACGGTCGACAATAGTACTTTATCCGTCGAAGCAGACATCACTAAACACTTCTCGCCCTATACACGCGCAGTAAACACTTCAAACATTTCTGACTTGCTCTCGTTGTTCGTACTACGCGTAAAAAGAATCGTCTTATCAGATCGCTATTCAAATGGCAACTGCCCCATTCTTCTGCGAGGAGCTGCTTACATAGTTGCAGCCCTATGCCACTGAAGAAGCCTGGTATTTTCTCGAATGATGGCGCTAGATCCAGAAGGTGCTTGCATCTTCGATGCAGGATACGCAACTGGCAACGCCATCTGTGAGACAACATTGTCGGCATAAACTTGTTGACATAAATAAAACTAACTGAGGCTGCATGTACATGTTGCGCTAACCGATGGCGTTACTTTAGTATTTGGCCAAGCTCAGTGTGTTTTGCAAAATTGGGACAAAGCTGGGTGTTGTATGAATGTCAGGGCAAGAAGGGCCCAAACGGTGACGGTCCGGTTACATCGGGACGGATGGCAACCCATCATTAATATGTTGTTGATGGTAGATCGGTATGTTACAGTCCTGCGCTTAGCCGCGCTTCGTCGTGGAAACAGTCTCACTCATCATCCTCATGAGTCGATGTCGATATACCAATTTAGTGACGAAACATTAAACAGCAAATTATCAGGCTCTTTCCAGTTGTCTCCAAATCTCGTTTTCAGCAGGTTATCGACATAGAGTGTCTTAGTGTCAGGTAATTCGGGGTTATGAATGGAATTTCAATTGAGCTTTCGCGCTTAATGTTTCCTAGTTCTTCATCATACAAGTTAGTCTGCGATCTTGTTCCAGTTTGTTCCGCACGATGAAAACTTTATTTTTTGCTTTCGCCAGACAGAATATCCGAATTTTCCACAGTTGAATCTGCCTTCTTTCATTATACAAAGGAGCTCAAAATTACTTAAAGTGGATACCTAATACGCACCTGAAACGAAATACGTCTCGTCAAGACCTAACTTCAGATAGTAATGCTCAGTCAAAGTATAAAATCATGCACTTATGCAATCTGTCCCACACGAATAACACGTGAATACACTGACATTACAAATTTAACTAAAATGATTATTCGTAAAATACACCAAGAGATATTACTTACTAACCATCCTTATCATGCTGTTTTTTACTCTTCGCAGCTTTTTATTTCTCTTTCTACTTCATTTCGATAAATCTCGCACGAGTAAATATCACTTCATGGTTATCGAAAGCCCGCAGTTCTCAAATAAACATCACGCTGTGAGATGCAAGATAAAAATAGCGGGAACAGCAAGCAAAAGTGCGGGATAATAACGCAGGCTGCGAAACTTGCCCCGTACTGTCGGCTGCGATGTACGTTATACAATTTGATTCTATTCATGTTTTTCAGCACTAAATTATCATGGGAAAGAATACTAACTGACCATACATCACTCCGTAGCATTATAGAGCACACCACAATTGGGGTGAAAACGCATTAATTTGTATTTTTAACTCGGTTGCATTTAATAATTTTTGAAACAATGCTCTTATTTGTTTAAAAGCAGTTCCTCACAATTCTATTATTAGCAGCGGAAATGGGAAGATATCGCATAATGTAACCCGGATGGTACTCAGTTATGTGAACCAGTTCGGATGCGGAACAATTGGGAGGGGCTTCTGGAGAGCAGAAGGGGTATTTGATAACAGCACATTCTATAGTTCGTTCGTTACTTCGTTTCTGAAAGATTTTTGCAGCTTTCTGTTCCAATTCGTACTAGCGACTACGCCCTGAGTCCCCTACCCCATTCGACCAAAATGTATTTATGCTCTTATAATACTATAATAACTGAGGTCAAGAATTTCATGCATAATCAAATCTTAAAATATGCATACATTCATGGGCTATCAAATAATTAAACATGCACAATTAAAAGAAAACCATGCAGTATCAGAATTCTATCTCTTGAAGCAGCAGACAACAAACAGTTTTTTTCCAAATTCTCCACCGACCGGTGTAGCTCTGCTCGTTAAGGAGCTGAGTTAGCAATCCCTGAATTTGGAGACGAGGGGGTTCGAATCCAACCACCGGTAACCTTGCAAATGGTTTACTGTACCGTCCCATTTTCGGTTTAGGCAAATTCCGGGGTTTGTCCCGTACTACAGGCCACTGATAATTTCATCCGAATTACTTTCTTATTGGAAGATTCCAATTCCCTTAAATACGCTTAAATGAAAAGAGGTGCATCGAAGGCAAGTCAGACATCTCTCCCGAGGACCTACTGACATGTCTTCAAGTTTTACTATAAAAACGATGTTCTTATTTGTAAAATCTTTGGAGCAGCGAGTCCAACCATCACAGCTCTAACATATTTGTAAATAATAGTAATACAAACGACAACGTATGTTGTAAATTGTAGAGACTGTTCAACAAAATTGCCATGAATAAATACAGAGTGATTTATGGTGTCGGGTACATTAGAAGTCTAGTCGGAACCAATGCGTGAATCAGTGTTAAGATCCCGACACTGTAAGTCATAGTATTTGTGTATTCCGTTTTGTTTAATATTTAATTCTAGATGCTATAGTTTCAAGTAGACTGTTGAGACTATGATTTAACAAAAAAATTCTGATAACTAAGGAAATTGAAGAATTTTAAATTTTAATGAAATGAAAGGTATTTTAATAAATGTGAGACTGAACCGAGAAGCTTGGGACGCTTTGATGTGCTGAAGGAAGTCTAACATAGTTTCAGGTAAGTCATAAATTTAAATACAAGATTGATACAGGAGAAAGATAGTTATTGTCAAATGAGATTTGAACTTTGTTAACCTATTAAGATTCCTTTGGTGTGCGATGGTGAACCTTACAGAGGAAGACCCCGCTATTAAGAAAAGCTTTTCTTGTTTAGTTTATAGACCAAATACTACTTGTATGTAAAAAAAAAATGTTTCAGAATAAATGAGAAACATTGTGTTTTTTAAGGCCATCTTTAACAAATCGGATCACCCCCCCCTCCCCCCAAATCCTGACTACGTTCTTAGGTCACTGCGAAGAGCATGACGAATGTCTTGACTATGATTATAAAGAAGCATGTTCATCGGTTCACTAGAACTGATGCCTCCATTATTTCCCGCTGCCTCAGTCAGGGAGCGCGATGAGACCGCATGTAGCTTGACGTATTGTTATGTTGTGGAGATCGCTCGTCCACGGACTGCCTCCCTGTATTGCCTTGTTCCTCTGAGGTTGCGACCGACCTGTCGGTGGTCTCGAATCAGAAACAGACCGATTCCACCTGTTGTTCTTTCCATTGTTGTTGTGATATTCACTGTTGGCTCGCCACCGTTGTAGTTAGTGCGTCGCATCTCATCGTAGATAAGATCCACCACATCAATGATAGTTAAAAAACCCTCAATGTTATCTTCTGGCTTGTGAATCCCTTTCCACTGATATTCACCGATAACTTTCCTTTAAGTATACCTACAACATTTTTCGGTGCGGTGGGATTGTCCCAGAACCTCGTCTTGCTAATGAATCTTTCGAAATGTTTTCGAAGGCTCCGTTATTTGGGGTGGTACGTCTCAGAATTGAATACGTCAGTTGCGGGCGGGCTTGTATGTGTGGTGACCAGTACCTGGCCAAGAACGCGTGCTGGAACTGTTCGTTAAGTAGAACCTGCACGGCTATTGCTGTGGCCCACAGCGCAGATTCGCCTTTGTACATAGGATATTGTAAATTGTATCTTTTGACTATCTGCTTGGATGTAGGCATAACTCCCTAGGATGTAGGCACAGCTACTTATGAATACGACGAGTTATGGAAATTTCTTTTCCGAAACTGGAGGCGTTTTACTAGTCCTTTCGATAACAACACCGCGGTTGAAGTTGCTGCCGCACCCACTGGTTCCAGTGGGGAATTTCCGAACGTCCAGTCTGTTGCGGTATCGTTGCGTTATTTTGACACGCACCCGCCGAATTAGAGGACAAAAAACGGCGGTGGAAATGTTGTCAGCGGCGTCTGTTTTTGTATTAATCGGAGTTCACGCTTCAACTCGTCGACTTGTCGCCAGCCACGCAACTAATTTTTAATATGTTTTGTATCCGACCGTGATCGTTGCGAAGTGATGCATCTAATGTTCCCAGTTCTCACTATACTTGCACACCGACAACTTGCTCAGCGGTGCGTATTTCCTTCTCCTCATTCGGAACTATGTCAGTGTTACGTTCTGCAGTCCACTCGTCAAGCTCCCTGTTAAATTTTTTCTTTGAACAGTGGGGTTTTACTGTATCTTACCATCTTGTTCAGGGGAGAGATCGTTAAACTGTTGCGTCAAATTTGTTTCGTGTCTGATCAGCTGTCTAACTTTCAGTTCTTTCAAATCTTCAGGCAACTTTTTAACTCGACCAGAAATCCCACGGTAAGCCTCAGTGAGACTCGTGATTTTGGTTTTGTTAGGGGTAAGATGCTCATCGTTGAGATTTGTCACCTCAGAATGAAACTTTTCTCTTTTTGGATAAGTTCTCAAATTTTGTATCTAATTCAGTTCTTTGTTCATCAGTTTTTTCCTTGAGATATTTGTGGTCGAACGCGCACTTTCTATTACAACAACAGCAATAATCGTAGAGGCTATGCTTTGCTATAAGTTCTGTTTGGTATAATTCGTCACATGCCAAATAGACAGACGTAGCTCTCAATGACACTTGCAGAATTATAACAGGTTGTTTGAAATTTACTCCTGTAGAATGGATTTACCAACTTGCAGGAATAGCGTCACCTCCCGTTCGAAGAGAAATAGCGGCGAATAAAAAACGAAAGAAAGTGGAACGAGAATAAACTCATGCCCTGTATGGGCTTAAACCACATTCGCAGCGATTGAAGTCAAGTAAGAGTTTCCTTAGAACATCAAAGGTAGTTGCTACCCTCTGGTAGGAAAAGAGTTCCTTAAATTCTACCTCCTGGACGTGACGAGAAATGGATGACCTGGAAATCTTTGAATAGGGTGACATCAAATGGGGTACAGTACAGGAAACAATATTCAGTGTGACTGTGAAGAAGTCCAAACTCTCCAGCATATGGGTCAGTGTTGATTGCGTCCAGCCTCCTGTATTACAGAAAACCTCCAACAAGAGACAGAAAATGAGCTGGAAATAGCCAAATATTGGTCAAAAACTGTATGACATGTTAGCTGTGCGCCTATGTAAGTTTCTGACACGAGAATACAAAATAAAACCGAATGATACAATCGGTTGTTCAGTTCGAGCTGTTTCGTAACTCCTTTCCGGTTTCACCTCCTCTTGCTCAGAAGGGTTGGTAACATTTCCTACAACAGTTTTGCAAACGTTCGTTTCTGTATCAGTGCTCTCCATTGTTGGATCGACATGATTGTAGCCTTCGACATGTACTTGTCTTTCTGTTTCTTCACGGGTATCCATGATTGAAAATTTACCGCATTTAGGCATTTAAGAAACAAATGACTTTAATGATGATAGTAGACATGTGCATGAAATTGAATTGCATAATGACAAACTGCCGATGACTTAATATTACGCGTAACTGTAATACTTTTAAGCAGAAAAGACAAAATGGATGCCTGAACATCAAAACAGAACTTTAAAGCAGGTAATATGCCATCTTGTCGTGATAAAACGCAAAAGCAGACATGTTTGACAACGTACCACAACAATGAGTATTAATTTTAAAATGGAAATTAACAGAGTTACTTCAAAAATGCCAAAACATGAGTTATTAAGCAACGACTTACAGTCGTCTGACATGAAAAGCAGTCAAAAAGCATTGATGTCCCTTACCTTTTGTTCAGATGTGTAGTACAGCGTTGTAATTGCGAGATCCCAGAATTATTGAAACTTTTTCTTTTCCTGCCAGTCAACCAGTCATGCTTCGGTGGTCTTGTTCCTGACAGTTACAATAATATTTTTTTACTCTTTCCGCTCTCAGAATGTGGTACATGAAACAAAATAAAGCACAGCTTCGTACAATAATGTTTGATTTGATACAAACTGGGGAAAATTGTAATCCGGATAGGCGTCACGTGTTGTCATACGCAATACGTATAAAAACATAGAGGACGAATGACCGAATCATCAAATGTATGGATTGCAAGAAAAATTCCACAAGATACAAGAAATGACCGTTAAATGTATCTCAGCAACGTACTGCGTAATACGCAATGTAAAGCAATGACGGAACGTGATGAGTATTCGGTCATTAGCGTCCACTAACAATATGCCGTCGACTCATCACATGAATTAAAACATAGAGAAATGAAGAGGTTTATCATATAATTGAGAGGACAGAACAATCTTGACATTGTGCTATATTTATAAAATTTATAAAAGATTTTCATAGTTTGATACTCCACTCCTTTTCACATTCGTCAGACATCAGAAAAAAACACCCTGTGAGTGCGTTAGCGTCACTAGAATAAATTTCTGGGGTCAGAAGTGGATCCTTATTCTACGACAGAGCACATTGGTGTTTGGCTCTGAAATTTGTTTAATATCTCTATTGTTGTCAAACAAGCACGTGGGTTTTCATAGATTGTGATATGACAATTTCAAGACAGTTGTTAAGATAACGTATTACGTCCTGTTTATCAGATTTAACATTGAACACAACAATATCAAATTTAAATAGAAGGTTCTCCACAAGATTTTTCTTACTTCTTGATGATGAAGCACTGTCTGAGGTGGTCAATATTACGACAAATCATCTGATTCAGGATCAAGTTCGGTACTATTTATAATGACAGTCAAGTCTATGGAAGATGGTTAGTTTTGGTGACAAGATGAGCAAAACATTACATAAGGTTGCTCATGTTCACAGTGGGCGTAATATGGTGATCCAACAATTTTGCGCCTTTGCCAGCGGCATTTACCTTTAGCTGCGACGTGTTGTCGTCTGCATGGTGACTCTCGCCCTCTGCAAATCCTATAATAGTCTAATCAAAATGTTTGATGATTTTTTCAGCTCAAACTGTCCTTTCTTTCTCCTTAGGCGAGAAAACATGAAGTCATCCCTAGTCTGGAAAATACGGCGGTATACATATGCATAGATGGAGCAGTGTGTATATTTCATCACCCTCTCAGTTCTTGCAAGAACAATTAATTACGTGGCTATTTCGTTTCTCTGCTGTCGGAGTTGAAGGACTATTCAGCTAATTTTTAGCTGAATGTTAGCCAAAGTGAAAGCAGTGTTCATACAAAATTCCTCTTTTGACGTCGTACAGAGCGTGATGTAGCCTGTTCTACACTTAACGCTGGTTCAAAGGAGAGTACCCCCGAAGTTTTCGGTAATGTGTCTTTCGTAACAAACTGTCCCCCACCTGTGTTCTTTCATGCTTCACGTCGCGGCTTTTTCAAATCAATGGGAGCGTTCCTTCCATCTTGTGGAAACTACCCCTGCCAACGCAAAGGGCCTACCTTTAAACTGCGCCGAAATATCGCCATTTTTAGTCCTTCGAGTTTATTTCAGCCAATCGGACATTTTGTGCCTGCTCCTGACGCCTGAATTTACATGCGTACAACACAAGCATACCACGGCCCTTTCACATGATCAACTGCATCCCTGGCTTGTTTGTATCCATCTGGAAATTATCCAGCGCAGCTTTCTAAACAATTTCTCTGTCGCAGGCAGCTACCTGCTCCCCTCGCTGTATCGCCCGGCGCATTCGTTGTTAGATGTGTGTGAAATATTATGGGACTTAACAGCTAAGGCCATCAGTCCCTATTTTTACACACTACTTAACCTAAATTATCCTAAGGACAAACAAACATACCCATGCCCGAGGGAGGACTCGAACCTCCGCATTCGTAGTCTCTCTCGCAGCGGGTCACCAACCCCCGTTAGAAGCCTTTCGTTGTATGTGGGCTGTGACGGTGCAACTCGCGTCTACCCCCAAAATAACGTGTTTCTTCCAGCAGCTTTTTTCACCTTTTGCTCATTGACATGCAGGATTTGGGTTCAGTGTGTTAATACCGTCGAATCGAGTATCATCCCTTTGCATTACATACGGTACATTTTGATAGGCAAATCAGCTCATTATCGCTGAAGTATGTCGGGTGACATATCCATTTACTTGTTACGATGTATAAAATCTCATGTAAGATGCAAAATTAACATTCATTCAAGCTAGCACCTTACAATAGGAATCTTTACAAGTGCGCAGCAGAACGGCTGTGGTATCTTAACCAAGATAACACGAAAGACGACTCTCAGAAGGTTATTCGAAACATCAGAAGAACAAAAGTAGTAGATGAACAAAATTAGTCCAGCTTTTACATTTATCTTGTAGATGTGAGCTTTTAAAGAGCGATACACTGCAATAAGTGAATAAATTCAGAGTTAGTACACAGGTGCCTTGCTTACACAGTTATTCTGTGAAAAGTTCATACATGCAAATTCTGGTGGACGGAATTAGTACACTTCTGAAGCAATGGGATCAGAAATTAGTTATTGTGTCTGAGGAAATCATTAAACGTCTTCGCCAGTTATTGCAGTGAACTACTATAACTCACATATAATGAACGATGCTAGAACAGAGTACTCACAGGTCTATAGTTATGGTTTACGTGATTTTATCTGTTGTTCAGAAATAAATGCTCACAAAACCGAATAGCTGCTGGACCAGTACAGTACCGTAGTAGAGTTATTTGTTTATGTATTTCAGGGAGAGAGCGTGTGGGTGCATCTTGACTTGGTGGTTGTCTGCGAGCTGTGTGGGTTTTTGTTAAAATATTTTCGACAAAAGCGCACTTCCTTACAACGAAAATTAGAAATCGAATCTTTCCTGCATATTAACGTTTATACTCCTATTTAACTTATGTTAGAAAGTAATTCTCAGGAAATCAAGTGAGTTTGCTGAAATGGCGTACTGAAATAACCGGCATGCCCTCAAAAATTCTTTGAAATGTTATCGTGTGAAATATTGTGACAATAATGGCGTGTGAAAATCGTAACACTCGGCTCCAAAGTAAACTAAGAAATGACAGTGAAGACGAAAGCAGTGTGTTGGCCCCACCATGTAATGAGTTAACTAATGTTCAAAGTAGTAATTTGGTAACTGTGCATAGGGAAATGGAGCGGGCGTCAAACAATGGCGTAGACAGTCAAACAGGTAGTGAACAGGGAAGCATTATCGATCGATCGGTCGGCAACAGCTCGCCTCAGGAATCCGAAATGATAGGACACAATTTTGCAAATACTGTAGATTCAGGTTTTGCGTCCTCACCGTTTTCTCAAATAAGTCAAGACACATTTTCAGCTTGTCAAAATGTGAATGTTGCCGGTGCAAATGCACTGCCGAAAAGAGTAGAGGAACAGATTCCAGACACTAATGCATTGTTATTACAACTAATGCAACAAATGGAACAAAATCAGAGACAAACACAGCAACAGTTAGACACAATGAGACAAAATCTTCAAAAGTTAGACACAATGGAACAAAATCAGAGACAAACACAGCAAAAGCTGCAAAAGTTAGACACAATGGAACAAAATCAGAGACAAACACAGCAAAAGCTTCAAAAGTTAGACACAATGGAACAAAATCAGAGACAAACACAGCAAAAGCTTCAAAAGTTAGACACCACACTTGAACAAATACGTGAAGATTTAACTACTGAGTTACATAACATTGAATCGAAATGTCAAAAAGTCTGTAATGACGTAAAAACACAAATTTGTGAACATTTTCAACCTATTTTTTCGCGGCATGAAAATGCATTACAGAATCACGAGGCAGCCATAAAAGAACTGCAAACTATTGCTCATGAAAATCATGAGACCTTGCAAGCTAAAATGGACTCAGTTGCATCTACCGATTCGGTTACGCAACTTGCAAAAACTCAGGAAAACTTAAAGGACTACAGTGGGTCTGCACCTCTGGTGGCCCACCAATACTCTCTATCAGGACTGCAGTGGGTCTGCTCTGTGATGACCTACCTAACAATCTTCTACAAAACATCGAATGACTCTGCTGTGGGTTTGCTTTGTTGTGGCCCATTACCTGTCAGCATGTCAAGAGTCAGCACTGTCTTTGCGTTGAAAGGACAACACTATTTCTTCAAGACTGCATGGAAATCCACTACTTTCGTGTGCATTGTCTTTTACTGCTCAGACTTTGAGAAAAGAAATGGCAGTTTTACTCTGATGAATGATCAGGACTGTCTTTATTGACTGTGAGAAAATTTTAGCTGTTGACCAACATTGTATTAATAAGTGTGTGCATTGTAATTATGAAAAATTTTTTCAAATCTGTATTGGCCAGTGCCCAACACCATTTGTAAAATTTTTTGTGGGGAGCATGGGGGCTATGTAAGTAGGCTGTTTATGTTTTCTTTATGTAAGTAGGCTGTTTATGTTTTCTTATTGGCAACATTACGTAGCGCTCTGTATGAAAATCACTGGCTGTGCTGTGTGCAGTCTGTGGCTAGTTTGCATTGTTGCCTGCCATTGTTGTCATGAACTGCTATAGCTGGATGTGAACAGCGCGTAGCGTTGCGCAGTTGGAGGTGAGCCGCCAGCAGTGGTGGATGTGGGGAGAGAGATGGCGGAAGTTTTGAAATTGAACTGCTATATATATTATGATTATTAAGGTAAATACATTGTTTGTTCTCTATTAATATCTTTCATTTGCTAACTATCCCTATCAGTAGTTAGTGCCTTCAGTAGTTTGAATCTTCTATTTAGCTGGCAGTAGTGGCGCTCGCTGTATTGCAGTAGTTCGAGCAACGAAGATTTTTGTGAGGTAAGTGATTTCTGAAAGGTTTAGTTTAATGTTACTCATGGCCATTCTTTTGCAGGGATTTTTGATAGTCAGATTGCGTTGCGCTAAAATTATTGTGTGCCAGGTTAAGCACAGTCTTGTATAAATTGTTCTAAGACTCTTCACTGGTGATTGTGCACCCGCACAGTCGCAACAGATGGCTGCTGGCCGTCTCTACAAGGACTACAGTGGGTCTGCATCTCTGGTGGCCCACCAATACCACAATCTCTACCAGGACTACAGTGGGCCTGTCCACACTTTCTACAAGGACTGCAGTGGGTCTGCACCTCTGGTGGCCCACCAATACCACAATCTCTACCAGGACTACAGTAGGTCTACTCTGTGATGACCTATCTACCAATCTTCTTCAAAATGTCGAATGACACTGCTGTGGGTTTGCTCTGTTGTGGCCCATTACCTGTCTGCATGTCAAGAGTCAGCAGTGTCTTTCCGTTGGAAGGACCACACTACTTCTTCAAGACTGCATGGAAATCCACTACTTCTGTGTGCAATTTTTTTTACTAATGAGACTTTGTGAAAAAAAACTGTAATTACTATTATGATGAATGATCAGGACTGTCTTTATGGACTGTGAGAAAATTTTAGCTTTTGACCAATATTGTATCAATAAGTGTGTGCATTGGATATCTTTGTTAGTGTAATTATAAAAAAAATTTCTCAAATCATTATTGGCCACTGGCCAAAAAAATTTGTAAAATTTTTTGTGGGGAGCATGGGGGCTATGTAAGTAGGCTGTTTAGATTTTTATATGGGTAATGCCACGTAGCGCTCTGTATGAAAATCACTGGCTGTGCTGTGTGCAGTCTGTGGCTAGTTTGCATTGTTGCCTGCCATTGTTGTCATGAACTGCTATAGCTGGATGTGAACAGCGCGTAGCGTTGCGCAGTTGGAGGTGAGCTGCCAGCAGTGGTGGATGTGGGGAGAGAGATGGCGGAGTTTTGAAAAATGTCATGAACTGCTGTATTCATGACAACAATGGCAGGCAACAATGCAAACTAGCCACAGACTGCACACAGCACAGCCAGTGATTTTCATACAGAGCGCTACGTAACGTTGCCAATAAGAAAACATAAACAGCCTACTTACATAAAGAAAACATAAACAGCCTACTTACAGTGTGTTGCCGTTAGTGCAAGTTAGTTTAAGTTTCATAAGTAGTGTGTAAGCCTAAGGACCGATGACCTCAGTAGTTTGGTCCCATAGAACTTACCACAAATTTCCAAATCACAACTACAAACAAACAATACAACTGTAGTAATCAATACAATTTCCGCATTAGAGTTTAGCGGAAGTCTTCCTAAAATGGCGAAAGTTTTTTACAGTATAAAATGTTTAGTCCAACGACGAAATGGTCAGTAAAATTGACTATCAAATTATCAGAAAAATGTAATGACAGAACTGTTGGTATCCAGATATTTTAGACAATGTGTCTTTACGTATCATGTGACGTATTTGCTCGACGAACTACCTTTGAACTAACGACAGCCAAGTCTGTAGCGGTTCTTGGTCTCTTTAGAGCTCATTATACTTTTAAAGCACATTTCTGAAGCCAGTACAAGTTCCGTCAGGTAGCTATGACGACAAAGCGCTACTGATGATACAGTAGTCACGGAAATTAAACTACGCAAGTAATTTCTTCGTTCAGAAAAAGAAAAGAAAAATCGAAAAGCTCTGATTTTTGATATATGAATTTGACGGATACCTCAATAAAAAGGCATAAATACCGCTGAGAAGTAACTTCCTAACTCAAACTTCAACCGCAGTTGCACAAACACCAGAAGATTTTTTTAAATTTTGGAACTGTTGTTAATTGACATAAAAATAGCCTCATCAAAGATGAGGGCAAGAATATTATTTAGTACACCTTGTATTACAGTTCGAAAGAGGAAGATAACATTCATTTCATAATTTTTTCCTCATAGGCTTTCTCTTAATCTACTTGTAGATCAGACGATTTAGTAAACAGATTGACGCACTTGTGCAACTGAAGATTTGTCGTGAAAAAGTATCTCAGGGACGCTTTTGATCCAGTTCAAAAAATAAACATGGGCAGAACGCGATTGTTGTTTGGTCGTTCGTTGTCCATCATTTCGTCACCAACCTCCATTATTTCAACCCCGAAATAAAAAACTAAAAACGCAGAGAGTAATAATAGCATGAAAATGGTTCAGATTGCTGATTGAACTGAAATAATTGACACACCAATATATCATACATTACCAGTAATTATTAGACTAATTTACTATACAGATCGAAACTTAACACGTTGCGTAAACATCAGGAAAGAGAGCGAGTTAGCAACCTCCAGTCAGCAGAAGAGCGATTCTTCTTCTTTGTCTCCGCGACATTAAAACATATTTCTTTAGAAGCTTCACATGATTTAATACTAACGTGACTTCACAGAATCATGACGTGTCTTTACATATAATGTGACGTATTTGCTCGACGGACCACTTTTGAACCAACGACAGCCAAGTCTGTAACGGTTCTTGGTCTCTGTAGAGCTCATTAAACTTCTAAAGCACATTTCTGAAGAGCTCCGTCACGGAGCTATGAACACAAAGCACTACTAATGATTCAGTAGTCACAGATTGCATTACGAAAGAAGCAGATACTATTCATTTAACAATGTGTCTTTACGTATCACGTGACGTATTTGCTCGACGAACCGCCTTTGAACCAACGACAGCTAAGTTTGTAACGTTTCTTGGTCTCTGTAGAGCTCATTAAACTTTTAAAGCTCATTTCTGGAGCCAGTACAAGTTTCGTCAGGTATCTATGAATAAAAAGCATTACTAATGATGCAGTAATTACAGAAATTAAATTATGCAAGTGATTTCTACGTTTAGAAAAAGGAAAGAAAAAACGAAAAGCACTCATTTCTGATATCTGAATTTGACGGATACCTCAATAGATAGGCATAAATACCGCTGAGCAGTAACGTCCTAACTCAAACTTAAACCACATGTATATGACAGCTACACAAACACCAGAATATTTTTTAACTTTTGTTGTAAGTGTTGTTCATTGACATGCATATAGGATAGCCTCATATTAGAGCTATATTACTTCTCTATCAAGGTAAAAATGTCAAACGGTATACCATTACAATATGAGATTTTTCCATTATGATTACTTTTATAACTGTTTTGGATCAATAGTATTTATAGACAGATATTTTTATGCGCTAAATGAAAATCTAATTGTGACGCCTGAATAAATGGCTCATTCGGTATGATGTTTTTCCTCTCCCTGTTCAGACAAGGCTGACAGGAAAGAACTAAAAATAGTGGCAACGGGAGTGGTGGTGGTGGGGAGGGGTGGGGAGATGTTCGTCAAGTATCTTCTTGCTTTTCCAAATATATGACAAAGATCAGTAACAAAGACAAATGCTGTCTCTTTAACAATGACCAAAATGCTTTGCAAAGGATGAAATCCTAGATTTGGTTCCAAACGCTCTACATCTACATCTACACTCTGTAAACCACCGTGAAGTGCATGGCAGAGGGTACATCCCACGGTTTCTTCCCATTCCTTTCACGTATGTAGCGTGGAAGAATGTGAATGCCTCTATGCATACTGTAATTATTCTAATCTTATCCTCACAATCCCTATGTGAGCGATACATACTAGATTGTAGCTTAGATTGGCAACTCTGCTGTATTCTACGCTACTGCTCTAGCTTAAACTAAACCGTTCTTGTATTTCAAATATAGTGTTTACCACAGCAACATTTGGTAGCTGCACAAACGTCCACAACAGCCACTGAAGAAACATCACTGTAGTGCTGTTGAATACTACATTTATGCATGAAAGCTTGTCTCACACAACGCGACTATAGTTGTGTTGGCAGTGACATTCGTGGCGACCACCGACAAGGCAGCGGTTCAGTTCGTGACCGCGATTGCTTACCTTTCCATAGTGCTTATTTGTATAAGTATACAGCACTTTCGGCATAATCTACTGGAGACAAAAGGCGTCCATGGATTATGGATTAACCATACCACTGCACCTAGCATCCAGTGCGTCTAAGGTGAGTGCTACTACACTGTACGTTTTCGTATGTTTTGGGCGTCAGATGACATCACTCGCATGTTTATCCTATAACTTTTCGTGGTAACCAGCACTAATCTGTATGGCATTGCTGTCTCATTCTAAATTATTTGTTGTTATTTTCAGTTAGGTACTGACAGAGTTTAAAAAAAAATGGTTCAAATGGCTCTGAGCACTATGGGACTTAACTTCTGTGGTCATCAGTCCCCTAGAACTGAGAACTACTTAAACCTAACTAACCTAAGGACATCACACACATCCATGCCTGAGGCAGGATTCGAACCTGCGACAGTAGAGGTCGCGCGGTTCCAGACTGAAGCGGCTAGAACCGCTCGGCCACCCCGGCCGGCACTGGTAGACTTTCGTTGTGCCCCGGATCTTAAATAGTTTTCTTATAATACGGAAAAGAAATCAGAGTCATGGTATTTACAAGATGAAATATTATGCTTATTATTTTGCATTTTATCAGATATATGATCGTTTTTCTGGGTGTGTTATTCATTGACCTGATAATTACAAGTGAAATTACTTTTTTTTACACCTACTTGCATTTTGACTTTGCGTGATACTCAGATACTCAGGTTATACTTGTTCTACTTTTGCAGCTTAGAAACAATTCGACGTATAACCACTGATCCATCAAAAGAAAAAAAAAACGGAAACCAAACAGAATCACGTACCTGTCAGAAACATGCACTTAAATGGAGTGAATAAGAGAAAAAATCCTGTCCTAAAATTACAATGCCTCGTGTCTTGAATAATTCATGATCCAACGTTATAACTAGCACAGTGAAATTGCAAAATAAAAATATTAGGTAATCAAGCCAAAATCTGAGAGATCAAAGTAGGTTTTCGAACTTTATACTAATTATAAGTTCATGAAAACATACTTCATCTTGCATTTCAATCTTAAAAATAATACTGTGTATTCCTTAGGATAACTTACAAACAAATGTGTTCATCTTGTGTTATTTATAAGAAGAAGAAAGGCAAGATATAACCCATAGTTACACTGTTATTTTACTGTCTCACAGCGTCTATTTGATTTTCATATGTCACATGAATGACATCCATTTTCTTTTTTGAATTACTCAACAGTAATTAATTCACAACTACTATGCGCACTTTCCAACATAGCTCCCATTTCTTTTACTTTTTGTATTTGTTAGATGGCCATACTATTTCTCAGTGCAGTTAAATCAGATGTACCTCCTTACACACACTAAGATGGCTATTTACAAATGAGATGATGTTACTTATTTACGAAGAGCTTCTTTGCAGAAAAAAATTATCTTTCTCTTTGCTAAACATATTTTACGCATGTGAAAACAAAATAAATTCACATAGGGTCAGTATACTCGTATATTACTCATCATAGGCTTAGCATAATTTAAACAACGTAAACAAAAAGGTGACTACAATGCGAAGAAAAGTATCATTTACACATTTCTAGCAATATTCTTTCTAGCTCAACCAGTGGACAAATCCTGTCTTATCCCGTACGTATAATGTAAAACAGCTGAAACAGGAACATGTATGTATATTTCTACTGTATATACTCTTTTAAATCTTTTTGATGCTAAGTAATTTGATTTTTAAAGACTTAGGGTGTGCAATCATATAGCAGCCGGCGTGGAGTATGCTGTCTATCGTATATGATCCAGAATATAATAGTTGCCATATTTTGTGCCTTTCCTGTAGGAATGAGAGTCTTGTGTGCGTTTACAGTACAATTTTGGCACCAATTCGGGATTCCTGTATCCAACCTAGCCTTTAGTCATGGGCGAACTTTCGAAAGTGTGCAGATGCATTCGGTGAGATGCGTGCCTGTCTTATTCTTTCTTCTTTTGTTAGTTCGGTTCTGGGCACTTGGATCTATACATACATTTCTTTCTGCAGTTCCCACCATTGCTGTAGTAGGTGTACAATGGGTGGATTCATGTGGAAGGCTGTTTGCATGGAGACACAAATTTAACCCATTTAGTTTGTTACCGGTGAAACCAGGTCCTTGTAAAACGCAGTTCCCGGAAAACAAGTTCCATTGGATTGGATTCTGTGTGGAAAAGCGATATTAATATTTGTCTAATATCATGCTGTTTATATCGGTGAAGCTCTGAGCGTTGTGAAGAGAATTGCATCAGGTTTCCGAAACCTGGGTCGTTAGTCTTCCTAAATGGTTTTTATTATTGCCATTGCTGTCGTAGTTTTTGCAGCATAAAGTTGGAGATATTCTGAGAATAAATCATCAAAAAGTACTTCAAGGTACTTAACACATCGTATAACCCGAGGAAATGGTCCAGCGATGTCAGTGGACACAATTCCCCAATGTTTGTTTGTTAGAACAGGACGTAAGGCAGTTTTGATACATTCACACTAAATTTGTGCGAATAACAGCTAACAAAGAGGCGTACAAATAAGCCGGCTGCTGTGACCGAGCGGTTCTGGGCGCTCCAGTCCGGAACCGGGCTGCTGCTACGGTCACAGTTTCGAATCCTGCCTCGGGAATTGATGTGTGTGTTTTGTTAGGTTTAAGTCGTTCTAAGTCTAGGGGACTGATGACCTCAGATGTTAAGTCCCATAGTGCTTAGAGCCATTTGAACCATATTTTTGAGCGTACAAATAGCTATGTTCAAAACATCAATACAACAGGAAGAAATAAAAGTATCTTCTACAGTATACTTCACAGAAATTCACAGAGTGTAGTTGTAGATAAATTGTGTCAAACCCATTGTTATATATCTGGCCCCTATGATGGAGTTTGATAAGAGATACAAAAGCATTCAGTTTGGGACAAATTCTGATGGTAGCCGACGTATATAAATCAGATCGTTCAATCTCCTTTAATCAACCTATGGTAATTAAAGTCTGTTTCTGGGCTATTAAATGTGGAAGTTAGCTTTTTTATTTTTGATTTAACAATATCTTACAGAAGATATCACATTTCGTTCCTGGGGGCTCAACTATAAATTAAAGAGGAAGAACAAACCATATTCTAGCTTGCAAAGTTTAAGCTTCAGTTAACCCAGTTCTTTTAAATGGGTCTTGCGAAACGTCAAGACACGCTTATGTTCACCTGTGATGCATAAAAATACCTTACATTCTGTAAAACGAATGACGGTGAGACCGCTCTGTCCTGCGAAGCTACAACTGAATCTGCACTTCTGGTGACAATTTCTCATCTGTGGTATATGCAAAGCGTTTAATGACCTCGATTAACTAGAGCATGTCTGAGGTATCCTCGCAGTATCCTCGGACGTTTGGCCTCTTGCTGTACATCATCCTCTTCCGAGCTGCTCTCATTTCGTTATAACTATCTTTCTGCTTCATTTCATCGGAGACGACCTTATCGCTCACTAACTTTAGCTCGTTCCTTAGCATATAAAAGCGATCTCTCGTGATCTTTGCCGTTCTCAGCAAAACATCATTCTTCGGCAATCCAACATTGTAAAAGCAATAACAACTCCCCACAGTTTCGGAATTTTCACTTCGCTGCAGCAATAGCAACATGGCGCACATTCATGTCGTATGACATCTCATTAAATAATAAAGATGTGGAATATAATGGCGGAAGTTTTCAAATGATGCTTTCAGCAACATTACCAACTGGAGGATTAGTCAGAGGTAGTTAGAACATAGAAATGAAGGACTCATGTTACACGTACTCCCTAAGACAAAGAAATAAATAAAGGAATAAAAAATTAAAAAGTAAGACACCAGGAAGGAATTATCGTAACGGGACGGAAATCTCTACGTATGATGTGCATGTACCGACAAATACATGATTACCATTTCAGAAAAACTGGATGGTTTGTTCACGAGATATAGCTTGACAGACTGAGAAAGTCAGTAACGCATTGGTACACCTCTGGCGCTTATGCAAGCAGTTATTCGGCTTGGCATTGATTGAAGGAGTGTTTAGATATCCTCCTGAGGTATATCGCGCCAAATTATATCCAATAGATGTGTTAAACAGTCAAAATCCAGAGCTGGTTGGAGAAGCCTGCACATAATGCTCCTAAGTTTCTCAGTTGGGGAGACATCCGGCAACCTTGCTGGCCAAGGTAGTGTCCAGGAAGCATGAAAACAAGTAGTAGGATCTGTCGCCGTATTCGGGCGGGCGTTATCTTGCTGAAATGTAGGCCCAGAATGGTTTGACACCAAGGGCAATAAAGTGGTGCAGAACATATCGTCGAAATACCACTGTGCTGTGCGAGTGCCATGGATGTCAACCAAAGGGGTCCTGCTAAGAAAAGAAATGGCACTCCAGACCATCATTCCTGGTTGTTGAAGCAGGCAACAATCAGGCTGGTAACTCACCACTGTCTGTGGCGTCTCAAGACACGTCTTCACTGGTCATTGGGGCTCATTTCGAAGTGGGACTCATCAAGGATACCAATATCACTGTCGTAAGCCATACGGCCCAACAACCAGGAGTGATGCTCTGGGGTGCCATGTGTTTTCATAGACGATCCCTTTGGTTGTCATCCTTGGCACACTTACAGCAATGCAATACTTCGATGATATTATCTGCCTTACTTTGTTGCTCTTCGTAGCAAACCATCCTGGGTTTACATTTATGTAAAATAAAGCCATCCCGCACATGATGTGAGTTTCTAATGCTTGTCTTCCAAGGTATCTATGCCAAACTGAAAATTTTTAGAGTTCTTTGCGCAGGGTCCACAAATCAGCTGGGGATTTGGACAATATAATGCACCATTTGGACAGAATTTGACATAAATCCCTCAAGAGGACATCCAACAACTATACCAATCAATGGTAAGCCGAATAACTGCTAGAGGTGGCCCACCGCTTTGTTGACTTGCTCAATTTGGGAAGCTCTTTAATTTGAGCAAATCATCAAATTTCTTTGAAACTGTAATCAATCCTGCATATGTACATCAAATCTATCGATTTCCTTTCCATTCGGATAAATCCTTGATAACGCGTCTTTGATTTCTTTTTTTAGGATCTATTTCCTTATGTGCATTACAAATTTGGGAATTAACTTGCATGGGGCGAGACCAGGACCATAGGGTGTAGGCTCAAGTGTCTCCAGTATTGAGAGTAATTGATGAGGCTGGCCTCGCAGATCGACGAGCCTCTTGTATCGAATGTTGACCAGCGCTGAACTTGGTCCAACATTGCAAGTCGGTCGTATTCAACAGACACACAGCCCCATAAACATTCTTCATTCTCCGATGGATGTCTGTCGGTGTACGTCCTTCGGCAGCTATAGAAAGAGTAACACCACGTTGATCTTGTTTTTATCGCCACTAATATAAATTTGATCCACGTACTCCGATTTATGTCTCCGTCATATGCTTCACTCAAGAGGCACGAGAATCATTTTCGGATTGTGATGATATCCACTGGAGGCATTGCAGCCTGGACAGTTAAATCAGCATCGTCTGCATCTTCAGACCATTCTACATCCGAGAGGTTTAGATCTGTGACCTCCAACAGTTCCGGAGTTTCACTTTCAAACAAGCCTGCGGACAATTAAAGTACGATTGCAACCTCAAGCTGCAGGATATATTCACTTAATAGGTGTCAGGCGATATTTGTGTACTTTATCAACGTAAGAAAATACATGCCTTTAAAATTGTGATATGAAAGACATAATAGTTAGGCAGAAGTAGTTCACTATGCACCCAAAAATAGATGTTGCTAGCAAATGTAGTTGTAATAATAAAATTCCGGGGTATTGTGGGTGATACCACGCAGAAAACTGTTCGACAGTAATATTAATATCATTTTCCAGTACTATATTTTGCTTCATGTTAGTCAGAAGATATTTTAAAAACAAAAAACATCCAAAGTAATAACAATTGAAAAAACGATATAATTTACCTTTGTTGTTCCACATGCCGTTGCAGTACAAAATCTGCTACTTGTGAACCCAGATGTCGTCTGCTGGGATTATTAAGAATGTGAAACAAATGACAGACGTCAAGAGTGTAACGTGTGGCATATGATGCTAGAGACAGCTCGCCAGCGACTACACACGATCAAAGAAAAAATAAAATCCCTCGGAATCATATATAATACCAAAGCATTCAAGAGCGTATAGGCATGTTGGAAGTTGACTGCCATGGAGGTAGACCTACGTTTATGTTAAAAGCTCATCGGTATTTTCGTGACTTTCGCTATGAATAATAAACAAAAAATCAGTTTTAGTATGAAAACGTACGAGTTTTACGGGTGGGCAGTGCAATCATCTGGCTAGGGGCAGCTATAGGGTAATAACTGTGTTATTGGGAGGTGAGAAGAGGCTTGCAGATTAAATTCCAGACTCGCCTGACCTCGGGTTACCGGTCATTTATAAGGAACGGGCCGCAGGTGGAGGCGCCCGCGCGCTCGCGAATTTCCGATAGAGCCGCGGGCGGGGGCCCTCGCGGGCGTCGTTGCGACCAGCGCTGCCCGCTTTTATGGCTGCCGTAAAACTCGGAGATGCCAGCTTTAATGTGAAGTGGTATGCGGCAGTCTCCAAAGTGATCGCTGCTGATGGCCTTTCTTACCACTCCCGCCAGGACACTCCGAAACGTACACTGATGCTGCGTGTTTGTCATCCGTAAAGGCGACAGCCGACCTGTCGTACTAAACGCGTGACGATTTGAAAGGAATTTATATGTAATGCCAGATCAAGTTTACTGAAATGATTGTGCCAGAAGCAGACAGTTTTATATTTCATAGTAGAGTTTGGAGAGAGATAATAATTTTATTTGTGGGCATAACCGTTTTACGATTCTCTCTCTGCCGTTGGTACTATGGAAAGCATAGCCCTCAGAGGCTCCTCCTAAACAAATTTCAAAAGAATTGTACTTTCTTGGTAATGCTTTTATGGAGAGGCGTCTTTTGACTGCTGAGAGTTTCCCCTCCACTACCTCATGAATTACGTTTTTATTTTTATTGATGTAATAAAATGGTTGGCAGAAAAATGTAAGCAAGTCGTTAGGTTAGACAAGCCTATAACCAGCAGCATGCTCCCTGTATATATGACTTACCGGAAAAGTGAAAATTTTTAGTTCACCTTGGTATAAAAATATACGAAACACAGATAAACACCTGTTTATTCGTTAGTGACTAATAAATTAATTATGATAAAGTAAAACTGGAAACTAAGGTCAACAAACTAAGCTAACTTTGGCAAGATTAAAATATGAAGATCTCTATTGATGAGATGAAAGCAACGGCAGTCAGACAAATCGAAAAAGTAAAATCAAAATCTATCATTTATCACAAGATATTGGCGCAAATAGATATTTTAAGTATCTTTTAAATCAAATTAATTATCTAGAAGAACAAGATATTTGTAAACTGTTTGTAAACTTCCAATATACTTATGGTATTTCAAAACTAAATACTCAAAATAAGACGAGGAGAGAAATTAAAAATGAATTTTATAAAATTATGGCATTGAGACCTGCACCGTTGTTGAATGACAGGGAATTAACCTTCAAGTGCTTGAAACGGGGTTTCTGACTCCTGTGAAAAGATGTAGTAAACTAGTTAAATAAAAACTAAAGTTTTTGAAGCAACTGAAAAGTGGCATTTGCTGCTATAAACCATGAAAAGCGTAAAACCTGGAAAAAGAAGTCTTGGAAAACGCAGGAGGATACGGCATGAAAATATTCACTCATGGAGGCGAGAGCGGCATCAGGTGTAATCCCAGATTATAAAGATGACTAGGTTTGGAAGTAGTGGATAGCTTTAGTTGTTTATTAAGTGATCAGAATTATACTACCTTAAACTTGATGTGAAAACATTTTTAAATACTGGTAATCAAATACAATCATAACCTTTATCTTAAGAATACAAACTATCTGCTTAATTTTCCTTTGCAAAATAATGCTTACCAAGCGTGTTCCTCCAAAGGCCGGAATCAGACACGAAGAAACAATCTGTAATTGTGAACAGTCAACAGAATTTGGTTGGCCATTGACGAACATATGAAGTGAAAATTTTACAACTAGACATTGTTAACAGTATGAAAATCATGGGGGGTTCATGATTTCAGTCTTTCATTCCTCATCTTCCACATGTTTACCTAATAAATTGTGTTGCTTCGGGCATTAAAGATCACATAGTGAAGTTCTGTAATCTGCTATGCTCTTAATCATCGACAATTTCCACTATTGGATGTCCTCGAACACTAACTTCCACGATGTGAATTCTGAAGCCAAAAGTAATCTGAAGACTGATTACATTTTCCAAGAAGAGAACAGTGTTCTCATCGGCTAAACGCAGTCAAGAACGAATGAAATTGCGCATTTCGAGGACGTACATTTTACGCCGACTTGCGAGAATCTGTCATGCAGAAATACAGTACTGTATATGCTCCTGTTCCAGCAAGCAATTTGTATTCGTCTCGTACACTGTGAGCTAACATCCCAAAGATGTTCAGGCTCACATGCGGTTTCTCTTCGTCTAAATGTCTTGGCTCAAACCCGACTAAGGGTTGAACCGCATGTGTTTCATTGCACCGTCATTCAGAAAGAAAACTAACAGCGAAAGTGGTCGTATTTAGAATTACTATTACACTCGAGAGCGTATCCATGTGACACAGTTCGATCATTCAGAAACTCATCGCAAAATACAAGTCCAATACTCCACTACGATGTTTACACGAAAAGTTAGAGTTCACACCAGGCGCGCGGCTGCTCACAGCTCAGAGACCAAGTCCTGCGATACCACACAACGCGAAGTTTTCTAAGTCGTTTCGCTTCCTAGCTCCCTAAAGACCGACTGTCTGCTTTCGTGTCTCAATCCGAAATGTACCCTTTGGTGTCTCCAGCCGAACTGCCCGCCTTCACGTCTGCACCAGCACTCCCTCTGTCCGACCCCGGCCGCGTTTCCCGCGCGCAGAATATCCTCGCTCAACAGACTAGGGCAGTTCCCTTACCTGAGGCCGTCCCTTTGATTGGCTACATCTTATTGTACATTATTTTACATTTCAACATATTTAAATAATCAAAGTTTGACCACTTTCACATTCTAAATAAAGGAACAATAATATCCATTACATAATAAACCTTAAATTCTCGTACACTGTAAATAATGTAAATTCCTTTACATATAAACAATTCTCGTTAACTCACAACACACATCGGCGAAAAATTCACAGCCACCCACTTAATAGCGTGGTGGTCCGCCTTGGGAACGCTATGCAGCAGCGACTCTGCATTGAATGTATACTGTAAGTTCTTGGAAAGTTTCCCGGAGTATGTGACATCTTTTTTGTACACAGAAGTGACGCTGTTCCCGTGATTACGTCGTGTGTAAACCTTCCTGGAAGATTAAAACTGTGTGCTGGACTAGAACTCGAATCTGCGACCTTTGCCTTTTGCGTGCAAGTGCTCTTTCGACTGTCCCATCCAAACACGACTCACGAACCGCCTTCAGAGCTTCACCTTCGTCAATGCTCACCTCCTACCCTCCAAACTGTGAGTGCGGGTCGTGAGCATTCTTGGATACGTCAGTCGTCAGAGCATTTGTCACTAAAGGCGAAGCTCCCGGGTTCGTCTCCTGGTCCAGCACACGTCTCTCAGGAAGTTTAAGATCAGCGCAAATTCAGCTTCAGAGTGAATATTCAGTCTGGAAATACGTGCCGGTTGTGTGTGGGCGCGAAGCTGGCACCCGATAGTATCGCAGATGTGTTCCATTGGATTAAGGCCTTGCGAATTTGGTGATCGAGAGATCAACGTCCGGTCGCTCTCATGCTTCTCAAAACGCTGTATTCCGGGTCTGACCTAGTACCACGGACAGATACCTTGCCAGAATATGGGCAAAGACATCACTCACTAAGGGATGTAGCTTATTCACAATAATGTTCACACAGCCCACAGTTCTCATGTTGCCATTGAAAGCACACGTGAATGGCCTCCATAGCATAATACCGCCCCCACAGGCCCATGTCTGTGGGACAGTGTATGTTTCGGACAGTCATCCACCTGGATATGGCGTAATCGGAAACGACCGTCCAGCTCCTGTAACAATAAAGACGATTCATCCAACTATGAGTCACATTTCCTGTGATCGACGGTCAATTCTCAAGTATCCCGAGCCCAATGCAGTCATGTTGACGACGGCACTTGCTCATTGTGGGGAAACGTAGGTGTCACCTCTGATTCCCATGCTCTGTTATAAGGCATGGACGTCTAACTTTTGTCACCTACTTATGGTTATTCTTCAACCACTTCAGTAGCACGTGAAGAGCTGACCAAGTTTGCCGTTTTCGAGGTGCGCATTTCCAGGTACCGGCCATAAGAATTTTCCCTTTTTCAAAGTCTTTGTGTCGAACTCTAAGAGAAAAGAAGAGGTTAGGATATAAGAGAACAGAAGAAGAAAGAAACCGTACAGGGAATACGTAAAGAAAAAGAACACACAGTAATAATTATACAGAAACTCATGTTCAGATGCTCTCTTTAACTAGGAAAATACAGGAAAGAGGCTGGAAATGAAGAATTAAGAATAATAACGAAGAAAGCTGTTAAGTCATATCACAAACCAACAAACCACGTTTCCAAATGGCTCTGAGCACTGTGGGATTGAACATCTGAGGTCATCAGTCCCCTAGACTTAGAACTACTTAAATCTAACTAAACTAAGGATATCACACACATCCATGCCCGAGGCAGGATTCGAACCTGCGACAGTAGAGGTCGCGCGGTTCCAGACTGAAGCGCCTAGAACCGCTCGGCCACAGCGGCTGGATGACTCTTTGCACATTCGTCTCTCTTCTGCTTATATGCTCTCCTTACCAGGCTACATAACCACAATGCTACCGGGCTGAATTCACTGTAGCACTGTGCAGTTTTCAAAATACTTTGACTCATCAGTACATGAGTATGACTAGACGTCTACGGCATGCAATGTGTGGAAGTCCACTGTCCAATAAATGGAGCCCAGTATGAGACCTAACATCTGGATTACGCTGTGTATGGGGAAATCATAATTGCACCGTTCAGTAACTGGAATGCATTACTTAGATCAAAAAATTGGCCATCACATTACATCACGTTGCCGACTGCACCGTTATGTATTCAGTTCCTCAAATGTAAAGGATACGTCGTTGGACCTCAGGTTCTAGATTGGAGATTATTCAATGAGAATTAATGATTTCTATCGCTTACTGTCAACTGTGATATACCAGGGTTGTCTAGAAAGTAAGTTCCGATCGCGAAATGGACACCAGAGTTAAAACCCGATGAAGCTTTGCACAGATGTGTTGTTTAGTGTCTCTAGTATGCCCGTCAATCGCATAAATACCCTCTTTTCAGTTGTGAGCGCACTATGAGTGAGCAAAGGTGCCTAGAACAACGATATCTCCCTCCAAGCAGAAGGCCCCACTGAGAGGCTTCGCCTTAATTAATGCAGCCCACCTGACACAACTGCCACGCACTTCCTTCTTCATGGCAATTCTCAGCCGCACTCTGCAGGCGCAGTTGAGATGCTCCTGCAGCCTTTTCGATGGGAAGTGTTCGATCACCCACAACACAGCCCTAATTGGATCGTCCTGAGTATCATCTCTGTTCACATGAAACGCTGGATACACTTGGGCGCAGGCTACGCGGTATAGACCAGCGTATTGAATTATCGGAAAGCACAGGGGGCTGCCTTCTACGACGATGGCGTTGGCAATTTGGTATAACGTTCCGACAAATGTCTAAGTCGGCGCGGCTACTACGTAGGAAGTACCTGGAAGGTGTAGCTAACTCTTGCAAATAAAATATTTCTGAGTTTCACTGTGGTTTCCATTTAGCCACTGATCGGAACTTAATTTCTGGACAACCCTCATAAGGCCATGTTCAGAGCGAACTGAGCTGCGTGACGACCAGCCACCAAAAAACTAACTGCTGCGTCTTGGAATGCACTTGATCGTTAGGAAATGCATTGTCATTTCTGGAACCCTTCTAGACGGTATTATTGAGTATCATTGCGTGCGCTACACAGACAGGCCTTACACACAAGGAAAATGCAGCTCCTTGTAGCGCACTCATGTGGGCACTTAATTTATCTTTGTTTGATGAATACAGCAGTCCTTAGCGCACTACAAGCAGAAAGAAAATACCTGGAACAGTTAAAGTAGCTAAAAATAGCTTAAATACTGAATAGGGTATATCTTTGACGTTAGAAAGACAAAAATTTAAACAGTTTCCTTTTCTACCGAAACAATCGGTACTAGATATCAGTTAATAACACAATGAATTACATTCCCGGATGGGTTGGGCATTTTCTCTTCCCGGGGACTGGGTGTTTGTATTGTCTTCATTATTTCATCATCATCATCATTCGTGACATGGCTAGATGAGACTGGGGACAAATTAGACTGCGTAAAATTTGGGACTTTGTACGGGCGCTAATGACCGTGCATTTGAGCGCCCCACAAACCAAACTTCATCATCGTCAATACAATGATTTACCATTCCACATAACGTAAGTAAAGCTTTTAATTCACATTTTCGAAGAATTCCTAATAGTCAGGGAACTCAGCTGTTTTAATAGCGTTTTTTCTCGCTCATATATTTTCGCAGTGAAGAATTCATCATGTTTTCTACTGCAGACGACACATGCTGAAAATAATATCTTTGTCTTTCGGAAATTGTATCAGCTGGTTCTCTAGTTTACGCAAGAAAGTGACGAAAACAGCAAGAAGTTAACCATGTAATATAAATTACAAGACAGTGAGATGGATATTGAGTAGAAGTAAAATACTGAAGTAGTATATATACACTCCTGGAAATTGAAATAAGAACACCGTGAATTCATTGTCCCAGGAAGGGGAAACTTTATTGACACATTCCTGGGGTCAGATACATCACATGATCATACTGACAGAACCACAGGCACATAGACACAGGCAACAGAGCATGCACAATGTCGGCCCTAGTACAGTGTATATCCACCTTTCGCAGCAATGCAGGCTGCTATTCTCCCATGGAGACGATCGTAGAGATGCTGGATGTAGTCCTGTGGAACGGCTCGCCATGCCATTTCCACCTGGCGCCTCAGTTGGACCAGCGTTCGTGCTGGACGTGCAGACCGCGTGAGACGACGCTTCATCCAGTCCCAAACATGCTCAATGGGGGACAGATCCGGAGATCTTGCTGGCCAGGGTAGTTGACTTACACCTTCTAGAGCACGTTGGGTGGCACGGGATACATGCGGACGTGCATTGTCCTGTTGGAACAGCAAGTTCCCTTGCCGGTCTAGGAATGGTAGAACGATGGGTTCGATGACGGTTTGGATGTACCGTGCACTATTCAGTGTCCCCTCGACGATCACCAGTGGTGTACGGCCAGTGTAGGAGATCGCTCCCCACACCATGATGCCGGGTGTTGGCCCTGTGTGCCTCGGTCGTATGCAGTCCTGATTGTGGCGCTCACCTGCACGGCGCCAAACACGCATACGACCATCATTGGCACCAAGGCCATCGCTGAAGACGACACGTCTCCATTCGTCCCTCCATTCACGCCTGTCGCGACACCACTGGAGGCGGGCTGCACGATGTTGGGGCGTGAGCGGAAGACGGCCTAACGGTGTGCGGGACCGTAGCCCAGCTTCACGGAGACGGTTGCGAATGGTCCTCGCCGATACCCCAGGAGCAACAGTGTCCCTAATTTGCTGGGAAGTGGCGGTGTGGTCCCCTACGGCACTGCGTAGGATCCTACGGTCTTGGCGTGCATCCGTGCGTCGCTGCCTCCGGTCCCCGGTCGACGGGCACATGCACCTTCCGCCGACCACTGGCGACAACATCGATGTACTGTGGAGACCTCACGCCCCACGTGTTGAGCAATTCGGCGGTACGTCCACCCGGCCTCCCGCATGCCCACTATATGCCCTCGCTCAAAGTCCGTCAACTGCACATACGGTTCACGTCCACGCTGTCGCGGCATGCTACCAGTGTTAAAGACTGCGATGGAGCTCCGTATGCCACGGCAAACTGGCTGACACTGACGGCGGCGGTGCACAAATGCTGCGCAGCTAGCGCCATTCGACGGCCAACACCGCGGTTCCTGGTGTGTCCGCTGTGCCGTGCGTGTGATCATTGCTTGTACAGCCCTCTCGCAGTGTCCGGAGCAAGTATGGTGGGTCTGACACACCGGTGTCAATGTGTTCTGTTTTCCATTTCCAGGAGTGTATATATATATATATATGTTATCAGATCATTCATTTGAAATAAATAGTCAATGTAATTCCTTGCATCATTTACTTTCTACTACTAGGTCCAATTTCTTACCTCCTTTCTATTAGAAAAGAGTAGATCCTTTGTAGAAAACATTTGTTAAAAGAAATGAAAACAAAGTGTACTATGGAAATGTTACGAAAACATTATATTTAAAACTAAAATAGCTGTAGGTATGTGTATCCATATTGAAGTTAACTTTTCGCAACCGAATTTTCTTCTCAATATTATTGAAATAGCAAATAAAACTACTTTATAGAATAAGTTTATAAATCAAGTTCTGATAAAACGTTTCGTACATAATTTCAGTTGCCTCATTCGCTCAACGTCAAATAACGTACCTAGGCATTAATGTGGAGTAGTTCCCACATGTTAAAATTTTTAAATGAAATCAAAAGTCTCAGTTTCGCCATGAATTCAGCAGCATTTTTTGTAACGTGAATCCACAGAACTATAACAAAGCAGATTCCTTAACTGACATGGTATTGCATGCATGCATAATACGAAAAAGACCTTTAAATATCAAGATGTAAGAAAAGAAAGTTGCTGTTTTGTCAGTGTGTTCAGTGGGCAGTTTGATTTTTACAGTGGAGTTAAAAGTTAACATGTAAGTTTCCTGGTACAGGAACGTTAAGTTCTTTCCAGTAATCTGTGTACTAAAGTTTCTCCCGTCTTCAAAGTCGCCAGTGATAACCACTATATTACATTAAATACTCTCACGTGGCTGATGAATGAAGTAGACACATCAGGTTGCCCCTTAGCTAAATGAACTCACCTTTCTTGCAGCACAAGCTTAGCGTACACTGTCATTTGCACAGTTATTCACCTTGATAACGGCGCATCCGGAAACTATCATCAGCCTAGTGTAACAAGTAAAGACGAGAATTCCACGCAAATGCATGTGTTTATAGCTTCATTGGACATCGCTCAAACTTAGTATTTACCCATTTTATTAATTTTTGATCCTAAATTTGTATACTTTTTCTGCATACATTTGCATATTTTGACCTTTTTGGAGAAAAAATTACGCATGAAGTATAAGTAAGGCATTATAGTTTAATTATGCATATAATATACATCGTTTTAAGTTTAAATGGATGTTTTAACGGCTCTAAGTAGACACGTCAGGTTTTCGATATTTATGAGCCTCATTTTTGCTTCAGGAATCAGAACTGAAGAAAGAAGAGGGAGAGGGGGGCAGAAACAACACAGTTTTACTGACAGTCCTCTGCAGACTATGTGTCAGTAACAGATTTATTTATTCACAACGATATCCTTCCATTTCGCGAGAATGTGAATTTAACGTTGTAATTCGGGTACCATGGCTGAAGCAACACTGACACAGCTGTAAACTGGTCTCGTCGAATTTTAAACCTTACTGGCAATTTCGACTCTCTATAAACTAAATCATTCGCTAAACTTTCTTAGTAGTATGTGGGACCCTCCTAAGTGGTATATGCTTGTGTTATTCTGTTTGCGTGTGCCAATGTGTTTTCTAATAATCCTCCAGTTAAAACTTCCAGAAGTGCACTGCTTGAACAGTGGATGAAAGGAAAGGCTGTTATTAGATCAGATGGAGATGTTGCATTCTGTAATTGTTGTAGTAAAGAGGTAAGCTATTGTTTTCCCGAAAATTTTCTGTGCTAGTTATTATTTCTAAAACGTTACAGAATTTGTTTCAGATAATTTACTGAATAAGAATGCTAGGTTTTAGGTAGCATCTATGTAACCGGTAGGTCTTTTATAATTTCAGATAAAATGTAGGCTACTAAAAAATTTCAAATCTTATAGCAGCTGCGTCACATAGTGCAAGAATGAGAAAGACAAAACAATCTGCAAATCAAGTCATTTATTACTGATCCCAAATCTAACGCTCCACAAAATAATTTTTCATGGATTCGTGCGTTGCTTTTGTAGGGGCAAAAACGTCACTTGAGAAATTCAAAATGTTTATTTGGAGAAGTACGCACCAAAAGATGTCCCTGGTCCGTTGTCATTGAGGAAAAATTGTGTTCTAAAGTCTTATAATCAGCTAGCCGTATGAAACACATTTACCAAAATAAATTTAATTCATTTGAAAATAAATGAAAACTATTTTCATAAGCGTAAAAATACTTGTTTTGCTAACCAAGTATTGGGTAAAATTCGCTGGTACTTGGGAACTTAAAACATGTCGCCAACCTAATTGCAGAGGAATTATCTGAGGATTGGCTGTAAAAATAAATTATTAAATTTAACAAGATATTGTGTGTTATACAGTGTTTGCAATAGCCCTTGCACATACAGCTACTTACGGAGTGAGTCAATCTGAGTTATCGTTCACCCCTCACACAAATTTTAATAGATGGGGCATTTGGTTCGAAGCTGCAATGTTTTACTCTGACAATTTTTCTGCCATTAAATGGGTATGAAATTAATTTGATAGATAATTAATTGCAACAAAATTAATACTTCAGTGTTTAATTCTATACTAGATTCTCCTTTCATTTTAGACACTGAAGAGTTTCTCGACAGATGATGCTGTATGAATCACAGATGCACAAGTAATATTTTGATACAAAAATGTGCAACGGGATTTAATTAATAGTAAGACAAATGTCTCTAAACTGCCCTCTACAATAGTAAATTTACAAGCCACGTGCCTACTGCTGGTAGACTCAATGTCAGTTTTTGAGGAATTCCAGAGATTCCTCAGACATGACCAAGGGAAAGTGGAAGTAGATGCAAAGAACAAACAGGACGAAATCATAAACAGGAACCCAGATTATTGATTCTTTTCGTCAGTGAAGAAATTATTTTGAGGAGAAATCATGAATGAAGAACTTTACCTGACACTTTCGCAAGCAGTTTATACATTTGAATCGGCAAGTGAAAATTTGTACGAAGGACGGGAATGAAGCCCACGTGTCCCGCTTACTAGCAAGGTGCACTAAACCACTCTCGCACAGCTGTTCACACAACTGCACGTATTAGCCTGTTACGTCTCCCTCTTCGATCCAAACTCTCACTGCCGCCCCAGTCGACTGTAAATTCCAACTTGGTACGTTCCATGTCGAGGTGCTTATCCAGAACATTCTGGCAGTTCTGTTATTTTATAAGAGAGAATTTACTGTAGGCTGCGGCACCATCGAGACTTTGGACTGAGAAGGGAGGCATGCCTGGGTAATCCATGCAGTTGTCTAAACAGCTGTGCCAAGATGACAGCCGCCACTGTAGCGCAGCGTGTTCGGTCAGAGAGCTGGCTGGCCTTGGAAAAAAAAAAAAAAAAAACGAGTGAACCCATCAACAACGAACTTCAACAGATGTCATGTAGCGTCCGTTACGATCAAACACAACGAAAAAAAAGTGGGTTAGCCGTCCGCTGTAAGAAAATCTCAGTGAACGGATCAACAATGAACTTAAGCAGGTGTCAAGGGATGTCCGCACCGAACAAATGCAACAAACAATAACGAACAAAATGAGATCAGAAAATAAATAAAAAGGTGTCATGGTGGCTAATGCATCTAGTAAGCAGGAGATTCGGGTTCGATTCCCGGCCTTGATACAAATTCAGTCTATTTACATAAAATAATATCTGTATGAGGCCAGTCAAGTACCTGAAGTTGCGTCTTTTCACTGTCCAGATATGTTCGTTCCAATTTGTTCCTATAACTTCTTCCGATGTAGAGACCTCATTTTCTGCCTAGAAAAATATTTTGACTGAAACGCGCAGGATCTCTGCAGAATAAAATTTAGAAATATTTGTTAACTGTACAAAAAGAGAAATGAATTAATCGACAGCGAAAAATTTATAGAGTATATTTTAAAGTATTTTTCACTTGATCATGCATGTCTTGTAATTTGATAGTGCATGAATGCATGTGTATTTTGGAATTTTATAGTGCATGGAAGATAAGAAAGGTGATTCATCAGACCAAGTGTCACATTTCCAGTATTTGACAGTTCATTCTCGAGTATCCTGCTCCCATTGCAGTCTTGTTAAACCATAGCCCAGGGTCAACTTGGGCAAACGTAGGTGACGTCTCTGATCACATTGTTCTGTCATGAGGCATGAACGTCCAACACTTTGGCGCCTATTCGTCGTTTCACAATTCTTCAACGACTTTCCGTTGATGTTCACGACAGCAGCATGAGAGGAACCGGCCATCTTCGCCGTTTTCGAGATGCTCTTTCGCAGGCGCTGGCTATGACACTCTACCCTTTGTCAAAGTTCTTACGTCAGTGGATATTACAACCAGCGGATCTTATCGTCGCTGGAATTATTCGCCTTTCATCTACCTTCCGCTTGTGTACTCTCCATACCGGGATACCCAAAACGCAAAATGGTTCAAATGACTCTGAGCACTATGGGACTTAACATCTGAGGTCATCAGTTCCCTAGAACTTAGAACTATTTAAACCTAACTAACCTAAGGACATCACACACATCCATGCCCGAGGCAGGATTCGAATCTGCTACCGTAGCGGTCGCGCAGTTCCAGACTGAAGCGCCTAGAACCGCTTGGTCACAGCAGCCGGCTATAACGCTACGAGTCAGAATTCAGTCTCGTACTGGGTGGGGGGTCATAATGTTTTGACTCTTCAGTGTATAATCAAATGTATCCGGCACACAATGAACGCGACGGTACATTGTCCAAGAAATTGAAAAGTTTGTGGTAGTTTCAACAGGACCAAACTGCAGAGTTCATCGGCCCCTAGGCTTACACACAACTTAATCTAACTTAAACTAACTTACGCTAGGGACAACACACACACCCATGCCCGAGGGAGGTCTCGAATCTCAGCCGTGGGTGGAGCCGTGTGAACCGTGGCAAGGCGCCCCTGACCTCGCGGCTAGCTCGCGCGGCCATGAAATGGAGCTCAGGAGGAACCTAACATTGGGACTGGGCATGGGGACACCGTGACGGCAAGAACTAAGCAATTTAAGTGCGTTTCTTCACTCAAACTTCCGTCCATCATTTTACATATATTTTATCACGTGATCACGTACTGCAGTTGATATATTGTAAATGTCCTTTCTTTCCCTTAAACCATTAGGTCGAGTAAATATTTCCATGTGAGATGAAGAGATTTGCACAAGAAGGAAGCTAGTGAATGGTGGTAAAATAATGATGGTTAAGATCGGATAGTGGATCAATGGAGAAGAAAATCAGCATTGTCCTTTTCAAACAAACCTGCCTAGAATTAGATAGAAACGGGTTGGGGAAATAACGGGAAACCCAAATCAGAGCGAAAGTTCTCCTGGATGTGAGTTCAGTACCTGGCCATTCCTCTCACACCTCTGTAGTCGGTCTGAATGATTTACGTGTCCGGAACACATCTTGTCTGAGAGGGTGGAAAGAGTAAGCAATGCCGAACCGATTAACTCATTATAACGAATTACTCATCACTTCCGTACACTCGTTCTGCCTCGTGGCTTATTACCTCAAATATGTACGCCCCGATAGCTCTGTGGTCTGCGTGACGGATTGCCGTCCTACGGGCCTGGGTTCGATTCCCGGCTGGGTCGGAGAATTTCTCCGCTCAGGGACTGCGTGATGTGTTGTCTTCATCATCATTTCATCCCCATCCAGCGCGCAGGTCGCCCAATGTTGCGACGAATGTAATGAGACCTGCACCAAGGCAGCCGGACGTGCCCCGGAAGGCGCCTAACGCTCACTTCCATTTACCACAAATACGACTTTTATATCTGACGTGCTTATCGGGCTGCTTCGTCTCCCCGTCCGTTCCTGTGAGTCAACGCAAAACTGCGTACCGAGAATAATAACAATCAGTTCCTCTATTTCCGCAGGAGAAGAAAGATGTAGTGGTGGCAACGGGAAAGGAAACAATTGTTCCTAATCTCATTTTCCATATACTATAGCTTGCCGTTTGTAATGGTACAAAAAAAAAAGCACCTCAACGCGACCTCTCGATACCAGCAATATTCTACTGTGTTTCTGTAAAGTAGTTAACATATTTCAGAGACAACATTCAGATTTGATTTGATTAATGTAGAGGCACTTTGATACATCGATATGTTTATGTTGCAATGATATTATTCTTATGTATATTCTTTCTTTTGTCACTATGATCTTTGACGTACTTGTAACTCCTGATTTTTGGGCTCGTAAGCGATTATTAGTTTGTTAGAGAGTCGGACCTTGAAAAAGTCAAGTCTTGGACGTCATGTTGGAAAGACGCATATTGTAGCCAGTTTATAAAATGTGAACTTTAACAGTGAGAAAGATATTTTCAAGTATGTTTTATAATGTGATGTTTTGTGTGTTACGTGATACTGCAATAAAAGCATTTTAAAAAGAAGTGTAACTTAAATTCGGAGTGATGACTCTTTTTTACATCACCATTGTCCTGCAAAAGTGTAATCTTCAAGTATGGTTTTTGAAGTGCATCTACAAAACTTTTGAATATAGCAGAATAAAACCTAGGCCTCTTTGCATCCGAGCTTGGAATCATCACGTCCTGGATTTTCGACGTTTGAGCCATGATTTTACAGCCAGACCAGCGTGGGAAACACGAAAAAATGAGTGCCTAGTTTATTCATTATTACATGAAATGACTTTATTAACTGTGCTCTAATGACACCTGCCACATAATAACTTTGTTGTGGCCCGAAAATGCAGTATTTAGCAGCGTGAGCAACACCACAATCATTATTAATTTTTGACCTTTGTTGTGGTAGCGTTGTTAGACTTTCCACTTGGGACGGCAAGAATTTACTCGCTAGCCGATACTATAAAGCACGACGATTGAATGTATCACGTATTTTTGGGTATATACCAAATCGTATTTCAGAAGATTGGTGATCAAGTACACAAATAATTAAGTAAAGTGCCATTAAACAGAAGTGTCAAAGTGCAGATTGGAATGCTTTACTTACTGCGTTACTCTAAGCCTCTTGAGTAAACACAGTGGTATTAACTTAAGCCCTGTGTAATAACGTTAATGTCTACCGAGCCAAGTTCACTGGGTCCGTAATTATCTCTTTGTCAATGGCTAGTTTCTGTACAAACTTTACACTGTCAAACAAATTAGCATAGCAGAGAAGCTACACTGCGTTGTCTTAGCTAGAATCAAAGCACTGCTTATCCATATTCATGGAACGGACGGTATATTCTGAAATCAGTTGAAACTGTTGATGTTCACTATCTCGAAAATAAGATTGAAGACCAATGTCTAACCCCTCGTCGACGGCGAGGTCATCGTCATTAGAGACGGAAGTTATCAAATCGCGGTGGCCTACATATGTCATTTCCTTCCGCACAGGTACTCCCTACATGTATAGCTAGTCTCCTATAAATTCTCCATGTGTCACACCACTGTTATTCTTGTTCAATTGCTATCTGCTGCCATTTGGTACATTCCGTCTTGGCAGTATATAGTTTTAGATAAAACTATGATTTTTAGATAATCGTTTTGGTAGTTCTGTTGCTTAAATTGATCATTTGGTGGCACCACTGATTGAACGTTCTTGAAACAACTATTTCTGTGCATCTTGCACGGTAATTATGTTTCTATTCATGGTTGTACGATCTACAACTACTCGAATACACACACACACATACACATAGACGGCATAACAATAGCAATGTACAGATTCTCTAATTCGTCACATAAAACGCAGAGAGAGAGAGAGAGCTACGAAGTGACACACGGAAATATATGTTGCAGGCAGATTTCTGAACTTACAAGGACCACTTCGTTTTCGTACACAATCCTAATGAAAAGAAACAAAAAATATTTTGCCCTGTTCATGCTCTTCTATACTGGAAGATACTGCTAAAATGCAAGGATACTATGTATGATTTATGCACTGATGGGAAAAAAACCCGGAACCAAAAACCAATTAATGTAGAGTAGTGAAATTAAATGAATGTATTTGTCTAGGTAACATATTTAAGTGATTGCAAGATCACAGATTAATGTGAGCGCGAGATAAGCCACTGTAAATGTGAAATGTTGGTAAGTTAATAACGGCTGTAACCACCAGAATGTTGAATATAAGCATGGAAAGGTGTGTGGATCGTGTCGTATAGGTGCCGTATGTCAGTTTGTGGAACTGAGTTCCGTGCCTGTTGCACTTGGTTAGATAAAACAGGGACGGGTTAGTGCTGGTTTCGGATGACGCACAAGTTTTCGTCCAATGATATTCCACATGTAATCGACTGAAGACAGACCAAGGAAATGTGTCGACACTCTGTAGAGAAAGTTAGGTTACAAAAGCGGTAGGTGGGCAAGCGTTATCCAGTAGGAAAACAGCGTCTAGAATGCTGTTCGTGGATGGCGGTACAGTAGATGGAATGACCAGACTGATGTACAAATTTGCACTCAGAGTACATGGAATAACCACGAGAGTGCACATGTTGCCATACGAAATCGCACCCCAGAGCATAACACCAGTGTGTCTAACATTCAGATAGGTTGGTTGCAGGTATTCAACTGCCCACCATCTAACCAACACATGGCCGTCACTTGAATAAGGTTTCATCAGAAAACACAGCGGATCTCCACTCAACCCACCAATGTACTCTAGCCTGACATCAGTGAAGTCGCAAATGGCGGTGGTTTGGGGTCAGTGGAATGCATGCTACAGGGCATGTGGCTCGGAGCTGTCCTTGGAGTAAGCGATCTGTAACAGGTCCTCATGTCAGATTGCTGATGCAGAGACAGTACGACGCGTCAGAATATCTTCCTTCTCGGTAAAGCCAAATATAAAGGTTGTAAATTCAACTAAATACCTAGTAAATACAATACGAACAACTTAAATCGGAAGAAACGCGTAGAAAATATTGTGGGGAAGGCTAACGTAAGACTGTATTTTATTGGCAGGACACTTAGAAAATGTAACAGACCTACTAAGGAGACTGCCTGCACTACGCTTGTCCGCCCTCTTTTAGAATAGGGCTGCACGGTGTGGGAGCCTTATCAGATACAGAGTGTTTCAAAAATGACCGGTATATTTGAAACGGCAATAAAAACTAAACGAGCAGCGATAGAAATACACCGTTTGTTGCAATATGCTTGGGACAACAGTACATTTCAGGCAGACAAACTTTCGAAATTACAGCAGTTACAATTTTCAACAACAGATGGCGCTGCGGTCTGGGAAACTCTATAGTACGATATTTTCCACATATCCACCATGCGTAGCAATAATATGGCGTAGTCTCTGAATGAAATTACCCGAAACCGTTGACAACGTGTTTGGCGGAATGGCTTCACATGCAGATGAGATGTACTGCTTCAGCTGTTCAATTGTTTCTGGATTCTGGCGGTACACCTGGTCTTTCAAGTGTCCCCACAGAAAGAAGTCACAGGGGTTCATGTCTGGCGAATAGGGAGGCCAATCCACGCCGCCTCCTGTATGTTTCGGATAGCCCAAAGCAATCACACGATCATCGAAATATTCATTCAGGAAATTAAAGACGTCGGCCGTGCGATGTGGCCGGGCACCATCTTGCATAAACCACGAGGTGTTCGCAGTGTCGTCTAAGGCAGTTTGTACCGCCACAAATTGACGAAGAATGTCCAGATAGCGTGATGCAGTAATCGTTTAGGATCTGAAAAATGGGCCAATGATTCCTATGGAAGAAATGGCGGCCCAGACCAGTACTTTTTGAGGATGCAGGGTCGATGGGACTGCAACATAGGGCTTTTCGGTTCCCCATATGCGCCAGTTCTGTTTATTGACGAAGCCGTCCAAGTAAAAATAAGCGTCGTCAGTAAACCAAATGCTGCCCACATGCATATCGCTATATCGTTAGCGAAAGTCTTTCGTGCAGCAATGGTAGCGGCGCTGAGGGGTTGCCGCGTTTGAATTTTGTATGGATAGAGGTGTAAACTCTGGAGCATGAGACGATACGTGGACGTTGACATCATTTGGACCGCAGCTGCAACACGGCGAACGGAAACCCGAGGCCGCTGTTGGATCACCTGCTGCACTAGCTGCGCGTTGCCCTCTGTGGTTGCCATACGCGGTCGCCCTACCTTTCCAGCACGTTCATCCGTCACGTTCCCAGTCCGTTGAAATTTTTCAAACAGATCCTGTATTGTATCGCTTTTCGGTCCCTTTCGTTACATTAAACCTCCGTTGAAAACTTCGTCTTGTTGCAACAACACTGTGTTCTAGGCGGTGGAATTCCAACACCAGAAAAATCCTCTGTTCTAAGGAATAAACCACGTTGTCTACAGCACGCTTGCACGTTGTGAACAGCACACGCTTACAGCAGAAAGACGACGTACAGAATGGCGCACCCACAGACTGCATTGTCTTCTATATCTTTCACATCACTTGCAGCGCCATCTGTTGTTGAAAATTGTAACTACCGTAATTTCGAAAGTTTGTCCGCCTGAAAATGTACTGTTGTCCCAAGCATATTGCAACAAACGGTGTATTTCTATCGCTGCTCGTTTAGTTTTTATTGCCGTTTCAAATATACCGGTCATTTTTGAAACACCCTGTACGATTGACGGAGTACATCGAGAAATTTCAAAGAAGTTCAGCATGAAACTTCCTGGCAGATTAAAACTGTGTGCCCGACCGAGACTCGAACTCGGGACCTTTGCCTATCGCGGGCAAGTGCTCTATCAACTGAACTACCCAAGCACGACTCACGCCCCGTCCTCACAGCTTTACTTCTGCCAGTGTCTCCTACCTTCCAAACTTTACAGAAGCTCTCCTGCGAAGCTTGCAGAACTAGCACTCCAGAATGAAAGGATATTGCGGAGAAATGGCTTAGCCACAGCCTGGGGGATGTTTCTAGAATGAAATTTTCACTCTACAGCGGAGTGCGCGCTGATATGAAACTTCCTGGCAGATTAAAACTGTATGCCGGACCGAGACTCGAACTCGGGACCTTTGCCTTTCGCGGGCAAGTGCTCTACCAACTGAGCTACCCAAGCACGACTCACGCCCCGTCCTCACAGCTGTACTTCTGCCAGTAACTCGTCTCCTACCTTCCAAACTTTACAGAAGCTCTCCTGCGAAGCTTGCAGAACTAGCACTCCAGAAAGACAGGATATTGCGGAGAAATGGCTTAGCCACAACCTGGGGGATGTTTCTAGAATGAAATTTTCACTCTACAGCGGAGTATGCGCTGATATGAAACTTCCTGGCAGATCAAAACTGTGTGCCGGACCGAGAATCGAACTCTGGACCTTTGCCTTTCGCGGGCAAGTGCTCTACCAACTGAGCTACCCAAGCACGACTCACGCCCCGTCCTCACAGCTTTACTTCTGCCAGTATCTCGTCTCCTACCTTCCAAACTTTACAGAAGCTCTCCTGCGAACCTTCGCAGGAGAGCTTCTGTAAAGTTTGGAAGGTAGGAGACGAGATACTGGCAGAAGTACAGCTGTGAGACCGGGCGTGAGTCGTGCTTCGGTAGCTCAGTTGGTAGAGCACTTGCCCGCGAAAGGCAAAGGTCCCGAGTTCGAGTCTCGGTCGGGCACACAGTTTTAATCTGCCAGGAAGTTGCATATCAGCGCACACTCCGCTGCAGAGTGAAAATCTCATTCTGGAAGTTCAGCATGTTTTGTTATAGCGAAATAGGTGACAGAGTGTCACTGAAACGATACACGATTTGTGGTGGACATAATAAAAAAAAGGCATTTTTCGTTGCAGCAGCATCCTCTCACGAAATTTCAATCACCAATTCTCCTCCGAGTGTGAAAATATTTTGTTGAAGCCGACCTATGTAGGGAGGAAGGACATACATAATAAAATAAAGGAAATTAGAGCTCGCAAGGAAAGATATAAGTGTTCGTTTCTTCCGCGCGCTGTAAGAGATGGAATAATGGAGAATTATTGTGAAGGTGGTTCGATGAACCCTCTGGCAAGCATATAGTATAATTTGCAGAGTATCCATGTAGATGAGATGTAGATGTAGAGGTCATTTCGAGCGATAGTGTCCTAATGACCATTCGGCGCCTTTCGGCACACTTTGCTGTTATTGAAGAAATATAATTTCGCAAGCCGCTATAGCGCTGTCCATATTCTGAGCAGTTCTCTCACTTGTGTGTTTGTCCGCCGCTCGTGGTCTCGCGGTAGCGTTCTCGTTTCCCGAGCACGGGGTCCCGGGTTCGATTCCCGGCGGGGTCAGGGATTTTCACCTGCCTCGAGATGACTGGGTGTTTGTGTTGTCCTCATCATTTCATCATCATCCAGGAAAGTGGCGAAATTGGACTGAGCAAAGATTGGATAATTGTATGGGCGCTGATAACCACGCAGTTGAGCGCCCCACAAACCAAACATCATCATCATCACACTTGTGTGTTTCTAACATGCAACTTTTGTTGTAGGTTTGATTTGTTGCAAACTGTACTTTTGGATTCATTAGCTTTGACTTCGCGAGATGCACAGTGCACAGATCTTAGTGCTTCATTCTCCATTCAGTTCTCCAGGTAAATTGTGATACTTCCATAGCGCTAGTGCCATTCTTACCCACTCTAATTGAAAATTCAAACAACTTTGCTCTTTGCCAATTTGTTGTTAAAATCATGTAACATGCTTAAAATTCAATATCCTTTGACATGTCCCATAGGTTGTTCCTGTTAGACGCCTCATTAAAAGTAAACATAACCTGTTGTATACACGACTGGTTAACTCCACGTCGTCGGCGTTGTCTTCGAGCACGGATGCCAGTCATAACGATTATTTATTTATTACTTTGTGAAAGCAACGGTCATTTCACTCACTCGTCTGCTGTCAGTAAGATTGAGATTTATTGTTATTCTGTGACATCAACCATCATTGCACTTGCTCGTGTTGCATTATTACGATTTGGTTTCTTAACTAGGGACAGTTGAGTCCACTTCTAGAAGTATAAGCTGGTAGTGGGCTTCCAGTAATTCACAAATTAATCAACATAATACAAACTTTCTACAAAAAAAGACATTTTCGACAGTACGTTGTTTCTGATAACTGTTTTTGATACAGGAAGAATACTCTGTATAATTCATCGACTAGCTCCGAAACGTTTACAGGATGTAAGGGAAGCAATAGCTGTACTTTTATGGTGTCCAATAGTCGCTCAAAAATATTAATCCATAGGTTTTTATTTGTAGTATGGACGCGGCAGTATGTATTCGATAGTTCAGCCTAACTGCTGTTGCCATAGGATACTTAACTTCCTCACAAAAGGCAATCATCTTTTCATGTATCATATCGCAAGATTCTGTTCCATTGTGTATGTTTTACTCGTTTTCTGTTACTCATTTGTAGCGCTATATCCGAATCGCTCAGCAGTCACAACTTATTTGAGCTTATCCAGACTCCATGGTCAGAATGTACTTCCCACCTGGATATGTTACTCAGTATAGGACATAGTTTCTTAATCTCTGTCTTTCCATTATATAATCTGTCTGTAGCACTGTAATGTCTGCAGGTCGCTTCTGCGTTACAACCTGCTCATACCAAATGTTTACGCTGATTAAATTGTTCCCTGTTCCGTACTATACCGGCTTCCCGTTTAATTTCTTTGTCTAAGTCCATGACCTTTTAGTAATTTATTTTCTCTCCATTTTCTGCTGGCAAATTCTAGTCCCCCTTCACAGTTCTTGTCACTCTTAACAATATAATATCTTTCATCTTCCTTTTCTCAAAATGTTCAGTGAAAAATACTTTACCAGCTGTACAATTCTGACCCAAACACATTGCAAATGAAAGAAGCTGTGGTTTAACCAGTAACTGAGGTGGAGGACCTGCTGGGAATGTGAGATGTAGCTCATTGGCTGTTATTACAGCACTTATTCCACTGCTTGAGCTATGAAGATGAGAAGGGTTGTACAGTATAACACTAACTTCTGCTTATTATTATTTTAAAGAACTATTTTTGTATTAATTAAGGTTTAGGTTTTGTTTAGTTGATACTGTGAATGAGGAGAAATACCAGACTCTGGCAAAATATGTTGTTGAAGACAATATTCTGCAGTTGACAGGGGACTAGTACCATGTAGACATACATGGTGGCTGACTAAACTGTAATGCACGCAACATTAATCTCCGCCAGAGGCGAATCATGTTTGTGTTGGAGTGGTAGTGCCATCAGCATGTGCGTGTTGCTGAGAACCTCGTGAAACCGGCCAGATCAAAGAATATTCCGGTGCTGGGGGAAAACTCTGCTGCCTCTGGAGAAAAAAAAAATCACATCGGCCCACGGCTTGAGTCCTGACGTCACTGCCGCCGTATTGTCAACTTTGCTGTCGAAGTGCACCCGCTTGGTATTGGTGACAGAATTCAATGGCTAGGCAAAGACCGAATCCATCCAATTGTTTATAAAGCTCTCAGCAGGTACGATTTAGAAACTTGCAGGCCTTGTGCCACGCCTGGAAGGACGGCAACACGCGTGACTCATGTTTGATTTGCGGACAGTGTTTACAGATACTGAAAGAATTTATAGCAGGAAAGTGGGTTGGCACTCACATAACGTTTTTGAAGTTCACAGCAGGAACACTTAAATCCGTTATAAGCTCACGGAACATAACGTAATCAACTAAAAACATTAGCGTGAATGTTTCGCATCGCAGAAAAGAGCGGAACAATGCGAGGTGAACTCGCCCACTGAGAGTTCTGTACAAACTTAGTTACGTTTATAGATAATCATAATTTCGCGTGGGTCAATGGCCTGGTGCAGATCTCGTCATTGGCTGCCACTTTGGCGACTTCCGTGTCTCTAACCTACCACAGTTATCCAACTGGGGAAAGGAAACCTGCAGTTTAAGGTGCAATCCGAACGGTGTATTGTTTCCGTCTCCTCACATCGTTGAAAGGCGAATGCTAGTTTAAAACGAAGAGTGAAAATTCCGCAGTCGGATCGAAATTCAATTCTGCGACCTCTTCGTTTCCAGGATTTACCGATAAACCACTTTTTTATTAAAAATATTTCTTTACATTTTAGAATATAGATACGGCTATTGCTTCATAAAACTTTTACAGATATAAGAAAACCATACATCCACATGAGTCTTCTGTAAACAGGAGCGCAAAAGATTTACGACAAGATCTGAGATCAGACATTGCAGCGCCACTCTACATATCTGTTTGATGGCTAAGCTAACTGACATGTTTTAAGAAAAGTAAGTTCAAGTAAACAATGTGGCATATTTCGGTTGTACACCGTTAAAAACACAAATAAAACACGTTTACTAATCATAAACAGTAGAACAAATTGTACTGCCACTCAGTCACAAATGACCTCCCCAGATGCAGTGTGACATTCTGGGAACACCAAACTTCCTGGCAGATTAAAACTGTGTGCCGGACCGAGACTCGAACTCGGGACCTCTGCCTTTCCCGGGCAAGTGCTCTACCAACTGAGCTACCCAAGCACGACTCACGCCCCGTCCTCACAGCTTTACTTCTGCCAGTACCTCGTCTCCTACCTCCCAAACTTTACAGAGGCTGTTGGTAGAGCACTTGCCCGCGAAAGGCAAAGGTCCCGAGTTCGAGTCTCGGTCCGGCATACAGTTTTAATCTGCCAGGAAGTTTCATATCAGCGCGCACTCCGCTGTAGAGTGAAAATTTCATTCTAGAAACATCCCCCAGGCTGTGGCTAAGCCATTTCTCCGCAATATCCTTTCATTCTGGAGTGCTAGTTCTGCAAGCTTCGCAGGAGAGCTTCTGTAAAGTTTGGAAGGTAGGAGACACTGGCAGAAGTAAAGCTGTGAGGACGGGGCGTGAGTCGTGCTTGGGTAGTTCAGTTGATAGAGCACTTGCCCGCGATAGGCAAAGGTCCCGAGTTCGAGTCTCGGTCCGGCACACAGTTTTAATCTGCCAGGAAGTTTCATATCAGCGCACACTCCGCTGTAGAGTGAATATTTCATTCTAGTATTCAGGGAACAGTTCATTACATGACACCAAAATCCACTATTGAACCTGTCATGTTTAAAAGACAAAGTGTACCTGCAAGTCAGACTCACTTGCGTTCCACTCCTCTCAGCGTATAACTCGAAGTCATTGAAACATCACGCATATCACTTTTCTTTTCTTTAAATGCAAAAAACTTTCTTTTTTACAGTTTAGGCTAGACACAGCTGTCACTGCGTACATTTTTTAGGGAGATAAGAAAGCAATACAATGACAAGTCAAGTGCTTACGTTTAGACCAGCTATAGAATCAGTACCACAAAAATATGCCATATGTCTATGATCAAACATTTTAGTGTTTTGTGTAGTCTCGTTTGGCCATTATAAAACTAAATATAATATTTTACAAGGAAAGTTATTAATGGTGCATCTTAGTCCTTTAAAGCTGTTGCCGCTATGTGTAAGCACATTTAAACAGTAGGGCATCGTTATGCCTGGAACACGAAAGGGAGGTAATGACAGTGGCACGTAAAGTGCCCTCCGCCACACACCGTTGGGTGGCTTGCGGTGTATAAATGTAGATGTAGATGTCGTATACTACTACAAACGAAATAGAACAGGAGAACATTCAGTTCATTGTAGAATGAACACAAAAATGCAGGCCAGTGGAATGGTAAAAGCCTGTTATAGTATAATACAGACTGTTAAGGATTTAGAAAAAGTGTGTCAGACTATGCAGTCAGAAACAACAGAGAAAAGCCTACGTGCCCTCAATCACAAAACGGCTCCCCAGTTTCAGTAGAATATTTTTGAAACAATTCATTACCACGCTTACATTCACTATTGAAGTAGTCACATTACATAGAAAAGTGTGTATGAATTCCACATATTCACTTTAATTCCATTTCTCTCAGTGCATAACAGAAACCATTTCAATGTCGTGCATATCATTCTGCGTCAGAATACCATTACTTTCTATTGCACAGCGAAAGTTAGGCTTCATCCGACGGGACCGGTGTATCCCGTCTTGGATACGGTATTCTGCATCTCGTGATATTCCTAGGCATGCTGCAAGACATTAACGAGATGTCGTTTTCCTTCTTTTCCCTTTTATGTGTCTTCATATTAGGGAATGGAGTTTGAATTTCTCTTCCCCGCTTCTTCGCTGCTTGCCTTTCCTATTTTTTGGACGCACTACAGTAGTTGGTTTGTGCTTTCGCAATGAATATGTTGAGGATCGTAAGCAATGAATATGTTGAGGACCGTAAGGGGGTAGAAGAAGCTTGGGTAGCGCGTCCTTTTTCGACAGATTTTTCCTGCCTGCTGCCCTCATCGGTCACAGATTCGTCATACATTTGTCCTCTGCCTAATCAAATAACCTTGTTTCATTGTTTTCGAATTGTTTATTAGAGAAGCTAATGCTTGCTGTCATATAAACATCCTACTCCAGTTCCAGAGGCGCGTTCCTCATCTTGGGTGTCTTAAGTGGCGCTGATACCACCCTTCTCAGTTGAGTTATTTGTATTACCAGTTTTAATGCTCTCCACCTGATTCTCTTGCTGGTCGGAGATGGATTCTGTAAGTCATTCACATTTCGACCACGGCCAGGCTCTGATGTATTCATATCGGGGTCATTTTGCACTGACAAAACAGCTGCATATATCATTGCTCCTGGTGAACGTTTCTCAAAACGCAGCTGTACAGGACGTCTACTGTCACAATTTCCCGTCATGTATTCAGAGGAACTGCACACAGAGCATGTGCCTTATGTCCGCATACAGTCACGTGTAACGGTATTTAGTTTTGTAATAACACTTAAGCTATTCTATTGGCATTGAGATGGCCATGACAAAAGCATTCTGACCACTCTTCTTCTATGATACCGTAAGCCGTCTCCTATGCTGTACGCATTTCTCTGCCCATTTAGCCTGCCTCTGTGGTCTAGCTGTTCTAGGTGATTCAGTCTGGAACCCCGCGCCCGCTACGGTCGCAGGTTCGAATCCTGCCTCGGGCATGGATGTGTGTGCTGTCCTTAGGTTAGTTAGGTTTAAGTAGTTCTAAGTTCTAGGGGATTGATGACCTCAGATGTTAAGTCCCATAGTCCTCAGAGCCATTTGTACCATTTTTTTGCTTACACATTTTGGGTACACACTGTTCACAATATTGTCAACATCAGACCTAACACTACCACATCAAGAAACATTACTTCATTAATAATACATATGCGAATAGCGACAGTGGAGGCCTTTCGGTGTTCCATTCAAAACTGAATTTCAAGGTTCTCTCCTCGAAGAAGATATGATACAATTCTGTTGATACTTCCCTGCAGCAACACTCCACAATACGTAGCGCTCCGCTGCACACAGCCTTAGCGGATTTGCACACTCCACGGCAGCCAACACGGACTGGCCACTAGGAAAGACCTGTAAATATATGATTTATATATAGGTTTTGGTGACTGACTTCGCGCTTTTCAAAGAATATGCCGTAAATAGCCGTATCTTTTGACTGCATTGATTTAGAACCTTAAGTAATGTACACTGACAAAGGACCATAGACGTTATTAATTGACATTAATTTCATCTTGATACGTTTACCCTTTCATGGGAATAAGGGTGTTTGAAGGCTGCCGTAACTTTTGATTTCATTGACTTAGGAGCTTATGTTTTTACACCGTCAAAGTATTGTAGATCTTAGCATTCCACTTAAATTTCGACTCAATACCTCTACCCGTTTCCGAACCAAATGGATCTTAATAGCCGGACACACACACACACACACACACACACACACACACACACACACACGCACGGACACGGACACGGATAACAAAGTGATCCTTTAAGAGTCCCGTTTTTGCGAATGAAATACAGAACATTAAAAAAAAAAAGAAAAAAGATTGGTAAATTCGCTTCGCAATTTTCAGCCTCCCTTTAGGATGGTAATTCGAATTCACTATGTACCATGCCCAGTTTCTAACAGATTTTATGCTACATTAGAATCTTTATCACAGAAGATAGGTTAAAGAAATGCAAACAAACTCTGAGTTACTATATTCTCTCAATGAACTTAATTTCCTTTCCACAATCTCTCCTCTGTTTCTTTTACTACTTGCTCTACGTACAACTTTAATAACTGCCCTGTCTCACTTTCATTTCTGCTTCTGAATCGCTCTCTTGTCCTTCGACTATTATAACTGTACCTTGATTCCTACACACTTTGTAAATAAAAATACCCAGTTTTGTACCGCTCGTAGATTTAAAGAAAGATTTTAGACAATATTGACTATAAGAGTCGCATGACATCAAAGGTTGAAAAGGAAATGAGACAGACCAGTAGCACATCCCCGATGTTATTAAATGAGCAAGTAGTAAAGAAATTGAGGAGAGACTTGGGGAGGGAAATAAAGTTCGTGGAGAAGATATGAAAACGTTGATGTTTCCAAATGACATTGTAATTCTGTCAGAGATGGAAAAGAACTGGCAAGGGCAGTTGTGTAGAACGGATAGTGTATTGAAAAGAGGTTATAAGATGAACAACATTAAAGTAGTGATAATGGAACGTAATCGACTCAAAGCTGGTGATACTGACGAGAATTAGACTGGGAAATAAGACACTAAAAGTAGTAGATGTGTTTTGCTATTTGCACAGCAAAGTAACTGATGATGACTGAAGTAGAGAGATTATCAAATGTAGACTGGCTATGGGAAGAGCAAAATTTCTGAAAAAGAGGAATTTTTTAAGGTCTAACGTAAATTTAAGTATAAAAAGCTTTTTCTGAAGTTATCTGTATGGATGGTAGGCTTGTTAACTAATGAATCGTGGATGACAAGCAGTTCGTATTAGAAGAGAATAGGACCTTTCGAAATGCGGTGCTACGGAAGAATGCTTGAGTTAAGATGAGTATATCAAGTAACGAAAGTTCAGGTACCGAATGAAAAACGCGTAAAAATAAATTTATGTAAATTTATGAAGATGGGATCGATTCATAGGTCGTATCCTGAGGTATGTAAGAGTCATCAAGTTGGTATTGGAGGCAGGAGGTTGGGGTGGAACGGGGGATGGAACTGTAGAGGGTCACCGAGGATGAATACAGTAAGCAGGCTCGAATGAGTGCAGTCTGCAGTATTCGTAACTGTAAAAGTTTCCACAGAATAGAATGGCGGAAATATCCGCACCCAAAGACTGTAAAGTTGCAGGGTCACACCAGTATTCAAGAAATGGAGTAGGAGTAACCCATTAAATTACAGGATCGTATCATTAACGTCGATATGCAGCAGGATTTTGCAACATATATTGGGTTCTGACACTATGAATTACATGGAAGACACAGTCAATTTAGAAAACATCGTTCTTGCGAAACACAGCTATCTCTTTACTCACACGAAATGTTGAGAGCTATCGACAAGGGATTTAAAATTTATTCCGTATTTCTGGATTTCCGGAAGGCTTTTGACACTACACCACACAAGCGGTTTGTAGTGAAAGTGATTGCCTATGGAATATCGTCCGTTAAATGACTGGATTCGTGATTTCCTGTCAGAGACGTCACAGTTTGTAGTAACTGACGGGAAGTCATCCAGTAAAACAGAAGTGACTTCTGGCGTTCCACAAGGTAGTCTTATAGGCCCTTCCTGTTCCTTATCTACATAAACGATTTGGGAGACAATAACAGCAGCCGTCTTCGGTTGTTTACAGATGACGCTGTCGTTTATCGACTAGTAAAGTTATCAGAAGATCAAAACAAATTGCAAAACGACTTAGGAAAGATATATGTATGGTGGAAAATTGGCAATTGACCCTATATAACGAAAAGTGAGAGGCCACCAACATGAGTGCTAATAGGAGTCCGTTAAACTTCGGTTACCCGATAAACCAGTCAAATCTGAAGACCGTAAATTCAAATAAATACCTCGGAATTACAATTTCGAACAACTTAAATTGGAAGGAACACACAGAAAATATTGTGGGGAAGGCTAACCGAAGACTGTGTTTTATTAGCAGGACACTTAGGAGATGTAATAGATGTACTAAGGAGACTGCCTACAGTACGCTTGTCCGTCTTCTTTTAGAACATTGCTACGCGGTATGGCATCCTTACCATGTACGATTGATGGAGTACATCGAAAAAGTTCAGAGAAAGGCGGCACGCTTCGTATTTTCGCTAAGTAGGGGAGTGAGTGTCACTGAAATGATACAGGTTTTGGGGTGGAAATCATTAAAACAAAGGCGTTTCTCTCTGCGGAGTAATCTCACGAAATTGCAATCACCAGGTTTCTCCCCCGAATACGAACATATTTTGTTGACGCCGATCGACATAGGGAGAAACGATCACCATGATAAAATAAGGGAAATCAGAGCTCGTACGGAAAGATATAGGTGTTCGTTCTTTCCGTTTATAGCGAGATCGGAATAACAGAAACTTGTGGAGGTGGTTCGATAAAGCCTCTGTCGTGCACTTAAATGTGATTGGCAGAGTATCCATGTAGATGTAGATGTAAATGAACGACCAGAATCTTATCAGTGAACTACGTGTTATGTCAAGAATTTTAGAACTTCAGCATTACAAAATATAAGTTGCGGGCAGCGACTATATTAAGAACCTTGTTTTCTTTTCGTATCAGAAGATTCGCTAGAGTCGCGTCTGTTGTAAAGGTTTCAAAAGTGTTTCATGGGAAATTATGAATCATTTCTGTTCAAATTGTAGTCACGAATAATATGTATGAGTATAAAGCTGCTCGTATTACCTAGTAAAAGACGCTCTTAAAAGTCATATAATAAAACAATAGTAATGTTTGTTGGCATCGAATAAGGTTGAAGTGGAATGGAAGGAAACATGCAAAGGAAACACAGAGCAAATGGTTACAGATTTGTGTGATAGCCATCGCCGTGACAAATATTCTGGACTATATCAAGTGATGCACTCTAGAATACGGATGTATTTAACGTTTTTGAAATATGTTTTCAGAAAGTAATATGAGAACGTCATCTGCTTTTAGAACAGCGCCCAAGTAGGGGCTGTCAAATAGGTAACGAAGAGATGTATAATTAGTGTGCGTATGAATTACATGTTAATGGTGAGGCATGAAATGGTAATAGCTTGCTCTGATGCAGTGCAGGTATAGCGGTAAATCTGTGGAATTTGTCATATAGAAGTACTGCTAAATGCAGTTAGCTAATGGTTCTCTGTGATTCAGTACCATTGTGGGTGGCTTTCCGCATATAGTGCGCCACAGTGGTTTTTTGAACACCAAACACGCGTAAACAGTCGGCCCGCAGAAAATTTCCACGAATACATGCGTAAAGGCAACGCCAAGAATTCGGCAGAACAACTGCCAATCTCATAGAATGAGTGACCTATGTCGTCATTGCACAAATATGTTTCGTTAGTGCAGTGTCCTCCATTAGACAGGAAAACACGGGCATACAGAGAAGAGTGCCGAGCTGCATAGTACACAAATGTAATAATTATCAACAGCCGTTATTTTGATATTGTTTTATTAGGTTACCAGTTTCAACTTTCCAATCAGGTTCTCTTCAGGGCGATACAATAAAGTTACAAAACAGCACATGAACACGTAATAAGGTGTCACACATAGTATTAGATTAATGAAACAAATGATACATGTTACTCTATGTAAGAATGTTACTGTTAAGCAAAGGAAACCAGTAATGAAATAAAATAATCAATTTACAATAGAAGATATACTCTGAACGCACAACGTGATATGTATAGATAAAGCCAGAACAGCAATCACCTAGCAGAAATAACTATAAAACAGCAGAGCCAATATAATTTAAATCTTAGTCCTGTATGTTCATCGTCTTTAAATATGTGAGGTAATAAGAGACAATGATCTATTTTTTATTCATAGAATAAATAGGAAGGATAACGCCAGATACCTAACGTTAACGATAAACGATAAACATGTTAGAAACAACGAAACAAATTAGTAACTGAAACTTCCTGGCAGATTAAAACTGTGTGCCGGACCGAGACTCGAACTCGGGACCTTTGCCTTTCGCGGGCAAGTGCTCTACCAACTGAGCTGCCCAAGCACGACTCACGCCTCGTCCTCACAGTTTTACTTCTACCACTACTTCGTCTCCTACCTTGCCCGCGAAAGGCAAAGGTCCCGAGTTCGAGTCTCTGTCCGGCACATAGTTTTAATCTGCCAGGAAGTTTCATATAAGCGCACACTCAGCTGCAGAGTGAAAATTTCATTCTGGAAATTAGTAACTGCTTTCGAAAAAATTCTATGGTGACTAATAACCAACACAGGTCGTAAAGCAAAGTTGTCGGTACTAAACAACATGAATAATTCAATCAAATAGGCATAGTACTATAAACCATCAGAATAGAATGAGAGCAAGGAAGTGTAAAAATATTAATCAACTACAAGTAAGGGAAAGCATGCCCCGTGTTATGTGTGTGGACGTCTTGTTAACTGTAGGTGAATCCACATATAAGAAGTAGCTCATGAACTGAATGCGACACACTAGCCTAAAAGTAAAATGGCCATCCTGAAACAGTGCCACTTAAGATGTCCACAGTGATGCGTTCACGGGCAAACGTCGGCAAAAAGGTCAATCCACAGATGACACTTACAGGAAACAGTAGACTTTTAACTGTATCTAAACAAAGTATGCCACACATCTGTATCGGCAATAGGGCTAAAAAACCAATGCCATAGGCTCCCAAGTTATCAAGTGCAAAAACGATGTGGGGGGGGGGGAGAAATGAAAGCTCTTACGTGGAGTAGGATCAGCATATTGAACATATAGAGGAGTGTTGCATAATAATAGTAATCTGCATCAATAAACATTCTTGAGAGATGACAAAAGTAAAAATGACTTTGCTGTTATCATAACTATTAATAGGCAATTATGTGAAACTGTAACGATAAAAAATCCTGGGGGAGAGAAATGTACTAAAGTAAAATGAAGACAGTAACCTACTAAGAAGTTTTCGCAATATGGCAGTAAAGATTTCCCAACACTTTTACATTTACATCTACGTCTACATCTAAATGTACAATCCGAAACCTACTGTATGGAGGAGGGTACCCCATACCCCTTCCAGTCATTTTAGTCTTTGTTCCACTCGCAAACAGAGCTAGAGAAACACATCCGTCTATATGTCTCTGTATGTACGTCGGCAGTAAATGATGCAGGCAAAAAGGAATACAAACGTCTCAAAAATGAGATCGACAGGAAGTGCAAAATAGCTAAGCAGGGATGGCTAGAGGACAAATGTAAGGATGTAGAGGCTTATCTCACTAGGGGTAAGATAGATACTGCCTACAGGAAAATTAAAGAGACCTTTGGAGATCAGAGAACCACTTGTAAGAACATCAAGAACTCAGATGGAAACCCAGTTCTAAGCAAAGAAGGGAAACCAGAAAGGTGGAAGGAGTATATAGAGGGTCTATACAAGGGCGATGCACTTGAGGACAATATTATGGAAATGGAAGAGGATGTAGATGAAGATGAAATGGGAGATACGATACTGCGTGAAGAGTTTGACAGAGCACTGAAAGACCTGAGTCGAAACAAGGCCCCCGGAGTAGACAACATTCCATTGGAACTACTGACGGCCTTGGGAGAGCCAGTCCTGACAAAACTCTACCATCTGGTGAGCAAGATGTATGAAACAGGCGAAATACCCTCAGACTTCAAGAAAAATATAATAATTCCAATCCCAAAGAAAGCAGGTGTTGACAGATGTGAAAATTACCGAACAATCAGTTTAATAAGCCACAGCTGCAAAATACTAACGCGAATTCTTTACAGACGAATGGAAAAACTAGTAGAAGCCGACCTCGGGGAAGATCAGTTTGGATTCCGTAGAAATACTGGAACACGTGAGGCAATACTGACCTCACGACTTATCTTAGAAGAAAGATTAAGGAAAGGCAAACCTACGTTTCTAGCATTTGTAGACTTAGAGAAAGCTTTTGACAATGTTGACTGGAATACTCTCTTTCAAATTCTAAAGGTGGCAGGGGTAAAATACAGGGAGCGAAAGGCTATTTACAGTTTGTACAGAAACCAGATGGCAGTTGTAAGAGTCGAGGGACATGAAAGGGAAGCAGTGGTTAAGAAGGGAGTAAGACAGGGTTGTAGCCTCTCCCCGATGTTATTCAATCTGTATATTGAGCAAGCAGTAAAGGAAACAAAAGAAAAATTCGGAGTACGAATTAAAATCCATGAAGAAGAAATAAAAACGTTGAGGTTCGCCGATGACATTGTAATTCTGTCAGAGACAGCAAAGGACTTGGAAGACAGTTGAACGGAATGGATTGTGTCTTGAAGGGAGGATATAAGATGAACATCAACAAAAGCAAAACGAGGATAATGGAATGTAGTCGAATTATGTCGGGTGATGTTGAGGGTATTAGATTAGGAAATGAGACACTTAAAGTAGTAAAGGAGTTTTGCTATTTGGGGAGCAAAATAACTGATGATGGTCGAAGTAGAGAGGATATAAAATGTAGACTGGCAATGGCAAGGAAAGCGTTTCTGAAGAAGAGAAATTTGTTAACATCGAGTATAGATTTAAGTGTCAGGAAGTCATTTCTGAAAGTATTTGTATGGAGTGTAGCCATGTATGGAAGTGAAACATGGACGGTAAATAGTTTGGATAAGAAGAGAATAGAAGCTTTCGAAATGTGGTGCTACAGAAGAATGCTGAAGATTAGATAGGTAGATCACATAACTAATGAGGAAGTATTGAATAGGATTGGTGAGAAGAGAAGTTTGTGGCACAACTTGACCAGAAGAAGGGATCGGTTGGTAGGACATGTTCTGAGGCATCAAGGGATCACCAATTTAGTATTGGAGGGCAGCGTTGAGGGTAAAAATCGTAGGGGGAGACCAAGAGACGAATACACTAAGCAGATTCAGAAGGATGTAGGTTGCATTAGGTACTGGGAGATGAAGAAGCTTGCACAGGATAGAGTAGCATGGAGAGTTGCATCAAACCAGTCTCAGGAATGAAGACCATAACAACAACAACAACATGTACGTCGGCGGCAGTAGAATCGTTCTGCAGTCAGCCTCAAATGCCGACCCCCAAAATTTTTTCAGTCCTGCTCCTTGAATGAAAGTAGCCTTCCATCAAACGATTTCCAACTGAGTTCCCAAACCATGTCCATAATACTTGAGTGATGTTCGACCCTATCAGTAACAAATCTAGCAGCCCGCCTTTGAATTACTTCGATGTCTTCCTTTAGTCCGACTGGTGCGAACCCCAAACACTCGAAGACTATTGTCCTATATGCGGTCTCATTTTCACATGAACCACACCTTCCTAAACTTCTATCAACAACGCGAAGTGAACCATTTGCCTTCCTATCTTTACAAGCTCATTCCATTTCATATTACTTTGCAACGTTACGCCAAGGCGTTTAATAAATGTGACTGTGTAAAGCAGCACTCTACTAACGCTGTACTCGAACATTATGGCTTTGCTTTTCGTACACATCTGCATAAATTTAGATTTTTCTACATTTGGAAGTATCTGCCATAAATAGCTGTTTTCTTCAAGACTGCTGTTATCCTTTGGTTTTAATTTGTAGAGTTGTTCTTTAGCCCAACCCCAAAGGAAAAAGTCGCATAGCATTAAATTAGGACTGCGAGCATGCCATTCTGTCGGTCCCCTGCCGTCAGTCCGTCTGCCAGCAAAACGGATATCAAGCCATTCTCTCAGTGAACTGCATGGTGGGGCGTGGATCCATCTGGGATGAACAGCAATTCCCTTCCATTTTCCCAGTCTTCAATCACAGGCGGCAGATACGTTCGAGGCATCTCGACGGATCGTGCACCATTCATTGCGTCGCTAGCACAGTGGGCTCGCATTCAGAAGGACGACAATGCTAACCCGCATCCGGCCATCATAATTTAGGTTTACCGTGATTACCCTAACTCTCCTCAGGCAAATACCGGAATGGTTCCTTTGAGAAAGGGCACGGCCGACTTCCTCCCGCATCTTTCCATAATCTGATTTGACCGATCACCCCGCTGTTTGGTCCCCTTTCCGAAATCAACCCTGGTATCGATAGCTGGTGTGGGACAGTGAATCTGGTTGACGTTGTCCCGCATCAGACTGTTACCGCTGGTCTCGATTGTATTTTTTGAGTCGTTTCATTTCGACACAAATTTGACAAATAACGACAATTGTGACGGTTCACAAAATATCCAACGTGAAATACCGCTCCGTCAGACCACAGGGTATTGTAGTACAGATCGGGACAACGAAGCATAATCTCACAAAAATCTATTCTGCTGTCGCAGTCCTCATCGAATAGCTGTTGCGTGTAATGTAGCTACCGACGTCGAAAAAATAACTCACTTTCTAAAATGATCATTACCGTGTGATGTGACAATCCCATTTCCCTAAAATCTTGTCATGTCGATCTTGAAGGGCTCTGTTCAAAGATGCGCTGAACAACATTCACGCTATCTTCCAGTTTGGATGTTGAGGATCTTCCAGATCGACTTGCATCTTTCACACTACCAATTCGATAGATTTTCAGCGATCACAGGCCCTGCAGACCATGCGCTACTTTCTCAAACTGCCTCCATTCTTTCCTGTTTTGTGTCCAGTTCCTCCAGGTGTCTTCAATTCCCAGGGCTGCTAGGTCCTTCGCCAGGTCGTCCATCCAGCGCTGCCTTGGTCGTCCAGTGGGGAGTTTGGTGTTTGGTTCCGCCGCTAGTGCCATATCGCCTGTCTTCCATCTGGCATACGGTCTACACGACCCACCCATTGTATTCTTTTCTCTTTATCTTCTTTAGGATAGTTTGTTGTTGCATCAGAAGGTAGATTTCCTCGTTTTTCCTCCCATTCTCCTGTATCTAAAACTGGTCCCCATATCTTCCTCATTACTCTTCTGTCAAATATTAACAGTTTTTCCCTTTCTCGTTTAGTCATTCTCCATGCTTCTGAACTGTACATTAATGCTGGATATATCACTGTGCTGTAGATTTTCATGTTAGTGTTCACTGAGATTGATTTAGAGCCAAGCGTCTCTCTGAGGGAATGCATGCATTTCGTTCACATTGCTATCCTTTCCTTGATGTCCATTTTTATGTTGTTGTCCATGGTAAACCAATATCCCAAGTATTTGAACTGGTCTACTCTCTTGAACCTCTTGCCATCTATCCCAAGAAGTTCTACCTGCTCTTGTCTTCTTACTAATTGCATCAACTCTTTTTTGTCTCGATTCACTTTGAGCCCAAGCTTCTGTGCATAATTGTCCATTTTCTGGTACATTTCTTTCAACTCGTGCTTTGATTCACTTAATAGTACTATGTCATCTGCATATGCGAGACAATTGAATTTACAGTCCATCTCTACTCCAGCCCACTCCTGTTTCCTACACTCTTTTATTACTTTCTCTAACATGACATTGAACCGAACACATGACAGAGCATCCCCTTCTGAGGCCTGTCTCAATCTCGAATGTTTCTGATGCAGCTACTCGGAAACCCTTCCATACAAGCTTGCACCATTCTCATTAGTTTCTCAGGGATTCTGAAGTCCCTCATTGCTATTCCTGTGGATGCTGTCATATCCACGTTGAAGATCGACGAACAGGCTGTCGATATCTTTATCATATTCCCAATGTTTTTCAAACAAATGTCTTAGTGTGAAAATGTGATCTATTGTCGATCGGTTTGGTCGAGAGCCACCTTGGTACTCCTGTATGTTGTTCTCTATGAATGGTTGCAATTTTCTGAGGATAATGATGGACAGCACCTAATGCGTTACATTCAACAAGTTGATTGCTCTGTAGTTACCGCATTCCATTTTGCTTCCCTTCTCGTATATTGGGCATATTATAGCCAATTTCCGTTCTTTTGGCCGAGTCTCCTTCTCCCATATCAACTGGATCAGTTCATATATCTCTAAGTGTAAGCTCTCACCTCCCTCCTTGATTAATTCTGACGTTATACCGTCGTCCCCTGGGGCTTTGTTGTTTCTACCAGTGGCCATTAATATTTTGTTTATTGTCGAGGGTTAAGGGTTGCATTCCTACCTCGCTCCTGCCTGCTCCAACCGGCCGCCGAACTTTAAATCTGTCGCCAATCTTAGCTCCATCTTCTACTGTGAGTACACGATCCGTCTTCTGGTTTTCACTCTATCAACCTCTGAAGTCATAAATGGTGAACCTCATATTAGTCATCGTTTTACACACCAGCAAGAACTGATGATACTTTCTAGAATAATCAAAATTTTAAAAAAGTACTGAATTTACAAGCACTCTGTAGAGAAGAGGTGACGTTTTCCTCTAAACCGCGCTGTTCCAATCGTCGTCGTTGACCGTTGGGAAGGAGTCCCAGCGCCCCGAGATATGCCGACGCTGCAGCTTCCCCAGGGGTCCGCTTCTGAGAAACTGCGATGGGCACCAAGTTCCGCGGGTCAGCGGGCCGGGGGAGGAAGCTGCCGCAGTGCGGACGTGTTTACGGCCGCTCGCGCCCGTAAAGCCTGCGCTCTCCGCGGGCGATCGGACCCAGCGTCACAACAGCGGCTACTCTGCCCTCGGCTGCCTCGCTGGACTCTCGATACGCTCACTTGCCCTGCTGCTCGAGCCATGTTATATCTGTGCACTGTACTGAAAACTGATTTTCGTAGAGGGAGTCAGAGTGCACTAGGATGAGAAACTGTCAATGAGCGTAAACCACTGATAATGTTTTTAATCATGATCACTGACAGTATATAGCTCATTTCTTATGACATTTATTTTATTTTTTATGTATCGCATGGCAATACACATACAAAGGTCTACGATAGGTCAACATTTAACCACAGTTCACGAGTATTAAATAACACAAACGACAACAGCTATATACAGACATCAATGTCTTTTATGTATTTTATCACACAACTCGTCGCTGTCAGGATAGCTCCGAAAGGACCCTTCTAGGCACGAGCTGGACATGTTGATTCAACATGAGCAACTACCTGTCGTTCCTCAATACAGTCACATAATGGTGATGAAGATGTAACTATACTGTTTCGGTTTTTATGTTGGTAACGCCACGTAGTGCTCTGTATGAAAATCGCTGACTGCGCTGTGTGCAGTCTGTGGCTGGTTCGGACTCATTATTGGAATATTCGCTTGTGTAGTGTTGGGCAGTTGGATGTGAACAGCGCGTAGCGTTGGGCAGTTGGAGGTGATCCGCCAGCAGTGGTGGATGTGGAGAGAGAGATGACAGAGTTTTGAGAGGCTACTATAAGCGGACGATCTGGACGTGTGTCCGCCAGAAGAGGAGAACAAGGACAGATTCCTGTGTAAGGCATTATCCAATACTTCTGGACCGTTTGTGCCTTTACATTTAGTTACTGAAAACATCCTATCAGCTAACAGGTTGCCAGTTAGTTTTGTTGTCCGTCGGCATGGGACAAGTTGTAATAACTTACAAAATAAGTCAGTGCCTTCAAAACGTATCATATGCTGCACTTCGATCAATGAAAGTAATTGATCTTTACTTTTTTATTTGGTACCCTCCTTCAAAAAATGATATTCTTCACTTCTTCTATGTCAACAGCTAAAGGGGAGACCATAGGACTTGCCTTCACATATCCGTTGAAGAAAATATCACATGTGGTCACATAAGGCGATTTTGGAGGCCAAGAATGCTGCGCAGTGTCTCGGGGCTCTGAGCACTATGGGACTTAACATCTGAGGTCATCAGTGCCCTAGAACTTAAAACTACTTAAACCTAACCAACCTAAGGACATCACACACATCCATACCCGAGGCACAATTCGAACCTGCGGCCGTAGTGGTCGCGTGGTTCCAGACTGCAGCGCCTAGAACCGCTCGGCCATCCCGCCCGGCGGAGTGTCTCGGGGTCACGTACACACTATCCAGCGTTGAGGCAGAGTGTCATAGAGAAACTAACGTACATTGTGTCCTGGAGCTCCATCCGGATGGGAAATGACGTCATCAGAGCCCTCCTGAAGTTATGGAAATGCCAGTTCTGCAGCATTTGAAGATAGCTCAACGCTGGGTAGGGCGCACGGGACCCCGAGACACTGCTCTCCGTTCTTGGCCTCCAAGATTGCCAGACATGACCCCATACCATTTTTTCCTGTGCGGATATACGAAGGAAAGTGTCTTCAATCCCCAGCCCTCCCCCTCCACTTCACCTTGTATAGACGAAGTGAAGAACAGTATAGCAGCCACCGTAACTTATTATACAGCGGATACATTGTGTAAGGCTTATGACGAATTGAGCTTTCGTCCAGATGTTGTTCGTGCTGCTGCTGGTGGACACCAAGAGTATTTGTAATAGCATAACTAAAACATTAAGATTTTATGAGTATTTCGCAATTCATTCCATGTTTCAATATGTTTTTATCAATAAATATGGAGTTTTGAAATCAGGCCATTTCTACTGTAACACTCTATTTATGAATGTGTTGATATTCAGTTGCCGCACGTTGTTCTCCGGGTTTTAAATCATAACCCTACGCAGTGCCCCTTAACAAAATTACCGCTACGCCAGACAAGTGGTCTGACTGTCCATTCTTAGTGCTACCCGTGCGAAGCTGGGGAAAGTCGCCGATGCGTTACAAAACTACGGCAATACTGCGTCTCGTTCCACAGCCGTTCAACGTCTGTACCGAATAAGCAAAAAGGGATGCTAAAAAATTTTCGGAAAAATAACTCTGCAAGGATACCATTAAATGGAGGTGTATATTATCTATGCCGCGTGGAGTAGCCGTGCGGCCTAAGGTGCCTTGCCATGGTTCGCGCGGCTCTCCCCGGCAGAGGTTCGAGTTCTCCCTCGGGCATGGGTGTGTGTGTTATCCTTAGCGTAAGTTAGGTTAAGTTAATTAAGTATTTCGTAAGCCTAGGGACCGATGGCCTCAGCAGTTTGGTCCCACAGAACTTACCACAAATTCAATTTCATTTACACAAATGCATCGGGATGAACATGTCTATCAACATCATGGTACTAACAAATATGTATGAAAATTATACTCCAAAGGAGATAACCTCCTGTTGTATTCATCAAGTGCTCTTGGTGTCAAACGTAAATGTGTGACAGGGAAAGAACCCCTTACCACCCGAAAGTATTTGCAGTTGCACGCACATGGTGTGTAGCCTCCTCACAGAACCAGGCAACATGTATGGCAGAATGATGGCCACGCAGATTAGCAGTAATTTATGTTAATCTATCGACAAAAATTATTAGTATTGAAAAATCTTCAAAATTTTTTACTAAAGAAAGTCTCTTGAAGTGGTGGGATTCACAGTGAATCATGAGTGTTCCAGACGCCGTAACTGTAGTATTGTATCTTATTCAGAACACTACCGGTTTCACTCCGTTACAGGTGCATCCTCTCAGGTGGTGCAATTGCTAGCCCTCAAACAATCGTGAAGCTGCAGTGTTCCATGGTTCAGTTGTAAATAGAAAGTATTAACCGGTTATAGGCTGTTGTCAATAGTAAAACTGGAATCAAGCACTAATAAGCGAATATCAAACTGGACATATGGAGGATAAGACTTAAAAAATCTGAAAACGGTGACTGTCTGTTATGGCAGTGCTACAGACTGGTGTTTGGTGCTGTTATACTAGAAGCTTGGGAGTGGGGAATGCTGCACCGAGGAGAGGTGTCGATGTCGGTCGGTGAGGCCTGGCACGAAGTCGGCGTTCCAAAACATCCCGAAAGCGTTCTATAGGTTTCAGATCAAGACTCTGTGCAAGTCAGTCTATTACAGGGATGTTATTGTTGTTGAAAGATGCAATCGCCATCCCCGAATTGCTCTTCAACAGCGGGAAGCAAGAAGGCCCTTAAAACATCAATGTAGGCATGTGTTGTGATAGTACCACGCAAAACAACAAGCGGTGCAAACCCCTTCCATGAAGAATCGTCCAATGTTTACACTCCTTACACCAAGCGGGCGTAATTTGGCATTTACCGGCGTGATGTGTGGCTTATGAGCAGCAGCTCGACCATGAAATATAAGTTTTCTTACGTCCCGCCTAACCAGGGCCGGCCTTAGCCATCCAGGTGCCCCGGGCGAGTCGTCCAGTTGGCGCCCTTTATTGTATAAATAGCGAACCTGGCAGTGCTTTGCAACACGGTATTTGACTGTTTTCTAGAAATCGTCCTAAGTGGTTAATGGCGTCATCTTATGATGATAACATGGTTTTTTCCATCGTAAATTTGAGTATTTTATTTTTTTAAATGGAAATGAAATCCAAATAATCTGAAAGCCCGCTAAGACGCTCCATGTGAGTCTTGTGTAGCCTGTGACGTCAGTCCAGCATGCTGCTGTCGCTGCCGTAACAGTCAGTATAGCAGTGATATATTGTTTGGGCATTCACGTTTTGGGAAATTGTCTAAAAATATTGCGTAGTACTGCACTGTACATCTACAAAAACTCCAGAAAATTGTTTTTGCGTGTTCCAAACAAAGAAAAGATGCGTAAAATGTGGTTGAAACAGGCTCGTACCACTTACCAGAAAATTAAAATGTTGACACAGTCACGACACTCGTTTCACTCACAATTATTCCGCCACGAAAACATGACCGCTGCCTCCGACTCTTACTGACAATTACTGACATGCGGGTGCAAATCGTAGCGCTGCCAACATATGCAGTCTAACAAACATTGTGTGGCGCTGTATTATTTCAGTACGTTAGGGGAGAATTCTCTATGAATGCAGTGCACGCATTGCATGATCTATTAATTAATGTACATGAGTCATTAAGTCACAAATATTCGATATAAATACATTCGTATTAATTATATCATAATGTAATGTATATTTCACAGTCTGTATTTTCTTTTATTTGGAGCGACCGGTAGTTTCTGTTGTGAACGAGAGATGGTGCGGCTGCATGGGCTCTTCCTTGTTGCAGTTCTTGAAACAAATAAGAGAGGCACTTTGGTAGAGCCCGTGCTAGCCCGCGTCAAACATAGATGGTTGCAGACAATACGAAGATTGCATTCAGCATGATTTCTCTTCTGCTACCCCGAATTCATCGCGCATTCGTGAGATTAGCGACGTATGTTGAATGAGACTGAATAATATTTTAGTTTCGCGAAATGGTTGATTTAAATTGTAATTTTTCTTTTTTTTTTTACATGCGTTTAGTATGTGGCGCCCCTTGGGCCCCGGCGCCCTGGGCGACCGCCCGGGTCGCCCCACCCTAAAGCCGGCGCTGCGCCTAACTTTTTGGAATTCCTGTGTGATGGTCTGGTTAAACGTCTACATATTACACATTACGACCCTCTTCAACCGTCGATGGTCTCTGTCAGTCAACAGACGAGGTCGGCCTGTACGCTTTTGTGCTGTACGTGTCGTTTCACGTTTCCACTTCACTATCACATCGTAAACAGTGGACATAGGGATGTTCAGAAGTATGGAAATCTCGCGTACAGACGTATGACACAAGTGACACCCAGTCACCTGACCACGTTGGAAGCCCTGAGTTCCGCGAAGCGTCCCATTCTGCTCTCTCACGACGTCTATTGACTACTGAGGTCGCTGATGTGGAGTACCTGGCAGTAGGTGGCAGCACAATGCACCTAACATGAAAAACCTGTTTTTTGGGGGTGTCCGGATACTTTTAATGCCGTAGTGTATATCACACTGGCATTTACGAAACAAATCGTGTGGGCATGTCTTCTAGTAGAAACTCCTAACATCACCTAGTAGAGAAACCTACAATATTCCCCCGATACATCGATAACTAGTACTGTACGCATGATGACATGTGACCTTTTTTGCTCCAGAACTCGCCTCTAGCGACGTGTGTAAAGTTTCTGTGATCCACCGGAGAAACATTCACAATAGCAGCTGAGTCTTGAATTTTAGTATCGTAAGCAATTTGATCATCACAGAAGAAACTACTTCACACAACCTACTCACATGTGGTAAACAACACTATCATTTCTAGGGTACACAAAGAGCTACAGTTTAAGTGACATGTAATTTATAATTAGGGCTTATGAAGCATTAAGTAACACAGGTCTTGCAGTAACACCTATTTTCAAACACATAATCGTGGCGATAATAATAAAATCAGTTACGATTCCTCAAGAATAGATACAGTCGACTTCTATTAACTTTATGAGCAAAATCGGTTTAGTGTCTGAGCATGCCATATGTTCAAATTGCAAATTGTCATACACTAGTGCATTACATTCATTTCAGGCATATGAAATACCAATACAGGTCAGTATCTGTACCGTCATTTAGTACATTCAAAAGCATGCCTCATCGTTCTTTTCTACAACCAGAGTAGGTTAAAAGCTACGAACCGTCCGAATCCAAACTGTAACTAATCATACCACTTCCTGTAACATAACGTCATGTAAGATTTTACAGCGGCTTTCTTCATATATATCGAAAAACAAATTCCTTCTGCGTGTTGACATCAAGCGTATTACTTATACATGTATCACTCCATTGGAGCAAATGACTTAATGGTCGAAATCGTTTGCACAGGCCTGGGTAATGTTTTGTTGCTTGAACTGGAGGAAGACCATATTCAAAAATGGTGCAAATGGCTCTGAGCACTATGGGACTCAACTGCTGAGGTCATTAGTCCCCTAGAACTTAGAACTAGTTAAACCTAACTAACTTAAGGACATCACAAACATCCATGCCCGAGGCAGGATTCGAACCTGCGACCGTAGAGGTCTCGCGGTTCCAGACTGCAGCGCCAGAACCGCGCGGCCACTTCGGCCGGCAGACCATATTCAGCAGAGTATCAGTCACAAGAGAGGGTTTCTGCTTTGTTCTTTAATAAGCAGTTTAATAGATTGTTTTCAGCTGTAACACTTACAAGCAGTGTATGACTAAAGCTTTGTATCCACCATGCACTTCATTTCTGTACCATAACTTTGAGGTCTGCGTCAGATACGAAACCGACACGAACATGTTTCGATCCATTAGCTTTCACACAAAGCAAACATTGCATGGTGTAAAGTATGTTGGCCCAACAACACACAGAATGGAAGAAGTTAAAAACAGATACAAAATTTCCCATTGACAAAAATGTAGAAGACATCGCAAATTATGCAAAACTGGAAGAGCTTGCAACATTGTAGAGCGTTTCCAAACAGCTATCCGAAGGTAATGACCTAGACAGTTAAACTCATCTTCCACAGCGATGGGGTAGTAAATGTCTTGGTGTTCCATTTCGAAGACCATTGTTTCCTCATTTTGCAGTCATGCACATGATTACTGTTTCGTTGTCGAACAACGCCGTAAGGTGCTATTCGCAAAATGCATGGGGTAGTAGAAATAAAAAGAGATTGTCTTATTTGTGAAAAAAAAATTGGAGGTCATTGCAGTATATGGAAATAGGACGAGGCTGCAGTACTGACGAACGCTGCTAAACAAGTGTCTGAAGTTGATGGCCTCTGCATTCCATTCCATGGTGTACAGTGACAAGTAGTAGGCGACCAGTGTTCCGCCAACGCTCTCTCCGTCTGAAACAAGTGCTGTCAGTAAATAATTATGTGGTAATCAACGGTATACCAGAGGAGGAATGGGATGGGAAGGACTCCGTCGGTACGGGACGATGTACTATAATAAGCACTGCAGTTCATTGTGCGATCAATTTTAGCAATTTTACCTGTTGTTCCGTAATTTCAACGCCGGTCAGTGAGACAGCAGAATGCTTCCCAATTTCTGTATCATCGCTAAACCACACTCCAATTCTTTGCAAGTACCATACACTAGATTCTGAAAGCACATAGATGACTGTGCAGTACGGCCATTCGGTCATATACGTCAGATAATGCCAGAGATTTCCTATATCGATGCAGTTATGCTATCTACATATATCTGGTACATCGATCATAGTGCTGAATTTACGAGGACGACTGGCCATCGTTCCCTGTGTGGATGGGTGTCACAGAGTTTTCTCGCATTCGTAGGATAAAGATGGAGATTGACAGATCCCTAATGTTTGTCCTTGACCAGTCCTCCCTACACCATAGTCGCCAAATTCATCTGTAACTGACCAGAAATACCTGTATGAGGGGACTATACCTTCTACATTGCACGTCTCGTGAAGGAACTGAGTGAGCTGCGCCCCTAACTGCTGTCCAGTGGAGACTATTCCGCACCAGTCTTACTCACAGCACCCATCCAAGTGCACGAGATCTCCCCAGATGCGTGCTTTTCGAGCAGGTTATCATTCCTTATGGGAGTATACTAGAAGTGAGAGTGTTGCAGTGATATAAAAGGCGGTTAAGAAAAACATGTGGTGAATATATGCTGAAGTGCCAGAGAGGTGAAGTTTGAAACATTTCACGTAAATCAACTGTGCTATCAATTCTGGAGTATTATTACAGTGTCTGGAGTCAGTTCCAAGAAGGTGCCTTCACGAGAGAAATGATCGTAGAGCATAGCCACACGCTCCTACGTCTACACCGTTCTGCACCTAAAGTCTGTTAAAGCCATTAGATTTCTAAAGTATTAGCCATGCGAAATACAGCGCTCTTGGTTACTGCATGATATATATAAACAACTTCAGATATATAACCACCCTGCAAGTTTCCAACCCCAATCACTATGGTAACAAACTTTAAAATGATCAAACTACTTCCTTCTACACTATTCTGGTGTCCTAGGAAGTGACCGAGCTGTTACTCACTACGTCCGCCGCTCGAGCTGCTTATAAACCAAATAGAACGAAATCGGCAGACTGCTGTTGTGTATGTTAGGAAACTAAAGGATTTTATAGGTCTTTTTTGTCAGAAACGTACGCACCCTCAATCACACTTCCCGTGTCAGTCGTACCGAATATGCCTCATTAGAGAATAGAACGAGGAAAAAACGACATGTATATTTTCAATAGTTGATACACTGAGTTACCACTCACGCTCTGCAGCACAAAAATGCACACGAAGAAGCAGCAGCTTATTACGAGGGAGTAAGCACCACGAACAGTAGCCAAAGAAGATGTAACAATCTTACTGCTTTCTACAGAGCTCTGGTAGCTGTAGCTCTGGTAATTGTAGCTATGGCAGCGTTCCTCTTGCACACAGAAGTCCTCGTCTGAAATTAGGTAGTTTTGCTCATGTGTGGGATAATACAACAATTTCGTCCTAACATCACATCTTTAGAGTAGATACTCCTCACACTAATAAAGCTAATATATGTTGCATAAGTCCATTCCCTTAAAGAACACTCTAGGAAATGGCTTGAGTCTGATAAACGCATTGATTCTTCCCCTTAATACTTGAACAATGACATTGTTGGTGAGAAGCAATCGTAATTTGATAATATCTATATTCGACTGCATGTGTGAGAATACAGGAGGAAGGAGAGGGTTAAACCTGAATTCAGACAGAGCATAATTTTTAACCTTTTCTCCGCCTTGAGTGTTCAGGTATCCCCAACCCATATCAGTTCCTTGCATTTCATGGTAGTATTTCTTAATTATATCTATTCTCAGTCAATTTACGTAATTTTACGTATTTCGTTATATTTCTCTCAATTTTACGTATTTATCATCAGAGTGTTCTAATTATACCAGGTTTTCTTAGATTTTGATTGATTTTATTTCATTTTTCTACTTTTTTCGGTAGTTTTCCGTATGTATATGGTCATATTGATGGCATATCCATGCTTTGTTTGATTTTATACGAGGATATTTGCGTGTCGTATGCACCAACCTATTAACAATACTGAGAAATCCCCTCATCCCGATGATCTATATGCATGCATTTTGGATAGATAGATCATGAGAAACGATAACCCTAGCCTCATACTTAGATGAGGCTTAAAGAGAGGTGCAGGTTGGAATCTCGAAATCTGAAAACAATTCCTTCTGCTGCTACGTCACATCAGAGAGTTTGTCTGCAGAATAGTGTTGCGACACAGTTGATAGAAAATCTAAGTCTGGCACAGTTCTGCATGTTACTATGATCGAGGTGCTATAAATACGTAGGTAACTTAAATGCGTTGATATAGGACGCTGTCTGGTATATTCTGGCGTATATGACCGAACGGATATACTGCACCATCATCTATATGCATTCGAAATCTAATGTATGGTCCTTGCAAAGTAGAAGAGGTGTGGTTTAGCGAGGTTACAGAAACTGGGATGCATTTTGCTGTGTCACTGGCGGGCGTTGAAATTACGGAACAGCTGGTGAAATTGCTAAAACTGATCGCAGTATGAACTGCGATGCTCATTACAGTACATCCTCCCATATCGACGGAGTCTTTCCCATCCCATTCCTCCACTGGTATCCTGTTGATTACCACATAATGATTGACTGATATTATTTGTTTGAGATGGAGACAACGTTCGCTCAACACTGGACATGTATACTTCTATGTCGGTGAAATCAAAAGGTATTTTGATACTTGCTAACTCATTTATCAAAACTTATAGCCTGTTTCCGTCGACCTAGAATTATGAAATTCACTAAGAAGCAAGGTTTCACAGTTCAAGTTGACTTGTAATTATATCATACCGTAGGAAAAAATATATTTTTTTGTCATTGCCGAAAGTCTTGGAATTCCCGGAACCGAAAGATACACTGTGTGATCAAAAGTATCCGGACACCTGACTGAAAGTGACTTAAAAGTTCAAGGCGCCCTCCATCCGTAATGCTGGAATTTAATATGGTGTTGGCCCACACTTAGCCTTGATGAGAGCTTCCACTCTCGCAGGCATGCGTTCAATCAGGTGCAGGAAGGTTTCTTGGGGAATGTCAGCCCAATGTCCACGGAGTGCTGCACCGAGGAAAGATATCGATGTCGGTCGGTGAGACCTGTCACGACGTCGGCGTTCCAAAACATCCCAAAGGTGTTCTATTGGATTCAGGTGGGGACTCTGTGCAGGACAGTCGTGTATACACTCCGCCACAAGCCGTGCATTATGAACAGGTGCTCGATCGTTTTGAAAGATGCAATCGCCATCCCCGAATTGCTCTTCAACAGTTGGAAGCAAGAAGGTGCTTAAAACATCACTGTAGGCCTGTTCTGGGATAGAGCCAAGTAAAACAAGACGGAAGGCAAGCCCCCTCCATGAAAAGCACGATCCACCATAACACCACGGACTCAGAATTTTACTGTTGCCACTACACAGGCTGGCAGGTGACGTCCACAGGGCATTCGCCATACCCACAGCCTGCCATCGGATCACCACATTGTGTACCGTGATTCGTCACTCCACACAACGTTTTTCCACTGTTCAGTCGTCCACTGTTTACGCTCATTACACCAAACGAGGCGTCGTTTGGCATTTACCGGCGTCATTTGTGGCTTATGAGCAGGCGCTCAACCATGAAATCCTTGTTTTCTCACCTCCCGCCTAACTGCCATAGTACTTACAGTGGATCCTGATGCAGTTTCGAATTCCTGTGTGATGGTCTGGATACATGTCTGCCTATTACACATTACGACCCTCTTCAACCGTCGGCGGTCTCTGTTAGTCAACAGACGAGGTCAGCCTGTACGTTTTTGTGCTGTACGTGTCCTTTCACGTTTCCACTTCAATATCACACCGGAAACAGTGGACCTAGGGATGTTTAGGAGTGTGGAAATCTCGAATACAGACGTATGACACAAGAGACACGCAATCACCTGACCACGTTGGAAGTCCGTGAGTCCTGCGGAGTGCCCAATTCTGTTCTCTCACGATGTCAAATGACTACTGAGGTTGCTGATATGGAGTACCTGGCAGTAGGTGTCAGCTCAATGCACCCAATATGAAAAACGTATGTTTTGGGGGCTGTCTGGATACTTTTGATTACATAGTGTATCTCGCAATCGTCGACATCTATAACAGGCAAAAACAATGGTGATACTCGATGCCAGGGATTTCGTAATTAAATCTGTACGGAGCCCTTGGTGCGAAAATCCTACTCACACTTCTTCTGATTTTTTTTTATCGTTATGTGTACAGCTGCTTAGCAGGTTTTATAGATTCTATAATAACTCATCGCCTTTTCCTTTTCATATATGTTGACACTCTCATGATGAGTACTGACTGATCGAATCCGCGTGAAATATTTTTTGTGAAATGCTTTCGTGATCTGGTCGTGAGTATGTTAAAGAAGAAACATTCTTCCATAGGCAGCCCTGTTTTTTTAACACCGTATAGTACTCAAAAGTCCGCAGCTCGTGGTCGTGCGGTAGCGTTCTCGCTTCCCGAGCCCGGGTTCCCGGGTTCGATTCCCGGCGGGGTCTGGGATTTTCTCTGCCTCGTGATGACTGGGTGTTGTGTGATGTCTTTAGGTTATTTAGATTTAAGCAGTTCTAAGTTCTAGGGGACAGATAACCATAGATGTTAAGTCCCATAGTGCTCAGAGCCATTTGAACCATTTGAAGTACTCAAAAGGGGTTTAGTAACCTTCTGAAAATGTGTTCCTCTCAAATAAATTCTCAGAGATATGGAAACACATTGAGTTCACGAAGTCAGAATCTCGAATGGTGTAGAATCAGAGTCCTTTTAAGTGCAACGCCGACACGGGAAAGCTTGGACGCCTCTGACTCCCCAGGTAGCACTCCACACAGAGTGGCATTTTTCACGAGCGAGTTATCGTGAGTGCCTCTAGTGCATTCAGGCGGAGGCTGCGTTGCTTCTGCCTGAAGAGTGAAAGCGACAGAAGCAGTGAAAATAAAGTACTGTGGACAGGGATCCGGTGGGACGCAAACTGCTGCCGACACATCCAGATGTGCTGTGTACAGCAGAAGAAAAGACACATGAATACCTTCAAGAAACATAGAGAAGTAGGCGAAACCAATATGGAGACGACTGCAAGGACAGCTTTAAACCAGCAGCCTGGGATGAGAGATCACAGCTTTGTCTGTCTGTCTCTCTCTCTCTCTCTCTCTCTCTCTCTCTCTCTCTCTCTCTCTCTCGCACACACACACACACACACACACACTCACACACACGTTTTTCTTGAATCGTAAGTCCTTCTTCGGTAGAATATATTACTCAATCTTACTGATAATATTCCACTCGGAGCGCAGCCTCAAAAGCTAAGAAAATTTAATCCTTAATCCTGTACGTCGTTCATTTCCCCATTCATCCGACTTATCGTCTTATCCGACACACTCTGACTTTATTTCATGTAGAAGATCATATTAGTGCAGAGGGGTATTTGCAGAGCGCTATTTCTTAATAGCAAAATGACAACTTTTAGGGAAAGTTATGGAAATCACACACTGAAAGTACTAAACACAAATTTAGCCCATAAACAGGAAAGGAATCATATTATGGCTGTGGGGAAATATTATTCACAAGTTCAGTGTGACTTTCTTCCTCGACGATGTTATGTGTGCTATGATCAGTGGAAGAGTCAACAGAATAACTCATTGGTAGAACTATATCTTCTGTATTATTTTTCTCTTCTCCATTCGCTTTTCCAGGCTGTGTTTAACAACATTATCCAGGTTGCCTTCAACATTGGTCCACTTCTCTACCGTTTTTTGTGTTACTTCATTCTCTAACATTTTTATAAATTCCTGTAACAGTGAGGCTTGCTTCATTTGTTACCGAATAATGCTTGAGCTTTCCCAAATCATTTCAATGACGTTAAATTAAATAAATAAATGTCGTGTGACTAGGGCCTCTCGTCGGGTAGACCATTCGCCGGATGCAAGTCTTTCGATTTGAAGCCGCTTCGGCGACTTGCGCGTCGTTGGGGATGAAATGTTGATGATTAGGATAACACAACACCCATTCCCGGAACGGAGAAAATCTCCGACCCAGCCGGGAAACGAACCGAGGCTCTTAGGACTGACATTCTGTCACGCTGACCACTCAGCAACCAGGGGCGGACAACGTTAAATTGACAGTGATATAGTGGAAGACTAACATCGCTGTGATCTTGTTCTTTCGTCCCCACGACGACATACTGCTATTTAAATTGTGGCTTATTTTTGGCCTCATAAGTTCCATGAGCTGCACAGATCAGAATTTGCACATTGTGAGGTTTAAGCGTTCAACAGGGCCGACTTTTCCATTTTCTTGGGAACTTTAGTATATGAATGTTACGGAGATCCTTGAACCACTGAAGAAAGTTCTCGTGATTTATCTCTTCTTGGTAGTTGCTTCGATGCGAAACCAGAAGAATTCTAGAAAAGAGGCATTGCGACGGATAATGTCATTCGTCCAGTTTTTTCTGACAGTATGACATGTATTTACCCAAGTTTCAACTATCCACATAAACTACTCAGATCGTACGTTAGCTAAGTCTCTTAAAAATCAACAACTCCTTGCAATGATATTTTTTTTATTTCCATTGTAATTTTGCGTCCATTATTTTGTTAAGCTGCTGGAATAAAGTGCTCTGGCAGTTTAAGGCATATTGCTGCCACTCAATAGTTCTACGTTGTGAAAAGCAGCTCACAATTCCTAATGGGTGGAGGAACTTCCCTCACATAAGCGACTAGCAGCATCTTCCTAAAATATGTGCACGCTCTTTACTTGTTGATCGGTGCTCCTCTTTTTATCAGGTATTCGTGGCTTCGGTGAACGAGATGTACAGATTTCTTCAAGTGAACTTTCCCGATAGTAAATTTTTAAAGTCGTCAAAGTGCCTACATTCGTTAAAAGCGATGCGGTAGTAGAGTCACACAACTGTTGCTCTTCTTCTCGATATATTCTCGCACCGACCACGCACACGCACACGCGCACATACACACACACACACACACACACACACACACACACACACACACATACACACGCACACACACACAAACACACACATGCGTCTCTGACCATGAAAGATGTGGCACGTCACTGGACTGTATTTTTAGCAAACACACTTTACAGCACTTTGGCTGCAACCTTCGGACATTCTGTTGCATAAAATGAAAACGTCGCACAGAGAAAAAAAGCGCAGAACGAACGCGAATAGCTAGAGTTATAATACCGACCACAAGCGTCGCCTGTAACTAACTAGTAACCGATAAAGAGTGATTTCATAGCAGTGAACGGAAAAGAAGGCTCGACAAAATTCATCCGTGCGGTTTAGGCGCTTCAGTCTGGAACCGCGTGACCACTACGGTCTCAGGTTAGAATCCTGCCTCGGGCATGGATGTGTGTTTTGTCCTTAGGTTAGTTAGGTTTAAGTAGTTCTAAGCTCTAGGGGACTGATGACCACAGATGTTAAGTCCCATAATGCTCAGAGACATTTTAACCATTTGAACAAAACTCATTCTCTAATTAGCTGTTTATACGCATGCGGTCCTGTAAACGTCTAGACGTTACTTAGTTTGTTATTCTGATCCAGGTTTAAGTTGGGCATTGTATGCTGAGACAGTACCAGATTAACCAATATACACTCCTGGAAATGGAAAAAAGAACACATTGACACCGGTGTGTCAGACCCACCATACTTGCTCCGGACACTGCGAGAGGGCTGTACAAGCAATGATCACACGCAAGGCACAGCGGACACACCAGGAACCGCGGTGTTGGCCGTCGAATGGCGCTAGCTGCGCAGCATTTGTGCACCGCCGCCGTCAGTGTCAGCCAGTTTGCCGTGGCATACGGAGCTCCATCGCAGTCTTTAACACTGGTACCATGCCGCGACAGCGTGGACGTGAACCGTATGTGCAGTTGACGGACTTTGAGCGAGGGCGTATAGTGGGCATGCGGGAGGCCGGGTGGACGTACCGCCGAATTGCTCAACACGTGGGGCGTGAGGTCTCCACAGTACATCGATGTTGTCGCCAGTGGTCGGCGGAAGGTGCACGTGCCCGTCGACCTGGGACCGGACCGCAGCGACGCACGGATGCACGCCAAGACCGTAGGATCCTACGCAGTGCCGTAGAGGACCGCACCGCCACTTCCCAGCAAATTAGGGACACTGTTGCTCCTGGGGTATCGGCGAGGACCATTCGCAACCGTCTCCATGAAGCTGGGCTACGGTCCCGCACACCGTTAGGCCGTCTTCCGCTCACGCCCCAACATCGTGCAGCCCGCCTCCAGTGGTGTCGCGACAGGCGTGAATGGAGGGACGAATGGAGACGTGTCGTCTTCAGCGATGAGAGTCGCTTCTGCCTTGGTGTCAATGATGGTCGTATGCGTGTTTGGCATCGTGCAGGTGAGCGCCTCAATCAGGACTGCATACGACCGAGGCACACAGGGCCAACACCCGGCATCATGGTGTGGGGAGCGATCTCCTACACTGGCCGTACACCACTGGTGATCGTCGAGGGGACACTGAATAGTGCACGGTACATCCAAACCGTCATCGAACCCATCGTTCTACCATTCCTAGACCGGCAAGGGAACTTGCTGTTCCAACAGGACAATGCACGTCCGCATGTATCCCGTGCCACCCAACGTGCTCTAGAAGGTGTAAGTCAACTACCCTGGCCAGCAAGATCTCCGGATCTGTCCCCCATTGAGCATGTTTGGGACTGGATGAAGCGTCGTCTCACGCGGTCTGCACGTCCAGCACGACCGCTGGTCCAACTGAGGCGCCAGGTGGAAATGGCATGGCAAGCCGTTCCACAGGACTACATCCAGCATCTCTACGATCGTCTCCATGGGAGAATAGCAGCCTGCATTGCTGCGAAAGGTGGATATACACTGTACTAGTGCCGACATTGTGCATGCTCTGTTGCCTGTGTCTATGTGCCTGTGGTTCTGTCAGTGTGATCATGTGATGTATCTGACCCCAGGAATGTGTCAATAAAGTTTCCCCTTCCTGGGACAATGAATTCACGGTGTTCTTATTTCAATTTCCAGGAGTGTATAATAAGCACTGCCCATCGCGAGACTGGATTCCCCCAGGCTCCGTTACAGGAACGTGATTCAGACAGCAGAGTGTTTAAGCAGTGCAGAGACGAATGGGGTACTCACTGTAGTGACTATGTGGACTGCAAATAAGGGCGATGAAGTCACGGGCAGGCGACGAGCGTCGTGCTGGACCACTTGCCAGCCGTGTACAGCAGGATGGGTGGCGATCCGAGGCGCATCTGACAAAAGAGTACGAAGACAAATCAAATTTAACCAAAATGGTTCAAATGGCTCTGAGCACTATGGCACTTAATTTCTAACGTCATCAGTCCCCTAGAACTTAGAACTACTTAAACCTAACTAACCTAAGGACATCACACACATCCATGCCCGAGGCAGGATTCGAATCTGCGACCGTAGAGTTCGTGCGGTTCCAGACTGTAGCGCCTAGAACCGCTCGGCCACCCCGGCCGGCCAAATTTAAGTTATTCATTTATTACCTACATTATATACAAGCCAAACGCAGTCTGTCTGCTATACGTTAACAACATGACTTTCAATAATTAACACAAAAGAATGGCCCTGAATTGCAAGAAATCCTAACAATAATACAGGGGGGGGGGGGGTCCAAAAAAATGTATCCACTGTTTAAAAGTCCATAACTGGCAAACTGATTGACGGAGTTGTCTCATCTTTGGTAGTGTAATAGTTTGTAGTTCCAGCAATCGCCACACAAGCGTTGTATAGCGTTGTTTGGTTTTGTCAGATGACACTCACCAGATACTGTTTTGTTCTTAGTTGCACCTCGTTACTCGAGTAAACATGGCTGGCGCAAGGCTTACATTCGATGAAAGGAAGTCAGTTTTGAAGTGGTATTTTAAGTACGAAAACGTTAATGAGGTTCAACGGCAATGGCGAAATGAGTATCAAACAGAGCCCCTGATACGTTTAACGATTCGTCGCATTGGAGACAAATTCGAAGCCGAAGGCTGTGTTAAAGATACAAACAAACAACGATCTGGACGACCTGTAACAGTAACAAGGCCTGCTAACTCGCATCGTGTGTTACAACAATTCACTCGCTCACCATAGAAGGCGGAAGAGTTTACTTTCAACAGGATGGTGCCCCAGTCCACTACTAAAATCGTGTTAGGGCGTATCTCGACGAAAATCTACCAGGAAAATGGATAGGCCGTAGAGGTGCTGTGGAGTATCCACCACGTTCCCCAGACCTAACTCCTCTGGACTTTTACCTGTGGGGAACACTAAAGGACGTCGTTTATCGACAAGAGCTACGCACATTGGATGAACTTCGAGAATCCATCGTACATTCATGTGCAAATATCCAACACACCACGCTGCAGTCAGTAGTTGGTGCTGCAGTTCGGAGGCATCGTTTGTATGTGGATGTATATGGTGACCATTTCGAAAAAGTACAGTGATATCTTTAAGGTGGACTTTAAGCTACACTTTCACCGAAAATGAGACAATTCCGTCAATTAGTTTGCAAGTTATGGACTTTTAAACAGTGGATACATTTTTTGGACTGCTCTGTATAAATCCAAAAAATATGAAATTAAAGAAATAAGAAACTACTTCCAACTCTGTTAATTGCCTAAACTCATTTCAGTCACGAAACCCGATAGTGGAAACCCCATTGTTTTTCTTACGTCAGTTACCTCAAAGAAAATCTTCAGAACACGAACTACAGCAGTTACTGCGTAGCAACAACAGCTAGGTAAATAAAACGATTCTATAGTCTGATTTAAAGTACAGGGCTATTACAAATGATTGAAGCGATTTCATAAATTCACTGTAGCTCCATTCAGTGACATATGGTCACGACACACAACAGATACGTAGAAAAACTCATAAAGTTTTGTTTGGCTGAAGCCGCACTTCAGGTTTCTGCCGCCAGAGCGCTCGAGAGCGCAGTGAGACAAAATGGCGAGAGGAGCCGAGAAAGCGTATGTCGTGCGTGAAATGCACTCACATCAGTCAGTCTTAACAGTGCAACGACACTTCAGGACGAAGTTCAACAAAGATCCACCAACTGCTAACTTCATTCGGCGATGGTATGCGCAGTTTAAGGCTTCTGGATGCCTCTGTAAGGGGAAATCAACGGGTCGGCCTGCAGTGAGCGAGGAAACGGTTGAACGCGTGCGGGCAAGTTTCACGCGTAGCCCGCGGAAGTCGACGAATAAAGCAAGCAAGGAGCTAAACGTACCACAGCCGACGGTTTGGAAAATCTTACGGAAAAGGCTAAAGCAGAAGCCTTACCGTTTACAATTGCTACAAGCCCTGATACCCGATGACAAAGTCAAACGCTTTCAATTTTCGGCGCGGTTGCAACAGCTCATGGAAGAGGATGCGTTCGGTGCGATACTTGTTTTCAGTGATGAAGCAACATTTTTTCTTAATGGTGAAGTGAACAGACACAATGTGCGAATCTGGGCGGTAGAGAATCCTCACGCATTCGTGCAGCAAATTCGCAATTCACCAAAAGTTAACGTGTTTTGTGCAATCTCTCGGTTTAAAGTTTACGGCCCCTTTTTCTTGTGCGAAAAAAACGTTACAGGACACGTGTATCTGGACATGCTGGAAAATTGGCTCACGCCACAACTGGAGACCGACTGCGCCGACTTCATCTTTCAACAGGATGGTGCTCCACCGCACTTCCATCATGATGTTCGGTATTTCTTAAACAGGAGGTCGGAAAACCGATGGATCGGTCGTGGTGGAGATCATGATCAGCAATTCATGTCATGGCCTCCACGCTCTCCCGACTTAACCCCATGCGATTTCTTTCTGTGGGGTTATGTGAAAGATTCAGTGTTTAAACCTCCTCTACCGAGAAACGTGCCAGAACTGCGAGCTCGCATCAACGATGCTCTCGAACTCATTGATGGGGACGTGCTGCGCTGAGTGTGGGAGGAACTTGATTATCGGCTTGATGTCTGCCGAATCACTAAAGGGGCACATACCGAACATTTGTGAATGCCTAAAAAAACTTGTTGAGTTTTTGTATGTGTGTGCAAAGCATTGTGAAAATATCTCAAATAATAAAATTATTGTAGAGCTGTGAAATCGCTTCAATCATTTGTAATAACCCTGTAGTAGTCACTTGACGTTTGCGCTGCGAAGTTGCGGCGTTGTCACGTCAAGCACTGGCTGGAGGCAGCTGCCTCAGCGCATCGCTACCCCGGCGATAGAAAATCGTTTTAAAGCCTGTATCTTCTACAAATAGTAAGTAAACAATTTCAGATCCACATATGAAGTATATCTCTACAATGTCTCTCAATCTGTCAAATATTTATTCTTAATTTTAATTAGGACAAGAGTTACGTTAATTTGTTTGAAACCATTTAAATTCTCGATTTCGCAAACAGCTTCTAACTTATCACGTCATTACTGAAAAACTATTGGTGTCACAGCAAAATATTTTTATCCATTCATTACCAAAATAATGCACTCGGCAAATAATCCTTAAAAGTTTTCGTAGTGCATTACGTTTACTGTATATAAATTTCTGAAAACAGCGTTTTTAAGCAACCCTATCAGTACTGAACTCGAAACAAGTATGACGTTTAAAATCTCTATCTCCTATAAATATTATGTAAACATTTTGAAATTTACGTACAGTATCGGTCTCAGTGGTATCTATAAGCATATCAAATATCTTTTATTAATTTTAATTAGGGTCGTTGTTACGTTGACTATTGAAGTGTGAGAAATTTTCGCTTCCGTAAAAGTTTTCGTCTTTAGATTACAAATCTCGAAAACTCTTACGCACATTGAATAACATCTTGGTGTATATACAAAATGAAATAGAATTAAAATTCAGTCTAACTTACAGTAAGGAGATGACGATAGCTGGCCAAACAGTATTTCTTAGTCTCACAACAAGAATAAGAATTAATCGAAATAAATTCACAAACACAATATTTAATGGCAGTAAGTACAGTACACACTAATCAGACAATGCGAGAACATCGCTTAATTCAGAGTCAGTCAGTGGAACTATCCGTGTCGCTGCTCGTATTTACAGATATAATCAAGTCTTCGACACTTTGTTGTAAGATACCTTCATTGTTCTATGCGTCCTGTATCACTCCTTCCGCCAGTTTTCCGATGTCACAATTTCAACTGCCTCTTTCAAAAGGCGTTCCACTTCGGTTAGTGTGAATTTCTTATTTTCTGCAGCAATATAACCTGAGCCCAAATCAGCTCTATTGCGTTGAAATGGCAATGGTAAGGAGTCAATCTGAGCACTTTATGTCCGCAATTTTTTGCTACTTCATCCACAATGTAAATCGAGTTCTTTGGCTTGTGTTGCGATACAAGTTCCAATAATTCTGTCGGCATCTCGTGGTCGTGTGGTAGCGTTCTCGCTTCCCACGCCCGGGTTACCGGGTTCGATTCCCGGCGGGGTCGGTCAGGGATTTTCTCTGCCTCGTGATGACTGGGTGTGGTGTGATGTCCTTAGGTTAGTTAGGTCTAAGTAGTTCTAAGTTCTAGGGGACTGATGACCATAGATGTTAAGTCCCATAGTGCTCAGCGCCATTTGAACCATTCTTGAGCCAATAATTCTGCCCTTGTCAAATTACTGTCAAACTGTACCTTATGTTTCTGTAACCAGCTAACAATGTCGGTTTTCCTCGTTGCGTTTGTGGGTGCTTTCTCTTGTATTACTGAGTGATAAGGAGCGTCATCCATAACAATGATAGAGTTTTTTGTTAAGTTCTGGAGCACACAGTCTTCAAACCATTTCACAAAAGTATTGTGGTTCATCTCTTCGTGGTATTCGGAGGTCTTATTTGAACTGAATAGCAGCAGACAATTTGGAATGAAACCTTTTGAATTTCCGGCATGTCGCTACAATTATCCTTTTTCCTCTGCCGATCGGAGCTGCCATACTACCGCTGATGATACCGTCTGTCCAGTCTTTTTTTAAACTGTGTCCTGCATTCACCCACGTTTCATCAAGCCAAACGATATCATCAAACTTTGTCCCCACTAACTCTCTAAGAAAGCGGCATCGCCAGGCTGCAATATCTTAACGTTCTATTAGTAACTTTCTGCCAGAGATGGATTTATAGCGGAATCCTAACATTTTCACGACTCGTAACAAAGACGATTTACTACGCTGGATCAGGTCAGCCGTTGTGAGGGTAGCATGTAGTTTTTTGAGTGTTGGATACTACTTCCTCGAATAAAATGTGTATATTTGACGACGAATGGCATCTTCCTGAAAAAGAGTCAAGTTGTGTGACCCTCTTCTCTAGTCGCCTCTTTTTCCCAGGTGTCTCCAATTTAGATGATTCACATGAGCCTTCTTTCGTGAATTTCTCCTTGCAGATTCTTATTACTGATCGTTCGCTAACTTGCAGAGCAGCTGCAGTTCGCTCCACCATCTTATCCAAAGGAATGAGAGGCCCTCCTGCATCCCTCTATCTCTCAAAATACTCCCTTAAGGAACACACGTATTCACGCGTATAACGACGCCATGTCCGCCACTTTTTGGAGGTTTTCGACGAGTGTGTAGCCTTGGTCTCCCTCTCTTGCGACTGCTTTTATCAGACATCGTAAACACGCGAAGCTATAATTCACTCAAATCTCTCACCCGCGCGTCTACAACAGCTCGCTAAGGACCGGCTGTCACAATGCCTTAGTCAGCTCAGCAGAGCGAAGTGGTAACGCAGTGGCAGCCGACTGCGCCGGCTGCCATTGGTTTATTAGTAGCGGGAGCCCTGCAGCCCGTTGCCTGTCAAGTGACAACTATTTTAAATCAGACTATTAACTACTAGAAGGCATATGGTTAGCAAAATAAAGATTTTGTTGTAGAGTAAACAATGTATTTAGAAAATTTTACCTTATTCATGTGACATCCAGTTCCAAAAATGATATAGTTGTCGATAATTCCACTATCCAAACATTATCAACCATACATCCATTATCATACCTTTCCTTGCATCTTTTCTTATAAGAAATTTCATCTCACTTTACATTGCTTGTCCTACCAGAGTCTCCACTAAGAAAAACGTGTCCATACACTTCTCTACCCACTCACTAACTGCTAATCCGTCCAACCACAGAATCTTTTGCCGGGGGGTGCAGAGTGCTGTCAGCGACATTAACACAGTCTATAGCGCTGCCAATGTACGAACAGGCTACTTACTACTGTTGAACATTGGGTTCCGCAGCAGGCGGTTCCTACGGCTTCCACGATGAACCAACGATATCACCAATTACGACTGCAGTGTACCCTGAATCATCGAGACTGGACCGTGGATAGTTGGAAACTTTTAACCTTGACGGATGAATCAGTTTTATTATACTACTGACAATCACATAGCTTCCATGGGAAATTGGGTGGTAATCGAGGGCACTATGATACTGGTGAGTACGTGAACATTCTTGCTGATCACCTACATACCTTCATGCTTGATGTCTTCCTCGACTGCAATGGCATCTTCCAGCAGGATAACTGACCCTGTGACTAGACGATAACACTGCTACACTGTGGTTTTAAGAGCACGATAGCGAACTCTCGTTGATGTCTTTTGCACCAAATTCAACTAACCTGAGCCCGCTGAGACCCATGTGGGATGTCAAAGGGACGCCCACAGACCGCCAAGTTGTAATTGACTTGAATTCCGATACTTGTAGACATCGTGTCAGTACTGTTTACTTTATTTAGCCTTTGAGTTCACATCACACAATGACCGCTTTTTTATGCCCTAAAACTTTAGTCATCACTACAGTCTGACCTATATGTGAATAACTGCGTCCTAACTAAATTCAAGTTTCGTACAGATAAGAACACAGGCAAAACACTATGCATTAAATTACGGCGCGGGCAAAACTGAAATGATCATGCTTATAATAGATCTCGTGGGGCTACTAACAACACATGTCTGTGAGTTTCATCTTATAGATACGGTTCGTACTATGAACATTTTTGCTTCCTATATCCTATATTACCGAATAATTTGAGAAACGCTGAGCTAGTGTGACAGAAGAAATCATTTCAATATCTCCACCTTTGATGCCTCGCGTATCGAAGGTCAGCAGTTTCGTGAACTTACCTGTATAGCTGAAAATAATATCCAGCTTTAGGCAACATATTTTTTTCCCCTTTATTGAGTTTCGATTCCCCCCGAAGGAGGCGGGCTGGCAGCAGCTTAGTACGCCGCTCTTCAGCCTACAGAATTTGTTTTAATAAAATGGAGATAATAAATAATAAAAGTAGGCGATAAAATCGTTGACTTAAATGGCAAAATAGCGGAAAATTGTGGAAATTAAAACATAAAACAAAGGGTTGGTGATGCGAATAAAATACACAGAAGCAGACAGGTAAAATAAGACAATTAAAAACACGGCGACAGTCTGGTTTCTGTTCGCAAGAGATATAAAAATCACACCCAGCGACAACATGCTTTCTGTTCGCAACACTTTGGAAAGACGTACAACACTGACCACTCACTTGAACAGTGTACTAAAAAGTTGGCACAGATATGACACACCACAGCCGAGGGCAGACGGGGGGAACCTGGACAGATGATGGGAAAGAAAAGGGGGGAAGGAGAGGAAAAACGAAGTGGGGTGAGGGGGGATGGAGCCGATGGAGGACGAGGACTCATAAGAGGGGGAGGGGTCTGGGCAGACGCGAGAGGGAGTCGGGAAAGGCAGAGGAGGGGAATGCAAAAGGACTTGGGAGGGGGACAGAAGGGAGGCAGAGGAGGGTAGGTGGGGAAAAACAGGATGGAAGGGGGGAAGAGGGAGCCTGGGGAAAAGACAAAGGAGGGAGAGATGAGGATCATAGCTGATGGGAGGGATAAATGGAGGGAAAGAGGGCAACATCCAGGAGGGGGAGTTGACGGAAGCCACCTTGGCAAAGGAAATGAAGGGTGTAGAGATGGAGGGTAGGAGGTACACAACAGTGAAGGCGCTGCTGAGGGCGGGGGTTGAAGAGGAGAGGAGCAACCGGAGGGTGAGGGGGATCAAGGTGGCGGGAGGTGTAGAGTATGTGGATACGTTCGAGGAATAGGAGCAGATGGAGGAAAGGAATCAGGTCGTAGAGGATCCGTGTGGGGGACGTGAAGCGTATACAGAAGGGGAGGCAGTAGGCAACATATTCCTTCAGATCATTAAATAAAGTAAATTTAGTTCATTCAAGAACATAGTTCTTGTGTAAACAGATGTGGAGGTATAGAACATGTGGAAGAGGAACTTGCATCAAGACCATGGGAATTAAAATACACTTCTACAAATCAGACATAATACGCACTAGGGTGGCAAAATTAATTTATATAGTGATTTGCACGTGTATAGATGGCGGTAGTACCGCATATACAAGGTATAAAATGCCAGTGCATTGGCGAAGCTGTCATTTGTACCCACGTGAAGAGGTTTCTGACGTGGTGATGGAATTAAGAGGTGTTGAACACGATATGGTAGTTAAAGCTATATGCGAGTGAGTTCAGTTTCGGAAATCATTAGTGAATTCAATATTCCGAGATCCAAAGTGTCAATAGAGCGCCGAAAATGCCAAATTGAAGCATTACCTCTTACGACGGATAATGCAGCAGCCGACGTCCTCACTCAACGACCGAGAGCAGCGGCGTTTGCATAGAGTTGCAAGTGCTAACAGACAAGCAACACTGCGTCAAATAGCCGCAGAAATCAATGTGGGACGTACAACGAACGTATCCGTTAGGACACCGCGGCAAAATTTGGCGTTAATGGGCCATGGCACTGACGACCGACGCGAGTGCCTTTGTTAAGAGCACGACATCGCCAGCAGTGCCTTTCCTGGGGTCATGTCCATATCCGTTGGACACTGGACGATTGGACAGCCGATGCTGGATCACATGTGTCCCTATTTCCGTTGAAAAGACGTGTTGGTAGGGTTCGAGTGTGGCGCCACTCCATGAACCCATGAACCTAGGTTAGCAACCACTGTGCAAGCAGGTAGTGGCTCCGTATTGGTTTGGGCTATGTTTACATGGAATGAATACTGTCCTCTGGCTCAACTGAATCGCTATTTGTTACAAATGGTTATTTACGGCTACTTGGAGACCGTTTGCAGCCAGTCATGGACTTCATGGTCCCAAACAATGATGGGATTTTAGTGAATGACTATTCGCCGAGTCACTGGGCCACAATCCCTCGCGATTGGTTTGAAGAACATTCTGGACAATTTAGCCACCCAGATCACCCGATGTGAATCCCATTCAACATTTATGTCACACAATTGAGAGGTCGGTTCGTGCCCAAAATCCTGCGCCGGCAAACTTTGGCAATTATGAACGGCTACAGAGGCATCATAGTTAAATATTTCTGTTGAGGCCATGACACGCCGAGTTGCTGTACTATGCCGGGCAAAATGTGGTCCGACACGGTGGAGCTCAGTTAGTCAAATGGTAAGGCGATCGCTCGCGATAAGCGGAAAACCCGGGTTTTGGTCCCGGTACCGCGCAAATTTTCGTTGTCGTCGTTCCATTATCTAAATTACGGTTGTCCATATTCGTAGCTGCGAATACATTTCATAACGGCTGTAGTCGCCGCATTGCCTGTTCCTTCGGACGTGCATGCATTTCCAACGGAACATTGCATCGTAATTCGGAATAACACAGGCACTGCAATATCGTCTTCCATCACTGGTTACCCGTTCTGCTATTGAGGACACTACTTTTCTATTCTGTTACTCACCGTTGGAAGAAGTTTGGACAGAGGAAAATTGCTGCAAAGGTTCGTCCGACTATCCATGCGCTCCCCTAGCCTGAGACTCTGTACTCTAAATGTCTGGCAGCTCTTCCAGAATTTGGAAAAGTTTCTACTGTTTTTGCACACAGCAAAAAAAAGTTTCCCTGGTGAAGACCAGATGCATTTAACGGAAAAATCTATTGCATGAATGGAATGTTAGATTGGTGGATAACTTACTCTCCCCTAGCCACTCACGTAAGCAACACGCAATACAAGTGGAAAATCTACAAATAAAACCGAATCGGAAAATTACTGAAGCAAAGAGTCTCGTATGCAAATTTATTATGCAAATAGGGTAAAATGTGAAATAGGCCGCCACCTCACACATTGTAGAGCCGGATTTGTTTGTATTCTCAGATCTACTCCAGTGAAAGGAGAAGAACCTCTGACTGCGTTAACTTCTGTTTTCATTGAACAATTGGATCTTGCAGAACAAATATACTAGGGGACTACAAAAAATAAGTTACAAGTTATTATGGGAGGTCAAACATCTTTTATCGAATGCTGTAACACATTTAAAAATGATACAGATACAAAACATTATTTTTCTACATAATCACCAAGTCTCTATTAGCAACAGTCGGAACTTTCTAGCAGTCGATCAGTTACTCGGCAAAAGGTAGCCACCTGTTGTTCAGGGAGCCTTTCGAGAGGCACTGTCTGAATGTCCTCGTCGGAACCTCTATTCCTACCCCCTCCCCCACCCACTCCAGATGATCTTTGAACTTGCTCAAAAATGGAAATCAAGTGTTGCAAAACGAGGATTTCTCGATCAGCATCACCGACGACTATGCGGCCTTGGTCAAACTGTTAGCATCATTTCACGATGGCTGGATGTGACGTTGCCAAACTTCCAGATCAGACGGCATGACCTTAAAAACCTTTTGTACTTCAACTTTGGAGCACTTTTTCAGTTGCAACGCCAATTCCACTTACGCTTTGTGATTCCCCAGTTACTCGCAGCGAAGCTGAAATGTGTATGCAGGAACTCAGAACCAGTTCTCACTTCTGTCAATGCGCCACTGCTGTTGTGTCGGGCGACATGTGTAACTTACGAAGGGGGTTCAATAAGTAATTGCCATATATTCCTTTCTCGACAATTTTTGGTTCTAAAAAACTAAATATGTTGTGGGAAATCGTGAAATATTACCACCTCAGGCCATAAAAATTGTTACACCTCGAAGAAATGCAGATGATAAACGGGTATTCATTAGACAAATGTATGATACTAGAACTGACATGTGATTACATTTTCACGCAGTTTGGGTGCATAGATCCTGAGAAATCAATACCGAGAACCACGTCTGGCAGTAATAACGGCCTTGACACGCTTGGGCTTTGAGTCAAACAGAGCTTGGATGGCGTGTACAGGTACAGCTGACCATGCAGCTTCAACACGATACCACAATTCATCAAGAGTACTGACTGCCGTATTGTGACGAGCCAGTTGCTCGGCCTCCACTGACCAGACGTTTTCAGTTGGTGAGAGATCTGGAGAATGTGCTGGCCAGGGCAGCAGTCGAGCATTTTCTGCATCCAGAAAGGCCCGTGCAGGGCCTACAACATGCGGTCGTGCATTATCCTGCTGAAATGTAGGGTTTCGCAGGGATCGAATGAAGGGTAGAGCACGGGTCGTCACACATCTGAAATGTAACGTCCACTGTTCAAAGTGCCGTCAATGCGAAAAAGAGGTGACTGAGACGTGTAACCAACGGCAGCCCATACCATCACGCCGGGCGATACGCCAGTATGGCCATGGCGAATACATGCTTCCAATGTGCGTTCACCGCGATGTCGCCAAACACGGATGCGAACATCATGATGCTGTAAACAGAACTTGGATTCATCCGAAAAAAATTACGTTTTGCGATTCGTGCACCCAGGTTCGTCGTTGGGTACACCATCGCAGGCGCTCCTGTCTGTGATGCAGCGTCACGGGTTACCGCAGCCACGGTCTCCGAGATGATAGACCATGCTGCTGCGAACGTCGTCGAACTGTTCTTGCAGATGGATGTTGTCTTGCAAATGTCCCATCTGTTGACTCAGAGATCGAGACGTGGCTGCACGATGCGTTACAGCCATGCGGATAAGATGCCTGTCATCTCAACTGCTAGTGATACGAGGCCGTTGGGATCCAGTACGGCGTTCCGTATTCACTCCTGAACCCACCGATTCCATATTCTGCTAACACTCATTGGATCTCGACCAACGCGAGCAGCAATGTCGCGATACGATAAACCGCAATCGCGAAAGGCTACAATCCGACCTTTATCAAAGTCGGAAACGTGATGGTACGCATTTCTCCTCCTTACACGACGCATCACAACAACGTTTCACCAAGCAACGCCTATCAACTGCTGTTTGTGTATGAGAATCGGTTGGAAACTTTCCTCATGTCAGCGCGTTGTAGTTGTCACCACCGGCGCCAACCTTGTGTGAATGCTCTGAAAAGCTAATCAATTGCATACCACAGCATCTTCTTCCTGTCGGTAACTTTCGCCTCTGTAGCACGTCATCTTCGTGGTGTAGCAATTTTAATGGCCAGTAGCGTAGCTGCATGAAGTTCTGATAGATGACGGCACTGCAGGTTGCCTTGAAAATGGCTGAGGTTCTTTCCAAGGAGGAAGCTGTTATTGGCAGAAAACCAAAGCACTGCACATATTCGTAGGCGCTTGCAGAATGTCTACGAAGAGCTAGCAGTGAACAAAAGCACGGTGAGCGGTGGGGCGAGGCGTCTGTCATCATCACAACAAGCTCGCAAAAACGTCCCAAATCTCCCAACTGCGGCCAGTGTAGGAACGTACGGACACTCTCATTCGAGGTAATCTGTGGATCACAAAGAAACCCCCCGCTGTGCAACTGGACATCTCTGCAGGTGGTGCTTACACACTCGTCCACCAGTTAGAGAGTACTCAAAGTTGCGCGGCCGCTGGGTTACGCCGCCTAACGGGAGAGCACAAAGAGCAATGAAGGAACAGCTGTGCGAAATTGCTTACGCGTTACGAGGCTGATTCTGAAAATTTGCTGTCGACATACGTCACAGTCGGTGACACATGGGTTCAGCACTTCGAAACGGAAGCAAAATGGCAAGTTATGAAGTGGTACCACACCATTTATTCTCCGAAGAAAAAGTTCAAAGCCGCACACTAATCCCGTAAAGTCATGCCGACGGTCTTCCGGGAATCTGAAGGAGCGTGGTGCAACGATCAACTCGGAAGTCTATTGTGCTGCCATCTAGTAATCGAGCAAATTACTTCAGCATATTTGTCGCCTCAAAAATGCGAACGAGCTTCTTCTTCTCAACGTCAATGCAAGACGACCCGCAAGTCTGAGCACCCGAGAGGACCTCACAAAACTCATTGGACTGTCCTTCCTCATCCATCCTACAGCCGGTACCTCGCACCTTCCGTCTTACACCTGTTTCGTCCATTGGAGGATGTACTCCACGGGAAGCCGTACGTAGAAGATGGGGAGAGTTGTGATACAGTAAGATGTTGGCTCCGAAATCAACCAGCAGAGTGGTAGCATGCGGGTACAAAGATCCTGTCAGTAATATGGGGTGAGGCCGTCACATTTAAGGGAGATTATGTTGCAAAATAGGATTTTGTAACGAAAAGAGGGGGGTATTAATGGTGTATTGGAATACTGACCAGAACAAAAATGCTTCCAGAAAATAGCCTTGCGTTACTTATTGAACGCTCCTCGTAAATTTTGATCTCCCTATGTAGTGAAAAAATGTAAATGAGCGTTTGGGGACATTGGCTGGGATGCTCTGTACTGTACAGATCCGGCTGCCTTGATACAGGTCTTATTGCATTCGACCCCACATTGGGCGACCTCCGTGCCGGATGAGAATGAAATGATGATGAAGGTAACACAACACCCAGTCCATGAGCGGTGAAAACCGCCACCCAAGCCAGGAATCGAACCCGGTCCCCTTAGGACGGCAATCCGTCACGCTGACCATTCACCTATCGGGGGGACTCACTGTGTAGTGATTGATGCTTTTTTACTCCTTTATCTGTCGTATATCAGACAACTACTGTGTTTTCCGACAGAGGGCACAGCCCTCTGTTGTGTTATGAAGTCGCTGTTAGTCGTGGGAGAAATTTTTTTGATCTTAAATGAGATGATTATTTTGCACCAGAAATACGAGGTATGTTCGGAAAGTAAGTTCCGCTCTGTTGCGAAATGGAAACCACTGTGAAAATCCGATGAAGTTCTAACATTCTGCGTGATGTCTGCTTGTTCTAAGTCGTGTCTCCCTACCACTTTCGCGCAACGACGCTCTGAGCGTGTTTTTTAGGGAATTGACTAGTTTGAACCTGGGACCTGTTGCTGGTAAGGAGACGCAAGACCACACATGACATGTAGAGTTCAGAAGAGTTCAGTGAGACTAGCGATGATATAATCAAATACTTAATGATATCAGCGTCTGCTCCACTGCACTCCCTGTAAAAGAATCTTAATACTAACTAAATTTAGAGGAAGAGGTTCAAGGCTTTCCTATGTTTCGTTAGCTAATAAAATAACGTCGGAAAAGCAGTTAAGTTTACCATTTTATTCTACTCACAAAACATTGTTTTTAAATTGCACTATTGATAAAAAGAAATATTTGAAAACAGGATGATAAAAGCCAACTGCGTTCAACAAAAATGTGAACGAATATTCCCTGAATGGGTTTCCAAGTTCTACAATGGATTGAAGGATGACCTAAGGCATATCACATCTATAATCTAGATTTAAGTTTCATAAAAGAGAAAACTATCAAAATGGTCTACAGTGACCCTCAATTATCTTTAATTACTTATCTATCTTGTCGTAAATTACAGTGGCTGGTGTGGCTTCTCAGTAATTATATAACAGAAAAATCATTGCATTTCACGTAGTAAATGTGAATACCATGGGCTTAAATTAACGATCGACACTAGTATTACGCAAAACGGGGGTGTAACAGACGAGACTTCTGCAGTACTGAGTGAAGCTTTATGCGCTGTTATGTGGCATCGCGTGCGTTCATTACCTTGTCGTTGGTTAGGCAGCGTCAGGGGGCGACAGGCAGCGCAGCTCCACACACCTCGCCCTGTCAGAAGCAACTCTCCTCTGTCCTAACTTCTCCTTACTACAATTTACCAAAGTTGGTTTAAAAAAAAACTATCTGGCTGTGTTTTCATCTGCCCAGTCAGGGTCTCAATGTTAACCTTAAGCTCTATCTACAAAAATTCTGTCGATCCAATGAGAAACGTTATACTTTTTGTGGTGGGGCAATGTAACGTAACAGAGACGCGAAAAAGTCTCACGCTTAAACTTGCAGCTGGTGTAGCCCTTGTAGTGTTATCGTAAGATCTATACTGTCCTTCTGGAGGGCTCTATCATTTAACATGGGCTGGGGGGTGGTCCTGGTGATTGGATGGCGACGTGGGTGTCCGTCCCTTATCATAGGGCCTTCTAGCTTAACACAGTTCTGCTCTCGGCTTCTGTTCTCCTTTGTTCCCTCGGAACTGCGTCTGTTTCACGGTGGGAAGGTATGACATGCATTTAGGCGTTCTTGTGTTAGTTTGTGGTATTCCATTTGCTCACTCGTTGATCGTATTACTTTGGTTAATTTAATGTCATGATTTATTCGGAGTTATGTGACATACTGCCGGATTTGCTTATCACGTCAGGGTTTTCATGGAAGGTGTTGGATTTGCCTAACACCTTACAAAGTGTTGCACAGATGTGTTGGGTAGTGTCCTTAGTATGCCCTTTAGTCGTGGCACGTCATTCTTTTCAATTCTGAGTGCACAGTGAGCACGTATAGATGCCTACAAAATACTGTATCCCACCAAGTATGATGCCCTGGTGAGAGATTTCATCTGATGTGCAGCCCACATGACACAACTGTCATGTGTTTCGCTCTTCACGACAGATCTCGGCCGCTCTTTTCATGGGCAATGGAAATGTTACTGAATCGTTTTCTATGGGAATTTCTGCTCACATGAACCGCTGGCTATGAAGACAATCTTTTGGCACAGACAACGTGCTGCAGACGAGGGTAAATAACTGGCCGAAAGCACTGGCGGCTGCCTTATATGACGAGGGCACTGGAAAGTCGGTACAACGCTACTACAGATGTGTAAGTCGGAGCGGCAACCACACTCATGCTCATAAATTAAGGATAATGCTGATACATGGTGAAACAACGCTCTGATAGGCGGTTTGGGGTTTAAATCACCGCAGGATATGACCATGCAGTGCATTCGACCTGCGGTCATCCATCACACTGTGGCGCTGGCAGCAATCCACATATGTAGAGGTGTGTTGGTGCATGTCAGAGTATGGTGCAGCGAGTAAGTGTGCAAAAGTTTTCAGACGTGCTAATGGTGAATGTGTGTTGAAAATGGCTCTAAGAACACATATTGATGACGTTATGAGGGGTAGAATACTAGGGCGACTGGAGGCTGGTCAAACACAGCAGGCCATATCACAGGCCCTCTGTGAGCCATAAGTGTGATCTCCAGATTAGGGCAACGATTCCAGCAGACAGGAAATGTGTCCAGGCGCTACAGTATGGGACGTCTACAGTGTACAACACCACAAGGAGACCGATATCCCAGAATCAGTGCCCACAGACGGCCACGGAGTACTGCAAGTAGCCTTGCTCGGGACCTTCCCGCAGCCACAGGAACAGTTGTCTCCAGACACACAGTCTACAGATGGCTGAACAGACATGGTTTATTCGCCCGGAGACCTGCAAGGTGCAGTCCACTGACCCCCGGTTACAGGAGAGCCCGTAAAGCCTGGTGTCAAGAATACAGTACATGGTCATTGGAACAGTGGTCCCAGGTTATGTTCGCGGACGACCCTGCATTTCTTTGACAGAGGAACTGTAACAGGTCAGGTGCATCGGGACATCATTTTGCACCAGTATGTCCGTCTTTTCAAGTATGCAGCGGATCCGACCTTCCTCCTGATGGATGATAAAGCACGGCCCCACCGAGCTGCTATAGTGGAGGAGTACCTTGAAACAGAATATATCAGGCTAATGGAGTGGTCTGCCTGTTCTCCAGACTTAAAACCCATCGAGCACGTCTGGGATGCTCTCGGTCGACGTATCGCTGCAGGTCTTCAAACAGGAACTCCGACAGGCACTGGTGCAAGAATGGGAGGCTATACCCCAGCAGCTGCTCCACCACCTGATCTAGAGTATGCCAACCCGCTGTGCGGCCTGTGTGCGTGTGCATGGTGATCATATCCAATATTGATGTCGGGGTACATGTGCAGGAAACAGTAGCGTTTTGTAGTACATGTGTTTCGGGACGGTTTTCTCAACTTATCACCAATACCGTGGACTTATAGATCTGTGTCGGGTGTATTCTCTACGTGCCTATGATATTAGCGACAGTTTTGTGTAGTGCCACGTTGTGTGGCACCTCATTCTGCAATTATCTGCAATTATCCTTAATTTATGAGCATGAGTGTATATAGAGAAACATCTGTAACGTGTAGCTAACTAGGCTTCATATATAGAAACTTTTAAAGCAGTTCATTCTCGACTAGAGGCATGAGGGTCTATGAGATATGGACCATGTATCACAATGCAAACAGTAGCCCGAATGTGAGAGGCTGACAGCCTTTCAGATCAGCGTGAGATTACATGTTCACTTGTGACATGCAGCAATATGCAATTCCGTTTCAGATCACTGTCAGAGTTAAGCAGAATTGCTCATTCCGGCGCTCGGAGTTCTTGACCAATTTCGGACATTTGAAACTGACGGTGATGCTCAGCCACAACCCGAATTACGAATTCCGTCCGTCCGCCGCGCAGATACGGCTCGGCGGAATTCTGGTTGCGGCGCAGAGAAAGTTTGGGGCGCAGCGCTGAGCGGAAATGTTCCTCAATTACGCGGACTCGCTTTCCGCAAGGCACGATGTGTCTGCCTCCGCGTCCGTCTCATCTCCGCAGTAGCTGCGTTCTGATACCTCCCGTCGCTACCTTGGCATCTCTCAGTTAAATCCCGTGGGTAGTAATACTTTATAAGCGCATTATAAATATTTTAATTAATCATCAAGACAGAGAAATTTGTGTCTAACTGTAGGACCAGACGGATACATTTCTATTGTTTGAATAGCAGTACTTGAATCACGGATGCCAGTTCAAAGCAAACACGATATTGGTGTACCTGATGAGTAAAAACACACTCACCGGTAGCTGTCGCTAAGGATTCAGTGCTTAGTAGTGTCCCAGGCCCACTGGCGCTCGATACAGGGTCAACAACAAGCGATTCCGTTGAATGGTGTTGACTGATGACGAAGATCCCGCCAGTGACGGCGAATCAACGACTGTGCCTGTCCGGACCTCCAGGCAGCAGCCCACTCTTCAGCAATCGCTGACTCTATGCTCTTTACTGGCCGGGCTGTAGCTACACTCTTGGAAATTGAAATAAGAACACCGTGAATTCATTGTCCCAGGAAGGGGAAACTTTATTGACACGTTCCTGGGGTCAGATACATCACATGATCACACTGACAGAACCACAGGCACATAGACACAGGCAACAGAGCATGCACAATGTCGGCACTAGTACAGTGTATATCCACCTTTCGCGGCAATGCAGGCTGCTATTCTCCCATGGAGACGATCGTAGAGATGCTGGATGTAGTCCTGTGGAACGGCTTGCCATGCCATTTCCACCTGGCGCCTCAGTTGGACCAGCGTTCGTGCTGGACGTGCAGACCGCGTGAGACGACGCTTCATCCAGTCCCAAACATGCTCAATGGGGGACAGATCCGGAGATCTTGCTGGCCAGGGTAGTTGACTTACACCTTCTAGAGCACGTTGGGTGGCACGGGATACATGCGGACGTGCATTGTCCTGTTGGAACAGCAAGTTCCCTTGCCGGTCTAGGAATGGTAGAACGATGGGTTCGATGACGGTTTGGATGTACCGTGCACTATTCAGTGTCCCCTCGACGATCACCAGTGGTGTACGGCCAGTGTAGGAGATCGCTCCCCACACCATGATGCCGGGTGTTGGCCCTGTGTGCCTCGGTCGTATGCAGTCCTGATTGTGGCGCTCACCTGCACGGTGCCAAACACGCATACGACCATCATTGGCACCAAGGCAGAAGCGACTCTCATCGCTGAAGACGACACGTCTCCATTCGTCCCTCCATTCACACCTGTCGCGACACCACTGGAGGCGGGCTGCACGATGTTGGGGCGTGAGCGGAAGACGGCCTAACGGTGTGCGGGACCGTAGCCCAGCTTCATGGAGACGGTTGCGAATGGTCCTCGCCGATACCCCAGGAGCAACAGTGTCCCTAATTTGCTGGGAAGTGGCGGTGCGGTCCCCTACGGCACTGCGTAGGATCCTACGGTCTTGGCGTGCATCCGTGCGTCGCTGCGGTCCGGTCCCAGGTCGACGGGCACGTGCACTTTCCGCCGACCACTGGCGACAACATTGATGTACTGTGGAGACCTCACGCCCCACGTGTTGAGCAATTCGGCGGTACGTCCACCCGGCCTCCCGCATGCCCACTATACGCCCTCGCTCAAAGTCCGTCAACTGCACATACGGTTCACGTCCACGCTGTCGCGGCATGCTACCAGTGTTAAAGACTGCGATGGAGCTCCGTATGCCACGGCAAACTGGCTGACACTGACGGCGGCGGTGCACAAATGCTGCGCAGCTAGCGCCATTCGACGGCCAACACCGCGGTTCCTGGTGTGTCCGCTGTGCCGTGCGTGTGATCATTGCTTGTACAGCCCTCTCGCAGTGTCCGGAGCAAGTATGGTGGGTCTGGCACACCGGTGTCAATGTGTTCTTTTTTCCATTTCCAGGAGTGTATTTGTATGCGCCCAGAACCGAAGTGGTTTGTAGATCCCGCAGCGTCACGTAGTCCCTTTGCCCTACTGCTGAAGAGGCCTCCTTGTTCTGGGTTACACCTCTAGTTTCCGAACCGTGGTCAAACAAACGAGCTGAAGGCTGCCAGGTGGCAGAATGGTGAAGCAGCAGTTTGGCTGCAGTCGGTAGTCATTTGTGATCATCAGGCAGGAGCTTGCGGGACCGGACCAACGGTGTCAGACGTAATATATGCTACAGATGTAATTATTCCAGAATTAATTTCCTCTCTGTAGTGGAGTTTGCACCGATATGAAATTTCCTGGCGGATTGAAACTGTGTACCACACTGGGACTTGGACTTGTGGTCCTGCTCCTGGTATTAATCTGCCAGGAAGTTCATTGTTACAATTATTATTCTTTTTTTTCGCTTTCGCCATGGTCCTGCAGCGATTGTAGGGTCGGCGTGATTACAACGGACTTGGCTATGTTACTGTTAGGGATGGCCGGATGCCCCTCCTGCCGCCACCCCCTCCCCCCACGGCAGAATCGGTGTACCCCAACTGTCTGTGTCTAGTGTAATTCGTGAAATGATGCAGACTTGTTTCAAATGTCTGTGACGCGTTTAACTAAGGTGGATCGTGGGGACTAGCCCAGTATTCACCTAGTGGGATGTGAAAAACCGCCTAAAAACCACATCCAGGCTGGCCGGCACACCAGCCCTCGACGTTAATCCGCCGGGCGGATTCGATCCGGGCCGGCGCGCCTACCCGAGTCCAGGAAGCAGCGCGTTAGTGCTCTCGGCAACCCTGGCAGGTATTGTTATTGTCATTATTGTTATTACATTATTTATGTAATAGATATGTCTAGTATATTGTAGAATATTTGATGAGCGACAACAATGTCAAAGGTAATATAGGTCGTTTGCTGAAGAAGTGGTTTTGCGTAACACTCATTCCATTGTTGTTTAGTACTCGTCCATACGGTAGGATTAATAGAGGAGATACAGGGCAGCCATAGGGCAGTAGCACATTTTGTTCCAGGTTTCATTCAGGAAGCACAAGAGCCCTAGGCAAGTCTCACTACACTCAAGAGGCATACTCTGCAAGAGAGCTTATATTCCAGGAATAATTAGCAACATTTGTTTCCTCCTACATAGGCTACATCTCGTGACATGAATACGGCCATAGTTCAGAGAAATTAGAGCTCAAAAAAATTTTTACTGATGCTCGTAAGCATCTGCCTGCAGGAAACTATCCAAGTGAAATATCCCCTTAGAAAAATTTATAAATGATAGAGCCGGGAAACCTCTGCGTTATTTGATTTTCAAACAGCTGAGCCAAACTGAACGTACTCAGACATTTCTCTCTTTACTTATTCTGATCAACACTAAACTGACACACAAATATTTAGCGCAACGCAATCTGACTTTCAAGAATCCCTACAAAAGAATGGCCCTGACTAACAATAACCTATATCTTTCACGAATCACTTACCTCACAAAAATCCTCGTTACTCAACTACTGCAATACAGCGAGCGCCAATACTGCCAGCTAAATAAAAGATTCTAACTACTGAAGGCACTAACTACTGATAGGCATAGTTAGCAATTGAATGATTTTGATAGAGAACAAACAATGTATTTACCTTAATGGTGTTCAAAAGTCATATATATCATTTCATGACATCCAGTCTTACAAATTTCCTTTTTCTGACGGAGAAACGTCCAGATCGTCCGCTCTCAAAACTCTGCCATCTGTCTCCCCATGTCCGCCACTGCTCGCGGCTCACCTCCAACTGCGCAACGCTACGCGCTGTTAACAGCCAACTGCCCAACACTACAATAGCAACTATTCCAACAATGCAAATCAGCCACAGACTGCACAGAGCACAGTCAGTGATTTTCATACAGAGCGCTATGTGGCGCTACCAACATAATAACCTAAACAGCTTACTTACACAAGTACCACAACTACTCTACCCCGCACTCCGTACGATGGCTTGCTGAGTAAAGATATTGAATTCAGAGGTGATGTACGTAACGGGAGTTTGCGGTGCGACGAACTTCATGTTTCACAAATTAATGGAAGATAGTAATAGAAACACGCAGTTATGTTGCTTCTAGTGGGTGTCGGAACACTGTAAATACTGTAGGTATCATATACTGAACTGCATGTTTTGACGGTTATGTTAGTCTTGAAGAAAATTTGAAGACTTATCGGAAACCGTACGTGATTAAGCACCATAATCCTGCTGACAGTGGTCCTACCAAGCCCATCGGTAAATCGAAGCAGCGTCCCACACCTGACGCGCTGTGCTACGCTGTGCTGCGCAAAACCAGTAAGTGAGGATCGTGCAGCGTGGCGCGTCCGATGCAGATGGCAAACAACTCCGCTCTGATCACTGTCCCGTATCAACAAAAAGGTCTGCACATTGCGTACATCAAGGGAAATGCTTACATGCTGCTCGCCACATTTGCATAGGGTTTCTTGCTACTAAGCTAGAACAAGATGGCAGTATACCGATAAGAATATGTATAATTTAATTTATATTCGGTCTCAAAATTATCAAAAATACAATACTTGGTAGCTCTACAAAAAGAAAACAGTAATTATTTGATCTGAAACATAATGATCATCTCATAAAAAGTACTCTACTGGCCATTAAAATTGCTACACCAAGAAGAAATGCAGATGATAAACGGGTATTCATTGAACAAATATATTATACTAGAACTGACATGTGATTACATTTTCACGCAATTTGGGTGCATAGATCCTGAGAAAGCAGTACAACAACCTCTGGACGTAATAACAGCCTTGTTACGCCTGGGCAATGAGTCGAACAGAGCTTGGATGGCGTGTACAGGTACAACAGCCCATGCAGGTTCAACACGATACCACAGTTCATCAACAGTAGTGACTGGCGTATTGTGACAAGCGAGTTGCTCGGCCACCATTGACTAGATGTTTTCAATTGGTGAGAGATCTGGAGAATGTGCTGGCCAGGGCAGCAGTCGAACATTTTCTGTATCAAGATAGGCCCGTACAGGACCTGCAACATGCGGTCGTGCATTATCCTGCTGAAATCTAGGGTTTCGCAGGGATCGAATGAAGGGTAGAGCCAGGGTCGTAACATATCCGAAATGTAACGTCCACTGTTCAAAGTGCCGTCAATGCGAACAAGAGGTGACCGAGACGTGTAACCAATGGCACCCCATACCATCGCGCCGGATGATACGCCAGTATGCCGATGACGAATACACGCTTCCAATGTGCGTTCACCGCGATGTCGCCAAACACCGATGCTACCATCAGATGCTGTAAACAGAACATGGATTCATCCGAAAAAATGACGTGTTACCATTAGTGCAACCAGGTTCAAATGGTTCAAATGGCTCTGAGCACTATGGGACTCAACATCTTAGGTCATAAGTCCCCTAGAACTTAGAACTACTTAAACCTAACTAACCTAAGGACATCACACACACCCATTCCCGAGGCAGGATTTGAACCTGTGACCGTAGCAGCCCCGCGGTTCCGGACTGCAGCGCCAGAACCGCACGGCTACCGCGGCCGGCCAACCAGGTTCGTCGTTGAGTACACAATCGCAAGCGCTCCTGTCTGTGATGCAGCGTCAAGGGTAACCGCAGACATGGTCTCTGAGCTGATAGTCCATGCTGCTGCACGATCCGTTACAGCTATCAGGATTAGGTGCCTGTCATCTCGACTGCTAGTGATAGGAGGCCGTTGGGATTCAGCACGGCGTTCCGTATTAACCTCCTGAACCCACCGACTGCATATTCTGCTAACAGTCGATGGATCTCGACCAACGCGAGCAGCAATTGCGCGATACGATAAACCGCAGTCGCGATAGGCTACAATCCGACCTTTATCAAAGTCGGAAACGTGCTGGTACGCATTTATCCTTCTTAAACGAGGCATCACAACAACGTTTCAGCAGCTAGCGCTGGTCAACTGCTGTTTGTGTATGAGAAATCGGTTGGAAATTTTCCTCATGTCAGCACGCTGTAGGTGTCGCCACCGGCGTCAGCCTTGTATGAATGCTCTGAAAAGCTAATCATTTGCATATCACAGCATCTTCTTCCTGTCGGTTAAATTTCGCGCCTGTAGCACGTCATCTTCGTGGTGTAGCAATTTTAATGGCCAGTAGTGTAGAAAAAGGACGAGTGGTCGAAGTCTTCCAAAGACAGGCCACAAAAGTTTTCTCCATCATCGATAAGCAGGTCACTCTAAAAATTATTTCCGCCATATATCTTTCGACTTTTTAGCATTGTTGTCTCCCAACGATGACTTTTCTACGTTTTTTCTCCGTGCTACTGATAATGAAATGTTACATAAACAGCACTTACAATTTTCAGAGTTACATCTTCCAGTTTTACTATCGCACAGGTGCACACGGGGACCATGCTGTAAACCTACAAATAGCCTGCGCTATTCTGAGCTGCTATGCGCTGCAAGTGTGTGCTGCATCGATCTGTGTTGGCATTTGGTGCGGGTTCCAGATTTGGTGCATTATATTATACATAAATAAGTTGAAAGAATAGTCAATGGTCATATCTGTGAGTGACACCACACTTTCAGAAGTAAATTAATTTTTTGTTAATCTTGTAACGGTCATGTTCTCCTAATTTGACGTACATGGCATTTGAATAATATTTCTCATATTTTCTTTCAGTTTTTAACTGATAAAATTTTGATCTGGAATTAAATAGTAGCAGTAAATTAAAAATTACTGGTCACCTTATGAAGTCTAATAAACGTAATTGGAATAATACCGAAAACTCTTCATGAAAGAATAATATCTGTAGATGTGGTCAAGTTGTACTATTGGCTTGAAAAAGTTATTGAGGTGAACCGGTGGCGAGACACTGAACTGTGCGGTACGATCACGATTAAAGAGCGGTAGTGGTCGCGCTTTCAATTAACCGCCCTGTAACGTGGCGTTGACAGAAGCTGCGATTGACGCACCTAACTGCTCGTCGCTGTGATGAAGCGGCGCAGACAGAGGGGGGATGAGACCCAAATGAGAGGGCTATACCGAGTGGACTGCTGCATCATTCATCTAATTTTTTGGAAATGCGTCACTAGGTGCGGTTTCCAGAAGGATTAGGTTTCAGATGTTTCACTGCCCCTTTTTATGTATAAAAACAAAAAATAACATATTAAATTTCTTAATGAAACTAAAACTTGTCTAGAAGTACAATAATAATTCCATGTTTCCCAACAGCCTGGCGCAAGATTTTCGGCCGGACGCCACTTCAGCAACTTGCGAGTCCCTAACCTACCACCAGCATTCCTAATGGAGGAAGTGGCCTTCTGTTTGCCGTGGAAAGCCTATTAAGTGTCGTTTCTGACGAATTTTCACATCGCTGAGAGGTGAAGGCTGTGTGGAAGGAACACTGAAATATTCCCTCGTCCGACCAGAATTAGATCCTGCCACTTTTCAGTATCCAGACGTGAGCCTTACATCAACCACCAAACCCGACCTTGTAGTTAAATACAGTACTTTACCCATTACACGAACAGTTCCTCAGTTTTGGAAAGTGCATCAGTGGGTAGACTAGTAGAAACGGATCCATTGTTCTCGTTATTTTTAACCTTTCAGACGATGTGGTTCTGTTTGAAGCCAACTAGGACTTTCACATTTCGTGGCATATGCACTGGAGTTACATCTGCAGCGACCTTGTACGTCCCCAGTTGATCTTCCCCAACGGCGGCTGCAGCATCAACAGCTTCATATATGTTTCGAATCCTAACACTTAGACGAGCAAATGTAGCAGCCAGTTTTGTATGCAGTGCACGACCGTCTTAATTTTCAAATTTTGATTAATTCTGACTCTCTAAGGCATCTTTTGCGCATGGATTAGATACAGAAATCTGTCCTGTTCAAATTCATACCCTGTCTATTGCGACAGTAAGTAAATTTATGTATTTATTTTCATAATTATTTTGTTGGTTCCTTATGAAACCACTGCGGCTACAATGGCAGCAAGAGTATCTGTCACATTTTGCATTTCCAGTTTCACAAGATGTACTCTCACAGAATAAAGGAAGAGGATATCCTTGAGGGCTTTTGGAAGGGATTTCTCACTCATATTGTGAAAGTTGAGATGATAAGATAGCTGAGTACAGAGATCTCGATTTTCGAACGAAAAATTCATTACGCCTTGCATTATTTCACCAAGTGAGCGCAAAGAACCACCAGTAAAAAAAAATTTATAGCTACACTACTGGCCATTAAAATTGCTACACCAAGAAGAAACGCAGATGATAAACGAGTATTCATTGGACAAATATATTGTACTAGAACTGACATGTGATTACAGATGCCCATGCAGCTTCAACACGTTACCACAGGTCATCAAGAGTATTGTGACGAGCCAGTTGCTCGGCCACCATTGACCGGACGTTTTCAATTGGTGAGAGATCTTTAGAATGTGCTGGCCAGGGCAGCAGTCGAACATTTTCTGTATCCAGAAAAGCCCGTACAGGACCTGCAACAATGCGGTCGTGCATTATCCTGCTGAAATGTAGTGTTTCGCAGGGATCGAATGAAGGGTAGAGGCACGGGTCGTAACACATCTGAAATGTAACGTCCACTGTTCAAAGTGCCGTCAATGCGAACAAGAGGTGACCAAAACGTATAACCAATGGCACCCCATACCATCACGCCGGGTGATGCGCCAGTATGGCGATGACGAATACACACTTCCAATGTGCGTTCACCGCGATGTCGCCAAACACGGATGCGACCATCATAATGCTGTAAATAGAACCTGGATTAATCCGAAAAAGTGACGTTTTGCCATTCGTGCAGCCAGGTTCATCGTTGAGTAAACCATCGCAGGCGCTCCTGTCTGTGATGCAGCGTCGGTCTCCTAGCTGATAGTCCATGCTGCTGCAAACGTCCTCGAACTATTCGTGCACATGGTTGTTGTCTTTCAACGTCCCCATCTGTTGCCTCAGGGATCGAGACGTGGCTGTACGATCCGTTACAGCCATGCGAATAAGATGCCTGTCATCTCGACTGCTAGTGATTCGAGGCCGTTGGGATCCAGCACGGCGTTCCGTATTAACCTCCTGAACCCACCGACTCCATATTCTGCTAACAGTCAATGGATCTCGACCAACGCGAGCAGCAATGTCGCGATACGCTAAACCGCAATCGCGGTAGGCTACAATCCGACCTTTACCAAAGTCGGAAACGTGATGGTACGTATTTCTCCTCCTTACACGAGGCATCACAACAACGTTTCACCAGGCATCGCCGGTTAACTGCTGTTTGTGTATGAAAAATCGGTTGGAAACTTTCCTCATATCAGCACGTTGTAGGTGTCGACGCCGGCGCCAACCTTGTGTGAATGCTCTGAAAAGCTTATCATTTGCATATCACAGCATCGTCTTCCTGTCGGTTAAATTTCGCGTCTGTAGCACGTCATCTTCGTGGTGTAGCAATTTTAATGGCCAATAGTGTATTTTTCCAGCTGACAATCATGCGACAGAAGCAAGCATCCGTCAGTACATGGCACCTCAAAGCATTATGTTCACTGTAGCACAAAGAAGAAACATAACAGAAACAGATGAAATTGTCATCTCTGTCAAGTAGCGCTAAGACTGACTTCAGAAAGGAACTGAATTTTAACTTATCGCCAAAAGTTACGACATTTCATTCACAGGGGCTATATTTGAAACCACCCTGTATGTGTTCAATTAATGTATGTAACACCTGTTTTCCACACTCGTGTCTCAATGTATGACTAATAATCCTACAAAAACAAGAAAAATAAAAAATTAATTTTTAATATATGGAAAATGAAGGGGTTAAGGTCCATCCCCAACACGTGACGAGGCCACTGCTCCACTGTGAGAGTTCTGGGATAAATAAGTATCTAGGACAAAGTCATGCTCACCTGGGCCATAGGGAACTACTTCCTCCTATCCCTCTTCTTGCTTAGTGCCATTATGTCAGTTTCATCATCTGAGGTCTGTGCTCCACAGCGAAAAGAGCACCATGAAATACCGGCAGCAGTTATCGGCCTCCTCAAAGATTAAGTAGAAGAGTATTTGTCTATCCATAAACATTAATATTATTATTAACATCCTAAGTGTTAAACTTATATATTTTTATATTAGACAATGAAAACAGAACAGCTATCGATATCGAAAGTCGTAACATTATTACAGTAGATCTAGATTTCAGCTATTACATAGACATCTTCAGTGCTAAAAATTACGAAACAGGAGTATCAGGAACAAATATAAGACAGTTAACGACTCGTAATTGCAAACATGAGCAGCACACAGTTATATACGTATAACAAGGGTTATTTTAGTCTAAAGTGTTACACAGTAAACAATATCGGTTCATGTGGAACATAATTTTTTTAGAAATGTACTGAACAATAAAAGCACAAGTAATGGTTAAACCATATAAAACAAAGGAAACATGTGTGATGACAGAAGTACAACACGTTCAGCAACAGTAACTACAAAATAGTATGTAGTGTATTTCTGCATAACAAACTAATGGAAGAAGAGCCATTTACAAATTTCATACAACAGCGCGAAGTACAATATTAAAATTATGTACCAAAATAATTAAAATGTAAATGAAAATAATACAGTAAAATATGGTGCGCCCTCTCTATGCATAAACGACAATCACACAAGTCGTACAAATACATTAGCGCCATTGCTGGGCTTGAGGTATAAACATGTGAAATAAAACTACATTATAATTTCGAAGGGTATGAAGCTAGCCAGTGGCAAATAAAAAATCAACAAAGAAGTAAAATAAAGAAATGTATTAGAGTTATGGGATATAAATATGTTCAAACAAACGGGGGTTAAGGTGAGGCCGTGGTTTTATTCAAACGTGCATCACCACTGGGCGAAGGCAAGTCATGAAACCATCTAAGGAATAGGATAGCCATGCTTAGTATAATTTTTTGATACTATGTCCCCAGAAGCAATACAAATATGAAAGGCATCCATAAAACGTATAATGTAGCGGCTTGAAAAGGCAAACACCCCACTGACACGATTTATACTTCCGATATGCACCATGCTGTGGCGATACCAGAAACTCTGGTAATACATTAAGTAATGGGACAGATATTATTGTGGGCTATAAATGAACAGTATTACAATTTCAGTTACTGTGAAATGTATAGCGTAGTGAGATGTAGTAGTCCTTATGAGGGCGAAAACAATAACAAAGTAAATAAAAAAGCAGTACTCAAATAATGACGTGTTAATCGGCCAAATAAGTAAGTGACGTGGGTACGGACTTATAGTGAGTTGCATTTAGTTACTTCCCCGTGTTTTTACAAGATGTTCCTTAAAGTCCGGAACCGCGCTGCTGCTACGGTCGCAGGTTCGAATCCTGCCTTGGGCATGGATGTGTGTAATGTCCATAGCTTAGTTAGCTTTAAGTGGTTCAAAGTCTAAGGCACGGATGACCTCAGATGTTGTCCCATAGTGCTTAGAGCCAGTTGATTTTGTTCCTTAAAAAGTTCCCAGAAGTGGGCATGTTTCATTACGATTCGCTCATTGAGCAAGTGGACGTCAGAGAAACTTTTATGACTAAAAATCTCGACCTCTTCCAATAGGAATAACAATGACAACACGTAAAAATTAAAACGTCAGGAATGATGAGGAGTTTCGAAAATTCTCAGAGCTAATTGGATGTGGTTTATTCGCATCTGTAGGTTGCACTTCAATGTTGATGCATCTTCAAGTATATCTGTCAAAAATACAAATCACTGTGTGACATTTTTGGGATGGAATCACCTCATTACTCTTGACTTACGTGTTGTTGAAATTTTTACGTTAATTTGAATGGTTACTGAGTGTAGAGTGTTGCAATGTTCATTCACATTATCTCTGAGCTAGGACTACCCTCCCCAGAAAGTTGTTTGATTCTCCCAATAGGTCCATAAAACACCCCTTCTCTGCTTGTTGCAACAACTTAACATTTGACAAGCCAGATAGGACTGCCTATGCGCTCTGGATCAGATGAGCGGGAAAATTTGATTTTTCTACTGCAGCTCTCCGTTCGAGCGCTAGATGTTCGTTGCAGAGAACTTCAATTCTGCGTTCAGTTTGTCCGACATAAAATGCGTCGCAAGCGGGCGCAGTACTTTATATACTCCCGATTCTTGTAGGATATATTTCTTGTCCACGCTAATAACGAAAATCAACTCTAAGTTATTAGCAGTTTAAAAAGAAAATGCTAATTTTATACTTCCCGAAAATTGATGCAATATTTGTGCTAAGGATCCCGTAGTACGGCAATGAAAAGTATCTCTTGTTACTGACTTCATCCACGAGTTTGAATCCTCTTTTAGTTCTGTATTGTTACTGCAAATCATTTTGAGAAAGTGATAATTTCAACAACCTGTTACAATCAAAATGAAAGAAAGCACTTTTATTGTGAAGTGGATTACTTGACTCGTACTTTACTAGTATTTATTATTATGCCTCACAGCTATGAACTCGTGATACTTTTTATTGTTTTGGTGGAATACAGGCTCCAAGGGGAAAAAGTTTTCCTCTGGCATAAATGCTTTCTTGTTCTGTCAACTTGAAGCTCCCAGCTCCTCGCACTCAACCTTTCACATAACACACTATATTCTCTAGAGGTGTTACAATGTCTATATTCCTGGCGAACATCAAAAATAACTATGCTGTTGTCGCAATACACAGAACCAGTAAGGCGATATCTCTATATCAAAGCGACTTTCCAGCATGACCGTAAAACACAATGATAGATGTAACATTATCCCACTCATTACGCGGTATTGTGAATCTTGTAAGTCAACACGGGAAAGACATAATAGTTTCCTAACCCAGTCGTCTACGTAGAGGAAGGAAAAGAACCACTTCATTCTGTGAAGCTTGTATGAAAAACAAGGAGACCAGAAAGATGGAATGAATAAACTAGAGTCCTCTTAGACGTAAATAGCGACAAAAGTAATGCATACAGTGTGTTAGTGGTACAAGTGCAGATATCAAGATCATTGCTACCTTACATGTACCCACTTCAATGTGTTGGTTGTTTTCTCTGCATCTAACAGTCTTCCCACAAATACATCATATAATTACCTGATGTTTCCTGCATGGTCGTCACTGCACCACTAAATAGACGACACCTTTCAGGAAAAATTACACTTTTCTGCTCATGTGTCCACATTTCAACGCCTGACCTGCTGCCCAGGCGCAAACAAGAATTAATGGCTTGCGCTTGCCACATGTACTTGGAGGTAATCACCAACTTAAAAACATAATAGCTATAATTATTAGTCGGCAGGTGAAGTAAATATTGATGTAACGTTGTTCAGTATACTGTCCTCTGTTACTGTTACAAATGTTTGCACTTGTTCTCCTAACACTCTGTATAATACATTACATAATGTCTACACCACAATTGACTGACATTATTTACTCTTCCTCATAGAAAATTTGAGGAATTTATAATACTGTCATCTACAACTAATGAGTACAAAAGGCTGTCATGTTACAGTAGCACAAGTAGTCGATCAGAATAGTAACTAATCACGGGAAAGAGATATTTAATCAGTTTTGTAAAATTAGAGATGTACATGTCACATCACGCCACAAAAGCTTAACACTAAAGCGAATGGGCCAGTACAAATTTAACTAGAAATTACCTCATATAGAACGCAATATCCCAGAACATATCAAATTCCTCAATAGACAATTATTACATCACACTCCCCCCACCCATGAACCATGGACCTTGCCGTTGGTGGGGAGGCTTGCGTGCCTCAGCGATACAGATAGCCGTAGCGTAGGTGCAGCCACAACGGAGGGGTGTCTGTTGAGAGGCCAGACAAACGTATGGTTCCTGAAGATGGGCACCAGCCTGTTCAGTAGTTGCAGGGGCAACAGTCTGGATGATTGACTGATCTGACCTTGTAACACCAACCAAAACGGCCTTGCTGTGCTGGTACTGCGAACGGCTGAAAGAAAGGGGAAACTACAGTCGTAATTTTTCCCGATGGCATGCAGCTTTACTGTATGGCTAAATGACGATGGCGTCCTCTTGGGCAAAATATTCCCGAGGTAAAACAGTACCCCATTCGGATCTCCGGGCGGGGACTGCTCAAGAGGACGTCGTTATCAGGAGAAAGAAAACTGGCGTTCTACCGATCGGAGCGTGGAATGTCAGATCCCTTAATCGGGCAGGTAGGTTACAAACTTTAAAAAGGGAAATGGATGGGTTAAAGTTAAATATAATGGGAATTAGTGAAGTTCGGTGGCAGGAGGAACAAGACTTCTGGTCAGGTGAATACAGGGTTATAAATACAAAATCAAACAGGGGTAATTCAGAAGTAGGTTTAATAATGAATAGGAAAATAAGCTACTACAAACAGCATAGTGAACGCATTATTGTGGCCAAGATACATACGAAGCCCACGCCTAACACAGTAGTACAAATTTATATGCCAACTAGCTCCGCAGATGGCGAAGAGACTGATGAAATCTATAACGAGATAAAAGAAATTACTCAGATAGTGAATGGAGATGAAAATTTAATAGTCTTGGGTGACCGGAACTCGATAGTAGGAAAATGAAGAGAAGGAAACGTAGTAGGTGAATATGGAATGAGAGTAAGGAATCAAAGACGTAGCCGCCTGGTAGAATTTTGCACAAAGCATAACTTAATCATAGTTAACACTTGGTTCGAGAAGGTTGTATACATGGAAGAAGCCTGGAGATACTGGAAGATCTTAGATAGATTATATAATGGTAAAACAGAGATTCAGGAACCAGGTTTTACATTGCAAGACATTTCCAGGGGCAGATGTGGACTCTGACCACAATCTATTGGTTATCAACTGTAGATTAAAAGTGAAGAAACTGCAAAAAGGTGAGAATTTGAGGAGTTCGGACCTGGATAAGCTGAAAGAACCAGAGGTTGTAGAGAGCTTCAGGCAGAGCATTAGGGAACGATTGACAGGAATGGGGGAAAGAAATACAGTAGAAGAAGAATGAGTAGGTCTGAGAGACGAAATAGTGAAGGTAGCAGCGGACCAAGTAGGTAAAAAGACAAGGGCTAATAGAAATCCTTGGGTAACAGAAGAGATATTGAATTTAATTGATGAAAGGAGAAAACACAAAAATGCAGTAAACGAAGCAGGCAAAAAGGAATATAAACGTCTCAAAAATGATATCGACAGGAAGAGCAAAATGGCTAAGCAGGGACGGCTAGAAGACAAATGTAAGGATGTAGAGGCGCATATCACTAGGGGTAAGATGAAGGAAAATTAAAGAGATCTTCGGAGAAAAGAGAACCACTTGCATGAATATCAAGAGCTTAGATGGAAACCCATATCTAAGCAAAGAATGGAAAGCAGAAATGTGGAAGGAGAATATAGAGGGTCTATACAAGGGCGATGTTCTTGAGGACAATATTATTGAAATGGAAGAGAATGTAGATGAAGATGAAATAGGAGGTATGATACTGCATGAAGAGTTTGACAGAGCACTGATAGACCTAAGTGGATACAAGGCTCCTGGAGTAGACAACATTCCATTAGAAATACTGACAGCCAGGCCTAACAAAACTCTACTATCTGGTGAGTAACATGTGTGAGACAGGACAATTACCCTCAGACTTCAAGAAGGATATAATAGTTCCAATCCCAAAGAAAGCAGGTGTTGACAGATGTGAAATTTACCGAACTATCAGTTTAATAAGCCACGGCTGCAAAATAATAACACGAATTCTTTACAGACTATGGAAAATATGGTAGAAACCGACCTCGTGGAAGGTCAGTTTGGATTCCGTAGAAATGTTGGACCACGTGAGGCAATACTGACTCTATGACTTATCTTAGAAAATAGATTAAAGGACAGGCAAACCTACGTTTCTAGCATTTGTAGACTTCGAGAAAGCTTTTGACAATGTTGACTGGAATACTCTCTTTCAAATTCTGAAGGTGGCGGGGGTAAAAACAGGGAGCGAAAGGCTATTTACAATTTGTACCGAAACCAGATGGCAGTTATAAGAGTCTAGGGGCACGAAAGGGAAGCAGTGGTTGGGAAGGGAATGAGACAGGGCTGTAACCTATACCCGATGTTATTCAATCTGCATATTGAGCATGCAGTAATGGAAACAAAACAAAAATTCGGAGTAGGAAATAAAATCCGTGGAGAAGAAATAAAAACTTTGAGGTACCACGATGACATTGTTATTCTGTCAGAGACAGCAAAGGACCTGGAAGAGCAACTGAACGGAATGGACAGTGTCTTGAAAGGAGGGTATAAGATGAACATCACCAAAAGCAAAACGAGGATAATGGAATGTAATCGAATTAAGTCGGATGATGGTGACGGAATTAGATTAGGAAATGAGATGCTTAAAGTAGTAAATGAGTTTTGCTGTTTGGGGAGCAAAATAACTGATGATGGTCGAAGTAGAGAGGATATAAAATGTAGACTGTCAATGACAAGGAAAGCGTTTCTGAAGAAGAGAAATTTTTTAACATCGAGTATAGATTTAAGTGTCAGGAAATCGTTTCTGAAAGTATTTGTATGGAGTGTACCCATGTATGGAAGTGAAACGTGGACGATAAATAGTTTAGACAAGAAGAGAATAGAAGCTTTCGAAATGTGGTGCTACAGAAGAATGCTGAAGATTAGATGGGTAGATCACATAACTAATGAGGAGGTACTGAACAGAATTGGAGATAAGAGAAATTTGTGGCACAACTTGACTAGAAGAAGGGTTCGGTTGGTGGGTCATACTCTGAGGCATCAAGGGATCACCAATTTAGTATTGGAGGGCAGAGTAGAGGGTAAAAATCCTAGAGGGAGACCCAGAGATGAATACAATAAACAGATTCAGAAGGATGTAGGTTGCAGTAGGTACTGGGAGATGAAGAAGCTTGCACAGGATAGAGTAGCATGGATAGTTGCATAAAACAAGTCTCTGGAGTGAAGACCACAATAACAACAGCATCACGCTACAAATAGCTACCAAGGCTTCCATTAATCCACTACTCTCAACATCATTTCATCTGAGGTGTAAATAGACGTCCTACAAAATATCACATGGCTACAGGGCCTCCAACTATCCTACAGACGCTATCACGCAACTAAGTGTTAACTGTCCGAACAACCACAACTGCGTATTCCGCCAAATTCAGTCAGTTACATGAAATATCAACACCTGTGCACCAGGAACGAATAAATATTTGCTAACCAATAAACACAGAAAAGAACTTGATAAGACAAGAGTTCAGTTAGCTACAGAGATGAGTTTAATAAGAACTACCTGTAATTACGCGAGACATTGTGTCAATATCGGGGAGATCTGAATTGTTATATTAGTTTGAAATACATGATACAATGAGACCGCTTACAGATATTTTTATTGATTACAGTTTCCGATAGATCTACGCTGTCATCATCAGATCTTGCGATCTGTTTAAGGCGGCTTTGAGCCGGTTTGACACCATCTCTGCGTAACATGACGCATGTGTATGTTTGTAAATCTGTTAACGTGTTATGAGATCCGATGATAACGGAATAGATCTGCAGAAACTGGTAATAAATAAAATTTTTTGAAAGTGATCTCGGCGTACCTGATGTATCAGAATAGTATAACAACAATGATATTGATGTCCTATGTAACATTATTGGAACGCTGCGCTGCACACAGAGGATAAAAGCAAAACCCAGTGCCTCTGGTGGCTGGTACGCTAACTCTTTGAGAGCTGAAGTAAACACAGCAGCTCTCGGTAACCGAAGATGTTAGTCGCAACATCTTCCCCCTCTACGGAAGCGAAGCGTCGTCCCACAATCTTGTTAGCAAGTGCACTCGACTTCCAGAGCGTGCTCTACGTTGAGGCAACAGGTCCGCTTTGGCTGGATGCTACTGTTCTTAAGAATGAGACTGAGGCTGGTTCTTTGATACGTATACGTTGACTTTGCTTCTAGGAAAATGAGTGATGGTTTTACTTTGGCAGCCGATACTGCAGTAGTTTGGTCATTCACTAGAATTTCCAGAGTTCGTGCTCTTCTTTCAACGACACGATGGGGCTTTGTTTAAGGCGGTTGTAGGGCTAGTTTGACACTGTCCGTGCGTAACATGAGATGAGTGCATTGTCGCGTCCAGCGAGTGGTGTAGACGGTCATTGACACTGGAGACTGGTGAAAGTCCCTCCAGTCAGCTAATGTGGAGATTACTTACAGGAAATCTGAGTGAAAGTACACTATTCTTGATTTCAAAAAACCGTGGAGGGAGGTACGCCGCTAAGCAAGAGCGCGAGCAGAGTTGGAGCGAATACTAAAAGTCCAGGCCCGAGGCCTGACCTACGTAGACGTCCGCCCTGGACCGTTGCCTGTACTGAACTCACCCACAGGCTTCTCCGCCTTTATGCTGTGCGGAAAGCCACGCCGCCCCTTCCCCATTGGCGCCTCCAGACACCGCTCTGTGCGGCCTTGTGTGTGACTACTCATGGTCACCGCCAAAGCACTGCCGCACCACACAGCTCGACACGTCAGCTCATGTAATGCCTCGTGAATCTGCGTAATGTTTCCGGCCAACGCCCAAAACAACGGCCTTCCTGTGGCGTTTCCTTTGTTCTCTGAGTACTTTCTAGAAAACTTATTCGTTCTGGCTGGTGTTTTGTTGTCTTCCACACGCTGCATTTGTTAAATGTACTGTACAATGTTTCTCAAATATTTCATTCTATTAATTGGAAAACATACACATTTGTTTCACAGTAATGTTCAAAAGACACACATGATTGCTTTACAACTGTTCATGACTGAAATACATATAAATTAACTTCTTTCCTATAAGAGAAACATTAAAATTTTTAATATATTTTTTGTATTTCACACTTAATATCATTGATACATAGTCTAATACCTAGAATAAGAATCATTTTATTTTACAGTATGAGACATTTCTCCTTATCGTACCAATTCTCTTTTCTGGTAGGATATGTATTTATATCATTTTACAATCAATTTTATAATGAATTACACTTGGTTCATTGATGTATACTTCATAACATAATCGCACTTTTAGTACCTGAAAGAGAAAACACTTCACAGTAGTTTTTCCACATTTTCGGCTGTTGTTGTTGTGGTCTTCAGTCCTGAGACTGGTTTGATGCAGCTCTCTATGCTACTCAATCCTGTGCAAGCTTCTTCATCTCCCAGTACTTCCTGCAACCTACATCCTTCTGAATCTGCTTAGTGTATTCATCTCTTGGTCTCCGTCTACGATTTTTACCCTCCACGCTGCCCTCCAATGCTAACTTTGTGATCCCTTGATGCCTCAGAACATGTCCTACCAATCAGTCCCTTCTTCTTGTCAAGTTGTGCCACAAACTCCTCTTCTCCCCAATTCTATTCAATAACCTCCTCATTAATTATGTGATCTACCCATTTAATCTTCAGCATTCTTCTGTAGCACAACATTCCGATAGCTACTATTCTCTTCTTGTCTAAAGTAGTTATCGTCCACGTTTCACTTCCATACATGGCTACACTCCATACAAATACTTTCAGAAGCGATTTCCTGACACTTAAATCTATACTCGATGTTAAATTTCTTTTCTTCAGGAACGCTTTCCTTGCCATTGCCAGTCTACATTTTATATCCTCTCTACTTCGACCATCATCTACATCTACATCTACATCCATACTCCGCAAGCCACCTGACGGTGTGTGGCGGAGGGTACCTTCAGTACCTCTATCGGTTCTCCCTTCTATTCCAGTCTCGTATTGTTCGTGGAAAGAAGGATCGTCGGTATGCCTCTGTGTGGGCTCTAATCTCTCTGATTTTATCCTCATGGTCTCTTCGCGAGATATACGTAGGAGGGAGCAATATACTGCTTGACTCTTCGGTGAAGGTATGTTCTCGAAACTTTGACAAAAGCCCGTACCGAGCTACTGAGCGTCTCTCCTGCAGAGTCTTCCACTGGAGTTTATCTATCATCTCCGTAACGCTTTCGCGATTACTAAATGATCCTGTAACGAAGCGCGCTGCTCTCCGTTGGATCTTCTCTATGTCTTGTATCAAACCCAACTGGTACGGATCCCATACTGCTGAGCAGTATTCAAGCAGTGGGCGAACAAGCGTACTGTAACCTACTTCCTTTGTTTTCGGATTGCATTTCCTTAGGATTCTTCCAATGAATCTCAGTCTGGCATCTGATTTACCGACAATCAACATTATATGATCATTCCATTTTAAATCACTCCTAATGCGTACTCCCAGATAATTTATGGTATTAACTGCTTCCAGTTGCTGACCTGCTATTTTGTAGCTAAATGATAAAGGATCTATCTTTCTGTGTATTCGCAGCACATTACACTTGTCTACATTGAGATTCAGTTGCCATTCCCTGCACCATGCGTCAATTCGCTGCAGATCCTCCTGCATTTCAGTACAATTTTCCATTGTTACAACCTCTCGATACACCACAGCATCATCTGCAAAAAGCCTCAGTGAACTTCCTATGTCATCCACCAGGTCATTTATGTATATTGTGAATAGCAACGGTCCCATGACACTCCCTTGCGGCACACCCGAAATTACTCTTACTTCGGAAGACTTCTCTCCATTGAGAATAACATGCTGCGTCCTGTTATCTAGGAACTCCTCAATCCAATCACACAATTGGTCTGATAGTCCATATGCTCTTACTTTGTTCAATAAACGACTGTGGGGAACTGTATCGAACGCCTTGCGGAAGTCAAGAAACACGGCATCTACCTGTGAACCCGTGTCTATGGCCCTCTGAGTCTCGTGGACGAATAGCGCGAGCTGGGCTTCACATGACCGTCTCTTTCGAAACCCATGCTGATTCCTACAGAGTAGATTTCTAGTCTCCAGAAAAGTCATTATACTCGAACACAATACGTGTTCCAAAATTCTACAACTGATCGACGTTAGAGATATAGGTCTATAGTTCTGCACATCTGTTCGACGTCCCTTCTTGAAAACGGGGATGACCTGTGCCCTTTTCCAATCCTTTGGAACGCTACGCTCTTCTAGAGACCTACGGTACACCGCTGCAAGAAGGGGGGCAAGTTCCTTCGCGTACTCTGTGTAAAATTGAACTGGTATCCCATCAGGTCCAGAGGCCTTTCCTCTTTTGAGCGATTTTAATTGTTTCTCTATCCCTCTGTCGTCTATTTCGATATCTACCATTTTGTCATCTGTGCGACAATCTAGAGAAGGAACTACAGTGCAATCTTCCTCTGTGAAACAACTTTGGAAAAAGAGATTTAGTATTTCGGCCTTTAGTCTGTCATCCTCTGTTTCAGTACCATTTTGGTCACAGAGTGTCTGGACATTTTGTTTTGATCCACCTACCGCTTTGACATATTTTGCTCCCCAAATACAAAACTTCTTTACTACTTTAAGTGTCTCATTTCCTAATCTAATTCCCTCACCATCACCCGGTTTAATTCGACTACATTCCATTATCCTCGTTTTGCTTTTGTTGATGTTCATCTTATATCCTCCTTTCAAGACACCGTCCATTCCATTCAACTGCTTTTCCAAGTCCTTTGCTGTCTCTGACAGAATTACAATGTCATCGGCGAACCTCAAAGTTTTTATATCTTCTCCGTGGATTTTAATACCTACTCCGAATTTTTCTTTTGTTTCCTTTACTGCTTGCTCAATATACAGATTGAATAATATCGGGGAGAGGCTATAACCCTGTCTCACTCCCTTCCCAAGCACTGCTTCCCTTTCATGCCCCTCGACTCTTATAACTGCCATCTGGTTTCTGTACTAATTGTAAATAGTCCTCCGCTCCTTGTATTTTACCCCTGCCACCTTTAGATTTTGGAAGAGAGTATTCCAGTCAACATTGTCAAAAGCTTTCTCTAAGTCTACTAATGCTAGAAACGTAGGTTTGCCTGTCCTTGATCTATTTTCTATGATAGGTCGTAGAGTCAGTATTGCCTCACGTGTTCCAACATTTCTACGGAATCCAAACTGATCTTCCCCGAGGTCGGCTTCTACCAGTGGCTTCTACTAGTGTCATCATTCTTCAACGTTTATCTGTTTTGTCTTAACACTTTTAGAAACACCAGTTCTAACTTCACTTCTAACGTATCTAGCAGGCGCTAGAGCACTGTTAAAAATTATCTCTCCGCTGTCTCTAGTTGTGCTTCTCGTTGGACAGTGCCTGACTATATACCTGTCTGGGCACTAATTTGGAATAGTGTTCTTAACCCATATTTTTCTTCAACAACTTTTACCAATTGTTTTGCACACAAAGTTGAAATAGTCTCGGTAACATTTAAAATATATGTGCATAGACAATATAATATTGCTATAATTACCAAACCAGAGCTGATGAAATCCCAGAAAGAGAAATTGCTTAGCGAGAAGTTGCCGAAGGGACTTCTTTCTTGGTATTCAGTCTCACTTTGTAACTCATCAAGCGTATTCCTGCAGCTGATATGTCACCCAATTGCCGAATTATAGGTTCTAACGGCAGTTTCAGCGTAAGTTCACTTATATTCTTCCTCTCAATATACACCACACAGCAATCTGTTTCGATGCTTAAGTTCGGCCCAATATCACTACTGGAGACATTTGTTCGTATTATATGTTCTGATTGTATCACCATCTAAGCCATATAAACACGAGTTTTATCTAAAAATTTTACTTTCCCTGTGCCTTGGAGCACTATATATGTGGGACTTCCGTCATGACAGATGACGGTAATGCCTTCTTCTACTGGTGCAACAAACAGCCATTCACTATTACGTAATGGTGTCCACAGATTTTCGTTTAACATTATTAGCTTCTGCGTGCAGTCCTTCGGAACTTCTCGCACTGATTGCAGCATATTAGCCTCATACGTCTCATGACCATACGTGAACAATAGTATAATTATCTTCTTGCACATTCTGAGGCTCTGACCTATCGTCTTGCACTGTAACTGCTCGTTATTTAACTTCGCACAATGACGTTTCGCGTTATCAGTTAGCAGTAGCCCCTTCTCTGGGGAAATATACTTTAATAAATGTCTTGTTCTGTCCAATTCTGACGGTAACAATAGTATTTTGTATAAATTATATGCGGCGTTCTCTACTGGCGGGATATTAAGGCTTTCCCAGCAGTGAAAACATACAGATCAACGATTTTGATACAATGGTATCCTTTGTCTACCTTATCTTTGATGTCATCATTTCTTAATTCTAGATATTTACGATCTGCACTGTGCTGATCAGGTGAGGCTCCATAATATCTTTCTGAGTGTTAACAATCGGTGATATTAACATCGTCGTAACTGCCGTCTGCTTCACGTCTGCTGTGCAGCGAGATACCTTAATTTGAGTATTAACTGTATTTTTCTTACTTGTCACTTCTTCTTCCGTGTGTTTTTGCTTTTAGGAAGTTTTAATTGTCGAGTGCTAGCAATAGTGTTCCATAGATGTCGTGTTTGTTTTGAATACAGTCAGAGAGAGTCCCTTTAGTCAACCATAGTGCCAGTAAAAAAAATGGCTCTGAGCACTATGGGACTTAACATCTATGGTCACCAGTCCCCTAGAACTTAGAACTACTTAAACCTAACTAACCTAAGGACAGCACACAACACCCAGCCATCACGAGGCAGAGAAAATCCCTGACCCCGCCGGGAATCGAACCCGGGAACCCGGGCGTGGGAAGCGAGAACGCTACCGCACGACCACGAGATGCGGGCCACAGTGACAGTAGTGCTAGTGTTTGTTTTCAATACAGTCCAGAGACAGGTAGTGCTATTTTCATTGTTTTCTACAAGAAGTGGTTAGCAACCACAGTTTAGTGAATTAGCACTCTTGTTAAAAGTTGATTAACTCTCTACAGTAAATTGATTTCTTAGGATGGATAGGACGTTTGACTGCTGTGTACGGACGCAGGAGGAGCTGGCCACTGTTCGCGAACAGCTGAGCGTGTTGATGGCCGCGGTCAGCCGTCTTCAGGCTTCTGCCTCGGAGTGTAGCGGCAGTGGGGAGACTGGTGCGTCGCATGGTACATCCCACGTATTACATGCTCCACCCACTGTCCCTGCTGTCGAGACATCTTCGCGGGTACCGGGCGCGGTTGGCCACCCTCTCCCCAAGGGGAATGGCGGGTTCAACGGCGTTCGCGGCGCACGAGGCGGAGGGTAAATGTGGAGGCTGGCCCTGTGGCATCGCCCACTCTGCCTGTGAGTGGACATGTGGCTGCTCCTTCAGCAAGGTCCGAGCTGGCACACGGGGGGAGGGGTTTGTTAGTTATTGGGAGCTCCAACGTTAGGCGGGTGATGGAGCCCCTTAGGGAAATAGCGGGAAGGTCGGGGAAGAAGGCCAGTGTCCACTCTGTCTGCTTGCCGGGGGATCTCATCCGAGATGTGGAGGAGGCCCTGCCGGCGGCGATAGAGAGCACTGGGTTCACCCGACTGCAAATTGTTGCTCATGTCGGCACCAATGACTCCTGCCGTCTGGGTTCAGAGGTCATCCTCAGTTCGTACAGGCGGCTGGCGGCATTGGTGAAGGCGGAAAGCCTCGCTCGCGGGGTGGAATCAGAGCTAACTATTTGTAGTATCGTTCCCAGAACCGATCGCAGTCCTCTGGTTTGGAGGCGAGTGGAAGGCTTAAACCAGAGGCTCAGACGATTCTGCGGAGATCTGGGGTGCAAATTTCTCGACCTCCGCTATCGGGTGGAGAAATGTAGGGTCCCCCTGAATAGGTCAGGCGTGCACTACACACCGGAAGCGGCTACAAGGGTAGCGGAGTACGTGTGGAGTGCACATGTGGGTTTTTTAGGTTAGAGAATTCCCTCCCTAGGCCCGACAAGACGCCTCCTGACACGCTGCAAGATAGGAGTAGGCAAAATGTAACAGGGAATAACAATATTAATGTGCTAATAATAAACTGCAGGAACGTCTATAGAAAGGTCCCAGAACTGCTCTCATTAATAAACGGTCACAACGCCCATATAGTACTAGGGACAGAAAGTTGGCTGAAACCAGACGTAAACAGTAATGAAATCCTAAACTCAGATTGGAATGTATACCGCAGAGACAGGCTGGACAGTGAAGGGGGAGGCGTATTTATAGCGATTAGAGGTGCAATAGTATCGAAGGAAATTGACGGAGATCCGAAATGTGAAATAATTTGGGTGAAGGTCACGGTTAAAGCAGGCTCAGACATGGTAATTGGATGTCTCTATAGGCCCCCTGGCTCAGCAGCTGTTGTGGCTGAGCACCTGAAGGATAATTTGGAAAATATTTCGAGTAGATTTCCCCACCTTGTTATAGTCGTGGGTGGAGATTTTAATTTGCCGGATATAGACTGAGAGACACAAACGTTCATAACTGGTGGCAGGTACAAAGAATCCAGTAAAATTTTTTTAAGTGCTTTATCTGAAAACTACCTTGAGCAGTTAAACAGAGAACCGACTCGTGGCGATAACATATTAGACCTTCTGGTGACAAACAGACCCGAACTATTTGAAACAGTGAACGCAGAACCGAGAATCAGCGATCATAAAGCGGCTACTGCATCGATGATTTCAGCCGTAAATAGAAATATTAAAAAAGGTAGGAAGATTTTTCTGTTTAGCAAAAGTGACAAAAAGCAGATTACAGAGTACTTGACGGCTCAACACAAAAGTTTTGTCTCAAGTACAGATAGTGTTGAGGATCAGTGGACAAAGTTCAAAACCATCGTACAATATGCGTTAGATGAGTATGTGCCAAGCAAGACCGTAAGAGATGGAAAAGAGCCACCGTGGTATAACGAGTTAGAAAACTGCTGCGGAAGCAAAGGGAACTTCACAGCAAACATAAACATAGACAAAGCCTTGCAGACAAACAAAAATTACGCGAAGCGAAATGTAGTGTGAGGAGGGCTATGCGAGAGGCGTTCAATGAATTCGAAAGTAAAGTTCTATGTATTGACTTGGCAGAAAATCCTAAGAAATTTTGGTCTCATGTCAAAGCGGTAGGTGGATCAAAACAAAATGTCCAGACACTCTGTGACCAAAATGGTACTCAAACAGAGGATGACAGACAAAAGGCCGAAATACTAAATGTCATTTTTCACAGCTGTTTCTCAGAGGAAGACTGCACTGTAGTTCCTTCTCTAGATTGTCGCACAGATGAAAAAATGGTAGATATCGAAATAGACGACAGAGGGATAGAGAAACAATTAAAATCACTCAAAAGAGGAAAGGCCGCTGGACCTGATGGGATACCAGTTCGATTTTACACAGAGTACGCGAAGGAACTTGCCCCCCTTCTTGCAGCGGTGTACCGTAGGTCTCTAGAAGAGCGTAGCGTGCCAAAGGATTGGAAAAGGGCACAGGTCATCCCCGTTTTCAAGAAGGGACGTCGAACAGATGTGCAGAACTATAGACCTATATCTCTAACGTCGATCAGCTGTAGAATTTTGGAACACGTATTATGTTCGAGTATAATGACTTTTCTGGAGACTAGATAGCTACTCTGTAGGAATCAGCATGGGTTTCGAAAAAGACGGTCGTGTGAAACCCAGCTCGCGCTATTCGTCCACGAGACTCAGAGGGCCATAGACACGGGTTCACAGGTAGATGCCGTGTTCCTTGACTTCCGCAAGGCGTTCGATACAGTTCCCCACAGTCGTTTAATGAACAAAGTAAGATCATATGGAGTATCAGACTAATTGTGTGATTGGATTGAAGAGTTCCTAGATAACAGGACGCAGCATGTCATGCTCAATGGAGAGAAGTCTTCCGAAGGAAGAGTGATTTCAGGTGTGCCGCAGGGGGGTGTCATAGGACCGTTGCTATTCACAATATACATAAATGACCTTGTGGATGACATCGGAAGTTCACTGAGGCTTTTTGCAGATGATGCTGTGGTGTATCGAGAGGTTGTAACAATGGAAAATTGAGCTGAAATGCAGGAGGGTCTGCAGCGAATTGACGCATGGTGCAGGGAATGGCAATTGAATCTCAATGTAGACAAGTGTAATGTGCTGCGAATACATAGAAAGATAGATCCCTTATCATTTAGCTACAAAATAGCACGTCAGCAACTGGAAGCAGTTAATGCCATAAATTATCTGGGAGTACGCATTAGGAGTGATTTAAAATGGAATGATAATATAAAGTTGATCGTCGATAAAGCAGATGCCAGACTGAGATTCATTGGAAGAATCCTAAGGAAATGCAATCCGAAAACAAAGGAAGTAGGTTACAGTACGCTTGTTCACACACTGCTTGAATACTGCTCAGCAGTGTGGAATCCGTACCAGATAGGGTTGACAGGAGAGATAGAGAAGATCCAACGGAGAGCAGCGCGCTTCGTTACAGGATCATTTAGTAATCGCGGAAGCGTTACGGAGATGACAGATAAACTCCAGTGGAAGACTCTGCAGGAGAGACGCTCAGTAGCTCGGCACGGGCTTCTGTTAAAGTTTCGGGAACATATCTTCACCGAAGAGTCAAGCAGTATATTGCTCCCTACCACGTATATCTCGCGAAGAGACCATGAGGATAAAATCAGAGAGATTAGAGCCCACACAGAAGCATACCGACAATCCTTCTTTCCACGAACAATACAAGACTGGAATAGAAGGGAGAACTGATAGAGGTACTCAGGGTACCCTCCGCACACACCGGCAGGTGGCTTGCGGAGTATGGATGTATATGTAGACGTAGATATCGTTTTCGTGCTAGCTCACTGAAAATGCCCGTCAGTTGTATCGACCGTCTGTTCACAGAGATCTGAATTGCGCGTCGCTTTATCCGTTTGCAGTGCTGTTATCTAATTCTACAATGTTTGGCTTAATTGCTTCATTACATGCCTGATGATTTCTTCATTTTTTGCTATGGAGCTTACCGTTTGATTCAGACTAGTCAAGGTTGCTTTAGCTACAGTCACTTGCTCCTTAGAAAGTCTTATTAGCTGCTTCTGTTCTCATTCTAAGGCACCTGTCTTCGCCTTGAAGCAATTAGCGTCATCTTCGTATAGGGATCCGAACTAATTCTTACTGACCTTGCCCATGAAATTTAAGATGCCTCGTTTCTTTATTTGGGATTCATGCCTTGCCAATTGCCCAATCACATCCAGTGCCTTTTCTGTTTTTCCTAGCGCATTTTAAAGCAAGTTCTGCACTGCTACACTTTGTTACACTCATATTCAGTAATGCCAACCTGTCCTCACAATATTCGATTGCTCGCCTCGCCAGAACCTCTGTACGCTCAAATTTCTGTCTTAGTTCCCTTAAGTTAAAATAACTCACAATTTTCCACGTTGAACTGTAAATTTTTACTCGACCTATATTGTCATAAAACAGTCCAGGTGACGATTGGAACTTCGTTACTTGGGTGTACGGTTCTCGTCTGGCGTGCTCAACGCCGATGAGCAGAAGGATAACACCGACGATGGAGTATGAACCAAACATCTGAAATTAGAAAAATTCCTTCATTCTGTTTGCATGATCTGTGATATATTCATTTTGTTTCAGACAGATTATAACGTTAAGCGCCTTTGTTCGTACCACCTTGCTCACGCCTCGCCATTGTGTATCGAAGCTGCGTGTCTTCCTCGTCGTAAGCACTCACCAAACAACTGAACCTTATCCCCGCAACAGAATTCCTTTACATTCTGGGTCTTATCATTATATTCCTTATTTTTTGTTTTACACTGCACATTACTGTTTGTGAAAAGTTATGATACTCGTACCTGTACATATTCGTCATTGCTGACGCTATTGATTGAACTGTTTAACCACATGATATTTGTGTAAACTATTATGTAAAGTCATATGTATGAAAAAATTTGTATTCCTTACTGTATTTTATATATTAGGCTATTGTAAGGTCAGTGCAAAGCCAAAATTTTAACTAGTTATATGATATTTACGTATTAATATTATCTTTTATTTTTGTCTGTATTTTTTTTTTGACGAATTTGGTGGTATTTTCACCACCAATGCTGGCAAAAATACCATCAAATTCTAGCCCGTGGAGGAGGGGCATATGAAAGGTGGCTACACTGAGCTACAGCGCCAGAGATCGCGCCAGAGAGTATTGTTCCGCCGCCTCCACTGGCAGTGATTATTGAGACGTAGCGGCAAGCAGTTCTTGCCGAGAAGTTGTGGTGGACACTGCTTGTCGTGAAGTCGGAGTGAGATGTGATAGTGGAGAGTGTTGTTCCATGTTTTATGCAGTTATTTGATGGGAGAGATAGCAGATGTTATTCTAATGGAGATATTGTAATGATCAGAGTGCATTTCGTCAATATATATGAAGGTAATAAAACTCTATGTTCTTTTATTATTTGTGTGTCTCAAATAATGCATCATTACAGGTTCAGTCAACAAAGCATCTGGCTTGTGTTCTTGTATTAGAGTGTAATTTTGGTTTTCTTGCGCAATTATAGTATTTCTAATTTTTTAATTACTTCAATATAAATGGTACTTGAAATTTCTTGTCTTATTGGAGAAGAACCGTGCCAGATGTGTACGTTGAGTCACACTTCCACACACAGAACAGCTACACTTGTGCTTTGTTGGCTTCGTAGATTTTATAGTTGCTGGGGACTTAATTAATTAATTGTGTTAATGAAAATTTTCATTTCATTCTTTGTTGTTGTTCTATGCAGTCAGATTGCGTACTAATACTAGTCAGGGCCAGCCGTTTACGAGACTTGCGTAAACGGACTCACAGCTACTAAAAATATTTGCATTTGCATTTTATATTATTTAATTAAGCCCCCATGCAACAATTTCTAGCAGCACAGGAAGAGTATCCCGTATAAAACCATGATAACGTGCTCCATTGAGCGTAGGTGGAAGAACAAATTAAAATGAGGTCTAACATGGAAATTAAGCGTTTCCGGACACATGTCCACATAACATCTTTTCTTTATTTGTGTGTGAGGAATGGTTCCTGAAAGTTTGGCCGTACCTTTTTGTAACACCCTGTACACTTTGTTCCTCTGTCCGCCTGGTTTAATAGACCTGCTATGTCAATGCCACACATTTCGAAATCGCGCTCAGGCATCTTCATGATCTCTAGAGGCATATTTACGTGTTCCCTAGTGTGCTTATTCTTTTGACAACTTTCGCATTTCCGGGTATGTTCTTCTACACTACTGGCCATTAAAATTGATACACCAAGAATAAATGCAGATGATAAACGGGTATTCATTGGACAAATATATTATACTAGAACTGACATGTGATTACATTTTCACGCAATTTGGGTGTATAGATCCTGAGAAATCAGTACCCAGAGCAACCACCTCTGGCCGTAATAACGGCCTTGATACGCCCGGGCATTGACTCAAACAGAGCTTGGATGGCGTGTACAGGTACAGCTGCCCATGCAGCTTCAACACGATACCACAGTTCTTCAAGAGTAGTGACTGGCGTATTGTGACGAGGCAGTTGCTCGGCCATCATTGACCAGACGTTTTCAATTGGTGAGAGATCTGGAGAATGTGTTGGCAGTCGAACATTTTCTGTATCCAGAAAGGCCCGTACAGGATCTGCAACATGCGGTCGTGCATTATCCTGCTGAAAGGTTGGATTTCGCAAGGATTGAACGAAGGGTAGAGCCACGGGTCGTAACACATCTGAAATGTAACGTCCACTGTTCAAAGTGCCGTCAATGCGAACAAGAGGTGACCGAGAAGTGTAACCAATGGCACCCCATACCATCGCGCCGGGTGATACGCCAGTATGGCGATGACGAATACACGGTTCCAACGTGCGTTCACCGCGATGTCGCCAAACACGGATGCGACCATCACGATGCTGTATACAGAACCTGGACTCATCCGAAAAAAATGACGTTTTGCCATTCGCAGGCGGTCCTGTCTGTGATGCAGCGTCAAGGGTAACTGCAGCCATGGTCTCCGAGCTCATATTCCATGCTGCTGGCAACATCGTCGAACTGATGGTGCAAATGGTTGTTGTCTTGCAAACGTCCCCATATGTTGACTCAGGTATCTAGACGTGGCTGCACGACCCGTTACAGCCATGCGGATAAGAGGCCTGTCATTTCGACTGCTAGTGATACGTGGCCGTTTGGATCCAGCACGGCGTTCCGCATTACCCTCCTGAAACCACCGATTCCATATACTGCTAACAGTCATTGGATCTCGACCAACGCGAGCAGCAATGTCGCGATACGATAAACCGCAATCGCTATAGGCTACAATCCGACCTTTATCAAGGTCGGAAACGTGATGGTACTCATTTCTCCTCCTTACACGAGGCTCACAACAACGTTTCACCAGGCAACGCCGGTCAACTGCTGTTTTTGTATGTGAAATCGGTTGGAAACTTTCCTCACGTCAGCACGTTGTAGGTGTCGCCACCGGCGCCAACCGTGTGTGAATGATCTGAAAAGCTAATCATTTGCATATGACAGCATCTTCTTCTTGTCGGTTAAATTTCGCAACTTTAGCAATTCATCTTCGTGATGTAGCAATTTTAATGGCCAGTAGTGCATATGTTTCTTCACTCCGTTCCATACTTGCTACTTTTTTATTCACTCATAGGTTCTTCCTACAGCCTGGCGTCCTCCATCGAGGGAATCGTAAAACTTTAGATTTCAGTCGTACTTACTTCTTCCACCATTCCCGACTCAGCTTTCTCTTGTTTCTGGATATACTTTTCTATATATGTGATGCATTTTTGGCATTCCTGAATTATATCTTTCACTGTTCTTAGATCAGCCACTTTGTGTCCTGTGTCCCTGTCGTCCGCACGTGCTGCCTGCTCGCGTGCGCCGACTGCCCCACCGTCGTCGCCTGCCGGTAGGTCCTTTGAGCCGCGCCACGGCTTCCGCTTCCGCCGTGTCTTGACCTAGACTTTCCAGTCACGCACCAGCCGCTCTGATATCTCTCGTTAACAATCGGCGTCCAGCCATCCTGATTTAGGTATTCCGTGATTTCCCTTAATCGCTTCAGGCAAATGCCGGGATAGTTCCTTTGAAAGCGCACGGCCGGCTTCCCTCCCCATCCTTCCCTAACCCGATGGGATCGATGACGTCGCTGTTTCGTCCTGTCCCCCAAATCAACCTGACCCCTCTGACTCGAGAGAGTAGGTCGGCAACTTTATTTCGCTTGCCTCTCAATCGTACCATACCTTTCTGCCTTGTTCAATGTTCTCGAGGCGTACACAACAGGTAAGTCTCCAGAATGAGATCTTCACTCTGCAGCGGAGTGTGCGCCGATATGAAACTTCCTGGCAGATTAAAACAGTGTGCCTGACCGAGACTAGAACTCGGGACCTTTGCCTTTCCCGTGCAAGTGCTCTACCAACTTTTTTTTTCTTACTCGCTATCCATCTTTTTTAAAATTTTTAATCCAATAGAGCATTGTTTTATTTTTTTTTATTTTTAACTTGCGAGTGGGGCAGGCAGGTGACGGCAAGGAGGGCAGGGGTCACGGTGCCGCCCTCATACCCGTCACCACTCATACTGATTGTAAAGGAACATTGCCCTTTTTTTTGGGGGGGGGGGGGGGGGGGGAAGCATCAATAGGGGATTGGAGCCAGATCATTCGGTTCATACATAAACGGGTGAGGCTTTTAGAGCTCGAACAGCTATCCAATACCTGTTCTATTGAATGCAATATGGAGCATATTACCGTACTTGCGGCGGCGATCCGCGTAGTGTCTAATTTTAATATATTCCGTTTCCATGTGTAACAGAAATTCGCTGTAATCGTCGCCCGTCAGCTGATTGAAGACATGACTTGTATAGTGGCCCAACAGCCACATGACGGCATTATTTTTAGTTGGCGGAAAATATTTGACGTCCAGTCTGTGCAGTAAGTTCGTGTCTATGTTATTTTCAGAAGTCCTAGTTATAAGGGCGACTTTTTGACGAACCCATTACCAATTGCGCATGCGGTGACTGCAAGTATATCTTTGGGGAACAGTATCCACTTGGTGACAACCTGGACAATGGGCTGTGTCCCTTAGCCCAATCGCATGCAAGCGCTCATTTGTGCTGATAATGTTGTTGACCATTTTGTACCATGTTGACCTGACCACCAAGGACGGAAGTACACTGCTGCTGATGTTCGCCCACAGGACATCTCAATTGACATCAGTATGCTTTTGTTCGATTTTGTTCTTGTCCTCATATTGTTTCCTGTGCTCCAGAATGTCCTTGGCAGTTAAGGGTCGATGTTGGAGAAGGACCTCGCTCAAGTAGCTCTTTTCCAGATAATATGTGCGGATGTGGGAGAGCTGGTAGTCGACAGTATGCACTTTGATCGGTGATCGGTGGTTCTACGCTTTTCGGCGAGATTGCCTCAAACAACTTTGCCGTAAGAGTGTCAGAGTAGCTTTGGATTAAGGATGTCATCCGTTTAATGTACAAAGCCGTTGCTTTGGCGTTCAGATCGGTCAGACCCATACCTCCATGCAGAGGGTCGAGGGTCACGGTCTTCACGTCAACTCGAAATATTTTCCCCCGCCTCAAAAAATTGGTCAACTTGCTCATTATCTGTTTGGCTATGACAGTGGGGATTGTAAAGACTTGTGCCACATAATATGCTCGCGACAGAATACATGTATTTATAAATTTAACCCTCTGAATTTGGTCCATGCTGCGATAGACGTTATCTATTAAAGCACCCTTGACTTTGAGCGAGACATCCCGCCAATTCGCCTTTACCATCCTTTGTGGGGGGACCGTCAGTACCGTCCCAAGAGATTTGTTTTCCATAACATGGTTAGCCCATTCTAAGCCAACATTGTCAAGTCCCCTTATACATAGAAATTTGCTTTTAGTTGCATTCATTTTTGCGCGAGAAGCGGTACAATAGCTTCTGAGGTCTGCCTCCAGCTGAATCACATCTTCCCTGTTCCTCACGACGACGCCGACATCATCAGCATATGCCACAACTGCAGGTTTCTTCCCGGCGATCGTTACGCCCGTCATCTGCTCTTGTACTAGCCGCAGCAATGGTTCTAGTGAGATGACAAAGAGCGACATGGAAAGGGGGCTTCCTTGGGGGACACCCCTTGCGATGGTAATGGGTCTCGTGAGCTGGCAGTTGACGGAGATCGTGGCGGCCAGACCAGTAATCATAGGGCGCACGACAGCGATGGAGTCATGCCGGAAGCCCATCCTCCGCATCGTTTCGAAGAGGTATTTATGGCTGACACGATCAAATGCTTTATAAAAATCGACAAAAAGGAGGCCGCAATTAATGGTGCTGTCAGACGACAGAGCGACGATATCTCTATATTGTGCTGTAGTCTGAATATTGATCGCCTATAAGCACAAGTTTGCTGTTGCCCAATTATGTTTGCGGTCAACGGCATCATTCGTTTATTTAAAGCTCTCGCAATAATCTTATAATCTGAATTAAGAAGAGAATATTTTTAGAAATCAACACGATTTTACATTCTTTAAGTTCTGGTGGTACAAACGTTCCCCGCAGGACGTCATTAACGGCTTGTGTCAACTTATCACCTATGATACTCCAATATCGGTGATAGAATTCGACCGGAAGGCCATCAGGGCCCGGCGATTTCCGTTTAGGGGAGCCGCGGATTATTTCAAAGACGTCATCTGGACTAAAAGCCGAAAATAAGCTGGCGTTGCCGTCGGACGTAATTGTGGAGGTTGTAAACGCAAATAACCAATCCGAATCGTCCTCTTGCGTTGCTTCTGCCTCATACACGGCACTGTAATACCTGTGGATTTCTCTGATTATCACATTTTTCACAGTGCGGACAGTACCGTTTTCTAATCTAAGTTCGTCCATGAATATCCGTCGTCGGTTCTTGCGGTGTTTAATCAGATGATATAACGCAGCCGTTTCGTCCTCGGTGACAGATCTGGCTTTTGACTTAAGTTTAAGACCTTCCAGTTGTTTTCTCTTTAAGCTTAATAATGTCGCTTTAATTTTCTTGATGTCGGACAATCGCCTGTCTGAGCCATCTACCTGATCACACAAATCCCGTTAAACCATGTAGTAAAATTCCATTTACGGTGAACTTCCCGAGATCTCTCTATACTATAATATATAATTACTTTCCGTAATTTGGGCTTCGCCTTGCGGGTCCACCACTCCAAAACACTCGGAAAGGTGTGCACAGAGCGCAAGAAAAATTCCCAAGCTGTCTTTAATTCGGCCTCGAGCTCGTCGTCTGTTAAAAGGCCGACATTCATGTTCCACTGATTCCTAAACCAGTCAGTTGGTTGCCAGTGTAAGTTTATGCAAGCACTCACACTACAGTGATCAGAAAAGCTGACTGGAGTGATTTCCACTTCTAGCAAATTCCTCACTATGTGACTCGACATATAGATTCTATCAATCCCGCTGCTGGAATTACGTGAAATGTGCGAGTATTTCACAAGCGTGGGATACTCAATTTCATTTGGGAGACAAGAAAGTTCAATTCAGGGGAATAATTAAAATTGTGGGATTGATCTTTATGGTGCAATACACAATTAAAATCGCCTGCAATGATCAAGTTTGGAGAGTCTCTCAGCAATAAGTAAATGATATTCTCCTTAAAAAACTTCGATCTGTCAGCGCGCCGTGCACTTCCAGATGGTGCATACAGATTGATTACACTGACGCACATGATATTCACGCCTATCCCTCATCCAGAGTCTAACTTTTCGACTTCGGTTAGAGGTATTCCTTCACTGACTAAAATCGCTGTGCCAGCACTCAATTCGGGAGCGAAATTGATTATTGCAACATAGCCGGGAATGTTAATTTGCCATGTTGCGACCTCTTGTAAAAGGGCAATATCCGTACCAGAGTCAAAAAAAATTGTTTTAATAAAGCAAGTTTTGACTCTGACGTAATCCTATTGATATTAAGGGAGGTGATAGTGTAGGCCTGTAGCATATAGATAATGAGATATAAAAGTATAACAAAACGATGGCATGGAGCTCAAGAGTGCCGGCTGCAGGATTAAAAAAGGTATAATGTGAGCAGCCATGAGAGGATTATTGGATCAAGAAGCTAAATAAAGACCATAACAAGTGATACACTATGAATCATAGGCCGGTTGAAGCAAAAACGAGACAGTGAATGCTGCGAACCATAACCGGATAAGAGGACAAAAGAAACACGAAGAAGCTTTGCAACCTTAGGCGACAGCACGGAACAAAACCTTGTACCAACGGAATTACTATTGTGGGGGTGGGCGTCGCCGAGTTATTTGCTGTTATCATCCCCGAATCCTTCCCTCACAATTTCATAACTAATATTTCGGGGTACTACATCCGCTTGCGACGAAGTGGAATTGCCCTTGTTGCGAGGAACAGAGAGATTTGGCTGTGGATTGAGCCTTCGTCGTGGGGCGTTTTGAGGTCCCGGAGTTTTTGTGGATTCTTTGAGACGCGGTGGTGTCGTTGTCCCAGCACTGCCGCCGGCAGCTGGCAGGTTGGTAAACACTTTCACTTGTTTACTTCCGCCCGGATCTTGTTGTCGGGCGTCAGCTGTAGCGCGTTGTTGACGCAACACTTCCTCTCTGTGTGCGCATTGTAGGGGCTGTTGTCCATGGGGCGCGGCACGCAAAATTGGAGGTTCCTGGTCATGACCTGGCATCTCAGAATTCGGCATCCCCTCAAGTCCATCCGCACTGGCTTCAAAGTCGACCCGCATAACATCATCTGGAACTAAATTCTCCGCGATTGATGGTTTTGGTTTCCGGGCTGCAGGAGTCGTGTGAGATACTTCCTCATCTGAATGCTCATCACTATGTTCCAGCGGCCTTTTCTTTTGCTGAGATTCACTTTAAAGACAAACTGGCGCAGCAGTCTGCCGTCTTACGAGTGGTGGAAACGCATCAGCGGTTATGGGCGGGGTCTCGGCGGTAGTTGCCTGGGGAGCATCAACATCAGGGTGTGCAGAAGAACCAGACGTATCTACTGCCATTACCTCGTCAAGTGTTAATCTACGCCGCGGCTGGAGATTATTTTTCAAGACAAAAACTCGTCGGGGGCAACCCTGGCGAAGATGGCCTAGTTCATTGCAGATATGGCAGGTGGGGGCTTGACCAGAATATACAGGGTGTTACAAAAAGGTACGGCCAAACTTACAGGAAACATTCCTCACACACAAAGAAACAAAATATGTTATGTGCACATGTGTCCGGAAACGCTTACTTTCCATGTTAGAGCTCATTTTATTACTTCTCTTCAAATCACATTAATCATGGAATGGAAACACACAGCAACAGATCGTACCAGCGTGACTTCAAACACTTTGTTACAGGAAATGTTCAAAATGTCCTCCGTTAGCGAGGATACATGCATCCACCCTCCGTCGCATGGAATCCCTGATGCGCTGATGCAGCCCTGGAGAATGGCGTATTGTATCACAGACGTCCACAATGCGAGCACGAAGAGTCTCTACATTTGGTACCGGGGTTGCGTAGACAAGAGCGTTCAAATGCCCCCATAAATGAAAGTCAAGACGGCTGATGTCAGGAAAACGTAGAGGCCATGGAATTGGTCCGCCTCTACCAATCCATCGGTCACCGAATCTGTTGTTGAGAAGCGTACGAACACTTCGACTGAAATGTGCAGGAGCTCCATCGTGCATGAACCACATGTTGTGTAGTACTTGTAAAGGAACATGTTCTAGCAGCACAGGAAGAGTATCCCGTATAAAATCATGATAACGTGCTCCATTGAGCGTAGGTGGAAGAACAAATTAAAATGAGGTCTAACATGGAAATTAAGCGTTTCCGGACACATGTCCACATAACATATTTTCTTTATTTGTGTGTGAGGAATGTTTCCTGAAAGTTTGGCCGTACCTTTTTGTAACACCCTGCATAATGTGAGCCTTATAACCATCGACCGTGTTGTGAGAAGGAATGTTCATTTTTACTTCCATGTCCAAAGATCGAATCCCTTTGAAACACTGTAATTTGTAGCGACACGACCACTTTTCGTTGACAATTTCTTTAACCTCACCAAACTTAGAAAGTGCATCTTTAATTTTAGCATTGTCAATCTCTATGGGCAAGTTAAGTACTCGAACTGTCTGAACCGAGGTATCGGCACGTGTTACAGTAACCATACTAGCGGTGCCGTCGCGATGAACAAAAGGGACTGGTTTGCCGATTTCTTCAAGAAGTCTGTCAACTGCTACTGGACTGAGAAACTTGACAAACACGTAATAACGATGAGAATCTAGCTGGGTGGTGTGCACAGAATCAGAAGTGATGCCTATTACCTCGGTTAGCCAGTCATCAATCTCGAGGGCGGTCGCTTGAACTCGGCGGGTATCCTTGTCAAAGCCAAAAACCAGGGTGTTTTTCCGGATGGTGGTAGACATGGCGCTGCAGCTGTAGGGAATCTGGTCAAGCCCGAATCCCGTACAAAATCGGCAAGTTGCTGACGAAAATGACGAACACAAAAAAGTGCAATACACGTGAATCACTCGGAACACAGAAACACACAACGGCAAACAGTAGACACTGGCAAGGACACCGAGGATGCGGAGCAACCAGCTAGCACGGCCGACCGCGGCGACAGCGAAAGCCGGAATGCCCAACTGGGCTACCCAAGCACGACTCACGCCCCGTCCTCACAGCTTTACTTCTGCCACTACCTCGTCTCCTATCTTCCAATCTTAACAGAAGCTCTCCTGCGTACCTTTCTTTCAGGACTGCTAGTTCTGCAAGGTTCGCAGGAGAGCTTCTGTTAAGTTTGGAAGATAGGAGACGAGGTACTGGCTGAAGTAAAGTTGTGAGGACGGGCCGTGAATTGTGCTTGGGTAGCTCAGTTGGTAGAGCACATTCCCGTGAAAGGCAAAGGTCCCGAGTTCGAGTCTCGGTCCAGCACACAGTTTTAATCTGCCAGGAAGTTTCAACAATTAAGTCGCTTTCGATTTTTCCCTGACTTGAAATCGTTCCAATACTTGAATGGCTATCGTTCACCGTAATTGTGAAGTCCTATTCAAAGTGCGGGTACTATAGTATAGGCGGAATGATCAGCATCTCTTTTAAGTGCTGAAAAGTGTTTTCTTGCTCGATAGCCCAGGCGTAAGGCACTTCTTTTTAAATAATTCATGTAGCTGTTTCGCGATTTTGCTGAAGTTCCTTATCAAACGCCGGTTGTATCCCAAAAAGTCTAAATACGCCATTAATTGCTTCGTTGTTTTGGGCGGTGGACACTCCTTTGTCACCTTCACCTTCTATGGATATGGCCTCAAGTCCTTAGTCGATAAAATATGATCCAAATTGCATATTTCCTTTCTCAAAAACTCACGTTTGCCCACTTGTAGTTTTAAATTATAGAGTCTAAGCCTTTCGAATGCCTCCGTCAGCCAAAAATTATATTCCTCTAAGGAGGACCCAAATATTACCGTGTCATCCAAACAGATGAACAATTGGTCACAAATAACAATTGGTCAACTTGCAGCCCTGTCAACACGGAGTCCATCAGTAGCTTCCGAAATGTATGAGGAGTTGGTTTGAGACCCATGAGTACCCGTAATGCCCATACTGCGTACTGAAAGCCGTCTATTCTCGATCTTTTTCGTTTACTAAGACTTGGTAATAGCACTCCGTTAAGTCGAGGATCGAGAATTACTTTGCGTTTCATAAAACGTCAAGAATTTCGTCTGATCTTTGCAATGGATACCCTGAGTTTAGGAAGATCGGCTATAGTTAGCGACTATTCGCCGCATTTTATTTCCACTGGCATCTATATTTTTTTGCATTGTAATCAATGGAAGATTCAGTCACTTTTATTTAGTGCTATAATATCTCCCTATAACATCTTTTCAGTTTCCTGCTGGAGCACCTCCTTTTGTGCTTGTGGTATTCTGTAGGGTCGCGTACATATCACCTTACCTCCTCCTTCTGTTAGTAGTTCAGTTTCATGCCTGATTCTATCTGTATAAGACGTCTCCTGGCTAATGTGAAATGAAGCTGCACATGATGCTGATTGCTACTTCTCTTCCACATTCAAATGTGATGCTGATGTTCTCCTTTAATACACTTATTCTTGATTTCAGCTATAGCTTATTTTTGCTGACGCGATTCACACTGAACGATTGCCGCAACAATTTCTTCTCCAGAAATGTTTCTGGTACCACCCGTGGGCCACCTGCTGCCACACTCTCATCTGTAGTGTTCAGTACACTCGTTAGACATTCTCCTGATTCTACTTTTGCTAATGCCTCGAATAAATACACGGCTTTGATCATTTCCTGTTTCGTAATGATAGCTTCTCTTATTCCATTCGCCTCTACCTTTATTCAACACAACCGTTCCTTCCGAGGCCCTCTGTTTGCTTCTCTCCGGCATTGCCTGTTGCCGGCCTCTGTTGCGTCCCGACAGTTAATGAGTTTCTGTCACTATTCGCTCTCGCCTTTCCACATATTTCTCGCCTTGCGCTTAAGCGTCTCTCACAAGAGCCTTATATTTCTTTCATTGTACTATGTGGAGATCACCCTGTTACTCCGTCTTCCTTTCCTTACATCTCTTTCGCGTCTCGTCTAAGAGCCTTCTCCGTCTTGTACCTGCGCAACCACGTTAGCAACTTTGCGACTTCTAGTGCCAGTCTGTACCCGGCGGAGCTCACACTCTTGCTTCGTCTTCATTTCGATCCCTTGTCCGCTGACCCACGACCTTCCAGTGGCATAACTGATTACGACTAGACATTCTTTGAAAAACTTTCTCCCACCAACCTCTAAAATGGAAGATGTGCGTCTTCCCAATTACTTGGAAACGACGTCTCACTTGCATTCGGCTTCTCGTTCATAATTGGAGAGTTACAATTTCCTCTACCCTTGCAACCATATCAGCGAATCCCCGAGTCCTAATACGTTTGGCTGGATTATACTTTCTGTCATTTCGCAAACAATTTCTCCTAACTAGGCTCATCTGAGCACCGCTATCCGAAAGAAATTTCCGGTAATTAGTAATGCCGTGATGACACTTCAATTATATTAACTCATTTTTACTTTCGCAGTCGACTGTTGATATCTTTCCAGGTAAACCGTAAGGCGAATGGTTTCTTACACCTTTGCTTGGTTTTCCTGGGTTTTACTTCTCCTATGTCCATTCCGAGCGAAGCTAACATTTTCTGGGCAGTCTCTCGCGTAGTAACCGTTTCGTTTCCATTTCAAACACGTTACGGTCTTCAGATGCTCACATGGGCCTCTATGACTTGGCGATTTACATTGTATCTCACCACTAATGACTAGTCGATTTCGTCCGCAGCTCGTGGTCGTGCGGTAGCGTTCTCGCTTCCCACGCTCGGGTTCCCGGGTTCGATTCCCGGCGGGGCCAGGGATTTTCTCTGCCTCGTGATGACTGGGTGTTGTGTGCCGTCCTTAGGTTAGTTAGGTTTAAGTAGTTCTAAGTTCTAGGGGACTGATGACCTCAGATGTTAAGTCGCATAGTGCTCAGAGCCATTTGAACTAGTCGATTTCCTTGCCTTTTCGTGATACAACAGGCGTTACCTTTCTTATCCTTTTATCTGCGTGACACTCTCGCATCATGGCCTTGATTCAGATACGTGAAACACTCTGTGGCTTTTTTTTTTCGGTCCATGGCACCGGACACCCACTTCAGGTAATAGTATTTCTCGGGCCTAGGCTGTCGCGCTCTCTTCTGTCAGAGCTATCTCTACAGCTGCTGGTAGCGTTAGCTGCTCACCTGATCCACGCACTGTTGTCTTCATCATGTCATTGTAAATCTCTTGGATAAATACTGGTTGGGTTAATTTCCAAATCAAAGCAAAGTTACCTTCTAGGCTTCTAGCTCTCATTGTCGCAGGGTACCCCTGATTGCTTTCTTGAAATGGTGCTGCATGGTATCAAACCTCGACCTCCACTAAGCTATACTTTCCGATTGTTCTTGACAACTTGCATACATCTGACATGCGTGGAATTCAAGTGTCCTTTTACTAGCATAGTTTTCTTCTAATAGGGCATGAACATCTCGTCAAGTGGCACTTAGACGTCTGCCTAACAACTTGCTATGTGCTGACCCCCCAGTTTTAGTTCTAACCAATTTCCGATTTCAAAAGAGTATCACGATGCTCTGGGTCTACAAATTCAAACGTAAAACCACAGCTGTCAAGCAACTCATTTAGGGTGTTCTTAGTGTCATCAAACGACTGTGGTATTAATTTTAGCACAAAGTAACGAATTGCCTACTTTGTGACTCTGGCTCATCAGAGTCTCTGCCATAAACATTATCTCTGCCTCGTAACGTGCCTGCGGATTTTTTAACTCAGCCTTGGAAGTGTCACTGCTGCTGTTGCTTTTGTGAGCAATCTACTGCGAAATGTTGCCCCTGCGCTGAGACCTTGGTGCATCTGTATGCACTGCCGCTGACCACCCTCACGCTGTGTATCAGTCACCTGAGCCAAGTGATGGGATACCTGACTGTTTATAACAATCGACTGGTCAATCAACTGCTTTTTCCTTCAGACGGTTTTATCAGTTGAATCAAACAATCGAATGAAAGTAGTATGTAGCGATGGCAGCTACATCAATGGTTTCGCTCATTCACTGGATTAGACTGGTTTCACTCAATGCGAGACAATCGACTGAAACAATCTCCGTCGGTTGCGGCCGTTTTCACTCACTGATCAGAATGAATCTCAGATGGTAGAGCACTTGCCTGCAAAAGGCAAAGGTCCCGAGTTCGAGTCTCGGTCCGGTACACAGTTTTAATCTGCCAGGAAGTTTCATATCAGCGCACACTCCGCTGCACAGTGAAACTCTCATTCTGTAAACATCCCCCAGGCTGTGGCTATCCCATGTCTCCGCAATATCCATTCTTCCAGAAGTGCTAGCTCTGCAAGGTTCGCAGGAGAGCTTCTGTAAAGTTTGGAAGGTAGGAGACGAGGTACTGGCAGAAGTAAAGCTGTGAGGACGGGCTGTGAGCCGTGCTTGGGTAGCTCAGATGGTAGAGCACTTGCCAGCAAAAGGCAAAGGTCCCGAGTTCGAGTCTCGGTCCGGTACACAGTTTTAATCTGCCGGGAAGTTTCACTCACTGACCAGCAATGCGAAATAACCGACTGACTCAAATCTCTATCGGTTGCCCGTTATATGAATGTTTTCAGTCAGTCGCGAGGTCTGACTGATTTTTACTACCATATATATTACATACGTACATTTTCACCTTTTTCCGTGCGGGTCGGTCGTTGGAGCTAGAGAGCCTGTGTAGGGAGAGAGTGGCCAACCGGACGATACGGCGGCCATTTTTCTGCCAAACTGCGGGCGGGACTTTAGAATGGCCGGTAGTGGAGTACACACTCACCGAATCAAAAGCACAACACAATATAGCGAAATCATTCGTTAAATGCCTTTCTTTACAGCTATAATATATTCATAGTAGCGTACTACGTACAGCACAGGAAAATTTGATACAGTGGCTGTAAAAATTATTCGTTACTTGCATTTATCTCCTTTAAAGTTCGTTTACTAGACATATTGCAATGAAAGTAGCGTAAATAAAAAAATAGTGTATAGTTTTTGTTTTGCATCGAAAGTGCATAACACTAAAGATTTAACGTACCTGTATTGCGTCAGATGAATGAAAGTCGTAAGCAGTTGTTTACTTGTGACATGCAAAAAGTGGGAGACGTATTAGTACTTCTTGTCACGTCTTCAAACTTTTTGCATGTCACAAGTAAACAACTGCTTACGACTTTCTTTCATATATATACCGAATACCTCTCGTAGATAACAAACGAAAAGATTACAAAAATCAGGTAATGTTAAATGCAGGCTACTGTAATAACGACCAGATATAACAAGAAAACTACCATATCCCTTCTACCCCACAGTAAGTAGGCCTATTAAAAACTGTCTTCAAGAGTACCTACAATTATTTACTACGAATAATGCGGAAAACGTTCTTACAACTTGCCTGCGTCAACAGTCGGGCAGTAATACTGAAACCAAAATAATGCCTTGTGTTCTGATTCGGAACGAAATAAAGTTTGACGCTATGAAGTCGAATGAGCATAGCACTTTCCGTTTCCAGCAAGGACTGTCAGATATTGGCTTCAGAAAAGCTTGTGACGCTACCAGTATGCACGAACTGTGAAAGAAATAAGAGCTTAAAAATGCAGTAAATTGTAACAGGCCTACCTACTTCAAACATATAGGCCTACCGACTTTATCACAAAACGCTTCATTATTTCAACTCGTATTTAAGATCGCAAACGCTAATTACGTACTAAAAACGATATACAACTAAATCGAACATGCATGCACAACGCGTAAGAAGTCTCTCAATAATTCAAATACCTTTTAATCGTTTCCAAAAGTCCTCTGAACTTCAACTCAAAAAGCACGGCGAACGTGGGAAGCGCGCGAGAAATTTGGCAGAAAAATGGCGGCAAAGCTAATCAACCAATCACGGGCAACTTCACCTAAGGCCACTCTCTCCCTATAAAGGAAAGGCTCTCTCCCTATACAGGAGCGGCCGTGTGGCGCCGCCGCCGTAGCCTCTTCCTGTGGCTGCCAAGATCAGGGTTGCAGCCGGCGTGAGGAAGTGGCGCGGTAGCCAGCAGGGGTGCACCACTGCCGGGACCTGCACTTTCGGCGACTGGACACCGCGCGACTTCCTCGCGCTGACTGCATCCCTGGCCCTGGCAACTGCAGGACGATGACGTGGAGCGTGCTTGACGCAGGCGCTATATATATATCTCCTAGATTTCATTAATTTTATGGACTTAATCTCTTTTCAGTAAAACACAACGCAAACAGTCGCAAAAATTTGTCAATGTTCTTTCCCTCTTCACGTACCCCAAGGAGAACTCCTATGTTTGCTCAGTACTGTTACTCTCAAGGAAGCTTCTTCCTTCGTTAGTTTATATGTCACTTACACCTACCTAGAACAGTTTAATGCACAGATCTCTATTTAATTGTTTTAAATGGAGAAAAGAAGAATTAGTCTTTCGGAACACAATGAAACGAACATTTTTATTGCTTGTCTTTGTGTAACCTGAGGGTATGTGGGCACCAGTTTCTATTCTACACCGCTGCTTTACTTCACCTAACGAAAGTACTACAGACTGGTTTCAGACAGAAGAATAACTGCATAACTCGGGCCAAACCACTAAACGAGCTCTTAATTCAATGACCGAATACAAGTTTCAGCCGACATAAAAAAAAAATAAAAAAAAAATAGAGACTGCTTCCACTTGAAAACGAAACAACGAATAATTCACTAAGTAGTACGTACACAAAACTCCACTGGATTGTGTCACATGTTTTCATTCAGTTGCTCCCTGAGACTAGTTTCAAGTGAAAGAAATGAATGATACATAAAACTACAACCGACTGATTCTACTGTACCCTGCCTTCAAAGAATTATTAGACAAAATCAACCTATAAAGCTCTCACCCCCCACTAACGCCCCTCCCCTTCCCCCACACGCACACAAAAATTCTCAAAGCTACTGTCAGACTCACTCTCTCTCTCTCTCTCTCTCTCTCTCTCTCTTCACTCTCTATGTCTCTCTCTCTCTCTCTCTCTCTCTCCCTCCCTCCATCCGTTTTGACACACAAGAAAGTTACTTTTAATAATAATAATAATAAATCCTTAAAATTGCTCTCTCTCTCTCTCTCTCTGTCTCTCTCTCTCTCTCTCTCTCTCTCTCTCTCTCACACACACACACACACACACATACACAAAATGCACAGACACCTCTGAAAGATTCAGAACAACCACCTGGAACGCTTTCAATCGTTCCACTATTAGCCATCTTGTTTTGACACCTTGAACTGGTCCACTGACCGCCCTGATTGTTTTTACAGCTGGTAAACTATGAAACAGTGTCTGTGATTGTGACAGTGACAGCTCAATATATAGTGTTTGACACTGATGAAGATGAGGAAAAAGAAAACGTAAGTGACGTAAATAGACACACACACACACACACACACACACACACACACACAGAATTAATTACTTTCACGCATAGCCATAACGATTTTCAAATCGTAATTTTGGCTTAAACAATTTATCCACTTTAAGGTGCAAGTGGTTGCAGATGACAAACAGTGGAACAAAACAATCACTATCGAAACACAATACATCAGAAAAGTCACACCGTGTGGTAAAAAGTTATGAACTCATAATTTTATGTGTTTTTTTTTAATATCTGTAATTACGATTTAAAAACTGTTACATGTACACAAACAGTAAAGAACATTCTTTATCTTTAACAACCACAAGCCGGCAGGGGTGGCCGAGCGGTTCTTGGCGCTACAGTCTGGAACCGCGCGACCGCTACGGTCGCAGGTTCGAATCCTGCCTCGGGCATGGATGTGTGTGATGTCCTCAGATTAGTTAGGTTTAAGTAGTTCTAAGTTCTAGGTGACTGATGACCTCAGAAGTTAAGTCCCATAGTGTTCAGAGCCATTTTGAACCAACAACCATACAATAAAACCCCACTGAAGATGCTGTAACTGAAGTGAAATGTGTTTGTGTTAAAGAACAAAATTGTGTTTTGCTAAAGGCGGACCCTATCCAAAAATACATGTTTGTATCGCTTCGATTGCTCTCATACACTGGTTTCACTCAAAATAATGAAGGAATGGTTCAACTGATACGTAAAGCTACAACTAAATGAGTAGATCGTTTTCCGGCAACCGACTGAATCTATGGTCTTCATTCTGTTGTCCTTATCGCTAGCCGTGCCGCTGCCTGTCGTCGCCGGCGGCGCTGCACCTCTGCGAAGCCGCGCTGCCCGCCGTGACTGCGGCACTGCTGGCTGCCTCTCGCACCGTCGTCTGGGACCTCGCGTCGCTGTCCACAGCTACTGGTGCCACTGAACCGCCTCTTCACACTGTCCGCGGCCTCGCGACGCTGTCAGCAGCCCTTGGCCGTTTTCCAGGATGTCCTCCTCGACTGTGAACGCAGTCAGTCCGCTGCTACTCAGGCTGCACCGTCTCAGGTCGCATCGCAGGATGACGAATCCGTCTGTCTGTTGGCCTGGTCCTGGCCTCTTCTTCTGTCATTTCCAGACAACAACAGTCTCTCGGTAGTGACCCCCTTCTTCTTCTTCTCCGGAGATCTCTTACTCTGCTGGCTCCCAATTCTGCCGCTAGGTTATTCAAGTAATGCAAAAGGGGTTTTCAAAGCCGTTCCGTCGTTTTGCTTGATATCATACTGACAAGGGAACCTCCCCATCGCACCCCCCTCAGATTTAGTTATAAGTTGGCACAGTGGATAGGCCTTGAAAAACTGAACACAGATCAATCGAGAAAACAGGAAGAAGTTGTGTGGAACTATGAAAAAATAAGCAAAATGTACAAACTGAGTAGTCCATGCGTATCATAAGCAACATCAGGGATAAGGTCAGCTCCGGAGCGCCGTGGTCCCGTGGTTAGCGTGAGCAGCTGCGGCATGAGGAGTCCTTGGTTCAAGTCTCCCATCGCGCGAAAATTTTAATTTTTTTATTTTCAGTTTATGTGACAAACTCTTATGTTTTCATCACTTTTTTGGGAGTGATTTGTATCAGACGTGTTTTCCTGTGGAGGAATCGGTTGACCTATGACCTTGAGATCAAATGTTTTCGGTTCCCATTGGAGAGGCATGTCCTTTCGTCTACTAATGGCACGGTTTTGCGGTGCGGTCGCAAAATACAGACACTAAACTTATTACAGTGAACAGAGACGTCAATGCTCGAACTGACAGATCATAACTTTGCGAAAATAAAGAATGTAAACTTTTCACTCGAGGTGGGATTTGAACCAAGGACTTCTCGTTCCGCAGCTGCTCACGCTAACCACGGGACCACGGCGCTTCTGTGCTAATATTAGCCGTCGTGTTGCCTATCGGATGGACTACTCAGTTTGCATATTTTGCTTATTTTTTCATAGTTCCACACAACTTCTTCCTGTTTTCTCGATTGATCTGTGTTCAGTTTTTCAAGGCCTGTCCACTGTGCCAACTTATAACTAAATCTGAGGGGGGTGCGATGGGGAGGTTCCCTTGTGAGCAGGTTCGATATTCCAAATAGAGGCGACTTATTGATGGCGTGACAACTGCATGTTAATTCCACGACCTTAAACCGACACCTGACAAGTTATGGTATACGGTTGGTAACCTATCGAAGAAAGACAAGAACTGAATAATTACATTCTTTAATTGCTTGTCCTTTTGAGAATCGTCATTGGAATACTCTCTTTCAAATTCTGAAGGTGGCTTGGGTACAACACAGGGAGCGAAAGGCTATTTACAGTTTGTACAGAAACCAGATGGCAGTTATAAGACTCGAGGGGCATGAAAGGGAAGGAGTGGTTGGGAAGGGAGTGAGACAGTGTTGTAGCCTATCCCCGATGTTATTCAATCTATATTTGAGCAAGCAGTAAAGGAAACAATGGAAAAATTCGGGGTAGGTATTAAAATCCATGGAGAAGAAATAAAAACTTTGAGGTTCGCCGATGACATTGTAATTCTGTCAGAGACGGCAAAGGACCTGGAAGAGCAGCTGAACGGAATGGACAGTGTCTTGAAAGAAGGATATAAGATGAACATAAACAAAAGCAAAACTAGGATAATGGAAGGTAGTCGAATTAAGTCGGGTGATGCTACGGGAATTAGATTAGGAAACGGGACGCTTAAAGTAGTAAATGAGTTTTGCTATTTGGTGAGCAAAATAACTGATGGTCAAAGTAGAGAGGATATGAAATGTAGACTGGCAATGGCAAGGAAAGCGTTTTTGAAGAAGAGAAATTTGTTAACATCGAGTATAGATTTAAGTGTCAGGAAGTCGTTTCTGAAAGTATTAGTATGGAGTGTAGCCATGTATGGAAGTGAGACGTGGACGATAAATAGTTTAGGCAAGAAGAGACTAGACGCTTTCGAAATGTGGTCCTACAGAAGAATGCTGAAGATTAGATGGGTAGATGACATAACTAATGAGGAGGTATTGAACAGAATTGGGGAGAAGAGAAATTTGTGGCACAACTTGACTAGAAGAAGAGATTGGTTGGTAGGACATATTCTGAGGCATCAAGGGATGACCAATTTAGTATTGGAGGGCAGCGCAGAGGGTAAGAACCCTCCAAGAGATGAATACACTAAGCAGATTCAGAAGGATGCAGGTTGCATTAGGTACTGGGAGATGAAGGAGCTTGCACAGGATAGAGTAGCATGGAGATCTGCATCAAACGAGGCTCTGGATTGAAGACCACAACAACAACAACAACAATTGCTTGTCTGAACAAGAATTACTTGAATGATAGATACTACCCCTGACTGCAAACTCCCATGGAGCGAGGAACGCAGCTATATATATATATATATATATATATATATATATATATATATATATGTGTGTGTGTGTGTGTGTGTGTGTGTGTGTGTGTGTGTGTGTGTGTGTGTGTGTCAGCAGAGACAGACCGAATAGTGGAAGTCAAGGCCCTGGGGCTGACCTACAGAGACATCCACCTGGGCGTCTATACTGAACTCTCACACGGGCCACGCCGCCCTTGCCCTAATATTGTGAGGTAGGCAGCGCCGCCCCCTCCGCATTGGCGCTTCTAGACACTGTTCTAAGAGGCCTCCTGTATGACCACTATGGTCACAGCCAACATACTACCGCGCCTCGCGGCTCGGCATGTGAGCTCACGTGATACCTCGAGTCTGCCCAAGACCCAAACCAGTGCCCTTCCTGTGCGTCTCCTTTGTTCTCTAAATACTATTCTAGAAAACGTATTCGTTCTGGCAGCTGTTCTTTTGCATTTCAGGCATTGTATTTTTTTAAATATGCTACAGTATGTTTGTATATTCTGATGTACCTTATGACCTTGTCTGGATGCTTGATGAGGGCAAATGTGTGTTCCTCCAAGCGACAAATGAAGTCCTTTTGGCTCCGATCTGGTAGCTGCACAGAATTTCAGTCGATGAATCCGCATACATGAGCTATGCTGATGAATAATACAATTCCAGTTTATATGTGTTGCGAAGACCTAGCAGGACCATGTATGAGGCTGTCACCTAACTGGTGTCTTCACACAGCAGTGCTACTTTCAAAGAACATCACCAATGTTCAGTCGCGCCGTTGCTCACCGTATGGTAGCTTGTAGTCATATTAAGAACAGGGCTGCAAAATTTGCTAATTTTATTAATTATCTCTGATTAAATTGTCGTCCACGGCCCGTGGTGATGGGTAGTTGACAACAGAAGTGTGAAATCCAATTCGACACAAAGACAAAGTATGGGGTTTCTGGGAAAATGTTGACGACCGGTGTTGCTCCTGTCAAACGAGTTAAACGATCGATTGCACTTAACAAATACCGATGACCACTTGATGAACGTAGTGGACGTACTAAGTCGATATGCACATTTGCAAATTGGGCCCTCATATCTGGAAAACTTCCCTCTTGTACATCCTCGTGATTGGATTTCTTGCTGTGCCGACACTGAATGCATACATGATTCCACTCATGAAAATCATTCTCAATGCCAGGCCATACTCAACGTTTTGAACCGAGGCGAGTTGGTGATCTGACACCAGGGTGACGCCAGCTGTGCACACTGTCAAAAGCAGTTATGCAGTATGTAGGTGGCAGAAAAGAACAAGGCCTTCCACTTCATATATTGCAGTTTAGCTTCAAATTTGGATCAGGAAAGTCGACTGGTTGTAACTGCAGGGTGGATGATGTATCTTTCAGTAAATTCTGGAGTTGCTGTTCAGATTACTGTGCCTTTGCAAGTTGAGCAAAATCGATAGCATTTGTTAACTCTAGACGTACAGATAGATACCGCGTTGTGATTACCTGAAATGTCAGTGCTGACTGAGCAATGAACTCTAAATGATTCTACCGATGTGGTTAACATTTCTTGTTGTTCTGTATAAAAGCCTAGACAAGTGAGTTATGATTGGTAAAAAATTGTGAACTCAGTAGCTTCCAGCTGGGAGCAAAACTACTTGAACGGTTCACGAACAGAAAATAGTTCTTGCTAGTAAATACTCCATTTTTTTGCTTCGAAGGTGAGAGTTTGTGTGGAAAGAAGGCGACTGGTTGCCAAGCACTATCGACTAGCTGTTGTAATGCTGCACTGATAGCAGTCAGGACTATACCTATCAACAACGCAAGAGATGCATACGGTGCAGGGTGTGCCAGGAATGTGGTATCTGCTGTGCTGTGCTTTGCTGTTTGAAAGGTAGAGTTCATCGCATCTGTCTTGGGTCACAGAATTTGCCTGGAAGCTGCCGCAGTCAGAGGTTCAGGCACCTCCGCCGAGCCGAGTAGATGAAATAAGTATCAATTTTAGCATTCCTAAGAAAATGGCGTTATTCCCTAACTATTTCAGGGCGTGGAATCTTCGCAATAGCTCCTAATTTCTCAGGAAGCGGTAGTAACTCTGTTGTCGATATCAGATGGCTCAATAACATAATCTGTGGTTGGCCAAATGCACACTAGACAATTTTCAGTTCCACACAGTGTTGGCCTAAGCATCTAATCAATCCCACCAGGTGTTGCTGGTGCTGTTCTGCAGTGGCCAAAAGGAGGAGGTTGCATCTAAGTAGCCAAAACAGAATGGCAACCCTTGCAAAACAGTCAATAAATCTCCCCCAAAACTGTTCAAATGGTACAAATGGCTCTGAGCACTACGGGACTTCACATCTGAGGTCATCGGTCCCCTACAACTTAGAACTACTTACACCTAACTAACCTAAGGACATTACACACATCCATGTGCGAGGCAGGATTCGAAACTGCGACCGTAGCAGTCACGCGGTTCCGGACTGAAGCGTCAAGAACCACTCGGCCACCGTGCGGTTCTAGGCGCTACAGTCGCAGGTTCGAATCCTGCCTCAGGCATGGATGTGTGTGATGTCCTTATGTTAGTTAGGTTTAAGTAGTTCTAAGTTCTAGGCGACTGATGACCTCAGAAGTTAAGTCGCATAGTGCTCAGAGCCTTTTGAACCATTTGAACCACTCGGCCACCGCGTCCGGCTCCCATAACTGTGCAGCATTGCGCACATCAACTGTCTTGATGTGACTACTCTTGAACAAGTCGAATGGCGTGATTATGGCAGTTTTTGGGATGTCCTCATCTGCCACGGTAATACGCGTGAAGGTATTTGTGCAGTCTAGCACGTTAAACAGGCTGAGCATAGATGTAAGCTCTTCGCAAGGACATTGTGTATTTGTCTGGCACTGTCCATGCATCAACTGCACGATAATTACCACATGGGTGAACGTGCCACACTTCTTAGCTTCCAGGTGGAGAAGTGTGACCACAGACTGGTAGAAAGGCGAATAATACCTTCCTTGAGCAAAAACCTGCGTCAGCGATGGCCAGATGGTTAAGAAGCTTATCGCCTACGTCTGCACGAAACAGGTGATCAATTGGTTGTCTTAATGTTATGGATGCTGTAGTGATGTACCCCTTTCAGGCCACCTGGAGATCGCGTTATAGCTGGAAGCCGTTCCAGTAACTCGGCATATTTACAACCTGCCATCTGACCGATTTCGTCGCTGTTTATAACTGTGTTGCATCAGAATCCAACAGTTGTAAGACCTGCGATGCTATCGACGAGTCGTGCCCATCTGGTAGCAAAAGATACTGCACCAGAATATCTGCTCCGATCATGAGTTCCGTGACGCCAGCGATGGTGAAATTCCAAGCGAAGGTGCGGCGCAATCCGAGCTCAATTTAATATGTTGAGTGCCATAAGTCATTAAGGATGAATTAGTTGCTGCGGAAAGGCAGAACAAAGTCGGTGGCTGGCAGCTGTGCTGCAAAAAAGTGATTAATACACAATCCTGAACCAATCTCCACAAGAAAGTTTTATCCTGTCTTCCTCAGTGATTAATAGACGCTGAGACAGCGTTTGGGTAAGCACGAGGTAAGGTGCATTTGTGCTCCTGATCTCCAAACTTCCTGTGATGCCAGTAACCAGGAGACAGCTGCTCTGCGCCGCTCAGAGCGTAGAAATTCGCAGAGGAACGGCTACACGATCTGTTGCGATAGCATCCCTTGTCGTTATTTGAGTTGCGATGAGACAGCAGTTATCTAATTTTAGTCAGAGCGCCGACTGTATCTGCGAGGCCGTAATAATGGAGGACGGCCTCAGTGAGTAGCTGACTGATCTAATAGCATGCTAATAGCATTTCTGTTTGAGACACTGTTACAACTTTCACCTGCACTGGGAAATGGATACTCCACAGTGAACGTAGGAATGTATTAGCCACAGTGCCCGCGTCGACTTTACTGAATGATTGCGTGAACATCGTGACTTTATTCTGTCAGCGATATTTTCTTGTGTAACGAATTGTCGCACGCTCTCTTCTTGAGCAACGGAAACCCTGCAAATTAATTTGGCCTTAAGTTTGTCGCAGGAATCTCCCTCAAGAGGTGCAGCTCCAACTACAGCCGCATAATGGTTATTGAGCTGGGTGGCCGCTAATACAAATTAAATCGAATCAGTAGTTATTCCGGCGTAATGAAAGTTTGCTCCTGCCTGGGGGAACTGTGACTCATGAGTGTGAAGTCAGAGCGATTCGTGATACCGAGCGTACTTCAGCGGCTGGTGTGTTTTGCAATTAGCGAAAATTCATTATTGACTCTTGAAAGTTATTCCTGCCTCTTTTGTTTACATTGACTGGTCACGTAGGCTAAGATCACGTGGGATAACCAATGTTGCCTACAACTATATATTAGCCATCTGAACCCCTATAATCTCGCTTTCCAAGATACTCAGACAGTTATATGAAGTACGAACTCCAGTGTACCAGGAACGACTATTGCACAAGATACAGTCTTATCGAAAGCACCTTCAGTGCTGGGCTGGAGGGTTTGTCTGTTCCAGTGAAGTTGATGGCTACGCCGGTGGTAGCACAGCTACTGGCAGGGTCTCCCAAGGTTTATAGGCCTCAACAGAGGACCCAGTGAATCGTGTCTCACTTTGGCCGCGGGGGGGGGGGGGTCTGTAGATGAAGGGTAGCCAACCTCAAATGGTTCAAATGGCTCTGAGTACTATGCGACTTAACTTCTGAAGTCATCAGTCGCCTAGAACTTAGAACTAATTAAACCTAACTAACCTAAGGACATCACACACATCCATGCCCGAGGCAGGATTTGAACCTGCGACCGTAGCGGTCGCTCGGTTCCAGACTGTAGCACCTAGAACCGCACGGGCACTCCGGGCGGCTAGCCAACCTCCCTAGGGGAGTAAACCACAAACAAAGCTCCTGGTTCTAAGGTTTGGGATTACAGTGTGGGGTTAACAACCACGCCTCCGTAAAAAGGAATTGTTGCGCATCCTATGTATCAGCCTCGAAAGGACACAGATCACAGGATGACAATATGGCCCAAAAAAAGTTAGTGAGAAGGAAAGTGGATATCATGACAGCCACCTGGAATGTGAGGACACTTAAGAGACCTGGCAAACTGTACCAAATTAGAGAGGAAATGGATGAGTATAGAGTGAAAGTAGCTTCCCCGCAAGAAATACGATGGAAAGGACGGGAAATTATTGCATCAGGAAAACATACTGATGTATAGTGAAGCGGATACAGGCTGTCGCGGTACATGCTTTCTCATACGCAGCTCAATTAGCGACAGGTTGTGTACTTCGAGATTTAGTGAAAAAATTTTCAGCATTACAGTGCTGAGTGCCTATGCCCATATGGAGGAATCAGAGGAAGGTGATAAGGATACATTTTTACTCCAAACTCGATGAGGAAATCAACAAAGTTCAGAGAGATGATGCAAAAATGATTATATGGGATCTGAATGCCAAAACAGGGAAAGAAGAAGCCTGTTGAAACAGAAAAGAAAGACTGTATGATATCAGTAATGATAACGGACCAAGACTGACAGCCCTTGCTTATGACAATGAAATGATAACAAAAAGCACGTGGCATTTAAGAAAAGATAGTAAGAAGTGTACCGGGGCACCGCCTGGCGGAGTTACAAGAAACCAGATAGGCATGTGATTAAAGATAAATGGCACACATCAGACGGAAGTTAGTAGCTGTAGAATGGCAGAGGGAGAACAAATCAGTATTTAATGGGGATCAGATACAGATAAAAGATAGATACGGCATGAAACAAAAAGAGTAGTGGAAAAGTGAAACTTAATATAGAAAGTCTATAAACTAAAAGAAAATTAGAAATAGTGCAAGAAGTAATTAAAATAAGTTATCAACACAAGCACGTGGAAGGAAAGGGATGTGGAAACTAAATGTGGGCTACTGGAAACCACCATCAGTGTAGCCACGGAAGAAACGCTGGGGAGGCCAGAATCCCAAGAAAAGCGAAATGGCTCGACGAGTAATGATCACTGGTGATCCAAAAGAGAAATGAAACAAGGCAAAGAAAGCTGCAAACGAAAGCGAGACTTGCGGCGGAAGACAATACACACAATATAAAACGATCGGATAAGCAATGTAGTCTAAACAAAAGGCAATATGAAAGGAAAAAGGGAGAGCAGCGGGACGAATGAGGTATATAATGAGATAAAAAAGTTACATGAAAATCAAGTGAAATGAAGAGATGATTGCAGTGGAGAGTAGTCTTCTGTGTGGATAAAAATGGAAACATAAGTGGAGATAAAAGCAAAGTTTTGGGAAGCTGGCAAGACTACTTTGCCAAGCTACTTGATGGAAAAGGGTGAGGGAACAGAGAGGAAGTATGAGGAAAAGAGGGAACTGAATTTGAAATTGTAGTTAGAAGCGCAGGAGCAGGAAATTGAACCACCAGACTTAGGCGAAGTTGAGAACGCAGTTAAAAATTTAAAGAATTGTATAGCAGCAGAGGAAGACGGCATAGAGATAGAAATATTAAAATTAGAGAGAAAGCAGATGGAGATGGCTGTTAATGAATTTATAAACGAAATATGGATTGGAGCATAGGAATAATAAACCCATTACATAAGAAAGGTCATAAGGCAGACCACAGCAGTTACCACGAGATCACTGTCTCAGACACATTGTACAGAGTGTTTAGTAAGATTTTAGATCCGCGGTTGGAATACGGGGTGGAAACGGCAGTGGGAGATTACCAGGATGGATCTAGGAGAGACAGATCATTCAGACAATTGCTAGAGATATTTTATGAACACAGAAAGTAACTGCGTCAGTTGTATGTTGATTTTAAACAAACTTACGACAGCCTAGATGGGAATTTTAGAATCTCGCCAAAATTAGTGCGGTTGCCTGAGATGACAATGAAAGCAACAATGGAAGCAGCATTTTGCAAGGTTAGAATAAAGCAAGAGTTGTCAGAGGGGCTCCACATGGAGAGGGGACTGCGGCAGGGGCTTGCAGATGTGATCACTGCGCTGCTCTTTAATTTGGCACTAGAAAAGGTAATTCGCAAAATGCCAATAATCCCAGGAGGAATAATATTTAATTGGCAGGTTCAGGTGCTGGTATACGCTCATGATGTAGCATTAATTGCGAGGAATACCAGAGCTTCGAAGTATAATTATGTTGCACTGGAAGAAGCAGCTCGGAATATAAGGCTGAAAGTGAATATATGGAAAACAAAGCACATGACGATGAGAGGTTCTAGTGGGGATAGAGGAGAGACATTATTAAAAGGAAATGGGAAAGAATAACAGAGTGGAAAAGTTTAAATATCTAGGTATGATAACAGCAGCAGATAGTAGGACAGCAGGACAGCAGCAGGAACTCAAGAAAGTATAGCAAGTGGAAACTACTACTGTTAGTCCTTACAGAATACATTCAAGTCCGGAAATGTTAGTTGAGATACAGAAACTAAAATTCATTTGACTTTATTAATATGTATAGTAATGTATGTATCGGAAAGGTAGGTGATGACCACAAAGCAGGAAGACTGGTCACTGAGATGGGGCGGAAAATTCTGAGAAAGATATTTCGGGCAGTGAGAGAAAAAGGAAGCTGGGAAATAAGGGCCAACGCAGAATTATAGACACTTTTTGGACGGATTAACATAGGGGCAAAAATCAAGCAAGGAAAAATAAAATGGGCTGGTCATAAGAACAACAGAAAGTAGAAGGGTTAAAGAAATGTTTGTAGGAAAGCTCGAAAGAAGATGGAGAGCAGGAAGACCCACGAAGATAATGAAGAGGAGTCCAAAGCAGTGGGAGTCAGGAACGGGATAAGGAAACCGATGTACAGAGAAGAATGGAGGCCAGGACTGGACAAGGGCTGTAGCGCCGACCAGTATTTAAGTAAATACCGGGAACGAATAAACATTTATTAACCAACAAAGACTGAAAAGATACTTGGTCAGGCGTGGAACTACGTAATTAGCATTAGAGAAGAATTTGATAAGAACTGTCTACAGCTGCCAAGATATTATCATCATGTTTAACATTCATGGAAGAGCGGACTACACAGGGAGAAACAAAAGCACCTCTGGCGCCCGATACACGAACTCTTTGACAGATGAGTAGTGCTTCCCATGGAATTAATGGTTCCATAGCAACACAGCTATTGTTAGCCGCGCAGGGTAGCCGTGCGGCTCCACTCGTCGGAGGTTCGAGTCCTCCCTCGGGCATGGGTGTGTGTGTTGTACATAGCGTACGTTAGTTTTAGATTAAGTAGTGTGTAACATTAGGGAGCGATGACCTCAGAAGTTTGGTCCCACAGGAACTTACCACCACCACCACCACCACCACCACCACCACCATCACCACCACCTGAGCTACTGTTTCTTATGTGGAGCATACGAGGGGTTTCCTTTGAGTAATGCGACATGTTTTTTTTCGGCAAATTTCGGTTAAAAATTTGGAATTTGTTATAGTGCATCATGGATTATTTCCGCTTCAGACTCTACAGCTTCATTAAGTTTCGAAAGGTGGCGGCGCTATACGTAGCTTTGAAAATGGCAAGCCTAACAGCTGTGTATTCCAAACAGAGGGCTGCCATTGAGTTTCTTTTCGCGGAAAACCAGACCGTCGTAGCTATTCGTAGGACCCAACAGAACGTTTAAAAACCTGGCACTGAACAAAAGCACAGTGAGTCGTTGGGGGAGGCATCTGTCATCATCGTAACAAACTCGCACAAACTGCTCCTAGCACCCGCGTGCCGGCCGGCCTCGCACAGCTGTGACTTCTGCAACGCTGGAAAGTGCATGCACTCATTCGAGATGATCGACGGGCCACAATAACCTCGCTACTGAACTGGACGACTCTGTTAGTAGTGCTGACACCAGCGTCCATCAACTGAGGTACTCGATGGTTTGTGCCCCACGGAATTGCTTGCGCGTTGTGAGGCTGATACAGGCGATGAAACACGGATTCATCGCTTCGAAACGGAAATAAAAAGCCAGTCGGAAAAATGGCGTCACACCATATTTCCTACAAAGAAAAAGTTCAACCCAACGCCCTAAGCCGGTGAAGTCTTGGCGACGATCTTCTGGCACTCTGAAGGGATTATTTGGTTTGTTTTCCTTCCCCTTGGCGCAACGATCAACACTAAAGTGAACTGTTCTACCCTCAGGAGATTGGACAAAGACTTCACCGTGTTCGTCGCAGTGGCGGATACAGAAGAACCTCAAGGAGGAGGCGCTAAAGATGTCTTAAGCAGCCGGCCGCAGTGGCCGTGCGGTTCTAGGCGCTCCAGTCTGGAACCGCGAGACCGCTACGGTCGCAGGTTCGAATCCTGCCTCGGGCATGGATGTGTGTGATGTCCTTAGGTTAGTTAGGTTTAACTAGTTCTAAGTTCTATGGGACTAATGACCTCAGAAGTTGAGTCCCACAGTGCTCAGAGCCATTTGAACCATTTTTCTTGAGCTACATTTACTTTTGCCGTAATAAAAAACAATCAAGTCACATACGAAGTTAAAGAAAGTTTTATTTAAACTGATTATACACATATACAAGACAATGCCATTTGATGATATAAAAAAGTTACAATTGTGGCTCTCTTCCTTAAATGATGAATTCTGTGCGCCTATTCTTCCTGGCAAAATGGTTAAGTACGTCGTCAATAGGGCAATCAATGTGAAAGTGAGTTTCAGCAGAGCTAAGAGATTAAGTCGATCCTCCTTCATTGTCGACCTGAGCCATGCCTTTGTACGCCGCAATGTTGAGAAACTTCTTTCAACTGTAGCAATACACGCAGGTAGACAAGCAAATACAATCCTGGAAATGAAAAAAAGAACACATTGACACCGGTGTGTCAGACCGACCATACTTGCTCCGGACACAGCGAGAGGGCTGTACAAGCAATGATCACACGCACGGCACAGCGGACACACCAGGAACCGCGGTGTTGGCCGTCGAATGGCGCTAGCTGCGCAGCATTTGTGCACCGCCGCCGTCAGTGTCAGCCAGTATGCCGTGGCATACGGAGCTCCATCGCAGTCTTTAACACTGGTAGCATGCCGCGACAGCGTGGACGTGAACCGTATGTGCAGTTGACGGACTTTGAGCGAGGGCGTATAGTGGGCATGCGGGAGGCCGGGTGGACGTACCGCCGAATTGCTCAACACGTGGGGCGTGAGGTCTCCACAGTACATCGATGTTGTCGCCAGTGGTCGGTGGAAGGTGCACGTGCCCGTCGACCTGGGACCGGACCGCAGCGACGCATGGATGCACGCCAAGACGGTAGGATCCTACGCAGTGCCGTAGGGGACCGCACCGCCACATCCCAGCAAATTAGGGACACTGTTGCTCCTGGGGTATCGGCGAGGACCATTCGCAACCGTCTCCATGAAGCTGGGCTACGGTCCCGCACACCGTTAGGCCGTCTTCCGCTCACGCCCCAACATCGTGCAGCCCGCCTCCAGTGGTGTCGCGACAGGCGTGAATGGAGGGACGAATGGAGACGTGTCTTCAGCGATGAGAGTCGCTTCTGCCTTGGTGCCAATGATGGTCGTATGCGTGTTTGGCGCCGTGCAGGTGAGCGCCACAATCAGGACTGCATACGACCGAGGCACACAGGGCCAACACCCGGCATCATGGTGTGGGGAGCGATCTCCTACACTGGCCGTACACCACTGGTGATCGTCGAGGGGACACTGAATAGTGCACGGTACATCCAAACCGTCATCGAACCCATCGTTCTACCATTCCTAGACCGGCAAGGGAACTTGCTGTTCCAACAGGACAATGCACGTCCGCATGTGTCCCGTGCCACCCAACGTGCTCTAGAAGGTGTAAGTCAACTACCCTGGCCAGCAAGATCTCCGGATCTGTCCCCCATTGAGCATGTTTGGGACTGGATGAAGCGTCGTCTCACGCGGTCTGCACGTCCAGCACGAACGCTGGTCCAACTGAGGCGCCAGGTGGAAATGGCATGGCAAGCCGTTCCACAGGACTACATCCAGCATCTCTACGATCGTCTCCATGGGTGAATAGCAGCCTGCATTGCTGCGAAAGGTGGATATACACTGTACTAGTGCCGACATTGTGCATGCGCTGTTGCCTGTGTCTATGTGCCTGTGGTTCTGTCAGTGTGATCATGTGATGTATCTGACCCCAGGAATGTGTCAATAAATTTTCCCCTTCCTGGGACAATGAATTCACGGTGTTCTTATTTCAATTTCCAGGAGTGTATTTTGTACAGCGTGTCCAAAGTGGGATAGTCGGATCTAGAACAAACAGACAATTCTTTCATAATAGAATCACGATCACTATGGGCGTTCATGCTCGTTTGGTTGTATGGAAGAATTCTCTCCCATTAGTCTCTTTCTAATCACAGTAGAATATTCGCGACTTTTCTCGTACAAATTCCTGACAGAATAACGTATCGAGATCACTGGAATGGTCTCAACTTCCGTCGAAGGTATGTGTTATCTATCTTTGTGCCAGACAGAAACGTATAAAAGATAAAGACGCCGACGGGCGTGCTACACAGGAAAGTGCAACTACTCGATAACTCGATTCAGTCGAATCGACGGACGAAAGAAACGCGTGCGGACTGACTGGCGGCGGCGGCGCGGATGGCAATGCTGGTGGCCCCCTAAGGGGTGAGGGGGGCGCAACCCCCCTCCCCCCCCCCCCCTTGCGTCAGCATATGTATCCGGTGTCGGTTTGTCGACACGAAAATGAAAACGAACTACTCCTTCTCTATGACAACTTACGTTCTCACACAAGTCCTCACTCCAGAGAGAGCTCACAGTACTTCGTTGGACTGTTCTTCCTCATTAACCCTACAGCCCGGATCCTGCTCCTTCGGTCTTCCATGTGTTTGGCCTAATGAAGGATGGACCCCGCGAGAAGCACTACGCGGATGATGGGCAGGTTACTGATGCAGCGCGACACTGGCTCCGACGCCAGCCAGTAGAGTGGTACCATGCTGGTATACAGCCCCTCCACCCACAGTAAGATGGATTAAGCCCGACGCGTAGAACGAAGATTATGTTCAAAAATAGCGTTCTGTAATCAAACGAGTGGTGTATTGCAATTCTCAATAAAACCAACCTGCCTTGAGGGGAACAAAAATGTTGCATTACTTACTGAACACCCCTCGTACCTCCTTTCCTAGCTTAAATTGTGAGTCCCTCTCTGAACCGCTCGTTCTCTTTCAAAATACACACACCAAAAAAAGTTTTCCATCACCCCAGTTCCCAGAACTCATGAAGATAGACGTTGACTGTGGATATCGTGTAACAGACACAGTTCCTTTGACTATTTAGAGATATCACTAAACCCACCCAAAGATGTAAACAGCCATGCATGAGCAGCGCCTATTAGACGTAGGGGCTCCGACAGCCGATGAGTGCCAGTCATTCCACCAGCAAGGAGGTGCACAGCTCGTGTTGTCTGTAGTTGAACCATTCCTAAACGGTCAATACCGCGGTTCGACTTGTAAGTAGGCTGTTTATGTTTTCTTATTGGCAACGTTACGTAGCGTTCTGTATGAAAAATCACTGGCTGAGCTGTGTGCAGTCTGTGGCTAGTTTGCATTGTTGTCTGCCATTGTAGTGTTGGGCAGATGGATGTGAACAGCGCGTAGCGTTTATCAGTTGGAGGTGAGCCGCAGAAGTGGTGGATGTAGGGAGAGAAATGGCGGAGATTTGAAATTTGTAAGACTGGATGGCATGAACTGCTATAAATATTATGATTATTAAGGTAAATACATTGTTTGTTCTGTATTAAAATCTTTCATTTGCTAACTATGCCTATCAGTAGTTAGTGCCTTCAGTAGTTTGAATCTTTTATTTAGCTGGCAGTAGTGGCGCTCGCTGTATTGCAGTAGTTCGAGTAACGAAGATTTTTGGTGAGGTAAGTGATTTGTGAAAGGTATAGGTTAATGTTAGTCAGGGCCATTCTTTTGTAGGGATTTTTGAAAGTCAGATTGCGTTGCGCTAAAAATATTATGTGTCAGTTTAAGTATAGTCTTGTATAATTTTTCAAAGGGGACGTTTCAGACTGCGTCCTCATTGTTACTTCGTTCCAGGAACGGCTCTCAAGCAGGGAAGTGTGCAGGCGTCTCGGAGTGAACCAAAGAAATGTTGTTCGGACCTGGAAAAGATACAGAGAGGCAGGAATGGTCGATGACATGTCTCGCTCAGACCGCCCAAGAGCTACTACTGCAGTGGATGACCGCTACCTACGGATTATGGCTCTGAGGAAGCCTGACAGCAACACCACCTTGTTGAATAATGCTTTTCGCGGAGCCATAGGACGTCGTGTTACGACTCAAACTGTGCGCAATAGGCTGCATGATGCGCAACTTCACACCCGACGTCCATGGCGAGGTCCATCTTTGCAACCACGATACTATGCATCGCGGTACAAATGGGTCCAACAACATGCCGAATGGACCGCTCAGGATTGGTATCACGTTCTCTACACAGATTAGTGTCGCATATCCCTTCAACCAAACAATCGTGGGAGACGTGTCTGGAGACAACTCGGTCGGGCTGAACGCCACAGACACAATGTCCAGCGAATGCAACAGGGTGGAGAGTTCCTGCTGTTTTGGGGTGGCATTATATGGGGCCAACGTTTGGCTGGTGGTCATGGTAGGCGCCGTAACGACTATACGATACGTGAATGCTATCCTCCGACCGATAGCGCAACCATATCGGCATTAAGATTTCAAACATGGCTGGAACAGCAACTGTTGAAATTCTTCACGGTAAATGATAACAGCTAAACAGTTGCAGGATAAAGATTTATTAAAATTCTTGACCACGGTTTCGGTATATCTAAATAGACCTTTATCAGAAGTAAAATACACTAAAATCACATCCTGCAGTGGAGATATATAAAAAAATTGTGCCAAAGGCGTCGTCGTAGTTAACCATGAAAAATATCGGCAAGATACTGGCGAGACATTCGTCTTCATGGGTGACAATTCGCGTCCCCATCACGCACATCTTGAGAATGACTTCCTTCACGATAACGACATCGCTCGACAAGAGCGGTCAGCATGTTCTCTAGAGATGAACCCTATCGAGCATGCCTGGGATCGATTGAAAAGGGCTGTTTATGGACGACGACATCCACCACCACTCTGAGGGATCTACGCCGAATCGCCGTTGAGGAGTGGGACAATCTGGACCTACAGTGTCTTGATGAACTTGTGGATAGTACGCCACGACGTATACAGGCATGCATCACTGCAAGAAGACGTGCTACTGGGTATTAGAGGTACCGGTGTGTACAACGGTCTGGGCCAACACCTCTGAAGGTCTCACTGCATGGTGGTACCACATGCAATATCTGGTTTTCATGAGCAATAAAAAGGGCGGAAAGGGTGTTTATGTTGATCTTTATTCCAATTTTCTGTACAGGTTCCGGAACTCTCGGAACCGAGGTGATGCAAAACTTTTTTGATGTATGAAGCTAATTTGTCGTGCTGCAACCTCACACCACCTCTGCGCTCATAATTATCTAAAAATTTAACTCGCCTATCTAATTCAAATCGAATGCACGATTTAGCCGCGCAGTGTGAATCCTGCTCTGGATATTCGATGGGGACTAGATCCTGAGATTCGCTTCTGTGACAGTGATAAACGGCCGCACCGTCCCACCCAGTGGACGAAGCAGCCGGCTCCTTGGGCGAGGGATCTGTAGGCAGATGGGTTCGAATTCGCAGAACTAATGACGTCCGTTCTCCAGCAACCCCGAGCCGACGTCCCTGCGGTCGCCCGTTTCCTGGAATCTGATAAGGCAGCGGCCGCGACTGAAAGTACGATCCCTGGTTCCGCTGACGAAAAATAAAGAATCCTACCTCTCTCTTTCAGTCGCTACCACAGAATTTCCAGCTCCGGAGCTCTGTTTTCTTCACCAAAAATAGAATAAAAGACTGTCTGCAAGCGCTGCTCGCCACAGGCGTGCCGTTTTGTAATTTATGCCTTCTCTAATTCGGCCAACAGGCGTACGCTTACTGCCTTTTCATCATATCGCAGAGGATCTGTGAACTGTCGTAGAATGAAGGTATGTATAGATTTAATAACAGCTACTAAATGTCTGGAATATTTGATGAACTTACAGTTGTTTTAATTCTCATGACCCTCTTAAAACAAAAGCTAATCCCCATCAGATGGATGCTCTACACATAATGAAAGTCTATCTAATAACCAGAACCTTAGGCGTATGATTCGAAATATCGGGGTGCCATGTAATTTTCTGTGAAAGAAATAGCCGGCAATACGAATGTAGCTTAAAGATATTCACAGCAAATTAAACTTATAATTCAGGGAACTATATTGAAATCTTTCCTCACATGAACAATATTCTGCATCGGACACACGTATAATCATATGATACGCCAACTTTCACAGTTCACAATACAACAGTGGTTGGATTTTTTTGTACCCACTGACGATGGCCAGACGGGAAGAAATGATAATTTAACTAAGAGCCTGTAGGTCGAGGATGGATTAAGTGACCATTACGCTCAGTAGTAAACTAAGTTCTTATCGAAAAGAGCAAATCACTGGGACCCCGAATGATCAAATGTATTCATTATCATGTAAATTCCACAGGGAAATACATTGCGTACGTTAGAAAAGAAATCCATTTTCTTATAAGGTCGATGTGGTAAAACTCGCTATATTTCTGTCCTTAGACAGGGAAGTCGATATAAGCTGACGAAGACTTCACATGCGCCGCGTAAGATGTGGTCGCAAGCAGACACAAGGGCTTGGCCTGTATAGATACAACTTAATGCTTTATCCTTTCTCTCCCGCCGCAAACTCAACAGATTCTCACGCGGCAACGATGAAATACGTTTCGAAATGTAGCTCTCATTCCAAACATAAGCATAATGCTCCATCTCACGCCAGCCTTGCATTCATTTCCTAGTCCTTCCCTCCATCCTCCACCCCCCAACCCCCACCCCCCCGCTGGCCCACTTACTCGAATTCACTGACTTTCGGCCGCTACATGCTGTTCCACAGGACGCCATAGTAGTACTTATCATTCCACCTCTACCATGACCAGGATCATTTTCAGGCACTCCCACTACACTATAACATCATTTGCCTTATCATTACTGCTCATACTTTTACTGTAATACAAAATTGCAAAATAGTTTTAAAAATCATAAATATTGTTCACTTAGGTCTTTTTCTTTTTAAATCATTTAATATCATGTATTTTTACGTAAAAATCTTAAATATTGCCCTCAATTCTGTTCTTTAAGAGAAACGATCCATTATTGTAATCTCTGTTGATGTACACTCCTGGAAATTGAAATAAGAACACCGTGAATTCAATGTCCCAGGAAGGGGAAACTTTATTGACACATTCCTGGGGTCAGATACATCACATGATCACACTGACAGAACCACAGGCACATAGACACAGGCAACAGAGCATGCACAATGTCAGCACTAGTACAGTGTATATCCACCTTTCGCAGCAATGCAGGCTGCTATTCTCCCATGGAGACGATCGTAGAGATGCTGGATGTAGTCCTGTGGAACGGCTTGCCATGCCATTTCCACCTGGCGCCTCAGTTGGACCAGCGTTCGTGCTGGACGTGCAGACCGCGTGAGACGACGCTTCATCCAGTCCCAAACATGCTCAATGGGGGACAGGTCCGGAGATCTTGCTGGCCAGGGTAGTTGACTTACACCTTCTAGAGCACGTTGGGTGGCACGGGATACATGCGGACGTGCATTGTCCTGTTGGAACAGCAAGTTCCCTTGCCGGTCTAGGAATGGTAGAACGATGGGTTCGATGACGGTTTGGATGTACCGTGCACTATTCAGTGTCCCCTCGACGATCACCAGTGGTGTACGGCCAGTGTAGGAGATCGCTCCCCACACCATGATGCCGGGTGTTGGCCCTGTGTGCCTCGGTCGTATGCAGTCCTGATTGTGGCGCTCACCTGCACGGCGCCAAACACGCATACGACCATCATTGGCACCAAGGCAGAAGCGACTCTCATCGCTGAAGACGACACGTCTCCATTCGTCCCTCCATTCACGCCTGTCGCGACACCACTGGAGGCGGGCTGCACGATGTTGGGGCGTGAGCGGAAGACGGCCTAACGGTGTGCGGGACCGTAGCCCAGCTTCATGGAGACGGTTGCGAATGGTCCTCGCCGATACCCCAGGAGCAAGTGTCCCTAATTTGCTGGGAAGTGGCGGTGCGGTCCCCTACGGCACTGCGTAGGATCCTACGGTCTTGGCGTGCATCCGTGCGTCGCTGCGGTCCGGTCCCAGGTCGACGGGCACGTGCACCTTCCGCCGACCACTGGCGACAACATCGATGAACTGTGGAGACCTCACGCCCCACGTGTTGAGCAATTCGGCGGTACGTCCACCCGGCCTCCCGCATGCCCACTATACGCCCTCGCCCAAAGTTCGTCAACTGCACATACGGTTCACGTCCACGCTGTCGCAGCATGCTACCAGTGTTAAAGACTGCGATGGAGCTCCGCATGCCACGGCAAACTGGCTGACACTGACGGCGGCGGTGCACAAATGCTGCGCAGCTAGCGCCATTCGACGGCCAACACCGCGGTTCCTGGTGTGTCCGCTGTGCCGTGCGTGTGATCATTGCTTGTACAGCCCTCTCACAGTGTCCGGAGCAAGTATGGTGGGTCTGACACACCGGTGTCAATGTGTTCTTTTTTCCATTTCCAGGAGTGTATTTTAAAAAATCTTTTCGATTTATCTTTCCTTCGTCTGAACGGTTTTATCCAATGCCACCGGCTCCTCTTTGGGAAATTGAATTACGACGAAAAATCTACTTCGTATCGTGCTGTTCTTTAGTGTATACCTCACTGATACTCTGTATATCGGACCGGGCTGCTTATTGGATTTCACTTGAGCAACTCTTTGGAATACAAATACACGGATGCTGAAGGACTTGCGTGACTACAGAATATGTATTCACTTGATGTGTGTCATTGACCTTAAGACGACGCAGTGCGAAACGTTCTTGTGTACGGTCAATCAATAACAGAGTCAATGCTTACTGTGTAATAAAGAGCTTTTATTGCGCTTTAGCAGGTGAAATAAAATGCAATGAGAAAAAACAATATGGCTCTGAGCACTATGGGACTTAACATCTGAGGTATCAGTCCCCTAGAACTTAGAACTACTTAAACCTAACTAACCTAAGGACATCACACACATCCATGCCCGAGCCAGGATTCGAACCTGCGACCGGAGCGCTCGCGCGGTTCCAGACTGACGCGCCTAGAACCACTCGGCCACTCCGGCTGGCAAAATCCAATGCAATAACCGTTCCTTTTCAAAAAGTGAACTTTATCAGCTTTTAAAACAAGTCAGTTCCACCAGAAATGTAGGATGTTTCATTCTTATTGCCTAAACATGTAGTAGCAACATCTTTGACTGGTATAAAAAATGTTAGTGCTCAGTTATATTTTACGGAAAGCTGGGCCGAGCATCGATAGTACCTCCCGCCGCGGAGGTCGAACACGCGCCAGAACAAATGGACGTGGCCAGCCCGTAGAGGGCCGTATGTCCGCGGCGGGTCTTCCGCGCAGCAGCTATCGCGCAGCACGAGTAACGCCCTTCGATTCGTGCCTGTCACTAATCTGAGTGTTAGAGTTGCAGATGCCAGCCAGCCAGCCAGCCAGCAGCGGTCCAGCTGAGCAGCAGCAGTCCAGCTAGCAGCAGCTGTCCAGTCAGCAGCAGCGGTCCAGCCAGCAGCAGCGGTAGCAGCAGCAGCAGCAGCAGCAGCAGCAGCGGCAGCCTTGGCCCTGTCCGCGGAAGCAGCAGCATCTGTGGCGTTCCTGCCAGCAGTCGCCAGTGCCAGCGCCGGCAGCGTGGGACTTTGGCCCCCGTCTTCCTCCGTCTTTGTCCGTCCCCGTTTTTCCTCCCTCGTTTTTCGTTCTGTACTGTATTAGTTCCTACCTGTCATCATTTCGCCCCCCCCCACCACTACCACTGCCACTACTACCACCACTGCCATAGTTTATCCTTCCCCTTCCGCCGCCTCCGCCACCACCACCATTACATGGTGTGCCCAGTTGCTCCTCCCTCTTTCCATCCTTCCTCTTCTAACTCTCCCTTCGCCCTCACTCTTCGTCGCCCCCTCCCCAGCTTCTTCCTCCCGCTCCTGCAACTGATCCTTTCCCCCCACTCCCCCAGCCTGTGACTGCAGCTCCAGCTAGGGTGGTGGCCTGACGGGCGACTGCCTATACCCAGCTCTCCCCATCGCCATCCCCATCGCCTTCGTCATCACCGCCATCGCTGTCGCTGTCACCTTCACCATCGACATCTCCAGCGTGAACTACTATGTCCATGACGGGACCTGCCACTTCCCGCCACCTCCATGTAGCTCCCATCTCTCATGTCACCACTCACCCTTCCGCCACCCTTAAACGCCCTACTGGCACCACCACCACCTCCACTCACAATAAGTCCCTGCCCCATCCTCCTACCCCAACCAGGATGCCATGGATGTCTCCCCGCCTGGCCCTCCTCCCGCCACATCCTCCTCCTCGTCCCCTCCCTCTTCCTACAAAAACCTCCTCTCTCGTCCCAATCTTTCCCTCCTTGAGGCACAGAACCTCTCCCTCCTTCTCCGCCAACACTTTCCTGGAGCCCCCATCTCCCTCCTCACTCCCAGAAGAGACTCAGTTCTCATCTCCTCCCCCAGCCCCACCATCCGTACTGACATCCTTTCCCGCATCCCCTTCACCCGGTTTTCTCCCAACGCCTCCCTCACCCCTGCTCCTTCCCCGTCTCCTACCTGCCAACCCCAACCCACGCATCGCCCGCCGGCCCTCACCACCGTGATCACTTGGCTTAGTCCAACGATCATGGAGGAGGAGGTGTTGGCGTAGCTCAAGGTGCATTCCTCGCTGGAGGTGCGGGCGGTCTGCTGCATGTTTAACTCCACCGGCCCCACCTGCCATATGCGGGTTTTCTCATAGGATGCCCCCTCCATTGACCGCCTCCTGAAGAGGGTGCCCTCCTCTTCAACCAGAGATACAAGGTCGACCCCTCCTGTTCCCCTCCTCAATCCCTCCACTACCAGAGGTGTCTGCGCTACAATGCACACACAACAGCTGAGTACCACGAGGCCCCCACCTGCCCGCATTTTAAACAAGCACACTTCCTCCGGCAGTGCCCTAACCTTCAGTCCCCTCCCTCTTGTAATACCTGCAGTCTCCCGCATCCCACCTACTCCCAAAAATGTAAAGCCCGACCCCCCTGACCACTCCGGAACTCACCGTCCCTTTCTGCCCAGATGCCCTCACCCATCCTGGCAATTCCCTTCGTCCCCTCCCCCTAAGGACATCATCAGGTTCCTCACTATTGTCCTGAAAAATTTCCACCCTTTCCAACCCCCTCACACCCTCCAACAGATATCCCTCGGCGCCCGTTCCACCTTCCACCTAAAAATGTATGCCACCTACTCCCACAACCAGGCCCATTTCACCTTCTCCCGTCTCGTTACCCTTGTCTAGATCCCCGTCGTGGCACGACAGCGCCGTATCCTGTTCAACAACATCTGTTCCCTTCCTGCCAACAAGAACCTCTTCATGCATACCCTTGCCACCCACCGCGTGGATGCCTTCCTCGTCAATGAAACCTTTCTCCAGCCCCACCACACCCTCCACACTTCGCCCTACCTCCTTCACCACTCTGTCAATCCCTTCCCGATAGTGCGTGGGGGAGTTGCCATTGGTCACCACCACCAGATCCCAGTTCGTCTCCAACCTCTTCTTCCCGACCCCACCGAACACCTGATCCTTAGTCTCTTCTTCCCTGGTCCTACCATCACCTGCGCCACCATCTATGTCCACCCTAACACCCCTATTCCTTTTGACTTCCTCTCCCACATTGACTGTACCTTCTCCTCCTACGTGATCGCCGTAGTCGCCAACCAGTTACGGCAGTAGCATCGGTTCCTCTCCTCCCTCCAAGGCAACCTCATCCCCATTCCCCAGCACACCCGCCCCAAATCCAACTCCAATCCTGATGTCGTCCTCTCCTCCCCTAACCTCCATTTCTGCATAACAGTGGATGTCCTGGACCCCAGTGGTAGTGACCATCTCCCTGTCCTCCTCACTGTTTCAGACAGTCATGGCCCCCGCCCCGCCCCCTGTCATGACCCTCTCCCAAAGTTCGTTCATGATTATTCCCGTGCTGACTGAAATGCCTACCGGGATACCCTCTCCACCCAGGTCGATGGCCACCCCTTCACCTACCACCACCCTGAAGATATTACCCATACCGCCTCCTTTCCCCAGCAGACCGTGTCTGAGGCCGTGGAGGCCCATGTCCCTTCTGCCGCCATCCACCCCCACCATCCTACTTTACCCCCACAGGCCATCCTCCTCCTCCATGAATCCCACGGTCTCTACCGTGCCTTCCTCCACACGCGTGACCCGGACACACTATGACTCCACCACCAATTACATCGACACATTGAAATTTGATCGCGGCTAAGAAACGCCGGGACTGGCGACAGACACACACCCATTTACATGCTACCCTACCTATAAACTCGTCCAAGTTCTGGCCAGCCTTCCGTCGCCTTACCGGAACTAAACCCTTCCCCTACTATCCTTTTCTCCATGATGATCACCCCTTCCCTGACACCCTTAGTTAGGCCAATCACCTTTCCTCCTACTCTCCGACGTCTTTTCGATGCCTGATGATCCCCAGTTCTATTACTCCCTGTTCCCGGATGTCCGCAATCGAACTGACACCTCTGTCCCTCCCCTCGCACCTGGTTTCCAGTACTTGAACAACATTGCACACATGGAACTCAATGCCCCCATCACTACACAGGATCTCATTGCTACACTCCGCACAAAACGCAACACCACTCCTGGTCATGATCATGTCACCTACCGTCACCTTCGTGAAGCTCCTGTGTCTTTCCTCTCCACCCTGCCCAGGCTCTGCAATGTAGTCCTGTCCACCGGTTACTGTCCAGACCTGTGGAAAACCTCCCATATCCTGATGTTCCTTAAACCAGGTAAACTGCCGTCTGCAGTCTCCTCCTACCGTCCCATCAGCCTTACCTCAGTCTTCAGCAAGGTCCTGGAATCTATCCTTACCCGACGCATCCACCAGCATCTCCACCAGCACCGCCTCCTTCCCGTTACCCAGTGTGGCTTTCGGCCGTCCTTCTCTTCCGATGAACTTCTCCTCTACCTCACTCATCTCCTTTCCGAACAGCTAAATTCCTGTCGCTCCGCAATCTTCCTCTCCCTGGACCTCAAACATGCTTATGACTGCGTATGGCATTCCGGTCTCCTCTTCTAGCTCCAAACTTTCGCCCTTCCTATTAACTACATCCTTCTGATTGGCTGCTTTCTTTCCCAACATACTTCCTACGTCACCATCCACAACACGGATTCCTACAGCTTTTCCCCCTCTGCCAGTGTGCCCCAGGGTTCTGTCCTCTCCCCTCTTCTGTACCTCTTGTATACGGCGGACATGCCACCGCCTTCACCCCCCAATCACCTTCTCCAGTATGCCGATGACACTGCCTTCCTTGCCCTTGCCCCCACCCTGCAGCACTCCCATCACCTTCTCCAATCCCATCTTGACCGGGTCACCACTTGGTGCAACCAGTGGTTGTTTAAGGTCAATCCTGCCAAAACCCAGGCGATCATAGTAGGCCCTTTCTTCCGCCTCCTCGATTTCTACATCACCATCTATGGCCGTCCTATCGCCCTCACCCCCACCCTTAAATACCTTGGTGTCACCCTCGACCATCGCCTCTGCTGGTCCCCCCACCTCCGGACGATACAAGCCAAGGCACACTCCCGCCTCTGTCTCCTCAAACTCCTTTCCGCCGAACTTGAGCCCTCCACCATCCTCCATACCTATATATCCCTCATTCGCCATATCCTTTGCTACGCCCACACTGCCTGGATCTCCGCTCACCCTACCTTTTACAAATCCTACAGATCCTATAATGCCGTGCTCTTTGCCTCGCCTATCGCATCCGTCTCCCCTCCCCCACGCGGATCCTGTACGACCTAATTCCCTTCCCCCACCTCCTCCTTTTCCTCGAACGGATACAGATCCTCTACACCTCCCGCAAACTCGATCCTCCTCACCTGCTGGTCTCTCCCATCCTCTGCCCCTGTCTGCTGCCGCGCCTGTACTTCCATGTCCCACCTGCTCTCCATCCCTCCACTCTCCATACCCTCTCCGAAGGTGGCTTCCGCCAGCTACCCCTCCATGATGATGCCCTCCTCCCCTCCATCTACCCCTCCTACCAACTTTGATCCTCCCTCCCTCCTCCTGTGTTTTATTCCTATGGGTACCCTCTCTCCCTTCTCTCCCTCCTCCCTCTCTCCCCCCTCCTTCCCCGGGCTTCCCCAACCCCCATTCCTCCGCTCCTACTCCCGTCTCCTCTGCCATTGGCATCTTTACTCACCCTTCTACCTCCCCCTCCCCCTTCTTCCCCTCTTGGCAGGTCCCCGGACTCGTACACGCTACGTGGACATTCGCGCGTCGGAGATCACCGCCATCAGTTTTCGTGTGTGTGCCGTCGTGTTTGTGTTAGTGTTCACCGTCACACTCCAACGTTCACCTGTGCCGTCGAATCATCAGTGTTTGTGCGCAGTGCCAACGTGTTTCAGTGTAATTTCAATCGAGTGTGAAGGGCTCCGTGTCTTGTATTTCTATGTCTACTGTTTTTTGCCCGTCAATATACCTATTACGTTTTTCATGTTTTTCTCATTTTCGACTCGAAGGCTGAAGAGCAGCGTAGGTTGCTGCTGCCAGCCTACCTATGTATAGGTATAAAAATTACAATAAAGGAAAAAAAACTAGTCCAATCAGTCTGGTACTCGCTCTGGATGGCGTCTCTATCTCGGCGGTACTGCGTTTTGGTCGTTGCTCGTTGTTGACATTTGCCTGGCTCTGGTTCCGAGTGGATATACTGTTGGTGTTTGGTGTTGTGGTTTCTACAAGCCTCCGTTGTTTATCTCTTCCTTGTTGTGTCGGTCGTTGTCGGTTGTCGTTGGTCTGTCGTCCGACTCGTCCTGTGTTTACCCGGTGGTGCGTGCTCCACTGCCGGCGGCTTCCCCGCCTGGCGGCTCCGATCCGCAGCCCAAGGCGTTCCCGCGGTTGGTTTTGGTTATTACATATCGTTTCCTATTTGCACGATCTACAAAAACACAAATAAAAGGACAGTGTTTGTTCTGGCCAGAATTTCGCTGAAATTATAGTCAACATCCAAATGCCTCCTTTAGAAAGAAAGACAAACTTGTACTACGAACCAAGGAATAGATATGTTTAGAGTAAAAAAATGGCGAAATGAGATAGTATGACAATGCTATACGCCTCATGTCATACCATATTCCTCAAAATGGTGGTAAATATTAACGTTAGATAATCTGCTATTTTAGGGCATGGGAACACTACAAGAAACGTTAGTTTTCTAGGCGAACTTTGTTTGTTTGAACCTAATAGTGGTAGCTACTATTTGATGGCTTGTGTATCTAGTAGCCAAGAAATAGGGATTTTCTGTAAGCACTCCACAAATATCGAGACGGTGTAACACATTTAATTAAATATTCGTGTTCTGTGAGTATGAGTTAACAATTAGGCTGTAATATGTTGGGTAGCGACCGCCTGTTGCCATATTACAATGCAGCTCTCCCTGTATACGGTAAAGCGCCAGTCGTTCATACATGAATCAATGTACGCACCTCTCCTGCAAAGGGAATCCTTTTCCCTAGTGTTTGCACCGACAGCCCAGACTGCTTCCATATCACGAAACAACAGCAGTCGTGCTCTTTCTTTGCAGCCGAGCGGAATTAGCCAGCGGTCTCAGGAGCTGTAGTCATGGACTGTGCGGCTGATCCCGGCGGAGGTTCGAATCCTTCCTCGGGCATGGGTGTGTGTGTTTGTCCTTTGGATAATTTAGGTTAAGTAGTGTGTAAGCTTAGGGACTGATGACCTTAGCAGTTAAGTCCCATAAGATTTCACACATTTGAACAACATCTTTCTTTGCAGGAGACAATGAAATAATTGGTATGCGCAAGCTGACGATTGCATTATCTGCACGAGTAGGGTGGGACATGCATTCCGATGCTGGATATAAATAAGTCATATACTGGGTGATCAAAAAGTCAGTATAAAAAAATGGTTCAAATGGCTCTGAGCACTATGGGACTTAACATCTATGGTCATCAGTCCCCTAGAACTTAGAACTACTTAAACCTAACTAACCTAAGGACAGCACACAACACCCAGCCATCACGAGGCAGAGAAAATCCCTGACCCCGCCGGGAATCGAACGCGGGAACCCGGGCGTGGGAAAAAAGTCAGTATAAATTTGAAAACTTCGTAAACCACGGAATAATGTAGATAGAGAGGTAAAAATTGACACATGTGCTTGGAACGACATGGGACTTTATTAGAAAAAAAAAAAAATAACAAAGTTCACAAAATGTCCGACAGATGGCGCTGGACAACAAAACGTCAGTGACTGCGCTTGACAATCGTGTATAATAGGAGCTGTATTGAGAGAGAGAATCAGATGCACCAGCAGTCGCAGCATGTTGACGTTACCTGAAAAGGCGCTTTTAGTGAAGCTGTATTATCACAATGGGGAATGTGCTAGTTCAGCGTTACGACCCTATCGCCATAGGAAGGGGATTCGAACGGGTAAAGGTCCGTTGGCAAATGCAGCTGTGACGAGAATGATTTCGAAGTTCGAAGCCACGGGTTATTTAGATGATAGACCCCGTAGTGGCCGACCGAGCACAGGGCGTAATGCTGCTGAGACAGTTCAGGAAGAAATGGAGACTGTACCGGGTTCGTCTACGCACGGGGAAGTCAGCGCTCGTTCAGTCACACATCGCACCGGCATTCCATACACTACTGTTTGGTTGGCAATGAGGCGTACCCTCCGATGCTATCCGTACAAAATCCATCGGCATCATGAACTGTTACCCGGCGATTTAGTGAAGCAGAGGGCATTTGCGGTGTGGGCATTTCGAAAGATGGCGGAAGATGACGACTGGTTGAGTAACGTGTTGTGGACCGACGAAGCTCATTTCGCGCTCCCAGGGTCTGTCAACGTCTGCAACTGCAGAATTTGGGTTACCGAAAATCCTAGAACTGTCGTGGAAACTCCATTTCACGACGAGAAAGTCACGGTATGGGTTGGATTTACCACATCTGCCGCTATCGGGGCTTTTTTCTTCGAGGAAATGGGTAATTCTGGTTTTGTAACTGCTACCGTGACGGGTGAGAGGTACGCCGATATGCTACAGAATCGCATCATCCCTAGCCTGGCTGATAAACACCTGCTGGAACGTACGATGTTTATGCAGGATGGCTCTCCACCCCATATTGCTAGACACGTGAAAGATCTCTTGCGCGCGTCGTTTGGTGTTGATCGTGTGCTCAGCCGCCCACTTTCGTCACGCTTGGCCTCCCAGGTCCCCAGACCTCAGTCCGTGCGATTATTGGCTTTGGGGTTACCTGAAGTCTCAAGTGTATCGCGATCGACCGACATCTCTAGGGATGCTGAAAGACAACATCCGACACCAATGCCTCACCATTACTCCGGACATGCTTTACAGTGCTGTTCACAATATTATTCCTCGACTACAGCTATTGTTGAGGAATGATGGTGGACATATTGAGCATTTCCTGTAAAGAACATCATCTTTGCTTTGTCTAACTATGTTGTGCTAATTATTGCTATTCTGATCAGTTGAAGCGCCATCTGTCGGACATTTTCTGAACTTTTGTATTTTTTCGGTTCTAATAAAACCCCATGTCATTCCAAGCATGTGTGTCAATTTGTACCTCTCTATCTACATTATACTTTGATTTATTCAGTTTTCAAATTTATACTGACTTTTTGATCACCCAGTATATATGAAGATGGTACCTGTTCTTTCGGACATGTCCGAAAGAACAGGTACGATCTTCATATATAGTTAGGCTCACCGGCCATTGACCATCTTCTTCTGTGCCGATGCATCAGCAGTAAAGCCGCGAGTAATGTGTGTAACGGGCAGGGGCACTATGACTATAGTGCGGGACAATAAGTTGCGAATGTGGGTCTCACGGAAGGCGAGCCAGAGATAAGTTCCTGCAATTGCGCTATTCTCTGTGCCCTCGGTGGCTCAGCTGGATAGAGCGTCTGCCATGTAAGCGGAAGATCCCGGTTTCGAGTCCCGGTCATGGCACACTTTTTCAACCGTCTCTGTTGACTTATATCAACGCCTGTATGCAGCTAAGGAAATTCATTTCATTGTAAGTTAATAAATAAGTCAGTTGAGTGGGCCCTCTTCCGTGTGATTATTATTTCAATGACAGTAGTGTTGATATAAAGCGTCGGTTAGGCAGTGCTGTCGGCGATGGTGAGCATCAGTGTCCTAGGTTATCTGGTAACCACGACATACCGTCACCGTTCTCTGTTGAACTAAGTATGATTTTCCGCCAGGAATGTAAGTTTATATATTTATGTGTTGCACATTATTTTTAAAAAGAAAAGAATGCTGTAAACAGCATTTTTTCCCAGATGATCTGAATTTCAACATACGCATGTGACAACAGGAATCTGTGTTCATGCGAACACTGCAGCTAGACTACAAAGCTATGGCTTTCCTAATGCTAATTTGCACGAGGGCGAAAAAAAGTATATGTACGGGTGTGCCTCCATTTGGCATTAATTATACTACTTGTTTCGACGTAAAAATGATTTCATTTCACTACAAAAAAAATGGCTCTGAGCACTAAGGGGCTCAACTTCTGAGGTCATTAGTCCCCTAGAACTTAAAACTAGTTAAACCTAACTAACCTAAGGACATCACAAACATCCATACCCGAGGCAGGATTCGAACCTGCGACCGTAGCGGTCTTGCGGTTCCAGACTGCAGCGCCTTTAACCGCACGGCCACTTTGGCCGGCCATATCACTACAGCTGCACAAAGTAAATACCAGTAGCATCATGCACGTTCAGTACGCAAGATGATGAAATTTCATTTCATTCTTGATCTCCTTTTCCCCGGCATACTGGTGCAACTCGACGTGGCGTATACTCAACAAGTCGATGGAAGTACCCTGCAGAAATACTCGTCCATGCTCCCTCTATAATCATTCATAACAATGAAACTATTCCCACTGTAGCAACTGACTCACGAATATGTCCCATAAATGTTCAATGGGGCACACATCAGGCAATCTGTGTGGACAAATCGTTCGCTCGAATTGTCCAACACGTTATCAAACCAATCGTGAACTGTTCTGGCCCAGTGACATGACATCGTTGACTGGGAACATGAAGTCCATGAATGGGTGCAATTTGTTTCCATTTAGCCGAACGGAACCATTTCCTGTCAATGATCAGTTTATTTGGGCCAAAGATCCCAGTTCATTCCAAAGGTGACACAATCCACGCCATTATGGAGCCACCACCAGCTTGCACAGTGCCTAGTTAACAACTTGGGCCCATGGCTTCGTGGGATCTGCGCCACAATCGAATCCTAAAAACAAATGGTTCAAATGGCTCTGAGCACTATGGGACTTAACTTCTGAGGTCATCAGTCTCCTAGAACTTAGAACTTCTTAAACCTTACTAACCTAAGAACATCACACATATCGAGGTCCTAGGCAGGATTCGAACCTGCGACCGTAGCGGTCGCGCGGTTCCAAACTGTAGCGCCTAGAACCACTCGACCACCCCAGCCCGCAATCGAATCCTACCATCAGCTTTTACCAACTGAATTCGGGACTCATCTGACCAGACCATGATTTTCCAGTCGTCTTCTCCTTTTCTTTTCTTTTTCTTTTACTTGTGCCATTTTTCTGTGGATAAGCAGGGTCGGCATGGTTAATCGGATGTGGCAATGTTAGTTGAAGGGGTGGCCGGATGCCCTTCCTGCCGCCACCCCGTACCCCCCGGGAAGGAATTAGTGTACCCCAACTGTCTGTGACTAGTGTAATCCATGGAATAGTGCGAAAGTGTTCAGATGTCTGCGAGCCGTGTAACTGAGGCGGGACGTGGGGACCAGCCCGGTATTTACCTAGGGGATGTGGAAAACCGCCTAAAAACCACATCCAGGCTGGGCGGCACACCGGCCCTTGTCGTTAATCTGCCGGGCGGATTCGATCCGTGGTCGGCGCGCCTACCCGAGTCCAGGAAGCAGCGCGTTAGCGCGCTCAGCTAACATGGCGGGTCCATGATTTTCCAGTCGTCTAGGGTAAAATTAATATAGGCACGAGCCCAGGCGAGGCGCTGCAGGCGACGTCGTGCAATTAACAAAGGCACTCTCGTCGGCCATCTGCTGCCACAATCCATTAACACCAAATTTCGCCGCACTGTCAAATGGATCAAATGGCTGTGAGCACTATGGGACTTAACATCTGTGGTCATCAGTCCCCTACAACTTAGAACTACTTAAACCTAACTAACCTAAGGACATCACACACATCCATGCCCGAGGCAGGATTTGAACCTGCGACCGTAGCGGTCACGCGGTTCCAGACTGAAGCGCCTAGAACCGCACGGCCACACCGGCCAGCTCGCCGCACTGTCCTAACGCATTAGTTCGTGCTACGTCCCACATTCATTTCTGCGGTTATTCACGCAGTGCTGCTTGCCTGTTAGCAATGACAACTCTACACAAATGCCGCTGCTGTCTATCGTTAAATGAAGACCGTCGACCACTGCGTTATACGTGGTGTGAGGTAATGCCCGAAATTTGATATTCCCGGAACACTCTTGACACTTTGGATTTCGTAATATTCTATTCCCTAACGATATCCGAATTGGAATGCCCATGCGTCTAGCCCCAACAATCACTCTACATCTACATTATACTCTGCAAGCCATCTAATGGTGTTGCGAATAGCGCGTGGGAAGAATGATTGTCGGTAAGCCTCTGTATTGGCTCTAATTTCTCGATTTTTCTCATCGTGGTCATTATGCGAGATATATGTCGGGGAAAGTAATATGTTGTCTGACTTCTCCTGAAAAGTGTTGTCCCAAAATTTCAGTAGTAAATCTCTCCATGATGCACAACGAGTCTCTTGTAGCGCCTGGCAGTGGAGTTTGTTTAGTATCTCCGTAACGCTCTCTCGCCAGCTAAACGATCCCGTTACGAAACGCGCCGCTCTTCATTGGATCTTCTCTACCTCCTTTATCAGTCCTACCTGATAGATGAACAATACTCAGGAATCGGACGAACAAGCGCCTTATAAGCCATTTCCGTCGTGGATGAGTTACATTTCCTCGAAATTCTTCCCATGAATCTGAGTCTTGTGTCTGCTTTTTCCACTATTGGTTTTATATGGTCATTCAACTTAAGGTCGCTCTGGATAGTTAGGCCTGGATATTTTACGGCAGACGATATCTTCAGCTTTTTGTCATCAGTAGTGTGGCTACACAGTAGTGGATTTCTTTCCCTATGTATCCGCAATAATACACTCCTGGAAATTGAAATAAGAACACCGTGAATTCATTGTCCCAGGAAGGGGAAACTTTATTGACACATTCCTGGGGTCAGATACATCACATGATCACACTGACAGAACCACAGGCACATAGACACAGGCAACAGAGCATGCACAATGTCGGCACTAGTACAGTGTATATCCACCTTTCGCAGCAATGCAGGCTGCTATTCTCCCATGGAGACGATCGTGGAGATGCTGGATGTAGTCCTGTGGAACGGCTTGCCATGCCATTTCCACCTGGCGCCTCAGTTGGACCAGCGTTCGTGCTGGACGTGCAGACCGCGTGAGACGACGCTTCATCCAGTCCCAAACATGCTCAATGGGGGACAGATCCGGAGATCTTGCTGGCCAGGGTAATTGACTTACACCTTCTAGAGCACGTTGGGTGTCACGGGATACATGCGGACGTGCATTGTCCTGTTGGAACAGCAAGTTCCCTTGCCGGTCTAGGAATGGTAGAACGATGGGTTCGATGACGGTTTGGATGTACCGTGCACTATTCAGTGTCCCCTCGACGATCACCAGTGGTGTACGGCCAGTGTAGGAGATCGCTCCCCACACCATGATGCCGGGTGTTGGCCCTGTGTGCCTCGGTCGTATGCAGTCCTGATTCTGGCGCTCACCTGCACGGCGCCAAACACGCATACGACCATCATTGGCACCAAGACAGATGCGACTCTCATCGCTGAAGACGACACGTCTCCATTCGTCCCTCCATTCACGCCTGTCGCGACACCACTGGAGGCGGGCTGCACGATGTTGGGGCGTGAGCGGAAGACGGCCTAACGGTGTGCGGGACCGTAGCCCAGCTTCATGGAGACGGTTGCCAATGGTTCTCGCCGATACCCCAGGAGCAACAGTGTCCCTAATTTGCTGGGAAGTGGCGGTGCGGTCCCCTACGGCACTGCGTAGGATCCTACGGTCTTGGCGTGCATCCGTGCGTCGCTGCGGTCCGGTCCCAGGTCGACGGGCACGTGCACCTTCCGCCGACCACTGGCGACAACATCGATGTACTGTGGAGACCTCACGCCCCATGTGTTGAGCAATTCGGCGGTACGTCCACCCGGCCTCCCGCATGCCCACTATACGCCCTCGCTCAAAGTCCGTCAACTGCACATACGGTTCACGTCCACGCTGTCGCGGCATGCTACCAGTGTTAAAGACTGCGATGGAGCTCCGTATGCCACGGCAAACTGGCTGACACTGACGGCGGCGGTGCACAAATGCTGCGCAGCTAGCGCCATTCGACGGCCAACACCGCGGTTCCTGGTGTGTCTGCTGTGCCGTGCGTGTGATCATTGCTTGTACAGCCCTCTCGCAGTGTCCGGAGCAAGTATGGTGGGTCTGACACACCGGTGTCAATGTGTTCTTTTTTCCATTTCCAGGAGTGTATTTTCGTTCAGGGTCAACTGCCAGAGTCTGCACCATTCATCAATTCTCTGCAGGTCGTTCCTTACAATCTTCTGGCGTTGCTACTTTGGTACAAACAACTGTATCATTTGCGAATAGCCTTAAAGAACATCCGACGCCTTCTACTAGATCATTTATATATATTGTGAACAGCAACGGTCCTACCACACTTCCCTGTGGTACTCCGGATATTACCTCTACATCTGTCGATTTAGTTCCGTTAAGAGCGACGTGTCAGTTCTATCTGCAAGAAAGTCTCGAATCCAATTTCAGGTCTGCTCCGATACTCCGTAAGCTCGTATTTATTTCATTAAGTGGCAATACGAGTCTTACTGAAATCAAGGAACACGGCATCAACGTGAGCGCCGTTGTGCACTGCTCTGTGGATTTCATGGAGGAACAGAGCGAGCTGAGTTTCGCAGGATATCTGTCTGCGGAATCCACTTTTATTTTTATGGATGTGATGATCGTTTCCCAAAAACGTCATAATTATTGACCATGTTCCGCAATTCTACTACAGACTGACGTCAACGATATAAGTCTATAATTGTGTGGATCTGTCTTAGGCCTTTCTTAAATACAGGAATGACCTGCGCTTTTTTTCAGTCGTTAGGTATCTTTCGCTGCTCAAGCGATCTACGATAAATTACTCCTAGAAGGGGAGCAAGTTCTTTCGCATAATCTTTATAGAATCTTATAGGTATCTCATCTGGTCCTGAAGCCTTCCCACTACTAAGCTATTGTAGCTGCTTCTCAATATTTTCCATTTCGATGTTCGCACGACCATTGAAAGGAGGGACAGTTTTACTATTTCCCGCGGTGAAACAACTTCAGAGGACCGAATTCAGTATTAACTTCCGTTTCGGTGCCGGTGTGGTCGCTGGGAAAATGAGTAGACGATTTTGACCCACTTACTGATTTTACATACGACCAAAAGTCTTAGGATTTTTACTTAGGTCGGTTGACAACGTCTTACTTTCGAAATCATAGACCACTCTCTCAATGCTCTCCTTACGCTCATTTTCGCTTCGTTCAGCATTTGTTTGTCAGCTACGATTTTACTTCTCTTGAATCTGAGATGAAGTGCTCTTTGTTTACTTAGCGGTTCTCTATCACGTGTATTAAACCACGGTGGATTTTTCCCACCCCTTAAAACCTTACTCGGAACATACTTGTCTAGGGCATATTGAATGATGGCTTTGAATTTTTTCCATTTGTTCTCCACATCTTCCACATCATCAAAGAATATTTGATTCTAACTGGTGAGATATTCTGAAATTTGTATCCTGTCACCGTTGCTGAGCAAATATAACTTCCTACCTTTCTTAACTTTCGTTGTAGAACTCGTAAGCATAGATGCTGTCACAGCCTTATGATCACTGATACCTTCCTCTATGTTAACTGATTCGATATGTTCAGGTCTGTCTGTTGCCAGGAGGTCTAAGACGCTACCCTCACGAGTTGATTTTCTAACTATCTGCTCAAGGTAATTTCTGGGCAAGATATCCAGAACAATGCCACACCGATTGCCTGTCTCTGGCACCAGTTTTTATGGCATAACACTCCCAATCTATACCTGGCAAGTTGAAGTGACCCTCTATTACAACGACGTGATCAGGAAAATTACTAATGATATTCTGCAAGCTCTGTCTGAAGCGCTCTACAACTACAGACCCTGACCTAGGTGGTCTATAAAAGCATCCCATCACCCTTTTTGACCGTTCTTAGATATTCAATTTCAAGTGGATTAATTCACATACGGAATCTGTGATAATCTCGCTAGATTTTATCGAATTTTTTACTGCAATAAACACGCCGCCACCATTGGCGACTAGCCTATCCTTCATACACTCCTGGAAATGGAAAAAAGAACACATTGACACCGGTGTGTCAGACCCACCATACTTGCTCCGGACACTGCGAGAGGGCTGTACAACCAATGACACACGCACGGCACAGCGGACACACTAGGAACCGCGGTGTTGGCCGTCGAATGGCGCTAGCTGCGCAGCATTTGTGCACCGCCGCCGTCAGTGTCAGCCAGTTTGCCGTGGCATACGGAGCTCCATCGCAGTCTTTAACACTGGTAGCATGCCGCGACAGCGTGGACGTGAACCGTATGTGCAGTTGACGGACTTTGAGCGAGGGCGTATAGTGGGCATGCGGGAGGCCGGGTGGACGTACCGCCGAATTGCTCAACACGTGGGGCGTGAGGTCTCCACAGTACATCGATGTTGTCGCCAGTGGTCGGCGGAAGGTGCACGTGCCCGTCGACCTGGGACCGGAGCGCAGCGACGCACGGATGCACGCCAAGACCGTAGGATCCTACGCAGTGCCGTGGGGGACCGCACTGCCACTTCCCAGCAAATTAGGGACACGTTGCTCCTGGGGTATCGGCGAGGACCATTCGCAACCGTCTCCATGAAGCTGGGCTACGGTCCCGCACACCGTTAGGCCGTCTTCCGCTCACGCCCCAACATCGTGCAGCCCGCCTCCAGTGGTGTCGAGACAGGCGTGAATGGAGGGACGAATGGAGACGTGTCGTCTTCAGCGATGAGAGTCGCTTCTGCCTTGGTGCCAATGATGGTCGTATGCGTGTTTGGCGCCGTGCAGGTGAGCGCCACAATCAGGACTGCATACGACCGAGGCACACAGGGCCAACACCCGGCATCATGGTGTGGGGAGCGATCTCCTACACTGGCCGTACACCACTGGTGATCGTCGAGGGGACACTGAATAGTGCACGGTACATCCAAACCGTCATCGAACCCATCGTTCTACCATTCCTAGACCGGCAAGGGAACTTGCTGTTCCAACAGGACAATGCACGTCCGCATGTATCCCGTGCCACCCAACGTGCTCTAGAAGGTGTAAGTCAACTACCCTGGCCAGCAAGATCTCCGGATCTGTCCCCCATTGAGCATGTTTGGGACTGGATGAAGCGTCGTCTCACGCGGTCTGCACGTCCAGCACGAACGCTGGTCCAACTGAGGCGCCAGGTGGAAATGGCATGGCAAGCCGTTCCTCAGGACTACATCCAGCATCTCTACGATCGTCTCCATGGGAGAATAGCAGCCTGCATTGCTGCGAAAGGTGGATATACACTGTACTAGTGCCGACATTGTGCATGCTCTGTCGCCTGTGTCTATGTGCCTCTGGTTCTGTTAGTGTGATCATGTGATGTATCTGACCCCAGGAATGTGTCAATAAAGTTTCCCCTTCCTGGGACAATGAATTCACGGTGTTCTTATTTCAATTTCCAGGAGTGTATAAACATTCCAGTCTGAACATAGGATTTCGTTGTCACTAACGTCTGTTTTCAACCGGCTTTCTATTCCCAAAACTATGTTTGCACTAGAACCTTCAATAAGCGATACTAATTCCGGGGCCTTTCCTTGGATGCCCCTGCGCTTTACTAAAATCATATTAATCTTTTCTATCTCTGATCTGCGAGTACCTTGATTCTCTGAGGTCGCTGTGGCTGATTTAACAGGCAAATCGTGTTTGCTCCCGAGGGAGGGTCCTCTAACGTACTCTGCTGCCCTAGTAGCCGCTTCCTCCGTGTAGTGCACAACTGACCTATTAAGGGGAATCCTACAATTCTGAACCCGGTAGCGGAGGTCGATAAATTCGCATCCGATACCATCGCAGAGCCGTCTGACCCTCTGGTTTTGACCTTCCACTCTGCTCCAAACCGGAGGACCGCGAACAAACCTGGGTACGATGCTACAAGTAAACAGTGTAGCCTGCACCCCGCGTGCGTTGCTACTTGCCTTCACCAAATCAGCCAGCCGCCGAAAGGAGCTGATGATGGCCTCAGAACCCAAGCTGCAGGCGTCATTAGTGCCGACATGTTCCACTGCATGCACCCAGTTCGTTCGCATTTGAAGTCTGTTAAGTCGTCTCCTGAAGCCATACTAAAGTCGGAAATCTTTTCACATGAATCACCTGAGTACGAATGACAGCTCCGCCAATGCACTATCCTTTTATATCCTGTGCACTTGATACTACCGCCATCTGTGTATATCGCTATCGCATAACTCTTTCAGCTCACTAATAAGTCATGGGTTCAGCGAGGCTGTACTCATCTGCATGCAGGAGGTCAGCAGCTCTGGACCATTAGTGCCACAAGAGACAGAAGTGCAGTTCACTCGACCGTGTGGATCATAAGCCAAAGTTAAGTACCTTGAGTCAGGAAATTGGTTATTTTCAGCAAGATAAGCTATCCACACTCACCGTGCGATGAAGTCTGCAGCACCCCGCACTGTCCGCAAGGTGAACGTTGCTTCGACTTCCCTTGACGTAGCAGCAGAAAGAGGTGCGCCGACAGTGGCACACCCAATGACAACACAGGGCTGGCAACATGCTGCCTCTTCAAACGAGTACCACTTTGGTGTAAGGCATGACGGTGGACCTGGATGTGTGGGGAACCTTTGAGGAGTAGAATCGTTGTCGGACTGAGTACGTTGAATGGTTCAAATGGCTCTAAGCACTATGGGACTTAACATGTGAGGTCATTAGACCCCTAGACTTAGAACTACTTAAACCTAACTAACCTCAGGACATCACACATATCCATGCCCGAGGCAAGTTTCAATCCTGCGACAGTAGCAGCAGCGCGGTTCCGGACTGAAGCGCCTAGATTCGCTCGGCCACAGCGACCGGCTCACCCATTGTTGGCATAGTGTTTAATTAGGACGGCTGCCATTACATTTCTGTTAGGTTACGGTTATGCCGTATCTCCGACGTCTCTGTAAGTTATTATTATCATTAACTTTATTACTTCCACAAGTTAACGACAGGCTGCGTGTTACATCCTGTCCTTCCTCGATACAGAGGCTGTTCGACAGGTGCCCCATCCTACACTTTCTCCAGATCTCTTACCTGCTGTAAGTATCTAGTCATGGGCAGCCATCACTAGTGATGAAATCTGGCATTGAAATGAAGGAGTACAAGGTTACCCAACCTAAGTGTGAGCGAGCGAGTTGGCGCAGTGGTTACCACACTGGACTCGCATTTAGGAGGACCACGGTTCAAACACACGTCCAGCTATCCCGATTTAGGTTTTCCGTGATTTCCGTAAATCGCTTCAGGCAAATGCCGTGATGGTTCCTTTGAAAGGGCATTGCCGACTTCCTTCAGAATCCTTGCCTAATCCCATGGGACCGATGACCTCGCTGTTTGTCCCCTCCCCCAAATCAACCAACCAACCTGAGTTTGATGACCATCCGGACTACAACCATTTTGCTGCCAACGATAATAGCTCTGTGTGGTAAATTTGGCAACATGTAGTTTCACAAATCACCTAAAAATTTAAACTAGCTTTCCTCCAACTTTTCAATATGTACACAATTAAAATTTCGTTATTTGCTGTCTATGGGCACTTAGTGCTCATAACAATTGGTTGCGGGTGAAATGTGTCAGGCCTTAGCCAGTATGACGTTTCATTCTATTTCCCTCACCACACGATAGGTCCAATTAATCGATAAATTCCGATGTACACGCAAAGAACGGTACTGTCCGTAAGAGTGTGTGATGAGTGTAAAGAATTTCCTTCAGTTTCTATTAATGCTGAAATGCATGTCAAATTTATTCTTTAAGGCCTGTGAAGCTTCAACTCACCTCGGCCTGCCCTCAGCGAGCGAGGCGAGTGACCAGTCGAGCACGCCAGCGAGTAAACATTGGACCCCAAAGCCTCTGTAAGTAGCCGCCCCTGTCGCAATCATTGCAGCAGATTATGGCGTGCGCCTTCGACAACATTAGGTACGCTCGAGGAAATAAGCAGTTGTGTGCTGAGTTCCCTGAAATCACCCAGTCCTCACCGTAGTGGCGAACATGAACACTGTGTATTCTTCGACGGAACAGACCACTAATTCAAATGGCGTGTTCCATACGATAGTATCGCACTTTTGTGAAGCGGCCACGGGTTGCTGTCACAGACCAGTTTTTGTCTCTTGTCGACGGGCCTCTGGCGCCGCGAGCGTAAACATTAAGAAGGCAAAGTAACAGAAAGTTTTGGCTGGACGCTCTCTTATAGTTCGGCGCTCACAATCTTTGGGAGTGACGATTTGCCGTAGGGTGGCACTGGCAAGCTTTTCGAACCAAGAGTCGGGACGATCGGCGTTGGATAGGCCTATCTTCCGAAAAGCTACGCCAAACTTTTCAGAAGAAAATTTGTAGGAGTTTTCGGATAGGAGAAATAAAGTACACGATCTCACCATTGGGCAAAATGGCAGTTCTGGCTAGCTCACACCGCGAATGAGCAGCAGAGCGTAGTAGCAGACATTTATTCACCCGGAGCCATAAAAAGGACACTTCATCTTCTCGTGGTGGAGACAGCGAACTTCTTCGCCGGCATTAGTAGGCGAAGAATGGATTTAGAGAGGAGCAGTCGATGAACGAATGGGTGAACCGCGCCACGTCATCGCCCGCCTCCGTCAGTGGCCTTGCCATGCTTTATCTCCTGCAACTGATGTACGTTTCGCAGCCAGAAAGCATACAAGTTTGTGCAGGATGGTAGGCGTGTGGTATCAAACGAATAAGTTACTGTATGTTCACCTCTCGACCATGATTTTTCTCTTTGAGATTCTGTGTCTCCTTATTCACTTACCCTCCAATGCAATCAGTTTCACGGTAAGCAGTCAGCTGATATGATTTCTTGTCCGCTTGGTCCATTATATCAGAAATTTTCCGATCCTTTGTTTCCGACGTTCCACAGTTATCACAAGTTCACATGTTTCTGTTTATTCATTCTCCCATGAGAGTATTTAATCCAATATGTTCTCAGCAATCATTGAATTTGGAACCAGAGCGGCGCGTTTCGTCACAGGGTTATTTCGTAACCGTGATAGCGTTACGGAGATGTTTAACAAACTCAAGTGGCAGACTCTGCAAGAGAGGCGCTCTGTATCGCGGTGTAGCTTGCTCGCCAGGTTTCGAGAGGGTGCGTTTCTGGATGAGGTATCGAATATATTGCTTCCCCCTACTTATACCTCCCGAGGAGATCACGAATGTAAAATTAGAGAGATTACAGCGCGCACGGAGGCTTCCAGACAGTCGTTCTTCCCGCCAACCATACGCGACTGGAACGGGAAAGGGAGGTAATGACAGTGGCACGTAAAGTGCCCTCCGCCACACACCGTTGGGTGGCTTGCGGAGTATAAATGGAGATGTAGATGAACCAATAAATGTACGTGATTTGTAACCCACGATACATTACAGTAACTGACAATCTCCCATCACTATTTAATAACATTAATGTTTAATTAGATAATATAACTACGGCCCAAGTGTCACAGTGGACAATTTCCTTCCATTTCCTTGCACGTAATTCCTTTCGATACAACTGGATTGTAGTGATGGACTTGCACCTTGAGCGGGGATACTCCGTGCACGACAGTGACAAATCAGATTGACTAAGTCAAGCCCAATGGCGCCTTTCAATTGATGTAGTGTACTCTTAAAGTCTTCATTGAAATCTGGTTCTTGAAATTTTTTAGTAGGCTTCCTCGGGTTATTTTCCGTCGATCTTCGGCAGTGTGACCAGTTCATTTCTTTCAAGGCTTCTGTGCCACTCTCCCTAGGGTTAGACAAATCTGTGACCATTCGTCGTGCCCCTATCTATATACGTTCAGTATCTCCTGTTAGTCTTGTTTCGTATGGGTCTCACCCATTCGAACAATATTCTAGAATGGGCCGCACGAGTGATTTGGTTTGCAATCTTCTTTGTAGACTGATTGCACTTTCCTAGTATCCTACAGATAAACCGAAGTCTGTCACCTGCTTTACCTACCACAAAGAATATATGATCGTACCTTTCATGTCCATAATACCACCCAGTCATTTGTATGAGTTTACCGATTCCAACTGTGATTTACTGCTATCATATTCACACTACCCATAGGATACTATGTGTTTTCGTTTTGTGAAGTGAACAGTTTTACATTTCTGACATGATAGTAACGTGACAGGGGCTGTCATTAGCTTACTTTACATGCTGTATTAATGTTCACGTTATAACTAATTGTATATAGTGCTGAATCATAGCTTAATTTTTGTAGTTCTTATACTTCACAGTCGCAAAAAAAGTTGATACAAATCTTAATACCTAGTACAGAAACAATTCCGACTTTTTAAATTTCTATTTTTCAGAGCTTTCACAGTGAAGCTCCATTAATTCCTCAGCAAGTAAACAGTGGTAAGTCAGCGCTAACACATGTTAAGTACACTCAATTTGCAAGTAAGCAATGCTAAGTACCTATTTACAAATGTTTAAGAACGAAATTTTTTGTTAAACGTATCATTTCAAAAATACATCGTTACTGTACACATACTTGTGAATACAATGACTTAACTGAATTTTTTAAAAAGGGCACAAACATTGCATATACTAGAAATACCTTATTTATGAGATTTTATTAAATCTTAACTCCGCAATTTCTCAAAACGAACCTCAGCTGCTCACAACTGAGGTCTTCATGTATGTTTAAGGCACATTCAGAGCATCAGGATATAAGAGAATTTTCTTTCTTTTATTTGTCAACTCCATTTAGTGGTTCAGTTTGAAATATTTCGTCGTATACGCAAAAGTTTTGTAATCGTAACTAGCAGCACTCTCTGACTTATGAAAAGTAGAGTGAGTTGGAAGAAAAGAAATATATGTGTACATATTTTGTTAACATGTCAAAGAGAACTGCACTGGATAAACCAAAGAGATTAATTACTGTTAAAACGATAGAGCGGTAGCAGTCTGTGGCTGACAGTGTGTGTGTGTGTGTGTGTGTGTGTGTGTGTAAATACGGCTGTGAACTCTCGTGTTGTTCGGAGGAAGACAAGTGACCTAGTGCAGGTCTGGTGGCTGTATGTACTGAGACGTCGGAAGAAGAGATTTACCACTACGAATTATTTCACGTAAACAACCAGGGAAACACTGATGGAGGAAGTGACAAATGCAAATCTGCCACAGAACTGGTGATGTCAAGTACAACAAGCTCAATATTTGTAAGGTTTCTCAAAGACTTCCTTCGTACTCTTTTTGACTTTGCATACTTAAAAGTCAGTTCAACGAACTAGCTTTTCTCTTATCATTTCGTTTACAACCTATCATCATAAAGGAAAGGTAATTATTATCTGAACTGAAAAGATAAGTTTGATACAATGGTAAAATTGTCGCTAAGGTATTACAGGTTGTTTCACGAAAATTTCTCAGGTAATATTTCAAAAGTTATTGCAATAAACAATAAGTTTATTTCAGCTTGCACAGTATCTTTTATATGATGAACTCCAATGTTGTTTAGTGCTTGATAAGTAATGTAGTTTGCACGTATGGGTGTGTAAGTACTCGATTCTTATTATGGCATATTCTTACCTCGTGATAAAGTGCTTTACTGCATTACACCATTAGCAATACCTACCTCGGCCTTCAGTTATCACCAGTATTTTCTTTCTTTGTAATTTCAGTTTCTTGATTTATGCACGTAGAGGTAAAATACTATTACCACGTTTACGTTATTAATTTTTGTTGTAACATGGCGTTGGGCGTGCGATGCTCAATCATTTTTCCATATTAGAAGGGTAATTAAACAGTATATCCAGACGGCCGCGAAGCAACTGCCACGAGAAATACTTCAAAACATCATGGACTTTCTTTCATAATCATATACATCCATTGTTAGACTGAAATGGAAATGGTAACGAACCTTTTTTCGTTACTATTTATTGTTCTGGTTTCCTCCCTATGTCTTTTGTATCGTGAAAAAAAATGAACGACGGGTGTTACGACAAAAAACAGTCGCGGATCAACGATAAGTGTATAAGGATATACATGTATAAGGATACATTTGTCAGTTTAATATATACCTGCTTTTCTTTTGATTTGTTGGAATGAAAGGAAAGTAGAAGGAGCCCACAAGCTTCTGGTGCCGTGTGGATGCGATGGTCACACTGCGAGTGCGAAGCCGACCGCTGCACGCTTCGCCGAAGGTCATCTAATAGAGTAAAGTAATTACCTCCTTGAAAATACTAGTAGTGCTGTTCCTTGGTTGGATTTTAAATGTTTCTGAGGTACGGAACGGATTTAACGGCAGTTGCATGACGTTGTTGCACAAGGTCGTTGATTAAGACCAATTGCATAAGTGCGTTATGAGTAAACTGGCTTTACAGAACTGATTAAAGTCGTAACTGAAAGGTTGTCACGTCAGTTCCAGGCATTTTCTCGTCTGCAAATATTACTGTTCTAACGAGTAATCTATATATTATATTCTCCATTCACGTGGCAGTAGTAGATAAACAGTATTCGACTTACTTGTCCCTTTAAGGGTCACGTAATAGGAAGGGCACTCAGTTGAGAAACCGGTGTTGCTCTTAAACTGACCATTCCATCGGCAACAACTCGAATTCAATTATCAGTTGGGTGTGGAATAGAAAAAAAATTGTGGTCGGTGCAAGTTACGATTAATTTCCGATGCGAAGTAGTTGGCCTGTGTGGAATCGTATTGATTGAGACAGGTTTCTGTCTTTAGGGAGGCATTTGTTGAGTAGCCTTGAGTGCTCATGGTAGATTCGAAAAGGAAATTCATTGGTGTTACAAGGCCTACTGTTGATCGACAAGGGCGTTTGCGTTATTAACGGACTATACTTTCCATTAAACTAACATTTTAGTCGACGTAATCCTTTATTAATTTGGTGCTTATATGGGACCAGCGTTGGTAGCCATTTACCACTAAGATGACTGATGTTTTCATCTCTATTGTAACATATACTGGGAGGAGTATTTAGCTAGAAGCCAACTCCTCAAGGTGGGGGGGGGGATGGGGGGATTTGTTTTAATAGTTTAATTCACAAGGATGAAGTGGCGGTGGCGTTGGTACATTTTAATGTAGGCAATGTCATGTTAGGATTGTATCTCCATGCTAAAGATACGAGTGTTTTTAACTAAGCTTTCAGTTAGTTAGGAAACCCATTCGGAATCTTAAATTAGACATTATCCGATAAAGGAATATATTGAGTCATGTAAAATAAACCCATATTGTTACATACATCAAAAAGTTGATCAGTCTACATCTACATCTACGTGATTACTCTGCTATTCACAATAAAGTGCCTGGCAGAGGGTTCAATGAACCACCTTCAAGCTGTCTCTCTACCGTTCCACTCCCGAACGGCGCGCGGGAAAAACTAGCACTTAAATTTTTCTGTGCGAACCCTGATTTCTCTTGTTTTTCATGATGATCATTTATTCCTATGTAGGTGGGTGCCAACAAAATGTTTTCGCAATCTGAGGAGAAAACTGGTGATTGAAATTTCATGAGAAGATCCCTCCCCAACGAAAAACGCCTTTGTTTTAATGATTGCCACTCCAATTCACATATCATGTGTGTGACACTATCTCCCCTATTTCGCGGTTATACAAAACGAGCTGCTCTTCTTTGTACTTTTTCGATGTCGTCCGTCAGTCCCACCTGATGCGGATCCCACACCGCACAGCAGTACTCTAGAATAGGGAGGACAAGCGTAGTGTAAGCAGTCTCTTTAGTAGACCTGTTGCACCTTCTAAGTGTTCTGCCAATGAACCGCAGTATGTGGTTTGCTCTACCCACAAAATTATCTATGTCATCGTTTCAATTTAGGTTATTTGTAATCGTAATCCCTAAGTATTTAGCTGAATTTACAGCCTTCAGATTTGTGTGACTTATCGCGTAATCGAAATTTAGCTGATTCTGGGTCAATTGCCACTTTTCGCACCACACATATATCCAAATCATTTTGCAAGTCGTTTTGACCATCTGATGTCTTTACAAGACGGTAAATGACAGCATCATCTGCAAACAATCTAAGACGGCTAATCAGGTTGTGTCCTATGTCGTTAATATAGATCACGACCAACAGAGGGCCTATAACACTTCCTTGGGGAACACCGGATATTACTTATGTTTTACTCGATGACTTTCCGTCTATTACTACGAACTGTGACCTTTCTGACAGGAAATCACGAATCCAGTCGCAGCACTGAGGCGGAACGGTGTCGAAAGCCTTCTGGAAATCTAAAAATATGGAATCAATTTGACATCCCCTGTCGATAGCACTTATTACTTCATGAGTATAAAGAGCTAGTTCTGTTTCACAAGAACGATATTTTCTGATACCATGCTGACTGTGTGTCAATAAATCGTTTTCTTCGAGGTACTTCACAATGTTCGAATACAGTATATCTTCCAAAACCCTACTGCAAACCGACATTAGTGATATAGGCCTGTAATTCAGCGAATTACTCCTACTTCCCTTTTTGGGTATTGGTGTGACTTGAGCAATTTTCCAGTCTTTAGGTACGGATCTTTCTGTCAGTGAGTGGTTGCATACAATTGCTAAATATGGAGCTATATTTTCAGCATACTCTGAGAGGAACCTGACTGGTATACAATCCGGACTGGAGGTCTTGCTTTTATTAAGTGATTTAAGCTGCTTCGTTACTCCGAGGATATCTACTTCTATGTTTCTCATCTTGGCAGTTGTTCTTGATTGGAATTCAGGAATGTTTACTTCGTCTTGTTTGGTTAAAGAGTTTCGGAAAACCGTGTTTAGTAACTCTGCTTTAGTGGCAGCGTCATCAGCGGCTTCACCGTTGTTACGCGCAGTGAAGGTATTGATTGCGTCTTGCCACTGGTGTGCTGTATGTATGACCAGAATCTCTTTGGGTTTTCTGCCAGATTTCGAGACAGTTGTGGAAATTATTAAAAGCATCTTGCATTGAAGTACGTGCTATATTTCGAACTTGTGTAAAATTTTGCCAATCTTGGGGATTTTTGCGTTCTTTTAAATTTGGCATCCTTTTTTTGTTGCTTCTGCAACAACGATCTGACCCGTTTTGTGTACCATGGGGGATCAGTACCATCACTTATTAATTTATGTGGTATATATCTCTCAATTGCTGTCGATACTATCTCTCTGAAACATTCCACAACTTTTCTACAGTTAAATGATCAGATGGGAAGGTGTGAAGACTGTCTCTTAAAAAGGCGTTAAGAGCATTTTTATCAGCTTTTTCAAACAGATATACGTTGCGTTTCTTTTTGATGGTTGTAGGTGTTACGGTAATCAGCCTAGCAGCAACTGCCTTGTGGTTGCTAATCCCTGTATTCGGCACAATACTCGCTATTTGTCCAGGATTATTTGTTGCTAAAAGGTCAAGTATACTTTCGCAACCATTTACGCTTCGAGTGGGCTCATGAACTAATTGTTCAAATCTCATGTTAGTAGTTATCTCTGACCTATTTAGGCCAATACTGAGCCCACTCGATTGCTCTTTCTTAGCTTAATTCGTACAGAAACGAAAAAAAGGGTAAATACCAATATTTCTTACATTTCGTATTTTTATAGGGAAAAGGTTTGGTGTAACTTCATTAAGATCAAACAAAATATACACCGTTGAACCTAAATATTATGACCACCTGTTTAGTAGCGTGTTGGTCCACTTTTCGAACACAGTAGAACAGCGAATCTGCTTGGCAAGGATTCTACAAGTGCTTGATAGGGTTCCATAAGTATATAGCACCAAATGTCTACGCACAGGTCAAGCAATTCCCACAAATTACGGGATGGTTGTTTACGGGCACGCAGCTGGCGCACGATACGTGTTCCAGTAAGTACAGATGAGGCACTTTGCTGGCCAAGACATCAAAGTCCACTACAATGCCTCTCAAATCCCTGTAGCACTATTCTGACCTTGCAACATGGACAGTTATCCTACAGGAAGATATTCCCATGGGACACACTTCAAGCGTGAAGCGATGTAGGCGGTCCGCAATAATGTTCACATAGTTCACTGCTATCATGTTGCCTTCGATTACCACTACAGATCCCATGGAAGGGGAACTCACTCACGGCACAAATCTGGCCTCACCAGCCTGCACCTGTGTCGCGATGCATGTTTCCTGCAGCGGTTCGCCTGAATGACGGCTTGTAAGGACCCAACCGTCGACCAGCTGCGTGTCCGTAAATCCGATTCATTCAACAGGCGATACGATTCTACTGGTCCACGGTGAAGTTGTGCCCACTGCTAAAATGAAATGATCGTGTGGCTTTGAAGGCCGGGCGGCCCCAGCCGGTGAAGTTCGGTCGCCGAGTTGGAAGTCTTATTTCAGGCGACGGCTCGGTGGGCGACTTGCGTGTCGGTGATGATGATGACAGGTTGACGAAGATATCACAACGCCCAGTCCACGAGCGGAGAAATTCTCCAACCCAGCCGCGAATCGAATCCCGGCCCGGGTAGACTCAGCTAAGAATGCGGATTGTGCCCAATGCAATCATACAGGGTGTTTCAAAAATGACCGGTATATTTGAAACGGCAATAAAAACTAAACGAGCAGCGATATAAATACACCGTTTGTTGCAATATGCTTGGGACAACAGTACATTTTCAGGCAGACAAACTTTCGAAATTACAGTAGTTACAAATTTCAACAACAGATGGCGCTGCGGTCTGGGAAACTCTATAGTACGATATTTTCCACATATCCACCATGCGTAGCAATAATATGGCGTAGTCTCTGAATGAAATTACCCGAAACCTTTGACAACGTGTCTGGCGGAATGGCTTCACATGCAGATGAGATGTACTGCTTCAGCTGTTCAATTGTTTCTGGATTCTGGCGGTACACCTGGTCTTTCAAGTGTCCCCACAGAAAGAAGTCACAGGGGTTCATGTCTGGCGAATAGGGAGGCCAATCCACGCCGCCTCCTGTATGATTCGGATAGCCCAAAGCAATCACACGATCATCGAAATATTCATTCAGGAAATTAAAGACGTCGGCCGTGCGATGTGGCCGGGCACCATCTTGCATAAACCACGAGGTGTTCGCAGTGTCGTCTAAGGCAGTTTGTACCGCCACAAATTCACGAAGAATGTCCAGATAGCGTGATGCAGTAATCGTTTCGGATCTGAAAAATGGGCCAATGATTCCTTTGGAAGAAATGGCGGCCCAGACCAGTACTTTTTGAGGATGCAGGGACGATGGGACTGCAACATGGGGCTTTTCGGTTCCCCATATGCGCCAGTTCATTTTATTGACGAAGCCGTCCAGGTAAAAATAAGCTTCGTCAGTAAACCAAATGCTGCCCACATGCATATCGCCGTCATCAATCCTGTGCACTATATCGTTAGCGAATGTCTCTCGTGCAGCAATTGTAGCGGCGCTGAGGGGTTGCTGCGTTTGAATTTTGTATGGATAGAGGTGTAAACTCTGGCGCATGAGGCGATACGTGGACGTTGGCGTCATTTGGACCGCAGCTGCAACACGGCGAACGGAAACCCGAGGCCGCTGTTGGATCACCTGCTGCACTAGCTGCGCGTTGCCCTCTGTGGTTGCCGTACGCGGTCGCCCTACCTTTCCAGCACGTTCATCCGTCACGTTCCCAGTCCGTTGAAATTTTTCAAACAGATCCTTTATTGTATCGCTTTTCGGTCCTTTGGTTACATTAAACCTCCGTTGAAAACTTGGTCTTGTTGCAACAACACTGTGTTCTAGGCGGTGGAATTCCTACACCAGAAAAATCCTCTGTTCTAAGGAATAAACCATGTTGTCTACAGCACACTTGCACGTTGTGAACAGCACACGCTTGCAGCAGAAAGACGACGTACAGAATGGCGCACCCACAGACTGCGTTGTCTTCTATATCTTTCACACCTCTTGCAGCGCCATCTGTTGTTGAAAATTGTAACTACTGTGATTTCGAAAGTTTTTCCGCCTGAAAATGTACTGTTGTCCCAAGCATATTGCAACAAACGGTGTATTTCTATCGCTGCTCGTTTAGTTTTTATTGCCGTTTCAAATACACCGGTCATTTTTGAAACACCCTGTAAATGACGATGTCGATGGGTCAAGAAAGGAACACGTAGGGGGCGTGTGATGTGGAGCTCCATATTTAACAATGGCCTCTGAACGGCGTGCACTTTTGTTTGCACGAGCATAATACCCTGTTGTCAGATCTGTCACAAATCGCAGCCTATCGTGCATTAAACAGGTGGTGATCTTCCGACCGCTACGTTTTGTGATGAGACGTGGACGGCCAAAACAATACGATCTAATCGTAATTTCACCATCTTCAACCAAATTCCATGGGTACTCACGATAGCGCAAGGCGAGAAACCGATCAGCTCCGCCGTGTCAGAGATTCTCGTTTCCAACTGCAGCGTCACAGGTATGTGCCCTTTCTCAAAATTGCTTATATCAGTGGATTTCCGAATGTGCAGCCCGTATCTTCACTATAACGATTACCAGTTCCTCTCTTTTCCGGTAATATTCTTTCCTTTCTGCGCCAAGTGCCACCAGCACCATCAAGTGCCATTCAACCTTGTGGCTGGCAGTGGTCAACACGTTTTGGTTCATCACTGTATACAACTTATAATAAGAGAATCAGAACTAATAGCTATTCAGATTTTATTTAATATACGATACGCGATCATTATGCAAATACAATTAATCTTCTTTTGCTTTTGTGCAAGCCTGCAACGATTATAGATAAGCAAATTGAATAGAGGTCGATTTCAGTTCATATCTGTATCAGACAATCTAATACAGTAATACGACACCATCATTGAGTGTGGCAAGCCAGAATTTGCTACGTATAGATTGCTTCTATCCTATGAACAACGACTGTATACTGTTATGTGAAAAAATTTTGGTAAGTCGTGCCAGGGCTTACCACGGACCAATAGACGCTCGGTTATAATTTTTATGTTTTTCTTTTATAATGTTAAGTGAACGGAATTGCTGACGAGCCTCTTTTGATAACGTTAACCCATGTTTATTTTTCCAATTTTCTCCGTCCATCTCTTTTCTTATTGTTAAACTTCTCTTATTATTCTTTTAGTGCGCAAACATATTTTAAATGTGGCCTCACATACAAAATACAAAATATGTGTAAGATAGTGCAAACACATTTAGGATTATACGGGAAAAGACCTGCTCAGGAAAGAAAAAATGGAGCTCCCTGCATAATAAATATTTACATTAAGTTATGGTACCCGCCGGAGTGGCCGAGCGGTTCTAGGCGCAACAGTCTGGAGCCGCGCGACCGCTACGGTCGCAGGTTCGAATCCTGCCTCGGGCATGGATGTGTGTGATGTCCTTAGGTTAGTTAGGTTTAAGTAGTTCTAAGTTCTAGGGGACTGATGACCTCAGAAGTTAAGTCCCATAGTCGTCAGAGCCATTTTTTAAGTTACGGTCATATATCTAGAAAAGAAAGAATGGTATTTATCCTCCTATGTGTAACAGTACTACGGCTTCTGACATCAAATGTAACAGTTGTGGTTACTAAATGTGACACTTCTGTCACTCAATGTAACTGGGTTTTCTCTTTTGATGCTGTCAATTGTCAGGATGAGCATTCTCAAGCATTCTGTCAGGGTGAAAATATTAAATAAATAAACTTTTCTCTCTTACAAAATGTGGGCAGGGTGGGTTCTTCCTTGGCTCGGGTATGAGGTCGAATGAAACATCATTTTTACAAAAGATAACTTTTATTGAAAGTTTCGTACAGCTGTTATCTTACTGGACGTTCTGGTTCGGAGAGCGGCAGCCGTGTCGTTTGCGTAGCCTTCTGCTGCGGCAGCGGCGGCGGCGGCGGCGGCGGCGGCGTCTGATTACGCGTAGCGGTGTGTATCTCGTGTCGCCGTCTCGCCCAGCTGACCGGAGACGCGCAGCGCGAGGTGGCCTGTTTAATTATTGCGAGCGGCGTCGTGCATCGGATGGTGATACCTTGAATGTGGCGTCCCAGTGTTTCTCTTCTCTAAGCGGCCGCGTGTGTTGTGCGTCGGCCAGCAGAGCGGCGCGGCGGGGGAAGGCCAGTGTCCCGGACTCGAACCACGGACTCCCGCTTGCCAGTCTTCGGCTGTCAGGTCTTCATCCCAGCTCACAGGTGACTGCTGAAGTGAGGCCGTCTCCTTCCCGTCCTCACGAGTCACCCGGGTATGTAAAATCAGACTTCAAAATACCTTTTAACTTCTTCTTCTGACACTGAGGCTGCTGCTTGCTATTCCATTACAGCGGCGGACTTGGTGCGTCTGTGCATGAGGTAGTCTCTTCTTGCATGACGGTCTTCAGCACCGAAACTCACTTAAAACAACTGCTACGCTTCTTCTTCGTCTTCTTCGTCGCTCGTCTCCGTCTTCGTCTCCGTCTTCGCCTTCGTCTTCCTCTCGTCTTCATCTACATCTGTCGGGCCCACTGCGTCTCGCGTATTTATTCACTTCAGTTTACTGGAGGTGAACGGCTTCACGGCCATTGCCTCTTCTGTCACGTTGAAAAGATTCTCGAAGATTCTTCTTAACGTCGGTCATTGGCTCTTGGAATGTAGGCGAGGGCCTTTGCTCACATACGACAACTGAGAAACACGTGAGCCGGTCATTGCCTCTTCTGTCACGTTGAAAAGCTTCTCGAAGAATCTTCTTAACGTCGGTCATTGGCTCTTGGGATGTAGGTGAGGGCCTTTTGCTCACATGCGACCACTGAGAAACACGTGAGCCGGTCGGGCGATGCCCTGACGGCTGAATCGACAGCGCCCGCTTATGTGGAACTTGCTGACTTCACGGTCATTGTCTCTTCTGCTCTGCTGTTGTGCCAGTTGTGTGCCAGTATGTAACTCTCCAAACTAAACCAAGTTTTCCATTTATATTCTAATTTCTAGTTCACTTTGATTTCACTAATTTATTTACTTAAGTACCACTCAACATTCCTCCACCCTTCGGAGAAATTCGCCCTCGAATTTACTACTCAACATTCCTCCACTCTTCACACGGAAAAAACACAAGCACTGAAAACTCTCGACTTACACATGCGTCACATTAAGTATGTTGAAAATACTGTATCACTTTATAAAAGCCCTGTGCGCTCATGAATCACATAGTTCACACATAAATGGTTATAATAAGTGTAACATATCTTGATGAGAATGAATAAACAGAAATAGATTTTTCACTTAGAAAATTACATAGCAACAGCTGTTTAATCTACCCTATACTAATGCAAGAATAACTATTCTACAGTATTGTTTATTTTAACATAAGACTGTTTAGTAAAGAGTGAAGTACAATAAACAAAATTAATACACTAATGCTTAAAAGTAGCCATTGAAGTACATCAGTTAAGAGTGTGGTATCCAGTTAACAGGGATTTGATGAAGTGGTATATTATTATTTGGCTTATTTTTTCGTCTTAAATAAAAGAGAACTGTACAAAGCAGAAACACCAACACAAAGGTTCCAGATATACCCGTTCCTAGCATTATAATTTTAGTTTTGTGTTCACCTTTTAATTTTAAGACATGTTGCATTATAACATTGGCATCAATTTTGCCTTGCTGCGAATTTATGAACATATCGAATGACTTCAGGAGGGAACTGTCAAGGGAGTCATTGAGGTAGGATAGGTTTTGTGTAGGAAATGCTTTGCATGGCGTTTTCTGAAAAAAAGCAAACAACATGGTTATGGACCTACGAACCTAGTAAAAACAAAAATAAAGAAAAGAAGGAATACATTGTTAACTACAAGATCTACATGTTTCTACGTTCAACTTTTTTTTTTCTTAAAAAATAAACCATTATCATTTATTAATTATTTACATATGTATACTATCCACAGTCTACTGAGATGCCACTAGGACATTCGCACTCTTGGTCGCAGATTGTACTCGTATGGTGCCATGTCTGTATGTTGTGCTGGCGTGGCCACTCTTTTTCCTCTTCGGGTACTTCCTCCACCCTTCGGAAGAGCAGACACTATTGTTGAAGGAATTACATCTGGAGCGCCCTTAAAAGGTTTTAAACGACTTACATGCACAACAGTAGTTCTGGTGGGCAGTTGCAATTTAACGTTGACTGGTGACGTGATCTCAATAATTTGATAAGGACCTCTGTAGTTTGTTACAAATTTCTTTGTTTTTCCTTTCGCAACGTATGGAGCTGAAAGCATAACCCACTGACCGATTTTGTAATTTGGATATTTAGCTTGGGCATTACCTAATCTTTCCTGTCGTTCCAAAGCCTTTGTATTAGATTTTTGAACCTTTTTCCATACATCTTTCATCATTCGACTGAAATCTCTTACTGTTTCTCCGACTTTTCCGTTTTTCTGCCTGATTACATCAAAAGGGGACGGCATTTTTCTCCCATAAACCACTTCATAAGGTGACATGCCAGTTGCTTCATGCGTTTTGGCGTTGTATACCGACACGATTATTGGTAAATACGTATCCCAATTAGAATGTTGTTCGTTAATATAATAACTAAGCATCTTGCCAATTGTCCGATGAACTCTTTCTGTGCGTCCGTTGCACTGAGGGTGTAACGGAGTTGTGCGTAATTTGCGTATTTTTAGTAAGTGGCATAGCTGTTTCATTAGTTCAGACATAAAATTAGATCCCTGATCTGTGATAATAGCTTCAGGTACGCCAAATTTAAGTATCCAGTTGTTAACTAAAGCTTGGGCAACTGTATTTGCTTGCTGATCTGGGAGACTCACCATAGCTAGATAGCGTGAAAAGTGATCTATAATTGTAAGAACATACTTATTACCAGCAGGTGTTTTATGAAATGGCCCGTAGAGATCCACTCCGCAGATTTGAAATGGACATGAAGCCTCGGGGAGCCTCTGTAAGGGTATTTTTGAACGAGAAAGTTCAGCTCGTTGTGCGCACGCAATGCAATTGCGAACGTACTGCGCAACATCCTGCTTTCTGGTTTGCCACCAAAATCGCTCTGCTACACGTCTTTCGGTTGTCCGCTGTCCACCGTGTCCTGCAAGGATATGATCGTGGGCCTCTGCCATTATTTCTTGTCTAAGGTGTTGGGGAACAACAATTCGCGGTCCAAGTTTTGTTTTACGGCATAATACACCATCTTCAAAGCAAAATTGTTTTTGAGATGCGTATTTTTTGCAATCTGTATCCTCATCTTGTGCCTTTCTCCAGTCCTCAGTATCTCGGCCTGTTGCTTCCAAAAGTGCTATTTTCCGACTTAGACAATCTGCATTCGTGTGTTTTTTGCCTGGTTTGTGGATAACTTCGAAATCCATTTCGGAAAGACATAGGGCCCAACGCGTGAGACGACTAGATGGATCCTTTAACCCAAGCAACCATTTTAAAGCTGCGTGGTCGGTAATAACCTTGAATTTCCTACCATACAAGTAGCATTTAAAGTATTTGATGCCATAAATAACACTTAACAATTCTTTCTCTGTTGTGGAATAATTTCTTTCTGCTGTTGTTAGTTGTCTCGAAGCGTAGGCTATGGGGTGTTCCGCGCCATTAATATTCTGACTCAAAACAACTCCTACTGAATGACCACTTGCGTCACAGGATAAAATAAATTCTTTGTTATAATCTGGGTAGGCTAATACTGGACTGTGTGTTAACTTATCTTTAAGGGTTTGAAATGCTGATTCACAATCTTCAGACCAATGAAATTTTGCACCCTTTTTCAATAATTGGGTTAAGGGTCGGGCAATTTCAGCAAAATTTTGAACATATTTTCGGTAATACGATGCGAGACCAATGAAACTTTGTACTTCCTTAACGCGTTGTGGTGTTGGGAAGTCCTTAACTGCCGAAATTAATCGAGGATCTGTTCTAATTCCTTTTTCACTAATGACATGCCCTAGGTATGTAACCTCTGTCAATGCAAAACTACATTTTTCCATATTTAATGTTAATTTAGCTTTTCTAAGTCTCTGAAAAACATTACGCAGACGCACAGCATGTTCATTAATGTCTTTGGAGAATACAATAATATCGTCTAGATATACACAACATTGCTGAGTTTTTAGTCCTCGCAATACTCCATCGAGTAGTCTTTGAAAAGTTGCTGGTGCATTTTTCAAACCGAAAGGCATTCTTTTAAATTGCCAGTGGCCTCCAGGGGTAGAAAATGCTGTTTTATGCCTATCTTCAGGTGCAACTTCCAATTGATGATATCCGCTACGTAAATCGATTGTTGAAAAGTATTTACTGTTACCTAAACTGTCAATGATATCTGTAATGTTTGGAAGAGGATAAACATCTGAGATAGTTTGTTTGTTAAGGTGTCTGTAGTCACAACAAAATCTATATCGTTTCGTACCGTCGGGAGACTTCTTTGGAATAATTACAATATTTGAATTATAAGGCGAATCAGAATATTCTATGATTCCATCTTTTAGATGCTGTTCTAAAAATTCATCCAGTACTGGCTGTAAGTGATGCGCAACTCTATAAGGCTTTCTATAAACTGGGGGGCTATGTCCTGTTGGGATCCTATGCTGTGTGATATCTGTTGCTGGAAGTGGACCTTCTGCATTAAATAAATCTTGAAACTCAACTAAAACTGCTTCTATCGTGTCTCTATCCTTTCCTTTCAAATGCTCAATCTTCTGGCACAATGCGGTATTATAGGCGTCTGGTTTCTGACCATCATTAATATCTGACCAAATAAAATCTTCTTCTTCAAAAGTACTGACTGTAGCTACTAATATTCCCTTATGCAACTCTTTGTCCTCCACTCCGAAATTGTCAATATGTACCGGTACTTTTCTTTCTCCCTCAACGTCTTGAACCCGTACAACACTTCTACGTACAAAACAATGTGATACATCTAATTCCTCATTTTCCTCTAATGGCTCTATTAGACATACTGTATCTGTAGGTACCTCGGGGTCAACGGTCATCCAGAGAAGTTTTCCTGAGCCAGATGGTATCTGATCCCGCGAATCAACCTTCAAGGACGTTGCACGCAGTGTAGTTGATTTCGCCTTCCGGTTAGGGAAATCTTGCGGCAGAGGGCCCTTTGCAGCGGTGTCACCTAGCTGAAATACTATTCCGCTAAGTTCTACAGTTTGCTGTCTGAGGTCAATTTTAGCGTGATGTTTATTCAGGAAATCCAACCCTAGGATCGCGTCATACCCGTCAGTTATCTTTGTTACCACTTCTACATCTTCTTGAAATTGTACACCGTGAATATAGAAAATCAATGATGTACATCCTAATGACTTCACTGTACCTCCTCCTACTCCACTCAATCTATACCTTGGAGGGTCATATTTCTTTTCTCCAATACATTCATTACTCACTATTGATACGTTTGCGCCTGTATCCACCAGTATCCTTACCTCTTTATCCCGTATGGTAGCAGATAACCAGCATTCCGCCTTCACATTCGCCTTAATGGCATGAAATTTTATTGGGAACGCCTGGCGGCGGCTCCGACATTCCCGTTTGAGTTTAACTGATTTCTATTTCCAAAAACTTTCTTAGACCTGCATTCCTTGAATGTGTGACCTATTCTTTGACAATTAGTGCATTGAGGTTGTCTGCAGTTTTTTGCTATATGACCTTGTCGATCGCACCTAAAACATCGTACTCCTGCTGAAAATACATTTCGCTTCTCCTTGTATCTGGTGGCCATGTCAATTTCTTCAAAAGCTGTCGCCACAGATACAGCTTCTGCTAAATTCTTAGGAAACTCTGCCCTGACACGACGGGACGTTTCAGGAGGTAACCCACGTAAAAATGTATCTAGAGCTCTATCTTCTGCTTCTTGTAAAATAACTTTATTTGCTTCATCACTAGTTGTCAACTGATAGGTGTTAATATTAACTTTTCTAATCCTATCTACAAAGCTTTCTAATGACTCGTTTTGCCTCTGAGTGATAGTGTTTAACTGTTCCCTATAAAATCTACAGCTGTTCTGTTTTTGAAAACGTTTAAGTAATCCTTTCTTCAATTCCTCAAATGTTGGAGCATTCCGTAATTCTTCATGGTATAATACGTGTGCTTTAGCCTCTCCTAGCAATCTTAACTTTGTCATTTGTAAGAGCTGTTCATCTGACCACGAGCCTAACTTTGCAGCTGCTACTAAATCATCAAAAAAGGCTGTTATGTCTTCGCCAGGTTTACCTGAAAAAGGAGTTACCAAGGCTGCTGCTGAGGAATCTAGGGTAGGAGGGACTGAACTGGTTTGCCTAACCTCACACAACTGTTTGAATAATGCATTATTATCATTTTTAAGCTGTGCTATTTGATTAACTAAGCTCTGAATAGCTTCATCAGTAGAAACCCCTTGTGGTGCTGACTCTGACTTTGTACGATTTCGTGTCATCATTTTATAAACTGTTAGTTACACAATCTTACCACACTGAATTAAAAAGATGTTTAAAAATTTTCGACAAACTCTTAAAATCATGAGAGAATATACACTTCTAAAGAAAGAAAATATTACGACTGCTATGCAAACCTCTATCCTTTCACACATTAAACAATACTAACTGTGGATCTTTAGTGACTGTCATTCACACCTCATATTGAGCCAAGGGTTTTTTCTCTGACACCAAATGTAACAGTACTACGGCTTCTGACATCAAATGTAACAGTTGTGGTTACTAAATGTGACACTTCTGTCACTCAATGTAACTGGGTTTTCTCTTTTGATGCTGTCAATTGTCAGGATGAGCATTCTCAAGCATTCTGTCAGGGTGAAAATATTAAATAAATAAACTTTTCTCTCTTACAAAATGTGGGCAGGGTGGGTTCTTCCTTGGCTCGGGTATGAGGTCGAATGAAACATCATTTTTACAAAAGATAACTTTTATTGAAAGTTTCGTACAGCTGTTATCTTACTGGACGTTCTGGTTCGGAGAGCGGCAGCCGTGTCGTTTGCGTAGCCTTCTGCTGCGGCAGCGGCGGCGGCGGCGGCGGCGGCGGCGTCTGATTACGCGTAGCGGTGTGTATCTCGTGTCGCCGTCTCGCCCAGCTGACCGGAGACGCGCAGCGCGAGGTGGCCTGTTTAATTATTGCGAGCGGCGTCGTGCATCGGATGGTGATACCTTGAATGTGGCGTCCCAGTGTTTCTCTTCTCTAAGCGGCCGCGTGTGTTGTGCGTCGGCCAGCAGAGCGGCGCGGCGGGGGAAGGCCAGTGTCCCGGACTCGAACCACGGACTCCCGCTTGCCAGTCTTCGGCTGTCAGGTCTTCATCCCAGCTCACAGGTGACTGCTGAAGTGAGGCCGTCTCCTTCCCGTCCTCACGAGTCACCCGGGTATGTAAAATCAGACTTCAAAATACCTTTTAACTTCTTCTTCTGACACTGAGGCTGCTGCTTGCTATTCCATTACAGCGGCGGACTTGGTGCGTCTGTGCATGAGGTAGTCTCTTCTTGCATGACGGTCTTCAGCACCGAAACTCACTTAAAACAACTGCTACGCTTCTTCTTCGTCTTCTTCGTCGCTCGTCTCCGTCTTCGTCTCCGTCTTCGCCTTCGTCTTCCTCTCGTCTTCATCTACATCTGTCGGGCCCACTGCGTCTCGCGTATTTATTCACTTCAGTTTACTGGAGGTGAACGGCTTCACGGCCATTGCCTCTTCTGTCACGTTGAAAAGATTCTCGAAGATTCTTCTTAACGTCGGTCATTGGCTCTTGGAATGTAGGCGAGGGCCTTTGCTCACATACGACAACTGAGAAACACGTGAGCCGGTCATTGCCTCTTCTGTCACGTTGAAAAGCTTCTCGAAGAATCTTCTTAACGTCGGTCATTGGCTCTTGGGATGTAGGTGAGGGCCTTTTGCTCACATGCGACCACTGAGAAACACGTGAGCCGGTCGGGCGATGCCCTGACGGCTGAATCGACAGCGCCCGCTTATGTGGAACTTGCTGACTTCACGGTCATTGTCTCTTCTGCTCTGCTGTTGTGCCAGTTGTGTGCCAGTATGTAACTCTCCAAACTAAACCAAGTTTTCCATTTATATTCTAATTTCTAGTTCACTTTGATTTCACTAATTTATTTACTTAAGTACCACTCAACATATGCTACTGAAATGTGAAACTAGTATTTATGCTTTCATTTTGAAACACGTAGTTGCTTCTCATTGTTCTGTACTTGTATTTTACACTCTACGGTCTTCTGATACGTCAGTTCCATTATAGTCTCTAAGACAAGAAAAACGACGCACACGAAGAAATTATCCGAATGGAACGGAAATCGATAGATGTGCTTTATGTGTACAGACAAAAATATCATTACAGTTTCAGAAAAATTTGATGATTTATTGAAGAGAAAGAGCTTCACAAACTGAGCAAGTCAATAAAGCGTTGCTCCACCTCTGGCCTTTACGCAAGGTGTTATTCGTCTTGGTATTGATTGATAGACTTCTTGGATGTCCTCCTGAGGGATATAGTGTAAAATTATGTACAGTTGTTGCGTTATATCGTCAAAAATTACTGTTTTCTGGAGAGCCCCGCCCGTGGTGCTCCAAACGTTCTCAATTTGGGAGAGTTCGACGACCTTGCTGGTCAATCTAAGGATTGGCAATCACAAAGACCAGCTGTAGAAACTCTCGTGGTGTGCGGACGGGCATTTTGACGCTGAAACGTAAGCGCAAGATAGCTTGCTATGAAGGGCACCAAAACGGGGCCAAAAATATTGTCGTACCGCTGTGGTGTAAGGGCGCCACAGATGACAATCAGAGCGGTCCTGCTATTAAAAGAAACGGCGTCCTACACCTTCACTACTTGTCGTCGGGCGTTGGCGCTCGACAGTCAGGGTGGTATCCAACCGCTGCCTGGGGCATCTTCGCCTTGGAAGCACGTTGACGGGAGTCGAGTTCCACTTCGAACTGAGTCGCAATGACCAGCAAAAAAGTGATAGGAGATCACCTGGACAGCAGTGAGATACCAATCTGACTGTCGCAGGCTTATAGCTTGACAACCAGGTGTGATGGTCTGGGGTGCCATTTCATTTCAGAGCAGGACACCTTTGGTTGTCATCCGAGGCATCTTTACCACACAGCGGCTCGTCGACGGTGTTCTACGGTCCGTTTGGTTGCCTTTCATGGCGAGCTCTCCTGGGCTTACATATCTGCAAGGTAATCTACACCCACATACGGCGAAAGTTTCTACCACTTGCTTCGTGATAGCCAGACCCTACGTTGACCACCAAGGTTGACGGTTCTCTCCTGAGTTGAGAACATTGGGAACATTATGGACATGGCCCTCCAACCAACTTGGGATTTTGATGATACAACTCACAACAACAGTTGATCAGAATTTGGCACGATATCCCTCAGGAGAACATCCAACAAATCTGTCAATCACTGTCAAGCTGAATAACTGCTTGCATAAGACCTAGAGGTGGACCAACGCGTTGGTGACTTTCTCAATTTCTCTTCATTACATCATCCAGTTTTTCTGAAACTGTAACCATTTGTTTGTCCTTACACATATATCATATCTACCTATTTTAGAGTGAATCGAATAATACCTTTGTGGTGCGTCGTCTTTTTTTCCCTTAGTGTGCATATACTCGTAGCCTCTACAGCATTACGCGTTAAGCGACGACCAAAATCCTCGCACTGTGTGCGTTCGTGCAGTACAAATAGTCCGTCCCATCGTTAGAGCAATTGTGAGCGGCGCATGTGAAAGGCAGAACAGCTCTGTGCATTGTTTATTACCGTTGCGTGTGTCTGACACTCAGCTTGACAGGAACGAATGACTCGTCAACAGTCTCATCACCCTCTGCGCGATCTGTCAACTGGGTTACCCTGCGCGGCCGTCTCCGTCGAGCTTGAAATTGTCCTTGTTAAACGTGAGAACGGTTCACATGAATGTTCCAGTAACTACAAAACGTCTGGTAGGTTAGAAGTAGGAACTATTTCCGACTGACCGACTGTATTGCATGTAAATTAGTGGCAATTCGTTGATAGATACGCATGTATAGTTTCAGCTAACTATGGAGACGAAACAGGGCATTTACTTTATGTTAAGTTGCCTGGATCTGCTACAACGTCCATGGTATGTTACATGTTGCCACACATCGTAAGATTGAAAGCTAACTTTCATTAGTTTTCTCCACACTGATAAATATTAAATACAATAAAATTGCCACTTTTTATTTCAATTTCCATTATTGATGAGATTCGAGAACATAACAGTTTTCAAATAGAAGCATGCACTTACACCATGATAAGCCGCCTCCATAGTTCAGAGTCATGGACTTACACAATTTACACATACAGCAGATTAAATATGAAGAGTCAATTATATAATCACACATCTATTTTTACATTAAAACTGGTAACAGCACTTTCTATCACTGAATAAAATTTTGTAACAAACTGCCCAAGGTGATGAAAAAACTTACTACTGTTTGTCTGTTTCAAAAGCGGCTAAAACATACTTCATATGTAATCCATTCTACACAGTTAAAGATTACCTAGAGAACTCAGCGTACAGGTTAATAACAGTAAGGGGCGAAGTGCAACAAACTGTCACATTACAATACATGATCACAATATAACCTTTTTTTTCACAAAAGTCATTTACTTAAGACCTGTAGCACGTAATACCGATATGCAGTCATTACTTTAGCTTAACATCTCACTCATCGTGGGGGAATACAGACTCAGTTTTACCAGGAGGACTTAAGGTGGTACACGCAGATATTTATGGTGCACAGCAAAAAATAAGGACGTGAAGACAGTTTCCTAGACAGACTGAAATCAGTGCTAGGAACACAGCTACACGTTCTTCATCCTGGAGTCAACAGAGAGTGTTTGTAGTATGTGCTGTGATAGTTCAGAGAGATGGCAGCAAACAGTCCAAAACCATTTTTAAAATTTTTTTGTGTAAATTGTACACAAACACAAGAACATTATACAATAAGGACCAATCGAGAGAGGTAGTACAATTCTTAAGACGCTGACCTCATATTTAGGAGGATGGAAATTGTTGCTATTGGCTGTCCTGATTTACCATGTCTGTTGTTTTCCTAAATCATTTGAGGCAAATGCTACGATGATTCCCTGAGCAAGACCACGTCCGACCATCTGTCCTATCCTCGCCAAGAACAATCTTCATTTGTAGAATGAGAATTTCACTCTGCAGCGGAGTGTGCGCTGATATGAAACTTCCTGGCAGATTAAAAGTGTGTGCCGGTCCGAGACTCGAACTCGGAACCTTTCGCGGGCAAGTCCTATACCATCTGAGCTACATAAGCACGACTCACGCCCCCTCCTCACAGATTCACTTCTGCAAGTATCTCGTCTCCTACCTTCCAAACTTCACGGAAGCTCTCCTGCGAAGTTTCAATCTTTATTTGTTCTACGTGAAAGTACAGTTATCCCATTTCTTTTCATTGCAGTAAGACGAGAAATCCTGCATCATTGTTATGCATATCTTGGATCAATAAATAAATGAAATAAACAAATAAGTAAATAAATAAAATTTCATTCCCTGCCTAATGAAAAGTATTTTCAATACCGCTGTAATTCAACTCCCCCCACCCTCCTTTAGTTAACGGTGAGTGGGGAGTGGGAGGAAATATGGTTATGGTGGTGTGACGGACTGTCCTGATGGCTTGGAGTAGGCGAGGTACGGGTGCAACAGAAAAAGGCAGCCTGTGGATACAAACGCCCATCATTGTTTACTAGCTGTTACCGCAGCAGCTTTCGCGTATCAGCAGCCCTGTCACGATGAGTGATGGTGAATAAGTAAGGCATTGTACGTACCTTTTATATAGTTTCTTAACAGTACAATTTCTTTGAAAGTATTATTCAACAAAGTAACATTAACTGGGTTACAATTAAAATCGGTTGTTTCATAAGAAATTACAGTTATAGTTTTGAAGATAATAAATGACTGATTACACCAAATGTGATTTCTAAATTTGATTTGTGATTTTTTTCAGATTCAGTATCAAAATTCCACTTGAGAAATGTAGTTAACAGTACTTGATAGCAAATCATTGCTATCTTGTTAATTACAACAGGAATTTTGACGCTAACATATTTTGGAATACTTCACATAAAGTGGAAACAGATATTGAGGTTCAAATTTTGCATAATAATCTCTTGTTTAGTAAATGATGGAAATGATAGCTTTTATATGACAGAAGGTTCTAGAACTCGTATTTACAGAATTAACAGCAATGATTTGAGTTTTTATAGAAAAATAATCTCTTCAGAGTGAACGTAACTTTCAGTGCATAAGTTAGCCAGAAGTCTACCCAAAACATTAATTTTCACATTTTATGAAATAACTGAATTTTGATAATTTCCCATTCAATGACTGAACTGATCTTAACGCTGACGTTTCTACGTGACTATTGTCTGATAGCTACACAAATGAAATAATTAGCTTTTCTGTAAATTTCGTAAAACTGATGATCACAGTAAGACTTTTCCACTAATTAGAAATTGTAGTTAAATGAACTGTAAATGACTAGATGGGTGTGTTACATTGTATATGCCTCGTGTATAATGCTACGTGGTACAATACAGAGCACCAACAGCTGTATTTTAACATTTTCTATAGTGTTAAATACGTATCATATAATACGGAACAGAGTGTTACCGAATACCTCGTATAAGGGTCCCCATAGTATGTCCTATTACAGGAGGCTATTTAAGTAACTATACATCTATATATTACACAACGTGCACAATACGCAGCAAATCTAATAATTTTTAATATGGTTTATGTCCACTGGTTAAAAAAGTAAATACATTCCTTACTTCACCCTCTTACGCGTCAGTTTGTTTGTTTGTTTGCTTTTTTTTTTTTTTTTTTTTTTTGCCTATGCTTCGGGCTACCTCCATGCCATGTTTCATCGAAATCGTTTCAGCGGTTTAGCCATGAAAACGTAACAGACGTGAGCATATGTAATATTAATATGGATTATTTACAAATTATTTAGTCTCTTTGAATGTAAATATAGCCAAGTCTAAGTCCTCGCGAGCCTGGCAAATGGGCGTCCCAGCGCGTCCCGGCACGCTATCCTCGTACCGCCGTCTTGGTCAGCAACAGCGCATATCGAGCTCCGTTAATGCTGTGTCAAGTCCCGTAGACGTTTCGTTTAACCGAATCTGTAGCAGACGTGGCCGCGGCGCCTGTTACGGCCCAGTGACGGTAAGACGACCCACAGCTTAAACCCCACGCTGGATAGGCGGCTACTGCAGGCTGTGTAAGGCACCAGCGGCGAAAGCCCCGCCCCCCCCCCCCCCTTCCCCTTATTTTGAGAGAGAACTGAATCTCAGATAGCATGCCAGCGATTGAGGCAGATCTCATGACCCCCTGGGCATAGGCGCTCAGACAACAGTCGAGGGTTTGCAGCTGCCTCATAGGTGCGTATTTGTCTTCATGGCAGTGTTGGCCACAGGTTGGGCATCATAACGAATCCTAGCTGTCCAATGATTACTCGCTAGCCCCGCGAAGCATAAATACTCTTGTAAGGAGGCTGATTAGCCGGAAGAGATAGCACTGCCGAATTCTTCCGTAACGTGGAAGCTCCATTTGGAGAGTGTTCAGTGACTGAGGACTTGGTCAGGACCTGACGAAAGCAGGTGGGAGCGCTGTAGTCTCGATGCTGAGGTTGCTGTGTCAGCACGTGTCGTTGACTGCGGCAGCCAGTGCCCACGAAGCTGTGCCTACGGGCACTGTGTGGTTAATTGTAGTCGGTAGCCTTCGCATGAGCTTCAATTTCTCTGGTATTCTTATTTTGGTCATTTCATTACGTTTATGTGGCAGGAAGTTACAGCTGTCCGAACATTGTTCGACCTGTGCTATTAGATTATAATAATATACCTGAGCCTTGGTTGACTCGCGTCATGTCTTTTTTTTTTAACTATCATTGGTTGCAGTCCTGTCGTATCTTATTTCTTCTCTCCGTGAGTGGCAGCAGCAGCGTGTATCGATACTAATACTGCTGTACTATCTTTGGGGTGGCCGATATATTTTCCGGACAGTCTTAGCTGTAACGTGTTGGTTGAAATCCCTCTTTTGTTTGATGATGTCACGCAGCATCAGGATCAGGAACCTATGTGGCGCCTTTTGGCTGGGGAACTGTCGGGTGACAATATTATTAAGAGTGACATTCTGTGTAAAAGGGTGCATGCGAAGCAGCTCAAGATCTGTTTGCCAGCAGCTCTCGTGCGTCCGGTTTTTCGTTACTTTCATGATTCATTGGTGGGTGATCACTTAGGAACTTACAAGATTCTGCAAAATGTCAAGGAGCATTTGACTTGGCCCTTCATGAACCGGGATTTCAGAGAGATGGTATTCCAGTGTCTGTTGTGTAATGTAGCCAAACCCAAGAATGCTCTTCAACAGGATTCGTTGAGCTCTGAGCGCAAGTCCTGTCCTATGCACAAACTCTATATCGATTACCTAGGACCCTTACCTCGTACTAATAAAGGTCACCGATACGTGTTAGATATTATTGATACGTTCTCCAGAGCCACTTGCTCCTTCCAAGCCGTAACGTCACTGCTACCACCACTATTGCTCATTTAGCTAATGTTTCCAGTGTTTTTGGCCCACCTAAACAAAGTGTTAGTGATAATGTGCCAGCCTTTCTTTCGGGTCCTTTTAAGGCGTTCTATTTTGAGAACGGTCCCAAGCATATCACGACTACGCCGTATTATCCGCAGGGATTCTGTGCGGGGAGAGTTAACCGAAATCTTCAATCCGCTTTGATTATTTATTATCAGAAAACGTCTAGTAAGTGGAACTCGTCTTCCTTGGATTAGTTTTGCCTTTAATACTGCCAATCATGAAGCTTTGAGAGCTACTCCCGCCTCTTTGATGTTTCCCTATCCTGTTAATTCCCCTCTTTCAAACTTGTGGAGGATTCAAGATCTAGTTCCGGCGGATATTACTCCTCAAGTCATCAAGGAAAACTGGAACCGTGCCAGATGTAATATACTCAGGGCCCATTACAAACAAGCTAAGCGTTAAATCGTAATCGGCGAACCTTTACAGGGAGGCCAGGAGATCAGGTTTGTATCTGTAATTTCCCCAGTAGGCAGGTGCCTGTCGGAAATCTGAGTAAATTTACTCCTCGTTTTCCCGGGCCTTGCACCATTGTACGCATTTTAGACCGGGTAAATCTCCTGGTTATGGATAACCGCTCCAGTAAGCAGTACCAGTTTCACCTTCGCCAGTTTAAATTCAGTTAGTCTGATGAGTGAGTCACCCCCCCCCCCCCTCGCCACCCCCGGCATTGTGTTTGAGGGGGGGAGGTTGAGCCGTGGCTTTCTCGCGTCATGTATTTTTTTTTTTAATTGGTCGCAGTCATGGCGTATCTCATTTCTTCTTCGGTTACCACCACAAACTTGCTGTCTTCTCTCCGTGAGTGGCAGCAGCAGCGTGTATTGATACTACTACTGCTGTACTATCTTTGGGGTGGCGGATATATTTTGCAGGTGCGTCAGTGTTACTTCCCAGTCCGATCCTTGGAACCTTCTGAGCGCCGCTCCTTGTGTTTCACATAGTGACTTCGTTTTAGTCTTAAGTACTCTGTGTGACCTTCAGCTGAGTCTTAGCTTATTAAAACTTTTTTTTTCTCTTAAGGCCTTAAGCCGTGAAATTGTTTTCTCGATGGTGTGTGTGGCCTTCAGCCGAGTTTTAAGCTCTCTTATATTAAAATTTCAAAATTTTAGTCTTCCCCTTACGCCGTAATATTGGTATTCTTTAGTATATGGCCTTCAGCCGAGTTTAAACTCTCTTAAATTAAAAATTCCAAATTTCGTCTTGCTCTTAAGTCATAAGATTGTTATTATTTAGTATGAGGCCTTCAGACGAGTTTTAATCTCTCTTAAACTAAAAATTTAAAATCTTGGTCTTGCCATAAGTCATAACATTGTTATTCTTTAGTATAAGGCCTTCAGCAGAGTTTGCATGAAATGTTTTAAGCTAAGGCCCTCATTCTGTTAAATTGAAAGCTCTTCCTCCTAGGCTTTAAGCCGTTAAATTGTTTGGTTGATATGCGGCCTTCAGCAGGGTTACAGCCTATTTAGAATTGACATTCAAAATCTTTGTTTTGACCTTAAGCCGTAACACTGTTATTGCTTAATGTGTGGCCTTAAGACTATTTTTATTGAAGTAAAAATATTTTTTTTTTTGGAAAGATGTGAAACTTTCAGAAGAACTCTTGTACCTCAACTCCTTACTTAGGCCTTGGCAACGGATTTGCGTATGTGGCATTCAGCCGATTTAAATCAAATCAAAATAATTCTTTCGTTAAAACCTTGAGAGTTTTAAATTCTTGTTCATGTTATTGTGTGTTTTAGCTAATATAATTTATATGTTGAGTATAACTGACAGCAACTTATTTTGGCCCCTTTCCACAAATACAACCACACCCGCTCTGTCGTGCTAGTCCAGGGATTACAATACCTGCATGTGTGGGGTGCACAACGCCTCTGTTGTATCGTCTGACAATGGCATTCGTTCAACTTCCCCGTCATGTCCTCGTTTCTACAAAAATAATCCAATTTGGTAACGTTCCAAAACTGACGAGCAGTGCTCCCGTATATGTAGACGAAGTGTTTCTAAACTATACCTTTTGTGGATGAATTGCATTTCTTTAAATGTTACGATCCATATCCGTAGTCACTACCCGTGAATTTCAATTCCTGCTGAGCGAGTCCAGGGTGGTGCGCGCGCGACGTTGAAGTGAAGGTGGATTCACACTGGATAGAACACCATCACGTTCGTTATGTCAAAAGTTTCTCCTCTGTGGTTCACATGGTGACGCTCTCATACGCCGTTGGCGGAACGCTATCGGCAGGTCACGTAACATCAAGATTTCTCGGGAAGAATGTTTCGACGGGCCATAGTGTAGCCTACTAGAGTGAACTAACACGAAAGTATTCCCCACTGATTGCTATTGCGGAAAGGTCTTATTATGTACTGGAAGCCCATAATAATGCCTTTCATATGATACTCTGAAAGAGTACATTGCAAAATAAACGATACGTATCTTGTTCAGTATGCTTTACACACGATTTTCCAGTGGAATAGAAAAAAAGGAAAGCTGGGAGTAAAGCTGATGCGACATGCAGAAGTTTAAAATAAGATTAGCAATAAATGAACTACGAAGAGAGGGTAGCAGGAATATATGTAAACGTAGTTCAAGTATACTAAAACGGCCCATCTACAGATAACGTAAGCAAACCATATTGGACGCTTAAATCTTGAATTTATCTTCGTGATTTTAATTTGTATCCTGCTTAGCAGGAAAAAAGTAGTTGTTTAGACATTGTGAAATATTTATAGAACAAGAACTTCTCTTCCAGCTCCTTGTAGAGAGGATGGAACTCTCTTTCACTGTCCCAAGTTTTTATCATTTTTCTAACACAGACCCTTTTTGCTCTCCGTTCCTCATCATCAGGTGCAAAGGCAGTCTTTGCAAACTCCTTTAAACTAAATTTCGGCATTTTATAACGATCTATCATGAACTACGAAATAGCGCCTCTGATGAGTATTTTATGAATCAGCTGTAGCGTCACGACGTTCTTTCGACGCTGACGTATCTAATAGTGTGAATGCTCAGGAACTTCCCTCGCTGTTGACGTTCGAAAACGCGACGGTCACATTCAGGCTACTGCGAATCCACCATAATGGACACGGCGGTCACAAGTGCTGGGAGGGCACTTTGCCGACTGGACGAGCACCACTGCACTGCCGTGGACGGAAGAATGTTTTCTATGGACCGATCAACTTCGACATATCGCCAGAATTAGGACGACGGTGCGCCCACACCTGGCTATATGTTGGTTTCAGACGGCGAGTGGGTCCGGTACATTTTATTGTGAGAAAGTAGTTCTTGGATGGCTTGGGAGCAGATTCAGTGCAACATTCTGATTTACTGACATTGTGCTTAATCAGGAGGTGAATGTACTACGTTCCATTTTTTGCTATTTATGAGCAAGTGAAGTTATACCATTTTGTAATCTAGCTGGTGAGACATGCTCAGTTCAGTTAATATTCTCCAGTCCCAGTACCGGCTAAAGATGATTTATTTTTAAGAATACTTTTGCGTGTGAAACTGTTTTCTTTATGAGTAGGAAGTTCTCTATCTACCAGTTGGCCAATTTTTAAGAACGTTCTTTGACGCCATTTCAATGACTCTCGGCCCTTGGTTTTTAAATTATTGATACAGTACAAGGTTAATCTGGAGGTCACGCCTCCAAGTAGAGAACGTGCGTTTAAGATTGTTGGGAGGAAACAAGGAAATGTTAAATTATGATCAAACACACCTCTTGACTCTACTACCGCCACTCCTAAACCCGGTACATTAAGAGTCTGATCTATCTGGTATTTCGTAAAATATAAAGTGTGAGATTTAATAAAGAATATTATGCTAAATTTAGTCCTTTTGACGTTATTATTATGACCGCGACTGCTGAAATTACGATATACGAGGACAATTTGCTCTCTCCTCAACATTGCCACTGTCCGGCATTTTATTCTGCGAACATGAAAGTCTGAGAGGATTAGTAGTGAATATTAATGATAGTTTATTTACCTTTTCTTTATTATTCTTCTGAGGACTCAAAACTGTCGATTGCGAACACACTCATATACGTTGCTCTTCTAAACTAAATACTTTAGAAGCGGCAGTAATAATAAATCGTATTATCCCTGACCGAAATGGTGTCTGAGCTTATTGAAAGATGCTTCAATGTGCTGCGGATAGTTAACCATAACTAATGTCTGATAAAGTACCCGCCTTCCTGGACAGAAAAAAAAATTGCCCTATCAGAGAGTTAAAAAAAAAATACCTCGATGCCTTGCTTACAATCGCAGAGGGCAGTGTATTAAAATATAGCGCCAAAAAATTCCTTTTTCTACACGCGAGTCTTTAAAATAAACTCGACGTGTTGTACTTTCCCAAAACTACTCGTAATATTAAGTGGTCATTGCACTCGCTTCATCATGAGTAACCTCATGGGAAATTTGCGGGTCTCTTTGGCTATTTATGCCCAATACGTTACGTCAATTTTAGTTGAGGATCACCTACATTCACAGCTCCATTCCTCGAGCCTCTGCATTTTCTTATAATATTCTGACTTGAAACCTTCTGAGTGATATCAGCGTCGCCCGCGAAATGCCTCACAGAGCTTCAGAGAGAACGGCTTAATAACATGTAGATGCCTAGTACAGCACTGCGAGATGCATGGACGACTGCTGTGGTAAACATTACTTCAACTACCTGTGGCTAGCTACCCAAGAAAACCGCTTTCTATAGTAACTGAAAAGAAACGCGATATGATTATTACTGACAATGGTTAATGTATTTTATAACCTCTTTGTATGTTTCTTTTAATCTACCTTCAAATGGTGCCACTCAATATTGCTTACCACAACAAAACGGTGTGCGAAACGTTTACTTACAATTTAGGAGCCACAGGATAAGCGTTAGTTATGTTGTCCCGCAAAGCAGCACACATTCACTTCCCTCCGTTTAAAAATCACCTATAAAGAGATTCGTCAAGTACACTGTCTCCGTAGTTTCGTCTTTCTTCTGTCCATTATCACACTAATTACGTGTGTTTACATAATCTCTGGTGCAACTCCCGTCTTTCATTCATCCTTCAGATACACAACATTCAGGTGTTGGATTTACGTTCGAATCATTATTTCTCACACGCTCAATAATTTATAGTTTATCATTCACAAAACATAGGTTTCGTTTCTACGACATTGAAATACCAGACTGAAATATGGACTTTCAATAAATTATCCATTATACGCATTACGTTGGTCCTCATTCCAACCATTATCACGTATTGTTATCTAATCACTTTGTTCACTTCATCACAAAATACAGCCAGACGTGAAGAAAACGGAAGTGGAAATAGCTGATTAAATGCCTACGGAAATTAAATGCAAAGTGTTCATAATGTGCCAAAAAGATATGGAAGAGATAGTTAAGATGAATAGTGTAAAAATTAAGAGGTCGAAATAAGACCCAGCAGCCTCTGCACGGACTACTGCTGCCTGCCTAATACCTACGAGCATTTAAGACTCGTTAACACCCCAGCATATCTTATATCTTTGAAAATAGTGTTTTGCCTCAACTCACAATGGTTACCCGTGTCAATGAAGAAAACATACTAGATATGCCGTTAGGTATACTTATCTTTCAAGGTAACCTAACTATAGGGAAGTTATACGACATTAGGAATCAAAGTGTAAGTAATGTGGAGAATACAGCACCTTTATTTCATTTAATCAGGTTAACAACTGACAATAAATAACACAGAGCAGTATTCTGACAATTGTTACAATCTAAAATGTAAAGACTCTGTGGGACCCAAGTTTAATTGGAAGACTACAGGAAGCGAAAATGAGTAAGATATTGCATTTGTGTCGCTTGCGAAAGCAAAGTAAATGAGACAAGTATTCAACACAGAAAACTTAACATAGAATGTGGATAGCCGAATGAGTTAGTTATGAGCTATTCATAAGATGGATTGCGCTACCGCCTAGCCCTGGGTGAAATTTAAATTTTTCAAGTACAGTGAAAGGGTACCAGACAGCACCAGACGAGAACCAGAAAGTGACTATCATGTCAAAATCCAGAGCCCCCACAGTACCCAAGCTCTGCTTGGAAGGCAAATTGCTGCTACCAATGTGACGAAAAATGTACAGGGGAAAGGAGCAGGAATCTCCAACTCATACTGTGCAGAAAATATCATTGCAATTCATGAGACAGGTACTGGTTTCGAACAGTCTCCTTACATTAGCCAGCACCGACCAAGCCGTCTCTGGTGGTGGCGCTGTGGGGGGAAGGGGCTTACAGTCTGTAATTTGGGAGGAAAGCAATTAATTCTCACACAAGGGGGGCACCATTAGGTGGTCTCCTCTCTGAAACGCGGACGGGAAAGCAAATTTCACCTCAAGCAGACACAGGGGAAAGCTGCGAAAGTTGGGCATTCCTGCGAATTAGCTTCAGGAACTGTCCATAACAAGCATTTCTGGAAACGGGCCCAATTCCGTGAAAACTGGTTACTACCCACGAGGTTCTCGTTTCTGCTTTTGAGACACCGTGGGAAGCCTTCTGCCCATTTAACTAGACTGCAGAGCTACCTGGACTCACTCTCTTTCGACAGGATATCGAATACTTGCCACTCCCAGCAAAAATGTACCAAGCTCACGCAATTAAGAATTGTGTAATCGCGACAGAACTAGCAAAGTGCTGTGTGACTCACGTCACAAAATAAATGATTAGTTTAATTGCACCTGTTCCTTTCGGTTATTGTTTTCAGGTTTGGAAGGCTACACAGGTAAGCTATTACTACGTAAAGACTGTATGCAGACCGTCAAAAGGGTTCACTCTGCATTATGTCCGAATCTCTTGTATATCGCACTGCGGTGTATCGTGCTTTTGGTGTACTTTATGATATCAAGGGAAACTTTTATAAATTAGCTGACCCAATGATTTACTGAACTTAATCGTAAGTAGAGAGTATTGTGTACGATTTATTGGATCACGTGGGTTGTAAAGGTCCCTCCTCTAAATATGGAGTAAATATTGGTCCTAAATATTGAATTATTTCGTTTGCTGTCGTTTTACTTAGACATCGGGCTTTTGCCTGTCACCGCATTGCTAAATACACTCCTGGAAATTGAAATAAGAACACCGTGAATTCATTGTCCCAGGAAGGGGAAACTTTATTGACACATTCCTGGGGTCAGATACATCACATGATCACACTGACAGAGCCACAGGCACATAGACACAGGCAACAGAGCATGCACAATGTCGGCACTAGTACAGTGTATATCCACCTTTCGCAGCAATGCAGGCTGCTATTCTCCCATGGAGACGATCGTAGAGATGCTGGATGTAGTCCTGTGGAACGGCTTGCCATGCCATTTCCACCTGGCGCCTCAGTTGGACCAGCGTTCGTGCTGGACGTGCAGACCGCGTGAGACGACGCTTCATCCAGTCCCAAACACGCTCAATGGGGGACAGATCCGGAGATCTTGCTGGCCAGGGTAGTTGACTTACACCTTCTAGAGCACGTTGGGTGGCACGGGATACATGCGGACGTGCATTGTCCTGTTGGAACAGCAAGTTCCCTTGCCGGTCTAGGAATGGTAGAACGATGGGTTCGATGACGGTTTGGATGTACCGTGCACTATTCAGTGTCCACTCGACGATCACCAGTGGTGTACGGCCAGTGTAGGAGATCGCTCCCCACACCATGATGCCGGGTGTTGGCCCTGTGTGCCTCGGTCGTATGCAGTCCTGATTGTGGCGCTCACCTGCACGGCGCCAAACACGCATACGACCATCATTGGCACCAAGGCAGAAGCGACTCTCATCGCTGAAGACGACACGTCTCCATTCGTCCCCCCATTCACGCCTGTCGCGACACCACTGGAGGCGGGCTGCACGATGTTGGGGCGTGAGCGGAAGACGGCCTAACGGTGTGCGGGACCGTAGCCCAGCTTCATGGAGACGGTTGCGAATGGTCCTCGCCGATACCCCAGGAGCAACAGTGTCCCTAATTTCCTGGGAAGTGGCGGTGCGGTCCCCTACGGCACTGCGTAGGATCCTACGGTCTTGGCGTGCATCCGTGCGTCGCTGCGGTCTGGTCCCAGGTCGACGGGCACGTGCACCTTCCGCCGACCACTGGCGACAACATCGATGTACTGTGGAGACCTCACGCCCCACGTGTTGAGCAATTCGGCGGTACGTCCACCCGGCCTCCCGCATGCCCACTATACGCCCTCGCTCAAAGTCCGTCAGCTGCACATACGGTTCACGTCCACGCTGTCGCGGCATGCTACCAGTGTTAAAGACTGCGATGGAGCTCCGTATGCCACGGCAAACTGGCTGACACTGACGGCGGCGGTGCACAAATGCTGCGCAGCTAGCGCCATTCGACGGCCAACACCGCGGATCCTGGTGTGTCCGCTGTGCCGTGCGTGTGATCATTGCTTGTACAGCCCTCTCGCAGTGTCCGGAGCAAGTATGGTGGGTCTGACACACCGGTGTCAATGTGTTCTTTTTTCCATTTCCAGGAGTGTAGCTTTACTCCCATGGTACATGAGTCGCAGTAATAAAGTCGTTAACAGTATGCCTAAGTGACACGAATCCTATGAGCTTCTTAATGTCACTACTTCAAGCAACTACTTACGTAATACCATAAAAATGAAGGAGAAAGGTCTCTTGAAATCAGAAAGAGTTTAAGGGGGACGTATGCAAAATTACGCTCCTGAAAAAAATTATTATAACATTAACAGATTTTCAGATTAATAAATGAATTTTGGCACACATACCTAGTAATAGGTTCCTTATGTATCAGGCAGTTATCAAGTAATCAGTCTTACATTTTCCGATGGCGCGTACCTATCAAATGTCCCGTTTATAGAAAACCACCACACCGTGAGATAGTAAATTCTTCATAAGCAATGTACATAGTGGTTTAAAAACAAGTGGAAAACAAATTTTACACACGTATTTTTATTCGGTTTAAATATATATTCAAATCTGATAATCAAAATTTTAGATAATTTTCCTCAACATTTTATTCACAACGGACCGTCAGTCTAATTTCTCATGCAGCTAAAGTCTTGCTGAGAGTGTTGAATAGAAGGTTATATGCCAAGCTGGATAGAGGGATTGGAGAGAAGCAGTTCGGATTTAGAAGAGGAAAAGGAACAAGAGATGCTACTGGCCTGCTAAGGACTATAGGTGAAAGATATATGGAAAAGGGTAGAGAAATCTTTGCTGTTTTTATAGATTTAGAAAAGGTTTTTGATAGAGTTCTGTGGAACAAGCTGATGGATATTTTGAAGAGGAAAGGAGTAGATTGGAAAGAGAGACGACTGATACAGAGTCTATATTTACACCAGAAAGTAAGGACAAGGGTTGGAAATGAAATGTCAGAAGGAAGCAGCATTGGACGTGGTGTTAGACAGGGTTGTTGCCTTTCCCCACTGTTGTTTAACGTGTACCTTGAAGAGATTATTGCGAAAAGCTTAGATGGGAAAAGAGGAATATGTATTGGTGGAAAGGGAATAGAATGTATAAGATTTGCTGATGACTTGGTATCAGTGGCATAAAGTGAGCGGACAGTGAATAACATGCTCAAAGATCTGAATGAATCTCGTGTGGAACATGGGATGCAAATAAACACAGCAAAAACAAAGAGTATGGTCATCAGTACAAGACGCAGACTGTCCAATATTAAAATAGGACACTCTACCATTAGCCAAGTAAGTGAATTTAAATATCTCGGAAGCACAATAACTGAAGACTTGAGATGTCACCAGGAGGTGAAAACTCGAATTGCCATAGAAAAGGAGGCATTCAACAGAAAGAGGAGACTCTTATTTGGCAAATTTGATAAAGGACTAAGGAAAAGGCTTGGCAAATGTTTTGTCTGGAGTGTGGCACTATATGGGGCAGAAACATGGACGGGAGACGAGAGGATGGAAAAAGGTTAGAAGCATTTTAGATGTGGATGTGGAGGAGAATGGAGAGAATAAGCTGGACGGAAAGAGTGCGTAATGAAAGAGTATTGGAAAGGGTTGGTGAGAGAAGATGTCTGCTGAAGGTTGTAAGAGAAAGAAAAAAGAACTGCTTGGGACATTCATTGAGAAGGGAGTGCTTGCTAGTAGATGCTTTGGCAGGATTGGTTTGTGGGAGAAGACTGAGAGGAAGAGGGAGATACAAGTTGATAGACGACATGAAGGGAAGAGGAAATTATGCAGACCTGAAGAGGATGGCAGAAGACCTGGCAGCCTGGAGAACTACCATGTGAAAACCTGTCTTTGGCAGAACACTGATGATGACGATCAGTCACAAAGTTTATAGCATAAACTTTCATGAAAAATGGCAACAAAGATGTCGGACGTCGTAGGACCGTCAGACTGATAAAACGGGACAGGTGGTTAACTGTGATGGAACTAACAGACTTGATTGCTGGGCACATTACCAGTGTGTTTGAACATACAATGCAACGGACACTTTCCAATGATATGCCTCCGTAGCCGACGACCCTTGCAAGTGCCAATGTTAACGCCACGGTATCGGCTACTACAACTGAAATGGGGACATGACAGTCGGCACTGGATGTTGGCCCAATGGCAAAGCGTTGCATGGTCTGATGAACCCCGATACATTCTTGATAATGCCGATGGGAGGGCGCGAATCCGTCGTCTTCCAGAGGAACAGCTCCTTGACACCTGTGCTGCGGGGCAGAGACAATCTAGCGCCGGCTCCATTACGCTCTGGGGAAAGTTCACTTGGGCGTCACGTGCAGGGCACCATGATGGCCTAGGAGTATCGTACATTGGTTGAGCAACACGTGCACCACTTCATGACGATCATGTTTCCCGACGACAGCGCCATTATTCAACAAGATAATGCGCCATGTCACAAGGCCTGGTGTGTGATGGAGTGGTTCGAGGAACACAGTGACGAGCTCCCGTTGATGTTCTGGTCCGCCAGCTCGGCAGATCTGAACCCGATCGAACACATCTGATATGACTGAAACACTGATGTAATCGCAATTCATCATGGTACCTGGAAACATCGAACCGCGGGACGTGATTCTTAATAGGATGTGTGATCACCACAAACGTCAATGCATGCTTTGGAGCGTTCACCCGTGCTGGCCAAAAGTTCGTAATAAGTTTCAGTACTTTCCATTCCTCCACCATCATGACTGACAACTGCTGAATGGTCGTTGGTGCTTGTGAACATGCTTCAATACGTCTCTCCAACGCATTCCACACGTGCTCCATGGCACAGAAGTCTCGTAAATCAGCAGCCAACCCTCTCGCCGAATCTCGTTCCAAGAGCTGCTCCACCTTCGCTGCTCGATGCTGTCGCGCATTATCATCCATAATAATCAGTTCAGGGTCGAATACACCTCTAAAATGACGTACTAGGGGCAGTGAATAGTGTCACAATAGCGTTGATCCGCCAAGATTTGGTCAGAGCACACATGCAACATTATGCCTTGAAAGACGTATACATTGCCAGCGATGGGCGAGGCATGACAGAATATCTGACCAGAGAGTAGTTTATCGTTAGTTGTTGCTAGTCTGTGCTTGACCGCGCGAGTCGACAGTTGTAGTAGACTGTCGACAGTAGTCGTCAGTCCGTGGTAGTAAGCTGTAGTCGACGGGAGTCGGCATGCATCGGCTGTGTGCTCTGCTCGCGACTCTGGTCAGGACTCTGGTGGATGAGTATTGTTGTAGAAGGTAAAGAGGCAGCATTGCGCATATTAAATAATGTATGTTGATTGTAATTTAATTTGTTCAAAAAAAATGCCCCAATAATAATTTTTATATTATAAAGCAACTCTTTTAAAGAAAAGCATTCATTTCAATTTAAAGAATATTTCAATTGCATGATCATTCCTTCCAATAATAAAAAAAAATATACGCCAGCATTGCACGAAGCTGTGTCGAAAAATTTCAACTTAAGAGCAGATATAATTGCAGTTTTATTTAGGTAAGAAGTTTTGCTTTTTTTATTCAGAATACAGGGCCAAAGGTCAGCGCCGCTGTCCTCATAAAATTCATCAGGTTACAAAACTCTTTTATTATTTGGTGTTTAGGAAATTTTCTATTTCGAACATGACATTAAATGAGAAAAGAATTTCGTGGGAATATTAAGTGTAAATGCATTCTTTGCACAGAGACTATAAATCGGGGCCAATTTTGTTCAGAGGGTACAATATAAGAAAAATTCATTTAATTATTAATTTTGTGGGGAGTTTACGCTTGGTTCATGGTTCACGCTCCATTTTCATTCCAATATATACATATATACACTCATGGAAATTGAAATAAGAACACCGTGAATTCATTGTCCCAGGAAGGGGAAACTTTATTGACACATTCCTGGGGTCAGATACATCACATGATCACACTGACAGAACCACAGGCACATAGACACAGGCAACAGAGCATGCACAATGTCGGCACTAGTACAGTGTATATCCACCTTTCGCAGCAATGCAGGCTGCTATTCTCCCATGGAGACGATCGTAGAGATGCTGGATGTAGTCCTGTGGAACGGCTTGCCATGCCATTTCCACCTGGCGCCTCAGTTGGACCAGCGTTCGTGCTGGACGTGCAGACCGCGTGAGACGACGCTTCATCCAGTCCCAAACATGCTCAATGGGGGACAGATCCGGAGATCTTGCTGGCCAGGGTAGTTGACTTACACCTTCTAGAGCACGTTGGGTGGCACGGGATACATGCGGACGTGCATTGTCCTGTTGGAACAGCAAATTCCCTTGCCGGTCTAGGAATGGTAGAACGATGTGTTCGATGACGGTTTGGATGTAACTTGCACTATTCAGTGTCCCCTCGACGATCACCAGTGGTGTACGGCCAGTGTAGGAGATCGCTCCCCACACCATGATGCCGGGTGTTGGCCCTGTGTGCCTCGGTTGTATGCAGTCCTGATTGTGGCGCTCACCTGCAAGGCGCCAAACACGCATATGACCATCATTGGCACCAAGGCAGAAGCGACTCTCATCGTTGAAGACGACATGTCTCCATTCGTCCCTCCATTCACGCCTGTCGCGACACCACTGGAGGCGGGCTGCACGATGTTGGGGCGTGAGCGGAAGACGGCCTAACGGTGTGCGGGACCGTAGCCCAGCTTCATGCAGACGGTTGCGAATGGTCCTCGCCGATACCCCAGGAGCAACAGTGTCCCTAATTTGCTGGGAAGTGGCGGTGCGGTCCCCTACGGCACTGCGTAGGATCCTACGGTCTTGGCGTGCATCCGTGCGTCGCTGCGGTCCGGTCCCAGGTCGACGGGCACGTGCACCTTCCGCCGACCACTGGCGACAACATCGATGTACTGTGGAGACCTCACGCCCCACGTGTTGAGCAATTCGGCGGTACGTCCACCCGGCCTCCCGCATGCCCACTATACGCCCTCGCTCAAAGTCCGTCAACTGCACATACGGTTCACGTCCACGCTGTCGCGGCATGCTACCAGTGTTAAAGACTGCGATGGAGCTCCGTATGCCACGGCAAACTGGCTGACACTGACGGCGGCGGTGCACAAATGCTGCGCAGCTAGCGCCATTCGACGGCCAACACCGCGGTTCCTGGTGTGTCCGCTGTGCCGTGCGTGTGATCATTGCTTGTACAGCCCTCTCGCAGTGTTCGGAGCAAGTATGGTGGGTCTGACCCACCGGTGTCAATGTGTTGTTTTTCCATTTCCAGGAGTGTATATATATATACATATATATATATATATATATATATATATATATATATATATATATATATATGTATATATATATGTGTGTGTGTGTGTGTGTGTGCGTGTGTGTGTGCGCAATGCTGCCTCTTTACCTTCTACAACAATACTCATCCACCAGAGTCCTGACCAGAGTCGTGAGCAGAGCACACAGCCGACGCATGCCGACTCCCGTCGACTACAGCTTACTACCACGGACTGACGACTACTGTCGACAGACTACTACAACTGTCGACTCGCGCGGTCAAGCGCAGACTAGCAACAACTAACGATAAACTACTCTCTGGTCAGAGATTCTGTCATGCCTCGCCCATCGCTGGCAATGTATACGTCTATCAGCCTCCACATCCGATAACACTGGGAGTACCAAAACGATCATCTTGGACAACGTTTCTCTGTGTACACTACTGGCCATTAAAATTGCTGCACCACGAAGATGACGTTCTACAGACGCGAAATTTAACCGACAGGAAGAAGATGCTGTGATATGCAAATGATTGGCTCTTCAGAGCATTCACACAAGGTTGGCGCCGGTGGTGACACCTACAAAGTGCTGACATGAGGAACGTTACCAACCGATTTCTCATACACAAACAGCAGTTGACCGGCGTTTCCTGGTGAAACGTTTTTGTTATGCCGCGTGAAAGGAGGAGAAATGCGAACCATCACGTTTTCGACTTTGATAAAGGTCGGATTGGAACCTATCACGATTGCGGTTTATCGTGTCGCGACATTGCTTCTCGCGTTGGTTGACATCCAATGACTGTTAGCAGAATATGCAACCGGTGCGTTCGGGAGGGTAATTCGGAACACCGTGCTGGATTCCAACGGCCTCCTATCACTAGTCGTCGAGATGACAGGCATCTTATCCGCATGGCTCTAACGGATCGTGCAGCCACGTCTCCATCCCTGAATCAAGAGATGGGGACTTTCACAAGATAACAACCATCTGCACGAACAGTGCGACGACGTTTGCAGCAGCATGGACTATCAGCTCGGAGGCCATTGCTGCGGTTACCCTTGACGCTGCATCACAGACAGGAGCGCCTGCGATGGTGTACTCAACGACGTACCTGGGTGCATGAATGGCAAAACGTCGTTTTTTCGGATGAATACAGGTTCTGTTTACAGCATCACGATGGTCGCACTCGTGTTTGGCGACATCGCGGTGAACGCACATTGGAAGCGTGTATTCGTCATCGCCATACTGGCGTATCACGCGGCGTGGTTGTATGGGGTGCCATTGGTTGCACATCTCGGTCACCTCTTGTTCGCATTGATGGCACTTTGAACTGTGGACGTTACATTTCAAATGAGTTACGCCGCGTGGCTCTACCCTTCATTCGATCCCTGCGAAACCCTACGTTTGAGCAGCATAATGCACGACCGCATGTTGCAGGTCATGTACGGGCCTTTCTGGATACAGTAAATGTTCGACTGCTGCCCTGGCCAGCACATTCTCCAGATCTCTCACCAATTGAAAACGCCCTGTCAATGGTGGCCGAGCAACTGGCTCGTAACAGTACGCCAGTCACTATTCTTGATGAACTATGGTATCGTGCTGAAGCTGCATGGACAGCTGTACCTGTACACGCCATACAAGCTCTGTTTGACTCAATGCCCAGGCGTATCAAGGCCAGAGGCGGTTGTTATGGATACTGATTTCTCAGGATCTATGCACCCAAATTGCGTGAAAATGTAATCACATGCCAGTTCTAGTATAATATATTTGCCCAATAAATACCCGTTTATCATCTGCATTTCTTCTTGGTGTAGCAATTTTAATGGCCAGTAGTGTATTGCGTGTTCCTACCTCTCGCAATATAAGACGTGCAGTTGAAGAACAGATCGGAAACATGGCCATCTTATCAGCACACCCTATCAGAAAGCAGCGTCTGGCAGACAATGGTTCGTAGACTATAACATTTCTTAAATGGACTGGACTTACAAGAGCCACGACCCTAATGCAACGAAAAACATTTGCTATGAGTTGTAATGTCGACTTCTGTGGTTTGGGCTCGTGAAGAATAGTATCACACCTCTATTGCCATTAAGGCATATCACTGAATGTGTCCGCAGCAGGATTCAAGCCATTTTCAAGGCGCATGCCAAGCACACGCCACATTAGTGTCCACAGACATTGTCGAACATGGTTGTTTTGGTGGTCCGGGCGTTATGGTCTGGGGAAGCTTAATATTGAATGAGTGTATTGGCTTCCAAATCTCTGAACATGGTACACTTACCGGTCAACGTTCTTGTGTCACTGTACTCCTACCCCACGTGCGTCTTTGGACGTGTACATTCGGCCCAGACTTTATTTTTATGGATAATAACGAGCGTCCGCATCGAATAGCACAGCTGAAAGAGCTCTTGGAACGATGGGATATTCGAGAAATGGACTGGCCTGCCTGCTTCTCTGACTTAATGCCATCTAGTACGTATGGGCTGCGTTGGGAAGATTTATTAGAAAAAATGGCTCTGAGCACTATGGGACTTAACATCTGAGATCATCAGTCCCCTAGACGTAGAACTACTTAAACCTAACTAACCTAAGGACATCACACGCATCCATGCCCGAGGCAGCATTCGAACCTGCGACCGTAACAGACGCGCGGTTCCAGACTGAAGCGACTAGAACCGCTCGGCCACCGCAGCCGGCTGATTTATTACTGCACTTTCATATGTGCCGATGACTCATCCCGCTTTTGTTAACCGTGGAGGAAAAGGATGTAATACCATGAGAAATCCTTACCAACATTCTGGCCAGCACTGGAACACGTTGCAAACCATTCGTTGCTGTCCTTTGTGATCACAGACGCCTCATTAAGATTTATGTCCCATCGTTTTTAATGTCCAGGGGATAATCAGGAATCACCGTGACTTCAGTGTAATTATTAACTCTGAATAAAAGTCTCATTTCTATTCGTCTCATTGCGTATTTCTTTCAATTGCCTTCCATATGGAAAAAAATGGAAATGAGCGAATGGCATTTCTGGCCGGGAGGCCCCTCTTCGGGGAAGTTCGGCCGCCAAATACAAGTCTTATTTCATTCGACGCCACAATGGGCTACTTGCCCGTCGGTGATAAGGATGAAAGGATGATGAAGAGAACACAACACCTAATCCCCGAGCCGAGAAAATCTCCAACCCGCCCGGGAATCGAAACCTGGCCCGCTTGCATGGGAGGCGAGCACGTTACCACCCAGCTAATCAGGCGGACTCTATACTGTATTATACTATACTGTGCTATACTGTAGAGGTTCTATGTATGGTCCACGTTTAATCGAGCTGTGTAGCTTAAAGTGACACAGCGAGCGGAAACTACTTTCGTTCTCAAGTGTTGCGCACCATTGTAGATAATTACGGACAAATTTCGTTGTTAGAGTAATTAGAGAGACATGCAGCACTAAAACAAAAAACTTGGAGACTACGTGGAAAGAAGGCGTGGAGTCCACGCTTTAGATTTTACAGGGGAGCACTTTTAAAATATGAAACGTTACGGTTCAAGTGTCTATCGAAATGTGCTTGTGTAATTTATACGGTTGAATAACCATTCCTTAGCATTCCTTATAAGTATTAAAAGTGTTTTGAAAAACTGGACGGTAAGTTTCTGTTTGTTCCAATGTTAGTTTTTATGTTTCTTAGTATAATCCTCAAATCAGATTACGAAATTCAGAAAGTAATTTGATATTGAAATCATATTTCACTTTATAATCTCCTGGCTTACCACTCCTGCTTGGTTCTGGGTTTTCCATTACCATTTAAAATACAGACCGCAATTGACCATTACACGAAATTCATTTCCGTCACACCACAAAACAAAGACGTTTTTCTCAAGTTTGCTCCCTATTAGCATAAATCACAAACTTCGATGCTACAAAGCAAAATTCAGCAATGAGATTGACTAACAGTGTCAACAACGAAACTTTCATAAAATCAGCAAAAAAATCAATACAGCTCAGAAATCCACACCTTGCAGGACTTCCTTCCTATCGTCCGTGTTTTGGATGGACTTGACCCGTTTTCTCAGTGTACGTCTCTTTTTATCAGACTATAAAGCTGAGACAGAACCTATTGTATCCAGTTAAGTTGATGCAGCTGAAAGTATGTCTCATGAACCACATAATGACGCAAATAATTCATTTTCGTCAAATTTGGACTTAACACCTCCTTTCCGTTTAGTGTTCAAATACTGTACTGAAAGCAACAAAATGTTCCCTCTGCTAGACAAATGATAAAGCTGAAATGTCGGAGAAAATTATTCCCGAGCAGAACTAAACCTATGCTGGTAGCTGAAATATGAAAGGAAGCTCCAGAAGCAACAGCTAGTTGGGGGCGTGCAACAGTGTAGGAAGACTGCACACTGTGTTAACTCCCCAAGGCAGTGGTTCGTATCCTGGTGATAGTTATTCCCTCGGGGTAAAATTAAATTCGCTGAGGGATAAAAAAAGGGTTAGACAGCTTTTTGGCCACGAAAGTAAATTGTTAAAAATCATTATTACTGTCACTATTTCGTTAGACTGTAATACTGATTATGTAAGTTACCAATAATTATATTTTTTTGAAACACTAGCATTAACTCGTGATACAGTGTGGTGAAAGTTACAGCTTGTAGAAAAAATATATGTACAGCTTCTTCCTGACGCAGTCTATCCACTGTACACATACTCTGTAGTTCGGACCATGTTTCTATGACAGCAAAAATGAGACATCACACATCTTATGAAATTCTATGTCCGTGTTACATATAGTTTCTGCACCGGATCTGAAATTAGTTCATTATTTACTTCGCAACAGATAAAGGATTAATTGACAGAAGATCACAACAATAAATATGTAATGACTTCCTCATTGTAGTAGTTTCTATATAGTAATTACTTTTAGTATTATTATCATTAGTGACAGTAGTTATATACAAAGCCTTGTCAGTCTTAAATCCTCCAGCTTCTGCCAGTTTAGAAGGAAGGAGTCCAGTAATCAAGTTACTTACTAACTATGTATAGTAAATACACATTAACTTGGCTAATTTGAAATGGGGATATAGGGTTTGGGTGAAAAAAGAGTTTCTGCGGAGAGGAGTGCTGCAGAGATAGCATGTTTTGTAACAAGTGTCTATTCTCGAAGTGGACAGCGTGTTTCTTTTCTGAGAAAGAGTTGTATGTAGCACTCGCGGTACAGTCAGTATTGCTTCATCACTTTATAGAAGAGTGTTGTTGGAAATCCCCAGTAGTAATCATCTCTCTGAGTCATTAGTCCATAGCGTAATGAAACACTACACAAACTAGATGTGATATTTTTTTTTCATTTTTAAATAATACCGGTCAAAGAAAAGTCTTTAGAATGTAAAAGCTAGGTACTAATGTTGATTATGGTGGGGCCAGGGAATACCATCTGGCATCTGATTGCTAATGGTCTCAGAAAAATTGGGCGTCACTGCTCTAAGGCAAAAAAATCTTCGACCCCCAACAGTAATTTTGCCACTGGCTATTAAAACTTCAACGTCATGAAGACCGCGTGGAATATACGTAAAACTGGCATGAAGTATGCGAAATGCTTCGACTTGCAGATGATTAGTAAGGGCTTCAGCACATGCACTAAGTAGGTAGCCATAACGCCATCTAGATTCTGCATGTAAGGAAGGATTACGAAGCGAGTTTGTCAGGCAGAAATCGCTTTTGAATGGTGGTTATTTTTTGAGAAAGAGGAACATCTACGAGGGTATGAAATTCGTCAGTGGTCGGAATGTGACATATTAGAATTGCGGTTTAACGTTCCGTGACATTGCTGCTCGCGCTGTTCGGGATCCCACGACTGCCGTATGAATATGGAATCGATGGGTCCAAGGAGGTCACACTGAACGCCATGCACGATGTCATCGTGTCGAATGACCGGCGTACAATAGCAGTGACGTTCTGATAGCTCGGCCATGCACAATAGCAGAGACACGTCCGTAACTTTGTAACGCCGGAAATGCATATCCTCCTATTTCCATCTATTGTACTATTATTTTTTTTGCTTGCTTTGTTACCTCAAGATATGACATTTCTGTCTCTTTGTATATTGTAATTGTTTTACTGTTTGTATATATAGATTTATGCATTTATGTCGATGTATAATTGGTTTGTTTCGTAAATATTATTTGTATTTTTACGCTGGGTCTTGCCTAGGGAAGACTGCTATCGAACGATAACGTCGATAGGTCGTGTGACGAATCAAAGTGTGTAGGATCTTTGGTAGCGTTAACTCTGCCGCGTGGAGCGCAGGCTGAGTAGAGAGGAGTGTGGCGGGAGTAGCGAGTGGAGCAGGTGTGTTGTGTGACGCTCCCGCGAGTTGCCGCGCTTTCGGGATTTGGCAGCATGTAATTGCGCTCGACTTGCGATGATAGTTTCTGACATGGTGTCGCGGACGGGAAACATTAACTAGCGCACATCAAGAGCCCGTTTCGTCTGGTGACCGTGTCGAGAAGAAGGCGCGCCAACATCCAGCTTCTGCAACAGCGACGGCCGACAATGAGTGACTGTCGCCACCTCCTCGACCGACGGCTTCAAACCTTCAATCAACCGACAAGGAAGACTGGACGCACGTAAAGTTTTAGAACTGTATGGCAGACCTCAGCTCTTCAAACTGTTCCATTTTCGTCACTATAATTACAGCAACTTAGCATGAACGTTTGTTGCTCATTGTCCCAATTGCATTACCAAGCAGAGTCCCTTCCTTTTCCGAAATGAACCCGAGTGTCGTTGAAATTCAAACGCCAGCATTAAAGTAATATAGCTAACTCGTTTTCACTGCTTTAATTTCAAAATTCGGTTAAAGTATTTATAGCTGGCTACACTATTTAGATTACACAAGCACAAATTAAGAGTGCGAGTTTTGTTACCATATTTTAACTTACCTGTGACTGCAGCTCAGCTTGGTACGTACTATATTTTACTATTGTTAATTGTTTGGAATCATTTAATTCAAGTTCAAAGTTAAATCTCTTAATTCTAAATTGCGTAGATTCAAGTAGTTTTTGAAATGATTGTTGAGGTAGTCCAAGACTAACCGTAATTTTCTGAATTTCGATGTGCTTCAGAAAGAAAGCTCACTATTAACTTCAGTCACTAAATTAACTTTCGATTTTCCGGTTTTATTAATTCTTTTGCTAAATTAAGTCAGGGTGTAGCGAAATTTATTACTTCTGACAAACTTTCAGTTTTCACACTACACGTGTCAACCTTCAGTTGCCACACTTCTAGTGCTAATTATATGTGTTTCTTTTTCAGTTACTATAGTAATTGTCCTTAGGACTGGCGACCGTGATTTCCCCCAAATCTCAAATACCTAATTACCGCTAGTTAATTGTTAACGTAACGGCTGCACATTTACTTTCTTTATTAACTTTACCCCTTTTCAAAATTAATTTCCACCAGTTTCATTAGCACATTTCCTTTCATTTAGATGTAACCCTTTCCTCCCTCTTTGCCGACAGGTTAACTTCGGTGACGATTGCTTTTCCAAAACTCCCATTAGGTACACGCGGTTTCATTTTTCACTGTCATTAAGGTCGGTAAGTGAGGGGGAGGTTACAACTTGAGTTAAGAAATGGGCACGTTTGCAAGGAAGCGAGGGTCTACAAGGGAAGTGTAGGTACGTCTGGAGCACCGTGAACTCTCACCACAGACACAGTGGGCAGTTGCTACGACCAGCCCTCACACAACGTAGCCAGCCATGATGATCCCAACGACCCCACTGGGCACAGGAGTTGCACGACGTCGTCTTCCCAGACGATTCCCAGTTGTACGTACTTCTTAATGCAGGACCAATCTGTGAGTGTTGGCTACAAGGAGAAAGGAAGTGCTATGCTGCATTTGTGAACTTTATTTTGAACCACTTTCTGCCATGATGGTATGGTGTTAGGTTTGGTGCATTGCCAGTCAACTCTGGTTCGCATAGTAATTTGTAGAGTTGGAATTACATCGGTGACATGCTAAGACCGACGACTGAGACTTAGGTTTCTAGGTGTTCGGCTTTTTACCGAACTCCAGAATGAGATTTTCACTCTGCACCGGAGTGTGCGCTGATATGAAACTTCCTGGCAGATTAAAACTGTGTGCCGGACCGAGACTCGAACTCGGGACCTTTGCCTTTCGCGCGCAAGTGTGCTACCAACTGAGCTACTCAAACTCGACTCACGCTCCATCCTCACAGCTTTACTTCCGCCAGTACCTCGCCTCCTACCTTCCAAACTTTACTGAAGCTCTCCTGCGAACCTTGCAGAACTAGCACTCCTGAAGGAAATGACATTGGGGAGACATGGCTTAGCCACAGCCTGGGGGATGTTTCCAGAATGAGATTTTCACTCTGCAGCGGAGTGTGCGCTGATATGAAACTTCCTGGCAGATTAAAACTGTGTGCAGGACCGAGACTCGAACTCGGGACCTTTGCCTTTCGCGGGCAAGTGCTCTACCAACTGAGCTACCCAAACACGACCCACGCCCCGTCCTCACAGCTTTACTTCCGCCAATACCTCGCCTCCTACCTTTTACCGAACTGTTCGGTATTTCACGCCCCAGTTGGGTGTTTGGTACCAAAGTACGATACTATTATTTTTAGACTAATCCACAGCGACGGAAAGTCCGCGGCTCGTGGCCTGGCGGTAGCGTTCTCGGTTCAGGCGCACGGGGTCCCGGGTTCAATTCCCGGCGGGGTCAGGGGTTTTTTTTTCTGCCTCGAGATGACTGGATGTTGTTGTGTCGTCTTCATCATCATCATGCATCCCCAATACGGTCGGAGGAAGGCAATGGCAAACCACCTCCACTAGGGCCTTGCCTAGTACAGCAGTGCGCGTCTCCCTACGCTCCTCATCATCATCACACCGACGGAAAAAAAAGGGAGTCGTGCAACATAAACGAAAGTTGTTAGGCCTGTTTCTACATCTGAAAGGTAGTGTCTGTTCAGAGTTTGCGCCAGTCGCGTATGAGTGGCGATAGTCGCGGCACTATGAGGACGCAAGTCAGGTTAGCTTTAAGTAAATGCTTGAACCATCGTGAGCGTTACTTATCCTTGAGATTGGACGTTGTGAGTTGATATTACTCAACCATGCCCCTAAGGCGACAAAGACGCCAATATCAGCAACTCAGTTTGAACGAATTTGTGTAATAAGGCTACGAGGAACTGATATTGCTTCTGCGATATTGCAGAAAGACCTGACAGGAATGTAGCTACTGTACATGACTGCTGGCAGCAGTGGTCACGGCAATGTACGGTTGCAAGAAGACCGGGCTCCAGACAGTCTAGCACTACGTAGAAGGAAAACCATCGCGTTCGGTGTATAGCTCTCGTGCATGCAGCAGCGATCTCAGCAGCAGTTGCCACCACAGTGACACAACGAACCTTTACAAACCGTTTACTTCAAGGACATCTCCGAACCAGAGGCCCTGCAGCATGCATTCCACTGACCCTAAACTACCGCCATTTGCGACTTTAGTGGTGTCAGGCGAGAGTTCATTGGAGAACAGGGTTGAGATCTGCTGTGTTTTATGATGAAAGTTGGTTGTGCCTCGGGGCCAGTGATGGTCGTGTGTTGGTTAGAAGAAGGCCAGTTGAGGGCCTGGAACTAACCTGTCTTCATTACTGGCACACTGGATCTACATCTGGAGTTATGGTCTGGTTACCGATTTCCTATGACAGCTGGAGAACTCTCGTGCTTATCCCACCCACCTTGACTAGAGATCTGTACGTCAATCTGGTGATTTGACCTGTTGTGCGGCCATTCATGAACAGTATTTCAGTGGATGTTTTCCGACAAGATAACTCTCGCCCACATACCACTGTTGTTAGCCAACATAGCCTACAGAGTGTCGACGTGTTGCCTTCGCTTCTTCGATCACCAGATCTGTCTCCAGTCGAGCACATATGTGACATCATGGGATGGAACTTCAGCTTCACCCACAAATAGAATCAACCGGCCCTCTGCTGACCGAGCAAGTGCCACAGGCATTGAACTCTATCCGACAAACTGACATCTGGCACCTGTACAACACAATCTATGCACGTTTGCATGCTTGCCTTCAACGTGCTGGCGGTTACCTCTGTTATTACTGTACCGGCATTTCGCGTTTGCAACGGCTTACATTAACCTGCTACCTTGCGATTTTAATCAGCTAAATGCGTTTCCTAAACAAATGCACTGCCTGAAATTTCATTACTCAACATTAATTACTATTTGGTTTTGTGACTTTTTTCCGTCTCGGTATTTTTTATTTGCATAATCAAGTCAATAAGAAATTAGTGCGCTGTTTGTAGCCGGCGAGTGCTGCATTCGTGCCCTTGTCTGATCGTTGTCCGTGTCTCTCCTATGCATTCAGCTGCTTCCGTCCCACCCGCCAGTCTACACCAAGTACCGGTTAGCAAGCTGTAGCTCAGAGTTAATCACAGTTACGTTTTGACTTTATTGCGTGCTGTGTTTCGCGCGTCTAACCAATCTGTGAATAAATAAAACATAATAGAAGGGAAGATTCCTACAGATTTATTTAGTTAAAAATAGCGTATTACAATATCATTTTAATCGTATGTATTCCTACTTTACGGCCAACAATTGTTGAGGTATGTCTACCACCTTAGAAACTTACTGTTGTGGTACACTGCGTTTTATTAGTTTGATTCTCACAGACATAATTCAAAGAATATTACGTACTTAACATAAAATATCGATTCGCTGTCCAGGACGATAAAACGTCTTCGTGTTTCTTGTGGTTTTAAACAGAATTGGTTACAAAATGAAGGGTTCCCTAGCTGGATTAGTCAAGCACAGGGCAAACACAAAGACAGATGTATGGTTTGTTCATCTTCTCTCAATGTAAAGAATAATGGGGTGAAGGTTCTCATTCAGTACAGTAATGGCCAGAAACATCTTTCAGCGATGCGATGTTTCTATCAATGTTTCTATTAGTGCTGAAAGACTGAAGATGCTTAATGAATGCTTTGCTTTTGTTGATCAAGATTAACGTGTTATGCTTATACATAAAACATTTAGGTCGGAAGTTCATTGCCAGCTGTTCCAAAAATGGGTCAAATGGCTCTGAGCACTATGGGACTTAACATCTGTGGTCATCAGTCCCCTAGAACTGAGAACTACTTACATCTAACTAACCTAAGGACATCACACACATCCATGCCCGAGGCAGGATTCGAACCTGCGACCGTAGCGGTCACGCGGTTCCAGACTGAAGCGCTTAGAACCGCTCGGCCATACGGCCGGCCACTGCCAGCTGTGGAAGGGCTTTTCCTTGATTGGAAGGTGATCAAGATATTACCGTCGGTAGGGTAAGAAAGAGTACAATAAGCTTACTTGGTTTTTTGTCGCCAATGAAGGAAGTGGATTGCTGGAGCGCTACATTTATCTCGAACGTCATTTCTTAAATTTATTTCACAAACGCATTAAAGTTGAGGAATATGAATACATAAAACCTACAGTATTATCCAGTTTTACGATCACCTTAAAAGAGGCTATACAATCAGACTAAAACGATTCGTTCTTCGGAGCGCAAGAGAACCAAGGAATGTTAAAACTAAATGAGATTGAGCGACATACATTCAAGAATGAACTTGTCATTTCATACCAATGAACCAACGAGTATCTTAAAAAGTAGTTTGCCTACGGAAGTCTTCCTTTTAAGATTTTCGGTGACACAGATGTAGGTAAAGTAACACCTACACACGAAAAATATGCACAAGCGTCAGAGATGGTGGGCATTGAGGAACACATTGATAAAGGCAGTTCATTAGAAGAGATCCATATACTAAAGAAAACTGTGGAATGATTGAAAAGTTAGTGTTCTACGTTGACAAACTCATTTTCGTGGAAAATGTTTTTAAAAGGAGCGGAGTAGCCAAAGATAAAAAATTATCAAAGCGATAGAGACGGTTCCATGCAGCAATGCCTTTGTGGAAAGAGTCTTCAGTCACGTGAATGATTTAAGGTCTGACGCTAGAAACAAACTGAATGTCCATATGGCAAAAGGACAATTATACATCAATTTTAATCTGAAGTTTTTAACGTGCTACGACTGCACCAAAAAGTTAAAGTTAAGAAAATGTTAAAATGTGTTACTAGCAATGACAAATGTAATTTTTGATGTTTAAGTAGTGTTTTATTGTATTCATCCTCAGCCTTTACCTCAGGTAGTGTTTGGTAATTTTGTCAATTTAATCTGGCAAATCTAGATGTGCCTTGCTTACGAGACTTTCGTGGCGTTTTCAACAAGATAACACAAACACACATGTTGGCTGTGCTGCTTTGAACAACATTGATAAAGAGGGTTTTCGAATGTTGCCCTGACTAGCCCATTCCCCACATTTTCACGTATTCAAAACATCAGACCTCGGCTGCCGAGTAGCTGATAAGCCACTACTCGCCAGCCACTATGTTCGATTAACTCTGGTATGAACTTGAAATTGCACGGAATGACATTCCCGCTTGTGTCATCGAAGCTCATTTCGATTCGATGTCCAGCTATGTTATTATCATTGCTGCTGCCAGAGGTCATAGTTCTGTCTACTACATCCTGTACACCTCCAAACCACCAACCAGTATAATCGCATATTCGTCCAACTATTCTGTACGTGAATAACTACTTTAAGTTCGTTATTTGTTATTCTTCCTGGTGATGCCATTTTGTGGACCATTTGTGCGTATGGATTTTCTGAGACAGACAACAACAACAAAATAGAGAACAACAAAAATATAGTTTCTTGTGGCTACATAGTTAGTGAAAGCCGTGGAATAAACGTCTTTTATTTGGGGGGGGGGGGGGGTCATCAGTCTTCTGACTGGTTTGATGTCGGCCGCCACTAATTCCTCTCCCTTGCCAACCTGTTCAACTTAGAGTAGCACTTGCAACCTACATCCTAATTATCTTGCAGATGTATTCTCTACAGGTTTATCCCTCTGCAGCTCCGTCTGGTGCCATGCAAGTAATTCCCTCATGTCTTAACAGATGTCCTATCACGCTGTCCCTTCTCCTTGTGAGTGTTTTCCACATATTCCTTTCCTCTCAGACTTTGCGGAGAACCTCATTCGTTACGTTATCACTCCACCTAATTTTCAACATTCGCGTATAGCACCACATCTCAAATGCTTCGATTGTCTTCTGTTCCGGTTTTCCCACGGTCTATGTTTCACTACCATACAATGCTGTGCTCCATACCACATTCTCAGAAATTTCTTTCTCAAATTAATACCTATGTTTGATACTAAAAGACTTCTGTTGGCCAGGAATACCCTTTTTGCCAATGCCAGTCTGCTATTGATGTCCTCCTTGCTCCGTCCGTCATTGGTTGTTTTGTTTATTAGCAGAATTCCTTAACTTCATCTACTTCGTGACCATCAATCTTAATGTTAAGTTTTTCGCTGTTCTCATTTCTGCTACGTCTCGTAACTTTCGTCTTTCTTCGATATACTCTCAATCCATATTCTGTGCTCTTTAGATTGTGCGTTCCATTCACTATATCCTGTAATTGTTCTACATTTTCACTCAGGATAGCAATGGCATCAGCGAATCGTATCATTGATATTCTTTCACCTTGAATTTTAGTTCCACTCCCGGACCTTGCTTTTATTTCTATCACTGCTTCTTCGATGTACGTATTGAACATTATTGAGGAAAGACTACATTCTTGTCTTATATCCTTTTTAACACTAACGCTTCATTCTTATTATTATTACTTCATGGCTCTTGTACATATTTTATACTATCCGTCTCTCCTAATAGCTACCCCTTTGTTCCTCAGAATTTCGAACATCTAGCACCATTTTACATTGTCGAACGCTTTTTCGAGGTTGACAAAGCCTATAAACGTGTCTTGATTTTTCTTTAGTCTTGCTTCCGTTATCAACCGCAGCTTCAGAATTGCCTCTCTGGAGCTCTTACCTTCTGTAAAGCCAAACTGATCGCCATATAGCACATCCTCAATTTTCTTTTCCATTCTTCTGCATATTATTATTGTCAGCATCTTAAGCTGACGGTGCGATAATTCTCGAACTTGCCAGCTCTTGCAGTATTCGGTATTGTGTGGATGATATTTTTCCGAAAGTCAGACGCTATGTCGTTAGACTCATACATTCTATATACAAACGCGCATAGTCGTTTTGTTGACACTTCCCCTCCCCCCCCCCCCACCACCCTCCCATGATTTTTAGTGATGCTATCGGAATGTTGTCTATCCCTTCTGCCTTATTTAATTTTAAATCCTTCACAGCTCTCTTACATTCTGATTCTAATACTGGATCCCCTATCTCTTCTAAATCGACTCCAGTTTCTTCTTCTACCACATCGCACAAATCTTCCCCTCACTGTGGCCTTCATTGTACTATTTCCACCTATGTGCACTCTCCTCGGCATTTAACAGTGGAATTCCACTGGACTACGAATCTGTAACCACCGCAAGAATGCGTCTGTGGCGCGGTGGCGGCGACATCAGACATTGATGCACTCACAACCAGATATTATATCATCTGTAACACGCAGCCTCCAGCGGAGGAGCAGTGAAGGAAATACGAAACAAATTGTACACTCCTCTTACGAGTGCGTTAGTTGACACTGGTTTTGACTTGTGAGAAGTTTCAGCTGGCCACGAAGAAGCCTCTGCATGGTAGTAACTTTTGTCTCACAGTCTCTCTCAAAGTGTCTGAGTGCTGCCGTGAGCGAAATGCCGACATGTTTACGACAATGGTCGCTCGTAAACTCCGAGGCCCTCCAGAGGTCTCCATTTACGACCTGTCAGAAAGTTTGGCGTGTTTTGCTGGTTCGTCCATTTGTACTGCTTATCAGTTCCAGAAACAAGAACTCGGTAACAGTGGAATGTCATAAAACGTTCGTGATAGCCCCGAAACTTCCAGTAGGAAAACATATTTGAATTTGTAGTTCTTCGTTATTTGACGTGCTTACACGGCACAAAAGCATCACAAGTCTTCTTAAAACCTGTGCATAGGTAATAAATTTCAGTTTCCGAGGGCACATCACTCAAAGCCTCTCAGATTGTGTACAAGCATAATGTATGTCGAATACGATGTGTGGCTTGCTAGTCCGCTAAATAAGCAAGAAGAAATTTTTGTGGAGGTATGTTCCGTCTTTATTGTCATACACGTTTCCCTTCTTATATCTGTGAAGCATCTTTAGTGGCCTGTAATACTTTTTTATACTATTATGCATCTAAACCAATTAAGGAACTTCGTAAAACAGAAAGAAAATTACGAGAAATGTTTGTTTCGTAAGCAGCTCGCCGTACTTCAAGACACAACTCCCTTTGAGGGCTATACTCTTACGCTTGATTGGGAAATCCTCCAGCTTTTTTACTACACATAAAAAATAGGTTCTGTCAGACTCTGCAAAATACTCGTTCTCTTCCACTATGACTTCCTAATTTGATGAAAATTTCTTCCCAGCAAGCCAACTTTTCAATTTAGCGAACAGGAAGAAGTCACTTGGGGGAATTCTGGTGAATAGGATGGATGAGAAACCAAATCAAAGCCCAGTTCACTCACATTCGACATTTTTATCGCTGATGTGTGGGATGGTGCATTATCCTGGTCAAAGATCACTTTTTTGCGTACCAACTTCGGTCTTTTTTCAGTCAATGAAAGTTTCAAACGATCCAACAATGAAGCTTAATAGAGTTCAGTTAAGTTATAGTTTTATGGAAGTAATCTGTGAGTATTGTTCCTCGAGAATCGCAAAAAACTCTGCCCATCACTTTACCAGCTCACAAAGTGATCTTTGCCCTCTTCGTGGCACCTTCACCAGCCTTTTTCCGTTGTTTTGACTGCCGTTTTGAATCTGGCGTGTAATGATGGATCCAGGTTTCACTAAGTCACAAATCAGCGCAAAATATCTTGCCGATTGCGATTAATCGTCACCACACATTGTGTTGAAATGTTGTGCCGGAAGCGCTTCTTGTTGACTGTCAACCATCACGCACCCATCTCGCCCACTGCTTCTTTATAGTCAATTCTCTGTGCAGGATATTATGCACTCGCTCATTTAAGATGGCTGCGGTCTCAGCAATCTCACGAACTTTTATTCGGCAGTCTCGCATTACCGTATCATGGATTTCGTTAATGGTTTCCTTTGTGGTGGCTTCAATTGGACGACCAGATCGAGCCTCGTCTTCGGCGCTTGTGCGATCATGTTTAAATTCATTAACCCATGGTCTTCAGTCATGGTGCAGAGGCGGCGAAAAAGCTCTTTTGATTTGTACGGCAGTCCAACGATTCAAATAAAAATCTGTAACACGAACTCAAAACTCTGTTTTGTCTGTTTCACCAATTCAGATGGCTGTCAACAATGAACTGTACGCTGCATATTGTTGAATTTCTTTAGATCATCGTTGAATAATTAAGCTTACCAACCATGAAAGTGCAATAAAAGGTTCCATCCTTTCATGGAAATTTAGCACGCTTATCAGACAACCTCGTAAAGACTCTAGTGATCTCACAGTTAAAGAGTAGTATAGTATTACAGAAGCAATGTTGAGAACCGTTTTCAAAATATGCGCTCATTAAGAAAAACTGAGAAGAAATCATGGTTCGCTGAAAGATCGAAATTTGTGTCAGCAAAGCCTGGACGGTGTGCCAACGTCTTATATGTTTTCCTTTCTGAATATTCTTTACTTCATATCGACAAGGTACCACATGTAGAACATGCACTGGCAGTTAGTTAAAAAGTTGCCAAATACTATCTAATTACGTGCTTCCGGAATGAACGAGCTCTGATATTATAATGCGCAAAATGCATTATCTGAAAATTATTTCGACCAGTTAGTTCATGAGCCCACGCGAATAGTAAACTGTTGTGAAAACGCACTTGACCTCTTAGCAACAAATAATCTTGAGTTAGTAACGAGCATCAAAACGGATTCGGGGATTAGTGAACATAGGGTTGTCGTAGCGAGACTGAATATTGTAATCCCTAAATCCTCGAAAAACAAGCGAAAAGAATACCTATTCAAAAAAAAAATCCCTGAGAGACAACCTCCACTCATTCCAAATTAGTAATATAAGTGCAGACCAGATGTGGCTTAAACTCAAAGAAATAGTATCGGCAGAAATTGAGAGATTTATGCCAAATAAATTAACAAACGACGGAGCTGATCCTCCTTGGTACACAAAACGGGTCAGAACACTGTTGCAGGAACAACGAACAAACATGCAAAATTTAAACAGGCGCAAAATTCCCAAGATTGGCGATCTTCTACAGAAGCTCGAAATTTAGCGCGGACTTCAATGCGAGATATCTATTACAGTTTCCACAACGAAACTTTGTCTCGAAACCTGGCAGAAAATCCAAAGGGACTCTGGTCGTATGTGCAGTATATTAACGGCAATAAACAATCAATGCCTTCTCTGCGCTATAGCAATGTACTATCGAAGACAGTGTTGCCAAAACAAGAGTTACTAAACACAGCCTTCAGAAATGCCTTCACAAAAGAAGACGAAGTAAATATTCCAGAATTCGAATCGAGAACAGCTGCCAACATGAGTAACGTAGGAGTAAATATCCTCAGAGTAGTGAAGCAACTTAAATCACTTAATAAAAGCAAGTCTTCTGGTCTAGACTGTATACCAATTAGGTTCCTTACGGAGTATGCTGATGCATTAGCTCCATACTTAACAATCATATACAACAGTTCGCTCGACGAAAGATTCGTACCTAAAGATTGGAATGTTCCACAGGTCACACCAATATTGAAGAAATCCACTAAATTACAAGCCCATATCGTTAATGTCGATATGTAGCAGGATTTTAGAACAAACATTGTGTTCGAACATTATGAATTACCTCGAAGAAAACTGTCTACTGACACACAGTCAACATGAGTTTAGAAAATATCGTTCCTCTGAAACACAACTAGCACTTTATTCACATGAAGTGTTGAGTGCTATTGGCAAGGGATTTCAGACCGATTCTATATTTCTGGATTTTCGGACGGCTTTTGACACTGTACCACACAAGCAGCTCGTAGTGAAATTGCGTGCTTATGGAATATCGTCTGAGTTATGTGACTGGATTTGTGATTTCGTGTCAGACAGGTCACAGTTCGTAGTAATTGACGGAAAGTCATCGAGTAAAATAGAAGTGATTTCTGGCGTTCCCCAAGGTAGTGTTATAGGCCCTTTGTTGTTCGTTATCTATATAAATGATTTGGGAGACCATCTGAGCAGCCGTCTACAGTTTTTTGCAGATGACGCTCTCGTTTATCGACTAATAAAATCAGAAGATCAAAACAAACTGCAAAATGATTTAGAAAAAATATCTGAATGGTGCGAAAAGTGGCAGTTGACCCTGAATAACGAAAAGTGTGAGGTCATCCACATGAGTGTTAAAAGGAATTCGTTAAACTTCGGTTACACGATAAATCAGTGTAATCTAAAAGCCGTAAACTAAATATCTATGTATTACAATTACGAACAACTTAAATTGGAAGGAACACATAGAAAATGTTGTGGGGAAGGCTAACCAAAGACTGCGTTTTATTGGCAGGACACTTAAAAAAATGTAACAGACCTACTAAGGAGACTGCCTACACTACGCTTGTCCGTCCTCTTTTAGAATACTGCTGCGCGGTGTGGGATCCTTACCAGATAGGACTGACGGAGTACATCGAAAAAGTTCCAAGAAAGGCAGCACGTTTCGTATTATCGCGAATTTGGGAGAGAGTGTCACAGAAATGATACGGGATTTGGGCTCGAAATTGTTAAAAGAAAGGCGTTTTTCGTTGCGACGGAATCTTCTCACGAATTTCCAATCACCAACTATCTCCTCCGAATGCAAACATATTTTGTTGACACCGACCTACATTGGGAGAAACGATCACCACGATAAAATAAGGGAAATCAGAGCTCGTAGGAAAAGATATAGGTGTTCATTCTTCCCGCACGCTATACGAGATTGGAATAATAGAGACTTGTGAAGGTGGTTCGATGAACCCTCTGACAGGCACTTAAATGTGATTTGCAGAGAATCCATGTAGATGTAGATGTAGAAAAGTACTACCTACGGGAAGTTCAGTTTTGCGATCCGATCAAGCACGCAATTTTTATTTGCTTCCAAGATGTATTACACCGTACGCTATACAACGCAATGAGGACTCGATGTGGAGACCACTCATCGGTTGTGGTTCTGCTATTCTGAGTCACTTCGTTTCGTCTACGCTATTTGGGAATCGCTTTCTTTAGAACTTGTAGAAAACGTGCTGTCAAATTCAAATCGGCTGTAGTGCCTGCTCTCACACATAGTACTGACGATATTAAAGGGGGTAGGACGTCAAACGGGCCGACTTGGAGCAGGAGAGGCACCACAGGACATTTTAATTCCTACTGTCTATACTTTTACAAATAAAATTCATAAAACTTTGTCAGCATGACCAGAAAGGATTCAGGATTCACACTCGTACCAGTGGTAATTCAAAAACATAACAAAATATTTTTTTTTACATGTCAAATTTCATCATTTTTTCACTTACTACTGCCAGCATGTGTTGCTATAGGTACAGTTTTCTTCATAAGTAAGAGAGATTCTTCGATGAATTTTGCACAGCACACAAGCCATACTCACATGTGTATGAAACTCTAGAATTTTCCAAATCTATTAAAAACTGCGGTAAAAATTCAGATAATAAACTATAGAATTTGAGTTTTTCCTAAACACGAAGTTTAAACTGAAGAAATTCTAGAGTTACATAGCCCTGTAAGTATGGTTTGTATTCTGTGCAAAATTCATCGAATAATCTATCCTACTTATGAAGAAAAGTGTACCTATAGTAACAAATGCAGCCAATAGTAAGTGAAAAAATGATGAAATTTCAAACATAAAAAAACAAAACTGTTACGTTTTTGAACCTCCACTGCTAAGAGTGTGAATCCTGAATCCTTGCTTGTCATGCTGACAAAGTTTGATGAATTTGTTTGTAAAAGTATAGACAGTGGAAGTTAAAATGTCCTGTGGTGCCTCTCCCGCTCCATGTTGGCCCGTTTGACGTCCTATCCCCCTTACAGCAGGCATACTTCGCAGTAAAATAAAATACCATACAATGGAGGCCTTCAACGATTGCGTATGCATTGCAGGTGCGTTTTGTTATTAAGAAATTGGTGGGGATCGAAGACATGTTTCTGTGCCTACGTACCAAGGGCCAGCGCTAGCCACAGCAGGAGGAAACAAAATCCCTTACATATGTGGTCATGTGTACATTGAAGGAACCAAAGCCTCATTGTCAGCCGGCTTCAAGGAAACAGCAGCAGACTGCCGTCTGGACCAAACGGGTAATTGTTAATAAGAGATCATGCGCTGGAGCAGGAAAGCATCAAAACCAGTTCTCTGACACTGTGGTTGTATCAAGGCCTGTCATTCAAAAATACAAAGACAGATTTGTGCTCCCGGGGCGCCCTCTCGGTCATTGAGCGCAGCCGAGTCTGCTCAGCACTCCGGCTTTCCCCACCACTGCGATATTCCGAGCACGTGTGCGACTGAGACGGCTATCACGTGTTTGCCGCACAGTGGAACTACCCCTAGAAGGCGAATATTGCACCAACCCTTTATAATGATGATTTTATCACTAATGTTCATTTTCAAATTTTTATTTTAGTATCAAAGCAATAAATTTACTACTTAATTCAATACGTTAATTAGACAGCGCTAATACAGTGATCAGATGACCTACAGGGTGGTCCATTGATAGTGACTGGGCCAAATATCTCACGAAATAAGCACCAAACGAAAAAAACTACAAAGAACGAAACTCGTCTAGCTTGAAGGGGGACATCAGATGGCGCTATGGTTGGCCCGCTATATGGCGCTGGCTCTGAGCACTATGGCTCTGAGCACTATGGGACTTAACATCTGTGGTCATCAGTCCCCTAGAACTCAGAACTACTTAAACCTAACTAACCTAAGGACATCACAAACATCCATGCCCGAGGCAGGATTCGAACCTGCGACCGTAGCAGTAGCGCGGTTCCGGACTGAGCGCCTAGAACCGCTACACCACCGCGGCCGGCTATATGGCGCTGCCACAGGTCAAACGGATATCAACTGCGTTTCTTTTTTTAAATAGGAACCCCGATTTTTATTACATTTTCGTGTAGTACGTAAAGAAATATGAATGTTTTAGTTGGACCATTTTTTTCGCTTTGTGATACAAGGCGCTGTAATAGTCACAAACGTATAAGTACGTGGTATCACGTAACATTCTGGCAGTGCGGACGGTATTTGTTTCGTGATACTTTACCCGTGTTAAAATATTGATGTTGTTGTGGTCCTCAGTCCTGAGACTGGTTTGATGCAGCTCTCCATGCTACTCTATCCTGTGCAAGCTTCTTCATCTCCCAGTATCTACTGCAACCTACATCCTTCTGAATCTGCTTAGTGTATTCATCTCTTTGTCTCCCTCTACGATTTTTACCCTCCACGCTGCCCTCCAATACTAAATTGATGATCCCTTGATGCCTCAGAACATTTCCTGCCAACCGATCCCTTCTTCTAGTCAAGTTGTGCCACAATCTCCCCGATTCTATTCAATACCTCCTCATTAGTTATGTGATCTACCCATTTAATCTTGTTAATGGAACTGAAATTAAATTCAGTTTTATCGATCATTTGTAGCTAGTAATTGTTTAAATGTCGTGGAAATGATATTTATTTTATGTCATTTTTTAAAGAAACTCTTAACTTTAATTGGTATTTTGGGATACGGATGTAAGTTGCTAAAAGCATCCATATATATTATAAAAACAGATGTACGAAAAATACATGTACGTGTGTATATATGTTCGCATATCTCCCTAAACTACCTGACCGATTTCTACCGGACGTGGTACAAGTCTAGCGATTATCGTGTTGGGGGTGAGAACCGTGTGTCTATGAAAGGGGCATGGGTGGAGGTGAAAAGAAGTGTGGCTTCATCCACTATTTGAGACTGAGAATACTTAATGATTGCAACACACTTTGCCCATAATTTCAAACCTTTACGAAACTTTTTCTCGCTGTCGACCCCCCAAAATGATGAAACGAAAAAAGCTTTTCGCTTCTACACTTTCAGTCTTTATGCAGTAAAACTGCCAAATCAGGTATGAAATTGTAATTGATTACTTCTTTACTACTACAGTACTTATATTCACGACATATTTTCCGTAGAGTATTCACGTATACCACTGAATGTATCTGTAAAACTGTACCATTGTGCGCTAAGCAGTTGAGTAGGTATTACTTCACGAACAATGAGATGTGCGAATACTGCCGCATCATGCATACCGATAAAACTTGTTACTTCTTTCCTGCTAACACTACTCACAACAAAATTCGAAGCAGTCTCCACAAATACCTCTGAATGTACCCGCAAAATTGTAACATTGTACACCACACACTCCAGAAGGCATGATATCATAGACTTTTATCTGCCTGAAATCTAAACTGAATGAAGAAATTCGCTACAAATTCAGGTGATATATGTTAAATATAAGTAAAATGTGACATGTGAGCACTCTGGTAGAGACGAAGCTAAAAACCACCTCCTAAACCCGTGGATCGTTACACATATTACTATCTGGGACGAAATACTATAGGGGTGGTGGTGATAACGTGGTGAGAGATGAGATGAGGCAGAAGCGGATGGACAGAGAGGGAGAAGGAGAACATGGATGCAAATATGAGGTAGAAGGGGATGGGTGCAGTGAGAGGGGGGGAGGGGATAGGACTGAGAAAGGGAGCAATAGGGGATGTAAGGAGAGAGACACAGGGGTGGGGGGGGGGATTGGGTGAGAAAGGAAAGAGGAGGAGTCAGACAGACAAGGGGAGGGAGAAGATGGGCAGAGAGCTCTGGAAGAGGAAATAAGCAGAGAGAGGTAAGAGGAGATGGACAGTGTGAGAGGGGAGGAGGAGATGGATACAGGGAGGAGTATATGGACTGAAAGAAAGTGGACGAGGAGAAAAATGGAGTGAAGAGGACATGGGAGGGCAGGAGGAGATTGACTCAGAAGTTGGGGGGGGGGGGTGAAAGAAATGGAAAGAGAGGGCAGGAGTAGATGGACACAGAGTCAGAAGCAGATGGACAAAGAGTGTGAGGAGTAGAAGATGGAGAGGGAGGGGGACAGGAGTAGATAGACGGTGGGGGTGGAGTAGAGAGGGTGACACGAGAGGGGGTGGGGTACGAAGGAGATGGACAAAGACAGTGGAGAGAGAGGAGATGAGTAATGGAACTGGAGTACATACACATCGGGGCAATGCGGTTCACTAAGCTAGTATTATGGCTGAGAATCACGTACTGCATGATCACCTGATTCAGGGCTAATGTGGTCTGGGGGGAGGAGATTAGTGTTTAACGTCTCGTCGACAACGAGGTCATTAGAGACGGAGCGGAAGCTCGGGTGAGGGAAGGATGGGGAAGGAAATCGGCCGTGCCCTTTCAAAGGAACCATCCCGGCATTTACCTGAAGCGATTTAGGGAAATCACGGAAAACCTAAATCAGGATGGCCGGAGACGGGATTGAACCGTCGTCCTCCCGGTGGCTAATGTGGTCTGACGATCACTGAGCTAGATGGACTGTCGATGGCCGCTCTCTGTTGGCTCCCAAAGACTGTGGATGCTGACTCGAAGACACTTGCATCCCGAATCGGCATACTTGTACACTACTGGCCATTAAAATTGCTACACCACGAAGATGACGTGCTACAGACGCGAAATTTAACCGACAAGAAGACGATGCTGTGATATGCAAGTGATTAGCTTTTCAGAGCATTCACACAAGGTTGGCGCCGGTGGCGACACCTACAACGTGCCGACATGAGGAAAGTTTCCAACCGATTTCTCATACATAAACAGCACTTGACCGGCGTTGCATGGTGAAACGTTGTTGTGATGCCTCGTGTAAGGAGGAGAAATGCGTAACATCACGTTTCCGATTTCGACAAAGGTTGGATTGTAGCCTATCGCGATTGCGGTTTATCGTATAGCGACATTGCTGCTCGCGTTGGTCGAGATCCAATGACTGTTAGCAGAATATGGAGTCGGTGGTTTCAGGGGGGTAATACGGAACGCCGTGCTGGTTCCCAACGGCCTCTTATCATTAGCAATCGAGATGACAGGCATCTTATCTGCATGGCTGTAACGGATCGTGCAGCCACATCTCGATCCCTGAGTCAACAGATGGGGACGTTTGCAAGACAACAACCATCTGCACGAACAGTTCGACGACGTTTGCAGCAGCATGGACTATCAGTTCGGAGACCATGGCTGCGGTTACCCTTAACGCCGAATCACAGACAGGAGCGCCTGCGGCGGTGTACTCAACCACGAACCTGGGTGCACCAATAGCAAAACGTCATTATTTCGGATGAATCCAGGTTCTGTTTACAGCATCATGATGGTCGCATCCGTGTTTGGCGACATCGCGGTGAACGCACATTGGAAGCGTGTATTCGTCGTCGCCATACTGGCGTATCACCCGGCCTGATGGTATGGGGTGCCATTGTTTGCACGTCTCGGTCACCTCTTGTTCGCATTGACGGCAATTTGAATAGTGGACGTTACATTTCATATGTGTTACGACCCGTGGCACTAACCCTCATTCGATACCTGCGAAACCCTACATTTCAGCAGGATAATGCACGACCACATGTTTCAGGTCCTGTACGGGTCTTTCTGGATACAGAAAATGTTCGACGGCTGCCCTGGCCAGCACATTCTCCAGATTTCTCAGCAATTGAAAACGTCTGGTCAATGGTGGCCGAGTAACTGGCTCGTCACAATACGCCAGTCACTACTGTTGATGAACTGTGGTATCGTGTTGAAGCTACATGGGCAGCTGTACCTGTACACGTTATCCAAGCTCTGTTTGACTCAATGCCCAGGCGTATCAAGGCGGTTATTACGGCCAGAGGTGGTTGTTCTGGCTACTGATTTCTCAGGATCTACCCACCTAAAATGCGTGAAAATGTAGTCACATGTTAATTCTAGTATAAAATATTTGTCCAATGAATACCCGTTCATCATCTGCATTTCTTATTGGAGTAGAAATTTTAATGGCCAGTAGTGTAGATGTTACCCAGCTGACCCTGTACGTGGACAGCTACATTAACCCTGGACGAACTTTAGATTTCTGCGAAAGCGAGAGACCTCTCGTCCTCCACAGACCTTCTAGCGAACTCTGTGTTTCCACGATGACCATCCCTCAACACTTCCCAGTCCTCTTCTCTTATAGCGACGTCCTCTGCAAGTTTATCTTCACGATGAGATGGTCCGTCCTGTCACTTGCTGTGATAACATCTTCAACAGGTAGCGTATTCATTCCTTAATTCAACCTTAATAATTAAAAAGCCTCTTTATTTTCAGTATTTCGCAGAGCCAAGACGGTGTATTCAAGTTATAATAAAACATTGCACTTTTCTTTGAGAGATATCAACAGTTATTTAAATTTCTTCAAAACTCTTTCCAATAACATAAATGATTGGGTGTATGGGAGGGACCGTATTCACACGAAAATTTCTTCGTAGGTGATTTCATATCTTCTTTACTATTTTCCTATATTTTCCTAACTTAATTATACTGTTATTTCTGTTGACAAAAATGATTGGGTGTTCAGTCTGCTTAGTTGAGACGGCTCTGTCTTTTAGATTTATTGTAAATCTTCTTCGTCGTGTAAGAATTGCTTTTTCGCTTTGCTGAAACAGTGGCACATCAACTTGAAAATGGCTCTGAGCACTATGGGACTTAGCATCTATGGTCATCAGTCCTCTAGAACTTAGAACTACTTAAACCGAACTAACCTAAGGACATCACACCACCCAGTCATCACGAGGCAGAGAAAATCCCTGACCCCGCCGCGAATCGAACCCGGGAACCCGGGCGCGGGAAGCGAGAACGCTACCGCACGACCACGAGCTGCGGATCATCAACTCGATAAAATTCTGTCGATCACAGATATTCTTTAATAGTTCTGCTGCGTATCGCTAAAATACATTACTTTCGATTACTTTCTTCTCAAATGTCAATTGAAAAGTTAAATGATCGTGTGGCATTGTTGGCCGGGACGTCCCATTCGAGTTCGGTCGCCAAGCGCAAGTCTTTTTTGAGTCAGCACTACACTGGGCGACTTGAGGCCGATGATGAGGATAAAATAATGAGTGGGACAACACCCATTCCCCAAGCGGAGAAAATCTCTAACTCGGCCGGGAATCGAACCCGAGCCCAGTGCGTGGGAGACAAGCACGTTACCACCGAGCTAAGCAAGCCGACAATTTCAATTGATAACTGATAAGAAACTGTAACGATTATTGCTCTTCAAAAGTCCTACTTTCACTTTCCCGTGAAGCGCTTCTTTAATCTAAAATGGTTATCGGTAAGTCTCACAGGCTTTTAACACAAGGTGTAAGTTTGCGTTAAAATGCTTCAGTGACCACCAAGATGAAATTTGAAATCAGATAATAATAATAATAAAGGAAATTATTTCGTTCACTATTAAAAGTACGTCACTTTAAAGAAAGTTAATGTTTTCAGTGCGAACACTTCCCAAATCTGATTCAGACACTTTTCGCAAATGGAAACCTTTTACTTTATTTTCGATCATGAATTAATTTACAAAATTATCTCACCCGTTATTAACTTGAAAATTGGTTTCGATAGTCACCATCACATTAAGTATCAATCAGATGCCTTTACAGATTACCTTGCAAGAAGTCCTACTTCATTAACGTCAGTATGATTTAGCGGTACAATTACTGCGCTAATCAATAAACGTAACTGACACATCTTCAATTAATAGTCAGTTTATTTTACAAACGTTGTTGACATACAGTGGTCATGCAAGCTCATGACTCGATGTAGAACTGATTCATTTTCACGTATTCATTCACCATTGAACAAAGGTGATGCTGACAATGGTCACCCAATGTTCTCGCCACCGTGCGCTGTCGACGCTCTTGTGATTAGTGACCCACTGCCAATTTTTTGCGTCTCTAGAACACCGATCAACATCTGCCAGCATATCGTCCGTGTGTAAAGGATGAGCCAGACAGTAGGAGATTTAACTTTAGTATATGAGCTTTCAAACGGTAACTTCATTTTCCCATTACGGCCAAGCCACGGCCGGCAGTTTTAGCTGCCAGTAAATTCTTTCATCCCACGGTCTAGCAACAGGAAGTCAGCACCGATGAAGGGCACCTTGTTCACGTGCCTCTCTCATTTGCTTACGAGGTAACGCCGCCCCAGGCGTCGCTTAGTAGGTAACGCTCCCGCGAGGGCACGTACCTTACGTGACGCGGTTGGCACCCGCGCGGACCCTTAGCTGTCTGTGTTGTTTCTTCACTTTCCCGTTTCGCGACATAGTCTGTTCTATCCACTTTCGTCTGTCAACTTTCAACAGAACTGCGCCTTTTGGAGTTTATTATCTGGGCATATCCTAACACAAAACTATTCAGTCCATGTGTACTAACACAATTAGACCTTCCATGTCGAAGAAGAGTTCACGAGACCAGTGTTCCGTGCTCTCTGATGACAGCTGATAAGGCACCATCAGACGTGAACCGCGTCTAGCCTGCAGCTAAACCGCGTTTCGACCCCTCTGCTGGGATCTTCTTCAGGAAGCTATTGGTGTTCTAGCAATAGTGGACACCGGAAGATCCCGAAGAAAATTCCAGCAGAGTGGTCGAAACGTCGATTATTTTAGAGGAAATAAGAAGTGGCGTAACAACCCAGAGGGTTGTAACTTAAGATGTTCACGATTGTGCTGCAGATGTTGTGGAAGAATCAGTACAGGCTCCCATAATTCCTCTGAAGCAGGGTGAACAGAAGAGAAGGAAGAGGATCCGAGATTTAAAAGTTCGTGATTACACCGACAGGGCTGTAACCTCCCCCTTGGCAGTCCCCTCCCGGAGATCCGAATGGGGGACTATTCCGGAATCTTTTGCCAATGGAGAGATCATCATGACACTTCTTCAATTACAGGCCACATGTCCTGTGGATACACGTTACGTGTCTTTAATGCAATGGTTTCCATTGCCTTCTGCATCCTCATGTCGTTGATCGTTGCTGGTTCTTCCGCCTTTAGGGTCAATTTCCCATCCCTAGGACAAGAGAGTGCCCTGAACCTCTATCCGCTCCTCGGCCCTCTTTGACAAGGCCGTTGGCAGAATGAGGCTGACTTCTTATGCCGGAAGTCTTCGGCTGCCAATGCTGATTGTTTTGACACTGTAGTTCTCAAAATATGTAATTCCCTAAAGGTTTCCAAAATGGAATGTACCTTGCGACTAGCTAAAACTACGTTGCGCGTTCTTAGAGTGTTAATTCACGCCGAGGTACCACAATCACGTCGGAAAACTTCTCACGTGAATCTCCTGAATACAACAGACAGGTGCGCCAATGCACTGCCCTTTTATACCTCCTGTACGCGATACTACCGCCACCTCCATAAGAGCAAATTCATATCCCATAGCTTTTGTCATTTCAGTGTATACTTACACTACTGGCCATTAAAATTGCTACACCAAGAAGAAATGCTGATGATAAACGGGCATTCATTGGACAAATATATTATACTAGAACTGACATGTGATTACATTTTCACGTAATTTGGGTACATAGATCCTGAGAAATCAGCACCCTGAACAACCACCTCTGGCCGTAATAACGGCAGTGATACGCCTGGGCATCGAGTCAAACAGAGCTTGGATGGCGTGTACAGGTACAGCTGCCCATTCATCTTCAACACGATACCACTGTTCATCAAGAGTAGTGACTGGCGTATTGTGACGAGCCAGTTGTTCTACCACCATTAACCAGACGTCTTCAGTTTGTGAGAGATCTGGAGAATGTGCTGGCCAGGGCAGCAGTCGAACATTTTCTCTATCCAGAAAGGCCCGTACAGGACCTGCAACATGCGGTCGTGCATTATCCTGCTGAAATGTAGGGTTTCGCAGGGATCGAATGAAGGGCAGAGGCACGGGTCGTAACACGACTGAAATGTAACGCCCACTGTTGAAACTGCTGTCAATGTGAACAAGAGGTGACCGAGACGTGTAACCAATGGCAACCCATACCATCAAGCCGGGTGATAGCCAGTACGGCGATGACGAATACACGCTTCCATGTGCTTTCACCGCGATGTCGCCAAACATGGATGCGACCATCATGATGCTGTAAACAGAACGTGGATTCATCCGAGAAAATTACGTTTTGCCATTCGTGCACCCAGGTTCGTCGTTGAGTACACCATCGCAGGTGCTCCTGTCTGTGATGCAGCGTCAAGGGTAACCGCAGCCATGATCTCCAAGATGATAGTCCATGCTGCTGCAAACGTCGTCGAACTATTCGTGCTGATGGTTGTTGTCTTGGAAACGTCCCCATCAGTTGACTCAGGGATCGAGACGTGGCTGCACGATCCGTTACAGCCATGCGGATAAGATGCGTGTTATCTCGACTGCTAGTGATAAGAGGCCGTTGGAATCCAGCACTGGGTTTCGTATTACCCCCCTGAACCCATAGATTCCATATTCTGCTTACAGTCATTGGATCTCGACCAACGCGAGCAGCAATGTCGCGATACGATAAACCGCAATCGCGATAGGCTACAATCCGACCTTTATCAAAGTCGGAAACGTGATGTTACGCATTTCTCCTCCTTACACGAGGCATCATAACAACGTTTCACCAGACAACTCCGGTGAACTGCTGTTTGTGTATGAGAAATCGGTTGGTAACTTTCCTCATGTCTGCAAGTTGTAGGTGTCATCACCGGCGCCAACCTTGTGTGAATGCTCTGAAGAGCTTATCTTTTGCATGTCACAGCATCTTCTTCCTGTCGGTTAAATTTCGCGTCTGTAGCACGTCATCTTCGTGGCGTAGCAATTTGAATGGCCTGTAGTGTATTTGTACACGGTTTATTGTAAGTTATATGTATTTCACCACAGAAAATAATTTCGTCACATTCTCTACTATTCAAGAATCAACGTGCGAAAACAGCCAGATAATGGCTGTTTGCAGTGGATGTTTACATTAGTGAGACTACTTGCCTAGGCTGCGTACAGGATTCGACCTCTCTCAGAGTCAGGTTGTGGTATCGGTGTGGCGGTGGACCACATAACTGAAGAACCAATCCCGTCCCAGGGTGCAGCAAACTTTGGTGTATTCGCAGTCGGAATCCGGCACGCAGCACCTGACTCGATAGCTGCGGGGCGTAATTTGTAATCCGGACTGCGGTCGCACATCGGTTTCTGTTTCAAGTGTCTCGCACCGGTTAGGGCGTCTCAGGCAGAGATAAGCAATTATACGGGATGCCGGGCAGCTGAACTGCGCTGCGGTCGGCCCTGTTTCACAGCAGAAATACGTTCCCTCGCGAGCAGCAATTTCCATTACTGCAGCTACATGAGAATCTGCGCTACTGGCCGGTACGCCTGTGGAGCTACGCGTCCCAGAAGAAATGGCTGCCGATCACGAGAGGAAAATTACTGAACGAATATTTACGTAAGTTTCGCTGTACAGTACAGCACCAGCTAAACAGAAGTTGCAAAGGAAGGTATGAAAAAAACAGCAAAAGATGCTACAGCTCCGGAAACAGCAACACAGAAGATCAGAGTTTCAAACAAAAGCTGATAGAATCTACGGCAATTTGCTGAGCTAAATATACCAGTTCGATACTGTCGACCAGAGACTATAACGAAGCACAGCGAATATTAGTCGCTAATATATTGCGCACAAAAGTATCACTTTTTTGTAACCCTATAATTAACTCCCATTGCGACGCAAAAGATTGATATATGGCTATAAATATTAGCCTACAACCTTCCTTTGCTTCAAACAGCAAGGTGTCGACACGTGCGAAAAAGCCATTGGCACCAAATTTCACCACAATTCTGCTGAACGCCGTTGTGGACGTTTCATGCGATGGACGGTCATCACACCCTCTCTTACTGACATTTCATCCCGTCTTCTGACGCCTTTGAGATGGTGGTCAGAACCGCGACACCCAGCGCTGCAGTGGGTGGCTGAGGAAACCATTTCAGATACGCCGCCGGTCAGAATCGACACGTAAAACGTTCTGGAGGTGTCTTACAGAGCGTCATGAGAACTAACACTTCAGTTGGGGCGTTGGTTCCACCACAGTTAGTGGTTCTCAACGGCAGTTCGCAATGCGATGTCCTATAGGACCACATTCCTGAGAACGTTCGAACTGCTAACAAGCAAAAGACGACAATCATTCCCTAAGGACATCGTGGCGCTGCAGTCACACTGGACATGATGTGGCCCCTTTCGGGTGTAGTGCGACCACAGTTTTTGCTATGGCATACAGAGTAGAACCACCGGCGGTCGTTCTAAGCCATTCGACGAGTTCTAGACATGATCTGGAGCAGCAAAGAGTGTTTATGCGTTTTCAGATATCCTGTTGCGCGGACTCCTATAGTATGATCACAAAGGGGTACAACTTTGACTAGGGCGTGAATAAAACCGCAAAGAGGCCCTCTAAGAACTCCAAGTTCAGCGGCATCTTCGATGCCACTCACCCACCCTCGTTGAGCACGTAATAGGTCTACCTGTCAGAGCCTTTGTCCACCATTCAGCTATGTAGTGTTCCACTGCTGCTCTAGCACCTGAGGTCAGGCAACTCCAATATACGGATATCGAACGAGTTTCACTATATGGGTGCTGTTAAATTCCTGGAAAAGCAATTAACAACTCACTATCCTAAGTTTTAGGGTAGAATACAGGCCCAACATCCACAAAGAGCGGCCCACCTACACGTGCATAACAGAAACATTATTTTCAAAGTTTTTAAGCATATTCAACCTAACTGTACACACACAGCTGTACACACGCAATGGTACAAATCCCATCAACGTAGCGTAAATTTCAGAACTGAAGAGACACTCCATATAGCCCAAAACTACTCTCAGCACTCCTAGAGGAATTTTACAGAATTTAAACTGTGGAACAAAAGAAAACCTTTCAATGGAACAAGTTTGAACAGTCAACATTTTGCTTCTACTATACATACCGCTTTCTTCCAGTATACGTAACATTCAATTAGGAACGTTGGAAAATAGTAATGAGAGTTCGAAAGAATCGTTGACAGTCAGTTTTAAGAAGGGATCCATGAAACATTGAAAGAAGAAAAAATTGGTAAAATGTTCGTCAAGTTCTTTTACCGAGAACGAATTTTCGCTCCGTGGCGGTGTTGAAGGGGGTGGGGGCGGAGGGTGTTGCGAGAGCGGGTACAATGCGTCAGTAAAAAATTTACCTATGAAACACAAATGTTTGTGTTCGATTCACAATCCAGCACACTGTTTCAGTCGTCACTATATTTGTCTTGAAATTTACGATTTTTTACATGGCTTCGAACTAGGTTTGGAAAGGTTTCTCACTTCGGTGGTACATCCAACACTTACTTTTGGAATGATTCAACAGCTTCTTCAGGTGGAGAAATTGAGGTAAATACGGGTAATGAGACAATAATTTGATTTTTTTTAAATCATTAACTGCTCGATCATACTGTGTGGCATCTAACTTTGTCATGATAAAAAAATCTGGAGATTTCATTGGATGAGTAATGGCAAAATAAAAATAGGTGTATGTCCTGTTTAAAGTTTTCTCGGTGTGACAGTTGTAATGGTTCTCGGGATAGACTTCCAATATCCTTACGAAATCCCCACAACACTTCACCAGTGGAACTGACCGATATCTTTAGGTGACAAAAACACTGCTTATCCAGTCCTACAGTCTTCTGTTTGTGCTGATAATTGTACAGATGACCAACACGCCACAATTCACAAACGCATTACGGTACATCGTAACATGCTAGTAAAATACAGTATAAGATATTTTCTGTAACATAATACTGTGTTCTGGACTCTTTTGTTTTATTTCAAGAATTGCCGCCATTTGACTGTTAATTGTTCATTTATTTCACACAACAATGATTTCTCAGGTGCATGCTGAACTGTAAATTAATAAAGGGGAGGGACAGGTGACAGAGTGGCAGGGTTATGGGATGGGGGGACAGAGGACACTTGAGGGCGAGTGGGATGTGTTAGGACGGCTTAGGGATGGAATACATTTGGGGGCGTGCGTGAGGGGAAGTGGTAGTGGGCGAGGTGGATAGGCAGAGCACTGTACTTCTGTGTGAAATGTTAGATGCCTGACCTGGTACTTCAGTATTACATGAATGACCATTAAATTCGTACTGATGTACTCCCACCACTTATAGCATAAGAAGACCTGAGGTGAACATAATACATTATACATACATTTCCAAGATGATACATCATCATGCTATGTTATGTACCTAAACTATACACTGTAATATTACATGAATATTATTAGTTACATATTACTGCAGTCAAGCAAGAAGTCCGAAGTCATTTTCACTCTATCGACAACCACGCATGGGGCGGAGTAGACGTTGACATTGTAGCCATTTCCAGTGCATATTACACTACTTGCCATTAAAATTGCTACACCAAGAAGATGAATTGCTACAGACGCGAAATTTTACCGACAGGAGGAAGATGCTGTGATATGCAAATGATTAACTTTTCAGAGCATTCACACAACGTTGGCGCCGGTGGCGACACCTACAACGTGCTGACACGAGGAAAGTTTCCAACCGATTTCTCATACACAAACAGCAGTTGACCGGCGTTGTCTGGTGAAACGTTGTTGTGATCCTCCTGTAAGGAGGAGAAATGCGTACCATCACGTTTCCGACTTTGATGAAGGTCGGATTGTAGCCGATCGCGATTGCGGTTTATCGTATCGCGACATTGCTGCACGCATTGGTCGAGATCCAATGATTGTTAGCAGAAAATGGAATCGGTAGGTTCAGGAGGGTACGGAACGCCGTGCTGGATCCCAACGTCCTCGTATCAATAGCAGTCGAGATGACAGGCATCTTATCCGCATGGCTGTAACGGAACGTGCAGCCCCGTCTGGATCCGTGAGTCAACAGATGGGGACGTTTACAAGACAATACCATCTGCAGGATCAGTTCGATGACGTTTGCAGCAGCATGGACTATCAGCCTGGAGATCATGGCTGCAGTTACCCTTGACGCTGCATCACAGACAGGAGCACCTGCGATGATGTATTCAACGACGAAACTGGGTGCACGAATGGCAAAACCTCATTTTCTCGGAAGAATCCACGTTCTGTTTACAGCATCATGATGGTCGCATCCATGTTTGGCGACATCGCGGTGAAAGCACGTGGAAGCGTGTATTCGTCATCGCCATATTGGCGTATCACCCGGCGTGATGGTATGGGGTGCCATTGGCTACGCGTCTCGGTCACCTCTTGTTCGCATTGACGGCAGTTTCAACAGTGGACATTACATTTCAGATGTGTTACGACCCTTGGCTCTACCCTTCATTCGATCCCTGAGAAACCCTACATTTCAGCAGGATAATGCACGACCGCATGTTGCAGGTCCTGTACGGGCGTTTCTGGATACAGAAAATGTTCGACTGCTGCCCTGGCCAGCACATTCTCCAGATCTCTCACCAATTGAATACGTCTGGTCAATGGTGGCCGAGCAACTGGCCCGTCACAATACGCCAGTCACTACTCTTGATGAACTGTGGTATCGTGTTGATGCTGCATGTGCAACTGTACCTGTACACGCCATCCACGCTCTGTTTGATTCAATGTCCAGGCACATCACGGCCATTATTACGGCCAGAGGTGGTTGTTCTGGATACTGATTTCTCAGGATCTATGCACCCAAATTGCGTGAAAATGTAATCACATATCAGTTCTAGCATAATATATTTGTCCAATGAGTACCCGTTTATCATCATCATTTCTTCTTGGTGTAGCAATTTTAATGACCAGTAGTGTAGATTCTACTACATTTCCAAGACGATACATCATTATGCTATGTTATGAACCCAAACTATACACTGCAATATTACATGAATATTATTAGTTAGATATTACTGTAATCCAGTAAGAAACTGGAAGTCATTTTCACTCAGTCGACAGCAACGTATGGGGAGGAGTAGCCGTTCCCTTTGCATATTATTAAAATATGAAATGTAGTCGTTGTTATTGAAACGAAAGATGTTCAGTATGTAAAATGAAGGCAGTCTATGTTAGTATTCAATGTGAATGGTTGACACAAGTGGTCATCTGTAATGGAACAGAACTGTAGGCACATTAAACATGGTGACAGATTTGTTGTTTGTAATAATTACACCTGGGTTCATCTGCATCTACAACTACATCTATATGGATACTCTGCAAATGACACTTAGGTGAAGGGCAGAGGGTTCATCGATAACCTTCACAATAATTCTCTGTTATTCCACTCTCTAACAGTGAGCGGATGAAACGAACTCTTATATCTTTCCTGTATGTTTCCGCACGAGCTCTGGTTTCCCTTATTTTATTGTGATGATCGTTTGTCCCTATGTAGGCTGGCGTCAACAAAATATTTTCGCATTCGGTGGAGAAAGTTGGTGATTAAAATTTCCTGAGAAGTTCCCGCCACAACGACAAACGGCTTTGTGGTAACGATGTCTGCCACAAATTCTGAATCATGTCCGTGACATTCTCTCTCTATTTCTCGAGAACACAAAACGTGCTGCCTTTCTTTGAACTTTCTCGATTGATTCCGTTAACCTTATTTGGTAACGATACCACGCTGAACATCAGTACTCCAAAAGAGGACGGAAAAGCGTAGTGTCGACAGTCTCCTTGCATCTTCTAAGAGTTCTAACAGCAAACGCAGTCTTTGATTCGCCTTCCTGACAACTTTTTCTATGTGTTCTGTCCAGGTAAGTTGTTCGTCATTGTAGTCCTAGGTGTTTAGTTGAATTTACGACCTTTTGTGAATTTAATTACCAAAGTACTACAACGCAGCGAGTTATTACGAGATGCCATTCGTTGCAGTAAGGCACGCACCCGTTTGTTACCGTGGCTGCAGGATGGCCATGTTTTTTGTCGCTTTGCTCACAGCGCAGCTGACGCTGCCTGTCGTGAGAACTGCGTAACGTAACAGTCAATCAATACGAAGATTCATACCCTCTACCAATCTAAATAATCCATATTAATTATTATCCGATTTTGTTCAAATTCGGTACACAGCCTTTTATTATTAATGGAATGATGCTGTCAAAATTTCACATTTTTATTTATTGTAGTGCCGGAGAGAAAGAAAATTACCTAAAAGTCCTAAATCAATTCTTGTTTTTTAAAACCATGTTAGGAACGAATACAGATTGACTTGCATTATCGTTTGTACCCATTCCCAAGTTATCAGTGCATAGCAATCAATTAATTAGAATTTTCTTTTTTAACACTTTAGTCACTGTGTATTACATAATACAAAAATCGGTCAAAATTATTATTTGATTATAATTTGTTGTGTGAGTACGTGAGAATGATTGAGAGAGTATGTGGGAAATACGTTAAAACTTAATAGGTCATTTTTCATAAAACCTTGTACAAATAGACCGTGTGAAAGTATGGTGCAACCATAATTCAGATGGCGTATGGCGGTGTGAGCTAGCTTTTGTATAAAAGAATGAAATTTAGACGGAATAAGTTTATTTATCAATTAATTCGTACTTCGCTTATTTTGATTATACAATACACTAGAAATTGAAATTTTAATGTCGTTAATTGCTAACAGTTTATTGACTGTATAAGAGAATGATCTAGAAGAAACATTCTGATTGGTCGTTTGGATCAACAGCCTATAATAATTAAGCTGTTACCGCGCGAATATAGTGGAATGGGCAGTGAGTAGAATAGTTCGAGATAGTCGCTTGCTAACCGACCTACGGATAGATAGCTCCGTAAAAATACTCTGAAAATTGAAAAAGTTGTGAGTTAATTGCGGTTCGAATGCCTCGTGGCTGAAGCGACTGGAGTTTCGAACCTTTTAATGAAATTTTGGTGTTTCTAAATTAAATGGTTTGAAAGTTATGAGCATGTGAACTTTCTGGCCGTAGTAACAACTCAAATGTTCAGATGTGTGTGAAATCTTATGGGACTTAACTGCTAAGGTCATAAGTCCCTAAGCTTACACACTACTTAACCTAAATTAGCCTAAGGACAAACACACACACCCATGCCCGTAGGAGGCCTCGAACCTCTGCCGGGACCAGCCGCACAGTCCATGGCTGCAGCGCGTCAGACCGCTCGGCTAATTCCGGGCGGCGAGTAACAGTTCCGAGTGGCATGTTTCGTGCTCTGTACGGAATACTCTGGCGTGCACTTCTTACTAAGAAGATCACTGAAGCGACCAAATGCTTAACTCGAGAACAGTTGTGGGTCTGTGACTGTTAGAACGTGAAAATTAGTCCGGTCAGACTTGCAAAAATTCTGGCAGCTTCTTGAGTGAAACTATGTTGTACAGACAGTGAACTTTGAATGATAGAGTATTACCTTAGTAAATATGGAATTGATAGCCATTTCATGTGTTTCCATATGAATAACAATTACATTCAATCTAATTTTAAATGCTTTCTGCAAGTAGACTGCATCCTCCGAAAGCCCGATTGTTTAATTATGACCTTTCAGGAACTGACTTTCAACTCGAGTTACGAGGCCACTGTGTGATAGGTATTGGGCAGTGGTTTCATCAACACTGCTTTACACTGCCTAGCACGTAGCAGCTACTACAGAGTGAAGGGACGTCGGAAAGAAGCATATCGAGGTAGATGGACTTTCGATGAGAGATAGGGAGCAGGGAGACGCCCGCCCCCGCCACGCCGCAGTGTTTACATTGAAGAAAGTTTTAATCTCTCAAACTGAGAAAGAGAATTTCAGCTGCCTAATTGACTGACGTTTTGACTACAAGCAATTACTACTCAGTGTCATATCTTCGGAACGTGTTACTTACGAGAACTGCAAATTTTTGTTGTAGTGATTTTTGTGTGGTGAGAGTATTTTGACTGAGAATTATGATGAAAGATTACGTTATAGTATGAATTAAATGGAATTAAATGTATTCGAAATTGCCAATACGATTAGGCTTCAGCTGCACAATGCGTTAGTGAGAATGAAAGTTTGTGCTGAACCGGCACTTGAACCTCTATTTCTCGCTAATGGCGGGCGGTCGCCATAACTACTCTTTTTTGGGGGGAGTTCCTTCCTCATCTCATAGTTCCGTCTTGCATTTGCCAATGTGTGTCATCTCGACCCTGCTTCATCACCTCTAACCAAAACAACTTCCTATCATAAAAGAAAAATTATGTCTTCTCCATCAAATTAAAAATATGCCTCTTGTTCTGCAATTTTGTCCGTCTTTTGGTATCGAAGATACTGAAACTGAGGAGGTTTTTTTTTTTGGCTTGATATTAGGGTCGAAGTGTACGACGGGACTGACAGAACGTGATGCATAGCTATAGTCAAAGCGAAAACAAAATTGTGTGCCTAAGGAACCCATTGTACTTTGTGATTGCGAATAAAAACAGCCGCGGATCCTTCCTCGCTTAAGACGAAAAATAAAACGGGGCCACATACCGCAGCACATTGTAAAGGATGACGAAGAACCTCTCCCACTGCATAATCGTCCACGTATGGCTTCTCGTATGGACTAATGCTTATCCCAGGTTGAATCGTACACTTTTCTATCACCGTCGTTTGATTGTAGCTTCTCCTACTCGTGATGATCCAGCTACGCAGAGGGCTGTGACCCTTTAGGCTACCTGAGCACACCTCCCGGACCAACCTAAAATTCCATTTGTCATTGTGTGTATGCCCTGCACTCATACAGTTGCTGCGATTTCCGCACAGAGAGAGACATTGACGAGGCCTCGTCTAGGCATGATACAGTGTTTGCAATGTCTCTGTTATACAATGTACTATGGAATGTATTTCAGGCATGCATGCACGTCATTGCCGACTGCGCAGAAACAGCGGTCGTATGTGTTTACTCCTCAGTTCCGCCGTAGCTCTTCGAGTGTAGTAGATTGAATTTGGCATGGTGTGTTTTCATTCCTGGGAGTGCTTCAGTTAAAGAGTCATCCTTGTCAGTCCTCCTGTCCAACATGTCCAGGATAATTCTGCTTAAAGTTACGGGCAGTTTAGCGTTTGATAAGTCCACCTGTAATGTGGAGCCAAAATTCGTGGTTCGTTAGTGAAAACGCTTAGTATTACTTTAGATTAGGTACACATGGTATATTTTGACACAGACCTTTATATCTACGTTGTATAATTCACGACCCTCTCCGCGTAGAAAGGTTTACCTTATACACCGCAACCAGTTTTCTTTCCGCCATCGTGATGGCTCAGATGTGTGGTCCTCATTGCCACTGCTGATATTAAACATACCAATGCGCGGGTTTTCAACTTGCTGCCGCAAGTAGGTGAAGAATATCTTAAGGACGTGTTGCTTAAATCTAGCTATGCTAAAGCGGTTCCCTGGGAAAGCTGGTAGTGCCAACATCGACTTCAGTGCTATAGTGGTATAGGTTCCGTCGAGGTATACACTAAACGGAACAGCCCGTCCATCTTCAGATTTGTGGTTATTGGGTGCATTTTACCTATTGTGGTCAGGTGGGGAAATGCTTCTTGTGTAATGAGAGTGGTCACCAGCCTTTCGATTGCTCGAAGTGGGTATTTTTCCCAAATATTCTCTTGAACAGTGACATACACTCCTAGAAATTGAAATAAGAACACCGTGAATTCATTGTCCCAGGAAGGGGAAACTTTATTGACACATTCCTGGGGTCAGATACATCACATGAACACACTGACAGAACCACAGGCACATAGACACAGGCAACAGAGCATGCACAATGTCGGCACTAGTACAGTGTATATCCACCTTTCGCAGCAACGCAGGCTGCTATTCTCCCATGGAGACGATCGTAGAGATGCTGGATGTAGTCCTGTGGAACGGCTTGCCATGCCATTTCCACCTGGCGCCTCAGTTGGACCAGCGTTCGTGCTGGACGTGCAGACCGCGTGAGACGACGCTTCATCCAGTCCCAAACATGCTCAATGGGGGACAGATCCGGAGATCTTGCTGGCCAGGGTAGTTGACTTACACCTTCTAGAGCACGTTGGGTGGCACGGGATACATGCGGACGTGCATTGTCCTGTTGGAACAGCAAGTTCCCTTGCCGGTCTAGGAATGGTAGAACGATGGGTTCGATGACGGTTTGGATGTACCGTGCACTATTCAGTGCCCCTCGACGATCACCAGTGGTGTACGGCCAGTGTAGGAGATCGCTCCCCACACCATGATGCCGGGTGTTGGCCCTGTGTGCCTCGGTCGTATGCAGTCCTGATTGTGGCGCTCACCTGCACGGCGCCAAACACGCATACGACCATCATTGGCACCAAGGCAGAAGCGACTCTCATCGCTGAAGACGACACGTCTCCATTCGTCCCTCCATTCACGCCTGTCGCGACACCACTGGAGGCGGGCTGCACGATGTTGGGGCGTGAGCGGAAGACGGCCTAACGGTGTGCGGGACCGTAGCCCAGCTTCATGGAGACGGTTGCGAATGGTCCTCGCCGATACCCCAGGAGCAACAGTGTCCCTAGTTTGCTGGGAAGTGGCGGTGCGGTCCCCTACGGCACTGCGTAGGATCCTACGGTCTTGGCGTGCATCCGTGCGTCGCTGCGGTCCGGTCCCAGGTCGACGGGCACGTGCACCTTCCGCCGACCACTGGCGACAACATCGATGTACTGTGGAGACCTCACGCCCCACGTGTTGAGCAATTCGACGGTACGTCCACCCGGCCTCCCGCATGCCCACTATACGCCCTCGCTCAAAGTCCGTCAACTGCACATACGGTTCACGTCCACGCTGTCGCGGCATGCTACCAGTGTTAAAGACTGCGATGGAGCTCCGTATGCCACGGCAAACTGGCTGACACTGACGGCGGCGGTGCACAAATGCTGCGCAGCTAGCGCCATTCGACGGCCAACACCGCGGTTCCTGGTGTGACCACTGTGCCGTGCGTGTGATCATTGCTTGTACAGCCCTCTCGCAGTGTCCGGAGCAAGTATGGTGGGTCTGACACACCGGTGTCAATGTGGTCTTTTTTCCATTTCCAGGAGTGTAGATTGACGGTAGCAGATCCCGTTGGGGCTGATGCTAACTGTAGAGGCAATCTACAGTTTGATTTGAGTTCATCCGCGGGTAATCTTCCCCCGATAAAACCGATGACGGATTCTGAGTCGCCTGCTACCCGTTCCGATGCTCTCTGATGCTCAGCTGCTCCAACATAAGTGACATCGTACCCAGGCTGCAAATGTTTCAGGCGTGAAAGCCCCCGTATAACTTCCTTCTGTGTCAAGTGTCTCTCTTGGTAATACAGAATGTCTAGTAGCCTCCCGTTCTTGTGGCTGTGAAGGCGGTGCGTTCGGGCGTTCGTCGGCCTTATAGAGTCGTGTCAGGAATCGAGTGCATCAGATCCGTCACCCTCACAATCCCCCCCCCCTTCCCCACCTCTCCCCGTCCATATATCGCAGTCTGACGAAAGTGACGACTCCCTCTCTCCTTGTCGACTACTATCGACTGTGCTGCGTTTTCGCAATCTTCGTAGCTTCTGCCATTTAATCTTGTAGTGTGAAGAGTCACCCCAGCTCGTCTGTCTTGTCGCCTGCTCTTCCTGTTGTTCCCGCCCTATCTTTCATGCCGGATTACCATGTGTAAACTTACTCCCTTGCCTTTTCCAGACTCAGTGTACCTTCTACTTTATTCTCCGAAAGAGCAGAAAAATATATGTAAAGATATAAACGCTCTCAGTAAAATGTTCTTAGGTGGAGGAGTAGAAGGAGGGTTCACGACCCACATGATCACCCATCTCTACTTCTTTGCGTTCTCTCTTGCACTGTATAACAGGTAAATGAAAAGAGACTCATCTACTCATTCATTCGTCACAACAGACTCAGTCCACAATCATGACCCTCCTGTATAACATCGCAAAAATTACACTAAATCTGAAGAGCATTTTTTGGATACGTACCATAGTTGTATAGGTATTAACATTGACCAAATTCGTTAATGCAAAAACAGCCCGCCACACAAACTAATACTTTCACAGAACTATCACATACAAAGAGCCAAAACAGAAGCAAGGAGAATAAATTAATGCACAGCTCTCAGTACTATATCTCTGTTGTGTGAGCTCAAAGACCTTTCAGAACATCAAAATACAAATAATATCAAATATAAATAAAGTTATCGCTTTCTCTCTCCCTCTCTCAAAGCCTGCCGCAAACCAAAGGTCGAAATACACGCCTACCACACAACAGCTGATTGTTCAGCAAACGGCGCTAGTGTTGATGGTTTCGAATAAAGATTACAGTAACCTGACAATGTGGCAAACACGAAAGGTAATAAAAATTATTAACATACACCTCCCACACCTATGAATTTACAAAGGCCTTCACGAGTACTGTGTTTCCAACAAATAGGTACACTTCTTTCACAAACACGTAAAATAAGCTAGTAAACAAACTATAAGCATAATTAAAATGCCAGTAGTAATAGCATAAAATAATAATGAAACGATACTAATACGGTAAATAACATTAAGGAAAAGCATTTTGTACTAAAACATTATTCACTCCATATGAAGAACGATGCTTTAGAGAAATCCTTACTGGCTGCAAATGACAAACCGTACCGAAATATCAGCTTTACTGCAGCGTCAGGAACAGTTGCGTGTGGTCATGAGGTATCTTCTTGCATATTTGTTAAAACTTTTTGAGCGTAATGACTACAATTCCAAAATTATGTTATCTTATATCACATTTTACTCTTTTTAGGTCAGAAAAATGAAGGAAACGCACTAATGGTTATGAGATATGACCCAAACATGTGTGAGAGGAATAAGAAAAAAAAGTGCTTTGCTCAATGCAGAAACTTTCCATATCGGTGTTGCCAACAACTGACAGTAGCCACCCTATGTATAGGGTTACATATGAAACAATCGAAAACCGATATTCTAATAGCGTATAGAAAATGTTTTAAACAAATTTGTGCTTTCTTCTGTTCATGAAAGCTCAACATAGCGAGTTGTTACCTGTTACCACACAGGTCATCAAAGTGAACCGTATAGCGAACATTTTAGCAGTATGTCCCAGTTTAGGTACATAAACTATAATGTTTACTTCGGCAAAATCTCCAAATATTGTCGTGTAGCCTCCTAGTGTTAAATAAAACATGCATCATGGACCCTTGTAAGTGCATTTTATATTATGCACTATATGTTTGTATCTGAAAAGTAATAGTTATAAATAATAGTTATAAATAATTCAGATAATTACAGGAGTAGTCGTCTATATGACGTGTATTTCCGTTCATGACGATTCAAATACTTGGTTGCACATAGCTCTTTCGCGTTTATTTTGTTCCAATACTACTTTTTGAAACATCACCTTCAAAATTTACATTGCAAAACAACAAAATTTAAAAAACGTGTAACATATGTATCTATCCTCACTTGATGAAACATTTAAACTAAATGAGAATATTTATTCTACTTAGTATAACTTTTTAATGGAGACTTCAGCTAAAACAAAATAATACATATTTGGAACCTATAATTTTAATACTTTAGTAGCCAAGTTTTTATTTTTTAATTGGATTTAAAATTTAAAATCTATCAACCTAGAGTTTGTAGGTTTGTTTACTTTACAATTTTTGTGACTGTCCAAATAATAACACATTTTTTAAGGAAAATAGTTATCTTATTTCATACAACCAAAAATAGCTTCAGTTTGATTAATAAAAATTGTCAAAAGAGTTAGAATCATTAATCAAAATAAAACTACATTTCATCCAAAATATGGAATACTTAATTCTCTTGTATTAGTGAAAAAGTAAAAAATGTACCCATTCCACGTAGTGCAAAATTAGTCTCATTTTATGTTAGTAGTCTGTTTTCTAATATTCTTGTAGCACAGTCAATGGAAAATTTCATAGAAGTTGAAACATATGACAAGAACAACTTCAGTGGAAACAGAAAAATATAAGGATGGCAACTGAAACACGCTTAATGCAAAACCGTTTCGAATTTCAACAACCTCTGTAGAGTCAGATGGGTGAGCAAAGAGGTCCCCACAGATTCCATTATTAGCTGAAATATTTTTGAATAAGTTTGAGCAAACATTTTTAGATAAATATACCTTAAGCTCCCAATATTGGATTAGGTATGTGGATAATGTACTTTGCCTGTGGACAGGTTTCCACAACATAAGTAAATTTTTTTTCAACATTTGAATTCACGCCACAGTAACATCAAGTTTACACTGGAGTAGGTAGGAGGCTCTACAAACATTTTAGGCCTCACATTGACATATACAGAAATGGTTATAGACCTACACTAACTGACAACACACTCAGGAAAAAGAAGAAATATAGGATAACAGCAGTTCTTTATCCACCTCAGACAGCACAAAACCACACTGATAACAAATGGGCCGTCATGTTATACGTGGGTAGTACTTCACCAGTTCTTGCCAGAAAACTAATCTCCAGGAAATATACTACAGCTGTTTACACTAGGAATATTGTTGTCCTCCTTTTGTTCAGTAGCAAAGATAAGGTTACACTTTTAGAATACAGTGGAATTTATAGAATTTCTGGCTAATTGTATGTAGGTCACTCAGGTAGGGTTGGTTCGTTGGTTTAAAAGAGAGGGGGGGGGGGGGGGAAGACCAAACTGCGAGGTCATCGGTCCCTGACTGAGCACTCAAGGAGCTGAAGAGTGAAATAGAAAAATTCCACCTTTGATGAACAAGCTCTGAATGAATGTCATTCATAAGATGTGAAATCTGATGTCCTCCATGAAGAAACTAAAGGCAGAAAACAGGCATTATTTGAAATTCTGGCCCTTAATAACCACCAATCAAAGAATCCTGACTTGGCCCTTCATGGCCAAAGGCAGTTACATTACTCATGCTTGTGAAAGTAACAGCCAGTTATTATTTCTCTCGCCATTAGATAATAAGCTTGTTATAATTGTCCCACACACACATTCCACACACTACCTTCTCTTCCTCCCTTTATTCTATCTGTTCGTCACAGTCAACAGTTTGTCCATATGACACAGTAGCCTGTGCCATTACTCACTTGTAGAACATTTTTGGGTTATACATTCACATAAGTTTAATATTTCAATATATTATAACATATTTGTTCAGAGTCTCTTTAGGTAGTACATTACATTTATGATTTGTATCGACAAAGCCACAAAGTGTCGCATATATTTGTACAGCAATCTTTGTGCAGGTATAAATTCCCTCCGAAGTTATGTGAACTATGTGTTTAGTGATAATTTAGCTGAAGATGGCCTAAGAAGCTGAAATGTGGTACAGAACTAATAAATATTATTGACGAACATTAATACTTTTTATTCAATTTATTAATAATAATATTAATCCGAATCATTTTAAATTATATTTTTTCCATTTTGTAAATTTTCCCATTACTCATTTACTCATTACATATCTTACAGATTGCATTCCACGAAAATAGGGTGTTAAAAAGTTAAATAAATCTCTTTATTTTTAAGAACCTCTTTCTCTTAAAATAACAGAAGTAATGGCGAATATTTAATTGGTATATATTATCCATAAATATATTATGCCTAACAATATACCCAAGAGATATGCTTTTGTTTACTCCGATTCATAATACTGAAGTGATTCCTCCTATGTTATTAAAAGTATCGCGCTTAACACATACACCTTCATATCGTTATGCCTAGAGGAAACCTGTATCGATTATTTCATTAATGGGATTTTTTCCCACATCATGATATATGTTAAACTACCCTCATCAGTTTAGAGAAGAATTTATGTGACAGATTCATATCTATACATACTTTAGTGTTTGTATCGGTAAGAGTGACACTTCTGACTTGTAACAGACATCAGCGGTGTAGAGATATTACAGTCAGTGCCTTTCATCCTCGAAATCTGTGCCAGCCTACACTTAGTAAGCTGTCTTAGACAAGATGTACACTACATCAGAAACATCTTGGAGACGTGTTAGTTTTGTAGATGGGCTTACCACGGTTCCGAGTGTTACCCATTCACAGACCTCCATACAGTTCGAAGGCTGGAAGAGGTTCATTGTGTCTCGCGCTCATCTGCTCTCCCTGTATGAAAACGATGGGTTTTTGTTACGGCTAAGAATGAATACCTGAGCCCTCATTACAGTTTCCTTAGAAATGAGGCTTGTTTATGAAGAGTGGCGTTTTTCGTCTTTGGATAAAACATTTTTTTTTGTGTGACGCGTTGATTTTAGCTGTTGAATTCCGGATGGTAGTTAGTCTGCACTCTGAGCAAGCAGTCAAGAAATCCAAGGAATTATTAGGAAAGGGAATGAAAGGTTCGCTGTCTTGATATAGTTTTGGCAGAGGGACTGTAAAAAATTTGGAAGTACATCTGAACGGAGCGGTTAGTCTCTTGAAAAGGGACTATAAGCAAAACACCAACAAGAGTAAAATAAGGGTAACGGAATGAGGTCAAACTAAATCAGTCGATCCCAACGAAATTACACTGGTAAAAGATAAATTAAAAGTAGTAGACCAGTTTTGCTGTTGAGCAATTAAAGAGCTGTTGATGGCCAAAGTAGAGAAGTTATAAAATGCAGCCTCACAATTGCAAGAAAAGCGTTTCCAAAAACGAGAAAATTTTTAACATCGAATATAAATTTGTTAGGAAATTTTTTCTGAAGAAATTTGTCAAGGGTGTAGAACTGTATGCAATTGAAAGATGGACAAAAAAATGGACAATAAACTATAGATGAAAGTCGACGAAAAGATAGGTAGATCGAATAACAAATTAGGAGTACAAAGCTGAATTAGCGAAATGCGAAATTTATGTCACAACCGAACTACAAGAAATGATCACTTGATACGTCGCATCCTGAGGCATCAACAAATTGTCAATTTGGTAACAGAAGCAAGTGTGGGTGGTAAAAATTTTAGAGAGACCAAGGGGTGATTACAGTAAGCAGGTCCAAATGGATGTAGGCTGCGATAGTTATGTACAGCTAAAGTAGTTTGTACAGGACAGATTAGGATGGTGAGCTACGTAGAACCAGTTTTCGGAAAGAAAACCATAACAGCAACCACGCTTTATAGATGGGAGGAAAGCCTGTGTTAATCACTTCTTATGAACAAAGACTAACAGAGTTGTTAATAGTTGTTGCATTAGTTATAGGGACGAGCATGCCCAATAAGTTTATTTCTTCTATCCGAATTGTATTTACGACTGCAGATCCCTAAGATAAATATGCAGTATGGGCACCACTAATAAAGTTTTACGGTAATGAAAGAGTAAACTCGTTAGAGAAATTTCGGAATTGTAAGTGAGTAATAGGATATCATTTAAGATTTATAAATTAAACAATAACATGTGAGTATGCAATGTATGGTCTAATTAACTGATATGTAAAAAATCAGAAAAATTGAAATCGTTAGTACTGAGTACAACGTATTTAATCATTATGAAATACTGTACTTCATAAAATAGAGAACAAAAGGTTTATATTCATGCTCATGCAAAAATCAGTCTTGCAATTAAAAAATAAAAAGTAATTTTTAAATGTATTTCATACAAACACAATGCATTCCACCATTATCTAAATAAACAATGATGATACTTGAAAGTGTGTGTCATCAGCGTCAACAGATCAAAACTCTGCGCACTTTAACAGGAAGTAAAATGATTCTAAGATTTATCGGTTGGCTTAAACGAGGTACGGGAGAAATCAAATTTGCAGGATATGAAATCCTCCTAAAACTGCCAAAATTCCCTTAACATTTTCTTTAAAAAATCTTCATGATTTTGCCAACTGACGTGCCACGTCTTTGATCGTTCGCCAAAGGAAAATTAACGCGAGGGGACACGGGCTTTGAAAGGTGAATGTTGACTTAATTAATATCAGCCTGACGAGAATCAACCGAATAAGCCAGTACTAAATAATTAGCTCCACGTATTTTACGTTATAAAAGAATGTAATTCAAACTATTAAAACATGGTTTTTGATATTAAATTTTTGTGACATGGGCTTCTGGTGTGCACGTAAATGCCACCCTTCCACTTATTCCGTTACCAGAACTAGACTAAAAACCCAGCGGCGATGGATTGTGGCTAGATACGGTTACCTTATTTCCTTTTTACGTAAAACAAGTAGCTTATCTACAGACATCCAGTCTGAGCTACATGCGTCTCAAATAACATAAAAATAATGGACGTCAATTTTGTAATGCAAATAAAAATACTGCTCTACATGCCAGTTAAGCCATCACGTACCACTTAAACCAGTTGTGAAATTACATTAAGAGACAGCGGTCGTGACCTGTGAAATGCTACCATTTCAGTGAATGCAAGTAATTAGCGTAATTTCAAGAGTACACGCGACACATTTAAAACGAAACACAAGGACGGAGAGGTCGACGTCACTCACACACATGGAACTCAGACTGCAGATTGACCCACGAAACTACGGATCTGTTCCCGTATTGGGAGCAGTGGCAAGGGTTTTCCTCTTCTTCCTTGGGGAACTGAGAAGTTGTTTGAAGGGGGAGCAGCGCACGCGGTATTAACTGGTGTGAATCAGCGTAGTTTCTTACTGTTGGCGAAAATAAAGCGTGAAGGAAACCGACATTCTACACGAGCCCTCTCGTCGAAGATTTCATCGTGGTTCAAAGAAATTTATTATATCACATGAAAATCGTCAAATTATCATGATAACGACTAAGAAAACATTCTCAACGCCAACATGATTGTATACGAATAGAAAGTACAAATTCTGAAATCAAAACCAATATAAGGAGATGACAGTGAGAACAGCTCTTAATCTCAACCTTCGCTTACCAACTATTTCTATTCCCGTTTGTATTCATTTTCAACGTTTTCGCATGAGGGATTCCTTAATTCTGTAAAGGTATGCATGCTCGTTCTTCTTCGAGCTCGAATTCCCAGCTGAACGTATTTCTCATAAATACTCGTATATTCGTTTGATGCTTCTGCTGTTCCCTGTTTTCCGCCCTAAAACAAAGAGCCGAGCAATTCTCACGAATCGTCTTCCTTATTTATGTTTGGTTGATGGTAACGTCATTCAAATCATACCTGGCTGCACGCGCTGTTTACGCCTCGCGTTACCACACAACACTTGAATTCATGGACCCTGCACAACACTCCCACATAGCCCTCTTCTTCCGCTGAAGAACAAGCAGAGAGAAACCTGACAGTCCGATCACTCGCATAAAATCACGTGTTAACCTAGTCTCTCGTGTATGTCAACAGCATCGTTGGCAGTGCATCCTCAGCTACGTTAACTACCCATATTTACCCTTTGAAAAGCCTCTTTAAAATGTACCCCCAATTCGGCACTAAACATCACAATGTCCTTCAAATCCGCGACAACAGTCTGTAAAATTTTACGTAAAACCTAAACCGCACTAAAATGGACTCAAGAGTTCATCACTTGACCCAACAGCTTAAATTTGTACCAGTTACATCCGTTGTTTCTTCACCGCGAAGATATTAATTACAAGTTTAAACCTAGCACGAATAATTTTTAACGTTTTCTGAGTGATCGGAGTAGGACGACACGTACGAATAAAATTGTTTATTGAAAATCAGTTGGAAGCAAAAATACGTCCGAGCAGCCACGAAACATCGCATCCCATGGAAACGCAGAGTAGTGGCCATGGAACAAGAGATACGGCGACCAAAGACAGCCCTTGTCTTCTGAGGAACGAAGACTAAAAACTGATTGTACAGAGTCAGTCGTTCCATTGTATTCTTTCACAGTTGTCCAGATTATCATTTCGCCAAGCTTCTGCACATATAAATAATCTCTTAATTTCAGTTACGAGTTAAATAACACAAGGCACATTTCCTGTAACTTTTGCCGAGAATATAGTCGATATCATTTTCCTCAGACTTTCCTTCCTTTCATCAGGCGTTTATACGAGAAAGTAGGTTTGTCTTATGTGATACGTTATAAAAACAGTTACCAGCCACTAAATTAAAGAATGAAATTATAATGAAAGCCAGACCTTTAGCTGCTTACAGACGTTGATAATATCAACGGGGACAGTTGAAAAATGTGTGCCCCGACCGGGACTCGAACCGGGGACCTCCTGCTTACACAGCGAACGCTCTTTTTTTTGTTGATCTCATTTTATTCGTTGAATTTGTTTGTGGCGGTCGTCCGATGACACTCGTTCAGGTTGCTCGTTTATCCATTCACTCAGTTTTTTTATTACAGAGGGTAGCTAACCCTCTGGCCGAACACACTGAGCTACCGTGCCGGCTCTCCATCCGGCTGAACCACTGAGGACACAAACGATGGTACGACTGTAGGGCTTTATCTCTGACACGCTCCCCATGAGACCCACACTTTCCATCTTTCTGTCCACACACTACGTTTGTAGTGGCCCTGCCCACCATACTCATTGCTCGCGGCAGTCAACCTACCGATTCACGTAAGAGTTTGAGCAATGTGAGTGCATCCGTACTGAAGAAGATCATTGGCCGGTTAGCCTTACCTATATGAAGAAAGAACAGCTAAAGGTCTGGATTTCATTATAATTTCATTCTTAGAGAGCTGCAAGATCACCAATGGTATCTGTACAGGTACCAGCTTCATATTAAATTAAAGAGTTGTAGTTTCATACATGTTATCCTTCCATGCCATTACAGTTTCGAACTGCTGTTCTTCATCAGATTTTAAATTACAGGACGCACTCTTAATCATATGTTTCGTGCAATGGTGACTTACAGTAAAAATTTAGTAACTGATGAATGTTCAGAACGGGAATGAAGATAAATGAAAGTTGGCAACTGCAAAATTCGTGTACAGGACAAATATGTAAAGTGAGCGTGTGGCGATTGCTTTGAATTTTTTGTGCTTTTATTACTTATCGTGTAACACGCAATATTATCGAGAAAAACGTATCCCGCTGCTATAAACACAAACTAGAAATCATGAAGTAAAAGGTGTGAAGCGTCACCACTGTCAATTTTACAGCGGGTAATGTGATTTCATATTAATTTCACGTGGTATACATGCACTGATGTTTCACAAAGATACTACAAAGCAGAGATACATTGTTTGCATTAGCTGTCACAAATGTTTTAGACAACAACAAATAAATAATGCAATGTGCAGCAAAAAGTAATAAAACCTAGTCGCTCTTCAAAAATTAATTAGATAACCTTTTTGCTTTGAAAAATAGTTCTTATTAGTTTCAAATATTACATGCAGAGCTTCATACAAATAAGTGAGACATTTATTTGTGTTAGCACCTGGCGAAATTTATTTTATTTTCTGGGGGAGAGTAACTCTTGGAAATTGTTAATGTAAGTATTTTTTTATTTACGATTTCTTCCGTCGCTTCTTGATAGAACATTTCCATATTGAGGGTTGAATAACACTTAGGCGGTATTTTGTTCTACTGTTTTTTATTTGTATGAACTAGTTTTCGGCTTATTAGACCATCTTCAGATAACTTATCTGAAGATGGCCTAATAAGCCGCAAACTACTTCATACAAATAAAAATCAGATAACTTACCTGAAGATGGTCTAATAAGCCGAAAACTGGTTCGTACAAATAAAAATCAGTAGGACAAAAAACCGCCTAAGTGTTATTCAGTCCTCAATAAAAGTACTGTTAGATAGTTAAGTCGGTTATTGAAGATGTTGAGATATGTTACAACTTTATTTGTACATTATTTCTTCAAGGATATTTGTAATAATGGCCTTATCTGTGTAGTGATGGATCTCTATTTTCTTTTCGGCCTTTTGTACAGAATGTTTCTCTTCAGAAATATGAGCAACATAAGTGGACTTGTTTAAATTGTTTAGCCCAATTGCACTGAGGAGCTCCCTAAATAAATTTTATATTGAAGCTTCAGTCCGTCTGCATAATATAGCATTTTGGGCAGGAATGTCTAACTAGTTTGTATATGCCCGATTTATTATGGGGGTGGATATTGTGTTATAAATAGCTTACTGTTGCAGTTTACTATTTGTGAAGTAAAAAACAGACACCCCTCAGTCATATATTTGATTCGTCTCGATGATGAACAATGAACCCACCATCCTCAATGCGGATGCTCATTTACGTTCGACCTACAGAAGGAGCGTAAAATTAGCGACATTGATGATATGGTCGGTCACTGCGGACACGTAGCACCAGATGGGAACGTGAGTCAGCTGGGGAGCGTGACGAGACAGTCTGCGCATTCGCGATAAACACTGTGTCCGGATGGGATACTGGTTAACGCAGCTGCCTTGTAAGCAGGAGATTCCTGTTTCACTTCCCAGTCTAGCGCACATTATCACTCGTCGACGCTGATTTCTCACGAAGTCCTCGTGCAGCTGATGTCTTTAGTTCTTCCCCTTTCCTTTTCTTTGTACCCCCTTCCCCTTCATTTTAAACAATATTATTCAGATATTTGTGCATTATCTCTGGTGTTTCGGCAAATATTTTGAATTTCGTCTTCTTACAGGAAAGGTTTCCCAGAGGGCGTAGCAGCTTATTTGGTGGTGGATTTAGAGACTTGTGTTGGCAACAAGGAGTTGATAAATGTACTGAGTTTAGTATTTAATGCCAGTAAGGGGGATAATATTAATTTCTTTTAGTTCCTCTGTCTTATCAACTGGGATATTAAGCATTCAGTTCAGCATTTCTCTGAATTTACACTGTTTTATACTGATGTGTGTGACAAGAAATATTGTCCATGTTTCAGTCAGAGGTTTTTGGTTTCCTTTATGTATCAAACTACTGTTCGATTAATTTCTATAACTGCAACGTCAAGGTAATTCCTTTTCCTTTAGTTTTTATTAACCTCTCAGTTTCAGTAATAAAATTTACAAACAATAGAATGCCTGACCATGGGTATTAGTCTAACTGTATTATATGATGGTATACATACAAACAGAGCAGCCATTTTTTCAGCTAATTGACAGCTTAATGAAAAGGATGTCTCTCCTAAGAGTCTTCATTATTATTTTCTCTGATGTCTCGGCATGTATTATGAATTCCGTTTTTGCAACGTTTCACTGAAGTCATCCCAAACAAATACTTTACGTCACGTCGTTCAAGGGACGCCGGTGTCGACGAAAGGCGTCGATTTGTTTCTCTTTACGAATAAAATGGTTTTTAAAACGGAATTTTATGTGCCTGTCCGATAGAGCAGTCCAGAATTAGTATAGTGTGACATTCGTTTTATCCATATGAACTAGTAGGAACAGCAAAATACGATGGATGAACCACCACGTCCGAAGCTACCGAGCAGCGACGCTGCGTGGCGGTAACAATTGGTGCGGGTCAGGTTATTGCCGTCGCTGCTACATTACAGGTTATTCTTCGTATTTTACTGTCCCTGTTAACACATATCGATAATTAACTTTTCATAACTGGGATCACAGGTCATGTGAAATTTCTTGAAAGACAGCAAGTTTACGACAGTGACTGTTAAACTTTCGATTTCCACTATCGCAATTTCGGCCTTAGGTCATTATCAAGTGCAGATGTTTTGGCTTTAAGCCATGTCTACTTTATACAAGCTGACACATTTATATAACACCAAGTGACAACGACGTATAAATGTGTCAGCTTGTATAAAGAAGACATGGCTTAAAGCCAAAACATCTGCACTTGGTAATGGCCTAAGGCCGAAATGACAATAGTGGAAGTAAAAAGTTTGACAGTCACTGGCGTTAACAACATGTCTTTCAAGACATATCGATGAAACTGATATCGCACTAGATTAATTTGGGGCTGCTCTATAAAACAGGTACGTACGTAAAATTACACTTTAGCAATCATTTTATTCGTACCAGGAAACGAACCAATAATTTCTGTGGACACGGAGGTGTCGTAATGTCATTATGAGCATCACTTATTTGGGCTGACTCCAGCTACGCGTTACAAAAACGAAATTTCAAGTATCTGGCGAAACAGCAGAGAAAATGTGCCTGACGATTCTTAGGAGAGACATGCGGTATATACAAGAAATATGTGGCTGATACAATCATTCTCCTTAGTGCAAGTTACGAAGTAGACGTGCTTGCAAATGAACTCAGCAACACCCAAAAACAAACCACCCACACCGTATAACATGAAAATAAGAAAACCATAAATTTCCTCGACATTACAAGCAACAATTAGAAACCCCGGTTTCGCCTTGGTAGTGTCAACTACAGGCAAAATATCTTTGCTTTAGTTTCAGTCAGTTTAAGTGATATACAATTTTTAATTCCAGTGACTAAAAATTGTGAGAAATATTTACTCTTAGTTTTATTACGGAGTATCCTTTTCTGTTCGCAGCAAGTGGATCATTAATTATGCAGTCATATTCTTATTCTATGACCCCAGACATAACTTTTAGGTTGCTTACAACAAACTCCGGAGGTATTAGTTTAAGATGCTAATAGTTTAGTTAGTAGTTTAGTTAGAAGATAATCTTTACCTGCCTGCTATATCCTAAGAGACTGAAGCTTGATGTACACAGTTCTCTCTATTAAGCGTCCAGAGTCATCAAAACCAGAATCCCGACATGAAATCTGTTAAAACTTTCAAGTACGAAATTATCGACGTTATCTTTATAAATGTTGTCTTTGTCTTAAGCGCAACTTTTCGATTGATTTGCGTAAACAGTTACAACATTATAAAATAATAAAAACCATATATTAATTCTTTGGAATCGTGAATTGTGTTCACGCTTTATGCTGTATTTTAATCACATCTACAACTTGGGTTAATTTGCCTGGTTTGCATCAAAGCTAATTATGGGTTCAATCGTCTACTTAAATACTGTTATATTCTTTCTATTGACAGTGAGCGAACTATTATAATTTCGTTGTTTGCACAAGTACCATCTGAGAGCGCTACATTATAGCTTACTTTATAGCTACTTTATAGCTCCTCTATAGCTTAAATCGCTTACCGGTAACGAATTTTCTACTTATTATTTTTCGATCTTTCAACCCTCAGATCTCCTAATTACAGTAACGTAGATTGTCGGATGTATTTATGTTTAATAGTCGATGCGTTATCGTTATACTACATCAACTTTTTCGAATTTAATATGTAATGCTGAGGTTGAATCATCGTTGTGCAAAACGTATTGACTGTGTAGGCCTCTGCAGAGCAGTAACTCGCAGTATTATTCGTATATCCGTGTTTGGATAGCGCTGCGGCTTTGCACCCGTGTCTTGATTTAATGTGTAACCCCTGTAGTTGCTAAATAAATCTTGGCGTTTACATTGAAATACCACAAAACCTTTATGAATATCAAAATAATGTAGATAACTGTAATGCAGGAGTTTCAACACGAAAAATCTTTAAGTTTACCCATGTACAGTATAAGTACATAAAAAAGTGTAGTTTACATTGTGCTGTGGGGAATCAAAGTCCAGTCACTAAGAAAGTAAAACTATCTTAAGAAAAATCGGAGTGTCATGATTATAGGAGTTCCACATTTCGACAAATTAGAAGTAATGGCATGTTTCGGCATTGGAAGGATTATATTTTGACTTGCTAGATATTTTAAATTGCGTGCCTTGCTAATGAAAAGGGAAAGGAACTCGTTTAGGTTTAACGAAATACTAAAATATGAGGGCAGTCAAATAGAAACCGAATACCCTTCATAATGGGATCGTACAACGGTTCTCTTTGAAAGTAGGAACCTTACACGTTAAGACATTTATCCCACTGTGAGACGAAACGATCAGTTCCCGTTTCCTGCACCGGGGTAGCAGTACCTGCGCTCCAGGAGTTGTACCTCTGATTAGTAATCGAAACAATCTTCGTAGCGGGTTCGAAACCCGCTGCTGCTTAATTCTGATTAATAATCAGCTTCACAGAAGCTGGAAAGAAAAATATAGATTCAAAGAAGCTAACTGCGAAGAAACAATGGGTAACAGAAGATATATTTCAGATTATCGATGAAAGAAGGAAATACAAAAATGTTCAGGGAAATTCAGGAATACAGAAATACAAGTCGCTGAGGAATGAAATAAATAAGAAGTGCAGGCAAGCTAAGACGGAATGGCTCCATGAAAAATGTGAAGAAATCGAAAAAGAAATGATTGTCGGAAGGACTGGCTCAGCATATAGGAAAGTCAAAACAACGTCCGGTGAAATTAAAAGCAATGGTGGTAACATTAAAAGTGTAACAGGAAAACCGCTGTTAAATTCAGAGGAGAGAGCGGATAGGTGGAAAGAGTACACTGAAGGCTGCTGAGAGAAAAAAAAAATGTTCAAATGTGTGTGAAATTTTATGGGACTTAACTGATAAGGTCATCAGTCCCTAAGCTTACACACTACTTAACCTAAATTATCCTAAGGACAAACACACACACACACACACACCCATGCACGAAGGAGGACTCGAACCGCCGCCGGGACCAGCCGCACAGTCCATGACTGCAGCGCCTAAGACCGCTCGGCTAATCGCGCGCGGATACTGCTGAGAGAGGGAAGATTTCTTTGATGTGATAGAAGAAGAAGAAACAGTAGTCGATATAGAAGAGACAGGGGATCCAATATTAGAATCAGAATTTAAAAGAGCTTTGGCGAATTCACGATCGCATTAAGGCGGAAGGGATAAATAACATTCCATCAGAATTTCTAAGTTCATTGGGGGAAGTGTCAACAAAACTAAGATTCACGTTGATGTGTAGAATGTATGAGTTGGGCGACATACAACCTGTCTTTCGAAAAAATTTCATCCACACAATACCGAAGACTGCAAGAGCTGACGACTGCGAGAATTATCGCACAGACAGCTTAACACCTCATGCATCCAAGTTGCTGACAACAATAATACACAGAAGAATTGAAAATAAAATTGAAGGTGTGTTAGATGACGATTAGTTTAGCTTTAGGAAAGGTAAAGGCTCCAGAGAGGCTGATACTGGAAGAAAGACTGAAGAAAAATCAAGACACATTCATAGGATTCGTCGACCTGGAGAAAGCGATCCACAATGTAAAATGGTGCAAGATGTTCGAAATTCTATAAAAGTAGGGGTAAGCTATGAGGATAGACGGGTAATACAGAATATGTACAAGAGCCCAGAGAGAATAATAAAAGTGGACGACCAAGAACAAGGCGCTCGGATTAAAAAGGGCGTAAGACAGGGATGTAGACATTCGCCCCTACTGTACGATCTGTACATGAAAGAAGCAATGATGGACATAAAAGGAAGGTTCAGGGGTGGAATTAAAATTCAAGGTGAAAGGATATCAATGATACGATTCGCCGATGACATTGCTATCCTGAGTGACAGTAAAGAAGAATTACTGGATCTGCTGAATGGAATGAACAGCGTGATCAGAACAGAATATTGATTGAGAGTAAATCGAAGAGAGACAAAAGTAATTTGAAGTAACAGAAGTGAGAACAGCGAGAAACTTAACATCAGAATCGATGGTCACGAAGTAGATCGAAATTAAGGAATTCTACTACCGGTACCAAGGCAGCAAAATAACCAGAGACGGACGGACCATGGAGAACATCAAAAGCAGATTGTCACTGGCAAAACGGGCGTTCCTGGACAACAGAAGTCTACTAGTATCACACAAAGGCCTTAATTTGAGGAAGAAATTTCTGAGAATGCACGTTTAGAGCACAGGATTGTATGGTAGTGAAACATGGACTGTGGGAACACTGGAACAGAGCATTTGAGTTGTGGTGCTACAGACTCATGTTGAAAATTAGGTGGACTGGTAAGGTAAGGAATGAGAAGATTCTGCGCAGAATAGGAGAGGAATGGAATATGTGGAAAACACTGACAAGGAGAAAGGATAGGATGATAGGGAATCTGTTAAGGCATTAGGGAATCACTTCCATGATACTAGAGGGAACCATAGAAAGCAAAAACTGTACAGGAAGACAGAGATTGAAATACATAGTACAAATAATTGAGGATGTAGGTTGAAGGTGCTATTGTGAAATGAAGAGGTTTACATAGCGGCTGAATTGGTGGCGGACCGCACGAAACCAGTCTCTAACACCGATGACACAGAAAAAAACCAACGTGGACGGTCGCTGACGAATCCTAACTACAACCTCTCCTGCATTCCCTTATCCGACTGAAACCGAAGTCCATGCATGTCTCTCTTAAGACAGCAAACGATGCAAAAATCACACGGTGAACCATCCGAGCAGTACATACGATTCTGTAATGTTTCCCAACCACATTACTGAAGTGTAGCCTTGGTCCAGTTGACTGTGTGGGGGGCGGATTTATCATACAATAGGATGTTTCCGTCCGACAGCATTATGGTAACCCTAGAGCAAACGGGGCTGCCTTAAGGCAAACGGAAAAGCCAACAGTGGAAACATGCCACATCTCACCCCGCCAAAGAAATTCAAAGCTGTTCACCTAAGTTCCAGTAAGGTTACGATGACCTTCTTCTTCGACTTCAGGGGCCCTTTGCACGTCGAGTTCCTTGAGCGTGAAACCACAAGCATCGCGCAGCGCTATGAAGACACACTTCAGAAATTGCGACGCGCCATCAAGTCAATACGCCCAGGAATCTGTCGGGCGGAATCATCCCTTTGCATGATAATGGCCGCCCCACACTGTACGTCGGACGAAGGCAGCGCTTCAGCGATTTGATTGGGAAACACTGAAACATTCTCCGTACAGACCCGATATTTCGCCGTGTTATTTTCACTTTGTTAGCGACCTGAAGAAAGACATGCGTAGACTTCGGTTTCAGTGGGACAAGGAAGGGCAGGAGTGGGTGCGGTTTTGGATGCGCCAGCGGCTGACCGCCTTGTGCACTGATCTTGCCGTCTCCCAGTGGGACAAATGTCTTAACACGTGTGGTAATTACTTTTGAATTGAACCATTTCGCGGTCCCGTTGTGGCGGTTGTTCCGTTTTCATTTAACTGCCCATCATTGTTATAGTGGACGTTTCGTCCAGGTCAAACATAAAGTTACGTCCTCTAGGATGAGTGAGCATAAGTTATAAGACAAGGGTACGTAGAGTCCGCTGGCGTTATGACGCGCCGTGGACTGCTTCCAAGGCAAGGGTGTGTTTACTAACACACGATCTCAATGAGGAAATTGTGGAGTGACCTTAATGGAAGCTGGAATTTACGATGCGACATTAAACCATCCAGGAAAAGCTCGTTGGCTGTCTTTTCTCTGGATTTTTACAGCTGGTTGGAAATTTCTATATGTCCAAAAAGCTTCCTTTTTACGCCGTTTGAAGAATTACGAGGTTAAACTTTACTACATCAATGTTAGAATAAGGAAATGCTCAAATTCATCATGCTTAATACAGAGAGGATGTGACGTACCTGGGGTAAGAAATAAATGTATACGAAAACATAAAATAGGAAGCTGTTAGGCAGTAAAACAAGTAGTGTCTTGGCATAAAAAACTTATTAGTTCTGAAATACAGTCTGCAAGTATATAGGAAAATATCATCCAAAATAACTTTAAATTCGACGTCGGAATCGTTAACCACTTCTCGTTTTAAACACAGTCTTCATTTTCTGCCCTCACCCCGTATTGGGAAATAAGTAAACTGTAAAACATCATACTGAAATAAATGCCTTTATATTGCAAATGTTACAAACGATACGTTGTTATTCCTGTATTATTCTGTGACTCACAACAAGATATCGACCAATTTGGAAATCCCTTTAGTAAAATGCACATTACCATTATTTATACAGTTGACCATCATGCGCATAACAGCATTACATTTTTACATCATTTGGTTGTCATGAATAAAAGAAAAGGGGCGTGACAGTCACATTCCAACTTTATGGTTCTAAACTTTAACATTTGACTTATTTTATAAAAGTTTTAAGGTAAGGTGGTATCTCTGTAGAGCAGTGACAGGATTTTAACTTTTACGCCAAGTCAGTAATAATATGAAGTGATGAAAATCGTTTTTTTTTCATTTTCCTGGACACCTATAGTAATGAAGTTAAACCAGGAGTGCCAGGTCGTTTCTACACAGGACTGGGCAGTGGGCAGTGGGCAGTGGGTCGGTGGTCGTGGCGATGATGTAGACTAGTGGCAGCTTAGTAAAACAACATTAACAAGGCAATCACTTTATTACAACCCATGCGTATAAAAGTTTTAAGGTAAGGTGGTATCTCTGTAGAGCAGTGAAGCAGTGACAGGATTTTAACTTATATATATATATATATATATATATATATATATATATATATATATATATATATATATCTTGAGGCACGGAAAGCCACGGGACGGAAATTATCCCCAACATGTTTATCCAGTATTTGAGAATGAGAACACTTGGCGACTTCCAACGAACTTTACACACCTTTTCAATCATTTCACATATTTTTTTCTCGCATACACCCCCACAAAATCTATGAACAGAAAAAGAAAAATTCACTTAGTACATTTTTCGTGTTGACAAAGTGAAACTTCAGCATCAGGAATGACGTTTGAATTCATTGCTTTTTTAGTACTAAATGTATTTGATTCACGTTTTGCAGACGGTATACACATCTTATAAAGGTACCGCCTCCCCCAGGACTCATATGAAATGTCCGATACCACCTGTTCTTTTATGCAACCGGGTAGTTATCGGACAATTCAGTGCTTCCTAAGGCCTTGTCTCTATATGTATCATTCTCTCCTAATGGATAAAAAAACTTGATATTCATTGTGAAGACATGTGGAATGTTCTAGAAGCACGTGCGATTTCGTAATTATCGGTGGATTGTTGTCACTGGTAAAATTATGTGCATATACTAAATTAAGTAACTAATAAAGAAACTGGAGTAATAAGTCCTTAGCAATAAATACCTAGAGACTGCAGAGATGTTAGCACGAAAAATCAATGCTTCTAATTAACAAAATGGTAATCTAAAAATCCAGTAACAGAAGACCTCACTATGTTGAGAAACAGCTTAAAAGTTATTACCAAGCTATGTTTCATTTGTTATTTATTTTTATGTCTTCCTCTGTAACTAATATTCTTTGTAATTACATTTCTAATTAACTCTCCAATAGTTTACATCTCACAATTTTCCAATTTCCATAATTTGAGGAATTATTTATGTATTTCATATATGTAGTTGGATAAAGCGCGAACTCTGTACTACCATTAAATATTAGCAACCAAATCCAAACTGTAATTAAATACGTAACTAAAATAATACAAGAGACATTATTGTAATTAAAGCTCAGAATGATTTTCTTATGGAAAACTAAAGATATTACTATAAAAGATAGTCATTCAATATTGTCTTTTATACCTTGTTCGGCTGTAACATCAGTTTTTTTACGTTTTGTAAATTTTAATTGTAAAAACAAAATTGTACACAATTAATAATGCTTTATTTTGGAAGTTATTGTTAAAATTCTATATAAAGCAATGCAGCGATACTGCTAGGTGTCAGTTCTGAAGTTACTTTTGAAAGTCAAAGCGATCAGTGAAGTCTGTCCGTATTTTGTTTACATGACGAGTGTGCAGTTCGGATGTCAATTAGTGTGAATAAATTTTGTGAAGCATGAAAATTTCCCATTCATTCATCGATGAACCAGGCAGAAGAAACTTAAGTTAAGTAGCATTCTACATGAATCTTTATAGTGAACTGAATAGTAGCATTGTGTGACGTATATCTCAGGAGATATCATCACAGATATGTGTGAAAAATTAGCGGCTCTTCAAACAGAGTAGAAATTGCACTGACTGTACCCATATAGTGCAAGAAGGTGTTTTAATATACACTGAAGCACCAAAGAAATCGGTATATGCATGCGTATTGCAATAGAGAGATACGTAAACAGGCAGAATACGGTATTGCAGTCGGCAACGCCTATATAAGACAACAAGTTTCTGGTGCAGGTATTAGATCGCTTACTGCTGCTACAATCGCAGGTCATCAGGATTTAAGTGAGTTTGAAAGTGTTTTTACAGTCTGTACACGAGTGATGGGACATAGCACTTCTGATGTAGAAGTGAGGTTTTCCAGTACCATTACACGAATGTACCGTGAATATCAGGAATCCGATAAAATTTCAAATCTCAGACATCGCTGGGACCGGAAAAAGATCCTGTAAAAATGGGACCAACGACGACTGAAGAGAATCGTTCAACGTGTCAGAAGAGCAACCGTTCCGCAAATTGGTGCAGGTTTCAACGCTGGGCCATCAACAAGTGTCAGCGAGCGAACCATTCAACAAAACACCATCGATATGGGCTTTCGGAGCCGAAGGCCCAATCGTGTACCCTTGATGACTGCACAATACAAAGCTTTACGCCTCGCCTAGGCCCGTCAGCGCCGTCATTGCACTATTGATGACTGAAAACATGTTGCCTGTTCGGACGAGTCTCGTTTCAGATTGTATCGAGCGGATGGACGTGTACGGGTATGGAGACAACCCCATGAATCTCTGGACCCTGCATATTAGCAGAGGACAGTTCAAGCTGCTGGAGGCTCTGAAATGGTGGGATACGTGTGTGTGTGACCCCTGATGCGTCTAGATACATACAAGTGACACGTACGTAAACATCCTGTCTGATCACCTGCCTCCATTCATGTCTATTGTGCATTCCGACGGAGTTGGGCAATTCCAGCAGGACAATGCGACACTCCGCTCGTCCAGAATTGCTACAGGGCGGCTCCAGGAACACTCTTCTAAGTTTAAACACTTCCGCTGTCCACCAAACTCCCCAGACAAGAACATTACTGATCTGGGATCCCTTTAATGTGCTGATGAGAACTCCAGCCCCTAGTACTCTAACGGATTTATGGACAGCCCTGCAGGATTCATGAAGTCATTTCCCTGCAGCACTACTTAATAGATTAGTCTGACGTGTTGTTGCGGGACTTCTGCACGCTCGCTGTTGCTCTGCACGATATGAGGCAGGTGTACCAGTTTCTGTGGCCCTTCGGTGTACATACCCTATAACAAAAAAAATAATAATGAAATAAAATAAAATAAAACATGCGCAACAAAGGAATCATCTAAATGAGATGGAAATCATTAGATGTGATGCACATGTATAGACAAACAGAACATTACAATTTCAGAAAGACTGAATGATTCTTTCAAGAGAAAGAGTTTCCCAAATTAAGCAAATCAATAATGCGTTGGTGCAGTTATCGGACTTGCACTGAATAACAGAGATATTGGATGCCCTCCTGCGGGATATCGTGCCAAGTTCTGTCCGCCTGATGGGTTCGATCGCCATAATCCCGAGCTGGTTGGAGGGCCCTGCTTATAATGCTGCAAATGCTCTCGACTGGGGAGAGATCCGGCAACCTTCCCGGCCAAATTAAGTTTTGGCAAGAATGAAGAAGGCAGTAGAAACTCTCTCCATGTGCGGGCTGGATAGTAATGCTGAAGTGTAGGCCCACGATGGCTTCCAACTACTGGCAACATAACAGGGTGTAGAATTTCGCCGATGCACCACTGCTGTAAGGGTGTCATGGATGACAAACATCACTGCTGGTTGTACGGCTATATGGCGAGTAACAGTCAGGTTAGTATCCCTACGCTGTACGTGGGTCTCCAGACACGCCTTCAGCCTGGAATCTCATTGACTGGAGTAGAACTGTCTTCAGTGACGAGTCCTGCTTTGTTTTGAGCTCCGATGTTTAGTGAAGACGCCATTGGAGATGCCCTAGACAGCGGTGGGGTACCAACCTGACTCTCGCTGGCCATTTGGCCCGTCAGCCGGGAGTGATGGGCTGGGGTGCCACTTCACTTCGTAGTAAGACGTCTCTGGTTGTCGCCTGCGGCATCCTTACAGCACAGCGGTACGTCGACGATATTCAATGCATCGTTCTGTTGCCCTTCATGCCAAGTGATCCTGGTCTTACATTTCGGAAGATAATGCCCGCCTGCAGACGGCGAATGTTGCTGCTGCTTGTCTTCGCGATTGCGAAACCATACTTTGGCTTGGAAGACTGTCGGATCTCCCCCAGGTGAGAATGTTCCAAGCATTATGGGCACGGCTCTCCGAACACCTCGGGATTTAGACCATCTAACGGGCCAATTGGACAGTGTTGGCAGGATATACTTCAGAAGGAATGGCAAGCCGAAAAACTGCTTGCATAAGGGTCATAAATGGACCAAAGCGTAATGAAATTTCCCAATTTGGAAACCCGTTTTGCTTAAATAAATCAGGCAGTTTTTTTCTGAAATTGTAATCATTTATTTATCTGTATGCGTACAAGACATCTAGCGGTTTACATCCACTTCGGATAATTCCTTCGAGATCGATGGCTTTTTGTCTTGGAGGGTATATACAGCAGTTTCATAAAATTCCAAAGATGAACGTCATAACACACTTTAGGGACTGATCCTCATTTACAAACTACACAAATGGTAAAACCATACACAAATTATATTCTCTCAATTTTCTTATCATCTGTAGCACCGAGAGAAGTCATCCAGGAGCAATTCGTTATGGAGCTTTCGTTAAAAATTCTACCATATCCGTTTCAGCTCGCTCAGCAATTTTGCTTCGAAATGGAAGATGGAAAGCAGCTGGAAAACCGAAATATTGTTCAAGATTTAGCTGAAGATCAGCCTCCAGAAACAGCAATCCCGCCACGCATGTATTCATACTTCATTTCATCTTTAGCTATGTATTCCGGCAGTCATCGAAATTGTGTGAATGTGTTTTCCGCACTGCAGTTTCCCACATTCAACCGTCGTGTAACTGAGTGTCCGGAAGCGCTGAGTTCGTCCGGGCACCTCCGCCGCTGTCACGTCCCTTTGGCAGCTCCGAGCTCCGCTGCCAGATAGTTCGCCCCATTCAGCACAGCCCGCTAGGTCGTCGCCTCACACTGCTCTCTATGAGCTACGTGCTGTGTCTTCTGTGCTAGGTAGTCCTCTACCAGTCATAAAGGGAGACCGATATCGTGTAATCTAGTATTTTGTTCATTACGCGACTGAACAGAAATACCTCTGTCAGTGGAATACGTGTACCTGTACCGTTGTCGCTAAGAATGTAGAGTAGGAAACTTTCAGAGATGGCAGTATGGACCAAAACAAAAAAAAAAGTGTCAAGTAAACATGGGCTCTAAAACACCAGAGGAGCTACGAGTATTTGTTCATCTTCGCTACTGTGAAACACATCTCCTCTATAGAAAAAGTGCTCATAGCTCTTAAGATACGCATTTGAGCCCACATTTGCTAGATATTTTGTCTTATTTTAGTCCATACCTCTGAAAGTCGGATGTCCTTCGCTCTTAGCGACAACACTACCGGTACATGTATTGCACTGTCACAGGTGTCAGAAAGATTTTCGCTTCTAACGTTCGACTCGTTCGTTTCCGAACAGTTATTCGTCTCCAACATACTTGAACATTTCTATGATCACGGAATCACCCAAAACATACATATGTCTATGTAAAACTTAATCTACTAAATCCACTCTACAACCTGTAGAAGTGTGTGACATGAACTGTGAAATACCCTGAACATCATACTCTTACATTTCTCGCCCTTCTGTTTTTTTTTTTCTTTAGATCTTCTATAATATTTCTTGCGCATTGATCCTTCGGAAGGAAGTGCGTATACGAGGATGGAACACAAGCTTTAATAAAAACATTTTTGAGGCAAATTTGGAATTGCAGTCGAAGTAGGAGGTCAAAATAAATCGAATAACATAACTACACTGCTCTGAAAAAATTAAAGATCAGACAGATAAAGTAACATAAATGTATTCCCCAAGGACACCGCCTTCTCGAAGTACTTACCACGCGTATGGAGAGGGTAGCAAGTTCGTGTGGGACTAGGAGTATGCTAGTTGTAGCACAGCTACTGGCACCGTCTCCAATGCTGGACAGGCCTCAGCAGATGAGCCAGACGAAGTGTGTCCTACAACGACCCATTTCTCCCATATGTACCTCGAAATGTCCTTCCCCAATGCCTCAGATACCCATCGCAAGGTGTACTGCGACCTGGCCCGAGGGATGGTGTCATATGGGTAGATGTCCTGTTGGCGGAGCCTTGGGGATACCAGGTGACCTCCCTGGGTAATTAGCCTTGGGAAGCGTGAGGTTCTGTGGTAAAAACTGAACAGATTCCCAGTTCTCATGGGGCTAAAATGGAGAACACAGAAAATAAAACATAGACTGAGTGACGCGATGAGGCCTCAAACACTCAAACATCGGGGTTTGAACCAATGGGGCAGTCTCTGCAAATGGGTCGGCAGGCCAGTCCAAAATCGGAAACTTTTACTGAGAAGTTGGACCACGTCAAGAATAAATCCTCAGAGGAGGAAAAAAAAGGAAGGTAGGGAATGGTTTCTTAAACATAAATGGAGGGAAATAACTGGTTTTGAACCTATTCCAAAATAAGACTCTCTGAAAATGAAGGGAGTAATCAGATACTTTCTACAAGAGACCGTGAAAGTGGTCTCCCACTTCTCAGGATAAAGCGATCCAGTGAAAACTGAGATAGAAAATAAGAAAACAGACCCATAGTAATGCAGTCTCGATCTTCAAGGTGGAGATTACCCAACAGGGACATCCACTGGTCTACATCGCTGCGCACCAGTGGAACTTGTTCAGTTAGCTCTCTTTAAGAAGACTTAAGGCACCAGAGTCCAGTACCAAGACTCTCTTACCTTTGGCTGTGAAGAGATGAGAGCACCTGATTTCTTTAAAGGAGAGAGTGCCCAAGTTATCTCTGTGAGAGGAGGCGAAGCTGCTGGTCGAGACAGCAGTTGAGCTCTTCAAAGCCGCATAGGTTTCAATTTGGCCACACAAACTTCTTAAGGGCCAGTAACCAGAAGGTTTCGACAGATGATTGGAGAATAATAAACTGAAGATTGTGCTATATGGCCAAACTGTTGTGGCGGCAAGTGAAGAAAAGTCCTTGATGGCAGTGCGAGAACAGGACCTGATATTGTACATGGCGTTCTAGTAGGTTGCCACCAGGATAACCAAAGACTTCGGAAGTGACCATGGCGGCAAGTTGGAGGCTGCAAGTTGTAACGGAACTGAAATGATGGTGGGCTGACAGTAATTTGGAGCCCGCGCGTCGGAAACGGGCGTGCTTGTGTGAGACTGCCAGGGAGTGCACCCTGATGCCATCTATTGGCGAAACTGGGAATTAGCGCTACCTGTCAGACAATGCACTAAGCTCTCGGAGTGAAATGTATTCTTTTTCTTGGTAATTATAAGTTATTACTGTATAATTTAATGTTGTAAAGCGCTAGTAGTAAATCATTATGACTGCTATGAACTCCAGGGTAATAAATATAAATATTCTTAAATACTAAATGATTTCGGTAAAAAGGTGGTAGGGGAACGCCCCCACTCTTGGTGATGCGAGTGTAGCTAGGGGTAGCTGGAGACACAGGGACTGAACAATGGAATGGCCTGGGGAGTGTTGACGTGATCGGACGTGCGTAACTGTGCTCACGCAAAAGTGATTGTGCAACAGCGAAGAGGCGAATATCGTCGCCATTTGTGGAGTAGAACGCGACGAAAGGTTGTCGAAGCCATCTCTATGCCACTGGGGCTGATTGTAAGAGTTCCTGCGCCCAGATTTTATGGCGGACGTGCAGTAGCTTATACGAGTGCTACAGCTCGTAGTTCCAGCCGCCATTAAGGGCATGAGGCGTGAAGAGCTGCGTTAGCCACATGCATCTCACCACCAGCACCGACACGTCTACCCAAGGCAAGACTGCTTGCAATTGTTAAGTCGAACTTTGTATACATGTAAAAGGAGAATACCAGTTTTCTTTTATGCAAGTGCAGAGGACAGAATATTGTAATAAGTAAAATTATGACGCATGTTGTTCACTGTAAAGTGTAGTAACCTCAAACATAGTATAGTGAAATCAGACTGAGGCCACCATCGCCTCTTTCATTTACAATTCTTTTGGTTGTAGAATACTTTAGCGTATAAGAATGTTGAAAAGAGCAATGGTCACACCAGAATGACTCGCCTATTTATAGTTACTTAAATTTTTCTGAGTAACCTTTCAAATAAAGTCACTTAACTAATTCTGTATCAATTGTCCAAAGAGTAATATCCAACATCATTAAATAAGTTGAAGGATAGAATTTTGTTAACCCAAGTTGCATAAACTGTCTTGGTAGTAATTACCAAGCCAACTCACAGAAATTGAGAGAGTATTTGCTTTGTAGAATCATCTAGAATGATCAGAAATAGTAATATTCAGAATTAAGTTTAAATTCAACTCAAGCCATTTCACTTTGAAACGAGCCAAAAATTGATTTATTCTTTTGCTCGTTCAGAGCTGGCGACCGTAGTTATAAGTATTTTCAGGAGGATTCGACGGTAAGTCTGCTGCTCTCGTCGTGCTGATAGGATTATCCACTGCTGCAAGCAGTGGTGATTGGATACATAAGCTCACTACCAAGTTAAGTGGGTCAGGTAGGCAGTGTTACCGTGTGAACTGTAGGGCACTGTAGGCCATGGATCGAACCCGTTCAATCATCACAGCTCTTAGGGAAATAGTCCGGTTAGGAGTGTACTAATCATTAGGTAAATACTGGCGAGTAACGGTCAAAAATGTATACGCAAGTGAATTTAGCAAGGCCCACGTAGCACCTAGTTAATGTGGTGCAATGGCGAGGGTAGGAGTGGAGTAAAAGTGAGCTGAGCTTGTGGCAGCTGTGCTGTATTCAAATATTAACAACGTGAATTCACTACTACCTCTTACCATTAGGACTGAGCTATTTACAGTTAAAATATGTAGCAGTAAGCGCAAAGGCGTGACAGCTGCAAGTCCGTATTGGTTTTATACATACGGAATAAGGAAGCGTGTCATTCCGTCAGTGGAGGGGGTTAAAACAACCGAGTCAGTTGAGAACATACCCCATTTACTGATGGAAAGATTCAGCGGTTCGGTCGCAAAGTGTTGCAGATAAACGTGCAACACCTTAAAGGTTAGACAGTGGCCAAGAGTCGTCTTCTAGAAAGACAGAGTGTGACTATGGCCTTGATCCAGGAACCCTACTTTTATAGAGGATGCGTTTCAGGCCTCGGAAGAACAGCAGGAGGTAGCTTGGTTTGTGCTAGAATTCTAAGTAGAGTAGCTTACTGGCTTACGCACCTGCATGGTTGAATTCCCAGACTTCATAGAAATTTTCACTGGGCGCTTCAGTATATCATCAGTTATCTACTGTGTTAGCAGGTCCTTTACCTCTCCATTTTCTGCGATCCATTGCTTCCTTCTTAAAGCTGCTATATGTTGTACCGTCCATCATGTCATCCAGTATCTGGAATCTCTTCCTTCCTCGCTTCCTTATCCTTTCTACATAACCTTCTAAAACTGTTTTTATCAGTCCGTCATTCTTTCTTAATGTATGCCCAATCCAATTTCTTTTTCTTCTCTTTATTACATCTATAACTGTCTTTTCTCTCCCACTGTTCTCAGTACCTCTTCATTTTTTACTCTGTCCATCCAATTTATTCTTTCTCACCTCCGCCATGTCCAGATCTCAAAAGCCTCGAGCCTTTCTCTGTCTTTCTTCCTCATAGTCCATGTTTCAGCACCATATAGAAGAACACTCCATACAAGACATTTTATGAGTCTCTTCCTGAGTTCTCTGTCCAAACCGCTGCAGAAAATTCTCATTTTCTTATAAAACGCCTCTTTTTCCATTGCTATCCTTGTTTTAATTTCTGTGGTGCACTTCCAGTCGGTGTCTGTCCTGCTTCCAAGATACTTAAAATTTTGCACCTGTTCTAGTATTTCTACATTCAGCATAATTTTTCTTTCCTTATTTCCTCCTAGTGCCAATACTTTGGTTTTATTTGTGTTAATTTTCATTCCATATTTTTTTCCGTTAGTTTCAATGGTGTCCACCAAATCCTGTAATTCTTTTTTCCTGTGGCTAGAAGGACCATGTCATCAGCAAACCTCAAACACCCTACTCTTCTTCCTCCAGTTTCTACTCTTTTGTCATCTAATGAGCATTGGTCAATCATATTTGCCAAGTAGAGGTTGAAAAGAGTAGGTGATAGACAGCATCCTTGTCTTACTCCCTTTCCTAGTCCGATGCAGTTTGTACTTTCTCCTCTCACTTTAATTGAAACTTTTTGATTAAGATATAATGAGTTTACAAGTCTTCTGGTTTTACAGTCCACTTTCTTTTCCCTCATTATAGTCGCCAGCTTGTCCCAAACCACATTGTCAGATGCCTTTTCTAGATCCATGAAGCACATATATAGTTCTCTTCCTTTTTCAATAAACCTTCCTCCCAAGATTCGTAGGAGCCCTATTGCATCTCTGGTGCCCGTATTCCGTCTAAAGCCAAACTGCTCCTCGCCAAGATTCTTCCCCATTACCTTTTCAAGTCTTTTATTAATTATTCTTAACATCACTTTGGCTGCATGTTAGATGAGGCTGACTGTCCTGTGCTCGCTGAATTTCTTGGTTCCTTGTTTTTTCGGTAAAGGAATCATTACTGTTGTCAGAAAGTCCTCAGGCCACTCACCACTGTCATATATTTTATTACATAATCTCAATATTTCTCTTATTCCATCTTGGTTCAAGTATTTTAATATTTCTCCCGGTATTTCATATGTACCTACCGCTTTGCCATTTTTCATTGCAGCTATGGCAGGCTTTGCTTCTTCTATTATGATGGTTGGCCCTTTCTCGTCATCACTTACACTGTTGTGTGATTCAAGTTCCAGAGTTTCTGGTTTGCTATTTGTGTCATATTGCTCTTTTAGATATTCTTCCCATCTCTGGAGGACATCATCAAGATCTTTGTACACTACCTCTTCGTCTTTACTCAAAATTTCCAAAGTAGCACTTCCTGCTCTGTTTTGTTCCCATGTCATAGTCTTTACTCTGTTGTACAGTAAGTCCTATCTTCCCTTCCTGTCCAGTTCTTCAATTTCATCACATTCCTTTTTTAGCTATTTTTTCCTAGCCTGCTCTGATTCTCTTCGCAGTTCATTATTTATCCTTCGGTATATCTTTCTTGCATCTCCAATGCTCTTGTTTTTCAATTTTCTTCTCTCCTCCATCTTGGAAATCATTTCTTGTGTGACCCATGGTTTTCTGACGTTTTCCCTTTTACATATCCTATATTTTGCTGCCCTGCTTTAATGATTCCTTCTTTCAGCATATGCCAGTACTCGCTGGCATTATCAGGTGGTTCTTTGTCTCGTAATTTGTTGAGAAATTCCCGAGACAGATTTCTGTAATTTGTTCTTTGTTGGATTTATCTTCTCTAGATCCCATATTTCACCCTGGTCGCCTTCTTCAGTTTTTTTCATTCTTATTTCTATTTCTGCCATAAGGAAGTTGTGGTCACTATTAATATCTGCACCTTGTAATGTGTGCACCTTCTTGATTCCATTCCTGTATCTTTCTTCTACCAGTATAAAATCGATTTGGTTTCTGTATTTATCCCCTGGTGATTTCCAAGTGTAGAGCCTCCTCTTGTGGTTCTTGAACCATGTGTTTGCCGCTATCAGCTACCTTTCCCTGCAGAAGTCAATTAGCCATTCACCTCTATCATTTCTCTTTCCAAGACCATGACTGCCTACTATGTTTCCCTCTTTCCCTTTTCCCACAATGGCGTTCCAGTCTCCCATTACTATTTTGCAGCATTTTTTATTTTCGTCCATTATTCTCTCTATTACATTGTACGTTTCCTTTACAATTTGGTCATCATGTTCTGAAGTTGGCATATACGCCTGGACAATCAGAAAATCTTTTTGTGATCCTTTCATCCTTACACCAATAACCCAGTCATTTTCATACTCTACATAATCCACAAATTTAGCCAATTCCTTTGTCATAAGCATTCCTACCCCATTCATTCCTTTTACTTCTCCTCCTGTGTAGCAGAACACATATTCATCTGACTGCAACTCTCCATGTCCATTCCATCTTACCTCAGCAACTCCTACGAGGTCCATATGATTCTTTTCCATCTCTCTTTTAAGGTTTTTTAGTTTTCTTGTTTGTAGCAGAGTTCTGAAATTCCAGGTACCAATTCCCGTTTTGATTTTTTTGCCTCCTTTCAAGTTGTCTTCCCCGGAGATCCGAATGGGAGACTATTTTACCTCTGGACACTGATTTAACATGAGAGGAAGACATTTTTGTGCATAATATGGAGACTGCTTTAATCAGGGAAGATAATCTGCGGTGGTATTCCGTTGCCTTCCGCAGTTCTGGAGGCCGCCCCTAACATGAGATACAGAGGCCTTTTACAGCCGCCCGCTCCGGGTCAGACGCTGCATGAGAAGTATAGGTTGGAAAATGAAAGACCCCTAGCCCTCGAAACCTAATAGCGTCAGGGTCGGAAAAGAACAAGAGCTGGCCGAGGGTGGCCAGAGAGGAAAGATAAAAGTGAGGAGCCTGGCATAAGTTAGTGGAAGCAATGCCAGGACTCAGCTCGGGGCCCCGTGGTCGCCAGCCTCGTAATCACTAGGTGTGACTCCCTGATATCTGGATGAGACCAGTAAACTCTCTGAAATTACGTCATTTTATTATTATAAGTACTTGCACCTGGGTTTCAGGCTTGATCCCCCATTTACGAGGTGCTATTCCAGAACATTGGGAGCCTCGGCAATTCTTTCATGTGTAAGGGCGAATTCTAAGTAGACTGGGTCGGCAGTGAGAATTAGGATAGCGGAGGGTGGCATGCCAGGCTAATGAGTGCAGTTCTACGAACCGCTGTACCTGCCTTGGTACAAACTTTCACTCGCCGCTTCAGACAATATACATAAGAACATATCTGTACCAGACCAGTAAAGTCTCTAATATTGTGTAATTTCAATGCCACAACATATATTTACGCTAATAATGGAATTTCATTCAAGCCGATGGAAGATTACTGTTCCAGGGACTTACATGACTAGCAGCAAGAAACTACACGACGAAGGAGGCAAGGAGGGGGGGGGGGGACTTTATTAGCCTCAGCGTACCTTTCTTATGAGCACAGTACTCCTTCCTCACAGCAGAATAAACAACAACTGTTGGTTGTGATGCCAATCTCCTTAGGCTGGTGTGGGAAAGCAGCGGCACCAACAGCATAGGTGAGCACCTATTTGAATTTCTGCTAGGGATTGATTGAACAGGCGTAGGAAATCTATCTTCAGGAGCAGAAGATGGGAAGAAGAAGGATTTGACGTAACTTACGAAATCCACTCTAATGGGTAGTTACGTCAAACTGTTGGATGTGGCGATGGAGCCATCGAAATCTGACTACATATATATTAAATTTGAGGTTGAAACATATGTTAAACGGACCATGACCTATAGGAATTCGAGGAATACAGACTAGGACTCATTTAGGGAAGAACTGAAGTCAGAACTTCGATAAGGAATCCAGTAGATTTCGAGGAAATAGTAGATGCATTGGCATCTGCACTTACGCCCTGATTTTCATAAAATAGCCCAATCACCAGGATGTGTACAAACAGAAATGTATCTTGGTGGAACAACAATCAGAAAGTTCAGGAGAAAATGTTCAAATGTGTGTGAATTCCTAAGGGACCAAACTGCTGAGGTCATCGGTTCCTAGACTTATACACTAGTTAAACTAACTTAAACTAACTTATGCGCAGAACAGCACACACACACATGCCTGAGGGAGGACTCGAACCTCCGGTGGAGGGGCCGCGCAATCTATGACACAGCGCCTAAAACGGGGCGGCCACTCCGCGTGGCTCCAAGCACAAGGGAAACAGGTATAAAGACTATTCAAAAAAGATACTAAAATGTGCAGAATATCAGGAGGCCCTTGCGATCAAGCAGGCGAAAGTATCATCCTAGAAGGTAATATGTAAGGAAGTGTGAGATACAGATACTTGCGCTAGGCTTCATTCAATCCTCACCAGAATAGCAACTAATCCCGGACGTATTCTAAGAAAAGAAGATGGGAGGGGGGGGGGGTACACAAGGACAGCGAGTGAGACACTGGACGTGTTCCTAAAGACTCACTCCCCTCAATGCACTCTTGCAGATAACCCTGACCAAGAGTCAGTCCCTGATAGATACAGGGTGTTTCAAAAATGACCGGTATATTTGAAACGGCAATAAAAACTAAACGAGCAGCGATAGAAATACACCGTTTGTTGCAATATGCTTGGGACAACAGTACATTTTCAGGCAGACAAACTTTCGAAATTACAGTAGTTACAATTTTCAACAACAGATGGCGCTGCAAGTGATGTGAAAGATATAGAAGACAACGCAGTCTGTGGGTGCGCCATTCTGTACGTCGTCTTTCTGCTGTAAGCGTGTGCTGTTCACAACGTGCTAGTGTGCTGTAGACAACATGGTTTATTCCTTAGAACAGAGGATTTTTCTGGTGTTGGAATTCCACCGCCTAGAACACAGTGTTGTTGCAACAAGACGAAGTTTTCAACGGAGGTTTAATGTAACCAAAGGACCGAAAAGCGATACAATAAAGGATCTGTTTGAAAAATTTCAACGGACTGGGAACGTGACGGATGAACGTGCTGGAAAGGTAGGGCGACCGCATACGCCAACCACAGAGGGCAACGCGCAGCTAGTGCAGCAGGTGATCCAACAGCGGCCTCGGGTTTCCGTTCGCCGTGTTGCAGCTGCGGTCCAAATGTGTTGTAAGTTCCCGAACCTCTCGTCGACCTCTGTTCATCAGCTGAGTATTCTGACACTGGCCTCTCAATATATATATTCTTTACGGTCGTTTCTTGTTAACAACATTAGCTCATTCCCAAGAATTGGCAGCGTTCACTCAGTTAATACTACGTAGAAATCCAATCCGAATTTGGATAGCACTTCCTGATGCTTGTGCAGAAAGGTGTGCAGCATACTGCTTCATCCATTTTCAGTAAGCTAGCACAAGAATTCAAAAACTTATCAGTAACCCACAAGCTTTCAAATGGAAACTGAAGAGTTTTCTCGTGCGTCACTCCTTTTATTCTGTTATTACTTTTATGCTGTAATTTCATGTACTGACATGTTCCATGACCGTGAATATTTAATCCTCAATGTGGTCCTACGGAACTAGACATGTAAACTAAGACCAAAAACAAAAACAAAAAAAATAGTGCGACTCGGAGTCTCAGGGTAGCTTCTGTTCTGGCTCGGGGCCATGCTGGTAGACATCTGGACTATCCATCAGTGCTGGCTGCTACGCTGACTTCAGTGCTGGATGCTGGAGTTCATTATCCGCAGCTGTAGATGTCTGATCTTCTGTGAGACAGAAAGTGTAAGATCGACACTACAACATTCTAAAACACAAGATGTTACCATACCATAACCACAGAACCGAGTGTAAACGGAACGACCGTCATCGATCATACAAATCGAGTGCTCTAAGCCAGTGAGTGACGGCGTATTTATGACGTCAAGGTGAGGCTCCGCTGTACATCATTCTTAATCACCGAATCGATTTTGCTCTTCTCGAGTTGTCAGCAGTTTCCATTCCGCTACATTTCCTTAACGAATTTGTTAGTGTCTTTACTGCTCATTTAAACTCCTGCATACCACCACGGGAGTAACGAAGGCAGTTCCATCTGTGCTCTTCTATGTTCTATTGAGCTCGCTCAGTCTCACACAAGAGTGTCGAGGTTGCTGTCTTTCTGATATTATAACGATGTTGAAAAATTTACGCCTCGAAGCTGGCAGCTACTTCAGCTACGGACACTGAAACTTAGAAAATTTTACTCTCTCTTTCGTTACCAATTTGTCGAGTAATATAATGAACAAAAAAAGAGGAGAATTCCGTGTTCATGTTATTAACTTTCAGGGATGATGGATAAGAATAAATGTATCAATTTGAGGTAAGGAACCCTGGTCCGGATACGACCGTGCCGGAAATTAGAAGAGAAAATCTTTCTGATACCGCTGACAGTGGAATACATATACCCGTACTTTGTGCCAAGACTGTAATGTAGGCAATCTCGTCGAGCGTCAATGTAGATGGCGTACTGTGTACTGACATGAGCAGTCTTGATGTATTACATGTGTACTGTAGTAGCATACTTTGTGGCGAGTATTACCAGCAATCCAACTACAAAAAAATGGTTCAAATGGCTCTGAGCACTATGGGACTTAACAACTATGGTCATCAGTTCCCTAGAACTACTTAAACCTAACTAACCTAAGGACAGCACACAACACCCAGTCATCACGAGGCAGAGAAAATCCCTGGCCCCGTCGGGAATCGAACCCGGGAACCCGGGCGTGGGAAGCGAGAACGCTACCGGACGACCACGAGCTGCGGACGAATACAACTACACCCCAACCATATACACAAACTGCATTTTTTAATTCCTGCTGAGTTCGTACCTCGTGTTGTGCTCAGCGAATGGTTCTTGCAGTACCTTACAGCCGATAGACACTTTTATGGTATATACTTTTCATAGATGAAGCCTTTTCACCACGGACGAAGTGCTAAATAGTCACAACAGTCATGTTTGGACCGACGAGAATCCTCACGCTACGGTTTTGAAGAGATATCAAAACAGATTTTCAGTATACTTTTGGACATACATAGTTAATTATTGCGTACTAGGCATGTTTCTTCTTCCTCCACGCTTAAATGCACCAGTGTACACAGTGTTTATCTGAGGTATACTACCCTGTTTCCTGGACATACCCCACTCGCTGTTCGTAAACGGATGGGGTTCCAACAGGATGGAGTGCCTCCTAGCTTTAGGGTGAGGGTTCGTGAACATCTCGATCAGACATTCCCTGAAAATTGCACATGCCGAGGAGGTGCCGTTTCTTGCTCACACGTTCAACTGTTCCCATCCAACAAGATTTCTTCTTGTGGGTCCATGTGAAAAATCTTGTATACGAGGCGCACATTGAAACTGACGAGCATCGCCTAGCAGGAATTCACGCTGCCTGCGACACCGTTCAAACGAAACCGCGGATATAAGAACGGGTACGTCAAAACATTGTGTGACGATAGTTCAAATGGCTCTGAGCACTATGGGACTTATCATCTATGGTCATCAGTCCCCTAGAACTTAGAACTACTTAAACCTAACTAACCTAAGGACAGCACACAACACCCAGTCATCACGAGGCAGAGAAAATCCCTGGCCCCGTCGGGAATCGAACCCGGGAACCCGGGCGTGGGAAGCGAGAACGCTACCGGACGACCACGAGCTGCGGACGAATACAACTACACCCCAACCATATACACAAACTGCATTTTTTAATTCCTGCTGAGTTCGTACCTCGTGTTGTGCTCAGCGAATGGTTCTTGCAGTACCTTACAGCCGATAGACACTTTTATGGTATATACTTTTCATAGATGAAGCCTTTTCACCACGGACGAAGTGCTAAATAGTCACAACAGTCATGTTTGGACCGACGAGAATCCTCACGCTACGGTTTTGAAGAGATATCAAAACAGATTTTCAGTATACTTTTGGACATACATAGTTAATTATTGCGTACTAGGCATGTTTCTTCTTCCTCCACGCTTAAATGCACCAGTGTACACAGTGTTTATCTGAGGTATACTACCCTGTTTCCTGGACATACCCCACTCGCTGTTCGTAAACGGATGGGGTTCCAACAGGATGGTGAGCCTCCTAGCTTTAGGGTGAGGGTTCGTGAACATCTCGATCAGACATTCCCTGAAAATTGCACATGCCGAGGAGGTGCCGTTTCTTGCTCACACGTTCAACTGTTCCCATCCAACAAGATTTCTTCTTGTGGGTCCATGTGAAAAATCTTGTATACGAGGCGCACATTGAAACTGACGAGCATCGCCTAGCAGGAATTCACGCTGCCTGCGACACCGTTCAAACGAAACCGCGGATATAAGAACGGGTACGTCAAAACATTGTGTGACGATAGTTCAAATGGCTCTGAGCACTATGGGACTTATCATCTATGGTCATCAGTCCCCTAGAACTTAGAACTACTTAAACCTAACTAACCTAAGGACAGCACACAACACCCAGTCATCACGAGGCAGAGAAAATCCCTGGCCCCGTCGGGAATCGAACCCGGGAACCCGGGCGTGGGAAGCGAGAACGCTACCGGACGACCACGAGCTGCGGACGAATACAACTACACCCCAACCATATACACAAACTGCATTTTTTAATTCCTGCTGAGTTCGTACCTCGTGTTGTGCTCAGCGAATGGTTCTTGCAGTACCTTACAGCCGATAGACACTTTTATGGTATATACTTTTCATAGATGAAGCCTTTTCACCACGGACGAAGTGCTAAATAGTCACAACAGTCATGTTTGGACCGACGAGAATCCTCACGCTACGGTTTTGAAGAGATATCAAAACAGATTTTCAGTATACTTTTGGACATACATAGTTAATTATTGCGTACTAGGCATGTTTCTTCTTCCTCCACGCTTAAATGCACCAGTGTACACAGTGTTTATCTGAGGTATACTACCCTGTTTCCTGGACATACCCCACTCGCTGTTCGTAAACGGATGGGGTTCCAACAGGATGGTGAGCCTCCTAGCTTTAGGGTGAGGGTTCGTGAACATCTCGATCAGACATTCCCTGAAAATTGCACATGCCGAGGAGGTGCCGTTTCTTGCTCACACGTTCAACTGTTCCCATCCAACAAGATTTCTTCTTGTGGGTCCATGTGAAAAATCTTGTATACGAGGCGCACATTGAAACTGACGAGCATCGCCTAGCAGGAATTCACGCTGCCTGCGACACCGTTCAAACGAAACCGCGGATATAAGAACGGGTACGTCAAAACATTGTGTGACGATAGTTCAAATGGCTCTGAGCACTATGGGACTTATCATCTATGGTCATCAGTCCCCTAGAACTTAGAACTACTTAAACCTAACTAACCTAAGGACAGCACACAACACCCAGTCATCACGAGGCAGAGAAAATCCCTGACCCCGCTGGGAATCGAACCCGGGAACCCGCGCGCGGGAAGCGAGAACGCTACCGCACGACCACGACCTGCGGACTGTGTGACGATGCATGTCTGCATTGGCTCCTGGGGCCCTCATTTTGAAGTACTGTAGTAAATGTAGCAGCTTGTGAGACTTGTACGGGTAATTGGATTACATTGTTTCTCTACTTAAACTCAGGATTTGTGGCCTCTCTGACATCAAGTTACGTGAGTCGTTACTAGTCCATCAACTGGGGAAATTATGTGAGGGTATTGAGGAGTATTCATTGGGAATTTTGTACGTCATGATCATGGTTTTGAAGTTGGGGCTCTTAGTTTGAAAGCATAGAGAGACTAAGGTGGAACCTGAGGATACTTTCGCTAATACCTTTCGAGTCGGTCTCTTCCAGACTAGGGTGTCTTATCTCAAATTGATACATTTACCTTTCTCCACCATTACTGAAACCTTGTAACATGATTGTGCAATCACACCCTGCATATCTACATGAAACTACTATGGCATCACAGTTGCGAAGGCAAAATTTTACATATTCATCATCGTATTCTGTGTTAATCTTTACAGGACTGGGCTTCCAGATTGCTCCGACTGACATTACACATACCATTCCAGGAATATATACTTTTGGTTCTTTCTCTCTTCGTCGCTAAGATGGTTTTACGTTTCGCAACTTTTTTCCTCCATCTTCGTAAATGTTATGTGCAAATTGATCTATTTGCTGCGATCTGGTTTGGTATTTAGTTTTATGGTGACCATTATATCCACCTGAATGCAGCTTTCACTTCAGCATTTAATTCTTCCTTTTTGTTAATATTAGGAAACTAACTGAAAGGCATAATATCTTTAAGTAATAAAAATAGTCAGCCACAGGAGGTTTAAGGTGTTTAGTAGTAGACAGGCAAATAAAAAATAAATATAAACGGGCGACTCACCTTCAAAACCTGCGTTTCTAGAAAATACGCAAATGCAACTACATTTTTCGAGTACTACGGATCGAGTCTAGTTCGACATACCCAAGTTTCGTTTCTTAGCTTGAATTAGATTCATCTCAGCTTTTTAAATTGTCTTGTTTTCAGAACTTGTCTGTCGCTGTCTTACAAAACGTAAGTGTTATAATATCTGCCAAGGCAGTAAACGATGTATATAATTGTGTTGGATATAGTTTGACACTGTTTACTTTATATGATCCAGAGAGGCATGGCAGACCAATTAAACTTCCATAGACGGCACATGTGAGCCTAGTAACTGCTGATTTTAGACTAGATTACTCATTTCATTACGCAGAAATATCTAATACTTTCCAACATTTCTTAAAATAAAAAAGTGAGAGCACGATGAGACGGTGAGCTGTATTCTAATGCAGTCTAATTAATGCACAGACCCCTGTAGCAAAAGGGGACAGAAAGAGGACAGCTTTCACTACTCCATCTGGATTGTTCTGTCTCAACCTTATGCCCTTTGGGCTGAGAAATCCCAAGCAATGCTGTAAAACGTTTATCCACCAGGTGCTAACAGGCCAGCCTTTTTTATTCTGCTATGTGGATGAAATTCACGTTTTATCGGCTACCCCTGAAGAATATGAGACAAATCTACGAACGCTGCAGTGATGTCCAGAGACTTAAGGATTTTGGGGTGGTGATCAACGAAGACAAATGTCTTTTTGGTAAAGGTAGCGTATAGTTTCAGGGTTTCACCATTTCGTTAGAAGGTCAGTCTCCACACCCTGGCAGGGTACAAACTATTCATGAATTTCCTGTTCCTACATCCTTCAACAAATTACAACAATTTTTGGGAAGAGTAAAATTTTACCGCCACTATCTTCAACTTCAAGACAAGATCTCTCATTGATAAATCACCCACCGCGATAGAAATGGGCATATTTTACTTCGGTGGTATACAGGCTACTAAGATTGCCACTAAGCCAACAGGAAGTAGAAAAGGAGCTAAGTATTTTAAAACAAATGGCCGTAGCGAACGGATATACGTGTAAGCAGGCGATGAATATTTATAAGAAGATAAAGAAGAGGCAAATGAAACAAATAGAAGGAAGTCAATTCGCAGTTAAGAGGAACAACAAGAAAAAATATGTGGCTCTCACTTACAGTGGAAAAATTACAGATAATATTGAAAGATGCATTTGTAACGTCGACGTTAAAATCGGGTTACGAACAAATAACACGCTAAAATTAAAGCTCCGGCACAAAATACGTAATAGTAGGAATAAATTTCAGGATTCAGGTGTATGTAAGATCAAAGGTGATGACTGCTGTAAACAATATATAGGGCAGACTGGTAGGAACTTTGAGACCAGATTCAGGGAGCACACCTACTCTCAAAACAAAACAGCGTTTGGTTCGCATATGGCTGCCTCAAACCACTCAGTCACGAACATTGAACAAAATTTAGACATCCTGCATAGAGCTCATACGGGACGATTTCTTAACATTTTGGAAGAAACTGAAATATACATCCACAAAAAGAAAGATCCTGATTTAATCTTCAACAAGCAAAGCGAGTTCTATCACAACGTCTGTTTTAGTATTTATGACGACTTACTAAGATGACAACTGTTGCGTGTGGAGGTCCGGGCCGAGGGATGAGAGATGGTGCGCGGTGGAGAAGCCGGAAGACGCGTGCAGCGCCTGGCGTCGTTTACGGGGCCCTCCTGCGCGGCCCTCTTGCCCGCGGCGATGGACGTCGGACAACTGAGCGGATCGCGGCACAACACCGAAATGGCGGGAACCACGGAAGCAGACCATGGAGGAAAACAAGTCCACACCAGCACCATAGATACATAAATCACCCTAAGTTTTAGATCGTATAAAAATGATAATTTTACTGTGTTTTCTTTTTTTAAATTTTGATAAGTAAAGATTTTAACTTTGACATCTACAGATTTTAATTGAGTATTTTTGGAGATAAAAGTTAATCACAAAAATCTACTGAATACAGAATGTGCATATGTAATGTAACAAACGTACCAGACGCCACCTGTCGGTAATAGTGTTATAATTAATTTAAATGACGTGCATTCTGCCAACCAATTTTATGTGACGCAGCATGTGAAAATTGCTGGATTTGGACGGGTTACTCCTGTAACCGAAATATCAGGTACGTTTTGGTACATTTGATGTCGATTAGATAGGATGAAAATGATTTGCATTCGTGAAATAGTAAATTAGTATCATTATCGTTACAGATCTGAAGATGGTTCTAAATGAACCGAAACCGGTCATATGAATAAACGTTTTGCAATCAAGAAGGATATAAGTAACATTGTAAAATCACTGATTGCGGCTATCCTATCAGACATTATGTATGTTTTTGGCAAAACATTTGTGGTATGCACAATTTGGTGATTGATTAATTATCATTTAATTATCATTTAGTTGTGTCAGTGTGAAAACAGTCATCTGGGCACGGATAGTGCAAGACCAAGAAAAGGACGCTAAGTCATCACATCATTAGCACTATTCCGAACGAAAATGAATGAAATGAATGAATGAATGAATGAAAACGGAAATGCATAGTAAAGAAAAAGAAAAATTACATTTTATTGTTTGGCAAATGTCAAGTTACAGATTATGTAGCAGACTCACAGCTACCAACATAAACTTTTAATAGCTTCATGTAATGTATGTAAACAAATGCACACATCCACCCTTTTTTCTAATAAGCTATAAAACCAGAACCATAGACATAATGTAATAGATGACATATACTGAAGATACAAGCCGGCCACGGTGGCCGAGCGGATCTCGGCGCTTCAGTCTGGAACCGCGCGGCTACTACGGTCGCAGGTTCGAATCCTGCCTCGGGCAAGGATGTGTGTGATGTCCTTAGGTTGGTTAGGTTTAAGTAGTTCTACGTTCTAGGGGACTGATGACCTCAGCTGTTAAGTCTCATAGTGCTCAGAGCCATTTGAAGATCCAAAGAAACTGGTACACCTGCCTCATATCGTGTAGGACCCCCACGAGCACGCATAAGTGCCGCAACTCTGCGTGCATTGGAATTGACTAATGTCTCAATTAGTGCCGGACGGAATTGACACCATGAATCCTGCAGAGATGTCCATAAATCCATAAGAGTGCGAGTGGGTGGATAACCTCTTCCGAACACCACGTTGCAAGGGGTGACCAGCGGAAGTGTTTAAACTCAGAATAGTGTTCCTGAAGGCACTTTGTAGAAATTCTGGACGTGTGGGGCGTTGCAGTTTCCTGTTGGAATTGCCCATGTCCGTCGAAACGCACCATGTACGTGAACGGATGCAAGTGCTCAGAGAGGATGCTTACGTACATGGCACCTGTCAGAGTCGTATCTAGACGTATCAGGTGTCCCATATCACTCCAATACCCGCACACGTCCATTCACATACAGTTTAAACGAGACTCCTTCGACGAGGCAATATGTCTCTAATCTTCAACAGTCCAATGTCGATGTTGACGGGCCCAGGCGAGACGCAAGGCTTTGTGTCGTGCAGTCATCAAGGGTACACGAGTGAGCCTTCGGCTCCGAAAGCCCATATCGATGATGTTTCGTTGAATGGTTCCCACGCTGACACTTATTGATGGCCCAGCACTGAAACCTGTAGCAATTGGCAGAATGGCTGCATTTCTGTCACGTTGAACGATTCTATTCTGTCGTTGTTGATCCCGTTCTTGCAGGATCTTTTTCCGGCCACAACGATGTAGGAGATCTGATGTTTCACAAGATTCCTGATATTCACGGTACACTCGTAAAATTGTCGTATGGGAAAATCACCACTTCATCGCTCTCTCGGAGATGCTGCTCCCATCGCTCGTGCGTCGACAATAACACCACATTAAAACTCACTAAAATCTTGATAATCTACCATTGCAGCAACAGTAACCGATCTAACAACTGCGCAGGACACTTGTTGTCTTATGTAGGTGCAGTCGACCGCTGCGCCGCATTCTGCCTGTTTACATATCTCTGCATTTGAATACGGATAGCTACATCAGTTCCTATGGCGCTTCATTGTTCAATGGATCAGCCCAGTAACACACATCTCAACTGTGAACTGTATATAAACCATGTATAATACTTGAAAACAATCATTTCATTCACAAATGTAAATTTTTTGTACCAAATGTTTTCTCTGAAAGTTAATATGTAATACAAATTTTACAGAAATGAAATAAATTAACCCAACAAAGAGAGCACAAAAAGTGCTGAAACATGTCTAGGTAAAACAAGACTCCACAGGTGTCTTCCACAAGGCGGAATTCCTCATCCAGTTTTCTTAGCAAGCACGGAAATAAAAAATATCTGCTACACCACGAGCTGGCAGTTTTAAAATACCGCGTTGGTGCTTCGGTACTTACACGTAGACTTTGTGAGATTGCTGGCAGAGACGGAGGGCTATAGATATCTTCTCTCCATGGTCGACAGTGTTTCACGCTGGGTAGAAGCTGTCTCGCTAACCGACATCACATTGGATTCCACAGCTAAGGCATTTATCACGGATTGGATTTCTCTTATCTGTTGTCCGGATACTAACGCTATTGACCAGTGAAGCCAATTTTGAGTAAGCACTTTTTACAGCCATTTGTAACCTGTATGGGATCTCTCTCCATCGTACAACAGCATACCACCCTTAAAGCAATGGCTTAACAGAGATGAAGACGGTCATGGAGGCACTTGGATCGAAGCTCTCCTGTGGGTAACCTTGGTAAACAAGCAGCGAGTAAAAAAGATCTACAAGCCTCGTTGGCAGAGATTATGGTGAGACTCTAACGCTGCCAGCCGCATTTTTACTACCAGCATGGACCCTCCGGATCTTCTGACAGTGATGCAATGTCATGAACCATACACACAGTTCGCTTGTACCGCCTCCAGCGGCTCATACTTTACTCAAATCGTTCGTACATCAATTCCACACACGTCACGCTCCATGCCGATACTGAGCGAAGGACATTACAATCCCCATACAACGGCCAGCTCCGCGGCCAAAGGGGGTAACCCATACCTTTGATACAGATATCAACGGAAACACCACAACGATCTCAATCGATAGACTAATGCAAGCATGGACACTTATCACTAAAGATGACACAAGTACCCTACAGAATTACGATGACCCAGACGTCTCTCGCCATCGTACAATGGCATACCACCCTCAATGCAATGGCTTAACAGAGAGATGGCACTGCGTAATGAGGATGGTCATGAAGGCATTTGGATCGAAGCTCTCGTGTGGGTAACATTGATAAACAAGCAGTGTGTAAAGAGAAACAATGACGATCAACGTACAAGGGTTTCATTCAGATGAAATTAAGGTCAAGTTGGACGACGACGACGTATGCATTGAAGCGAAACAGCCGCTCTGGAGATCACGACAAAGACGATTGGCACGAGTCATATCCGGAACTTCCACGTTCCACCGATGGTAGATTTCGCAGCGGTGCCTTCCCACTTCTTGCTCATGGGTGAACTAATAATCAGTCTGCCTGCTACCACTACAAACAACGCCATTATACTAGACATGCATACCGACCACTCCACAACAATGTACAATTTAACCCAGATGTCAGCAATCTAAGAGCCGAAGCCAACGACGCCCCCTTCTGCTATGGTCTAACAATACGTCATCTCCATGATTCGCGCCGTAACAGATGTATGTTATCACCACGCTCCAACAAACACCGTCAATCAACGTATCACACACCTCACGGACGACGACCTTTACCACACTCTCTGTTCCTGTGCACACTCCGGCAGGGTGGGACGGGAGGCGTGGAAGGGGGGCGGGGGTGGGCTGGTGCTCTGCGGGCACATTAGGACATCCATACAGTAGAAGTCCGATAGTCCCGCACGTTTGACACCGAGATCGTTGTTGCTTGGCATGAAAGTTATTTCTAATGCTACGTAAATAAATAAATTCAGAGGCATTATAATTAGCATTACATTCAGCAGCAGTGATGAATTTATTCAGGGACGCTGCTGCTTCTGCTCAGGTGATTCTTTCCTTTCCTTCCGTTTCTTCATCTGAGTGTCTCTCTTCAAGACTAAATATGTGTTGAGGGCTCAATACACTTTACATAATGGCCGCATCGGTAGGCTAGTGGTCTATAGGTTCATTGTTATTCACTTGCATCCTCTCTGCAAATTCCTCTTCAGATACGTATTCCAGACAATAGTTGTTGGTCACACTTCTTACAACATCCAAAACTTCGCACACTGATTCGAGATGTTGTTCCTTCTCAACAGTCTGTGGTGTTGAATTAAATGTAGGATCTGCACTTGGCCAAAATTTTCTCAGACACCGTTGTAAAGTAACTTTCTGTACTTGAGCCAAAAACAGTGCGAATTTCACTGAAGGCGTAATGTACATTAACCTTTTTTTTAAAGTCAGTTACATTACACTCAGCGTTAAACAGGTCGTGAACGAAAGAACCCCTTCATCCATTAGTTGAATCAGCGGCGTAACTTTAGGTTTTAGGAGTGTAACAAGCATTAAATTTGTAGAGCTGCCGCAAGTCACATGTAACTTTTTCCAGAAAATAGCTCAGCTACTGGCGAATGTGCTTTACAGTTGTCCGAAAGAAGGAGGTCTTCCTGTCTTCTGGTAGAGCACGGTTTTTCAGGCTTTCTCTGATTTGTGGCACAAAATTATGAAAAAAACAATTTTAAAATGAGTGGCGGTCTCCCACGCGTTTGAATGGCAGTCATAACAAACAGGCAAATTCGCAACATTCTTAAGTGTACGAGGTTTTAGAAATTTATCAATCGTAAAAGGAGTTATTCGATCTCTTCCAGATGCATTAGCACTTAGAAAAACAGTAAATCATTGTTTTAATCTCTAGCCGCCTTTTGGCCTCCCCCAGATGTTGGCAAGCAACGCTGTAGTAGATCCGGTTCATCGGAATTTTTAATATGATCAGCTGTTGCATTATTATCTGCGATTCTGAGCCAGTCATCAGCAGAATTGCATTCACTTTCTGCAACACCAAAATCTTCTCCAAATTTATTTGCCTTTTCCATTACCATAGGCCTCGTTACTGGCTTTCCTTTGGAGCACACTTGACTGAACAAAACGCTATTTAATCGTTCCAGTACTCGTTCTTTTTAAGTTCGTCTGGGAACCAATTTTTCAGTTTTTACCGACTGGGAAAGAAATTTCATTAATCCATCTTTTGGTTTTTTTATGTCGTTAAGTGTTGACGAGCCATTTTTAAATTAATTCATAAAAATGTTTCTATTCTCACCTTTCTTTTGGCGTTCGATAATTTCTAGTTTCTGCTTGATGGTCAGAGCTACGTGCTCCAGTCTCTCTCATTTTTTTGAACTTGAAGAATGTTCCGGTTTCGGGAACATTATCACTGTCAAAATATCACTAAAACTCTGACAGGTTAGTGTGATACTTAAGTTCATTGTTGTAATAAGCATCCTAGTTCGCAAGAAAAGATGGCTAAAACGTCTCTCAATCTCAATGAATTGAATCTGTGTGTACTGGCAGCCGCGATCTGGCGAATGAAGTATGAATACACCTCCGAGTAATTCCGAAATTGGGATGGTGCCGGACCATCGGGTGTTCCGGACTGTTGGATGCCGGACTAATGGAAGTCTACTGTACAAAGAGAATCGCTGACCGGGTCAGCGGATTGGGGATGGGAAACCTCTGCGACGAAGACGTCAGTTCGGACCGAGCGATCGTGATGGTAGTCACCTCGTGTATTCTCCTGTGCCGAATAGACGTTTATGTCGGATTAACGTTGTTTGTATATTATTCACACGTCACCTGCTACAATATGGAGTTGGACTTCCAGAATCCAAATGATCTATGGGACGCCTTAGTACTTCGTAATAAAGAATCCAGGATTTTCTAAAAATAATAGCCAACACTTGCCTTTTGAATATAAATCAGCTTGTAGTCTTCAGACAACACTTTCCATACATAAACCTGAACAAATTCTGGCTTTCATTGTGCAGTATTAATGACTCACTCAGATTTCCTTGAGATCAAAATTTCTGCAACGACGGTTTACAACAATGCCTTGATTTTACGAAGACTTTCTCTCTAACAAATCGATTCAATACTCCGACGTCTCGGACGAAAGTGTCCACTTCATTCCAGCAAGCTACTAACGTTGGTAATACAGAGAGTGCCGCCGAAAGTCTAAGAACGCTGAGCAGGCGTTTCTCTTTGATTGTTAGCTAGCTAAAAGCTCAATGACCTACAGCTATAACGAAAACTTTAACACCTCTGTTTTAAGCAGATTTTTGCCTCGCTACGGGAGAATTTAGGACTTTTTAATTTCAAGATGACAAAAAAATTTTAAAAGTCAGTCTTATTTCTTAAACTCTTCACTCGGTCAGGCAAATTACCTGTATCAGCGACTGGTAATTCAGTTTTCTTTATGTAAGCTTCATAAGTTTATGCTGCAACTGAATTACACTGTATTTATTAACATAACTAGCAATTAATACTGATAATTTTTCTCCAATGTAATTAATAACTCTAACCAAGTAATGTGCAGGGGTTCAGTAGCTTTCATATCCAGTTTCTGAATATCTCTTCATAATTTTTTATAGTTCTCTCTGTCCTGTCATCCAGCGTCAACTATTTCTTGTTCCTCCTCTTTCCTTCAACATTCTTTTCCAACTTCATATACACATAGTTCGTGAGCTCCGCTTCCTTCTGCAAGGTTTCCACCAAATAATTGATTCTAGGGTGAGCATTTCCTGTAGTAAGATTTATTTTGTCTTGCCAACCTCCAATAGCATTCGTTTCTCGAAGGCTTTATTCGTAGCAGTTGCACACTGCAATGGGAACGTCCTCATTCTGTAGCGAGATATCCACAAAATAGTCAAAAAACTGAAATCTAGTCGTTAGTTACCAGGAGCTTGGACGTGAATCTCAAACTATCAGTTATTTACATACTCTGGTTTTAAAAATGACAGCGCAGCACACATACTGACAGCATATCTTCGTTCTGTCTTTCTTCTTAGGGAGTAGGGCAAATACAACAGGAAGAACGTTTGTTTCGTCACTCGGGCCTCTTCAGTCAGCATGAATGGTGTAGATTTTTGTAAACCGCCTGCATCATCTCTTAAATTTTCCATCGATAAAAAAAGAATGAAATTGGAAGACATTTCCAAGTTTTCTTTTTCTTTGCTTCCATCAAGAATAACCATCCCTTCCTCTAATCTGTCGTCTTCTAAAAGAAACAACGGCAGTTTTTGGGCTCTTGTTGGTTCCCACGCGCTTAACTGTGCTGACAACGGTAGGTGCCCTTCATATTATCGTAGTGAAATCATACCCTTCCATTTCATCCACGTATATCTCGGATAACGTGCAACACTTTATCAGCGTTGAATTATGTGTCTGTATTAACAATGCGAGAGCGACCTCTCAGGTCACTTGAGAGCCCACACGTATTTGTGCGGATTCATCAGGTAGGTGCGACCACTCTAGGCAACTAGCTATTTGTATCTTAAATCTTACCACTTATAGCCGCTACCACCCTGCGCATTGTTACGTAGCGTGTCCGAAAATCTCAGCTGTCTATAATCTCCGAGTCTGTAATTTCCGCGTCCGCATGTTTCCGGGCACCGAACGGAGTACTCGCATTAAAAGGGGTCTTAAAAATGATGTGATCTCTCTCACCTGCTTTTTAATGTGTGCATCGAAGAAGCATTGACGGAAACAAAGGCTTGGGAGTGAGACTAAAATTCAAGGTTAAAGACCATCAGTGATAAGACACGCTAATGAATTGCTATTCACATTGGAAGTGAGGAAAAAATTACATGACTTGTTGAATGGAATGAGCAGTTTAATCGATACAGAATTTGGATTGAGAGTAGCCTGAAGAAAAATGAAAGGCATGAGGAACAGCAGGCATGATATTAGCGATGAACTTAATGAAACTCTGGAACACGATAGAGACGAAGTGACAGAATTAAGCTGCTTTGGATGCCAAATATAAGACGGTCAAAGCAATGGAGAACTAAGCTGTAGAATAGAATAATCAAAGAGGCCATTACTTGCTAAATTAAGTCTACTAGTGTACATCGCGAGTCTTAATTTGAGGAAGAGATACTCGTATAAACTACAACAAATTTCAGAGAATGTACGTTTGGAGCGCAGCACCGTATGAAAGTGAATCACCGACTGCGGGAAACCGAAAAAAATAAAACTAGAGTCGAAGTCTTTGAGATGTGAAGCAACTCAAAAATGTTGGAAGTTAATAATAAACGAGGTGGTTCTTCGCAGAATCGGTAAGGAAAGGAACATGTGAAAAGTACTGACAAGAAGAAAGAGCAGGATGATAGGACAGATGTTAAGGCATATGTGAATAACAACCACAGCATTAGAAGGAGCTGTAGATGATAAAAGGAAGAGACGCAGGAAAGGAGAAAGTTGTGTGTAAATGATAGTGGTGGTAGTAGTAGTAGGAGGAGTAGGAATAATAGCTATTGCGGGCCGCATCAAACAAGTCATGACCAACGACTAAAGAAATGGGATGGGGGAGCCAAATTTGCAACGAGAATTTAGACGGCAGAAGATCACCTACAGCTCCGAACTACTCCTCACTACTTGCAAATGACACGTGCTATGAGACAGTCTGCAAAGATCCTCAACAACTACGTAGCGATGTCGAGACTCGCCTCAACCGAACCACATCTATCCGCCATAAATTTACAACACAGAATTTTTCTGAGAAATAAGTACTAACACAAAATGCTGTCAGTCGTCACTGAGTATCCTTTACAAAACGTAAAGACACGTGGACTTTGTTTCTACATTATAAATGCTTATGATCACGACGAAGATCAATTTAATTCGACATTAAAACTTGAGAAAGTAGAAAATAGAATCGATATATTCATATCAATCAAATTTTCACTGACAGTAATAAATAGTTCAAACCTAATGCACTGTCATTAAAGTTTGAAAACACCAACTATATGCAGTTCACGATCTGCAAGAGATTCCCTTCCAGCATTTGTGTAACATATGAAGACATGCAGATAGAAGAGGTTGTCAGTGTTAAATATCTGCGATTACAACTCGATAATAAAGTCAACTTTGAGGGCATACCACAGAACTGATGTAGCCCCGTAACAAGTCTGTATTTGCAATGTGAATGAAGTCGACTTTAGGAGATATAAATACAAAAACACTTGCATACTTTGCTTACTTTCATTTTGCTATGTCACATGAGAACATATTCTAGGGTAACTCATCAAACGAAACAAATGCTTTTGGAGTGCCAAATTTTATAATAATATTTGTGTTGTACATTCAGGAACTCCTTGTTCAAAGCACTGAGTGTAATAACCACTGCCTCTCAGTGTACTTATTCCTAATGAAATTTATTGCAAATAATGTGTCTCTGTTTCGAACCAATAGTTCAATACATAGTATCAATTCTAGGAATAATAACAATCTACATAAAGACCTAAAATACTAGGAATAAGAACTATGTACATGAATACCTAAAATCACTTACCTTGTTCCAAAAAAGTGGTCCATAATTCAGGAACAAATATTTTCGATGAACTGCCAGCAATCGTTGAAAACTTGCTCCCAAATAAAGCATAGTTTAAAAAGAGTTTGAAAGACTTTTCGACTCCATCACCTCCACAGATCAATCTCTTTAACAGAAAGTCTTAGGCCAAAGATTCAAACTACGGAAGGCACTAACTACTGATAGGCATAGTTAGCAAATGAAAGATTTTGATAGAGAACAAACAATGAATTTACCTTAATAGTGTTGAAAAATTATAATATACATAGCAGTTCATAATATCCAGTATTACAAATTTCAAAACTCCGCCATCTCTCTCCCCACATCCACCACTGCTGGCGTCTCACCTCCAACTGCGCAACGCTATGCGCTGTTCACATCCAGCTGCCGCTGCCCAACACTACAATGGCAGACAACAATGCAAACTAACCACAGACTGCACACAGCACAGCCAGTGATTTTCATACAGAGCGCTACGTAACGTTGCCAATAAGAAAACATAAAGAGCCTACTTACACAGCTTAAGTAGCTGTTAGCTTTCAGTTTTGACAGCACTTGGTCGCAACGGTCAAGATTTGGTATTTTAACCATGATAAATTTATTAAAAGTGTATTACTATGTTTCATTCTGACATTGTATTAATTATGTAAATGTTAGCAGTTCCGGGTTGCTGTAATGTATTCACGTATCTTGACAGTCTCCTGACAAATGATCAGGGAAATGACTATTATATTCAAATGTTCTATGTTTTTTATGAGATACTTTCTAACATGTTCCACACCCACGAGAATCATATCATTTTTGGGTCTATGGAATAAAAACTGACTGTAATCTAATCTAATATTATCCAACTACACAGTGAAAATACGAAATCAGCGCATGTGTGTATACGGATAAAGGACCAACGTAGCTCAGTACTGCCTTACTTTAATTCCTTTCCAGGTACACATTTACACGTCTGATTTATTTCTGGAAAACACATCCAATTTCACTTACCTGTTTCATTATACAGTATTGTTACGGTGTTATGTTACCTCCCTAGGACGAGACATTGTTTCTCATGCTTGAAACAGAAGGTTATAGCAGGCAAAAACATTTCTCTGAGGATACTGTATTGTGAAGTGGAAACCGCGTTGCCAGCACTCAACAGGTTCTCTGCACGCTCCCTTAGCGATTCATTTACGTAGAGGACGCGGCGACGAGACGGGGTGGCTGGCGGCCCCTTTATTCTTTTTTAGACTAAGCGTTTGTGTTCAGCGGGCTGTGTTATTTCAGGAGACCTCCACTTCCACCACCCCACCCCTCTTCCGTCCAACCGACCACAAAGAGCGACGTTTGCGTGCGCCCGGAGCACCTCTTTTTTTCCTCATAAAAGCGAACCGCACCTTTTCTTCTGATGGCTCAAAGAGAGCAGTGAAAATTATGGCGCCACCAACAGACGCTTTCATCATAGAATGTGTATTGTCTAGAACAGTCGTTTCTCGCTGCGTGTGTGAAGCGTAAGTTACACGAGCCGGCGGCATATTTATCGTGGCGGTTGCGTTATTGAAAGTACGCGATACGGGCGTAGATACACTCCTGGAAATTGAAATAAGAACACCGTGAATTCATTGTCCCAGGAAGGGGAAACTTTATTGACACATTCCTAGGGTCAGATACATCACATGATCACACTGACAGAACCACAGGCACATAGACACAGGCAACAGAGCATGCACAATGTCGGCAATAGTACAGTGTATATCCACCTTTCGCAGCAATGCAGGCTGCTATTCTCCCATGGAGACGATCGTAGAGATGCTGGATGTAGTCCTGTGGAACGGCTTGCCATGCCATTTCCACCTGGCGCCTCAGTTGGACCAGCGTTCGTGCTGGACGTGCAGACCGCGTGAGACGACGCTTCATCCAGTCCCAAACATGCTCAATGGGGGACAGATCCGGAGATCTTGCTGGCCAGGGTAGTTGACTTACACCTTCTAGAGCACGTTGGGTGGCACGGGATACATGCGGACGTGCATTGTCCTGTTGGAACAGCAAGTTCCCTTGCCGGTCTAGGAATGGTAGAACGATGGGTTCGATGACGGTTTGGATGTACCGTGCACTATTCCGTGTCCCCTCGACGATCACCAGTGGTGTACGGCCAGTGTAGGAGATCGCTCCCCACACCATGATGCCGGGTGTTGGCCCTGTGTCCCTCGGTCGTATGCAGTCCTGATTGTGGCGCTCACCTGCACGGCGCCAAACACGCATACGACCATCATTGGCACCAAGGCAGAAGCGACTCTCATCGCTGAAGACGACACGTCTCCATTCGTCCCTCCATTCACGCCTGTCGCGACACCACTGGAGGCGGGCTGCACGATGTTGGGGCGTGAGCGGAAGACGGCCTAACGGTGTGCGGGACCGTAGCCCAGCTTCATGGAGACGGTTGCGAATGGTCCTCGCCGATACCCCAGGAGCAACAGTGTCCCTAATTTGCTGGGAAGTGGCGGTGCGGTCCCCTACGGCACTGCGTAGGATCCTACGGTCATGGCGTGCATCCGTGCGTCGCTGCGGTCCGGTCCCAGGTCGACGGGCACGTGCACCTTCCGCCGACCACTGGCGACAACATCGACGTACTGTGGAGACCTCACGCCCCACGTGTTGAGCAATTCGGCGGTACGTCCGCCCGGCCTCCCGCATGCCCACTATACGCCCTCGCTCAAAGTCCGTCAACTGCATATACGGTTCACGTCCACGCTGTCGCGGCATGCTACCAGTGTTAAAGACTGCGATGGAGCTCCGTATGCCACGGCAAACTGGCTGACACTGACGGCGGCGGTGCACAAATGCTGCGCAGCTAGCGCCATTCGACGGCCAACACCGCGGTTCCTGGTGTGTCCGCTGTGCCGTGCGTGTGATCATTGCTTGTACAGCCCTCTCGCAGTGTCCGGAGCAAGTATGGTGGGTCTGACACACCGGTGTCAATGTGTTCTTTTCTCCATTTCCAGGAGTGTATGACGGTGATAGGAAAGAGACATTTACAAAAACGTACCGACGTTTCTTACCCGACCGGACGGCTGTGAGTGTCAAAGTGGCGCTTCTGGGACGGGGAACTGCATGATCGGAGCAGCCCGGCGGATTGCCAATGAGGTCGGTGTGTGGGCCATCTTGGATGTGGTTTTCCGGCGGCTTACCACGACCGTCTTGATGAATATCAGGTTGGTGTCCAAGTCCCGCGTCAGTTATACGAGTTGCAAACATTCGGAAGACTGTCACACACCTTCACATAAGTAATACACTACGCAGACGGTTGGGGTACGCATATATTCTGTCATTGGGGTAACGGGGTGCCAACAAGAAGATCATCTGGTCTCCGCTTAAATTAATCATGCCAAGTCCGATAGCCGGCCGGAGTGGCCGAGCGGTTCTAGGGGCTACAGTTTGGAAACACGCGACCGCTACGGCCGCAGGTTCGAATCCTGCCTCGGGCATGGATGTGTGTCATGTCCTTAGGTTAGTTAGGTTTAACTAGTTCTAAGTTCTAGGGGACTGATGACCACAGCAGTTAAGTCCCACAGTGCTCAGAGCCATTTTTGAACCAAATCCGATGATGACTATGCTGACCCTGCGCAGATGTGGCAGAAAGGCACACGAAAAAGAAGAATAGATCATTGCACTATTATTATCATCTTGTACAGTAAGGTAGCAATGTTTATAAATATTTACTTACTTACCCTGTACTTACTCCTGAGCGCTACAGACCTTTTCCTCATGGACAATCTCCGCCCACTCTTCTCTGCTGGCTGCCTTGGCTCTCCTTCTTCTCCCATTCTTCTAAAGTCCTCGTCCACGTTGTGTAGCCATTTGGTCATTCGTCTGCCCCTTATACGGCGTCCACCTGGTTTTCCTTTGAAAACTTTCTTGATTGTGCTGCTCTCCATCATTCTTTCCACATGTCCCAAACAACGTAGTCCCTTCCTCTTTATTTCTGTCACGATATGTCGTTTGGCTTCCAATGTCTGATCTCCTTATTATTTTGATTGGTGAAAACCCTCTGTCGTTGACTGGCCCGAAGACTTTCCTAAGTATCTTCCTTTCCAATCTCTGCAACAACTCCTCATCATTTTGCGTCATTGTCCAAGCTTCCGAACCAAACACCACCACAGGTCTCACTACTGTACGATACACTGCAAGCTTCAAATTTCTACTATGGCTTCTTCTTTAAATTCTTAAATCAATGTGACTTTGCTTAGGAAAGAATTTAAACGCTATGAGAGCTTGAACTACCTTGGGTCACTGGTAACTGAAAACGATATGAGAGAAGAAATGTTTATAAATTCCCACGTAGAAATTAATGGAATGTCAGAATTCAGGTATCCCAGCCGATACTATACGGATTCGAAATTAATTAATCAACAAATTTTCAGGGGCAGCGCCGATAAACAACCTGAAAGCTGTAATTTTCGCTTTTTGCTATCACTTTGCTCGAGATATACTGCTGTTTCTGATTTTCATATGAATGTGATTATCAATCAAGCATTTCCTAGCTCAAGGAGAAAATGCTTGGTCACGAAATTAGTTATCCATATGGCATGAAAGTTGCATGGATTTAATGCTGATCGGCTGTCAAACATATAACATATTGTACTAAGCTCACAGAGCGACAATCAAGGATATGTGCACGAAGGTAGTCGAGTGCCTCCTGAGCTACGCTTTCCCCATCGTCTACGAAAGAAAGACATAGGTAAAAGGTACAGAAGGGAGGGAAAGAGGCCTAAAGGTTCGTAACTTCGTAACAATTCGGTTGTTTGGCTGAAAATGCCTCCTGCCCCTCTCGGCAATAGTAAAATTTTCATTGTGGGCGGCAGTATCCTGTGTGCTGGTAGCTGTCGCTTCTGTGAAATGTCCCTGCATTGCCTAATCTCTCTTTCCAGAACTGGTCAGGAAAGAGTTGTTACTCATTATAGCAGCTATTGCGCACTGAGCCGTTGCGGCTTCCTTCTTTCTTCACCCAAGCGCCAATGAAACGGATATACGCATGCATATTCATATACAGAGATATGTAAACAGGCAGAATACGGCGCAGCGGTCGGCAACGACTATGTAAGAAAACAAGTGTCTGGTGCAGTTCTTAGATCGGTTACTGCAGCTACAGTGGCAGGTTATCAAGATTTAAGTCATAAGGTGGTGTTATAGTCGGTGCAAGAGCGATGGGACACACCATCTCCGACGTAGCGATGAAGTGTCCACTTTCCCGGTCGACCATTTCACGAGTGTACCGTGAATATCAGGAATCCGGTAAAACATCAAATCTCCGACACCGCTGTGGCCGAATAAGATCCTGCAAGATCGGGACCAACGATGAGTGAAGAGAATCGTTCAACGTGACAGAAGTGCAGCCCTTCCAAAAATTGCTGCAAACATCACCGTTATGGGCTTTCGCAGCCAAAGACCCTCTCTTGTACCCTTGATGACTGCGCTACACAAAGCTTTACACCTTGCCTGGGCCCGTGAACACCGACATCGGGCTGTTCATGACTGGAAATATGTTGCCTGGTCGGACGACTCCCGTTTCAAGTTGTATCGAGCAGATGGATGTGTACGTGTATGCAGACAACCTAATGAATCCATGGACCCTGCACGTCAGGAGGGTACTGTTAAAGCTGGTGGAGGCTCTGTAATGGTGTGTGTGGCGTGTGCGCCGGTCGGGGTGGCCGAGCGGTTCTAGGCTCTACAGTCTGGAGCCTCGCGACTGCTACGGTCGCAGGTTCGAATCCTGCCTCGGGCATGGATGTGTGTGATGTCCTTAGGTTAGTTAGGTTTAAGTAGTTCTGAGTTCTAGGGGACTGATGACCTTAGAAGTTAAGTCCCATAGTGCTCAGAGCCATTTGAATTTTGTGGCGTGTGCAGTCGGAGTGATATGGGACCGCTGATACTTCTAGATACGACTCACAGGTGACGCGTACGTAAGCATCCTGTCTGATCATCTGCATTCATTCACGTCCATTGTGCATTCCGGCGGACGTGGGCAATTCCAGCAGGACAATGCCACACCCCACACGTCCGGAACTGCTACAAAGTGATTCCAGGATCAACACTTCCGCTGGCCACCAAACTCCCCAGACACGAATATTACTGAGTGTATCTGGGATGCTATGCAACGTGCAGTTCAGAAGAGACCTGGACCCCCACGTACTCTTACGGATTTATGAACAGCCCTGCAGGATTCGTATCCTCAATTCCCTCCAGCACTTCTTCACACATCAGCCAATGCCGCGTCGTGTTGCTAAACTTCTGCACGCTCGCGGGGACCCTACACGATATAGGGCAGGTGTGCCACTTTCTTTTGCTCTTCAGTGTAATATCCCACAGGGGCGTTAGAGAACTAGCGGTTCCTCGCCACAGAGAGCGCAACTAGTTGGCGTGGCCAGGCGGCTGCTCTCAGCGGTGGTGTGGTTTGCAGCGTTAATTCGGCGTGGTCCCGCTCGGAGTGGTGCTCTGTATGGAGACCGTGTTTGGTCACGTTGACCGTTATTATTGGTGCGACTCCCGTTGAACAACGGCTCCCCAGTGCTATTCCCCAGTGCTCACTCGTGTAGCAGTCTTGTAAGTTCAAGTCATTTCCTCTCATTTCGGCATTCAGTTTTGTATCAATTAATTTAAGGAGAGTCTGGTATTTCCGTGTTTGGTCAGGTTGACCGTTATTATTGGTACGACTCCCGTTGAACAACAGCTCCCCAGTGCTATTCCCCAGTGCTCACTAGTGTAGCAGTCTTGTACGTTCAAGTCATTTCCTCTCATTTCGGCATTCAGTTTTGTATCAATTAAATTAAGGAGAGTCTGGTATTTCCGTGTTTGGTCACGTTGACCGTTATTATTGGTACGACTCCCGTTGAACAACGGCTCCCCAGTGCTATTCCACAGTGCTCACTAGTGTAGCAGTCTTGTACGTTCAAGTCATTTCCTCTCATTTCGGCATTCAGTTTTGTATCAATTAATTTAAGGAGAGTCTGGTATTTCCGTGTTTGGTCACGTTGACCGTTATTATTGGTACGACTCCCGTTGAACAACGTCTCCCCAATGTTATTCCCCAGTGCTCACTCATGTAGCAGTCTTGTACGTTCAAGTCATTTCCTCTCATTTCGGCATTCAGTTTTGTATCAATTAATTTAAGGAGAGTCTGCTATTTCGGAGAGTCTGATTCATCAGATGACTTGCCCTTTGGGTTATGTGATCACTGTGCTGTCCTTTGATCCATTGAGCCGGTAGTTGGTTAAATGGGGTAAATCAGGAGAAGGCGATATTGGTGTATGGGTTTGTTTCCTGTCCTGGTATCTTGCCTGCTGGTTTTGAGCAAGTAGGCTTTAAAACTGTATAACTTATTTGTGATTCCGTGTGCGGAGCACCACTATCGTGTAGGTCGCGCCTGCTAAGGGAACCCCTTACAGACTGAAAACCCGATCGAGGGAGATCGTGAAAGGGGCTGTTGGTGCTGCATCTTAGGCGATCCTTTAGTTCGTTCCAGTCTTGTGACACACTCAGAGGACATCGAAACTGTTGACCCCATGGTTCTCTTGTGGACCTGCTGCCTGTGTGAGTCCACTGCCGACATTGTCTTCGCCAAGCCTGCCGCCTCCTGCATCACTTCACGCCGCAAGGAATTAAGCTACGTGCCCTTATTGCAGGATACTGCTGCTACAATCGTAATATTCTGTTTTATTCTCCTGTTTTACGAAAGAGACATCATCCTATCCCTTGTTTTAAATAACGTAAGTTTAAAGAATTTCACTATATTAGATTAATGCTTTGCGGGTTCTGAACGGCCGTTCCCCAGGTTGTTAAATTACGTTAAAATTAATCATCTCGCGCTGACTAGGTGCAAATTTTTGAAGAGCTGTGATTGGCCGTTTCTTAATTTTTACAGTTTTTTCTTGAAGTTTTGTTATCTGGCTCTGTCTAAGTTTTAATTAAAGAGGCTTTTAGATGTAGAGGTAGAATGTTAATATGTATGTATTTGTAAATAATTGTCTTTATTATCCATCATGTCCTTGGTTTCAAGTTCGTCGGGATCCTGTTTGTAGGTTTCAATTGCGATATAAGATGCAAGAACACCAGCTGGTCGTCTTTATCAGAATAGTTTCGCCACATTATGGCATTGATATTCTTTTTACTTTCGCTGTTATTTCTTGTACAGGTTTTATTTAAGGGGTCTGTGGGCTTGTTTTTAAAGAACTGTGGTATCGATAGCAATGATGCCACGGCTTAGGTGCAAGTTATTAAGTTGGCACTACGACAGACACCGACAGCAGCACCCCCTAGCCGGTGCTGTGGAGGGCTACGAGCTCCGCTACAGATTCAGCCCCTTTTCATCAAGAGCAGACGGCCGGCACACTTCACACATCATTGCAAAGTTATGTATTCTCTTTGCTAGAGTAAAGGTGATTTAAATTCATACTCCAGTACCGACGTGTTTTACCTTTTCCTGCTCCTTCTCACTTCCTTCATTCGGCCAACCGTTCAGTTTACCGGCACCGACCCACGTGCCACCTTCCAGGCGGGATGCAAAAAGAACCTTTTGAATTAACTCTGTTTTAAATTTATTAGGCAGCGACAGCTGTTGGGTGTACGCTGAAAGTTTGCTTAATCTGAAACTGGAAATTTGCATCTTATAATCAGTTTATTAATGTGATACTGGAAATTTGCACCTTATAATCTTTGGTAATAAATGTTTTACAAATGGTAAGCGGTGTTTATCCGAAACACGATCCAGTCCTTCCACGTAGTTTTCACTGATCACCTGCATGGCATTTGAGGCACCTCCCAACTTTCCCAGACATAAAACCTTTCGTAACTGATTGTCTGTGGCTGTTAAGTGTTTTAAAGAAGCATACTTGTGCCTGGAATTGTACAGCTATACTTTTATTCTCTACCGGTGCCAATTACGAGTGTTGTCCATAAAGTAATGCACCGCAGTTTTTCCTTCAACAACTCTTTATCGAACATAATTAGAATTACACACATGAAAGAATGGTGTTTTATCTACGCACCCTGTTTTTCCACCTAATGTCCATCCTGTTCTATGGCCTTCCTCCAGTGCGAAACAAGGGCGTGTATGCCCTGTCGGTACCAGTCCTTGTCCTGGTGGTGGAGCCAGTACTTCACTGTGTGAATCACCTCCTCATTGTCCTCAGAATGTCTTCCACGAATAGCATCCCGCAATGGCCCAAACAATCGGAAGTCCGAGAGGGCTAGGTCAGGGCTGTCAGGTGTGACAGCCATGGATGGTCTCCCCACCCGCTACAAATTGTGGAGCCCCGCCGAGACGCCTTCTGATGACCTCACCCTCTGTGGCCAGCGAAAACTGTACATCTGTCGACAGCTGATGCTCCATAGACTTTGCACAAGCATTTGTGAATATTCCCCACCGTTTCTTCCTCTGCAGTGAGAAATTCAATGACGGCACGTTGCTTGTAACGTACGTCACCTACAGACGCCATTTTGAAACTGTCCTGCAGCTACTCTATTTGTCGCAAGTGACGGAAACTTGACGAGCTCACTCAGGAGACTTCAACCAACACATATATAACGTTTCGCATTCGTCGCATTGTTGTAGGCTGAGAAAAGAATGCTGTGCATTACTTTCTGGGGAATCCTCTTATTACAAACATCTTCACACGGGAATAATGGTGTACACCAATAGATCAAAAATACATTTTCGTCAAATATGCCGCAACCAAATGTATAACATACATAACTGTCGTAACAATCTTACTAAAACAGTCCACATAAACGTGCTGTACCTTGACCTCGTGATATGTCCACTCCCTGTCTTCTCGGAGGTCGCCCTTTCTAACGGGGCTTTATCCCCTCAGTACAGTGATGCCACCCTCCTTGAATTAGTAAGTGTGGAGTCAAAACGCAGTGTACATTACAGTACAGCACGTTTATGTAGACTATGTTCAAACAGACTGTTATGACAGTTAACAGTATAAGGAAAATGCTGCTCACCGTAAAGATGAGAGATGCAGGCAGGTACAACGAAAACACATTTGGACGTTTAACTTTTGGCCAAAGACTTTTTCAGGAAAGGAAACACACAGAGACACACCCACGCACGCACGCACACCCGCGCGCAGGCACACGCACAGACGCACGCACACACTTTCATTCACACGAGCGAGAACACGTCACGCGTACGGCACATGACCGCCATATCTGGTAACTCGGACAGCTACAGTACTGTGAAGACGGTTGTAATAGCCGAAACAGATAGAGAATAAACTTACAATTGTACAGCTGCTGGCACGAATATGCTTTCTCTTCCAGAAATATTTCTGGGTTCTCCTAGATTAATGTTGTTTCTGACTTTCTTGCTCTCTTTAATTGTTTGGCGGCATTTCGTCCACACTACCGGAAATACTACTAGGTCCTCTGCAGCAAGCGTGACCCTGACTCCCTCATTTCTTTAGGGGACTGATGGTCGCCGAGCTTCATCGGACATCTCTGGAATAGGTGCATCTGCATTTTGGTCGATCGCAGTAGTAATGTGATTCATTAACTCCTGGTCAATGTCACGATGATTAAATACACGCAGTTGGCTGTACAACGATCATTTGGTCTCGCTGAGAAACCATTCGTCCGTCTTCTTTCCATGCAGTACTAAGTATGCTCGTGCCTCCGAAGTAAGCAGTGGCCGCTGCAGTCCATATTGATGATCACCTCGCAGTTAATTGTGTCTGCGAGGTCCTGAGGGCGTATTGAAAGATCGCTGACGCGTATCATTCCTATATCCCTCCGTTACGAATACCTAACCATTCTCTTTGTTTGAGGTTCTCAGTGTTTCTACCCAGTGGACCTGTAAGGCGGAGCCTCATACCACATTGTGTGCTTTTAGGTCTTCGCAGTTGAGAAATTGTTGGGGATCCTTTGTTATAAGATTGTCAAGAACCTCGATGGCTAGAACTTCGCACGTATAAATAGCATGTTGTCACTGTATACGGAAAATGCACTGTTAGAGCTACAGTTTGCAAGCATATGTGCAAGATGAGAGATAAGGAGATATATTTGCCCCTGAAGAATATGGCCACATCACCTGCACCCGATTCTCCCTGAGGTCGTCCTTTCTAAGGGGGCTATACCCCCTCCGCACTGTGGTGTCTCTCTCTTTGAATTACATTTTTTAAGGATAGAGAGGTTTCTCCTCTGCAAAAAGTTCAAATGGCTCTGAGCACTATGGGACTCAACATCTTAGGTCATAAGTCCCCTAGAACTTGGAACTACTTAAACCTAACTAACCTAAGGACATCACACACACATGCCCGAGGCAGGATTCGAACCTGCGACCGTAGCAGTCCTGCGGTTCCGGACTGCAGCGCCAGATCTGCAAAAAGTCTCAATTCCTTCATATGATGAATGATCCATTTATGTCTCACTGTAGAATGGGAGCCATATCATGCCTGAGATTTGTCTCCCCTCATCTTTGTCTGCAGATTTTGTAACGACGAGACGCTGGGGTTAAGTTCTCTCAGACGGGCTTCTTATTCCATCGTATCGCTAGGTGAGTCGTCATCAGACTCTTCGGAAAAAATGATGTGACGTCTGAAGGCCTTGGATCTACCAAGCTGGGCTCTATTTTTCTCTCTCTTTTTAGTAATGTTGTTACCGTTTCGCCTTGTGCACTAAAAGTGTCAATTTTTTATGTCCATTTCACGCAAATCCATTTAATTTTTTTATTAAGAGTGGCTTCACAGGTAAACTTCGGAGCTTAGATATTCGTACTGGTGTTAGTTATTTGAGTCTGAGTCGAGCGTCAGATGCCGGCGCCATTTACTTTTGCAAAAATAGGAGGCAGCAGTTAATTAAGCGTTACAATCTAAACACGTTAACTGTTTTCGCTCGTCATATGTTGTTACTTCAAAGGCTGTTTGAATGCAGCTCTCCTATCTAGTCTAGCCTATTCCAACTTCTCTGCATAACTACTGCATCCTACATCCACTTAAACGTGCAATTTTTAGCCCTACACAGTTACTTTAATTAACAATTTCGCGATTCCTTGGTTCCTCAGGACGTGTTCAACCGATCACTTCTTTTAGTCAAGTTGTGCTACAAGTTTTTTGCCCCAATTCGATGCATTACCTCGTCATACGTTTTTCTATCTATTTATATTATTTTCAACATTTGTCGGTAACACCTATTCTTTTCCTGTAAGAACTGTTTCTTGTCCACGTTACGCTTCCATACAAGGCACACACTTTCGTAAAAGACTTCCTAAAATGTAATTTTATGTTCAAAGTTGCCAAATTTCTCGTTTTGAGAAATGCTTCTCTTGCTGCTGTCAGTTTGCATTTTACATCTTCTCTTCTTCGGCCACCATCAGTTCCTTTGCTGCCCAAACAGCAGAACTCTTCAACCATTCTTAGTGTCTCATTTCCTAATATAACTGTCTCGACATCGCCTGATCAAATTCGACTACATTCCAAGTCTTGTTGATATGAATCTTACAGACTTTTTTCACGACACTATTCAGTCGTTTCAACTCCTCTTGCAACCCACTTCAAAATGTTTCTCAACTTTTTTAACGTCGTTTTCAGACCATTCCTTTTGCAGTCCACTTACATTCATCGACATTAGGTCAGAGCATGACGTGACTCTTTTGTTATACACTCCTGGAAATTGAAATAAGAACACCGTGAATTCATCGTCCCAGGAAGGGGAAACTTTATTGACACATTCCTGGGGTCAGATACATCACATGATCACACTGACAGAACCACAGGCACATAGACACAGGCAACAGAGCATGCACAATGTCGGCACTAGTACAGTGTTATCCACCTTTCGCAGCAATGCAGGCTGCTATTCTCCCATGGAGACGATCGTAGAGATGCTGGATGTAGTCCTGTGGAACGGCTTGCCATGCCATTTCCACCTGGCGCCTCAGTTGGACCAGCGTTCGTGCTGGACGTGCAGACCGCGTGAGACGACGCTTCATCCAGTCCCAAACATGCTCAATGGGGGACAGATCCGGAGGTCTTGCTGGCCAGGGCAGTTGACTTACACCTTCTAGAGCACGTTGGGTGGCACGGGATACATGCGGACGTGCATTGTCCTGTTGGAACAGCAAGTTCCTTTGCCGGTCTAGGAATGGTAGAACGATGGGTTCGATGACGGTTTGGATGTACCGTGCACTATTCAGTGTCCCCTCGACGATCACCAGTGGTGTACGGCCAGTGTAGGAGATCGCTCCCCACACCATGATGCCGGGTGTTGGCCCTGTGTGCCTCGGTCGTATGCAGTCCTGATTGTGGCGCTCACCTGCACGGCGTCAAACACGCATACGACCATCATTGGCACCAAGGCAGAAGCGACTCTCATCGCTGAAGACGACACGTCTCCACTCGTCCCTCCATTCACGCCTGTCGCGACACCACTGGAGGCGGGCTGCACGATGTTGGGGCGTGAGCGGAAGACGGCCTAACGGTGTGCGGGACCGTAGCCCAGCTTCATGGAGACGGTTGCGAATGGTCCTCGCCGATACCCCAGGAGCAACAGTGTCCCTAATTTGCTGGGAAGTGGCGGTGCGGTCCCCTACGGCACTGCGTAGGATCCTACGGTCTTGGCGTGCATCCGTGCGTCGCTGCGGTCCGGTCCCAGGTCGACGGGCACGTGCACCTTCCGCCGACCACTGGCGACAACATCGATGTACTGTGGAGACCTCACGCCCCACGTGTTGAGCAATTCGGCGGTACGTCCACCCGGCCTCCCGCATGCCCACTATACGCCCTCGCTCAAAGTCCGTCAACTGCACATACGGTTCACGTCCACGCTGTCGCGGCATGCTACCAGTGTTAAAGACTGCGATGGAGCTCCGTATGCCACGGCAAACTGGCTGACACTGACAGCGGCGGTGCACAAATGCTGTGCAGCTAGCGTCATTCGACGGCCAACACCGCGGTTCCTGGTGTGTCCGCTGTGCCGTGCGTGTGATCATTGCTTGTACAGCCCTCTCGCAGTGTCCGGAGCAAGTATGGTGGGTCTGACACACCGGTGTCAATGTGTTCTTTTTTCCATTTCCAGGAGTGTAGTTAAGCACTTAGTGATATCAAACAATGACGTTGTATTGCCCCAGCCATATCTGTTATTACTCAAATATGTTATTTAACTTCTACCATGGTTTGGCCTGTTAGCTACGTGATCTCCCTTTGTTGGCTTGCTGTGAATGCTCTGTCAGTGGTCCATTTCATCAACAGTGAGTGTCTTTTGTAGAATTATTGTGCTGTTGTCAACCAGCTACAAGCTAGGCAAGTTAAGGTCACCCCACACAGAGTCTCGCATTTTACAACTGGGATATGGCAGGATCTCGTGAGGTTGCCCGCTAACGACTGTTTTGCATCAGCCGTCCAACCAGTATGCAAGTAGGAAACCGTGACGTGCAGGCTTTTTTTTTTTCTTTGTGATTTGTAACATCCTTGAGATTCGGGTCACTAAGACAGTATCTCCATTCCCCCTGTGACACACAACATTCCACCGCCGCGCAGCTTGGTTTTCGATGAGGCACGCCCCCAGAGCCGACGGTTACACAGGACTAGCGTTTCGCATCAGTCTCCAGCTGAGGAACACCAGATTCGCCCAACAGGCACATGTTTTCGCCAGTCGACACTACCCTAGAGGTACTAGCCGTTTATTAGCTGGACAGGTTTAGCGTTGTCTCCTGGCGACACCGAACATATCGTTCAAACAGTGGCTGAATTTCATAAGAATAATATGACTGACTGTAGTACGAGTACAATTTCTGTCACTATTGGGCAAAAACCGATTTGCATTATGGGAACATTGATAATTAAGAAACATCATCTGGAGCTGGAATTAGCACAGGACACTGCTCGTGATACTATGCGGGTAACGTGCAGTAGGCTAAAACACTCGAGTCTGTAGTAAAAGGCAATACCTCTTCAGCTTTTCAATGAAATCTTCTTCAAATTTTACAAAATTAGCTGCAAATAAATAATTTCTTCCTGTTTTTACATAGGTACGCGACAAGTTTGTATCGTCATTTGTTCATTTTTCAAGTATTCCTGTTAACATTACATTTATAAAGCATTTTCTCCTACGTCTATGTAACAATACTATGAGATTTTTATCTTACGTCTAGATGTAGTGATGTCCATAAAACGCCTTTTAACGTTCCAATGTGTAAGATTAATAGAAATACTTCAATGGCGCAGCAGGTCTGTTGTATACCTATGTAAAAACTGAAGGAAATGAACAGTTTGAAGTTAATTCTGTGACATTAATAAGTAGATGTTATATTATGGCCTTATGCAAGCTGCGGGCCCAGCAGAGAAGAAGTTATTTAATTTTCAATGAAATTCGTATGCAGGAATGTTTCTCAGTACCTGCAAATATCCCATTTTACTCCTTTTAAAATTAGAAAAACGCCCTATCTGGCCCACAGTTATACTAGCGTCAGTATTACTGCACAGGAAACAGTGTAGAGAGATCTGCTGCTTGGTATGTGTTTTAACCCCTGGTTATTATTATGTATTTTCCATTGACGTTTCAGCAGGTATCACAGCTCAATGGACAACGTGATTCAGTTGGAAGCTATTATCTAGTAGGTTTCCTTACAATGTCAAAGCACAGAGTATTCTTTGATCTGAGGAAACCTTACTGTACTGCCTGGACACTCAACATTTGAAACTCCTCAAATGAGATTTCCGTACAGATATCGCCGACTTCATTCATCCCTTTCTGTCGGTTAGATTTTGTGGATACCGAAACATGACGCCCTGTTGGAACGTTTTATGGAAGAGTACGGTGTCCCTTAACGAAGTATTTTGTTACGGCTTTGTCATAGCAATGAACAGTATAACGACCACAATAAGGAAGGATATGTGCAGTAGTTCTTGTCAAGTACTCGGCGATTTCTTCTTCTGTATTTTCAAACTGTGTGACATGTATCAGGAGGCAAGAGGAAGAGGCGAATGCTACAGGTTTAAAGTTCTCTTTGGAGGAAACTGTTATTTTCAGTCACTCTCGCTTCTTGGTTTTAGAGAAAATATGAAATTTGTGGGCCTCATCTTTGATGAAAATTTGCTACATCTTAATTACCAAGGAGTAAGATGCAAAAAAGGTTTTAAGTTATTTAAAATGTAATATTTATGCGTTTTGAGGATCAGACTAAGCACGTTCCATCCTATTTTATACACCCTTCTGTTCGAATATTGATGCCAATGTTCAGAATTGGCACGGCCTTCATTCCTTAAAATAAAGGAAGCGGTGAATCTTCTCAATTGCTAACATGGGCAGTATGTGATGGTTTCGGCTCAATGTGAACCGAGCGGTCAAAGACTTGTCCGTTCCGAAGCTACTAGCATCCATTTCGTTTGTCCTTTTGTATTCCTGGAATTTTTGCTCCAGACAAGTACGAGGTGAGGCCATTTAGGATCCATATAAGGACAGAAGATTTTAATGGCTAATGGAATTAGAGGTAGAGTAGGAGAACCTCGTGGCTTCTAACAGGTCAGTTTTAGATTGAATGGTTTGTAGGGAAAGCTGTGTCCCAGGTTACCTTTTCTGAACATCTTTTACGGAACTTTATATGGACACCTTCAGTTTATTATTGTTCGCAGTCATGACAGTAAGCATAGGCACCTCAGGGGCTACTCAGTTGTGTTCACACAATTTTTCTTGATGATAGTGCTACTATTTTATAGTATCAATGCATGTCCTATTTCGTCAGTCCTCTGTTGTTCAGGCTTCTGTCAGAGTTCGTTCAAGAGTCCTGAACGAAATACGAACTGGACTGTTCTTTGTATGTGGACACTGCTGCTAAAATTAATGATGCTATAGCACAAAATGCATTCTCCACGGCGCTCAATGAAAGAAAATACACAATATATCTCGACACATGCTCCACTTTTGAAGCAAAGAATATGTTTACATTTTAGTAGAATATGTCAGAAACTAAAAACTCAAGTCGAATTCATCTGACACATATGATAATACTCAGACACAAAGAAAATACCGGAAGTCGGGTAGTACGAGGACGTATAAGTAACCAAGCGTTAGAGTGGCACGCACTTTGCTCTTAGTTGTTTTCGTGACTCCTTTTACACTAGCGTACCATAGATAAACAAAGTAGCCTCAGTATATCTTCCGAAAACTTCGTAAAATGTGGATCGCAAAAAAGCACTTCTTCTGCTGGGGACGGCTAACGTATTATCTCCACAAACAGCGGTTCCACCAATACGCCTGCTGCCCAGGGCAGGATGTGGCAACTCCACTGCGCGCCTCCTCGTATATCTGCCTGAGTGTCAATCTCCTAAAGTAACTTCCAGCAGATTATAGAACGTGTTTACTCGCCGTTCATCTAACGACCTAAGTTCGAAACGCAAACTTTCGTTTCTAAAGTGATCACCCCTCGGCCCCGCCGAGAGTCTGGCTTCCTTGCAAAGCAACTTGAGCCCAACTCTAACTCGTACCACGCGTAAACTCCTTATTGTTCATGGGAGACAATTTTGACTGCACCTGTTATGGTGCAACTCTGGACTGCAAATTGATCATTTGCTAGCTTTTCTCAGGTACTTGTTAAGTGACGTGACTTCGTTTTCTGTTCCGATTCCTTTCTTATGATCAGATACATAGCGGATAGGACGGTTCAGCACAGCTAGAGCGCTCTCTTCCACTTTTAAAGGCGGGAGAACTTCTCTGCCTGGATGCCAGGGCACATGATATTCTGAGGATGTAAAACTGCTGACGCGGTAGAGATGGGGGGTGACTCTATCCCCTCTGCTCGTTGCTCAGTACCCCTGCGAATAATCATCTCATGTGGCACAAAAATAAACTACGGCACTCTTATTATTACCACTTCTGTTATCTGATAATGACAGCGAAGTATGTTTTATATAGGTATTAATTTCTAAAGCGTAAGCATGAAATAGTTTGCATTTTTCTATGTCGCTTGGTTCATAAAACGAAGCAGCTGAGCGAAGTTCATCTGCTGCAAATTATACACCATCCACGGAGCTGGCCGTTAAATGATGGAATCTAATGAGTCTGCAATCGCAATAAGGTGAACTTGAGCTGACTACGCTATCGTTGAATATTGTTCTTTAATTGTTAAAGTATGATATGTCTCATTTGATCTGTATTTAAGATCAGGTATTGTCAGCCTGTTAGGTGATCACTTAGTCGGTTTTCTGTCTTTCTGATACTGTAGTTAAAGTTTTCAAAGTCCCATACTCAGAGAATTAGTGTAAGGGAGCGTATACAGGAATCGTTTGGTTTACCGTTGACGTGATATGCCGTTGCTTTCCTCCAACCTGTTAGGAAGTGTCAGGTGCGTAACTGTGACGTGTGGATGACTGCAATAAGTTTTGATACAGTGAAATGTTGTGTTTGTGTCGTTACGGATGAAAGGAAGGGAGAGGATGCACCCCGGTGCCGGCACATAGCCTGCTCCTCTCTAACAGCACCAGTCGCGGCCATGATTAACGTCGTTATCCGATGTGTGGATCGCTATCGACAGTGTCACATGCCCTCATTTCATGACACACTGCAGAGAGGTTCGAAATTTAATCCAGGACACTGTCACAAAGGCTAACGAGGACGAACTTCGCACTACCACCACTCATCCCCTTCCCGGATAAATATTTGCAGTGAACTTACCTCACAACAATATCTCACAGAAATGACTATATTTGTACATTATGTATAAAAAGACACTGGCAGAGATGGCGTAAAAATTTCTCCAGTGATCAACAAACAATCGTGCAACAAAACTGTGTTTTCTGAAATTTTATCACCGTCATTCTTTTATACCAATGCCACTAACTGATAATGGACAAATTACAAAAGAAATTGAAACGTCCATCCACCGAAGTGAATAAAAGTAATTAACGGATAATCGATTGATTCCAGAGAATTATTACAGAAATTACTTCTTTTTGGCTATATAAATACCCTAGAATGACGAAATAAATCTCGGATGAACAGCCTGGTGTGAGTGTGCATAGGACACAATATTTCGGTAATCGACCACGTTGCCATCATCAGGTGCGCTGATGTACTGACCGGCGGTGGGCCGGCGCCATGTATATATAGGATAAAAGTAAACACCAAGTGAAAACCATCTTCCGTCTTCCAAGAAAAACCAAGAGCCTTCTTGGTAGTGCCAAGGACAACCTTGGTCTACGTAAATCAGGGGTTTATCAGATACCTTGGCAATACGGTAGTGTATACATAGGGCAGACTATTCATACCATTGAGGACCGATGCCGAGAACATCACCGGTACACTAGACTGCAACAGCCCAGTAAGTCGCCTGTCGGAACTGCACAGCATGGATTATGACCAAACCAAAGTCCTGATACAGACTTCCAAATACTGGGACTGTGTCATCAAAGAAGCCATAGAGATCAGAGTAAGGGAGCCACAACTAAATCGTGACAGTGGTTACATCCTTAGCAAGGCGTGGGAACCCGCGATCAAACCCGCGATCACCCGGATTAAGAAGAAAAAAGGACATTTCCCATAGTGTACCGACTTCGGGGGAGGAGGGAAGAATAACGAGAGCGGTGCCGGCAGCCTCCTCCTGAACGAGAAGACCTAGGACGCAGCGCCCAGACGGCAGGAGAACGGACGCTGCACCTGGACCGCGCGTGGGGCGCCGACCGCACCGACTCATAGGAAGCGCCTGAGGGAGGAGCGGTAGGGTGACTGTCCTATATATATATATATATATATATATATATATATATATATATATGGCACTGGCCCACCGCCGGTCAGTACATCAGCGCATCTGATGATGGCAACGTGGTCGATTGCCGAAATATTGTGTCCTATGCACACTCACACCAGGCTGTTCACCCGAGATTTATTTCATCATAAAATACACCTGGAGAAATTGAAGAATCAAACCCTAGAATGAGTTTCACTCTCAAGCGCAGCGTGAGCTCATTTCAAACTTCCTGGTGGATTGAAAATGTGCACCGGACCGGGACTCCGCTTAATCGCATCACGTACGCGGAAGAACTTCTGTGGAGTTTGATGCGTTGACTTGGATAGCTTAGTTCGTAGAGCACTTGCTCCTGAAAGGCAAGTGTCACACTTTCGAGTTCCAGTCCGCCATACTATATGAATACTCTGTGAAAGAGAGTAAAGCACAGTAGAACTTCCATGGAAAACGCATCTACTGTTTAGTTAAAAGCTTTCAATGAAGTCAACGAGAAAGTATTTTAATTTACGTGCCGGAAGAAGGATACTAACGGTATTTAGCTCTATAATCGGTGAGTAACGATCACCCACGAACATCGCCTGTCATTTCCTTCACGACGCCAAAAGTTACTGTCTTAAAGGCGAGTACTTCAGCGGGCTGCGGAATTAAAATACATCACACAAGGTCGGAGTCCCGAAAAGGAGCCCGTAATACTACAATAGCTGACAGAGAGAACCATGTGTTGGTGGAAAGTTCAGTGTTGAGAAGTGACAAATAGCAAGATTCGGTAGTAAAATCTAAGGTGCGACCATTGGTTACCTCCTTCCAGGAACGAAGAAGAAGCAATTAACAGTGGGATATTCTTTCTGACTGATGTTAATCTCCTACAATGGGTCGCTATATTTTAATTGTGTGTGTTTTATTTTCTGACCTAAGGGCTGCTATGATCTTCCATAGGACCTTTCCAGTACTTTAAATGAAAAGAAAGTGTGTGTATTACAGATTTGAATATTTTATGAGTACCATGGCCTTCTTCCCAAAGTACTGCGACGGAGACAGTATGGTGCAACAAAGCGGCTATTGCACTTATTACGTATTACTAAGTGGTAAGCTCAGCACAGTAATAAACTCCCTTTCTCAGCGTTATAGTTCTGCCATTTGCTGCTAGATTTTTTGTTGCTGTCTACATACGAGGGTGAGTCAAGAGAAAACATTAAATATCTTTTTACATATTATTTATTGTGCAGAAGTGGTACAAAGTTGTACCACTTTTCAACATAATCTCCCCCACGCTCAATTCAAGTTCTCCAGCGCTTACAATGTGCATAAATTCTTTTAGAAAAAATTTTTTTGGTAGTCCGTGCAACCACTCATGCACCGCGTGGCGTACCTCTTCATCAGAACGGAACTTCTTTCCTCCCATTGCGTCTTTGAATGGTCCAAACATATGGAAATGACTAGGGGCAGGCTCCGGTGAGTATGGTGGATGAGCAAGATACTCAGAATCCAGGTCTGTGATTGTTGCAACTGTTGTACGGGCAGTGTGGGGCCTTGCATTGTCATGTTGCAAAAGGACACCTGCTGACAGCAAATCCACGTCGCTTTGATTTGATTGCAGGCCGCAGATGATTTTTTTAGGAGATATGTGTATGACGCACTGGTGACAGTGGTCCCTCGAGGCATGTAATGTTCCAAAATGACGCCTTTTTCGTCCCAAAAGAGAGTCAGCATAACCTTCCCTGCTGATGGTTCTGTTCGAAACTTCTTTGGTTTTGGTGATGAGGAATGCCTCCATTCCTTGCTCGCTCTATTCGTTTCCGGTTGGTGGAAGTGAACCCAGGTTTCGTCCCCAGTAGCGATTCTTGCAAGAAAAACATCACCTTCTCGACCAAAGCGCCGAAGAAGTTCTTCACAAGCATCAACACGTCGTGCTCTCATTTCAGGAGTCAGCTGCCGTGGCACCTATCTTGCAGACACTTTGTGAAACTGGAGCACATCATGCACAATGTGGTGTGCTGACCCATGACTAATCCATAAACCTGCTGCAACTCGTTGTGCCTGACCTGAACGCGGAGCATCTTCCAATGAAGTCACATCATTTGCGAACTTCCTACTCCATTCGTAGACTTGCTGTTGTGACAAACATGCATCATCGTACTGAACCTTCATTCGTCGATGAATTTCAATAGGTTTCACACCTTCACTACGGAAAAATCGAATAACAGATAGCTGTTCTTCCCTGGTGCAAGTTGCAAGTGGGGCGGCCATCTTTATACTGATACTGCGACGGTATGTGTGCATCTGCACTATGCTGCCATCTACAGGCCATTCTGCACGCTGTTTGTAGCACGCTTACCAACTTACAGGATAACGGAGCGAAATTTCGATTTGTTATTACAATTTTAAGGTTTTCACTTGACTCACCCTCGTTGTTTCTATCTGTTTTAGTACTAATTTTTCATGGCGTGCCTTAGGTTACTGCTCTAGTTAAGTTTCTAAAAGGGCGTTAAGCTGCATAGTCGGAACGAATTTTAACGTGCATTTCCCTACACAACTGGAAATTACCGTAATGAGTCAATTACATTGTGTGTGTGTGTGTGTGTGTGTGTGTGTGTGTACGGTCCAGAAACGACGACCTGGGCGAGGGGGACGGAAGGTCTTAACAGAAATATTTTAACGTCACGTGTAAGTCATGAAACTTCCCGGCATATTAAAACCGTGTGCCGGACCGGAACTCGTACGTAGAACCTTCACCTTACAGTGGACAAGTGCTGTATCGACTGAGCTACCAAGCACTGATCACAACGTTCTCCGCCTCCTATCCCGTTGCTTCCTGCCCTGTCACAGCCATAGATCCGCCAGTTCTCATCTCCTAACTTACTAATCTCACAGAAATTCTTCAGCATTCTTTGTGGCTCCACGTCACGGCAGAAGCCTTTCCTCCAGGAGTGCTAGTCCCAGAAGTTTTGCGGGAGAGCTATCGTGAAGTTTTGACGGTAGAAGGAAAGCTCAGACGGTGGAGCACTTGCCTACGAAAGGCAGAGGTCCTAGTTTCGAGTCCCAGTCCTAACCTATTTTTAATGTGCCAGGAAGTAACAAATCAGCACACACACCGCTGCAGATTCAAAATTCGTTCTGGTGTAAATCTTGTTTTAACCGTCAGAGAATTAGAAATGACAAAATATTTTTATTTTATCCTCCTATTTCTCAAACGGCTTTTATCGTACTTCTCATAACTGAATGAACTACTTTAGAAACGTCCGTATTAGGAACGTGACTCGTCGACGGATGCTACCAGTGAAAGGGTGCTCAATTACCTCAATGAAAATAACTTTTACAACGAGACATGAGAATATGATTGTTTTCCTGAGATCCACATTCGTCTTGATGGTACCATTATATTGGAATTTACATCGTCTGCTGGAATGTCCGTCGCTCCTACGTTTCAAATAGGATGCCTCGCTCTTATGTCCTCATACCTGTCTTAAGAAAATTCGTATTGCACTCGCACAGACAATATGAAATGACTGCTGCTAGTATCATTATTATTGCTCTTCTTGTATGCTGCGTATGGAAAAACTGTTTACGTTCATTTACCTGTTAAGAGACATAGTTACAGTACTCTCTTTCTCTGTCTTTCGGGAAGAATTCTCATAAAGGTTTCCATACTCAAGAAAAAGTGAAGAGTTAATTTATGAAAGAAATACCAAAACCGTTTTTTTATTTATGAGAGGCTCTTAATTCAAAATTAACTCTTCCCCACTTACCGATTTCTGAAAAGTACAAAAATGTCTGTAGATACATTTATTGCTTGTGTTGTATCAAATAACACTTACCAGCATAGAAAGTTTTTGTATGCTACGGCTGACGTCCATACCTTACCTTCAACATTACTCAAACTGTCACAGACCCACAATATAAGGTGACATGATGTCGTCTTCAGTAACAGAACGCTACATAAGGAATGGAACTTGGCTTAAAACCGCACCGATACAATTATGCATAGCTCAAGTTCTACATGTCTGATTGCAGGGTGCGTACCACCACGCAACATATTCCTGTGGTGTGTTGTTAGAGACAGTGTTTTCAGTAATTTTTATAGCAGTTTTATTACACGATCCAGTGACTTTAATGTGACCACCGCTTATGTTCGACGTTAACGTTCAATAACCAGTCCCAGACGGTAGGTGGCAGCATCAGCAGTGTAGGGTAAATACAGGGTGTCAGGAATATTGGAACTCTGTTGTAAGGTCTTATGGGACCAAATTGCTGAGGTCATCAGTCCCTAAGCTTACACACTACTTAATCGAACTTACGCTAAGGACAAGACGCACCCAAGCCCGAGGTGGGACTCGAACCTCCGACGGGGCGAGCAGCCAACACCGACTCAAAGGAAGGCCTCGGCGCTTGTTGGTGACGTCTCGTCAGCTAGGCACAGCGAACGCCATGTCTGTTGCAGGCAGAAACGCCTGGGCGCGCTTATCACTATAAATCTCTTATTTTTTGGACAAAATGTTTGGTATTTTTTGGATTCTGCAGTTTTATTTAGATGAAAGATTTTCTTACTGTCTTAAAGCTACAAATGAAGATCATAGTTCTGTATTACTGAATCCTGTCGAAACAAACGTAGATCAATACGAGAAGATGCTTTGCCCCATTGCAAGCTTCGGAAATTTTACATTCAAGTAACTGTATTTACCTGATCCATTTTGTTATCGAAACTTACCCCAACCCCCTTTCAATGAACTCGTTTCTTTTATTTATTTATTTTTTTTTCTTTTGACATCGTCACTGGATATTTGAACTAATTTACATGTGTAAACGTCCAACTGTTGCCAGTCATTAGATTACAGTCGTTTTCAACGAAAGGAATTCTAAACAGGAAACAAAATAGCTTCATACATCGAAAGTACTGCTGAGCTTAAACTTTTTTTAAACATGCACATTAGAAAAGATAAATATTCCGCTCTTGCAACTGAGAGTAGAAAAAAATTTTATTTGATAAAACAAGTATCTCTCTTTTGCCTCTTCTTCTGTCCCCCATCCCCTCCCACAACGTGTACAATCGCAAGATATTTCATTAACATTCAGTGCTCCTCACCCCATAGTCAACCGAGATACCTAAAGAAGAGCACCAATATGTTCACAGTGTCTTGTAAAAGCAACCCAGTATAAACGTAACTTCCGCAGATTTGCAATTAAGGTCAAGAAGCACGAATTCTGTTGATGCTGGACCATTAAGTTGTTTTTGTATGTCAATCCTTAAAACATGTGGAAATTTAAGTTCAGGAGTACACTATTTGTTAAGAAGTGTAATGAATTGCACAATTAATTGATTGCAGAAATCACTCAGAACGATGTGTGTTGGTCAACTACCACCAATAGTTTCACATTTTCCTGTGTCATGGAGGGAGACACCACCATTATGAGTATGCCTGCAACAGACCTGGCGTTCGCCGTGCCTAGATGTCGTGACGTCACGAACAAGCGCCGAGGCCTTCCTTTGAGTTGGTGTTGGAGCAGCGCGGACCGTGACAAGGCGCCCCTGACCGCCTGGCTACCCTGCGCAGCGCCTGTCAGGGGGGAGGGAAACAGTGCAGTCGTGCGGAGCGATTCATCCAATGTCCAAAAGAGAATGATGACTGGCTGTCTGGCCAAAGGTGGAAACATTTCCGAAACGCCTAAGTTTGTGAACTATTCGCCTGTCGCAGTGCTTAAGGTATACCGTGCATGGCAGAACGGCACTATCCAATACTAGCGCCGAGGCAACTGCGCTGCACAGCAGGCCTTGGACGACTGGGATGAACAACGGCTGCCGAGATGTGTGCTGGCTAAGAGGCGTGCGACTGTTGAGCAACTGACCAACCAGATGAACCAAGGAGCTACCATAATTGCCTACAATGCTCCGTGTCGTTGCACATTCTGCCAGCTTTTTATTTTCTCCATGTCTGACCCACTACCCTAAATGACGCTGCAGTCGATGTATTAATATCGCTTTTGTAAGAATCGAAACACAGTATTCTAGTGACGAACCGGTACTCAACTACTGTTCAGCGAACTTTGCTACGAATGAGCCTCCGCAGTACGATCCAAGTTCGTGCATGTATGCTGATTGCTGTTCACGGCGGCGAAGGCTGGACTCTGCACGCCAACTGGACACCCACTGAGTGCTGACAAATGGCCTTTTTTAGATGAATCACGTTATATTCTCCATCGGACAGACAGCCGTGAACCTTGCGTGTCTCGTGTTTGTGCCATATCTCATTTGACATCGTGTTTTTACTGTACTACCACCTCGTTAATTTCAATTACTGGTGTCACTGAGTTGCCACCTTGCCTGTCCGTGAGCGGCAGCAGCGGCGCTTATCGATATAAGCCCTGGAGTATTGTCTTTGCTGACTGCTATTACTTCCCGGTTGTCGTGTGTTCGGAGTTAGTTCGGATCTGCCAGGGAGTTGGGAGACGGTAGCAGTCCAGTTCGAACCTGGCAGTGTTTGACTTATGACGCGGCAGAAGTTCAGTCGGGGGCTGCATTGAGGTCCGGACAGCCATGACTCGCCCGACGGTTGCTGATACATATCACTTGAGTGCGGCCCACCTCGGTTGGTCGTGGGTCGGTCGTCTTATCGGACGATGTGTATGTTGGCTGGCGATCGCTTATGGGTTGCCTGCGTGTGCCGACTCGTGATTCGTCCTTGTTATAGCACAGTCGCTGCCGCTAGTATTGCCCGGTCCTTCGTGCAAGTGTTCGTGAAACTGTGTGTAGCTTGTGATGACTACTCAGTTATTTTAGTGCTGTCTGCGTGCTGATGTGTGGCAGTCGGTCGGTTGGCGTGGAGCAGCGAGGAAATCTCCGCGTGGGTTGTTTCGACGGGCCCGCTGGCAGTCTCTACGCAGTGTCGGAGTGTATGGAGCTGTTCCCATTGCTACGAGGTCCATGCCTCAACGACCCTGGACACGAAAGTTGAATTTGTATTTCATTTACCAGCATGTCAAGACTGTTCATATTGTCCCGTTTGGTTCTCGTTGTTGGCTGTTGGGACGTTCCCCCGAGTAACAACGCGTCTGCTCGAGTCAGCGAAGGTTTAGCCACCGTCCGGTGGACTCTAACTGTATTTGGTTATTTGCAATCGAAGTGCACCAGAGAATTTTCCTGCCTTGTGGACGTTAACGTGCTGGTTACCTGCCCTGGTCGTTGACGTAAATTCAGGCTGTGTTCTTTCCTCACCGTGTTGTCGCTGTCTAGCACGGTGTGTAGTTTGACAGCTTAATGCACGCTTGGTTATGAGCGTCCATGGCTTTTACGTTTTGCATTGAACTCCCGGTTGTGTGCTGGTCGAGTGAAGCGGCAGTTACCTTGTCGGTGGGTCCGTTGACTGTCTGTTGGTTGGGTTGTCTTCGAATCGAGAGTGGTATAGCCGACTGCCTGTCTCACCTATTTTTTTTCCCTTTATTGGGTTTCGATTCCCCCTAAAGGGGGCGGGCTGGCAGCAGCTTATTACGCCGCTCTTCAGCCTACAGAATTTGTTTTAAAAAGATGAAGATAATAAAAAATAATAACAGTTGGCGATAAAATCGGTGACTTAAAGGTGAAAATGGCAGAAAATTCTGGAGCGTAAAACATAAAACACAGGGTTTATGAAGCTAATGAAACACACAGGAAGCAGAAAAACAATAGACAGACAATTAAAAAAACACGGCGACAGTCTGGGTTCTGTTCGCAAGAGATATAAAAAGCACACCCAGCGACAGCATGATTTCTGTTCACAACACTGTGGAAGGACGCACAACACCGAACACTCACTTAAACACTGCGCTAAAAGTTGGCACAAATACGACATACCACACCCGAGAGCAGGTGGGGGGAAACTGGTCAGATGACGGGAAAAAGGGGGGGGAAGGAGAGGAAAAGTGACGGGGGAGGGGGAAAAGGAGCCAATGGAAGAGGAGGATCCATAAGAGGGGGGTGCTGAGCAGACGGGCCAGGTATTGGGGAAGGCAGAGGAGGGGAGTTTTTCGTAGAGCTCCACGGAGATTACTATTTTTTCTATATTTCTCTTTCCAATTCCTTCTACATTCTCTCGATGAGAACATATGAGTAACAGTAGGATACAAGATTCTGGGTAAGAAGTACGAGTCTTTATGCTGTTGTGTCTAAGACTGTTTACATTTTTTTCCCAGCATCATTGCCGTATCATATTTCATGAATGTCCTTCATTAGTCCTATTTCCATCTCTTCTATATTCGAAATCAGGCTAAAAGTAATTGCGTCGGACAAACGTATTTTAAGAGGTTCAGTACAAGTAAGTATTAGGAATCGTTTGTATCTATCTTTGGATAATATCGTTTCCTTCGTATACCATACTGCTAGCAGCTAGAAGCGTAAGTGTTGGGAAGATTTTTCGTGAGTCTACTCGGATAAAAATACAGATGACGATAGTGAAGCGGCAACAGCTTGGTGCTACGGCCGTCACAAAGAGTATTTTATAACTTTAATTTGGTTCGACTGCGTACTTCCGTGTAAAAATTCAGGATACGCAATACACTAGTGGATCTCTGAAGGAGAGTCATAGGCATGCAGTGCAATTACGGCTATTAATGGACACTTGATGAACAGTTTGATAGTGAAACAGTATTAAAATTATCATTTCATCCTTCAAAACTTTTATATTTATTAAAACATACAGAAGTAGAATATAGAAAAGATTACAAAGAAATGAAACATACATGATCACTCACAACAGACTTAGGCACAGTCTCTCGTACTTAGTTACACGAAGTTGTTAATAGAAAATAAGTTATAACATTTGTGTCGCTGTAATACTGCATCCAGACGTGAAGTAATGAACGTGGAAAAACAGCCATCCAATCCAAACTAGTTTCGCTGAATGCACTTCCCAAAGACGTCTCTTCTCCCTGAAAATGAGGAGACTCATAAGTAAATTGAGCAAGGAGCGTTTTAAAACTTCCTATTAGATTAAAACTCGGGACCTTTGCCTTTCCTGGACAAGTGCTCTACCATCTGAGCTACACAAGCACGACTCACACCCTCTGCTCACAGCTTTACTTCCGAAAGTACCTAGTCTCCTACCTTACAAATTGGTATTGCCGAAAGTACAGCTGTGAGGACGGGACGTAAGTCGTGCTTGGGTAGCCCAGATGGTATTGTCAATCCTCTGGGCCCGGCTTCGATTCCCGGCTGGGTCGAGGAATTTTCTCCGTCCAGGGACTGGGTATTGTGCTCTCCTGATCATCATCCTATCATGCAGGTCGCTGAAGTGGTGTCAAATTGAAAGACCGGCACCCGGCAAACGGCCTGCCAGACGGGGGGCCCTAGCCATACGATTAAATAAATAAATAAATAAATACTAATACATTTCAAAAGCAGGCACGGTAGCTCAGCGTGTTTGGTCAGAGGGCTGCGTGCTCTCTGTAATAAAAAACTGAGTCAAGGAATCAACGATCAACTTGAACGGATGTCTTCTGACATCCGCCCAGACCAAACGCAACGAAATATAGCGAAAAAAAAGTAGATGCCCAGGAAAGGCAAAGGCAAATGTCGTTCGAGTCTCGGTCCGGCACACAGTTTTAATCTGCCAGGATTACATATACGCTCCAACTCCGCTACACAGCGAAAATCTCATTCTGGAAAGGAACATTTTACTTGATAGTACTATTAAAAGAAGAAGTTTTTCTGGCTACGTTACTTGAAATGGTGGACACTACTTATGCAGTAATTCTCGGCTACTTCAGTTGTTCAGTTCCCCACAGAACGTTCAATAATGCACATGTGTTAGTTGCATTATTATTCGTCCCTCTACGCGACTCTGAAATGATACGGAAAGACGTGATAGAATAGCTCTCGCCACAAGCACGTTTTTACGGCCTGATAGAACATAACGTACTCGGTAACACATTAGACAAAGAAGGAGTTCCACAATCCATCATCCCATATATGTTATGTTCTGTACGAATTTCAGTACCATATACTAATACATCAGTTCGAAGAGAGTTACTGCTATTAAAATTCCATATTTTACAAAATGCTATTTGTCGTCGACGAGATATCGTTCTGTTTCGTGTATTTTTCATTGCTGACAAACAAGTCTGTTCAGTACTATTGTACAGAGTAATCCTTACACAAGAAGTGTGGCTGCTGAGAGGACGTTTCATAGCCTACGCCTCACATAGTGACATTTACACTGATGATCATCACTATTGGGGCAACCATAAAGACGGAAAATAAGGATAAGTTACTTATTGTACGTATACAGTACAATAGGAAGAATTCACGGTTAAATTTGTGGGTGATTTGGGGTTATGCGTCTAGTGCACAGAGCTAACATCTATTGCAGAGCGACTGGTATAACATCTGGGTATCGAGTCGAATAGAGCTTCGATGGCAGATACGGGCACATCAACCCATGCCGCTTTAACTCTATGACAGATTGATGAATTATAGTGGCTCGCACTTAGTATTGTTCGAGGTAAGTAACGCAACACTTTTTTTTGTCGGTCAGTTTCGGTTGAAAAATTTCGCCTATAGTTTCATGAAGTTGTAGCAGCATATACGTATCCTAAAATGGCGTTTGTAATGGAGGTGCGTTCCAAGCAGAGAGTCGTCATTGGGTTTCTTATGGTGGAAAACCAGAGCATCGTAGATATTCGTACGAAAACCAAGGTGAGTGACAAACCTGGCCTATCTCACGCTTGCCGACCGGCGGCACACAGCTGTGACTGCTACAATGCTGGAACCTGCGGACACTCTTACTAGCGGTGATCAACGGATCACAATCAAACACAAAAGCGCACAACTGTACGTCTCCGTTGGAAGTAGTGACACACTCGTCCACCAGCTGAACTCAAAGATGTGTACCTGCTGCGTTCCTCGCGGTCTAATAGAAGACCATAAAGGGCGTTCTAGCATTTGTAGACTTAGAGAAAGCTTTTGACAATGTCGACTGGAATACTCTCTTTCAAATTCTGAAGGTGGCAGGGGTAAAATACAGGAAGGGAAAGGCTATTTACAATTTGTACACAAACCAGATGGCAGTTATAAGAGTCGAGCGGCATGAAAGGGAAGCAGTGGTTGGGAAGGGAATAAGACAGGATTGCAGCCTCTCCCCGATGTTATTCAATCTGTATATTGAGCAAGCAGTGAAGGAAACAAAAGAAAAATTCAGAGTAGGTATTAAAATCCATGGAGAAGAAATAAAAACTTTGAGGTTCGCCGATGACATTGTAATTCTGTCGGAGACAGCAAAGGACTTGAAAGAGCAGTTGAACGGAATGGACAGTGTCATGAAAGGAGGGTATAAGATGAACATCAAGAAAAGAAAAACGAGGATAATGGAATATAGTCGAATTAAGTCGGGTGATGCTGAGGGAATTATATTAGGAAATGAGACACTTAAAGTAGTAAAGGAGTTTTGCTATTTGGGGAGCAAAATAACTGATGATGGTCGAAGTAGAGAGGATATCAGATGTAGGCTGGCAATAGCAAGGAAAGCGTTTCTGAAGAAGAGAAATTTGTTAACACCGACTATTGATTTAACTGTCAGGGAGTCTGAAAGTATTTGTATGGAGCGTAGCCATGTATGGAAGTGAAACATGGACGATAACCAGTTTGGACAAGAAGAGAATAGAAGCTTTCGAAATGACGTGCTACAGAAGAATGCTGAAGATTAGATGGGTAGATCATATAACAAATGAGGAGGTATTGCATAGGATTGGGGAGAAGAGAAGTTTGTGGCACAACTTAACTAGAAGAAGGGATCGGTTGGTAGGACATGTTCTGAGGCATCAAGGGATCACCAATTTAGCATTGGAGGGCAGCGTGGAGGGTAAAATTCGTAGAGGGAGACCAAGAGATGAATACACTAAGCAGATTCAGAAGGATGTAGGTTGCAGTAGGTACTGGGAGATGAAGAAGCTTGCACAGGATAGATTAACATGGAGAGCTGCATCAAACCAGTCTCAGGACTGAAGACCGCAACAACAACAAAAGGGCAAAGAAGCACAATCTTTGCGAAATTGCTTACATTTTTACGAGACTAGTCGTGGCAATTTATTGTTGAACATGCTTTCATCTTATCGATCCAGAATCAAACCGGCTATCCATGGAGTGGCGCTAGGCCACCTCTCCTCCGAAGGAAAAGTTCAAAGTCGCACCCTCTGCTGGTAAATTCCGGGCAACGATCTTCTGGAACACTGCTGGGATTATTCCGTTTGATGTCCTCCCTCATGGTGCAATGATCGATCAACTCATAATTGCAATGTGCTGTCGTCGGAACGCTGAAGACGTGGATATACAATATTGCACGACCGCCCCCCCCCCCCCCCCCCCTGAAACCATTTGTTATGTGCATGTGTGACTAATGAGATGCAGCCCCATTCAAGTAGCAGCGATATCACAAATCGATAAGCTGTAGTTTCGAGTTTGCCGCTGTCAGATTCCTACACATTCCGAGACATTTCTTCAGTTTACTTGAGACATAGTACGATCTTCTCACTAACAAACAATATAGAAATGGAGTTATATCCACAGTACTGGCCATTAAAATTGCTACACCAAGAAGAAATGCAGATGATAAACGGGTATTGATTGGACAAATATAATATACTAGAACTGACATGTGATTACATTTTCACGCAATTTGGATCCATAGATCCTGAGAAATCAGTACCCAGAACAACCACCTCTGGCCGTAATAACGGCCTTGATACGCCTGGGCATTGAGCCAAACACAGCTTGAATGGCGTGTACAGGTACAGCAGCCCATGTAGCTTCAACACGATGCCACAGTTCATCAAGAGTAGTGACTGGCGTATTGCGACGAGCCAGTTGCTCGGCCACCATTGACCAAACGTTTTCAATTGGTGAGAGATCTGGATAATATGCTGGCCAGGTCAGCACTGGAACATTTTCTGTATCCAGAAAGGCCCGTACAGGACCTGCAACATGCGGTCGTGCATTATCCTCCTGAAATGTAGGGTTTCGCAGGGATCGAATGAAGGGTAGAGCCACGGCTCGTATCACATCTGTAACCAATGGCAACCGATATCATCACGCCGGGTAATACGCCAGTATGGTGATGACAAATACACGCTTCCAATGTGCGTTCACCGCGATGTCGTCAAACATGGATGCGACCATCATGATGCTGTAAACAGAACCTTGATTCATCCGAAAAAATGACGTTTTGCAATTTGTGCTCCCAGGTTCGTCGTTGAGTATACCATCGCAGGCGCTCCTGTCAGTGATGTAGCGTCAAGGGTACCCACAGCTGTGGTCTCCGAGCTGATAGCCCATGCTGCTGCAAACGTCGTCGAACTGTCCGTGCAGATGGTTGTTGTCTTGCAAACGTCCCCATCTATTGACTCAGGGATCGAGACGTGGCTGCACGATCCGTTACAGCTATGCGGATAAGATGCCTGTCATCTCGACTGCTCGTGATACGAGGCCGTTGGGATACAGCACGGCGTCCCGTATTACCCACGTGAACCTACCGATTCCATATTCTCCTAACAGTTATTGGATCTCGACCAAGAGAGCATCGATGTCGCGATACGATAAACCACAATCGCGATAGGATACATTCCGACCTTTATCAAAGTCGGAAACGTAATGGTACACATTCCTCCTCCTTACACGAGGCATAACAACAACGTTTCATCAGGCAACGAGGGTCAACTGCTGTTTGTGTGTGGGAAATCGGTTGGAAACTTTCCTCATGTCAGCACGTTGTAGGTGTCGCCACCGGCGCAAACCTTGTGTGAATGCTCTGAAAAGCTAATCATTTGCATATCACAGCATCTTCTTCCTGTCGGTTAAATTTCGCGTCTGTGGGACGTCATCTTCGTGGTGTAGCAATTGTAATGGCCAGTAGTGTAGGATGTAAATGGCATTATTTCTTCCTCCCAACTTTGTGCTGTTTGCATGTCCTGGCACTTGGTGTACATCTTCGTAATTTGACACTTGTTACATGCCACGGTCATGATGTAGCAATTTTAATGACGGGCTGTGTTACTAGAATTAGATTTCGGGAATGATGGACATGCGCACTCCCATATCAGTCTGAGTTACGGTCCGCTGCTCCGATATTCTCTCCTGACAAAAAGAGTGAATCATCCAAATGGGGAGGCGGGAACGAAGTAAAACTTTCAGGGATGATAATGTATGTCACGTTATTTCAATGTTTATAACATTCAGACTAACTCGCCAGCATGTGCCACTTATCAGTACGGCGTTATACCGCCTCTGACACGGATGCATGCACTGATTCCATTGGGAAGGCGTCCATAAAATCGCTGTATCCTCTCCTGAGGCACGTTGGTCCACAATCCTTGCAACTGGTCCTTGATAGTGATACATGTCAGTCCATTGCTAGACTGGCACATCTCATATTTCATTTATAACTGACTTAAATTCATCATAATTTGACTTCCATTCCTAGCAGTTAATAGATATCTAACGGGTAATAAGTAATGTCAGTGACTGCAAGGATAAAAGCCATTTGCTCCTGCATTAATTGTTTCTCTTTTCTGGTGGAAATTTTTGATACTATAGTATCCGTGATTCATCTGCGGCTGGGATGAGCTAGGGAAGAAAGGAAACGACTGGGCATGAACTTTGAGTCCAGTAAAGTTCCCTTGTGAGTTTCGCCTCGGCTTTCAGAGGAGACAGACAGGGCATTGGGCGAAATGCCCAGTCGCGCCAGCTACAATGCTGCACACCCAGCACGGCTTACCTCGGGCGCCTGGGAATCGCCTTCCGCCAGTTTTTGTCTTAATGTGCTCTGTGCATTGCGTGGTCTGGCCTCTCTCCAAAGAAGCCATATGATGTGCCGCGACTAGCAGCTGGGCTTTTGCAGAATCTTGTCTTTCACAGGCTGTGACACCTGGCCAAAACATATTTCAAAAGAACTTCGTTTTTCACCGACGAGTTTTCTTCCTAGAATGCAGTGGAGTGGGAAGTCTGCTGCAGACAGAGATATCTGTGTCCCGCGAGAGACGATGCAGCTGCATGTTGTTCAGGATTTCCTGTATGTCTGTGTAGAAGCGATGGGCTGGCAATCCAGCGCCAGTTCATGTGGGATGAAAACCCTCATGACTGGTGTGTTGTAAGACTGCACGCCATTGCTTCATCTTTTAAAAAAATGCAGACGAGACGAAGTCTGGAAGCCAGTTTTCGAGAAATTCAGAGTTGTAGACAATCGGACTGGCTGAAGTCAAAAACTTAGCTGAAGTGTGGGAGTGTTACACAGTATACTTTATGTTCAAGTGTTCAAGTGTGTGTGAAATCTTATGGGACTTAACTACTATGGTCATCAGTCCCTAAGCTTACACACTACTTAATCTGAACTATCCTAAGGACAAACACACAGACCCATGCCCGATGGAGGACTCGAACCTCCGTCGGGACCAGCCGCACCGGCTATGACTGCAACGACCCAGACCGCTCGGCTAATCCCGCGCGGCAGTATACTTTATGAAGTGCTTACATGAGAGATAGACTATTGGTTAACATTGTTAAACTTCACCATGTGGGGAGTTATTTTGTTAGTAACAGTATCTTTGGTCAGCATTTTACAGAGCCTTCTCCACTGGCGCACAGGAATTTCACCGACTTTGTAGAGACGAGAGAGAAGGTCTCGGTTTGAAGCACTTTGTCTAGGGACTCTTCATCTGGAGGCGTTGAGAAATTCAATTGATCTCAGACATTGGGAAGAATACATCGCCCACACATGTAGTGAATGGACATTGACGCATCAGTAACCGATCACGGCACTAGCAGCTTTCTGCTCCATAGTATGCAGAATGTGGTAAGGTCAGAAAGGTAAGGTATGCGACTGTTCAATCGTTTTACTTCTCTTTAGTCGCTGAGGGCTACTTCGTGACTTGACCAATGATGTTGTTTGCGTGTAGTATATTTCTATTCTTCTTGTGCAATCTGGCAATTCCTTTGTATCCAACACAAATTTATCGTTCCAAAGCTGATTTGTAAGACGCCGGTCTACGAAATTCAACTAACGTCTCTGGTCTTCGCCAGGTCATTTAAGTGTTTCATGCTAGTAATGGTCAGTTTTCTTATCCTCTGTATTTGTAAACCCCCATCAGATCCTGTGATTCGTTCCTGTTCGGTATGTGCAAACACAGACTGAGGTTAATTTACACCATTTATCTGCCCCTATGAATATGGACATTGTCGTTCATGGGAAGGCTTGCTTGCCTCAGCGATAGACATACCGTGTCGTAAGTACAACCACAACGAAGAGAGGCTGTAACCTCTTCAGTAGTTGCAGGGGCAACAGTCTGGATGAATGACCCATCTGGTCTTGTCACATTAACCTACACGTCCACGCTGTGCTGGTACTGCGAACGGCTGATAGCAAGGGGAAACTATAGGCGTAATTTTTCCCGAGAGCATGCAGCTTTACTCTATGGTTAAATGATGATGGCGTCCTCTTAGGTAAAATATTCCGTAAGTAAATTATTCCCCCATTTGGATCTCCGGGGCACGCAGGACATGCAGCTTTACTGTGTGGTTAAATACTGATGGCGTCCTCTTGGATAAAATATTCCTGAGGTAAAATAGTCCCCCATTTGGATCTACGGGTGAGGACTTCTCAGGAGGACGTCATTATCAGGAGAAAGGAAACTGGCGTTCTACGAACCGGAGGGTGGAATGTCAGAACGCCTAATCGGGCAGGAAGGTTAGAAAATTTAAAAAGGGAAATGGATAGTGTAGGGAAGCAGCCTACTCACGCCTTATAAAATTCACATCAGTCTTTCCATTGTGTGCCAGCCAGTCCGCTGTAACTACCTCTGACGTCATAAATGTTGCGCAAACTTTAAAAATCAAGTAAATGACCTGAAACGTTTCTAGCATGTCAGAAAATTTAAAAAGGGAAATGGTTAGTGTAGGGAAGCAGCCTACTCACGCCTTATAAAATTCACATCAGTCTTTCCATTGTGTGCCAGCCAGTCCGCTGTAACTACCTCTGACGTCATAAATGTTGCGCAATACTTTAAAAATCAAGTAAATGACCTGAAACGTTTCTAGCGTGTCAGGAGTAATACTAATTCAATATGTGTTGAATATCAGTTCAATAACTTTAACCATTTTCGAAATTTGGACGATTTTCTGTAAAAATCATTGGCGCAATGGAAAAGAGCTAGAAACTTAAAAATTTATATTTAGATTCCTTTTACATAATAATTTAGTAGAAACAGTATACTGGATCTCACAAATTAAAATATTAGTTGAAATTCATGATTTTTTGGTTTTTGTCTTAGAAATTAAGGAAGCAAGATAGACTAAGTAGGCGAATAAATAAAGCTAGGATGTTTAAATTTAAGTAGAAGGGAGATCTGCTATAACCATAAAAATGTGAGAAGTTCCAACAGAATAACTATAAAACTACAGCTATAGCGTATCTCCAAAGAGCAAGTTCAGAGCTCGACTACTGCGTGTGGTGTAATTAAATTAATTCTCTCGCCCAAAATATCTGACTTAGCCACATCAGACTTTTATTATGATTACTTACTTGTGTGCTGATTGCACAATTAAATTGAAAGCTTCATCGGCCATCAGCAAAGGAAGCAATGATTTATTCGATAACTTAAAGTGGTGCATTACTAGCCCAGCGGCTAGTCGAGAGAGCAGATTTGATCAGGCGTTCCCTTAGCCGTCCGCCGCAGCTTTATATGTGAGAACGCTGCGCGAGGAAAGAAGGCCCCAGTTCTCTCCAGACGCCGATTAGCGCACCACCTGTGCCGGGAGTCGCGTCGCGTCGGTATCGTTGATATAAACCGCCTCGGATGCAGTAATACAGGGTTATTACAAATGATTGAAGCGATTTCACAGCTCTGCAATAACTTTATTATTTGAGATATTTTTACAATGCTTTGCACACACATACAAAAACTCAAAAAGTTTTTTTAGGCATTCACAAATGTTCGATATGTGCCCCTTTAGTGATTCGGCAGACATCAAGCCGATAATCAAGTTCCTCCCACACTCGGCGCAGCATGTCCCCATCAATGAGTTCGAAAGCATCGTTGATGCGAGCTCGCAGTTCTGGCACGTTTCTTGGTAGAGGAGGTTTAAACACTGAATCTTTCACATAACCCCACAGAAAGAAATCGCATGGGGTTAAGTCGGGAGAGCGTGGAGGCCATGACATGAATTGCTAATCATGATCTCCACCACGACCTATCCATCGGTTTTCCAATCTCCTGTTTAAGAAATGCCGAACATCATGATGGAAGTGCGGTGGAGCACCATCCTGTTGAAAGATGAAGTTGGCGCTGTCGGTCTCCAGTTGTGGCATGAGCCACGCGTGAAACTTGCCCGCACGTGTTCAACAGTTTCTTCGCTCACTGCAGGCCGACCCGTTGTTTTCCCCTTACAGAGGCATCCAGAAGCTTTAAACTGCGCATACCATCGCCGAATGGAGTTAGCGGTTGGTGGATCTTTGTTGAACTTCGTCCTGAAGTGTCGTTGCACTGTTATGACTGACTGATGTGAGTGCATTTCAAGCACGACATACGCATTCTCGGCTCCTGTCGCCAGTTTGTCTCACTGCGCTCTCGAGCGCTCTGGCGGCAGAAACCTGAGGTGCGGCTTCAGCCGAACAAAACTTTATGAGTTTTTCTACGTATCTGTAGTGTGTCGTGACCATATGTCAATGAATGGAGCTATAGTGAATTTATGAAATCGCTTCAATCATTTGTAATAGCCCTGTAAGTTACTCAGGATACGAGTAACCATGAAATCGTTTTCGAGTGAAGTGTTAATTTTGGGATGACGTTAATGATCTATCTTTAGTTTGTGTATGCCGTATTTTCACGTGCCGCCGCAGGACAGACATTGTACCATTATTGGCGTGGCGTTTGATGAACAATATCATCAAATTATGGCGAGCATTCACTTAAACATTTTTATTTGAACAGTTATAGTTGCATCAGTGCATTAGACTCTTAACTGATCCGGTAGTTGGATTGTGTGGATTCTTCTTGGTCTGTGACTTTCAGAATATAGTGAACATTTTAGAGAGAATGGTTTTTGATTATGAATCCCAGACAATCTCCCAATTCCTCAGAGCTATAAGCTATAGCTATAAATGTATTTCTCAGATGAAGTGGGCACTAGGAATTCTAATTACAGGCTTCACGTTTTGCTAATCACTTTCTGATTGCCAATATTGTAGTTAGAGAGCCAGTGTTGAGAACGGCAAACAACAGCATAAAATAAATAATAGGAACATTTACAATTATTCCACCCGCCGCCCCACAATAGGTTAAAGTTAAATACAGTGGGAAGTTCGTTGGCAGAAGAAATAAGACTTCTGCTCAGCTGAATACAGGTTTATGAATTCAAGATCAAATAGGGGTAATGTAGGAGTAGGTCTAATAATGAATAAAAAATATAGGAGCGTGGATAAGCAGCTACGAACAGCATAGCGAACGCATTACTGTAGCCAAGATGGACACGAAGCCCCCGCCTACCACAGTAGTACAAGTTTATATGCCAACTAGCCCGGCAGGTGATGAACATATTGAAGAAATATATGATGCGATACAAGAAATTATTCAGATAGTTAAGGGAGACCAAAATTTAATACTCATGCGGGTTGGAATTCGATGGTAGGAAAAGGAAGAGAAGGAAAAGTAGTAGGCGAATATGGACAGGAGGTACGGAATAAAAGAGGACGCCGCCCGGTAGGATTTTGCGCAGCGTATAACTTAATCGTAGTTAACACTTGGTTTAAGAATCATGAAAGAAAGTGAGATCTAAAACTTTCCCGGCGTACATATTGTTTCGCAAAATTTCGGGAGAACTGCCGATGGTTGGTACTCCCTACAACAATATTTCGGCTTCAGAGTCTTCTGGCCATCTGCAGGTGATACTGGCGAAAACGCACTGAGCCCTGGTATTTAAGGCCCCGCCGGCACATGCGTGGTGGATTCATTTGATGTTGCGTTTGCGCTACTTGAACGCGTTCGATTTTGCTGCGCCGCGTGTCCTTCGGTGCTGAAAACTCGCCGCATCGGTATAATTCCATTGTTTTGACGCGGTTCCATCACAGAACTACGCCGGCTACTGAGGACACGAAGTTTTTCAACAATTTTATTCCATGCCGAACTCAACTGAAAGCTGCCGTCTCGATTAATAAGAGACTCACTGTCAGACAGTCGTATTTCTACGGACTCATTAATAACAAAACTCCAAAAGTTAGACGTAAGGGCCACAATTTTTGTCTCACTGTAGATCATGGCATGACCAGTGGAAATACAGCGTTCGCCGATGGCAGACTTACAAGGCTGAAGAAGGAGAGTATACCGCTGATGTTCTACAATGCGACCCTGTACAGTACGCGTCGTTTGACCTATACAAGATTTGCCGCATTCACACGGAGTCCTGTAAACACCTGCTTTGCGCAGCTCTAGGTCGTCTTTGACAGATCCCAACACCGACGAATTTTTTTCAGGAGGGCGAAAAATTGCTTTCACTTTATATTTTCTTAGTATTCTGCCTATTTGCGCTGAAATATTAGCAATATATGGTAAACAGGCAGTCGTTTTAAAGACCTCTTCCTCTTCTTTGCTCCGTTGTTTGCAGATATGCAGCGCTTTCTCTACTTGCTGGGACGATAACCCATTATTCAGAAATACAGTCTCCAGGTGCTCCAGTTCTGTTTGCAAACTATCGGTGTCACAGACGACGTGGGCTCGGTGAATCAATGTCTTCAAAACACCTATCGCTTGTGGCGGATGGTGTCAACTAGCGGATTGCAAGAAAAGGAGTGTGTGGGTGGTCTTTCTATAGACTGATTGACCAAGTGTGCCATCGCTCTTACGTCGTACCGTCTAAAAACGGCAGGCAACGGCAGTTCGAAAAGAAGGGTTGATGTAACCGACGAAGAGAATACGTCACACACTTGCATAATATTGGTCTGCTGACTGTGATAAAAGGCCAGTACAAGCGCTTTGATATTAAATTTTTCCAATGGCATGAACAAGGTAGTACTTTTACAAATATTGCCCGAATTGGCGACCCGCAACACACATGCAGGCTTAATATTATCACACTAGACTTTTATCAGTTTGAAAGACCTTGATGTTGTTCTAAAAATGTGACAGGCAGTAAGTACTACCGCCAAAAGGTCCTCTTCAATATGAAGCGGTTTCTCTAACACGAAACTTTTCACGTGAAGCCACCACAGCCAATGAAATACACACATCAAAAAAAGTTTTCCATCACCCCGGTTCCCAGAACTCCTGAAGATAGACGTCGACTGTGGATATTGTATCACAGAAACAGTCCCTACGACTGTTCAGAGAGGTCATTAAACCCGCCCAAAGATGTAAACAAACATGCATGAGCAGCGCCTATTAGACGGAGGGGATCAGACAGGCGAACAGTTCCAGTCATTCCACCCGCAAGGAGATACACGGCTCTAGTTGCCTGTAGTTCAACCTGCCTAAACGGTCAATACCGCTGTTCGATCGCGTCCGCATTGTTACTTTGTGCAGGAAGAGCTCTCAACAAGGGAAGTGTCCAGGTGTCTCGGAGTGAACCAAAGCGATGTTGTTCGGACATGGAGGGGATACAGAGGCACGAACTATTGGTGACATGCCTCGCTCAGGCCGCCCAAGATCTACTATTGCAGTGGATGACCGCTGCCTACGGATTATCGCTCGGAGGAACCCTGACAGCAACGCCACCATATTGAATAATGCTTTTCGTGCAGCCACAGGAGGTCGTGTTACGACTCAAACTGTGCGCAATAGGCTGCATGATGCGCAACTTCAATCCCGAGGTCCATGGCGAGGTCCATCTTTGCAACCACGACACCATTCAGCGAGGTACAGATACTCCCAAGAACATGCCGAACGGACGGCTCAGGAATGGCATCACGTTCTCTTCACCATAATGCATTCAACCAGATAATCGTGGGAGATGTCTTTGGAGGCAAACCGTTCAGGCTGAACGCCTTAGACACGCTGGCCAACGAGTGCAGCAAGGTGGAGGTTCCATGATGTTTTGGCGTGGCATTATGTGGGTAACGGCTGTACAGTATGTGAATGGCATCCTCCGATCGATAGTGCAACCATATCGGCTGCACATTGGTGAGGCATTCGTCTTCATGGACGACTATTTGCGCCCCCATCGTGCACATCTTGCAAATGACTTCCTTCCGAAAACGATGTCGCTCGACTAGGGTGGCCGGCATGTTCTCCAGACTTGAATCCCATCGAACATGCCTGGGATAGATTGAAAAGGGCTGTTTATGGACTACGTGACCCATCAACCACTCTGAGGCATCTACACTGAATAGCTTTAGAGGAGTGGGGTAATCTGGACCAACGGTGCCTTTATGAACTTATGGATAGTATGACACGACGAAGACAGGCATGCATCAATGCAAGAGGACGTGCTACTGAGTATTAGAGGTACCAGCTGTACAGCATTCTGGACCACCACCTCTGAAGGTCTAGCTGTATGGTGGTACACCATGCAGTATGTGGTTTTCGTGAGTAATAAAAAGGGTGGAAATGATATTTATGTTCATTTCTATTCCAATTTTCTGTACAGGTTCCGGAACTCTCGAAACCGAGGATTTGCAAAACTTTTTTGATGTGTGTATTTTTGGATCATGCGAGAGAGGTGGTCGCAAAACAGAGCAATTATTATACTTCTATTCATCATTGTGTTTGACACAGATCACGAGAAAGATGTGAAAATTGGTCCTGACCCATCGTGTTTAAGGTATGTCACGAGAGTTATTTACAACAACACGGGAAACTCGCGGGTAGCCATAAAAATAAGGCACCCTGCAAGTACATTGGAAAGCTGTGTCGATGGTTCTCCACTACTACAGCGTAGCAGCTCTCATTGGCTGAAGCACGTCTAAGTTCTCCATCTGTGGTGAAACAGACAAATTCAAGGAAAATCACATACGCATGAAGGAAGTATGAACCATACAGCACTGTCTCAGCCACTGACTCAACGCAACGCTGAAGAGAGCAGGAATGGGAGCTTGAACTTGGTGTGAATTGTTCCCTTATTACTTTCTACACAGTGTTATACCTACCATGTGCGTTAGCAGCTATATGAATGCATTACACTGTACAAACAACGATTCCTAGCTTCTCACATCCGAGTGGTAGTGGTATACCAAAGTTCTTTTAGCTTCATAACTTTCAACTCCTTCCTTTACGAGCCAAGTACATTTTTTTCTAACTAATACAGTTCTTATCCCTGAGTGATTACATATAAATGAGGAACAGCTGCAATCTTACAAATGTCAGCAGGGAATAGAAATAAAGTCGTGTGAGGAATCTACGTGAGACAACGTGGAGTCTTCTGCTACACGTATGGTTAGTATGTGCTGATGGGCTAAGTATACCTACCATAAATGTTTTTCATGCTAAATTATCATATTTGTTTTTTTTTCAATCAAAAGAGTTATTGTCATCTAATAAACCGATGCTAGCGATTCTCATGCATACGATGTGCACTCAGATTTATTAGCCAGTGCTACTGAAAGCTTGAAATGCAGTGTTCTTACACTGCAACATCTCTCAAAAGACAACAGTATTTCTGTGATAAGGAACATCTTCACTGTTCATTGGCAAAAATTCGTTAATCGTTTTAGGGTTGCGCTTAATTTACAACAGAAGAAAATCTTAAAATTTTCGTGTAACACTACGCTGAGTGACGATGAAACTCACCTCTTTAGGAATATGTCGAGGTTCTCCAGCCTGCGGTTTACACGAATATTATCTGCGCTCTATCAGATGGTAGTTCAAAAATCCACCACACATTTCCAGTGGTTTATTTCTGGTGGAATAATAGGTAGAAGATCGCACTCAGAACACGTTCACAGATTTTGTGACAACAGCCCTCCCAAACTGTGGCCAGCACCTCCGATGCTACGAGGGCGTGCAGTGTCGTGAATTGGCGTCATCGACTAAGTTCCCTCAAGATGGCAATTATTATACTAGCGGCAAGATGCCAAACCGGCGAAGGATGAAACCCGGCGGATGCTTCTTGCTTCTGGATGGCTGCTGTGTTGTCACCTGCAAAATAAATAATAATCAGTGCAACTTATGATGGAACAGTAAGGGAATTGTCATTCATTTGGAATTCAGTAACAAGTAACTAGCTTCCTGACAGTTAATATTACTGGATCGCCATACAGGAATAACGAGTACACAGATGTACAGAACTGATTCACCATTTTCTGATCTGCACATCTACAACTACAACCAAATCTACTTGATTACTCTGCTGTTCACAATAAAGTTCCTGGCAAATGGTTCAATGAACCTTCTTCAAGCTCTGTCCCTACCGTTCCACTCTTGTACGGCACGCGGGAGAAACGAGCACTTACGTTTTTCTGTGCGAGCCCTGATTTCTCTTATTTTATCGTGATGATCATTTCTCCCTAGGTAGTTAGGTGCCAATAGAATGTTTTCGCAATCGTAGGAGAAAACTGGTGATTGAAATTTCGTGAGAAGATCCCGTCGCAACGGAAAACGACTTTGTTTTAAGGATTTCCACTCCAATTCATGTATCATGTCTGTGACACTTTCTCCCCTGATTCGTGATAACACAAAACGAGTTGCCCTTATATGGACTTTTTCGATGTCATCTGTCAGTCCCACCTGATGTGGATACCACACGGCACAGCAATACTCCAGAATAGGGCGGAAAAGCGTGGTGTAAGCGGTCTCTTTAGTAGACCTGTTGCACCTTATAAGTGTTCTGCCAATGTATCGAAGTCTTTGGTTTGCAATACCCACAACGTTATCTATGTGATCATTCTAATTTAAGTTATTTGTAATGGTAACCCGTAAACATGTAGTTTAATTTAAAGCCTTCAAATCTGAGTGACTTATTGCGTAATCGAAATTTAGCGTATTTCTTTTAGTACTCATGTGAATAACTTCGCACTTTTCCTTAATCAGGGCCAATTGCCACTTTTCACACCACACAGATATATTATCTAAATCATTTTGCAATTCGTTTTGGACATATGATGACTTTACAAGACGGTAAGTGCCAGCACCATCTGCAAATAATCTAAGACGGCTACTCAGATTGTCTCCTAAGTCGTTAATATAGATCAGGAAAAACAAAGGGCCTAAAACACTTCCTTGGGGAAGTCGGGATATTACTTCTGTTTTACGCGATGACTTTCCGCCTATTACTACGAACTGTGACCTTTCTGATGATGATGATGATGTGTGGTTTGTGGGGCGCTCAACTGCGTGGTTATCAGCGCCCGTACAATTTCCCAACCTTTGCTCAGTCCAATTTCGCCACTTTTCTGGATGATGATGAAATGATGAGGACAACACAAACACCCAGTCATCTCGAGGCAGGTGAAAATCCCTGACCCCGCCGGGAATCGAACCCGGGACCCCGTGCTCGGGAAGCGAGAACGCTACCGCGAGACCACGAGCGGCGGACATGTGTGTGACCTTTCTGACAGGACATCACTAATCCAGTCGCACAACTGACGTCGTATTCCATAGGAACGCATTTTGGTTGGAAGACGCTTGTGAGGAACGGTGTCGAAAGCCTTATTGAAATCTAAAAACATGGAATCAATTTGACATCCCCTGTCGATAGCACTCATTACTTCACGTGTGTAAAGAGCTAGTTGTCTTTCACAAGAACGAGATTTTCTGAATCTGTGGTGACTATGTGTCAATAAACTGTTCTCTTCATGGTATTTGATAATGTTCGAACACAGCATATGTGCCAAAACCCACCACCATACAGCGAGACCTTCAGAGGTGGTGGTCCAGATTGCTGTACACACCGGTAGCTCTTATACTCAGTAGCACGTCCTCTTGCATTCATGCATGCCTGTATTCGTCGTGGCATACTATCCATAAGTTCATCAAGACTCTGTTGGTCCAGATTATCCCACTCCTCAACGGCGATTCGGCGTGGATCCGTCAGAGTGGTTGATGGGTCACGTCGTCCATAAACAGCCATTTTCAATCTATCCCAGCATTTTCGATAGGGTTCATGTCTGGAGAACATGCTGGCCACTCTAGTCAAGCGATATCGTTATCCGGAAGGAAGTCATTCGTAAGATGTGCACGACGGGGGCGCAAATTGCCGACGATGATGACCAATGCCTCGCCAATATGCTGCCGATATGGTTGCACTATCGATCGGAGGATGCTATTCACGAATCGTACAGCCGTTACGGCGCCTTCCATGACCTCCAGCTGCGTACGTCGCTCCCACATTATGCCAGGCCAAAACACCAGGGAACCTCCACCTTGCTGCACTCGCTGGACAGTGTCTATAAGGCGTTCAGTCTGACCGCGTTGCCTACAAACACGTCTCCGACGGTTGTCTGGTTGAGGGAATATGCGACACTGATCGATCAAGAGAGCGTGGTGCCAATCCTGAGCCGTCCATTCAGCATGTTGTTGGCCCATCTTTACCTCGCTGAATGGTGTCGTGGTTGAAAAGATGGACCTCGCCATGGACGTCGGGAGTGACGTTCCTCATCTTGGGGCCTACTTCGCACAGTTTGAGTCGTAACACGACGTTCTGTGGCTGCCCGAAATGCATTATTCAATGTGGTGGCGTTGCTGTCAGGGTTACTCCGAGCCACAATCCGTAGGTAGCGGTCATACACTGCAGTAGCAGCCCTTAGGCGGCCTGCACGAGGCATGTCATCGACAGCCGCTGTCTCTCTGTATCTCCTCCATGTCCGAACAGCATCGCTTTGGTTCACTCTGAGACGCCTGGCTACTTTCCTTGTTGTGAGCCCTTCCTGGCACAAAGTAATAATGCGGACGTGATCGAACAGCGGTATTGACCGTTTAGGCAGGTTGAACTACAGGCAAATCAAGCAACGTATCTCCTTGCGGATGGAATGACTGGAACTGATCGGCTGTCGGAACCCCTCCGTCTAACAGGCGCAGCTCATGCTTAGTTGTTTACATCTTTGGGCAGTTTTAGTGACATATCTGAACAGTCAAAGGGGCTGTGTATGAGATACAATATCCTTAGTCAACGTCTATCTTCTGGGCTGATGCCAAACTTTTTTTGATGCGTGTGGTGGCTATTTAACGCCTGCGTTTGTACTGCGCCTGTTATTTCGTAGTCTTCCTTTGTCCTGTAAACCACCCCATTTAGCTATTTATGACAGATTCGCATTATCGTGTGGCAAATACTGAATATAGTATTCTGAACGTCTCTGAATTTGTTTAAATTAAAAGTAATCTGGTTTGACATATAGACTAGGTGAGTTCGCAGACTGAACGTCGAATCTCCCATTGATAGCTTTTTTTTTAATCAACTAAATAACTATGTGCCTTGGTATTCGAGGCAGCTAATCCACGCTTGTGCGATGGAAACACGTTAGAGTCCTTACCGTACAAGACATTTTCACTTACAATGTTCGGACAGAAAGGAGAAGAGTGTGGCAGCATACTGTTCCTGATTACCAGATCTCAGAACCCTGGGTAAAATCTTAATCTCCCTGTAACTGAGGGTGTATGACGCTGTTGGCAGTAATCCGTCCGTTGGTTAAGGACGTTAAGTTCGGAGGATTTTAATGTTATTCAACAGCAATAAGCTCCCGTATGTTGGCACTGGATACTCATTCTTGCATTTTTCTCTTTGTTCACACAAACATGACATCACATGTCTACACTGTACAACTACACGTAAAATTAGTTTACACGAGCCATATTTTACGGCAGTGTGTCGCCACAATCGTGTTGTCGTGTGTTGGTGCATGGCCGGGCAACACTGCTGGTGAGTAGGCTGCTGCAGGTAGTTGCGAAGTACAACCGACGTGCTGGCGGTTTTCTCCACCAAGGTTGGAAAAAGAAGAGATGAAGATTACTGTTTAACGTACCGTCGACAACGAGGTAGCTGGCCTCTGTGACTGAATGGTTCTAGGCGCTTCAGTCCTGAACCGCGCTGCTGTTACGGTCGCAGGTTCGAATCCTGCCTTGGGCATGGATGTGTGTGATGTCTTTACGTTAGTTAGGTTTAAGTAGTTCTAAGTCTAGGGGACTGATGACCTCAGGTGTTATGTCCCGTAGTGCTTAGCGCCATTTGAACCATTTGACAACGAGGCCGTTAGAACACAGCTCGGATTAAGGTAGAATGGTGTAGGAAATGGGCTGTGTCCTTTCAAAGTAAATATTCTGGCATTTCCCTGCCGTGATTTCAGGAAATCAGGGAAAACATATATGTGGATGGCCGGACGGGGATTTGAACCGTCGTCCTTCTGAATGAGAGTCCATTGTGCTTACCACTGCGCCACCTCGCTTGAAACGAAGGTTGGAGAATATTTCGTATGGCCAGATCATATGAGTCTATAATCTTGCCTCTAAATGATTCCCTCTCCACAGTCTGCCTGCTTAGCTGAGTGGTTATGTGCTAGCCAACCATGCAGCGAGCCCTGGTTAGATTTCCGGTCAGGTTGGAGATTTTTCCGCTCGTAGACTGGATATTGTGTTGACCTGATCATCATTTTATCTTCAGCGACACGAAAGTCGCCCAGTGTGGCATCATCTGAAAGAAGACTTGCAACTCGGTGGCCTAACTTCAGAACATAACCTCCCGGCCAGCGATGCCACACTATAATTTCATTTAATTTCACTCTCCACATTCCTGTTTCCTTTCTCTCGTGCCAACACTGCTGCATTATGAAGTCACACGTAGTAAGCAATGAGACAGTATTATTTCGCTTCAGTTCGAAAGATGGCGCACGCACGTAGATGCATTAGAGTTTTTCGTTCTTTATGGAAATGTAAAAGCAGATAAACGAAAGAACCGTGAATACGCGGAATGTGATACGTACACAAACGACCAGAGGTGTGGTACATAGAAAGTAATATCTACAAAGACCGAAATCATAAAGACGACATTCTCGCTACTCCCTTCGTGTTAAAAGAGTTGCAGCAGTGCATCGTAACTGTGTTCTACACAAGTTATTAAAACTTCGAAGCTTTTTTGTTGCTGCTGTGTTTCTGATAAAGAAACTTGCAACCTGTTTTTATATTGAATCTTTGAACATTCTAAGACATAAAACGATGCACCACGAGAGAATTATTGGAATGAGAAGGAGACATATACATCTGATGTACAAACAAATGATTACAATTTCAGCAAAAACTGTATGATTTTTTCAAGAGAAAGAGCTTCACACATTGAGCAAGTCAGTAACGCGTGGATTCAGCTCTGGTGCTTATGCATATGCTTATTCGCATACGCTTGGCATTGATTGAAAGAGTTGTTAGTTGGCTTTATCAGGGATATAGTGTCAAATTCTTCCCAACTAGGGTTGCAGGACCCTCGCTGTAGGGCCCTCCCCATAATGCTCCAAACTTTCCCAACTGGGGAGACATTCTTGCTGGCCAAGATAGGGTTTGGGAAGCATAAAGACAAGCAGCAGAAACTCTTTTCGTGTTTGGGCGGGCATTATCTTACTGAAATGTAAGTCCAGGATGGCTTGCTATGAAGGGCAACTAAAAGGGTCTTAGACTATCGTCGCGGATGACAGCCACAGGGATCTTGCTCTGAAATGAAATGACAACGGACACCATCCCAACTGGTTATCGGGCCATATGGCGGACGAAAGTCGAGTTTGTGTCCCACCACTTTCCGGGGCGTCTACAGACACGTCATCGCTGATCATCAGAGCTCAGTTCGAAGCGGCACTCATCACCGACGACAATTCTACTCCAGTCAATGAGATTTCAGGCAGAAGACATGTCTGGACACTCCCCTGACAGCGGTGGGATAGCAACCTGACTTTCGCCTACCATACGGCCAGACAACCAAAGTGATGATCTTGGGTGCCATTTCGTTTCATAGCCGTACACCTTTGGTTATCATCCGCGGCAGTCTCACGGTACAGAGATACGTCGACGATGTTCTGCGCCCCGTTTTGTTACCTTTCAGGGCAGACCATCCTAGACTTACATTTCAGCATGACAATGCCTGTCCGCGCACGGCGAGAGTTTCTGCAGCTTGTCTTCGTGCTTCTCAAACCCTACCTTGGCCAGCAATGTTGCCGGATCTCTTCGCAATGGACATTTGGAGCATTATTCGCAGGGCCCTCTAACCTGCTCGAGATTTTGACGATCTAACGCGTCAATTGGACAGGGTTTGGCATGACATCCCTCAGAAGAACATCCAATAACTCCGTCAATCAATGCCAAGCCGAATACCTGCTTGCGTAATGGCCAGAGGCGGCCCAACGCATGACTTGCTCAATTTTTGAAGCTCTTTCTCTTCAATAAATTTGCCAACTCTTCTGAAATTGAAATTATTTGTTCGTTTCTACATGTACATACATCACATCTACCGACTTCCATACCATTTGGATATTTCTCTCGTCGCGAACCAATTCTTTTCTCTTTTGTCTTACAGTATATACATAGGTTTTCACTTCCGTTAACGCTGGTCGCAGATGTATCTAATTTATAGGATTCGTAATTCTTTTTATACATCCGCGGACCACAACCAGATATTAGCAACGATATTTGAGTGTTATTTCAAACTAACTGAATGAATTCCTCAAGTATTTTCACCACATTCTCGGCTATACTGATATAAGAAGGAGCTGTGTTGTGCAGACCTCTTTACTCCTCCATTCCGTAGCGTCTGTTTAATTCTTGGACCATCATTTTTACAGGGTGAAAATTATTTGACTATATGCAATAAAATCGTCATAACATCTGAACGGTTTTGGTTATGACATTCAAACTGTACAGTTGGCCACGGGGCACGATGGGAATTAATATGAGCATTGTTGTTTGCTTTAACGACGAAGCGCACTTCCATTTGGATGGGTTCGTCGGTATGCAAAATTGGTGCATTTGTCGGACTGAGAATCTGCATTTCGCGATCGTGAAGAGTCTTCACCCTCAACGGATGACTGGGTGGTGTGCAGTGTCCAGTCACGGAATAATCGGTGCGATATTTCGTGACTGCACGGTGACTACCGAACAATACGTAAAGTTTTTCTCATCCCATTATTCAAAGTGGCCCTGTTTTCGACAAGATGTGGTTCATGCAAGACGAAGCTCGACCCCATCGAAGCAGAGAGTCTTGTCCTGGAGGAGCACTTTGGGGACTGCATTCTGTCTCTGGAGTACCCAGAGGCCACTGGCATGGGCCTCGACTGGCCGCCAATTCTCCGGTTCTGAGGAGCTATATTAAAGACAAGGTGTACAGCAAGAACCCCAAAACCATTGCTGAGCTGAAAATAGCCATTAGCTGAAAATAGCCATTACGAGGTCATCGACAGCATCGATGTTCCGACACTTCATGGATCTGTGCCACATCATCGTCAATGATGGCAGGCATGTCGAACATGTCATAACCTAAATCCGAATATCTATAGTGACGGTTACATGTTAAATTAAGTGTTTCCACGCCGCAGTTTGTAACTAATTTACGTATTTTCATATAATACAGTAATTCTCATTTTGTATGTATGTTTTGTTGATCAGCGGCGGTCTGCAACGAAGCAAACACTGACAGTTCTCGAAAATTATCTGTTCACTCAATAATAAAACCTCGGATATGTTCTCTACAAATAAGTTACAAATATATACAGGGTGAGTCACTAACTATTGTGGCCGGCCGGAGTGGCCGAGCGGTTAAAGGCGCTACAGTCTGGAACCGCACGACCGCTACGGTCGCAGGTTCCAATCCTGCCTCGGGCATGGATGTGTGTGATGTCCTTAGGTTAGTTAGGTTTAACTAGTTCTCAGTTCTAGGGGACTTATGACCACAGCAGTTGAGTCCCATAGTGCTCAGAGCCATTTGAACCATTTTTGAACCATAACTATTGCCACCTAGAATAACTCCGGAAGTATGATGGTAGCTGAAAAGTTTGTTGGACATACGTTGCGTGGGACAACGGGGCCATAATATCACGTTGGTTTTTTGTTGCTAGGTAGGGGTCGCGTCAGAGACATGAAGATCAATTTTGTTTTTCTAAAGGGTATGCTATAGTTTGGTACTTATTTTATGATAGCGGCTATCGAGACGAATTCAATTATGTGTAACAGTAAGGTCTTTGAAGGTCAACGAAGGTCAGAAAGGTGGCATGAACGTCCATTTACGGAGAGTGTTCTAAGTGGTGACCACTGGTATCAATGCAGTGCTGCAATCTTCTCATCATAGATTGAGTGGTAATCCTTATTATTTCGGCACTTATCGAAGCACATGCACTAACAGTGCTCTCTCGTATATAGTGCAAATAGTAAATTATCGCCGAAAACGGCGTATGCATATAACGTGCCGTTGACATATAAACACCATTCGACGGTTTCGCAATACAACACAAATAGGAACGATATGACTAGTATCGTAGAATCAAGCGATTGTGAATGATGTATTCCTTCGAAGAACAAGTCGATATGCTTCTCATTTACGGAGAATGCCAACGAAATTCAGTTAGAGCTAGCGACTTACACGCTGCAAGATGTCCTCAACGTACTCACCCTACACGTCGTACATTTAAATATCTGTACGATAAATTGAGAATAACTTTAACGCATCAGGAACATATTCGTCAAAGGAAAGTTATTAACGCGGAAACTGAAATTGGTACTCTTGCTACTAAGGTTCGAGACCCTTGTCATAGTTCGCGTCAAATCGCAAGGGAATCTGGCATGAGCCAGAATAGTGTTGTTCCGTGTTCTACCTCGCCATAAATATTATCCTTTCCATATCAGTCTTCACCAAGAATTAACTGGTACTGATTGTATGCGTCACATTGCATTCTGCCGATGGGCTGAACTTCAGATTCAGAAGGATGAAAAATTTATTAATTTGATTTTATTTACTAACGAGGCTACATTCACGAACCATGGGAATGTTAATTTGCATAACATGCATTATTGGGCAACTGAAAATCCATGTTAGTTGCGGAAAGCTGCACACCAAAAACCGTGGTCGATGAATGTATGGTGTCAGATTCTGGAGGACAGAATTATAGGCCCGTATTTCATGGAAGGAAATCTTAATGGTAGGAAGTACACCACATTTTTGCAAGAAACATTAGGTCTGTTATTGGAAGAAATACCTTCAGGAACAAGGAACAGAGTGTGGTATCAACACGACAGGTGTTCGGCACATTTTTCGCTGATGGCTAGAAATGAGTTGCAGACACAATTCCCAAATCGCTGGATTCGACGCGGAGGAAATGTGTCGTGACCGGCTCGTTCGCCAGACTTGAAGCCTCTGGAGTTTTTCATGTGGGGATTCGTAAAAGACGTTGTTTATAAAGACGTTCCAACTGCACATGAAGATATACGAGAGCTAATTGTCAGAGCATGTGATTCGAAAAGTGAAGATGTGATAAGGAATACCACTCAGTCCTTGATAAAAGACTGCCGCATTGCATCGATACCAATGGTCATCACTTCGAACAGCTTCTGTAAAAGGACGTCCATGCCACCTTTGTGACCTTCGTTGACCTTACTGCTACACATCATTGAATTCGTCTCGATACCCGCTATCAGATAATAAGCACCAAAACTATAGCATACCATTTAAAAAAAACAGAGTTGACCTTCATATCTCTGAAACTACCCCACCTAGCAACAAAAAACCCACGTCATATTATAGCCCCCGCTGTCCCATGCAACTTTTGTCCCACAAAACTTTTCAGTTCCTATCATATTTTCGGAGTTATTATTGGTAGCAATAGGTAGTGATTCATCCTGTATATACAGTATACATAGTCATCTATGTGAGTACGAAGTGACCCGTTCACTAGTTTCTATATTACTCGAACAAAATACCCACCATCTATGAAAGCGTAGACTTTAGTGAGAAATAGCTGTGAGTTGTGTTTCTGGGTTTGTTAGCCAGGACACTATGAAGGGCGCCTCAGCCACCTTGTTGGAATGGATTTCCTTCTTCATCCAAATCCACCTTCGTGAATTGTGTTGTAAGTGTGTCTAGCCTAAGTGAATGTGATGAATTCGTACAGAATTTTATGTCATGCTTGTATTGCTGATGCTGAAAATACAGAAAGGAAAGAATGAAACGCGATGTCGTCACATAACCAGCTCCTCTCGAATAATGTCTGCGTTTCAGTAGAGATTAACTTCCCCATCCAATGCAGGGATGACGATCAATAGTGTCACGTACCCTCAGTCCATTAGGCCCTGTGGAAACGTTTCTGGCATTGCTGCTGACAAGTTCGATGTGGGAAAACTGAAACAATGGTAGATTGTGAATAACCGGTTTATAGATAAAAAATAAAGCCTCCTCTTTTCCTTCTTTGAAACTTAATTAAACACATGGAATAGTTCTCAATCAAGCCTCTGTCGTGAGCAATGATTCCGATATGTACTGTGTGCATAGGAATGCTGAGGTACAAATGGTAAAATCAATGTTACCGTCTCACACTGTGCACTAGTTGTCTCCGACTGTTCGAACACCACCGTATCCAAACACCTACCATCACACAATTGTCGACTGTCAGTTCACATCGAGTTGTCTATGGACGCGTTTTCTGGGCTGTCACAGTCCGTCTATGAAAGTCTCTCCTGGAACCTCCTATAGCCTGCACTCTGACAGCAGCTACTCTGTCGATCTCGGATCTTCACCTTCGACGCCACTTGCAGCTGTCCGCGGTCTCTTTTGTTCTGCACCGAACTAGGCCTCTACCACAACGGACCTCCAGGACTTTCGTTTGAGGGTTGATACTAGTGCAAAACCTCATGGAAATTAATCATAGAAGACTTAGAGGACAGAGAGAGAGAGAGAGAGTGGTGCGAGAACACACTGGAAAGAACACAGTACAAACACTGCACCCAGAGGGTAGACATGCGTGTGTGAAGACTGGAGCAGTAAGATTATTGAGGCCGGAGAGCCTATGTGATTACAAGAGCACTTGGAAAGTAGCCATGTTACGGCCGCAGGGAGTATATGAATGGGAGAGAATTTTAGAAGTAACGCAAGCCTGTATGTCGTGTAGGTGTGTAAAAGTATTGCAAATAGCAACATGTGAAAAGGCAGGACGAATAGAATAGAGTCGTGGCATGTTGATAGCAATGCCTCCAGTGACTAAACGTTCGGCCGAACATGAAGCAGTGGAGCGGAAACGAGCATAGGTTTTACCAACAATGATAGCCGTTTGGTGGATGTTGCTAGTGAAAGGTTCATGCATGATAAAGTGCTGGTCCAAGGCTACAGCAGAGAGATTCCACGGAGCTGCTGCTGAGTCAAAAGCGACAAGCTGCGTGGAGCCTTCGGGGAAGGTGGCTCATTCCCTTTGAAACTCTGGAGAAGCTGGATATTGTCTCCAACCACAGTGCTTCTTGCGTGAGGTGTTGTATCTGCTGCATGCCTTTTAACAGAGATAGAACCTGGGGACGACAGTGATGAGTATACTGCTAAGAAAACCGGAAGTTAGCACACCAAGTTGAGGAAAATGTAGCTGATAGGCTCCGACTACACGGAGGGTAGTAGGCAAGTCCACAAAAAAAAAGAGGTGAAAACTGTGAAGTCCAGATGCCCTGTCAGTGGTCGGTCGAAACGCGAAATCTTTCTGCTTTCGCCAATCGTAGGACGAAACTTGGGGGCCGCCACCAATGTTGGGGCGAAACCGGGAACCATCGCCCATGGTGAGACGAAATGTGAAAATTTATCATTGTCGCCATTGAGGGGACGAAGCTGGAAGCCATCGCTAATGGTGGAACTAACCGTAAATCTTTGAAGCCGTCACCAATAGTGGGAAGAAACTGGAGTGGTGACGCTGGAGGTTAGCGGTAGCACTGGAGCCAGTGAAAATGTTTATCCTCTTCGCCTATTGTTTGTACTAAATTTTTAAGCATGGCTGCTTGGTTCAGTGACAGTTACTAAATTAAAATTGAAACAAATGAGCCCTCGGTCATTATTACTTTTAGTCTTAGTGACCAGGTTTCAACACTTCTAAGAGTGCCTTCATCAGAATTAAAAACTATTAAAATGAACATAGTTACAAATTTATAGGAGAAGATATTTTTATACAAGAAGTGTAAGTACTGACTAACAATAAAAGACAGAGGCAGTACTTACATGTCACATATAAAACAATTAACAGGCCAGAATGGCTCTAGTCACACAATACATAAAAAGGAATGCGTAAAGGCGTGCCACTATGGGCTTCTCGCACCTGTAAGCCACCAGTTCTGATGAAGGCACTCTTACAAGTGTTGCAACCTGGTCAATAAGACTAAAAATAAAAGTGACCGAGGGCTCATTTGTTTCAGTTTTAGTTTGGACTAAACTTTGAATGGTGGCACTGGAGGCAGTGAAAAATATCTACTGTAGTCGCCAATTTTTGGGATGATACTTCGAATAGAGACACTGGAATCTCCATTGATGTGGCCCACGTCGGGTTCGACGTCAGAAAATTGATGCCTTATGTGGACTGTGAACAAAAGGATTAATGGCTGAAATGGTTCAAATGGCTCTGAGCACTATGCGACTTAACTTCTAAGGTCATCAGTCGCCTAGAACTTAGAACTAATTAAACCTAACTAACCTAAGGACATCACACACATCCATGCCCGAGGCAGGATTCGAACCTGCGACCGTAGCGGTCGCGCGGTTCCAGACTGTAGCGCCTTTAACCGCTTGGCCACCACGGCCGGCAAAAGGATTAATGATAAAAACATTAAAGCTTCTCTTCTCTTTCTGTGGAGCTTAATTACAGAAACACAAAGAAGAGTTCTCAGTTAAATCTCTGTGTTGAACAATGATTATGATGCTTTGAGTTCTGTGCGCCAAAGAATGCTGAGGTACAAACGGTTAACTCAGCATTACTGCCTAGTGCGCTAGTTGTTTCTGACTGCATGAACCCGCAACGCACCATAATACCTAAGTAAGTGAGGTCCATTGTGGTAGAGGCCCAAACTCGGTATAGCACGACAAAGACTGCTGGTAATCGCACATAGTGTCGGAAGCGAAGATCTAAGGCCGGTAGACTGGCTGGCATCGGAGAGCAAGCCACAGCAGCAGTCGGCGTAGAGACCAGAGAACTCGTCCATGGAGGGTGCGATATGAAATACCTTTCTCTGTGCGCTGGTATGATATAAGGTGCGAACTACTTGCTGGCACGAGACACACGAGAAGAAATATTGCCTGGGATAGCAACAGTGCGGTTGTGGATGCACACGCTGCTGTCGGTGAGCCGGACGCCTCTCATGGCTACTGCTGGAAATTTTACGGACAACAGACCAGCGTGTTTGGTTGCTTCCTGGGATGTTTGCTAACACTGGCGAGAAGCGCAGGTCCATGATGGGCTCTCCGCCGTGTAAGCATGCTGTAGAGTTTTACGCCTGACGGAACGTATGTGAGTGTCTGGCTGCCGCGTGGAAGGCATGTAGCCACAGGCAAAGCAGTATAGATCAGATTCGATGATTAGAAACTAGTGCGCAGGTGGTCCGAAACTAGTTCCGTGGTGATTAGAAACTTTACGCTATCACATCTCCTGTCATTCCTTGTCAACTACTGACAAAGGTTTCTTCCACCACTAAAATTCAAATCGCCACCTCAGCAACCTCGGCTATGCAGGTTGTTCTTTTGCGAATAACAAATGGATCGTATGTGACTTTTTAACACGGTAGTATTATGACAGTATTTGCACTACTGACCATTAAAAATGCTACACCACGAAGGCAACGTGCAACAGACGCGAAATTTAACCAACAGGAAGAAGATGCTGTGATATGCAAATTATTAGCTTTTCAGAGCATTCACACAAGGTTGGCGCCGGTGGCGACACATACAACGTGCTGGCACGAGGAAAGTTTCCGATTTTTCATACACAAACAGCAGTTGACCGGTGTTGCCTGGTGAAACGTTGTTGTGATGCATCGTGTAAGGTGGAGAAATGCATACCATCGCGTTTCCGACTCTGATAAAGTAGCTTATCGCGATTGCGGTACATCGAATCGCGACATTGCTGCTCGCGTTGGTAGAGATCCGATGACTGTTAGCAGAATATGGAATCGGTGGGTTCAGGAGGGTAATACGGAACGCCGAGCTGCACCCCACCGGCCTCGTATCACTAGCAGTCGAGATGACAGACATCTTATCCGCATGGCTGTAACGGATCGTGCAGCCACTTCTCGATCCCTGAGTCAACAGATGGGGACGTTTGCAAGACAACAACCATCTGCACGAACAGTTCGACGACGTTTGCAGCAGCATGGACTATCAGCTCGGAGACCATGGCTGCGGTTACCCTCGACGCTACATCACAGACAGGAGCGCCTGCGATGGTGTTCTCAACGACGAACCTGGGTGCACGAATGGCAAAATGTCATTTTGTCGGATGAATGTAGGTTCTCTTTACAGCATCATGATGATTTAATCCGTGTTTGGCGACGTCGCGGTGAACGCACATTGGAAGCGTATATTCCTCATCGCCATACTGACGTATCATCCGGCGTGATGGTATGGGGTGCCATTGGTTACACGTCTCGGTCACCTCTTGTTCACATTGACGGCACTTTGAATAGTGGACATTACATTTCAGATGTGTTACGACCCGTGGCTCTACCCTTCATTCGATCCCTGCGAAACCCTACATTTCAGCAGGATAATGTACGACCGCATGTTGCAGATCCTGTACGGGCCTTTCTGGATACAGAAAATGTTCGATTGCTGCCCTGGCCAGACATTCTCCAGATCTCTCACCAACTGGAAACGTCTGGTCAATGGTTGGCGAGCAACTGGCTCGTCACAATATGCCAGTCACTACTCTTGAAGAACTGTGGTATCGTGTTGAAGCTGCATGGGCTGCTGTACCTGTACACGCCATCCAAGCTCTGTCTGACTCAATGCCCAGGCGTATCAAGGCCGTTATTACGGCCAGAGGTGGTTGTTCTGGGTACTGATTTCTCAGGATCTATACACCCAAATGTAATTATATGTCAGTTCTAGTATAACATATTTGTCCAGTGAAAACCCGTTTGTCATCTGCATTTCGTCTTGGTGTAGCAACTTTAATGGCCAGTAGTGTAATATTCAACAATGTCTATTGTTTTGAAAATAATTTATTATCCTGCACAATCGCAATAGTTTCAAGACGAAACTACTGGGTTTGGCCCTTAGCAGCCTTTGTCAGATCATGAGACAAACTGTGGATCGGTTCTACCGCTGAGGAAACCAAATAGTCAGTGTGGCACTGCTGTGTTCCATCAATGGTTCACTGATGCAGGGAATCTTGGATTAATATCTCAAGATGTTTTGGATGGCCCAACACGGTAAATTTGTACTGACATTGCTGTGAATGTGAGGGATCATAAATGATTTTCGAAACAAGTCTTTGATCAATCGTGGGTGTCTCCAGTACGGTTGAAATGTTATTTCCGAAATTGTTATATATCCTTCACTATGTCTGGCACTGTAGCAAAGATTCTTAAATAAAAATTAAAAATTTGAAAACTGCTATATGGTACATAGACCTGCTAGAGAGCAACTTGACGTCACCTTACCCCAGTAAAATACTAGCTATCAATAGTTTCATGCTCTAGAACTAATACAGCCCCTGCAGCTGATGACAATTTGAATTTCTTTTTCCTTTCAGTCATTGAGATGCATTTTCACACCTTAACATCTCATCACATAAAACACTGATTTGAGTAACGAAAGAGGCCAAGAGCCATTTATTTGTCAATGTATAATATTTGACTACGCATTGTAATGATGTATTTCGACGATTTACAAGGAGAAATGAATCCAGAGCCACTGACGAGCCTAAGGAACTATAGACTAATTCAACGCACATGTAAAAACATCGATATTAAAAACAGACTCGGAAGACATTTGAATATTAAAAAAACAAGCGCACAACCCATCGTCCACTGCCAGACGATATCACTTTCTTTTTATCTCCTGTATAATACGGACACACCAATACATAGGCGTCATTATTAGATTCGTAATTTGTTAAACCCTACAGATAAATACTGTCATTTTATTGCATGTGTGTCTAGCATATGAGAAAAACGCAGAGTGGTTGATGAATGGACATTTCTACGTGATTTCAAAATTTTTCAAACCAGTCAAGCTCGGTCATTGTTATTGACGTAAGTGTTAACATGTTATATGGACTTAACGTCCAAGTTCGTAATTATAGTGTCAATTACTCTTTTTTTTCCTCCTGAATCTGATGCTTAATAATAATATTTCCTTACATCAGATCATCTATCTTCTGACTGGTGTTATACATTCTTACAATAGTACTTACACTCAGATTCCTAAGTTACCTGCTGTATTTATTCCAATTTTACATTTGCGTTACTATTTTTGCCGTCTACGTTTAGCTTCAGTGACACGAAAGTTATTTTCAGATGTCATAACACATCCTAATGTCCCGTGCTATCTTGTACTTAATTTTTCTCACACATACCTGTGCTTTCTGAATCTGTGGAGACCTCCAGATTCCTTATTTTAATGGTGCACTGAATTTTCAACGTCCGTCCGTACCATCGCTCTTTTTGACTGTGAATGCTGCTTCTTTCGTACTCTCTCCCCCGTTCGTCACTCATTACTTCGTTTCCAGAGCAATAGAATTCCTTCAGTTCATGTACTACATGGTCCCCAATTTCGATGTTAAGTTGGTTGCTAATGTCTTTTCTGATGCTCCTCAATGCTTTCGCCTTCTTTGATTTACTATAAATGCATGTATAGTCTGTGGACAAAAAAAACATAAAACATTGCCAGACCTAATACTGTATGGGAAACGGTTGGCATCCAAAACACCTGGCAGTCGTCTCGCAATGGATAAACTGAGGTCTTGTTTGATTTGCAAGGGAATCTTATTCTATTCTTTATGCTGAATAATGTTGAGATAACGAAGATGTAGGTGGACAGCGGTCATGTAACCTTCCCTCCAAAGCAAACAACAAAGGAGGAATAATGTTAAGATCTGGGGTCTGTGGGGGCCAGGGAGAATACGACATTTCATCCTCAAAACCAGTCGTGGACGATGCGACCTGTGTGAGCTGGGTCCCTGAAGCCTTGAAACACGGCATCACCACAGGGGAACAAATATTGTTCCACGCGATATACCTTATCAGCCAAAATGGAATGTGACTTTGTAGAACACTCATGGAGACCAAGGAATACTCCGGTATGAGTAGCGAAATCAACTCCTGCTATGTTTAACTCTTGCGACTTAACGCGACCAGAAGATGGAGACAGTGAGCAAGAAGACTCATCTTACCAAAGAGCGTTCTTCTATTGCTCCATAGTCCAGATTTATTGGCTTCTGCATCTAGTTTGCCTGTTACGGACCTTTTCGTCACTGATTGGTGGCTTTGGAATTCCAGCTGTCCCTGCAGTTCCATGCTTGTGGACCTCCTTTCATGTTGTTTTAGTGCTAACAGAATTCACCAGTGCGACATTCTGTTCTGCGGTCAGTTTTGCAAATATCGCCCTCGTACTTCTCGTCACAATCCTCTTCTATGACTGTCAGTGGCGGTCACTCAACAAACATTTTCCTCCGTGTTGTGACTTAGCGTACGGTGTTGTTCTGCTTTCCCTATATGCGGTTTATATCTTGGATACGATGCGTTTTGAAACAGCCGCCACTTCAGGTACCTTCTTTACGGAAGCAGCGACTATACTAGCACCAACAAATTGTCCACGTTCGAATTCACTTAGCTCCTATGTCGTGCGACTAGGGCCTGCCGTCGGGTAGACCGTTCGCCGGGTGCAAGTCTTTAGATTTGACGCCACTTCGGCGACTTGTGCGTCGAACTTAGCTCCGATATAGTGCACTCGCAGCTACACATAACGCTTTTATGACTGCGACTGACACTCGCAACATATTTACGACACCGCACAGGTGGCATTTGTGGTGAAATTCAAATGGTTCAAATGGCTCTGAGCACTATGGGACTCAACTGCTGTGGTCATAAGTCCCCTATAACTTAGAACTACTTAAACCTAACTAACCGAAGAACAGCACACAACACCCAGCCATCACGAGGCAGAGAAAATCCCTGACCCAGCCGGGAATCGAACCCGGGAACCCGGGCGTGGGAAGCGAGAACGCTACCGCACGATGTGGTGAAATAAAACAGCGCAACTTGCTGGCTTGGCCAGCATCTTCATTCATATTCAAGTGTGCTTTTGTTACATACTGTCAATAATTTTGTCCAAATCCTGTACATCAGTTTGTTCGTCTCAACTTCACCGATATCACCGTGGTTTGTCGTAAACAGTTATCGCATACTTCCTGTATCAGTGGTCGTTGAACAGTGGCCCACGGGAATCAAGTGTTCGTGCGGCCCGCAGTTCTCAGCTGTATTCTGTGACAACAGGAATCAAGCAGCTAACAGACGAATCCAAATACGTCAGTTTCCGTTAATAGCTTTTTAAGAGTAGTTTTCTTGCTCAGTAACAAACAAAAATACTAACAGAGACAGTAATATTTTAATAAGTACATAATTTTAATTGGTGTTGGTGAATTCGGCCAAAGTGGTATGTAACGTGGCCACTGCAGGATTAATAGAAGCGAGAGGTGAAATATTTTGTTGTTTGCCTTCCAATTCTGACAACTCACAAGCGTGTGCAGCTATCACCGATTAGCGGCTGTGGTGAATGTGGATAACAGAGATGGTCCTCTTCAAACGTGGTACATGTTTACAGCAAGTAATACTTAATCAAGGCTATAGGCAAGTAGCGCTGTTGTAGTACAATGCAATGAGCAAAAGAAAAATGTAGTTTAAAACATTTCTTATCCTATCCCTTACTCGTATTAATTAATATAAAATCCTAATTTATCGAAGTTAGCAGTCAATAGTAAGATCGGGAGAGTAAGGTGTGGTAAAGTGACCAGGATGAGAAAAGAGACCATGCATATTTTTTGCCCTGAATAGCGCTCCTGCCTCCCGGGAAATGGTGAAATTATTTCTAATACACATCGCCAGTCCACTCAGTCAGTCTGACTGAGAAAACTCTTTCCATCTTGTTTTAGTAAACACGTTTTTGTCTTTAGTCGTCTGTTGTAAGATAAGTAATATATATTATTCTTGTTACCTCGCTTGTAAGGAGGGTAATAATTTTTTCCAAAATCAATGTTTAAACAATGTCCTTTAGCTTGCAAATGTAGCTTCTTGTTATTTACTAAAGTTTCATAGTCTCTTCTCGGGATCACTAATGATGACATGGCGTCCGCCAGGGAATAGTAGTCACATTACTCATTGGGAAAAGTGGCCTAGGCGTTCACTCCAAGAAGACCTAGTTACGCCGGGAAAACACGCATAAGACAACAGATAATGCCTATCTCTAAACCTTTTTACATGCAAAGCTATCCACCCGGCTTTCTGTCCTTTGGTCACAATTTTGAATTGAATTATTTTATTTAAAACTGTCCGTATTGTGTTATATTTGGCCCAGTACAATAAGTCGATTGTAAACGGTTTGCTGTAGCCGTTTGGTATTCTTTCAGATACTAGGGTGTGAAGACTACTAGAAAAGGTCCCTCGAAATCGGAAAAACTAACATGGGATGCTGCTGCGATGACAATGGCCTTAGTACTCGATTGGTTACGAAAAACTGGTCATTACACAAGACTTCAGAAAATGCATGTAGTTCCCATATAATATTTTCTTCTTCACTTAAAGAAATTAATGTTTTACCTTATACACCGAAGAGCCAAAGAAACTGATATACCTGCCTAATATCGTGTAGGGCCCCGCGAGCACGTCGAAGTGCTGCAACACGACGTGACATGGACTCGGCTAATGTCTGAAGTAGTGCTGAGGGAAACTGACACCACGAATCCTGCAGGGCTGTCCATAAATCCTGGAGATTTCTGAAAAGTACGTTGCAATGCATCCCAGATGTGGTCAATAATGTTCATGTGTGGAGAGTTTGGTGGCCAGCGGAAGTGTTTGAACTCAGAAGAGTATTCCTGAATCCACTCTGTAGCAATTCTGAACGTGTGGGGTATCGCATTGTCCTGCTGGAATTGCTCTAGTCCGTCGGAATGCACAATGGACATGATTGCATGCAGGTGATCAGACAGGATGCTTACTTACGTGTCACTTGTCAGAGGCATACTTGGACGCATCATGGGTCCCATATCACTCCAACTACACACGCCTCACACTATAACAGAACCTCCACCAGCTTGAACAGTCCCCTGCTGACATGCAGGGTCCATGGATTCATGAGGTTGTCTCCATAACCGTACACGGCCATCCGCTCGATACAATTTGAAACTAGACTAGTCCGACTAGGTAACATGTTTCCAGTTTTCCAGTCATCAATAGTCCAACCTCGGTGTTGACGAGCCCAGGCGAGGCGTAAAGTTTTGTGTCGTGCACTCATGAAGGGTACAAGAGTGGGCCTTCCGCTCCGAAAGCCCAAATCGATTATGTTTCGTTAAATGGTTCGCAGGCTGACACTTGTTGATGACCCAGCACTGAATTGGTTCAAATGGCTGTGAGCACTATGGGACAGCTGAGGTCCTCAGTCCCCTAGAACTTAGAACTACTTAAACCTAACTAACCTAAGGACATCACATACCTCCATGCCCGAGACAGGATTTGAACCTGCGACCGTAGCGGTCGGGCGGTTCCAGACTGAAGCGCCTACAACCGCACTGCCACACCGGCCGGCAGTACTGAATTCTGCAGCAATTTGCGAGAGGGTTGCACTTCCGTCACGTTGAGTAATTTTGTTCATTCGTCGCTGGTCCAGTTCTTGCAGGAATTTTTCCGTTCGTAGCGATGTCGGAGATTTGATGTTTTACCGGATTCCTGATATTCACGGTACACTCCTGAAATGGTCGTACGAGAAAACCCCCACTTCGTCGCTACCTCGGAGATGCTGTCTCCCATCGCTCGTGCGCCGACTTTAACACCACGTTCAGAGTCACTAAAATCTTGATAACATGCCGCTGTAGCAGCGGTAACCGATCTAACAACTGCGCCTGACACTTGTTGTTTAATATAGGCGTTGCCGACCCCTGCGCCGTATTTTGCCTATTTACGTATCTCTGTATTTGAATGCGCATGCCTATACCAATTTCTTTGGCACTTCAGTGTAACATGTAAATTGAAAATGTGTAAGTGGTGGGCTTTTATCAGTAAGCATGGGTTGGTAAAAATTGAATTTCTCTTTGAGTGACCACTTTATCCCCCCCCCCTCCCCCTCCTTTCTGTGCGGCTCGAGGAGTCGTTCGACTGTGTCAATACTGGCTCTTATTAAGGGGCTCCGGAACGCCCTATACTTGCAATGTTAAAATAACGCTTATAAATTACATCTTTCCTCACAAAGTATTTGAGGTAGGAAGTTGAACTTTTTACAGATTATTTATTGGAATATGGGCTGCAACTTAACACAGGGATTTTACAAAATTTTAGTTCAGTTATTAAAGATGATTTTTTTTCAATTGTAATGAAAATTCACAACATTTTTTTGCAATTTTTTATTTATATATTCAAAAATATACAGTTTCTTGGAAAAAGGCTGTGTTAAATTCTGCAGAAGGTACTGTGTAACATTTACTGAAAGTTTGAAACAAATATGTTTGGAAGATCCTTAGAAAACATGTAATTAGTATGAGAAAATAAAAGTTTTGGGAATCGAGCGACAAAGATTGGATTAACTTTTTAGTGCATTCCAGGTCCATAGAATGGATTACCTTCATCCTCTGCAAACTCCTCCTACAGCTTCCTCTTGTTCCTCCTCCTGTTTACTCTTGTTTGTATTTCTAGACTCTTTACAGCCCTGTCTGCAGCCCGAAGGCGTTCCTTGTCTAAAGCAAGCATCGCTCGTACCACGTTAGAATGTTATTATTTACAGTAATAACACATACCTTTGGCTTTCCAACAATTCTCCTTTTCATAAAAGCCTTCAGAGAAATTCTAATAACTTTACTTTTACTCATTATTATACTTCAACAAAACAGAGACTCAAGAAACAGAATTAATTACGAATATTTTCAAGATAACGACGGAGTAATTAAACATGAAACGATCGACACCAGCGATATATATTGAACCATCACAGGTTAGCCACAACACATACTTTATCTCACATCACTAAAATGTACCTGATGAACACGGACGTTAATAATAACACCATTTGACAGCAGTTTAACAGCGCCACAGTGGGTCACGCCCATGTAGAACACATTTCAAAAAAAATTTAAAAATCGTTGTAGTCTTCGGAATTGAATAAATTAGATATCTATTAAAATGTAATAGTCTGCAGATTCAGAAAACGTAAAAAAGTAAAAATTGAACTTTTCATGATTTTGAGCCTTTCCGGAGCCCCTTCAAGAAGTTTGACGACCACTGCCCTATATCGTCCGGGGCACGTCCACCTCACAGCCTTTTACTAGGAGCAGCATCCGGTTGCGGATCAATGAAATATGGAGGAGAGCAGTGTTCGGCACCGGCCGCTTGGGGTGGACGGGGACTCACCTTGCGAGACGTACACGTTGATGGTGTCGGGCTCGGTGTCGGGCGCGGCGCACGTGTAGTTGCCGGAGTGGGCGCGCGTCGCGTGCGACACGACGAGGCGCGAGTGCGTGCGCGGGCCCGGCTCCGTGATCACCGACACGCCGGCCACGCCGCTCTGGTCGAGCGGCCGCTCGTTGTGCCACCACAGCACCGGCCGGGGCGCCGTCTCGCTCTGCCACAGGACGCGCCACGGCGCCCAATTACCGTGCGGCATAACCAAATAAGTCTACATCTACACGTGTACTCCGCAAGCTACTGTGCTGTGAGTCACTTAGTGGGTTGGGGTTGGGTTGTTTTGGGGAAGGAGACCAGACAGCGACGTCATCGGTCTCATCGGATTAGGGAAGGACGGCGAAGAACATCGGCCGTGCCCTTTCAAAGGAATCATCTCGGCATTTTGCCTGGAGCGATTTAGGGAAATCACGGAAAACCTAAATCAGGATGACCGGACGCGGGATTGAACCGTCGTCCTCCCGAATGCGAGTCCAGTGTCTAACCACTGCGCACAGCTCGCTCGGTGCGTCACTTCGTGATGAGCAAGGAACGGGTGGAAGGAGTGGGGATGCGTCGGTGGGAGGGAGGAAGGGGGAGGGGGATAAGTGGGTATTCTTAGCATCAAGAATAGCAAAATTTTATCTTATTCCATTTGTTAACCCTCTAACTGCTCTGGACGTGTCAACGCGCGCGCCTTTGTACCTGTCCCTGTGTGCTCTGAATGTATTTACGCGCGCCACCACAATTTTCACAGTACCAGGTAAAAGGATTGGTACCGAGCGGGGTGGCGCAGTGGTTAGACACTGGACTCGCATTCGGGAGGACGACGGTTCAATCCCGCGTCCGGCCATCCTGATTTAGGTTTTCCGTGATTTCCCTAAATCTCTCCAGGCAAATGCCGGGATGGTTCCTCTGAAAGGGCACGGCCGACTTCCTTCCCCATCCTTCCCTAATCTGATGAGACCGATGACCACGCTGTCTGGTCTCCTTCCCCAAACCAACCAACCTAAAAGGATTGGTGGCGCGCGTGAACACGTTCAGAGCACACAGGGACAGGTACAAAGGCACGCGCGTGAGCACCGCCAGAGCAGTTAAAGGGTCAAGTGACCAAGTGTTCCCTTAAGCACTTTTACGTTATTGCCATAATTAGGGCTGTTGCGTATCGTATGTATTCGTTAAGGAATATTTCATGAGACACAGAGTACCGTTTAGTTTTCCGCCTCAAACGTTTTGTCACTATCATGTTTTGTTCCCGCGCAAAGTTCGTTTTGAGTAATCTGTTGTCAGTAGAAAACCAGTAACACCAGAATATGTTGGACTCGTAGTAAAATAAACGTTTCATCATCGCCTGTCTCCCTTCCCGCATGCCTTTTGCAGAATCGATAGTTTCGTATTTCTGCAATTTCTCACTCTCACCAATGTCGCTAGATACGCGGAATACCGAATTGTCAGTTGCCATGTTGTCTTTCCTGCGCGTAATTCCTACCCGCTTCAGTCACAGTCTGCAATATTTGTAGTTCTCCAATTCCTTACTCCAAGATACGTTTTAGGGCATGTCATAGACCGCATGTGGCAACTGTACATATCCAAGATAAGCGGCCCCGCACGGGGCAGCCGCGACGGTTCGTGCCGCCCGCCCCGTCAGAGGTTCGAGTCATCCCTTGGGCAGTTAGATTAAGTAGTGTGTAAGCCTAGGGACCGATCCGATGAACTCAGCAGTTTGGTCCCATGGGAACTTACCACAAATTTCCAAATTTTTTACTGACAATTTTAAAGCCTGCGAAGTAGTTCTAGGCGCCTGCTGGCAGGCGTCTGGAATTGGACGGGAGTCAATGGACTGTCTGCATGCAGGTGCCTAGGACTGCTTCACTGGTTGTCTCTGTAGAGGGATACTTTTGAACTTCACAACGAAGATTGTCTCCGAATTGCAGAGGCGTAGGTGGCCGTTTTACTAACACATGTGTCAATGACGCACCCTTCTGTCATCATGTCACATAAGGGCAGGAAACAAGACGTCTTATAATGCTGAAGCACCTTTCGCTACACAGGATCACATTCAAATTTCGACGAATAGGTTTGTACGGTCTCTAATGCTTCCAGCCTGTACACGAGAGCAAAAATTGTGGTCGTTCTGCACTCCAAAGAGGTGAGACCACGTTCAGTAGGGATGCAGCCCCCCCCATGTCGTTAGAAAATGGTTTAAACGTCTAGGGGTTGCGACAGTCTCATAGGTTGTCAAGAACGTCGTCCTGGTGTTCACCACAGTGCGAACTGTCATTTTCTGCCGCAAAGTGCCGTGAGAATTAACGCCCCAAGCGTGGGCGCGGTTCATTGACGCCCTTGATGCCACTTCGTCACAGTGTGTCTGAAATATTTCCTCGGCTACCGTTAAGAAAACCGCGTGATATCTATGCTGGGCGTCGCGATTCAACCTACATTGTAGAGGCATTGTAGAGGCTTGCTGTCCATGGAAGTACATCAGCATAACGCAGTTCATAGAGAAAAGTGCCTGGACGAGCTTTGTCCTTTTGAAAGCTACCACCGTGCTGCGGTCGCATTACCGGTAAACACATGAGGACGTCCCGTTGTGCCACTAGAATTCCCTAATTAACAACTAGCTGTGGCCTGAAGTCATTTCTGATTGTTCCCGTCTCCATGACGCTTGGAGTAACACAGCTGTTTCTCTCCAGAACATTGGAACGATAAGACCTCTCCCCGATGGCGCTGGATGGCGCTGGTGTAACACCTCAGGTATAGAACCCATAATAACCACCCTTAGTGTTGCAAAAGAAATAGCAAAATTAGTTATCCCGACAGTGACGGCAGCTACTGGCAACAAAATTTATACTCTTCTCACTTTCTGTAACAGGACTGTTATGTAAATACTAATGCTTGTCATAAAGAAAGTACTGAATGAAAGAATACCATACGATTCAAAAGAGAAACTGTAAAGAAAGAATTAATAAATCGACCAAAGATAACATTTATCATAGAAGAGAGTTGTTCCCGCATCGAGCTGTAAGATCGCTGTGACTACAATGTAACTTGGCAAAGGAGATGTTAACGTCACTTCTCTCTTGTACTCGGGCAACAGTAGTACGCAGATTAAGCGCTGCTAGATTGTTTTATAACTGATTTGAAGTTTAAAATTTTACGATATAGCCTGGAAATATTAGTCAGAAGTCGGACAAAAGTAGGATCATCTTTACTGTAAGACAAATAACGGGATTTTGATGTCTGTGACAGAAAAGTGAATCGTGTGATTACTGATTTGTGATGGCACTTAGCCTTCGTGATACTCAATAGCCACGAACATCAAAGGACACAGAAAGAGACTGATCGCCGACATAAACTCGATTAAAGACTTGAGTAGGCTACAACTAAACGCAATCACGAAGAAATTACATTTTCGCTGTGTTGTCAGAAATTAACGTCAAGGTCAGAATTACTGATGTTAACATATGTAATTCCTTGAGTGACATATCGGTGTGCTCGTTCAGGACGTATAATAATTACGAAAGACAATAAATCTTAAGTCAACTTTAATTCTTCGTGTCGCCTACATCATTTAATGGACATTTAAATTGTGGAACTGACTGAGTCTTTGATAACGTAAAAGTGCCAAGAGAATTAGTGATAATTTATATGTGAACAGCAATAACTTTACACCAAAATTACGATGCATTCTGAACATTGCTCTAGGGTATGTTATCTCTGGAATTACGTCGTGCAGTTGTTGAATCGCGACGTAGCGACGCGTTGACGACAGAATAATAATTAACAATTTAATATCCTCACAAAAATCATAATGTGCCTTGGCTTGGGTAATGGAGTGATGATTCAAGACACTATTTTTTAACGTTTGAATAACGAGTCTGAAACCGGGCATAAGAACTATAACACAGCTCTACAAAATAAAATTTTTTTTCGTTGCCAGGGAAGTTTGAACGAAAATGGGATATTGTTATGATACTCATTCCGAGTATATTTGTACTTTTTCCAAATTGGCTCTGGTTTTTGAGATATAGGTTATTTGTGGAAATGAGAGTTTCATGTGGATAATATCGACTGCAGGGTCCATATATGGTGTAATGTATTTGCTACCTGTTTTTTAATTAGTGATATTGTACTATCTTTATCAAACAATTGTGCTCAGGGAGTGCATCTGTGTGGTTGAGGATTACATCATGCAAACATCACACTGTCAACATGTGTTCAGTCCTGTTGTGCGGTGCGTGTGTTGGAGATATTGAGGGTTGTGCAGATTTGAATTCGGCGGTACTCGACATTCATTTGTTGGCCGAGGTAATCCCCGCAACAGCCGATAGGTAGCGTTCAGTGTAAACAAGAAAAATAGCGATGGTCGAAAGTCACACACATGTGCAGTGCAGCTTCAAGGAGATAGAACCTTTTCATCGTGACGTAGCGAATAAGAGGTGAGTATTCATTTCACACAAAACAATTAATGATGTTTGTTGGATGTGATTGACATGCAAGTACAAGAAAGTTCTGCATAATATGTAGTATTTGTGCAATTTTGTTTTAGAAAAAACATGAGTTCTTCACGCTGTCTTTGCGTGAACCATCCAGATGAGTTCTGCTACATTTGTGGTGAATACGATCTTCAAAAGAACAGGAAGAATATCACTCCTTTTGTGAAGGAAGCGTATCTGCCATATTTCGGAATTAAACTTGGAGATCAAGACAAGGCGTGGGCACCCCACAAAGTTTGTAAATGCTGTGTGGAGTGCTTACGGCAGTGGACAAAACGAAAAAGGAAAAGCTTAAACTTCGGAGTGCCTATGGTATGGCGAGAGCAGAAGAACCATACAGATGATTGCTATTTTTGCATTGTTAATGTGAAAGGTTTTAATAGGTTCAAAAAACGAAAGTGGGAATATCCCGATTTGGAGTCAGCAAGAAGACCGGTGGTGCACAGCAACGATGTTCCTGTACCAACCTTCACAACATTACCCACGCTAACATCATCAGATGACGAGGTGCACGGCGAGGAATGTACAAGTAGTGGTTCGGAATACGAAGGACGTGAGACACAACCCCAGCAGTTCGACCAGAAGGAGCTCAGTGACTTGATACGAGAACTCAATCTTTCAAAGCAAGCATCAGAACTCTTAGCATCCAGGCTTAAGGAAAAGAACTGTCTTCATCCAAGTGTTAAAATAACAGCTTACCGGACGAGAGAAGAAAACCTTCTTCCATACTTCAACCAAGAAGAGGTTATAGTGTATTGCAGCAATATACCTGGACTTTTACTTGAATTGGGGCTGCCGGAATATAGACCAGAGGACTGGCGTCTCTTCATAGACAGTTCCACTAGAAGTTTAAAATGTGTTCTCCTACACAATGGCAATCGTTACGCATCTATTCCAATTGCCCACTCAACAAAACTTTGTGAAGCATTTGCTAACATCAAGATGGTTCTGCAGAAAATTCAGTATATGCAGCACCAGTGGTTGATTTGTGTTGATTTGAAAATGGTGAACTTCTTGCTTGGACAACAAAGTGGATACACAAAGCACCCATGTTTTATCTGCATGTGGGATAGTAGGGCAAAGCACGAACATTGGAAGCAGAAAACATGGCCTCCAAGGGAACATATGGCTGTTGGTGAAGCAAACATCATTAATGAACCTCTGGTTAGTAGGGACAAGATTGTTCTTCCACCATTACATATTAAGTTAGGACTAATGAAGCAATTCACCAAAGCTTTAGACAGAAATGGTAATTGCTTCACATACATCTGCAATACGTTCCCTGGACTCAGTAGTGAAAAACTTAAGGCAGGAATATTTGATGGTCCTCAAATTCGCAGGCTCATCAACGATACCAATTTTACAAGTGTCATGACTGTCACTGAAGCATCGGCCTGGAACAGTTTTGTCGCTGTTGTAAAATGTTTTTTGGGCAATCATAAAGCTCCCAATTACGAGGAACTGGTCAAAAACATGCTCACTAACTTTCAAAACTTAGGAGCTACCATGAGCATAAAATTGCACTTCCTTCACAGCCACTTGGATCGATTTCCTCGTAATCTAGGTGATTTCAGTGAGGAACAAGGAGAGCGGTTCCATCAAGATATGAAAGGAATAGAGGAAAGATATAAAGGAAGATGGGACGGGCATATGATGACAGATTATTGCTGGAATCTGCAACGTGACTGTTCTGAAGAGACCTATAAAAGGAAAGTGTGCAGGAAGCGGTTCGTCATGGACGGAAAATGATATACTTATAGAGAAACTTTTCAATTATGTTTTATACGTGGACAAATGCCTATCAGGTTTTCATAGAAGCTATTTATAAAGATTATTTTCTTTTTTCATTGTAGTTTGTAGCGCTCGAGTTCAGTATTAGCAATTTTTTCTAATTTTTTGAATAAATCATGCATTATCTCAAAAACTAGAGCCAAACTGCATAAATGGTTGCTATATTCGTCCTCAGCACCACTAACCCATCCTAAAGCCACTCAAATATCCTTGGCAAGAAAATGAGTGTTGACCAGTGTAATCAGCGAGATCGCGTAAACTGAAGGGTCTGTCGCGAACACGCAAGGGACTTTTGGTTATTTCAGGTCAATGGAGGCATCGCGTTATTGAGTGGTGCAGAAGATCGACAGACAACGTACAATTGCTTTCATTACAAGCAAGGGCGGCGCACACACTCCGGCGTGCTGCTCCATCGAGACAGTGATATCATGTTCGAGATACAGCATCTGAAAATAATCAAACCATGCGAGGAGTTTTTTTTTTGTTTTTTTTTTTAATGGTTACAGATTGGCGTTTTCGTGATCGACGGACGCCGTTCCGCGTCATCTCGACTGGGACACCCATCACCATCGAGCCGAGAGAGAACAGCGCCACACTAGGCAGAATTGGGGGAAATTAGGTGTGAAGGCGAAGTAATTAAGCCAACTTACACGTCATATGAACGTCTGTGCTCTTGCCTGTTTTTCGTCCACATCTTGCTGTCTGAAGCGCCTTCGAGGGCTCCAAACTTCTGCACCATTACAGAAAAAGTTTGTAAGCAGCTTTGAGCCAGATTTCAAACTTCTGCGCCGCAGAGTTTCGAATACGAGAATCTTTATGATTGCAGAGAGTGTCCGGATACTTTTGATCACGTAGATAGTGTACGTGATTTTTTTTTTCACGTTAGGAATTGAAAACGCATGAAGTCAAGATCGTACATAAAATCTTCTTCATTTGGATTGATTACAAATTTCTGCTAACAACCTAGGCATCTTCAGATCACAAAACATTCTTGATTAGTGTTGCTGCCATTACGGCTTCACACATCGTTAGTAAACGTCCGTAAATAATTAAAAACAGCGTTACGTGACGAATAGCTGTTCTTCACTGTTCTAGATGACCATCATCGGCGAGTATGGCGGTAATAGGGGAGAGGTCTTATCGTTCCAATGTTCTGGAGAGAAACAGCTGTGTTACTCCAAGCGTCATGGAGACGGGAACAATCAGAAATGACTTCAGGCCACAGCTAGTTGTTAATTAGGGAATTCTAGTGGCACAACGAGACGTCCTCATGTGTTTACCGGTAATGCGACCGCAGCACGGTGGTAGCTTTCAAAAGGACAAAGCTCGTCCAGGCACTTTTCTCTATGAACTGCGTTATGCTGATGTACTTCCATGGACAGCAAGCTTTCCAAATCTGTCCCTGATAGTTCATGTGGGAACAGTTCGCATTTTAACTGCATCCCAGTTTCAGTAACCAGGATGTCAAGGACCAATTACAGCAGGTATGGGCTAGCTTGACTCAGCAGAAATACAACGGCTCTATATATCCTTCCCAACCAAATCATGCATATATCTCGGCCAGAGGGGGTGCAACATTAAATTAATAAGTGGGCTCATACTGCTAAGTTCTTTGTAAATGTGACCTGATTTTCTCATTTACACAGTCTCTTTTATTGCTGAGCTATAGTGTAAGTGGGCAACGGCCTTGCCGCAGTGGATACACCGGTTCCCGTTAGATCACCGAAGTTAAGCGCTGTCGGGTGTGGCTGGCACTTGGATGGGTAACCATCCGGGCCGCCATGCGCTGTTGCCATTTTTCGGGGTTGCACTCAGCCTCGTGATGCCAATGGAGGAGCTACTCGACCGAACAGTAGCGGCTCCAGTCACAGAAAAACATCGTTAACGACCGGGAGAGCGGTATGCTGACCACACGCTCCTCCTATACGCATCCTCAGCTGAGGATGACACGGTGGTCGGATGGTCCCGATGGGCCACTTGTGGCCTGAAGACGGAGTGCTTTTATAGTATAAGTACAAATGAATAAATGGGTGAACAGGTGAACCGATGAACGGTAAACAACAACGGTAAATGGTGTGCAGCATACTCAAGGTCATTACCCTCATGTGATGCTACCAAGTTCAGCGTCATTGATGGCATCACAACAAAAATGCCCTCACTGGACCTTGAAGCCAGGACCTCTCGATCCAAATCCTGGGTAAATACTAAGTGGTAAACAGTGCCTGTTACCTATTACCCATTTACTGTGCCCCATTTACCATTACCCATTTACATTTACTTATTAACCATTATTGGTTTAACTTTTTCCATTTATCCATTACTTGTTACCCATTACTGGGAACCCGTTACCTGTTATCTGTTAACTTGTTACCTATTTATCCATTACTCATTAACTAATTACCCAAGAGCTTTTGGCCAATTACCTGTTGCGTGTTACCCATTTACCATTTACTGTTGACAGTCTACTCTTCAGTTATTCGCTCGCTAACCCATTTACCAATTACCCGTTTGTACTTGCAGAGTGTTGTGCAAAGATATGGAAAAATCATGTTTTTTTTGTGTTGCTGACATGTTTTTGCAGGTGTTTTTTCATGGGAAGAGCATTGAGGCACTTGCTAAACGTCGTATCACAATTCAGATGTGGAAAATAATTCAGTCGAGGGCCTGTTGTCCCTTACTCCAAGCATGGTTCACTATGTAAAGTATAGAAATTTACGACTGATGTATAAAAAACAAGAGCTTAAAGCAACAGTTGAATTAGTTTATCATATCTAAGTTTTCGAGAATAGTAGCTGAAGTAAACCACCTACTTTTAATTCGTTAATTACGTTGCCTGAGTGAACATTCGGTTTTAACTATTTATGGAGAATATTTTTTATAGTCACTGTGATGACAAATGGAATTCATCACAGAACATATATGTTCTCAAGCATCAATCTGTTTCGCCATCAGGCTTGCATAATGGATAGACTCTAAACATGAAATTGTGCTTCAACAAGAGAAATTACTATTAATTCTCAAAATCCAATGTAATTAACTCGGGTCTGCTGTTCTCAAGACCTATCTGAAACAAAATCGTGTTATCAAAATTCAGCGACACGATGCGTGTTTCTGTGCTTAATCCTTGTTTAAAATTTATTATCGTAAATTGCAGACAAAGTGGTTTGAAATTTATTTAAGTTTGATGTAGCTTTACCTGTGTTTCTACAGCTCCTCTTTCCGCTTCTGAGTTTGATATGGGTATCCTTTCTTTTGCTTTTAAACATACCCCTAATTCAGATCAAGATGGTCGTGGAAAGACTGCAGTAAAACTGCATACTCTTGAAATAAAATATACTGCATGTGAGAAAAATAAGTGTGTGTGTGTGTGTGTGTGTGTGTGTGTGTATGTGTGGAGGGTGGAAGGGCGTGCATGTGCCTGTGTGTGTTTACAAAGGTTATTATGTAAATACCACTGTGCAAAATTACTGTAAATACTTTTGAACATGACAGGCCGTACAAATAATATGCTGCTCTGTGACTGGCCCTCATAACGACCGAGAGAGCGGTGTGCTGACCACACGCCCCTCCTATCCGCATCCTCCAAATGAGGATGACACGGCGGTCGGATGGTCCCGATGGGCCACTTGTAGCCTGAAGACGGAGTGAGTGCCTGTGACTGGCCCGAAAAATATTTCCTGCCAGTGCCATCACGGTTTTTGTTTTTAATTTAGCACCAACTACCATCTTTAATTTTTAAATTTATCACCATCTGCCGTCTGTAATTGTTTTGACTCCTTCCATCTTTAGTTTTGAAATTTCCTATCATCTGTAATTTTTAAATTTATCCTACTATCTTTAATTTTTTGAATATCCCACCATCTGCAGTCTTGGATTTTTTTAAATTTTCTGCCAACAATGTCTTGGTGACATCAATGTGTTCAATGTCACAGATGGCATCCTCTCTTGCGCCAGGCGCATGGTAAGTGGCCCAGAATACCTATAGATTTCCTACTCACATCCTCTTAGCACATGAAGTGTCAGTTCGTTTGCTCCTAACCTCCTGGGTGCTTCACTTTTTTTTGTCAGGTAGTCTATTTAAACGGCGTGACTGCTACTAATCTTGTATTGGGTATTACATTGTAGTTTGTCATTGTTATGAGATTTATTTTGTACTTATCTACATCAGACCCAAAGCAAATTTTATGTAAGTCTTTCGGCATTTCCAGATGATCGTCCAGGGAATATCCTTTCTCGTAGTCCATAGCACTGTGAGTGAAAAATCTCATAGATGAAAGATTCCTTCCTAGATTTCTTGGCTAGCGCAAGGGCTAAGTGAATCGTAACAGATAAGTATAGCTGTTGAATATTTTCTTGTTTATGCATAGTAAGATGTTTGTATATTTGTTTCCGCCCCATGTTTGTAGGGATTTGTCATGGTTCACGTGGGTGATCAAATTATCTTCGAGTAGGCGCCTTTATTTTTCACCATAACCTTCGTCTATTGAATTATATAAGCTTTTATACACAACATAACGCTGTCTACATCATCATTCCTATTAGAATCCACTGTTTCCACTTGATGAATTCTTAAAGTTTACTGAGTTTAGTGTCAAGAATTAAAATTCGAAGAGAGAGGTAAATAACGGAAAAACCGGAGACAATGTTAACCTTAGCTGTAAGGAAACTACAAAACACCGTAATGACATAACATACGTGACAATAAATCACATACTGATGATAAGTTAATCCTCTGTAAGGAAGACACAACAGATCCAAGAATTTTTGAGAACATAAGGTCAGGAATTCAAAAAACTGTTGTCATAGAATGCCTGTTCTCAAGGCGAAAGTCCAAACCAATTCGGTAATTAATGTTCATAAGGAGCTACTACGACAAAAACTCTTTTCGTCTCATGGGTATTCACAAAATTGTATGATCAGAACAACCAATTTTGTTGAAAACTGTTAAAATATGACATTGTTGCAGTACACTGTCGATTGTAACAGCGACCAACACAATCAAACAAATTATTTGTTCTAGTCGTAATTTTTATTATGCCTACTGGCTACAGGTTTTGGTGCCAAGCACCACCACCAGGCCATTCCTCAGCTCTCTTCCCGAGCAGGTGTATCACACACTCGCACTCATATTTGGAAAGGGAACACTATGATCGAGCGTCAGGGATAGCCTGACGATGGTACTTGGTACCAAACTTGCGGTCGGTACACAAAATAGAATTTGTGACAGTAGGCTACAGCAAATAATTTTAGCTGTTAACATGTTTACTTAATTTCTTTTACGAAACAGAATTTTGAACTATAAAAGTCAACCTAAAGAACACTGCGTCAACGTACATTTTCGATTATGCAGACGAGAGAGATGGTGCTGCCCTCGCCGATGTGGTATTCCCCGTTGCCCAGGATGAACGCTGTTGGCACCGTCACGTGCAGGTTGAAGTAGTGCGACATCAGGCCGTTGTCCGTCGCCACCTGGAAAACAAACAAATCAAAACTGCGTCTCCAAAGCTAAAGTAAAATATATTTGTCTTTACAGGCAACAAATAATCCTGTTTCTCAACTAAGGCTCACTGTAATTAGTTACAATTGTAAACTGATTATCAGATTCCTTTTCTGTGTAATCTCCACCATATGTATGCACAAAATGTCAGTGACCATAACTTCTAACCCGTCAATAAGGACTCCCATAGCTTAGTGTCTCTGTTTCTCTACACCTGTAAACTTTCTCTGTACCGTCAGCTTTGCACACGTACATCGACATCCTCACATGCATGGGATACAGTGTGATGACGACAAGCCCCATCCAAAACTGATCTGTCTATTGCCTAGAAGTACAAAATACCAACCAATCTGATGTGTGAACAAAGCCCTGCATCATTATCGACACTCATAATGGCTTACGCCAGCCCCATTCTCGCCTATACAAATGAGTGTTGCCTACATGTCCGTTCTTTCCAAAATTTTAATGTTTCTTCCAAATATTTAAATGGAAAACTCTCTGACGTAAACTTTTACTCTCCCAGCCAGTGACTAGTTATCAGCTCACTACATTTATTCTTATCGCATGAACGGTGAATTAGAAACCATAATTACAGATCTCCTTATACACTGAAGCACTAAAGAAGCTGGTATAGGCATGAGTATTCAAATACAGAGACATTTAATCAGGCAGAAGACGTCGCTGCGGTCGGCAACGTCTACATAAGACAAGTGCCTGGTGCAGTTGTTAGATCGGTTACTGCTGCTACAGTGGCAGGTTATCAAGATTTAAGTGAGTTTGAACGTGGTATTATACCCGGCGTACGAGCGATAGGATACAGCATCTCCGAGATAGCGATGAAGTGGGGATTTTTCCTTTCGACTATTTCACGAGTGTACCGTGCATACGAGTATGAGGAATCCGGTAAAACATCAAATCTCCGACATCGCTGCGGCCGGAAAAGATCCTACAAGCACGGGACCAACGGCGACTGAAGAGAGTCGTTCAACGTGACAGAGGTGCAATCCTTCTACCCCTCCGCAAACTGTTGCAGATTTCAGTGCTAGGCACGCAACAAGTGTCAGCGTGCGAACGAGTCAATGAAACATCACCGATATAGGCTTTCGGAGCCGATGGCCCACTCGAGTATCCTTGATGACTGCACGACACGAAGCTTTCTGCCTCGCCTGGGCGCCTCAACAACGATATTGGACTGTTGTTGACTGGAAACATGTTGTCTGATTGAGCTAGTCTCATTTCAAATAGTGTCGAGTGAATGGACGTGTTTGGATATGTAGACAACCTTATGAGTCCATGGACGGTGCATGTCATCAGGGGATAGTTCAAGCTGGTGGAGGCTTTGTAATGGTGTGGGGCGTGTGCGGTTGGAGTGATATGGGACTCCTGATACGTCCCGATACGATTCTGACAGGTGACACGTACGTAAACATCCTGTCTGATTATCTGCATCCATTCACATCCACTGTGCATTCCGAAAGACCTGGGCAATTCCAGCAGGAGTCTATGAAGTGATGGATCAATTTTGTCATTGTTGATTCGACGTGTTAGCTCTCCCATCGATGAAATCCATTTTAACCATAACCGCACACAAAATTACGTTGTACAGATTTAAAAATTGAGTGTTTAATGCGACATATTTCCAGAAAAAAGAATGTTTTGCGAGGTTACTGTACACAATGAGAATGAAAAATGGTATAATTTGGTCTGAGAAAAATAAAATTGGGTTTATTTATATAGCATCACAATATGCGACATTTTAATTATTGCCTTTATATAATTACATTTTGATAAAAAAGGTTAGTATGTATAAACGTTTGTCCTGATTGAAGACAGTCTAAAAGCGCTAATGTGATCATGTTAAATAAATGGAATAAAAATGTTAATGTACCTTGTTCCAGCCCATTCTCGCCTATACAAATAATTGTTGCCTTCATGTGCGTTCTTCCCAAACCTTGACATTTGTTCCAAATATTTGAATGGAAAACTGTCTTCCTAGATGCATTGCTCAAGCCCACTGTGTTTATTTATATTGCATCGCAGTTCGACATTATAATTATTGTCTTTATATAATTACATAAAAAAGATTATTATTTATAAACCCTTCTAGACAGCGAATTCCCTTTGTACAATATTACAGCCACACAATAACATTGAAATAATCAACTTTAAGGACAAAGCACCTAACAAACATTTGCCTAGCCTTTTAATGAAACTAATAATTTTTACGATTTTTGTAAACTTTAAAACATAGTTTTTAAGCCCATTTCTTCATATTATGTTACTGTTAAGTACATTTGAATGAGTATTTAGTTATTTCTTTTGTGTTATTTTAATAATCTACAACACGTGAAAATATCACAGAGTATTCTCCAACTTGAATTACTCGCGTATTGTCGCAATGCAGTATTTAATTACCGTTGGTATTGCTAAAACTGAAAATATAATAAACGTGAATTTAATAATCTATAATGACTGAGAATATCACTGAGTACTCTCCAGTTTGAATTACTCGCGTTTTTTCGCCCCACAATATACAAGTATGATTGGTATTGAAAAAAATTTTAAATGCATTATATTCTTTATAACGTTCACCTCTGTAGTGATGGCTTAATGAGTCCCTGTCAGTTACGAGTAATAATATTATTAACGTATGTTAGAATGTGGCAAATAATTATTGAACTATAGATATAGTTACGTTATTTTCCGAATATAATTATTTAATTTTAGGTATTTTAAAATCTGTACTGACTTGCTTCATTGTACTTCTTGTGTATGCTAGCCACAGGAGCTAACAGACAACATAAGAACAAAGAGTTCATGTGACATGCGTCATTATGGAGATACCTTGAGTGTTATTACGGTGACCATACTCTACATCACTGGACAGCTATCTAGAGCTGTCACTCTTTTTTACAGACCAATCTTGGGCAGTATCGAGTACACATAAATAAATAAATCGTTCCATAGAATATGTGGACATTATTTACCTTTAAATCCTCAAGATCCCAAGACCTGAAGAAGGCAAAAAATCTGCAAAAAACAGTATTACTTGAAGCGACTCGCTAAAATCCTTGAACATTTTAGTGGATAAATGGCCGATAATTCTTCAGTTTAGCGCAAAATTACCATTGTAGGAACTTCAAAATAATTTTGTTGCATTAGCTGTCGGGTATGGCCGATCTGTGTCTGTGTCCGAAAGGACAACGGTGCACAATGTTTGAAATCCAGTGAGTACACTGCACCTTAGTACATTCTCTTCTAATCTTTATTAAAAAATAGAAGTACAAGTTTTTCTACTTATACTTACATGAGTGCATGATTATTTCCATCTATCTGCAACGCTCCGAGATTTCTGTACTCATAGAAGGGATATTCTTTCGAGATCGAAGAAATTTAATCTCTTTCTAACTGGTATTCAGAGAAAGTATGCATGCTTTTAGTTTCCAAACAAATATGTGAAAATTGATAGCGGTTTTTGGCTTAGTATGGTGGTGTGGGTCGTGCGGCATGCATCTAGAAAAACAAAACAGTAGATGCCAGCACACAGGTGCCAGACCTCTGCCAGCCAACCAAGCAGACACCTTCTTAAATCTCTCTCTTTCCAAGCATTTATCCTGACCTGCGGGCTCTGGTTTGTAAATACTGGTTTGGCTTGGTTAACTTCGAAGGAGTGGCCAGATGTCCTTCCTGTCGCCACCCCATATCCTCCGGGGACGGAGATAATGTACCCCAACTGTCTGCTTAAGTCATGAAATAGTGCGAATGTGTTTCAAATGTCCGAAAGTCGTTTAACTGAAGCGGGACATGGGGACCAGCCCGGTATTCACCTAAGGGATGTGGAAAACCGCCTAAAAACCACATCCAGGCTGGACGGCACACCGGACCTCCTCATTAATCCGCCGGGCGGATTCGATCCGGGGCCGGCGCGCCTACCCAAGCCCAGGAAGCAGCGCTTTTTTTTCTAACCCATTATCCCACCCTTCTTGTCAATTTTACATTTACAGCTGGAAGAGAGAAAGTGACAAAATGAAGCTACAATGGAGGGGACTCAAGCTCAGGGAAGAAACAGGGATCATAGGGGAACTTAACCAACACCCTGAAGGTTAAACACAAGAAAAAGCATATTCGCGAAAAGCGTTCGGTATCGTGGCAACCGCCGCCATTTCCAATGTGCGGTTGTCAGATAATGGTGAAAAACGCGGGGATCTGGGTCATTCCCGCCTTCAACGACATAGTGAACATAGTAACCCAAGAGCCAGACGATCGTGTTCGGTTTCGTCTGAGGAAGAAAGGATATATCTGGATGTAGGAAAATGTCGTCTGGGAAAGCGATTTCAGGCCCTCGAGTAAGAAAAGCTAATTGACGGCGCACCCAGAGCCAATGGTCCCGTCCGCAAGCAACAAGCCTGTGAATAAGGTGTCAGCTTGGTGACATTCCTCACACTGATCAGTCGGACGAAGGTCAATACGAAAAAGACGATCGCAAGTAGGTATCAGATGGTGAATGACCTTATACCACGTTGAAGCAATCTCCATCAGAACTATAGGAAGACTAAGACGAGACCAGACCGTTTTCCTGGACGTTGACGGGGAAGCAAGTTCAACTGAAGAAAAGGGACATGGTGCACTCCAACAGGGTGATAACATGCTGGTAGTAATATGCGTCATAGAAAGTATATCAGCATCTAGGATACCGATAGTTAGAAATTAAGTATTAATTCGTCCAACTTCAACAGGAGGGATCAGACTGACCGGCTGGAGGCGGGAAAGTACACGAGAGGTAACTGAATGAGGAGCCCGCGTACGGGTTAAAACATTGGGCGGACAAATATGATGGATGTCTTCATTTTGATATCGGAAAGACCCAATCCTCCAAGCTTTCGGGACCTGGTCACGACTTCCTACCGGACGCGAAAGATACGGTGGCGCCACAGGAATCGACCAGACAGTTGTTTCAGTCTGCAGGCCATCATCGCGGGAAGACCTGCGCAACGTAATACACTTCACTGAAGACATAATTCTCCAAAACCTGTACCTTGTGAAGGAGGCTAAGGAAACGGTGTTCATGTTCAAGGATCTCCCCGTGAACACGACTAGTATCCTCACGCCAATTTAGTATCGCCATTTTAATCGGACTGCGATCCACTAAGATCCCTAAGGCCTTGTGGCGATTGACGACCGTCGCCCGAGGAATGACGACATGATCTAAGCCTCTCAATGGTAGGAACGTGCATTTACTATCATTAAAGCGAGCACCAGCAAGACGACAAAACGAATCCAAAGTATCCTTAAGCCTGGGTATGTCCTCGACATGTCGTTCTAAAATCATAACGACAGCGGCGTATGCACGGACCGAAAAAAGCTCCCCCAATACAATCCAGCCACGTAACTGCATGGCGAGGCGGGGAAGTAAGGGCTCAAAGAACAAGACAATCAGTTACATGGATAAGGGGCTTCCATGGGGTAAACCCCGTCGGATCGATATCCGGGGGTGCGGTGACCGTTCACAGTCGCCGAGACACTGATACCGACAAAAAGGCGAGTTAAGATCTTCGAGCATCATTATTAAAGCCGCCAGCGATGAGAACTCTCGTTAAAAAGTTATGGATGATACGATCAAACGACTTTTGGAAATCAAGAAAAAGCAAAGCCCTTGGGATATTAGCGGCAGCCACCACCGAAATTACATCGCGACATTCGAGAACAGAAGTCAGTATCGTGCGTCCAGGCACACAGCTTTGGTGGGCGGCACTAATGGCATCGAGCAGCTTAGAGAGACGGATATTAATTGCTCGAGCGACAATTTTATAATCGACGTTAAGGATAGTAATAGGACGGAGAGAATCAATCGCAGACCGACCTGTGGATTTCGGGAGTAGGACCAGTTTCCCATCCTGCAAAGGAGCAGAAAGTGAGACTCCCGCATCTATTCATTTACCATTGATGTTAAGGTGTCACCAATTAGTGGCCAAAATTGAACATAAAACTCCTTAGAAATACCGTCTAATCCAGGCGACCTGCGCGTCTGAGATTCTGTAACAACATCATATATATCATCCTTGTGAAAGGGACGCAGAAAGCCGTCAGTAAATTGAGGAGTGACGACACGATACAGCAAGGATGTAAAGTCGTCGAGAGAGTTTTCAGCCGGGACATGATTATCGTACAGATCAGTGTAAATAAAGTTGGAAATGCCACGGTGAGAGGTGAACATGCGGCCGTCAGCGGTTGTGAGGGAAACAAGACACACACATTTCCGGCGAGCCCGTAAACGGACTAGGTGGTATAGTGATTCAATTCGTCTAGTAAAAGGGAACGTGGTTGAGATCTCGTCCGCAGTCCCTCCATTTGAATGCGTTTGAGCTGCAGCAAGTTGCCTTTGATGCACTGCATATCAGCAACCCGTAGGGGAGCATGCGTAGCACTGTCGTACAGTTGACGTAAGAGTGAGTAGTAAAATTCTTGCGTTCGCCAACCGTCTGCCACCTTCACAGCTCCAAGACGCATGAGAGACCTACGGATTTGTGGTTTAGCATGCAGTGTCCACCATGCCACAACAGACGAGCACCGGTCCATAGTACGAGAACAACGAACCCATACGTCCTCCAGGACGACACCAAGAGAGGTATCTGCATATGGGTTATATTGAGCATTCAGGGAGGACAAAACAATATTACCGGTTGCTGCTCGTAATTAAACGTGACGGCTACGGCGCAATGATCAGTAAAACAGGCTGGTATCTCATGAACATCCAGATGTTGCCCACATAAGGAAAAGGTAAAAGCGATCGAGGCGACTGCTAGGCGTGGGAGTATAGTATGTACGTCGCGCAAGTGTAGGACAGCGAGATATCTACACGTCACGCAGGCGCAAGGAGCGCATCAGGTCGTCGAGTTCTTCACTGAAATTACAAAAAAAATGTTCAAATGTGAGTGAAATCCTATGGAACTTAACTGCTAAGGTTATCAGTTCCTAAGCTTACACACTACTTAACCTAAACTATCCTAAGGACAAACACACACACACACACCCATGCCCGAGGGAGGACTCGAACCTCCGCCGGGACCAACTGCACACACTGAAATTAAAATTAAGAGACTGAGCCACCGGCCATAGAACACAATTAAAGTTCCCACCTAAGATAATTTTTGTCGGGGATTTACGAAGCAGGTAGATGATGTCTTCTTTGTAGCAACTCAAACGTTTAGTAGTACTACCTGTGCCAGAAGGGGCATAAAGAAGGAGTAAACTGAGATCACAAAACGTGCTCCCGATCCCCCTTCCACTGTCGAGTACTTCGAAATCCATCAACGGAATGCCTTCCCCATAAAACAAGACAGTGCCCGTAGAAAGTTCGGAAGCTACATTAAAAAAAGCGGGGAACCCAGGAATGGAAAACTGGTCGAATAAGACGTCCTCTAAAAAAACAACATCTGCCCCAGATATATAAACTGTCGCAAAGCGGCGAGCCGAAGCTCAGAACATATTAAGTTAATAGTTAGAGTAAGAAATGTGTATGCTTGCATGGACCTTCAAACCAGAAAAAAGAACGGTAGAGACCCATCAGTTGACGGAGCAACATACAAGTAACCATACGAGAATCAATCGCTGAACCAGAGAAGGAAGAACTACGAAACAGAACCCTCATCTTCCCACTGCTTTTTCTTCGGTCGTGATGCGGCTCTCTGTGGCTGTTTACGGATTCTACTCCGGCTCCGCGGCGCCGACGCTGCCTCGTTCGGTCGGGTCGGAGCAACATGTAGGTAGTCCGTTTCACATTGTGAGGGAGAGCCCTCTTCATCCCACTCGTCCGCAGACATGGGTTCACGGAGGTACGCTTGGTGAATAACAACGGAATCCACTGACTCTTGAGAATCAATAATTTGTTTCATGGGAAAAAGCTGTGACCCAGACGGGGCGACAGAAGTTGCAGAATGGGGATGGGAAACAGAGTCGACAGGAGAAGTGTCCGATAGAACCGGAGCCGACACGTGGGAACCGGGAGCAGGTTCCTTCACGGCCGTCTCGGAAGGGGCGGCTTCGACAACACGAACAACGCCAGATATGGTGTCAGGTATCTTCCGCACAGGCGTGAAAGCGCCTGCGGCGTCGTCATCCACGATTTCGGACGGAGGAGGGTCCTTTACTGGAAGCCCATCGGAAGGGCGAGCCAACAGGGGAGGTTCACCAGTCGCATCAGCCTGTGTTCGGCGACGCTTGTTGTTAGAAATCATGGCGGGCACATCGGGATTAACGGCCTCAACATCCCTATGCAAGGACAGCGCGGGAAAGTCACGGGCGATGTCGGTCAACGGATCACTGCGTCCCTCAGTAACAGGGAGCGATTCAGTCTGAGATCCCTGCGGGAGAAGATCAGCTAAAGTCAATTTTTTGCGCTGTTCGTATGTAGGTTTTAATACCACCACACGCCGCGGACAGTCAGTACGGAAATGACCGGTTTGATTACAATAACAACATGTTCCTTCTTGGCCACTGTACGTAATATGGACCCTATAACGACATGTCTGTAGATGAGAAGGAGTATGTTTTTTGACCACCATTTCCACCGACCGAACACCACTATAGACCTGTAAGCGGTGCTGAGCAGACCAGCGTTCCTTTCGAATACGACGTATTTCCTCACAAGGAAGCAAACCGGGCCTCAGATAACAGTCGTCTACCTCAGACGGAAGGTTAAACACTCGGACATTCGTATACATCACTTCTGCATTTGCCGAGATAACCATACTTGTGGAACCATCACGGTGCGTAAAGGGTACCTGGGAACCGTAACGAGAAAGTATCCTATCAACCTGGAGCGGGTGAAGAAACTTAACAAAAAACACATATAATTCGCTGTCAAAATATGCAGTATGCACCTGATCAGTAGTGATTTTAATTGTATCGACTAACCAGTCATGTATCTCCAAAGAACTGGGCTGGACGTGACGCGTGGATTTGTCGAAGGTGAAGCTGGCAGTACCTGTACGCGGAATTTTCATGGGAACCATGGTGGACATCACGGCGCGAGACGACGCCGCGACAGAAAGGGCCTCACGGACACCAAACACTAGCCGACAACCAGCGATGCGACGCGCGCGGAGACCAACACGACACTAAACGGACACGAGGAAAATACGCAGCGCTACGGTAGAGGCGGAACTAATAGTACAACCTAGTCGCCCGATGTGCGAAGTGGGATAACGCTCTCGGCTTCTCTGCCTGGTTCAGACACCTCCTTAAATCACCGAGGAAAAATATGTGGTACGAACAATTCTCGCTATTGATGACACAACGGAATAGTAGGTGCGCTGTCCACTGTCACCCGACCCGGAAGGAATAAATGTGTGCTGTTTACGACTACGTTCGGGAAAGTCACACAAAAGACGGCTATGAGTTCGTACGGGAAGCAATACCCAGTTAGGTACGCTCTTCAGCTGTCATGCCTCAGTAGCAGCTCATTCTGTACGGTGCTTGTGGTTGCAGTTATTGTTGTGGTCTCCAGTCTGAAGACTGGTTTCAAGCCGCTCCCGACGCCAGTCCAACTTGTGTCATCCTCTTCATCTCTACATAACTACTACAACATACATTCATTTGAACCTGTTTACTGTATTCACGCGATGGTCTCCTCATTCAGTTCTACCTCCCCTCCCCCCCCTCCCACAAACACATACACACACACTTCTAGCTTCTAGAAAAAAATGGTTCAAATGGCTCCGAGCACTATGGGACTCAACTGCTGTAGTCATAAGTCCCCTAGAACTTAGAACTACTTAAACCTAACTAACCTAAGGACAGCACACAACACCCAGCCATCACGAGGCAGAGAAAATCCCTGACCCCTCCGGGAATCGAACCCGGGAACCAGGGCGTGGGAAGCGAGAACGCTACCTCACGACCACGAGATGCGGGCACACTTCTAGAAATTGCCGAACTGAATAGTCAATAATATCTCAGGATATGTCCATTCAAACTATCCCTTCCTTCAGTCAATTTGTGTCACAAATTTCCTGTCGCTGTAAAACGAAGGTAATGGATCAGTGTGACTTGAGCAGACGTGCAGGATGCCTCGAAGACGGGTGCGCGAACCGTACCGTCAAATCAATGAGTTTGAAAGAGGCGCGTTATTGTCATGAGAGAATGTGATGCATACAACCGGGAAATTGCTGCTCGTGTGGGACGGAATGTTTCGGCAGTGCAAGGGGTGTGTGCCGAATGGTTAAAGGAAGGCCGTAGAAAATGACGATACCACATCCGAATACCATTGCAGGACAGACCTGCGTCCTCCTCGGCTATGGCGCAACAGTGTAATACAACGCACACTATCCGGGTGATAGTCTGTCTCCGTTTATTTCGGCATGGATTACGTGCGCGTCGTCCACTTCTCTGCCTACCTTTCACGAATGTGCAGACGGCAGTGGTGTATAGAAAGAGGTCACTGGGACCGAAATCGCGAAAGATTGTTTTTTGGGACGAATCCAGATTCTGTTTAATTGAAAATGACTGGGGCATTTTGTTTCGCCGCAGACAGTGGGAGCGGCATCACAGTGCCTGCATTTGCACAAGACATACAGCACCACCTGAAGGCGTTGTGGTGTGGTGCGTTACTGGGTAAACCAAAAATCACAGGTGGCACCTGCCCAGGGCACTGTGACCCATAGCCATATCCTTTCTGCACAACACCCCAGTAGCTACTTTTCAGCAAGAAAATGCACGACCAAATGTTGCTGCACCAACACGTGCCTTCTTCCTTCTTGGTGACACAGGATGTCAGAATTTTGCCCTTTCCCGCCAGAATTGTTGCCAATAAAAATGTGTGATATAGTGAAACGACCGGTGCTGCGATGTGACCCAGTGCCAACTACCACGGATGAACTTTGGAACCAGGTGAATGCAGCATGGCCAGCCAGTGTGGCCGAGCGGTTCTAGGCGCTTGAGTCCGGAAACGTGCTGCTGCTACGGTCGCAGGTTGAATCCTGCCTCGGGCATGGATGTGTTTGATGTCCTTAGGTTAGGTAGATTTATGTAGCTCTAAGCCTAGGGGACTGATGACCTCAGATGTTAAGTCCCATAGTGCTCAGAGCCATTTGAGCCAATGCAGCATGGATGGTGTAGACCACAAGACGACATTCGCGCCTTACGCATGGAACAAGTCATCAGGGCCTATGGCGGACTCTGTGCCTACTAGGCAACGGGACACATGCGTCTGTAGGACAAACTAACGTACAAGTCCTGTAAATATGAACGTCCTATGTCTAGTCGTTCAAGGTATTCTGTTTTTTATGGACATGAATCTAATGGGAAGATTCTGAATCATTTTTCAGAATTTCTATAATGGTACCTCACGCTGTTCTTACGTAAATTTAATTATCGTTCACTGTTGTAAATGTAATGCTGTTGCAACATAAGAGAATTAAACTGTAAGAAACCATAATATGGTGAGGACCATCTGCCGTGTTCTGGTATCCAGAGTTTTGATGCAATTGTCAATACTTGTACCCACCACCTCTGAATGATGCAACTTACATGGTACAGGGTTATTACAAATGATTGAAGCGATTTCACAGCTCTACAATAACTTTATTATTTGAGATATTTTCACAATGCTTTGCACACACATACAAAAACTCAAAAAGTTTTTTTAGGCATTCACAAATGTTCGATATATGCCCCTTTAGTGATTCGGCAGACATCAAGCCGATAATCAAGTTCCTCCCACACTCGACGCAGCATGTCCCCATCAATGAGTTCGAAAGCATCGTTGATGCGAGCTCGCAGTTCTGGCACGTTTCTTGGTAGAGGAGGTTTAAACACTGAATCTTTCACATAACCCCACAGAAAGAAATCGCATGGGGTTAAGTCGGGAGAGCATGGAGGCCATGACATGAATTGCTGATCATGATCTCCACCACGACCGATCCATCGGTTTTCCAATCTCCTGTTTAAGAAATGCCGAACATCATGATGGAAGTGCGGTGGAGAACCATCCTGTTGAAAGATGAAGTCGGCGCTGTCGGTCTCCAGTTGTAGCGTGAGCCAATTTTCCAGCATGTCCAGATACACGTGTCCTGTAACGTTTTTTTCGCAGAAGAAAAAGGGGCCGTAAACTTTAAACCGTGAGATTGCACAAAACACGTTAACTTTTGGTGAAATGCGAATTTGCTGCACGAATGCGTGAGGATTCTCTACCGCCCAGATTCGCACACTGTGTCTGTTCACTTCACCATTAAGAAAAAATGTTGCTTCATTACTGAAAACAAGTTTCGCACTGAACGCATCCTCTTCCATGAGCTGTTGCAACCGCACCGAAAATTCACAGCGTTTGACTTTGTCATCGGGTGTCAGGGCTTGTAGCAATTGTAAACGGTAAGGCTTCTGCTTTAGCCTTTTCCGTAAGATTTTCCAAACCGTCGGCTGTGGTACGTTTAGCTCCCAGTTTGCTTTATTCGTCGACTTCCGCGGGCTACGCGTGTAACTTGCCCGCACGCGTTCAACCTTTTCTTCGCTCACTGCAGGCCGACCCGTTGATTTCTCCTTACAGAGGGATCCACAAGCTTTAAACTGCGCATACCATCGCCGAATGGAGTTAGCAGTTGGTGGATCTTTGTTGAACTTCGTGCTGAAGTGTCGTTGCACTGTTATGACTGACTGATGTGAGTGCATTTCAAGCACGACATACGCTTTCTCGGCTCCTGTCGCCATTTTGTCTCACTGCGCTCTCGAGCGCTCTGGCGGCAGAAACCTGAAGTGCGGCTTCAGCCGAACAAAACTTTATGAGTTTTTCTACGTATCTGTAGTGTGTCGTGACCATATGTCAATGAATGGAGCTACAGTGAATTTATGAAATCGCTTCAATCATTTGTAATAGCCCTGTACATATTCGTGATAAGCTGGCTCAATTTCTTTCCCTCAAAGGAACACAGCTTAGTGTTCCACATTTCCTCAATGACGAAGTGAATAGAGACGAAACAGAATCTCTGACTGTGGAAGGATGGGGATGGATGTTTCCCGGCAGATTAATAGTGTGTATTGTACTGGGACTCGAACATGGAGGACCTTTGCCCTTCTTTGCCAAGTGCTCTGCCAAGAGAGCTACTCACACACGACGCGCGGCCCCGCCTCAGAGCTTTATTGCTGCCAGTATCTCATATCCCGCCTAACAAACTTCACGGAAGTTCTATTGTGAAACTTGAGGGATTAGCACTGCTGAAAGAAAGGACACAGCAGAGACATGACTTACCTATAGCCGGAGAGAGGTTTCCAAAATGAAATGGGGTACTGACGGTACTACAGCTCTGAGGAGGTTTCGTAAGTAGTGCTTTGGAAGCTCAGTTGGTAGCGCAGTTACACGTAAAAAAAGATAAATCAGGGTTTCGAGTCTCGGTTCGGCACAAAATTTTAATCTATCAAGAAGTTCCACCCAGAGCACAGTCCGCAGAAAAGTGAAATATTCGTTCTGAATAGGGAAGGAAATCGGCGCGTCCTTTTCAAACTGACATTACTGGCGTTTGTTTTGCAGTTTTATAAAACTACGGGAAACTTAAACCCGGATAGATGATCGGAATTTGAATAACAGTCCTGTTGAATGCGAGTCGCGCCATCTGGTTCGTTTTATGCTACTTGGATGACGGAAAGGATGGTCGTGTCAGAAAAGACATTTACTGCGGGAATGCTGACAACTTGGAGTTGTATAACACCCAATGGCGTGACAGCCTATACCGCACCCCTAAAGCAGTCCGGGTTGTGGCACAAACTGTTGTAGACTGGAAACGGGAAAGCTGAAAGCGTGAAATGTCAGAATGTCAGAAGACAGGAAACATCCCTGACATCTTCACATCATAAACAATTTTATTTGAATAAACGCAAGTTGTGCTGATTTCACATCATATGTAACGTCTGAGAGAAAGGGTGTTGTAAAAAAATTAGTAAGTACTGAATTAAAAAATATAAAAATTAAAGTTTTGTAGGTACGCAAATGCCATGTTCCGTTTCCACGAAATCACTGAGTGCGCACAGCATCACCTCACGTACTTCCTAGTGATAACTAAGAACACAATATTGACATCATTGGCACAACGAGAAATAAAATTCCAGTATTTCGCTTCAAGAAATCGACCATAGCTGATAGATCGTTTCTTTACCACTCACTTTGTTGGTCAAGGGAAGACGAGGAATATTTCCTATAATGGGACGAGCATGCGGTTCGAACACCAAAGTTACATGACACTGTTTATATTTCATTTTGCTGCACGATAGGCAGTTAAATTCTATGGCAACAGAAGTCCACTGGATTTTTACACAGAGCTCTTCTCTACGTTTCTAATATTACATTTCCTTACCGTTAAAAAGCTCTGAGCATAAAAGATTCAGGTCAAAAATAACTTAGATGCAGTTAAATGCACTATTGCTCATTGTTTGCAGGAAAGCGAGCGGATAACGGGTGGTAACATGTTTACCACCGCGGTCAGACTTGCTTGGCACGTTCAGCGTCACTCGTCTCACAAACAAAGGAATTTACACACTACTAAAACTGTGGTGTCACCGCCAGACACCACACTTGCTAGGTGGTAGGCTATAAATCGGCCGCGGTCCATTAGTATACGTCGGACCCGCGTGTCGCCACTGTCAGTAATTGCAGACCGAGCGCTGCCACACGGCAGGTCTAGAGAGACGTCCTAGCACTCGCCCCAGTTGTACAGACGACTTTGCTAGCGATGCTATACTGACAAACTACGCTCTCATTTGCCGAGACGATAGTTAGCATAGTCTTCAGCTACGTCATTTGCTACGACCTAGCAAGACGCCATTACCAGTTTATATTGAGATTGTTATTAATGTGCCGTCAAGAGCGATGTACACCAATTATGGATTAAAGTTAAGTATTCCAGTAGCAACGTACCTTATTGGCTATATTAATTACATTGTCCTGTTCCAGACCTCACGTCAGTCTGCGTGAGCGTAAATGCGTGCATTTTGGCCTCCTCTAGCAACACGGTGTTGGCTATTCTGCCAACACATCAAAAACTAATGGAGGTTGTAATGTAAGAGTTTAAATTTGAGTAAAAAATTTAATAAAATGTTTTGCTTAAACTGTAACCACAAAAATCAGTACCTGAGTTACCGATTTTACGAATTATATTAAATCTCTCTGGCTGCCTATTAAAAGAAAATGAATGAATACTTATTGATTAAATAAATTAACAGTGAACGTTTATTGTAGTCGTAACGATTGTAATATTTGGAGGACATCTGGAAATATCTAAACTGTTGAGGAAGCTCATACAAATGTCAGGTATACACTATGGGGTTTCAGCTCATGTTGTGTGGATGATCTTGGCGCCAAGAGGCGAGGAGAGAAAGAAAAAGTGACTATCATAGGTAGGGTAGCATGGTGTCCAGATGTCGCTGTGTTTTGTTTGGCGACGTTAATGTTTCGTGTGTGCTGCAGCTGTATAAATCCGAGTGGAAATTGGTGTGGTTGTGGCATTCGTGATTTTTGTAGTATCATGACAGTCGAAGATTGCCGTAATTTCAACTAATGTTGTTGTTTCTGAGAAAGGTTTTAACCTATTTGTATTTCTCTTAAGTTTACTGTTTGCATCGCTAACTTAATAGTTCATATTAGACTTAAGATTAATTTCACATTTTTGCTGGTTGTTTAATATTAATTAATTTGTAGCTGCATGTAGCAAGGTGGCGCAGTCGTTAGCACACTGGCCTCGAATTTTAGAGGACGAAAGCTCAAACCCGCGCCAGGCCATCCAGATACAGGTTTTTCGTGATTTCCCCAACTCGCTCCAGGCACATTCCGAAACCATTCCTGTGAAAAAGCCAGCCGATTTCCTTCCCCATCCATGACACACTGCGAGATTGTGCTCTTTCTCGAATGACATCGATGTCGACGGGACGTTAAACCCAGTCTTCCTTCCTTTTGCAACTACAAATCTTACAGATTGTAACCATTGAGCTACATCTTAATCTCACAGTTGTATCCATCTTGATTCAATGATCGAAAACTGCAAAATATCTGCATTTCAGTGACAGTAAAGTAGCTTTTGGAATATTCAAGTCAAATTGCTCCTTCAGAGCTGGCGACCGAAAATACACTCCTGGAAATGGAAAACAGAACACATTGACACCGGTGTGTCAGACCCACCATACTTGCTCCGGACACTGCGAGAGGGTTGTACAAGCAATGATCACACGCACGGCACAGCGGACACACCAGGAACCGCGGTGTTGGCCGTCGAATGGCGCTAGCTGCGCAGCATTTGTGCACCGCCGCCGTCAGTGTCAGCCAGTTTGCCGTGGCATACGGAGCTCCATCGCAGCCTTTAACACTGGTAGCATGCCGCGACAGCGTGGACGTGAACCGTATGTGCAGTTGACGGAATTTGAGCGAGGGCGTATAGTGGGCATGCGGGAGGCCGGGTGGACGTACCGCCGAATTGCTCAACACGTGGGGCGTGAGGTCTCCACAGTACATCGATGTTGTCGCCAGTGGTCGGCGGAAGGTGCACGTGCCCGTCGACCTGGGACCGGACCGCAGCGACGCACGGATGCACGCCAAGACCGTAGGATCCTACGCAGTGCCGTAGGGGACCGCACCGCCACTTCCCAGCAAATTAGGGACACTGTTGCTCCTGGGGTATCGGCGAGGACCATTCGCAACCGTCTCCATGAAGCTGGGCTACGGTCCCGCACACCGTTAGGCCGTCTTCCGCTCATGCCCCAACATCGTGCAGCCCGCCTCCAGTGGTGGCGCGACAGGCGTGAATGGAGGGACGAATGGAGACGTGTCGTCTTCAGCGATGAGAGTCGCTTCTGCCTTGGTGCCAATGATGGTCGTATGCGTGTTTGGCGCCGTGCAGGTGAGCGTCACAATCAGGACTGCATACGACCGAGGCACACAGGGCCAACACCCGGCATCATGGTGTGGGGAGCGATCTCCTACACTGGCCGTACACCACTGGTGATCGTCGAGGGGACACTGAATAGTGCACGGTACATCCAAACCGTCATCGAACCCATCGTTCTACCATTCCTAGACCGGCAAGGGAACTTGCTGTTCCAACAGGACAATGCACGTCCGCATGTATCCCGTGCCACCCAACGTGCTCTAGAAGGTGTAAGTCAACTACCCTGGCCAGCAAGATCTCCGGATCTGTCCCCCATTGAGCATGTTTGGGACTGGATGAAGCGTCGTCTCACGCGGTCTGCACGTCCAGCACGAACGCTGGTCCAACTGAGGCGCCAGGTGGGAATGGCATGGCAAGCCGTTCCACAGGACTACATCCAGCATCTCTACGATCGTCTCCATGGGAGAATAGCAGCCTGCATTGCTGCGAAAGGTGGATATACACATTGTGCATGCTCTGTTGCCTGTGTCTATGTGCCTGTGGTTCTGTCAGTGTGATCATGTGATGTATCTGACCCCAGGAATGTGTCAATAAAGTTTCCCCTTCCTGGGAAATGAATTCACGGTGTTCGTATTTCAATTTCCAGGAGTGTATTTGTAGATTACTCTCTTTCACGGAGGGACTGTCATATGGTAAGATTTTATCAGTCTACAATCCATTCGGTGCGGTGATGAGAGTGAAAGTACAAGATACGCAGCGATCATTCAGTTAAATCTTCTTTCATGTGCTAAATTATTGCAAACCGTGCCCTGTTATCCTTATCGAGGTTTGGAGAGAGGTCCATGATAAAAATAACTGCCTAAAAATTGACACTATACGAAGTGATTATAACTTACGTTCCAGCTTAAAAACGCTGCAAAAAACGAGTCACTGCTCAGAATTGCGTCTAATTTGAATTGAATATTGTCGAAGCAGGGGGAAAGTTTATGGAAACAAAATAAACGTAACAACGATTTTAACACTGTAAGTGACAGAATACGCGAAATAAATGACCCAGCGTACGTAGCTGTTGCTGCTTGCGTCTGAGGCGCTCTGCGTGACCGTCTCAATGCAGGATCACGCGCTGCTAGTAAAGCACATCTGCAAGAACCGTGACTGTGGACCTCTAGCTCGCGAACACTCAAGGATATGAAAACAGGTGTTGATCCGATGTCTTTCAAAGGTCTGGAGAGAATGATAACGGAATCCTAAAAGACAGGGAGAGAAAAACAATTTATCCGGCGTCTGTAGATGTGGTCCAGGATTGCAGCAGCTTTCGAGCGGTGGCGTGCAAACATGCAGTACACTGCGAATCGCCCAGTGTCTGGACATATCTGTGAGAACGACGCATAGAATTCTACGAAGCATCTTACATTGTTATCAATACAAAATATCCATGTTCAGTTGTTGCTTCATGCTGACCTGCCAAGAAGGGAAACATTTGCTCTAGAATTTCTTGCTCGCACATAAGTGAATAATTAATCACCATGGAAAATTCTCTGGACAGACGAAGCCCATTTCCATCTCCAACGACGTGTTAATACACAGAATTGCAGAATATGGGCCGTACGTCATTTTCCAAAGGGAACTGTGTGGTCCGGGTTGACAGCATCTTTTATTGTAGGACCATATTTTTCTAAGAGATGGGTCCTGTCTGTTCTTATGTCTGTACCATCACTGCTAAACACTATCACAGTCTTTTGTGCACCAACGTCATTTCATCTCTCCAACAGCGTGGATATGTGGGTAGGATAATTTTTATGTAAGATGGCTTCTCCTGCACATTTCACAGTCAGTGAAACAGATCCTGCAGTGGAATTTTGGAAATGCTAAAATTATTAGCAGTCGTTTCCCTACAGCCTGACCGTCCAAATCACCTAATCTTAATACGCGTGACTTTTGGCTGTGGGATTATCTAAAAGACTCTACGTTCAGTGCTGTGATTACAAACGTAGTCGAACTGAAGGCACACATTGAGCAATGCATTCTGAAGGTGATCCCTGAGACATTCCGATCTGTTGTGGAATGTGCGATTTCTAGACTTTGATTTGAGGCAGAAAACGGGCAGTACGTTAAACAAATTTATCAAAATTAATTGCATACAGGATTGTCCACAAAAGAGTACAAGTAGAGAACACGGAAATAATAACTACTTACGTCCATACATGAAAAACTCTCCACAAGCGATTTATATTGTTTGTCACAAAAATTCTATGGACGGTGTCAAATATCAACATTCCAATTATTTCGATAATGATTCTAAAAATCTATCAAGGAACAAGTTATTGTTATATGCGATCACACTCAAGCGCCAAGTAATAATGCCGTCAAACAATACATGTCAAATAATGGAGAATTTCATAGGCAGCATTGAGCAAATGCGGTTGTTTAATGTTGTATTGATTTAAAGCGCGTATTTCCTCTAACGTTACAACTACTAGCTGCCAGTTAATTGAGATACTGTGTGACTCCCTTCCTTAGAAATACCTTATTATGTATGTTCTGTGTTGTAGGTTGAGGACTTTATTTAAAAGAAGTGAGTACAATGATTCGGTATAAAAATTACGGGAACGCCTCCGCTAAAACACTTACAACTTTTTAGTTACCACATTTCTTCAAGTACTGGTAAGTAATTCACTGGATTACCATTACTAGATAACAGAACACAAAATTTGATATTCCTCATTACATTATTGATCAGAAGGATACAGACCCTCAGAACGCTACAGTTGTCAGTCTCAACATTATGCGGTATGACAGAGTGTTCTGTGATAACTAACGTTTCGATACATGCAACTACAACAAGAGTACTGAGAAGTGTTAATTATTGAATTTCATCTTTTATTTGATTCTGCTTATTACAGGAGTCATGACGTAACTTCGCCTCTGATCTGTATTCGTTATTAAGCTGAAAAATGAACTTGAAAGGTCAGCTGAACAGACTGGATAATTTCTTACAAAGATATTTTGAGATAAACATCAATTCAAGTAAAGAAGGGGAAGAAAGAAATTTATGGCAGCACTTTGCTAAAAGAAGAGATCGTAAATAGAACACATCTTAAGGCGTTAGAGAATAGTCTATTTGGTAAAGGAGAGAATCGTGGTGGGTTAAATCTGTAAGAGGAGACCGTGGCTAGGCAGGTTCCGGCGGCTGTAGGTCGCAGTATTTATGCAGGAATGAAGTGGCTTTCGCAGGGTAGACTTGCCTGGAGAGCTCCATCAAATCAGCCTCCAGACTGACGACTACAGCAGCCACATTAAACTGATGGAGTGTACCTGGAACTTCATCGAGAGGGATTTGTCACGATATTTACTCCATATCGAGGACACAGTTGAAGTGGAGGATAAGTTGCTTTTCGCCAACCACGACGAAGTATCGGAAGACGTTAGGCGTCGTCGGTCCGGAGCTGCTTCCATTAATGTAATGACTTAGTGCTGCAGTTCTGCGACCAGGCAACTTAGAGAGTGGCCCTTTGTTGCCGTCCTGCAGCGTCTAATGGAACAGCGGTGTCACTTCTGCCCGCCCGCCTGCCTGCCCTCAGCGGCACGACAGCTACCCTCCCTCCTGCCACCTACAATTTCTCTCGGCAGAGGCCGAAATCACGAGCCCTTATTATGATATGGGTTTCGTACAGTCTATCTGGTCTGTAACAGCTGGACGGATAATTTATTCCTAACTGCATGACAACATTCTGTCACACTGGCTGTCATCGGACAGATTAAAATGACCCAGTATTTTGTAGTCATTACTGCGCCGAACCACCTGCGAACCCATTTCCAAATACTTGTATAGCACAAACCATCAATTGTAATTTTATCAGAGACGACAAGGTACTTGCAGTAGATAGTGCCTGGAAAAGAGTTTCGTTATGAGCATAACTAAATATAAAACAAGGCTGTTGGAATACATTATAATTAAACCAAGCGATACCGGTGGCAATGTGAAAATGAAGCGTTAGGAGTAGTAAATAAAGTTTCATATCTGAGCAGCAAAGTAATTGATGATGATGGTAGCAGAGAGCATAAAAAATGCAGACAGTCGGCGGTCTGTGTCAGTCAGCAGTTGAGTTCGGCCTGTACGCTTTTGTGCTGTACGTGTCCCTTCACATTTCAACTTCACTATCACATAGGAAACAGTGGACCTAGGGATGTTTGCAAGTGTGGAATTCTCGCATACAGACATGTGACACAAACGGCACCCAGTCACCTGAACAAGTTCGAAGTCCGTGAGTTCCACGGAGCGCCCATTCTACTCTCTCACGATGTCTACTCACTACTGAGGTCGCTGACATGGAGTACGTGGCTGTAGGTGGCAGCGCAATGCACCTACTATGAAAAACGTATGTTTTTGGGAGTGTCCAGATACTTTACATCAAATAGTGCAGTATGCCAGTTGAGCGAGATTCGTCACTACTGTTATGCACTTAGGTAACAAGTCTTGGCTACATGCAAATATGCAGTTGGTGGTAGTATCGTGCACACAAAATATAAAATGGCAGTACTTTGCACATGCTGTCACTTTTACTCAGGTGATTCATGTAAGGAGCTATCCGACGTGATTATGGCCGCACGATGGGAATCAACAGACTTTGAATGGAGAATGGTAGTTGGAGATAGACGTATTAGAGAATCCATTTCGGAAATTATAAGGGATTTCAGTATTCCGAGATCCACAGTGCCAAGACTGTGCCGAGAAACAAATTTCAGGCATCAACTCTCACCAAGTACAATGCAGTGGCCAACGGCCTTCACTTAACGACTGGGAGCAGGAGCTTTTGTCTTGTCAAATTTGACGTTAATGGGTTATGGCAGTAGACGTCCGACTCCAGTGCCTTTGCTTACAGCATGACATCGCCCGCAGCGATCATATCGGCTGGATCCTGAACGACTAGATATCTGCGGCCGTATCAGGTGAGTACCCATGTCAGTTCGTAAGATCTGACGGTAGGGTTCGATGGTGGCGCGGACTTCAAGAAGCCATGCACCCAAACTGTGAACTAGGCACTGTGCAAGCTGGTGGTGGCTACACAATGAAGTGGGCTGTGTTTACAGGGAACGCACTGGGTTCTCTTACCCAAATTAACCGATCATTAACTGGAAATGGTTATGTTTGGCTACATGGAGACCATTTACAGCCATGCATGGACTTCACGTTCCCAAAAAACGATGGAATTCCTGCCGAAGACAATGCGTCATGAATTTGTCTGAGATTGGTTTGTAGGACATTCTGGCCAATTCGAGCGAATGATTTGGCCACCCAGATCGCCCGACATGAATCCCGTCGAGCATTTATGGGACACAATCGAGAGGTCAGTTGGTGCACAAAATCCTACACCGGCAACACTTTCGCAACAGGGTACTTGACTTTTTTCCTGAAATTGTCTTGAATAATAATGTCATTTAACGCTCCTAATACTCTTTCTTTCGTCTTCGATTTCGGTATTCTTTTATAAAAACGGAAATGCAATTCAAACAAGTTGAAAGACCGTTAAAACGCTCCATTCGGGACACGTGATGCCCGAGACATCACTGGCTGGTTCGCTGCTCCGAGTGCCATAACGCTAATTCACGGTGATGTATTGTTTTAGAATTTACGTTTCGGAAAAAGGGTTACAAATCATGTTTAGTACTATATTGCACAAATACGTATATAAAAAACCCCGGAAAGTTGCTTTTGAGTGCTCCAGAGAACAATAAAATGCGTAAAATGTGGTTGCACTGTAGCCACAAATTGCGACCGCATCGACGCACAAGTTCGCTGACTTAATTAAAAATACTTTGCACTATGAAGTTAACATTAAATTACTTCCAAGGTATTCTCTCCCACAGTTACAACGAAGGACAGCGTCATTCGACGACATTATGGCTCGAATCTAACCCGAAAGGACGTTTTAACTCGTATGGAAACTAAATTACAATTACAAAAAATCACCATACCCATCAGAAACAGAATATTATTGTGTTTTCCTTGCTTTTTTACATACACTTGCGTTTGCAATATCTGTTCGCACCTGACACGTCCAAAAACATATATTCTAGTTAATGTGGCCACACTCTTTTTTACTTTATTAGAAACAATGTTATTCTCTTTGTAATGTCCATCTAGGATCGTTACTGTTTCGACTTTTGCAGTGTCATCATCTTCCATAAAGATAAGGTAAGTCTGCTTTAGACTCTAACGTTAGCCGGCCGCGGTGGCCGAGCGATTCTAGGCGTTTCAGTCCGGAACCTCGCGACTGCTACGGTCGTAGGTTCGAATCCTGCCTCGGGCATGGATGTGTGTGATGTCATTAGGTTAGTTAGGTTTAAGTAGTTCTAAGTTCTAGGGGACTGATAACCACAGCAGTTAAGTCCCATAGTGCTCAGAGCTATTTTCAACTCGAACGTTAGTTTACGCTCACAAACATCGCAGCCCTTACGTTTGTGTCACCTGCATGTTATGCACACTTTATACTCGTATTTCTCTGTATAACCTCATCGTCTTCCACCTCGCTGTATTTTGGGCGTATGGTGATATCTTCACTACTGGTAATGCTTTCCCAAAAAACCGAATTGTTTGTTTGCAAAGCAAATGCATTTATTCTCTGTTGTCCATTTCTCAGACTGAGACTAATGTGAAGCTATCTATAATACATCCCACAATCGAAACAACTGCTACAATCGGTTCTTGCTAACGCTATTTTTGTGTTTCATGTAAAACTTTCAAAAAATACACGACACTTCCAGGACTTGAACTTCGGATGCACTATCCGTTGCGCCACCGAACACCTACTGTATGTAACACCTCTGCTGAGTGCCTTCTATAAAGAAAATCAGTTTTGCCAAGAATAATTTTATTATGCTTTTCCTCGTAGCTCATGACTGATAGCCAACAATGTATATGTAACACACGGATCCATTTGCAAAATTTCTACAATTTCTTAGTTCAAATGGTTCAAATGGCTCTGAGCACTATGGGACTCAACTTCTAAGGTCATCAGTCCCCTAGAACATAGAACTACTTAAACGTAACTAACTTAAGGACATCACACACATCCATGCCCGAGGCAGGATTCGAACCTGCGACCGTAGTGGTCACGCGGTTCCAGACTGCAGCGCCTTTAACCGCTTGGCCACCACGGCCGGCAATTTCTTAGTTTTGAGTGAGTTTATGTTGCAGGGAGCAGAGAAAAAATGTCCGGCGTTCCACATATAACAGCTGTAAATGGATGGAGCATAAATGCTTCATCTTTCCCTAGGCTTCTACTGTCAGCGCTCGCAAAACTCCTTTCTATTGTTACTTAAAAGCTGCAATTACATTTTACATCACCAAATAGCTAAACTGTTTTGCAGAGGTAGTACGTAAAAACTTCGTAACTTACCGCTCCTATAACACACGTAGAGCTTCGTCTTACTAGCTTGTGACATCACAAGAGCACCAGGCAAAAACAGATCGGTTTCGATCACGTGACCAGATCTTAATATTTAATGATTTTTAAGCTTCAATTACATAAAAGTAACCGATATTTCGTGAGAATATTGACTGTAACTGCTATTTAAATATTATAATCAATCAGAGTAACAACAGTCCGAACCAAAATTTTAACATATGAAAATGGCCTATTACGGTCGGATATAGAGGGAACATGGCTCGGTATTTCTCCAGGAGGCTTCCAACGACTTGTTGAGTTGATGCCACACCGAGTTGCTACACTACGCTCAACAAAAGCAGTTCCAAAGCGATATTGGGAGGAATCCCATGGCTTTTAAAGCAACAGTGTATGTAGCATAATATGCTTTATAGCCTGTCTGTAATTGTGCAGTCCGGCCAACCGCATTCGCTTCTACCGTTGTTTGACTTGTCAATTAATTGGAATCTAACCTAATTACGTCACCTTTGAAAACTGCTTTACAGCCGTACCGGCACGGTAGCTCAGCGTGTTCGGCCAGATAGCTGGTTGGCCTCTGTAATAAAAAAAAAAAAACTGAGAGGAAGGATCAACAAACGAACTTTAAGGGATGTCATGTGACGTCCGCAACGACCAAACCCACCGAACAACAAAAGAAGACAGAGCGTCTGCCATATAAGCAGGAGGTCTCGGGTTCGAGGCCCGGTCGGAGCACACATTTTTCAACTGTCCCCGTTGATATTTATCAACTCCTGTAAGCAGCTAAATGTCTAGATTTCTTTTAATTTCATTCTTCTAGAGCTGCAAGATCACCAATGATATCTGTACAGATACCAGCTTCATATAAAATGATATAAGGATATTTCTATCCATCCTCTGGCAACCGGTCTTCCCGAATGTTATTATTCAGACACTTTGTGATGCCTGTGCTCCCTTTCCACTGTTTTAATAATTAACATCACTGTACGTTGGAATGATCGTTATACAAAGAATTTTTTATTCTGTAGTTTTAACGCACTCCAAGCCATTTAATTGACCAAAGATTACCAAATCTTTCATTCATCGTAGATACCTCCAGATTTGCCTGTAGAAGATATTAACATTTAGGGCGCGCATGATTATTTCAGTGGCCAAAATACCACACATGGTCTATACAGCACCATCAAATCAGTTCATAAACTTAAATATACAACGGAACATACACTTCTCGGAAGAACGCTCATTCAGTTTTATAGCAGCACGATAAGTACGAACAATTATTTGTCCAATATAATGATTCTGAATGCGCTTTATATTGCTACGAGTTCTGTGAACGCTGTCACGTATTTCATACAGATACAGTTCATAGAAAGAAAAGTGCAGAAGATTGCAGTCACGTAAAATCTGCAACGTACCGAGGCTCATAAAAACATTTCAGTGCTCCTCTTAACCAGTTGCCAGCAACAGACTGGTGCGCATTCAAAAAACGATGGCTGTCAGAATGACTGGAAAAAACCACAGCACAGCCACAGGACACGGATGCTTTTTTAGGTGGCAGCACCGAGCATCCTCACACTGTGATTTTCAGTTGTTACAGTTGTGATGGAAGAGGATATGCAATACGTATCAGCCAGTTCATGTTAGATTTTTCATTTTTATTACTATTGTTTAATTCATTAGCACATCTGTGCGGGTGGCTTGTTAAATGTTACACCAGAACATACCTGGAATCAACTAAAGAAAACAGCAAAGAGCGTATAAACATGGAAGTACGGAATCCCAGAACAAAAATAGTTCTGAAAACGACAATAGAAGAAATACAGTAAGGCCACGAGTCTGTGCTTTATTGCGACGCTATATTCCATCCTTTGGTCTGTGAGGTCTGCAGCCAGCTGCTCACAGTAGAAAATGCTAGAACAGGTATCTTAGTGAGTTGCCAATCGTGGCACGCCATTTGTGTGATACCTTCTTGTTTTCTCATTCATATTGCAGTGAATCGAGCTGTCTTCCGCATTCGCAGAATTTGAACCTCTGACGTAAATTTTTCTATTGATGAGTTTCTTTTAAATGTTTCGTATGGTTTCCAATTCAAGATTAAATGCAGTTGTCATCTCCTCTTCATATATATAAGAATCGGTAAACATTTAGGGCACACAACCGAATTCAGCACAGTTTTATCCCATAATTGTGACAAAGTTTTCTTCAAGGGATGAGATGAGGTGTAACTCAGAAGATACCAAGAGACTTACACCCATTACTATCTCAACAGCCAGCTCGGGACATTATGTTTTTAATTGCTAGGGTCGCGTTACAAGAGTACAGTTTAGGAAGAAGAAAATAAATCAATCGTTTGACAAGAATTTGCAGCACCGAAAATCTCACAGAGTTACTAAAATGTTTAAAAAATGTGTTCATCTTTTAACAGGAATAATTATCAAAATACATCAAAATAAGTTCTCCATAGAAAATTACCCCTGAAATGTCACTGTCACAGGAGTCATAGCATGAGTGTGTTTATTGACTTGTATGCCACTGTCGCACAATACCAAAAAAGGTAACTGATTCCATGGTGTATCTGTAACAATTGTTGTCTTGAGATCTGTACCTGCTGTAGTGCCAAAAACGTTTTGCTGCACTTTCTGCTTGTAACGGCCAACGATATGTGCATTACGCATTGTTACAAGTTTTATTAGGTGTTGAAATATATGTAAATTTACTATACAACTACTGTAACTGTGCTTCATTTGCATTTAACAGCTGATTACTGGGAAAGTCGGTGACGCCTTTGAAAACAGAGCTGTGGCGTCGAGGGCCCGGTCGTCCCGAACACCATCGTTTATCAGACAAGCACTAAGCTATCCCCACTGTAACTCCGATCACCGTCAAAAACCATCAGAATAACTACTATTAAACTTAGTCTACATGATTTCTTGCACTTTTTTTTAGTGCATTTCAAAAGTTGATTTCTTGTGAGACTTTCTGATAAACTTGGAATTGAAAGAGATACATCTTACTAAAAGCTTAATGTTGAATGAACGTCAGAGATGATCATTTACGTGCAGTTCAGTATCATCTGAGAGTGGTGATCTGGTTTACTGAGAGTGGCAAGAATACTTTTCTTGTCCGTCTGCACTTCTCTCGTTAGCCACTGAGCAACCCAGATGCAATTAGACGTCATAGGTCGACGTCTTCACTTAATATTATAGTCGTACTGAATGTACAAGGAATATATTGTCGGGAAAAGTAGTACAGGCTGACGTAAACTGTTATTCTGTAAAGAAATAATAATACTATAGAAAACAAGTTACTCACTGCTTCAGGATACTCATTTCTTAGTTATAGTAAACTTGATTATTGTTTAAGCACTCGCTCTTGTTTATTTCGTCTGTAATATCCTTTAAAGTACGTTACATAGCGTTATGTACTCATACTCAGACGGAGTACATCTGATATGAGTCGCGCGAGGTAGCCGTGCGGTCTGAGGCGTCTTGTCATGGTTCGTCTAAGTTAAAGTTAGATTAAGTAGTGGGTAAGCCTAGGGACAGATGGCCTAAGCAATTTGATCCCATAGTCCTTACCATACATTTTTCTGATATGAAAATACGCTTTTCAGCAGAGGTACTGGCATTGAGATATTGTTCTATAGGAATACGAGGAACATGAAGTCCTCTACGCGGATCAAAAATTTAAGTACGGTACTAGTATTTAAGGTTAGATAGTTAATTTACCACATCATCGTATAATTACTTATAAACATGGTACAGTACAACGACTGCTATTCTTCTGAGGACTTCCCTCTGCCGCGTTGGCGACAGGAGAATCTGCCACACAATTTCTTGAAATTCTTCTGTAGATTCAAAGATTTACATACAAAAGAGAAGCGTATGTGGCCGACCGAGACGTATTTATGTAGGGTAAGGAAATACACGATCTCCATTTCTTATTAAGTTAAATGTTGTGTTTACGTGAACATGTGTTACGTTTATGAAAAAGTCTTGAGGAGAGGAAGCAGATTACTGAATAAGAAATTAGGGTGCTATTTAAAAAGGTTGTACCTAAGTTCATATCTTCGCAGCGAACAAAGTTACAAAAAACCCTCTTATGTCGAAGAATTGCATATTTCCCACGAGCTTCACAAATTTATTTTTTGTTTCCTACCGGTTTCGGTCGCAGAAACCATCTTGACATGAAGGAAGAAGCTGTACAGTAGATGCACATGCAGCTCAGCATTCCATTGCATGTATTGAAAACCACCAGAACCACGAAATGTTTATATAACCACGTATAACAAGACATGATTTCGATACCAGCACATATGTCCCGCTAGTAGCTAAAGAACCTTTACTTTCTTTATCAGGATGTGGAGAACAGTGGTGCAGGTCTCGCAGTTGCAGTACTGGTGAGCAATACAAGTGCAGTTGTTGCTGTTATTTTATTGCGAATCATTTATTTTGTTTCTGAACAACTGTTTGTGAGGTGTAGTCAATCTAAATCGGCTCCCTTTAACTTTTCCGGGACAAATTTAAGATTTGATTGTTGTCAAAATTAGGAGGAATGCGAGAAATATTAGATATATATGCATAACAAGGACGCTAATAGAAATAGTGATTTTCACCATGTGTTGGAAGCATACACTCTCGCCTGTATCCAGACGAAAATTCACGCCAATGGGAAAAATGTACGTGATCAAATGTACGTCGGCGGAATTCTGTGGGTGGAAAGTCTCAGATAATTAGGCGATTAAGGATCCCAAAACAAGAAATCAGCATTAGAGTGCAACACCTCTTCCATGATGACATCATTATGGACAGACCACACATACGGAACAGAAAAGTAATTGGAACGAAGTCAGTGGTTCCTTTTTCAAACCAACCAACCTGACCTCTGCTGTAAGCATTTTAACATAAAAAAAGGAAAGTCGAATTGTTGACTGGGTAACGGCGAAGGGCAGATCCGGCAACCCAATTGGAAAGGTTTCCCTGTTTCTCGCGGACAATGGCATATTTCCTTCGCGAAGTATGAAAGTCGGATGTTTAAGCGTATCTGAGAAATGTAGGTGAATGCAGTTGGGGTGTGTGCAGTGGTGGCATGTTTGTGTTGGACGTCGATGGGAAAAAGGAGAGGATGAATCCCGGTGTCGCCAAATAGCCTACTGCTCTAAAATAGCACCAAAGGGGCCGCCGAGTTCAGCGTCCTCATGTGACGGGCGGTTCACCATGAACGGCGTCACAAGACAGTACTTCATGAGATAGTGAGAAAGGATTTGGAATTTAATCTAGGACATTAGTGCAAAGTCTGGCGATCAGGGACTTCACACCACCATCCTTCCCACGCCGTCACCGTGAAGGCAAAGAGAAAGCAGCCAACAGCACGTGACGTACACAGGCTGTTACCCACCAAATTACTGTACTAGCCACGGCCAACGTTGCTTAACGTCGGTGATCGGACGGCAACCGCCCTATTCTACATGAACAGGCCGTTGCCTTTATCATTTTAAGATAACTACAGGGTACATATTTTGGCTTGTCCTATGTGTGTTTGTCCGCATCCTAGCTGAGAGATCAGCATAGAATACTGCGGTAAAGAGGATCTGGGTTCGATTCCAGGTACTCCCAAGGATTTTTCCTTGCTGTGAAGACTGGTATGGGGTGCATTCAGGCTAGTGATTCCAACCGAGGAGATACTTGACCGAGTCCGCGTAACGACCGGGAGAGCGGTGTGCCCACCATATGATCAAATGGTTCAAATGGCTCTGAGCACTATGGGACTTAACATCTGTGGTCATCAGTCCCCTAGAACTTAGAACTACTTAAACGTAACTAACCTAAGGACATCACATACACCCATGCCCGAGGCAGGATTCGAACCTGCGACCGCAGCAGTCGCGCGGTTCCGGACTGAGCGCCTAGAACCGCTCGGTCACCGTGGCCGACCACCATATGATCGTATAGTGTAGCGGCAGTCGAGGAGTCGAGAAGACGCACAGCAGAGCAGCAGAAGAGCTTGTCTGATAAACTGTAAATTAGTTTATTCTTTGCTTTTTGTTCACGTGCTTCTGCACAGAAGTGAACTGTAGGTGAGTATTTTACTGTTTAGATTATTGGTTAGGAAATTAATCGTAGTTTTTGTTTTTGCGTAACTCTTGTGAATATCCTTGTGTAGGGCGGCTTCCTAGTGTAAATTTGTCCGTCACCAGAAACTCCGTCACGTCACTAAGTTTTAATTTTGTGATAGAAGACAGGAAACAGTTTACATCAGTGCATTCCAGTTTGAATATTTATCCCGTGCAATAACTTTTCGGCAAACAGGATTTCTAATAACAGGTATCTGTAAGTACATCAACTTCAGTAGGGAAGTTTACTTCTGTTCAATAGCTTGCGGTCTCAGAGTACAGTGAGAAATCTGTACAGCAATTTTTAGTGTTACTTTATTCTCCTTTGGTGTATTTTCAAGCTCAGTAGCGCGATTTGAGACCTTACATCTATTTCATACACAGTACAATATGGCTAGGGACTGTGCTTGTTGTGAGCGGATACAAGCAGAGTTGGTTGCTGTCAGTAACCAGCTGGAAGCTGCGTTGGCTACCGTCGACAAACTCCTAGATAATGCTCGAAGTTTCGTTGCCGTCTGGGCGCCAGTGACGAGACCAGCGACTTCTTTGGTGCCACTGGAAAATCCCCTGGTGACCCGGACGTCGCTGCGGCTTCTGATACGCAACATCTGACCGATCCATCCGCACTCCAGAGTCACTGGCAGACAGAGGTGGGTTCACTTCTCACTGGGCAGAAGGCGGAAGAGGGAGCAGGCGATGCGGCTGGCTCCCTGCATCTTAGCAACGCTGTTGATAATAAGTACGATGTAGGGCGGGATGCCTCTCCTGTTCGGCCAGACGTCGATTTTCCTGCCCAGACAGGATAAGTACTGAAGGTGGGTGTGCTTGTCATTGGGAGCTCCAATTTGAGGCGGGTGATGGAGCCCCTCAGGGAGATAGCAGGCAAGGGTGGAAAGAATTCCAGTGTGCATTCGGTATGTTTGCCGGGAGGTCTCAACCCTGTGTGCCGGCGGTTATCGAGCGCACTGGGTGGAACTGGCTGCATATAGTGGAACATGTCGGCACGAATAACGCCTTCCGGTTTGGTTCTGAGGCCATCCTCGGCTCCTTTCGGCGGCTGGCTGATTTGGTGAAGGTAACTAGCAACGCAAGTGGCGTGCAGGCTAAGCTGTCTATTTGTAACATCGTACCAGGGTTGATGGCAATCCTTTGGTTTGGAGCAGAGTGGAAGGTCTAAACCAGAGGCTCAGACTGCGCTGCGACTGTATCGGATGCGAATTTCTCAACCTCCGCTATCTGATGGAGGATTGTAGGGTTCCACTTAATACAGGGTGTTTCAAAAATGACCGGTATATTTGAAACGGCAATAAAAACTAAACGAGCAGCTATAGACATACACCGTTTGTTGCAATATGCTTGGGACAACAGTACATTTTCAGGCGGACAAACTTTCGAAATTACAATAGTTACAATTTTCAACAACAGATGGCGCTGCAAGTGATGTGAAAGATACAGAAGACAACGCAGTCTGTGGGTGCGCCATTCTGTACGTCGTCTTTCTGCTGTAAGCGTGTGCTGTTCACAACGTGCACGTGTGCTGTAGACAACATGGTTTATTTCTTAGAACAGAGGATTTTTCTGGTGTTGGAATTCCACCGCCTAGAACACAGTGTTGTTGCAACAAGACGAAGTTTTCAACGGAGGTTTAATGTAACCAAAGGACCGAAAAGCGATACAATAAAGGATCTGTTTGAAAAATTTCAACGGACTGGGAATGTGACGGATGAACGTGCTAGAGAGGTAGGGCGACCGCGTACGGCAACCACAGAGGGCAACGCGCAGCTAGTGCAGCAGGTGATCCAACAGCGGCCTCGGGTTTCCGTTCGCCGTGTTGCAGCTGCGGTCCAAATGACGCCAACGTCCACGTATCGTCTCATGCGCCAGAGTTTACACCTCTATCCATACAAAATTCAAACGCGGCAACCCCTCAGCGCCGCTACCATTGCTGCACGAGAGACTTTCGCTAACGATATAGTGCACAGGATTGATGACGGCGATGTGCATGTGGGCAGCATTTGGTTTACTGACGAAGCTTATTTTTACCTGGACTGCTTCGTCAATAAACAGAACTGGCGCATATGGGGAACCGAAAAGCCCCATGTTGCAGTCTCATCGTCCCTGCATCCTCAAAAAGTACTGGTCTGTGCCGCCATTTCTTCCAAAGGAATCATTGGCCCATTTTTCAGATCCGAAACGATTACTGCACACGCTATCTGGACATTCTTCGTGAATTTGTGGCGGTACAAACTGCCTTAGACGACACTGCGAACACCTCGTGGTTTATGCAAGATGGTGCCCGGCCACATCGCACGGCCGACGTCTTTAATTTCCTGAATGAATATTTCGATGATCGTGTGATTGCTTTGGGCTATCCGAAACATACAGGAGGCGGCGTGGATTGGCCTCCCTATTCGCCAGACATGAACCCCTGTGACTTCTTTCTGTGGGGACACTTGAAAGACCAGGTGTACCGCCCGAATCCAGAAACAATTGAACAGCTGAAGCAGTACATCTCATCTGCATGTGAAGCCATTCCGCCAGACACGTTGTCAAAGGTTTCGGGTAATTTCATTCAGAGACTACGCCATATTATTGCTACGCATGGTGGATATGTGGAAAATATCGTACTATAGAGTTTCCCAGACCGCAGCGCCATCTGTTGTTGAAAATTGTAACTACTGTAATTTCGAAAGTTTGTCTGCCTTAAAATGTACTGTTGTCCCAAGCATATTGCAACAAACGGTGTATTTCTATCGCTACTCGTTTAGTTTTTATTGCCGTTTCAAATATACCGGTCATTTTTGAAACACCCTGTAGATCAGGCGTGCACTAGACGCAGGAAGCGGCTACTAGAGTAGCGGAGTATGTGTGTGGCGTGCACATAGGTCTTTTTTTAGGTTAGAGAACCCCTCCCTTGGGATCAAAGACGATTTGCCTGTTAAATCAGCCACAGAGACCTCAGAGAATCTTGGTCCTCACAGATCAGAGATAGAAAAGATTAATATGATTTTAGTAAACTGCAGGAACATCCAAGAAAAGGTTCCAGAATTAGTATCGCTTACTGAAGGTTATAATGCACACAGTATTGCCAACAGAAAGCTGGTTGAAACCAAACATGAGTGACAACGAAATCCTAAGTTCATATTGGAATGTTTATCGTAAGGATAGGTTAGTAGCCAATGGTAGCGGCGTCTTTACTGCTGTAAAAAGGTCAATAAAATCCAGCGACTTTTTCACGGACTCCGAATGTCAATTAATCTGGGTGAAATTGAGTATCAAAGAACGGTCAAAATGGTAATCGGATGCTGTTATACATCACCTGGGTTAGGATCTGTAGTTGTAGAGCGCTTTAGGCAGAACCTGCAGAATATAATTAGCAATTTTCTTGATCATGTCGTTGCAATAAGGGATGAATTAAACTTTCTAGGTATAGGTTGGGAGTGTTATGCCATCAAAACTGGAGCCAGAGACAGCGAATCGTGTGGGATTTTTCTGGATGTCTTGTCCGAAGATTACCTTGAGTAGACAGATAGAGAACCAACTCGTGTCGGTAACGTCTTAGCCCACCTGGCAACAAACAGTCCTAAACTTACCGAATCAGTCAACGTAGAGGAAGGTATCAGTGATCATAAGGCTGTGACAGCATTTATGACGACGGGTCCTGCAAAGGCCGCGCGGGATTAGCCGAGCGCTCTCAGGCGCTGCAGTCATGGACTGTGCAGCTGGTCCCGGCGGAGGTTCGAGTCCTCCCTCGGGCATGGGTGTGTGTCTTTGTCCTTGGGATAATTTAAGTTGAATAATGTGTAAGATTAGGGACTGATGACCTTAGCAGTTAAGTCCCATAAGATTTCACACACATTTGAACTTTGTTTTTGGTCCGGCAAGGAAAGTTAAGAAATGTAGAAAGCTGTATTTGCTCAGCAAGGGTGACCGGATACAAATTTCGGAACATATCAGCAATCAGTATAAAATATTCGGTGATGAGGACGAAGTTGTGGAGAACAAATTGAAGAAATTAAAAGGAATAGTTTAAATGCCCTAGAAAAATATGTTCCGAGTAAGGTTTTTAAGGAATGGAAAAGATCCACAATAGTTTAATAACCGTGTTAGAAAAATGCTACGTAAACAAAGCGCACTTTAAGAGAAGTAAAAACCTAGCTGGCAAACGAAAGTTGAACGAAGCGAAAATGAGCGTAAGCAGAGCAATGAGAGAAGCGTTTATTGATTTGGAAACAAAGACGTCAACCGACCTGAGTAAAAACCCTATGCGATTTTGGTCGTATGTAAAATCAGTAAGTGGGTCAAAATCATCTATTCGTTCTCTTAGTGACCACACCGGAATCGAAACGGAAGGTAACAGAGAGAAGGCCGAAATACTGAACTCCGTCTTCCGAAATTGTTTCACTGTGGAAGATCGTAATACTGTCCCTACTTTGAATCGTCGTACGAACATCGAAATGGCTGATATTGAGATAAACGATCGTGCAAATGAAAAGCAGCTACAATCGCTTGGTAGTGAAAAGTCTTCAGGACCAGATGAGATATATATGTGATTCTATAAAGATTATGCGAAAGAACCTGCTCCCCTTCTAGCAGTAATTTAACGTAGATCGCTTGGGCAACGTAACGTCCCTAACGACTGGAAAAAAGCGCATGTTATATCCGTTTTTAAGAAAGACGGTAAGACAGATCCACACAATTATAGACCTATGTCGTTGACGTGAATCTGTTGCAGAACTATGGAATATGTTTTATGCTCAAGAATTACGGCGTTTTTGGCAAATGAACAGCTCCTCTATAAAAATCAACATGGATTCCGCAAACAGAGATACTGCGAAACTTAGCTCGCCCTGCTACTCCACGAGATCCACAGCGCAGTCGACAGCGGCGCTAAGGCTGATGCCGTGTTCCTTGATATCAGTAAGGCATTTGACAGCGTCCCGCATTGCCGTTTAATGAAAAAAATACGAGCTTACGGAATATCGGAGCAGACCTGCGATTGGGTTCAAGACTTTCTTGCAGATAGAACTCAACACGTTGCTCTTAAATGAACTAAATCGACAGATGTAAAGGTAATATGCGGAGTACCACAGGCAAGTGTGGTAAGAACGTTGCTGTTTACAATATATATAAATGATCTAGTAAAAAGCGTCGGATGATCTTTAAGGCTATTCCCAAACGATGCAGTTGTTTGTACCAAAGTAGCAACGCCAGAATATTGTAATTATTTGCAGAACGACCTGCAGAGAATTGATGAATGGTGCAGACTCTGGCAGTTGATCCTGAACGTAAATAAATGTAACATATTGCGCATACAGAGCAAAAGAAATCCACCACTGTACAGCTACACCAGGCGTAACTATCCACAGCGACCTAAAGTGGAATGACCACATAAAACAGATAGTGGGAAAAGCAGACACAAGATTGAGATTCGTCGGAAGAATCTTAAAGAAATTTAACTTCTCCACGAAAGAAGTGGCTTATAAGGCGCTTGTTTACCCGATTCTTGTGTATTGTTCGTCTGTCTGGGATCCCTATCAGATAGGACTGATAGAGGAGATAGAGAAGATCCAACGAAGAGCGGCGCGTTTCGTCACAGGATCGTTTCGCTGGGGAGAGAGCGTTACGGAAATGATAAACAAACTCCACTGACAGACATTACAAGAGAGGCTTTGTGCATCACGGAGAGATTTACTATTGAAATTTCGGGGGCAGCACTTTTCAGGAGGAGTCAGACAACAGATTACTTTACCCAACATACATCTCGCGTAATGACCACGATCAAAAAATTGGAGAAATTAGAGCAAATACAGAGGCTTACCGACAATCATTCTTCCCACGCACCGTCAGCGAGTGGAACAGGATTGGAGGTACCAGACAGTAGTACCGAAAGTACCGTCCGCCACACACCATAGGAGCATGATCTAGATGTAGATGTACATATCACATCCGCATGACGCTGTAGAGGCAGAGGATCTCGCGGCGGGCGGTAGACATTCCTTGGGACTTGACAACCTGGACGAGGAACGGAACGTGTTTTTGAATGCCACTAGCCCGAATGTGAGTCTTAAGTACTGTACCCATGTTCCAGTTCGCCCTGGTCCAACCTGGTGACGATACAACCATATGTACTGTCGCACTTCAACCACAGTAGGACACGGCGCCGCATATATCAGCTTTCTTCGTGATCGCTTGCGCGAAGATCCACTACCACTTGAATGGCTGGCTTTCGTTACAGTGGGCGTCTTCCTAACACATCTCTAGCGTGTTTCTTTCGCATATATTACAGAGCAGGAGCTAAATCCGCAACCGTTCTAAAACTACTCCCGAAATCGGTTAAAAAATCTGTTCCCTCGGTGGAGGTGAATGAAAGACTTTACTTCTCTTATCGCAAAGTACGCACCTGACATTCGTAAGTGCCGTTGTCCCTCTTCTGGACGTATTGTATCTGCAGCGTCCAGTCTTCTCGGTTGTTGAAGCTGGTTACCTGGAAGCGGTCGTCGTTGGTGTACGTGTAGAGTCCCGAGGACAGGATGTGCCAGTCTCGCCTCCTCACCCACGAGACCTGTAACACACGCAGACAGGGTCTAGCAAAAATGGTTCAAATGGCTCTGAGCACTATGGTACTTAACATCTGAGGTCATCAGTCCCCTAGAACTTAGAACTACTTAAACCTAACTAACCTAAGGATATCACACACATCCATGCCCGAGGCAGGTTCGAACCTGCGACCGTAGCGGTCGCGCGGTTCCAGACTAAAGCGCCTAGAACCGCTCGGCCTCGCCGGCCGGCTCCCATATCGTCTTTTACCACGAGTATCTGGTTGCGCCTTTCAAGCTGCGTGACCGGCTATCTGTCGTGCTGTATAACTTCGGATTCGCAACCAAAACCAATAATATCAACACTCTGAACGCCTTAGAGAAAACTGAACCTCCTGACTATGACACCCGCATTTGTACCGAATATTAATTAGGATTTTATACTTGTTTCGAAGAATTTAGGGGACAAACTAGAGGATTCTTGTATCCAGAAACGAAGTATACACTTCACTGCGCTATTACCTGTTAATTAATGTTTCACACTGAATAGTAGTGAGAGCATTTACACCTGGGCGAAGAACTAATGCTAACTCACATTGAAAAGTTTCCTCCTGATAATCGCTAGTTCTACTAACTAATAAAGGTCACCAAGATCGGCCGGCCGATGTGGCCGAGCGGTTCTAGGCGCTTCAGTCTGGAACCGCGCGACCGCTACGGTCGCAGGTTCGAATCCTGCCTCGTGCATGGAGGTGTGTGATGTCCTTAGGTTAGTTAGGTTTAAGTAGTTCTAAGTTCTAGGGGACTGATGACCTCAGAAGTGAAGTCCCATAGTGCGCAGAGCCATTTGAGCCATCACCAAGTTCTGAAGAGCCGAATTTGGAAAGTAAGCCTGTTCTTTAAACTTAAAAGAGGTACTGCATTTATGTTTTAATGAACGTAACTATTGCACTTGGTACTAGACTGAAACTCACAAGACTTCCTTTTTACACATTACGAACTCTGCAAAGCAAAAACGAAATTAATAATTGTTGTCACGGTGAAGTACGTCAAGTCTGAGACTTTTAATGAATTTAAACTAACGAAATTTAACCAAGTACTGTAACAGAACGACTCAGCAAAAGGTCTCCACTGTCTTACTTTAATAATCTATACAAACATGGCCTTCACTGTTGTTACTTCTCCACACAATAAATAGTAATTTTGAGACAGGATTTCAAATGGTTCAAATGGCTCTGAGCACTATGGGACTTAACATCTATGGTCATCAGTCCCCTAGAACTTAGAACAACTTAAACCTAACTAACCTAAGGACAGCACACAACACCCAGCCATCACGAGGCAGGGAAAATCCCTGACCCCGCCGGGAATCGAACCCGGGAAACCGGGCGTGCGAAGCGAGAACGCTACCGCACGACCACGAGATGCGGGCAGGGTCTATCACCGTTACTTCCTATCCTAAGGCTAAAGACTAGGCAACGATGCAAATAGTGAGTATTATGGTCGGTGTTCAGGAGAAATATCGAAAGAATAAAAAACAATTCCCAGATAGCACAGATACGTATCTGAAGTAGTTAGATCCTGTTAAGTTGAAGCTAAAATACAAATCAGAACACTGGAAGCGTTTTCTTATAAGGTACACTACCCTCCATAAGATTGGAAATACCTAGTAATTATAGACAATGGAAAGGAAATACAGTACAAAAATGCATTTTTTTTGTTTTCCAAATGTTTATTAAGCTCAAATAATAGACAGGAAGATGCAACAATTAAATGTTTGATTCCTCAAAATAGCCACCCTTCGCTTTCATCACTGCCTTACACTCTCGGCATGCGCTGCGTCAGTTTGCCAAGGTTTCAGTTGTAATTAATCTCCATTCTTGCTGCAGGACCTCCCACAATTGTGACACACTCATGAGTTCCCATTTTCGGATCCTCCTGTCCAATACATCCCACAGCAGCTCGATTGGGTTACGATCAGGGGATTGGGGCGGCTATTTCATGTTTTTCAATATTTTACGAACCTCTAGAGATTTCACATACTTCTGAAACAAGCGAGACGTAAGTTTCGGGTCGTCGTCTTGCTGCAAGACAAACCTTTTCCCAATCAGACGCAAACCAGCTGTGTTATCATGCCGTTGGAGAATGGCATGATAATCCTTCTGGTTCATTTTTCCATCTATTTTCACCAAATCTCCGACTTTATTCCCTCCAAACGGCGTACAAATTGAGGGCGTTTACTTCCAAATATTTCGAACCTGTATTCATCAGTGAATAAGACTCTTTCCCAATCCCCCACTTTCCAATTTTGGTGTGTCTTAGCCCACTGAAGCCTTTTCTTCTTGTTAACAGGGCGCAACAATGGTTTCCTTGTTGCTACATAGCCTCGGAGGGTGTTGTCTGCCAGGCGTCGTCTCACTGTTGACTCACTCACCGGTGTATCACACGTTGCTTTTACTTCAGCAGTCAATTCACGGACAGTTTCTGTTACGTTTACTGGTCACTACCAAATACTTTTCCTGGCGTTCTGATATTTTCCTGGGTGCTCCTGAGCGAGGACGATCTCCTTAGGAACCTGCTTCTCCATGCCGTTGTATGGTTTTGGCAACTCCGCTGATGTAAATCATCAGTTTCTTTGCTATTTGTCGGACACTATTGCCTTCTTGGTGCAAAGTGATTATCAGTACCCGTGATTCATAAGGAATCTGACACTATGGGGCCATTTTCAATTCCTTTCGCGGCGTGTTATACCTTTATGCAAACGCAACTACAAGTGAACAGAAATGTAAACAACGTACATCTACATAGCCATGCAGTCTACTCGCGCCACCTAGCGTGTTTAGTAGAACCGCTGGGACAAGTAACGTCGGTTTACATAAAACGGAACAATACTAGAATGTTTCAGTATGTACGAGGGCTGTTCAGAAAGTAAGCTCCGATTGATCGCGAAATGGGAACCACAGTGAAAATTAGAAATGTTTTATTTTTAACAGTTAGCTACACCATCCAGCTACTTCTCTACGTAGTTGCCGTTCTGACTAAGACATTTGTCGTAGCGTTGTACCAACTTTCCAATACCCTCATCATAAAAGACAGCCACCAGTGCTTTCCGCTAATTCTCTACGCTGGCCTACAGCTCGTTTTCTGTGCCAAAATGTTGTATTCATAGCCAGCGGTTCATGTGAGCAGAAATGAAACGCAGGGGGAGTCAATTACGGGCTGTATTGTGGGTAGTCAAACATTTCCAATTGAAAACGATGCAGGAGCATCTTCATTGCCCCTTCAGAATGCGGCTGAGAATATTGCCTTGTAGAAGAAACTGCACGACAGTTATGTAATGTTGGCTGTATAGCTTCAGGCGAAATTTCTCACCAGGTCCTCGTACTTGGCGGGAGACACTATTCTCTAGACAACTTTACGCGATCACTGTGAGCTCAGAAATGAGAGGAGTGACGTGATGCTATCTAGGGTCATACTAGAGACACTGCCCAACACATCTGTGCAAAGCTTTATCGGATTATCATAGTCTTTTCCATTTCGCGATCAATCGGAGCTTACTTTCTGAACAGCCCTCGTATGTATATGTACAATAATTAAGTGTACAATACTGTATGTGTCATTATTAACCGTTATTTCAGCTTGCTATTCCGTATTCTAAACAATAACTTACGTAGATCACTTCCATCTTGCTCCGTTGTAATACGTGGCATGGTGTTTTCAAACTTATGGAGGACAGTGTACCTTACATCCAACTTCTACTTTGAACACAAAGGTTTAAGTGGTGCCTCACAGCTGATAAATATTTAATGAATTTAAGATCACCAGAATAAACTAATGCCTGAAGACACACTTTTTTTGAACTACCAGTTTCAGTCACAGGGATCGTAATGAGGCACCCGAATAACAGTGGAAAATCATAAACAACATTTGGTTTTGTTATGAAAATAAACAAAATGAGATATGCCTCTATCATAAATGTGACACATTTACATAAACAATAAAAGGATAAGCAAACGCTACGGTCGCAGGTTCGAATCCTGCCTTGTCCTTACGTTAGTTAGGTTTAAGTACTTGTAAGTTCTAGGGGACTTATGACCTCAGATGTTAAGTCCCATAGTGCTCTGAGCCATTTGAACCATTTGATAAGCAAAGATCGTACTGAGTTGATATACCTGTATGTGTACAGATCAAATACCTGATCCTTAACGTACACAAACGGCAACAAATTGCAGCACCAAGAAGAAGTTGTGTAACATAAACGGCAGTTGGTAGGCGTATTTCTACATCGGAAACTTGATGTCTACTGTAATTTCTCGCCAGTTGCAAGAGGGTAGTGCTAGTGGCACCACTATGAGGATGCAAATCAGGTTTGCTGTAAATAAACGCTGTAAAGGTCGTGACCGTTATTTATTATCTTTGAGACTGGACGTGGTGAGTTGATGTCACTCAAGATTGCCTTTAAGGCGGCACAGACGCCATTTATCAGCACCTCATTGAGTTTGAATGAGGTCCTGTAATAGGGCTGCGAGAAGATAGATGTTCCTTCTGCAATACTGCAGAAAGACTTCATAGAAATGTAGCCACTGTACATGACTCCTGGCAGAGGCGCTATGTGGCGCCATCGACAAGACTTTCGTGTTTGGAGCATGGCTGTGCCGCATCGTACTGTATCTGCCGCAGAAATTGAGCAACATTTGCTACCACAGTGACACAACTATCTGCTACAAACCGGTTACATAGAGGACAGCTCCGAGCCCTCCGAGGCACAAGCCCAGTAGCGTGCGTTCCACTCCACCAATACGAGAGCTCAGTGAAGGGCAGAGTGAGGATCTGTAGTGTTTTCTGATGAAATCTGGTTCTGCCTCGGTGCTAGTGATGGCCGTGCATTCGTTAGGAGACCAGTTGAGGGCCAGCAAGCAACCTGTTTTATGTGCTAGGCACACTGGCCCTATCCCGTGGAGTTATTGTCTGGAAAACACTCTCGTTGTTATTCCACCATTCCTGACTACAAATTTGTACGTCAATCTGGTGATTCGATCTGATGTGCTGATATTCATGAACAGCATTCCAGACGGGTTTCCAACAGGATAACGCTCGCTGTTGCAACCTGAAATGCTCTCCAGGATGTTGAAATGTTCCCTTTGTATGCTCGATCACCAGATCTGATACCTAACGAGCACATATGGGACATCATCGGACCACAACTCCGGCGTCATCTACAAACAGTATTAACCGTCACTGTACTGACCGACCAAATGCAACAGGCATTGAACTCCATCTCACAAAGTGATATCCGGCACGTTTTCAACACGACGCATGCACGTTTGCATACTCGCAGTCAACACTATGTACCGGCATTTGACATTTGCAATGGCTTATCTCGCATGTACATTAACTTGTGGTCTTGTAACGTTAGTCACTTAACTATGTTACTTAAACGAACGTATTCCGGAAATATCATAACTCTACATTTATCATTTTTTAGTGTTGCACTTTTTCTCCCGTCAGTGGAGTTGATAAGAGGGATCGACGTATAATCTGTCCTTTATACGTAATTTTTCATTGTACTTCCCGTATTTCTGGTTTCAGCTTGGGGGGATGTTTTCGAGAACCCAATCGTTTCGCATTTTTCTGACCTTTGAGTAGAACCGCATTGAGTAGAATGGGTAGAATGAGGAGTGAGACGGCAAGAGATATATCGAAAGAGAACTGCATGCAGGAGGCGATAGAAAAGATAAATTTAAGATGGTAAGGACATGTTACAAGAATGGGTGTTCGCAGGATAGCGACAGAAGCCCATGAAATGATAGTAAGAGACAGCAGACCTAGAGGTAGTCCTAGAGACAGATGGAGCTTTGGATTGAAGGAGTGTGTGATGAAGAGAGGAGAAGATAAATACGTAGTCGAGATAGAAACGTGGTGGTACGATAGGAAAAATGGACATGATTACGTTCTAAACAAACTCAAACAGAGATTGTGGAAGATGACTATGACAGCCGTGATGCAATATCCATGTGTACGTTAAATATACATTCGTGATTTGTTGTAAATACACACACAGTTATCAAGAACGAAGTTTACACTCTGCAGCTGAGTGTGCACTCAAGTGAAACATCCCAGCACATTAAAACTTCGTACGGGACCTTTCAACTACGCGGACAAGAACTTTTCCGAATTTCTTATTTTTTTAAGGGCATTAGTGCTAATTGTGCTTGGCCAAAAATTTACATAACTCAGGGAACAGTATAATATCGTTTCTTTATTTTCGTCTGAGGAAGACAAAACTACCCGTCCTCACAGGTTGTGGTTAAGACATGTGTCCGCAATATCATTTGTTCCACGAGTGCTACTATCTCACGTTTCGCCAGAGAATTTTTGTGAAGTTTGGAAGGCAGGAGATGTGGTACTGGCGGAAGCAAAACTGTGAGAACCGACGGGTAGTCGTGCTTCGGACTGTTAGTCGGTGGAGCACTTGCTCGCGAAAGGCAAAGGTTCCGAGTTCGAGTCTCGGTCCAACACACTGTTTCAATCTGCCAGGAAGTTACATAGAGTTATCCTTGCATGCCCAGAAGAGATACGGTGTCGTATAATGATTATAGGAGTTAAAATGTTTAATTTATGCATGATCGCAGAGTATAGGTCAGTGAGATCTGGAGTAGTAACTGGTAGTTACTTTGAAACAGGCTGTTGACTTCACGGTAGGTACACCTTCATTCGCTGCGGTGCTAGGGGGGGAGGGGTGTGTAGGGGTGGCAAGCTCATCGGTGTGGCCGCGTTTCAGAGGCACTGTATCGAGGAAAAATCTCTGTCCCTATCGGGGACTGAAACCGGGACTTCCAGCGCCGGAATTTAGTGTTCTAAACACTGTACCATCATGGCTAGTACTTACTTGTTTTTATATATCACGTTCTTAGTTCTTTTTCGAGTGTACTCCACAATGCCTCTCCGTTGATTGATGATTTAGGTTTGTCAAATGTTCAGTTCACTTAAAATAAAATGTGTTGGTTATTAACTTCATCAGTTTTGGGAGCAACATGAAAGAAGTTTATACTTTTACTTCCACGTATCTTGCGTTTCCCGCTTAAAAGAACTATACAGACTAATATTTTACAGGCGTCGTAGTATTAGATATGTCAAGTACATTGGCGTAATTTATCACGCAAGTATATTGTTAATCGCGTTAGAGTGACGTCGCATTTCGGTTATTTTCATGAAAATGCGATAAAATACTGTTCACACTTTTCCGCACTTGTGCAGTGATCTACGTGGTAAAAGAAAATTGATGAATTTATATCGGGATTACCGAAGTCTCCTATTCCACCCACCACTTTTACCAATGACGTCATCAATATGGCAGAAATTGCTGTTCTAAGCATTTCCAATACGGCGCCTATGATGTCACTACATACACACGGTAACAAACACGAAAATACGTACAAATAAGACAGTGACATCTGCCTCCAAAAATACAATCAAACTAACGGGGCAGCCGCGGGAAATTTTTGGTTTTAGGGACGGGACAAGCTAAATATAACAGGAAAAAAAGACACACCACGATCCCAAAACACAAAATGAAAAAAAAAAATTACAAAATGTTCAGGAATCAGACACTTCCCTTGACCTATATAGGTCAACCATAACTATTGATACGAAAAAACTACTACCTACAACTACGAAAAACAAAAACAAAACCACAACACCTCAAAAATTCAAAAGCCAAACATCCCTACGTAAATTAAAACACATTCAATACACAAAAAACACAACAAGACGACATCTACAAACACAACAAACTCATAAGCTCCGCGCTGTGATGACGTCATACACCACAACCCCTTATGTCATGGGTCAAAGCATACGGGTGGTATCGGACCCTTCCGTTGACCCTTTAGATTTATTTATAATAGAGTCACATGAAAACTGTTGTGATGTCTACGAGTAAACGACATGCTTCGGAGATGCACCGATGCAGTCTTTGAGAAGCCGATATTCGTGCTTGTGTTTAGTGTGGTACCGCGTTGTGGGGCCTTCGGTGGCGGTACTCACCGAGTGCTCACCCAGGTTCTTGACGCGGCAGTGCAGGTAGGCCGTGGCTCCCAGCTGCGCCGTCACATTTGTCACCAGCCCGGAGTCGAACTCTGGTTCCGGAGGACCGGAGGGCTGTCTCAGCAGAGGCCGCGGTGTCGAATGGAGCTCGCCCAGGAAGTCACCTGTTCATTACGAGAAAGTAACCAGAACTACTGACTGTGGTACCACATAGCGCTGCGCGTACGAGATAAAGAGCCAACAAGTATGGAACGTTTTGATTTCGCTGTCCTTCATGAGACCTCAAGGATCCTGCAGCTACATTCATATTACGAACATAGCCACAAAAGAAAGAACGAAATTACTTGCAGAGCACATGGCTGCCGGTGAGACTGTTGCGAGGAATGTTATGAAACATCCGTCTGCCATGTTTAACAACAATTTATGTGCATACTGTCTTTGTTTACGTATTTCGTGAATCCTTACAAAAATTGAAATGAAGTATAGAGAGAAAGGTAGATATTGTTCATCGTTCATGCATTTTAGGAACAGAAACATATCACTGACGACTTTTACAGCGTAATAAAGTAAGTCTAGCAATATAAAGGTAGGCCTAGTGTAACGAAACATCGGGCATGGATGTTTGTGATGTCCTTAGGTTAGTTAAGTTTAAGTAGTTCTAAGTTAGGGGACTGATGTCCTCAGATGTTAAGTCCCGTAGTGCTTAGAGCCATTTGAATCATTTTTTGGGACTTGTTGCGGTCTCCCTCAGCAATATTTCATTGAACTACGAGTACTGAATTGAACAACATTCTAAATGAATAAAATTAGTTATCGTATTTTACACTCTGCGCGTAAGTGCAGATACAAACTACGACGAGAAGTAGTGCCTTTTTCGGATGGAAATACGAGTTGCCTGAGATAAATAATGAGACTGATGTTTATCCACCTAAGGTTTTTTTTTCCAAACAGCAAGATGTCACCTTCAAATTAGTCTCCACCGGCAGCTATATTCCGACGGAGGTGTTGTTCCTATTCTCTGTTCCAACTGGTAAGGCCTTTAACATGTCGGTCACATTCTTTTGATTGTCATCCAGAGTCTCAAAATGACGCCCTTTTAAGACATTTTCCACGTAGGAAAAAGAAAAAGTCGCAAGGACTGAGGTGAACAGTGGACCTGCGGAAAAACATGAACGCCTTTTGAGGTCAAAATTTCCGTGATGAAAATGGCTGTGTGGTGTGGTCATAATGCGGCATCCACTTGGCTGCACTGCCCGGTCTCACCTAATTGAACTCTATTCCGAGTCTTTCGAAGACCTCTTTGTAAAACACTTGGTTGGAAGTTTCTCCTGGAGGAACAAAATCTTTAGGCACAATATCCCTACAGTCAAAGAACCAACTCAACATTGTTTCCATCTTTGATTTGCTTATTCGATTTTTACGTTCGAGGAGATGCCTCAGTGTGCCACTCCTTACTTTGCCACTTTGCTCCAGAGTCGTACTCAGAAATTCAGGATTCATCACCTGTGATCACACGACTGAACCATTCGTGGCCATTGGCAACCTTTCAAGAATATCAACGCGAACGTTTCTTCTATCGTCCTTTCGCTCAATTGTGTGGCTTTTCTGACAATTTAGACACAAACCTTTCGCATGTGCAAATTTTCTATCAGTGTACCGTACAGTAAAAGTGAATGAGATCAACAGGTCACCCATCATCCTTATTGTAAAATGTCAGCCTGATCTCACAAGAGCACGCACATGTTTGTCAGTTTCGTCTGGTTTTTTAAGTTGAAGGTCTTGTAACGTCGTGAGTTAATGCGCGATAACATACATTGCAGTACAGACCACAGTATTGGAACTGATACGAGGGTTTACGCGGACTTTGCAGGACAGGTATTAGGCGACGTCTTTCTTCAACGCTGCTTTTGCGTCGTCTTGTAAGTATCTACGCCTGGACAGTAAAGGGACAGTGAGCGGACGCCGTACTGAGGTAGGTGGGACTTTCAATTTGAACACTACGACGAACGACGAGTAACAAACAGTACGGTGCGGCTGGTCCCGGCAGAGGTTCGAGTCCTCCCTCAGGCATGGGCGTGTCTGTTGGTCCTTAGGATAATTTAGGTTAAGTAGCGTGTAAGCTTAGGGACTGATGACCTTAGCAGTTAAGTCCCATAAGATTTCGCACACATTTGAAAAAATAGTATCAAACCCCGCACCGCCGCAGTCTCCCTAAATGAGGTTCATCTTCAATGTGTTCCTGGTCTTCCAAAAATGATTTATGCCACGGAAAAACTTGTGCTCTTGATGTGGTATATTCCCAATAGTACTGTATCAACATTTTGAAGGTCACAGTCACGGATACCCTAAATTTACCACAAAACTTGATTGCAGAACGTTTTTCTAAAGTCCGCTGTTGCATTCTCGTAGCACACAACAACAACAAAACTTGACTGATGGCCTCTCAAAAATCACGTGATGGTTGTACGGAAGCGAAACTCGAACTCAGCATCTGAAAGGGATGAGCACACAGGTCTACACAAGCACGTGAATCAACATATCGTTGCCAGATCGCCCGCAGCGTAGTCAGTCTCATTACGTTTCGCCCGTAGATGATCACCTACATAAATACTTTGGTAACTACTATGAAGCGTGTAGCAGATTGTACTGACCATTGTACTGCTTGTTACAGCTTCTTTCTCGTCCGATCGCGTATAGATTTCAATGAGAATGACTGTGACTTTGTGCGCTGCTATTAGTCCAATGTGGCCTTCGCGGTCGCTACGGTATCTGTACTTACTAGGCTGTAGCACACTCTAGGACAAGAAAAGACGCACCAAGAAGTGATTATTATTATCGGAATCCCATTGACTGGAGTAGAACTGACTTCAGCAGTGAGTCCCTCTTCAAGTTGAGAGCGGATAGCCGGTGAAGACGTGACTGGCGATGCCCCGGACAACGGTAGGGTATCAACCTAGTTGTCGCCTCCCATACGGCCGGGCAAATAGAAGTGATGGGGTGCCGTATATTTCCATAGTAGCATCCATTTGGTTGTCATCCGTGGATCCTTGCAGCACAGCGATAAGTCGAAGATACTCTGCGCCCTGTTTTGTTGCCCTCTATGGCAACCCAACCTGGGCTTACATTTCAGCAAGATAACTCCCGCGAGCATACGGCGTTTCTACTGCTTGTTCTAGCGCTTCCCAGACCATTCCTTGGCCAACAAGTTTGCCAGATCTCTGCCCAATTGAGAATATCCGCAGCATTAGGGTGTGGCCCTCCAACCAGTACAGGATCTAACGATCTAACAGGCCAATTAGACAGAATTTGGCACATCTAAAAATTCTATAAATAAATGACTAGGCGAATAACTGCTTGCATAACGGCCAGATATCGACCAACGCCTTACTGACTTGCACAGTTTGTGAAGTTCTTTCTCTAGAATGAATCATCCAACTTTTCTGAATTATCATCATTTGTTTGTCCGTACACGTACATCACACCTACCGATTTCCGTCCCATTCTGATAGTTCCTTCGTGCTGAGTCTTTTTTTTTTCCTCTTCAGAGTGTATGTTCCACGATTCCTCACTTAATTGTGGTTTCTGAAACACTGTAAGCAGGCTTGAAGAATAACTGCGGTCTATGTTCAAACCTCTACCAATTTAGATTTTTCAGCATTTCCTTGATGCTCTCTTGCGAGTCAAAGATGTGACCAATCGTGTTGCCTTTCTTTTGATTTGCTATTGATTTCATAGTCGCCCTTCTGTCCTACCTGGCATGGATTCTACACACTTAAGCAGAACATTACGCTGGAATATATAAATCTGTTCTAAGCAGTTTTCTTTGCAGACTGACTGCATTTTCCCAGTACCCTGCCAATGGACCCAAATCTGCCTCCTGCTTTATCCAAAACAGAGCCTACACAAGCATTCCATTTCATTGGCTATTGTCCTCTCTAATATGGCAATATCAATCGCAGCCCGTCATCGGTATTACCTCTTCCTTGATGCCTCACGATTTGCCCGCGATAAGTCAACTCCTCGCCAAGGGCCAGGATAAATACTTCGACAGAAGGACATAGCTATGTTTAGCGCCAGAGTTGGAAGATATCTCGGACTTGCTGACATCTTTTTCAGTCGTTACATTTGTGGTAATTGTCGTCAGCATCCCTTCACAAAAGAAGATGAAGTAAAATTCCAGAATTCGAATCAAGAACAGCTGCCAAATGAGTAACGTAGAAGTAAGTATCCTCGGAGTAGTGAAGCAACTTAAATCACTTAATAAAAACAAATCTCATGGTCCAGACTGTATTAAAATTAGGTTCCTTTCAGAGTATGCTGATGCAATAGCTCCATACTTAACAATCATTTACAACCATTCGCTCGACGAAAGATCCGTACCCAAAGACTGCAAAGTTGCACAGGTCACACCAATATTCAAGAAAGGTAGTAGGTGTAATCCACGGAATTACAGGCCCATATCATTAACGTCGGTATGCAGCAGGATTTTGAAACATATATTGTGTTCGAACATTATGAATTACCTCGAAGAATACGGTCTATTGACACACATGGATATAGAAAACATCGTTCTCGTAAAACTCAAATAACTCTTTACTCGTACAAGTGTTGAGTGCTATTGACAAGGGATTTCAAATTGATTCCGTATTTCTGGATTTCCGGAAGGCTTTTGACACTGTACCACACAAGCGGCTGGCCGTGAAATTGCGTGCTTATGGAATATCGTTTCAGTTTTGTGACTGGATTCGTGATTTCCTGTCAGAGGTCACAGTTCGTAATAACTGAAGGAAAGTCATCGAGTAAAACAGAAGTGATTTCTTGCGCACCCAAGGTAGTGTTACAGGCTCTTTGCTGTTCTTTATCTATATAAATGATTTGGGAGACAATCCGAGCAGCCGTCTTAGGTTGTATTCAGATGATGCTATCGTTTACAGACTAGTAAAGTATCAGAAGCTCAAAACAAATTGCAAAACGATTTAGAATAGATATCTATATGGTCCGAAAATTCGCAATTGACCCTAAATAACTAAAAGTGTGAGGTCATCCACATGAGTGCTAACAGGAACTCGTTAAACTTCGGTTACACGATAAATCAGTCAAATCTAAAGGCCATAAATTCAACTAAGTACCTAGGAATTACAATTACGAACAACTTAAATTGGAAGGAATACATAGAGAATATTGTGGGGAAGGCTAACCAAAGACTGCGTTTTATTGGGAGGACACTTAGAAAATGTAACAGATCTACTAAAGAGACTGCCTACACTACGCTTGTCCGTCCTCTTTCAGAATACTGCTGCGTGGTATGGGATCCTTAATAGATAGGACTGACAGAGTATATCGAAAAAGCTCAGAGACGGGCATCAAGTTTTGTATTACCGCGAAATAGGGGAGAGGGTGTCACTAAAAAGAAACAGGATTTGGGATGGACATCGTTAAGACGGAGGCGTTTTTTGTTGCGGAGGAATCTTCTCACGAAATTGTAATTACCAGCTTTCTCCTTCGAATCCGAAAACATTTTGTTCGCGCCCACCTATATAGGGAGAAACGATCACCATGATAAAATAAGGAAAATCAGAGCTCTTACGGAAAGATATGGGTGTTCGTTCTTTCCACGCGATATACGAGATTGGGGTAATGCGAGGCGGCTTTTTTTAAGTAAATACCGTTTTGCCACACCGCGGCCGCAGTGCTGTGGTCAGCGTTCTGCGCATGCGCACTGGGTACCTACATCTGTTGTCTACGCACTGACGCCATTGCAGTCTGATTCTTGTTTACGGTGTGTACTGAGTGTTTAAGATGCCTTCGATAATCGTGAGCCCTGCCGACTGTGAAGTACGGGCTGTTATAAGATTTATTAGTGCTCGGCCACAGCGGACGGCTTACACGTTTGTAAAATCTGAGCTTTACCTAAGAATGCTGTATTTCATTACTATGGAAAAAGAAGTGAAGAAGCCATTAGGCCTGAGAACGGCCAAGTTATTTTCCCTTTTCGTTACCTTTTCTGAACGTCTTTTCAACGAGGGAAGATGTGGAGTAGATTGTCCTAGCGGTCACTGTCGAGACAGCGTTGGTAGATGTGTCTTGTCGGTGTCGTCCTCTGAACGCTATTTATGTGGGACAAAGTATATCGCAGACAGACTGAATTGTAGAAAGAAGCCAGCGAACAGTCGTCAGTGAAGACATCTATTGGCGCACTCTCCAAAATATTAAGTATTTTATGCTAAAACTGGTAAAAATCGTGAAAGAATACGATAATCAGCACTTTTCCGACAGTTACTCATCCCTTGTAAAACGTCGCAGCTGACCGCTGTGACCGAGCGGTTCTAGGCGCTTCACTCCGGAACCGCGCTGCTGCTACAGTCGCAGGTTCAAATCCTGCGTCGGGCTTGGATGTGTGTGACGTCCTTAGGTTAATTAGGTTTAAGTCGTTCTAAGTCTAGGGGACTGATGACCTCAGATGTTAAGTCCCATAGTCCTTAGAGCCATTTGAACCATTTTGAAATCGTCGCAGTGGGTGAAAGACTTTTCCCGGTCACAATACGGTGCAACAAAATTACACCATCTGGATCCAAGAAAGTTTCTCAAAGGTAGACGCTATGGGGTTTTTGATCTGTCTAATGAATAATAGTAGTAAAGAATCTGCGGAAGTATTTGTGTACCACATTCTCAACTGCAGTTCTTCTGACAAAGTTAGCTGCAGAAAATTTATTTTATTATCCATGAACAGGAAGCATAATTTACGTTAACAATATCTGTTATGACAAGTGTTTTTGGTTCAGCGTATTGACAGTTAACTATAACAAGTTTACCACCTTATTCCAAGTATCTGCTATTAGTTAACTTAAATCCTGTCTCAAAATTACTATTTATTGTGTGGAGAAGTAACAACAGTGAAGGCCATGTTTGTATAGATTATTAAAGTAAGACAGTGGAGACCTTTTGCTGAGTCGTTCTGTTACAGTACTTGCTTAAATTTCGTTAGTTTAAATTCATTAAAAGTCTCAGACTTGAAGTACTTCACCGTGACAACAATTATTAATTTCGTTTTTGCTTTGCAGAGTTCGTAATGTGTAAAAAGGAATTCTTGTGAGTTTCAGTCTAGTACCAAGTGCAATAGTTACGTTCATTAAAACATAATTGCAGTACCTCTTTTAACTTTAAAGAACAGGCTTACTTTCCGAATTCGGCTCTTCAGAACTTGGTGATGGCTCAAATGGCTCTGCGCACTATGGGACTTCACTTCTGAGGTCATCAGTCCCCTAGAACTTAGAACTACTTAAACCTAACTAACCTAAGGACATCACACACTTCCATGCACGAGGCAGGATTCGAACCTGCGACCGTAGCGGTCGCGCGGTTCCAGACTGAAGCGCCTAGAACCGCTCGGCCACATCGGCCGGCCGAACTTGGTGACCTTTATTAGTTAGTAGAACCAGCGATTATCAGGAGGAAACTTTTCAATGTAAGTTAGCATTAGTTCTTCGCCCAGGTGTAAATGCTCTCACTACTATTCAGTGTGAAACATTAATTAACAGGTAATAGCGCTGTGAAGTGTATACTTCGTTTCCGGATACAAGAATCCTCTAGTTTGTCCCCTAAATTCTTCGGAACAAGTATAAAATCCTAATTAATATTCGGTACAAATGCAGGTGTCATAGTCAGGAGGTTCAGTTTTCTCTAAGGCGTTCAAAGTGTTGATATTATTGGTTTTGGTTGCGAATCCGAAGTTATACAGCACGACAGATAGCCGGTCACGCAGCTTGAAAGGCGCAACCAGATACTCGTGGTAAAATACGATATGGGAGCAGGCCGGCGTGGCCGAGCGGTTCTAGGCGCTTCAGTCTGGAACCGTGCGACCGCTACGGTCGCAGATTCGAACCTGCCTCGGGCATGGATGTGTGTGATGTCCTTAGGTTAGTTAGGTTTAAGTAGTTCTAAGTTCTAGGGGACTGATGACCTCAGATGTTAAGTACCATAGTGCTCAGAGCCATTTGAACCATTTGAAGAATATGGGAACACTATAATTACGATGAGAAAAAGAGGTTGTAGGGCTGTTAAAACCTCCTCACTACGGCCTGCAATTCCTTTGGTGAGCACTCGTGTAGTGGACAGTTATCTCACTTGTTTCTAAATAATTAAAAAATAAAATTATACAATTTGCTTTTGTAGATGAATTTCATGAAAACTAAATGAAAAGCTTGTAATGTTTAGATTTGTTTCGTCCGTGTTGAGAATCTGAAAGAATTCGAGGAAATCACTGACAGTTTGAAGCAATTGTCAGTCCTCCGAGCTCGCTTAAAGAGAGAAGAGTGCACGTTCGGTCAAAAGTGAGTATCTGATATCGAATCCAGCTCTTGTACACAGTTGTAAAGGTTCACATCAGTTAACTTTCAATGCTGTTTCCCTGCTCCTGGATACCAGCAAATTGCAGTGCAATTTATACTGTGAGCCAGATCCAACACAAACATTACATTAATGTACAGACAAAGCGGCGCATTTCGCGTGTTATTTGATTTATTGAGTAGTTTCTCTCATCACGCGCAAGCATCCTCAGATATTCATTGCCCTATCCGCGACAAGTTAGAGGTTTCTCGTACAGGTCGGCATCATAGCCAACTTTATGGTGAGGATGACGCAGAGCGGTACGTTAAACAACTAACGTTTCGCAACCAGGGCAATGAATATCTGAGGATGCTGGCGTCCGATGCGAGAAACACTCAATAAATCAAACAACACGCGATATTCGCTGGTTTACCTGTGCAGAGCGTTCCATTTATCTCGACCACACCAAATAACTTTTTGACCAGAAGCAAAATAAAAATGAGTCAAGTAAATTCTCTTTAGCTACCAGGGGGACATTAACCAGCATGATTGCATTTCTTGTACCTTTTACTTAGGTACAAACAGCAGTACGACTTTTTAAAAATAGAACCCTGTAATTTTTATTTGATAACCCTCTACTGAAGATCCAGTCACAAAATAGATAGCAGTGTCCCTTTCACGTAAACATGACGTTATTAAAAACTTAACACTAAAGTTACTTCGATATTAATTTATTTTGGCTTTTGGCAGCAATGACTATACAGCCAGCAGCAACTAAAACTGAGCCATGTTAACACAATTGCAAATTTCACACTAGAACAGTAGTGAGAGTTAGACATACAAAAATAAGTTCTTAATGCAAAATAAAAACAAAATAACAATCGCCTTACAGGCAGCAGTAGTTACAGTAACGTCAACTTATAATTGTAAATTTCTCGTAGAACACTGAAAGTATGAATTACAAATATAAATTCTTAGCGTAAAATATGAACACAAAATTACGACCCAGTTTTCGAATCTGGCCGGTTCCATGGAAGAACGATGTCCACAGAAACTTATAGTTTAAAGCTGGACGACAGCGTCAGTTACAAATACAAGTTCTTAACTCAAAACAAAACACAAAATTACGATCTAGTTGTCGATGTGAGGACGAGAGCCACAGCAATTTGTAGTTTGTAGCTGAATAGCAGCGTCTTACAAATTGTCCGCAAGCAAATTGTGCTATATATCAAATCGGTAAGGAAAGCAGCTACACTTGTGGGGAAGGGAGTAGAACCTCGCACTAAATTTCCTGTACAAGATCGCTTGATTGGCTATGTTCTTGATACACGCCAGTATGACTTGGTTCAGATCTGCCATCGACGTTAGGTCCTTATCGCATTGTCCAGAATCGATAATTTTGAACCAGTGTAGGTGGGCAGCGTAAACACTTGTTCCCTAGTCTCATGCGAATGACAGATGTCATATGACGTCTACTAAGTTTCACCGAGGCTAACCGTGATGGAAAAGTGAAGTTCCGTTGTATGTCTGGTAGGTGGCCGTCTTTATAGTGCTCGGATATGTGCTGTTCACAGTTCCAGTTGTGATAAGCAGCTGTCTTAATCGTCGACTTGAGATCCATATAAGGGATCGGTGTTGGGCGTATCTGTCCTCCCGTAATCCTCTTGGCGAGGCGGATGCCACGATGCTCCTTTATCCAGCGTAATTGGACGTCTATGCCCAATGTTCGTTCGTCTGTTGCGGCATCCATGACATCCAATACATATATGTTAGCTTCGTTATCAAATCCCGGATTTTTCAGTTTCTGCAACACGTCTTGGGAGCCCGTAAGCATCAGTACCACACTGAACGCGTGTATACCATAGAAAATGGCCTCCCTGATTGCCAGAAACTCAGCCGTGTAGATAGAGGATTCAGGCAGAAATGCAAACATTTGGTAAGTGCTATTAGAGGGGCTGAATAGGGCCATCCGTATAGATGCAAGCGCACAGTGGCCAGTGTCGGATAATAAAGTGCTCTAGGTCGAGAATGATGTTCGTCCTCGTTAAAGCAAGCACGAAATCGGGGCTTGATCTAGGAAAGTGTCAAATGAAGAGCGAAAGCAAATAAGTTTCGTGTCTTGTAGAACTAGTGGAAAGGCATCTCGCCTCATAGCTACGAGCTATTAAAAGGAGTTCGGTTCGGTGTTCTTCTATGAGGTACCTGTGTGAGTCACCCAAATTGAACCATAGCCGTGAAAGAGGCCGTAGAGAAAATAAAATTACGACGACTGCCGTCGTATAATTTGCGGCATTGCAGATGCTTCCACTAGCAGTATAACAAGACGATTCAATCTATAATGGAGAGCATCGAGTTGGCGCAAAGCTGATTTCGTTGCGTTGCCGTAGGCGATGCTGCCATAATCGCAGACAGAGCGGATCAAGAACAAAGTGAAGAGGACTGTCGGTTCCTCTTCCCACCAAACTATAGCAGGCACCTGCAATATATTCGGAGCGTATTCCACCTTGCCCACGAGGTAAGCTGCTTGACACTTCCACGTCAGTTTGCGATCGAAGTAGACGCCAAATAGCTTAGCATGTAACTGAAAGGGAAGCTTGTACGGATGAAGCTGAAATTCTGGAGGGACGTAACTGCGCATTTTGCTCGTATACGTCACCGCGTCAGACTATTTGGGCGACAGAGTGAGTGCATTTCGAAACTCCCCTGTGGCCAGCATTTTGCATGCATCGTTAACCCGTAATTTTATCACACAAAAGCAGGCGAATGCACGTATATACGTACGCCGGTCGCGTACAGAAGAACTTTGATGTCGGGGCTAAATAGAGTTTCTAGGTCGGCGACATACAGGGCGTGTAGTAAGCGATTCCGTATCGCACCCTACGGAAGGCCACGGGACAGGATACGACGGCCATATAACACGCCGTCTTGGCCACTGACGTAAACTGTACGAGAGCCGAGCAAACTATATATAATTCGTAAATACGTCACCGGGAGGTGTAGCAGTTACAGTTTGTTAATATGTTCACGTTTAATGACATTGTAATAAACCCTCGAGAAATCAATAAATAAAGCTATGAGATACCAGTTAGTCAGGATTGTTTTTTTCATTGTGCGTCATTGCGAGAGGTGTAATACACTGTCAAAAGCACTTCTGTCTTCAGGAAAACCGTATTGCGTCTACGGGAGCAAGTCTTTATTTTCTAACCAACATTTTGAGCGGAGCTTGAGAAGACGTTCAAAGGTCTGACACGTAACTGACGACAGTGTAATCGGACGATATTATGTAGCTTGACCAGGATCTTTCCTAGGTTACAGTATGGGCACTAATATTTGAATCGTCAACTCTGCTGGAATGTTCCGGTCCTTCCAAGTGTCACTAATGCTCACAAGAACACGTTTTGCGTTGTCCGACAAACTGCTAATCATGGAGTAATGGATGTGGTCGTATCCGAGCAAAGTGTCCGTAGAGTAGGTAAGAGTGTTGTGGCGTTCTGAGAAAGAGAATCATGTTGTTAAATCTGGTTAAATTATCATGAAGTGCGATGATGAAGGGCGATCCGAACCTCATATCATATAAGACGTCGACAAAGAGCCATTTGCAAAGGGGATCGCTTTGCTGCGGGTTATGTTTAAATGCGTCGGCTTCAAGTGGTAAGCCGTTAGGGTTACAGTAATGGCTGACTCGCTGGTGACCTGATGAAGCTGTTGTTGATAACGATGATTTTGTTGTTGTCTTTGATTTCTGTTGTTTGTTGTTGTTGTAGCGGCAGTAGATGAAACCGTTGCTGCTGGGCTAGTTGTAGCTGCTGAAATTGTAGCTGTTGTTAATGACAGTGCAGAATCTGATGTCCATGTTTGAGCTGTAGTCCCTGTTGTTGTAGATATCGTAGGTTCTGAACTGGTAGTTGAACCCGCTGGACCTCACAACCAATTTGATTTCGGACGTCGCCGGCAGCGAGATATGTGTCGGAACATATTGATGGCAGATTTGCAGTGCCGGTTGAACAACAACCTGACCTGTGTCAGAGGGAGCGGCCATTTGGGAGGCTAGCTGTGTAGCGCTTTCGCCGCAAGCCTGTGGCTAGGAAAACACACACAATTCCAGCTTGCATTACTCTGCAAGTAATCGATTCTCCTCTGTGGGAACGACAGTATTAGTATAGAAAGACTTACAAGAATGCGAAGAGAACGAATCACCTCACTCGTCCGCGGAAGGTTAACAAATAACGACCGCGCGGAGCGGATCAGTTAATTCGTCCGTACTCCGCGACCGACGGTAGGAGACTGCAAAATTAACTCTCACTCTTTTGTACGAACACAAATGCTGGTTTGCGCGTTTAACATCACTCGTCCACTTGCTCGAGTTAACAGGAAACAAATGGAAATGCAACTAAATAGCACACCGGGTCTTTTAGCCAACCGTCTGCAGTCGAAGGTTTGTGTGAGTCAAAAGTGCACCAAGGACGAGAGGCCAGAAACGCAACTCATTTACGCACATTGTAAGTTAGCAGAGCCGTAACTTCAATTATGTCTTCTTATTTACAATACGGATACACGTAGAATAGCACTGCAGTATCTCTAAACGATACATTGTGTACAATAAAGGCAGTCTTTGATTAAAAACTGCGTCATCATTACTTTTCTTTTTTATGGTTGAAAGTAAGCGTAATGCTACTCAGGTAGACGATCTCTAGAGAGAACAGCATAGAGACAAGAAACCACCTTCTCCGCGGATGTTTTCTTGTCTTGTTTTGACGAATCGGGGAACACGAAGTTTCAACCAAAGGCTAGGTTATCGTATTAGAACTCCCAAAGACGAACCGGCCAAAGTTCTCGCTTTTGGTGCAATGAATCTGTAGCTGTGCAAACGAAAGCTTGGAAAGGAGAATACTGAAACCAGCGAACACCGCATTCTAACATGTCGGCAGATCCGATGTTGTCATGTACACTGGCGCAGAGGACTGGGCGGGAATGATTTCCAGAATGGTGTATTCTTCTGTGAGTGGACACATCAGTAAACGCTTAACAGCCATATTTTCATCTCCCATCTTCCTGCTATCGGTGTCGTTTCTTAAACAAAGGACTGGAAATTATGCTCTAAGACAAAAAAGAGGAACCACGAAGGAATCATCTGAATGGGGGAAACGTAGACGTGATGTACTTGTACGAGGCAGATGTACAGACAAGTTTACAGTTTCAGAAAAATTGGCTGATTTCTTCAAGATGAAGACTGTCTCAAATTGTGCAAGTCAATAACGCGTTGATCCCCCTACGGCCCTTATGCAGGCATTTGTTCGGCTCAGCACTGGTTAACAGAGATTTTGGCTCTCCTGAGGGATATCGTCCCAAAATCTGTAAAATTGGAACGTAAGATCGTCAAAATTCATAGCTGGGTGTAGGGCGCTACCTACAATGCTCCAGAAGTTCTCAGTCGGGGAGAAATACGGTGACACAGGTGGCCAAGGTAGGGTTTTGTAAGCACGAAGACAAGCAGTAGAAACTCTCATCATTTGCGGATGGTTATTATGTTGCTGAAATGCAAGCTTGCCACGAAGGGCAACAAAACGGGGAGTTGAATATCGTCGACGTACCGCTATGCTTATGTCTGCCACGGATGACAACTAAAGAGGCCCTGCTGTGAAAAGAAGGCCATCGTTCGTGATTGTCGCACCTTATGACGGGCGACAGTCAGATGAGTATCCCAGACACGTCTTTGCTGGTCATCTTGACCCAGTCCGAAGTGGGACTCATCAGTGAAGAAAATTCTGTTCCAGCCAAGGAGACTGTAGACCGAAGACATGTCTGGAGACGTCCTAGGCAATGGTGGGATACCAACGTAAATGCCGCCCGCCATACTCTGGATAACCAGGAATACTGGTCTATAGTCGCATTTCTCTTCATACCAAGACCCCTTTGGTTGTTGTCCGCAGCACCCTTACATCACACCGGTACGCCCACGATTTTCTACGCCCCGTTTGCCTGTCCTTCATGGCAAGCCATGCTGGGCGTAAATTTCAGTAAAACAATGCCCGCCCGCATACGGCGAGAGTTTCTACTGTTTGTCTTCGTGCTTGTCAAACCCTACCTTAACCTGGTCGGTGTGGCCATGCGGTTCTAAGCGCGTCAGTTTGGAACCGCGTGACCGCTACGGTCGCAGGTTCGAATCCTGCCTCGGGCATGGATGTGAGTGATGTCCTTAGGTTAGTTAGGTTTAAGTAGTTCTAAGTTCTAGGGGACTGATGACTTCAGTAGTTAAGTCCCATAGTGCTCAGAGCCATTTGAACCCTACCTTAGCCAGCAAGGTCGCCGGATCTTGCCCAACTACGAACGAATGAAGCATTGTGAACAGGGCCGTCCAACTAGCTTGGTATTTTGACGATCTAACGCACCAATTAGACAGAATTGCGCACGACGTTCATCTGTTAAAGACATCCAACAATATCATCAACTAATGCAAAGCCAAATAACTGCCTGAATAAGTGCATTTACAATGAAATGAATACCCCTAGCTGCATAAAGGCGTTGATATAAGTCAACGGGGACTGTTGAAAATGTGTGCCCCCACCGAGACTCGAACCCGGGCTCTCCTGCTTACATGGCAAACGCTCTATCTATCTGAGCCACCAAGGACACAGAGTGTGACTGCAGGGACGTATCTCTTGCAAGCCTCCCGTGAGACCCACATTCCCTTGTCCCGCACTATATTCATAGTGCCCCTGCATTATACTCATTACTCGCAGCTTTTTGCCGATTCCCGTAAGAGTTCGGGCTCTGTTTGTGTATCCGGACAGAAGATGGTCAAATCGGAGGAGAGCCTTTATATAAGTCTAATGTGGGTCTCACGGGAGGCGTGTGGCGTGCCAGAGATAAGTCGCAGCAGTCGCACTCTCCTCTGTGGCTGTTAATGGCAACAGTGCGCGGGACGGGAGGTATCCCATATCGAGCACAGCATGAGGGTAGGCAGCGTCGTTAAACTGCTTAGTCGACGAGTAACTCACAACTACGCCACAGTGCTAGTGGTGTTGATACAATTCAGAGCGATAGCAACGATTAACAAGGAGAACTTGCATTATATTTACAGCAATAGTTGCCAAAGTTGAGATTTCGTCAGAAAGGAACCCAAGAAATTCCACAGAGTGAGAAAGAACTGACGGACGAAATCTTAGAGTTTCTGCAAGATGAGCCAGTGGAATATGTGGTATCGTATACGCTCAATTCTGCGGCTCTGAGCACTATGGGACTTAACTTCTGAGGTCATCAGTCCCCTAGAACTTAGAACTACTTAAACCTAACTAACCTAAGGACATCACACACATCTATGCCCGAGGCAGGATTCGAACTTGCGACCGTAGCGGTCTCGCGGCTCCAGACTGTGGCGCCTAGAACCGCTCGGCCACCCGGCCGGCTCAATTCTGCGGACAACGTAGATGAGAAGTGCAATGACGGTGACACGTGCATATAAAGTCAAAGTGATATTTAAACAGGTGTCCGGACATGTAGTTAATCATCCTTGTCGAGCAGGTATCGACAAATTCCATCTCCAGCGAAACTTGGTAAGGAGCAGTCGTTTCCCAACGAGCGGGTACTAAACAAAATTCTGTACATGGAAGATCTTCCTAAGCATAGTAAAGAAAACAATTACGAACAGATTTAGAATAAGTCAGCGGCAATATGACCTTGTAGTGCGTAAGAAAAACTACGGATATGCAAAGGGGGACAAGGTACACTTGTTACAAAATCTGGTGTTCGCGCGTTTCAAAAATGCTCGAAACAATTTACAGGATGTGCATAATAGTAACCTACAACGTTATGCACATCAAATTGCGCGCGATATACACTCCTGGAAATTGAAATAAGAACACCGTGAATTCATTGTCCCAGGAAGGGGAAACTTTATTGACACATTCCTGGGGTCAGATACATCACATGATCACACTGACAGAACCACAGGCACATAGACACAGGCAACAGAGCATGCACAATGTCGGCACTAGTGCAGTGTATATCCACCTTTCGCAGCAATGCAGGCTGCTATTCTCCCATGGAGACGATCGTAGAGATGCTGGATGTAGTCCTGTGGAACGGCTTGCCATGCCATTTCCACCTGGCGCCTCAGTTGGACCAGCGTTCGTGCTGGACGTGCAGACCGCGTGAGACGACGCTTCATCCAGTCCCAAACATGCTCAATGGGGGACAGATCCGGAGATCTTGCTGGCCAGGGTAGTTGACTTACACCTTCTAGAGCACGTTGGGTGGCACGGGATACATGCGGACGTGCATTGTCCTGTTGGAACTGCAAGTTCCCTTGCCGGTCTAGGAATGGTAGAACGATGGGTTCGATGACGGTTTGGATGTACCGTGCACTATTCAGTGTCCCCTCGACGATCACCAGTGGTGTACGGCCAGTGTAGGAGATCGCTCCCCACACCATGATGCCGGGTGTTGGCCCCGTGTGCCTCGGTCGTATGCAGTCCTGATTGTGGCGCTCACCTGCACGGCGCCAAACACGCATACGACCATCATTGGCACCAAGGCAGAAGCGACTCTCATCGCTGAAGACGACACGTCTCCATTCGTCCCTCCATTCACGCCTGTCGCGACACCACTGGAGGCGGGCTGCACGATGTTGGGGCGTGAGCGGAAGACGGCCTAACGGTGTGCGGGACCGTAGCCCAGCTTCATGGAGACGGTTGCGAATGGTCCTCGCCGATACCCCAGGAGCAACAGTGTCCCTAATTTGCTGGGAAGTGGCGGTGCGGTCCCCTACGGCACTGCGTAGGATCCTACGGTCTTGGCGTGCATCCGTGCGTCGCTGCGGTCCGGTCCCAGGTCGACGGGCACGTGCACCTTCCGCCGACCACTGGCGACAACATCGATGTACTGTGGAGACCTCACGCCCCACGTGTTGAGCAATTCGGCGGTACGTCCACCCGGCCTCCCGCATGCCCACTATACGCCCTCGCTCAAAGTCCGTCAACTGCACATACGGTTCACGTCCACGCTGTCGCGGCATGCTACCAGTGTTAAAGACTGCGATGGAGCTCCGTATGCCACGGCAAACTGGCTGACACTGACGGCGGCGGTGCACAAATGCTGCGCAGCTAGCGCCATTCGACGTCCAACACCGCGGTTCCTGGTGTGTCCGCTGTGCCGTGCGTGTGATCATTGCTTGTACAGCCCTCTCGCAGTGTCCGGAGCAAGTATGGTGGGTCTGACACACCGGTGTCAATGTGTTCTTTTTTCCATTTCCAGGAGTGTAGATTATAGTGGTTTCAAGGGAATCAGTTGATGTTTGCATGTTTTCAAACAGTGGTACAGATTTGGAAAACGTAAGATTACGAGATTTTAAACAAAACGTCAACTTGACAATGCACAACAAACTGTGGAATCTGGTAGAAAATTTGTAGAAGAGACAGAGAAACGTACCACATCTTTCAGTAAGGAATTTGTTTTCAACTCTAGCCAATCGGGATTTGAAGAGGAAATGAGTATGAAAGGACCCCTGGAAATCAGAGATGCCAAGAGAGCTGTATCAAGCTCAACTAACATCAATGACTTAAACCACTCGTATACGATTATGCCGTTGTTAATCTGGATGGTAAATTGGCTGGAAAGTTGTTTATTAGGCTTCGAGAAGTTGGAGGTGCTCTGCCCCCTGCGATTCTTCCTGGAGTGCGCGATGTTGCAAGTCACAGCAAGCATGAGAGGGAAAATGGACGTAAGAGAACTACAACTGTGGTACAAGCACTGTTTTCGGTCAACAGCTGGTCAAAATAACTTGCTTTTGCTTCATTCCTGGTCTGCGTATAAAACTCGTACTGCTTTAGAGCAAACTATCCCTCCTGAAAAGTATGTGACATTGCAATTCGTACCAGCTGGAACCACTGTATAAATTCAGCCTCTGGATGTTTGTTTTTTCCGTGCCTATAAAACACATTAGCGCAGTATCTGCAGCTACGCTTTAAAGGATAGCCAGTTTCACGATAAGCATCACGGCAGACCGTTTAGCATTCGGCTGCATGCCTCACATTCCATCAGTGCTCCTCATCCCATTAGACCAATATATGTGCATTCTTTAAGAACGCATATCTAGCTTCACGTCATGCACGCCTTCAATCTTGATGTTGCGAACTCCGAATCTTTGTGATCACTGCGGCGCGCCATTTTTTATTTGGTGTTCACGGTGCACGTTAATAGTTTCTTTTGAACATTTCTTGAATGTCGAAGATGTCAATTATGTGAAGTACATACACTCCATGGAAGGTTTATCTCTGTATCTCCCGGACACTCATTTTCTGTCGCCCTCCTGCTGCACGTGGTGAGTCATTAGCAGCTAATATTTTCCTAACATAACTGTTAACACAACACTTTCAAATGAGCCTTACTAAAGACTGAGTTTACGACCTGGCACTCAGAAGGTTCCTTGTCAGTGTGTACAAAGAACATGCATTACAGGTCCATTGAAAACCAAAAATGACTTAGGCAGATGGAACATCACCGTCGATGAAGAGTTACCGTCTGATTCCCGATGCTTAGTTACTAAGATTATTTCATCAATGGCAACATAATAGCAGGAGATATGCTAACTATTTCACACCAACTATTGTTCACCTTCTGGATGAAATATATCTGAGAAGTAGACTCATGCTACCAATACGATGGATGCCCAATATATAATACTTTGCGTTTTCGTTGTGTTCTAGACCAAATGTATACTGCTAGACGGATTGCTCACGGAGGAATAGAGGATTGTCCTGCTCGGTCTCTAGACTCATCTCCTCTGCGGATCAAGTAAAATGATGTCTGTGGTGATATTCCAACAACTCCAAAGAACATGCCGGTGCATGCTTGTAATTCACTTCAACACGTTACACTGGAAGCAGGCATGAACGACTTTGAGCACTTTCGAATGTTCTGCCATTTTTTTTAACGCACAATGGTTTGCAGTACTCCAGAATGCTATTAAAGTTCTCCGTTCCCGTTTCTTACGAAGTTCAACGTTATGTTTACGTGAATACATGAGACTTTTTTGACAGTTCTCGAGGATATGATGTGTGCTACTAATTAAAAATGTAGGGTGATGTTCGAAAATGCCGTACTGATGTTCATATCTTCGTAACGAACTAAGTTACAAGAAAAGCAGGTTAATTTCCCCTGGCAGCTAAACAACATTTGCTTGATATATCTTTTATTTTCACTCAGCACAAAAAGTTAATTGGTGTGGTCTGGATAAATGTGCTACCCTGCATATTAATTACAAAGGTCGCTGCATTGCCTATGGGCGATGCCTTCGTTTGCAACAAATATGGCATACAGAGCTTCCAAACATTTAGTCAGTGGCCGTCATTCAATAAATTACATGTAACTCTTTTAACCAAACGCGCCAAAATTCCATACTTACCATCAGCGACATCTTCCTAGTTTTTATCGTTATCAAACTGATCAAATAGGAATTCATGTTGTTCGTTTCGGTGAATGATAGTAGCGTTACAATACCAGCCACCTCTGTGAGTCACAAAATTATGTATTCGTATACCAAATTTAAAAAAAAGAACAAATTAAAAGATAAAAGTAGCGTTTGTAGCTATCCCTAGGATAAAGCGAAAATGCGGGGACTATAATTAAAAAGAATAAGGTCAGAAAGGGATAGGCAGACGATGACGAAGTAGATGTGACGGACAACGTGTGGAACTGTTGGGATCAATTTAGGCAGTGGTTACTGATTACTGCTTACCGATGAGGTGTCCATCCTCTGCGCCATCGAAGCCAGCGAGCTGCCACGAGTCGTTTAGTGGCCAGTAGAGGTCTCTCAGGTAGGGCGAGTCGTCGTCCATGGACAGCGGAATGGACGCGGACCTGCCAAGCGCCGTCAGGTTGATGTAGGCACTCTGCCCTGTGTGCGAAACGTTCCACAAGAAACGGACGCAGTACAAAACACCATATCTAAAACTAAGGCACTTTGATATCTTCACGCACTGTCGGAAAACCATGGCAGTTTTACGAAATTTGAGAACTCCCACGACTTCCACCGCAATATCAAGCACTAATGACGTGCATTATACACCAAAAGCAAATCCAAAACTCTAAACGTATCTTTCAACTACTAAGTATCCAACCACAAGTTCTAAAAAAATCTACTGTAACTGCTAACAAGCTATATATAGCGATTGCATTTTATCACCATTCTCTATGGAAGACAGCCTTAACTTTACGATAGTTGTATCGACCAAACCAAAATTCCACTAGCCCATCCCTACTTCTGAATGCCATACCAGGTGCCTCACTTCCGACATCGAGCTACCTCTCTCTGGACATGAATTACTTAGCAGTTTATCTAATTCCCTTCAACCTAACCCAGATCAGCATTTATGAACTTTAGACCACTAAGCAAACAGGGCTCTACAAATTCTGTCGTCTTGGGTCTTATTTTAAGTTGAGGTGTCCTGGCCTAGCAGTGATGCAGCGAATCCATCAGATAGTATTGAGGTGACATCCTGGATCTGGAATAATCCGCGGAAAATGGATACTAACATTTTGCAGTGACGACTATGAACTGAAGTGTATCCGTTGGAAGTGGAACGTAGACAATTATGTGTCGCACAGGGGGACATAAATACTAGTCCATAGTACCAATTTAATCATTTCCTACTTTTCGGTAGATATCGCTGAATACCCTCATAGCGCCGTTGGTATATGATCAGCAGACTGTCCTCCATAAAAGACCTCAGTAATAGCAGCCTGTTACAGACTGGATTACCAATAGCATTTGTATGCTCAATTCCTGAACTTCATTTCGACAGTGCTTCGGAGCTGTTAATGTTTCACTTGCGATGACCTACCCTCAGTACACAGAATTGTCTAAACACAGCACATTCCTTCCCTCACGTAACACAGCGAAACTGCCTCCACGCTGTTATACCATCCATTTTGTCTTAATTTTTCTAATGTAGCTACCAGACTGACGGATCTAAAAATCAAAACTCCGACCTGTGGAATTCCAGAGTTGATTTTCGTGATGACAACATCTTCATTATTGGTTTCCAGCAGGAGATTCGAATGGGGGTCTACTTTTTACCCAAGATGATGCAGTAATCATTAAACCGTAGAGTGGAACTCCATGTCGTTATGAAATGTAACGTCAGTAGTTTCCCGTTGCTTTCGGCCGTTCCTGGCACCACTGTAGCAAGCTCATGTTCGCTGACGTTACGGGAGTAGGTTAGTCAACCATCCAGACTGTTGCCTCAGTTACTGCTGAAAAGCTTGCTGCCCCTCTCCTGGAACCACATATTAGTATGGGCTCTGCACACACTCCTCTCTGATGTGGCTGCATCTACAGTATGGCTGCATGTGACGTTGAGGCATCCCATCACTTACCAAAAAATCCAAGTCTGCTATTCACTACACCTACTACTTATTTACGGACTCGTCCCATTTCATATCTACGTTACTCATAAATACAAGGTCCCGATGTCAGTGCCATTCTGATACAGCGTCTTGAATGCACTGGGTGATGAGGCTCCCAATTGTGGGCCCACGAATAAGACCACTAACACCCAGTTATTGTGAGACAGTGGGGAAACGGTATAATAATTAGAAAATATGGCAAAACAGAATAATCTACTTTTCTATTAAAAAAAGGAAAATAGTACAATGAGCCACGCCCAGAACCCGTCAGAAATTACTTGACTTACGTCTATCGCGACATCGATACATCCACTTGTCATAGTTGACTCCCTGCACTCAAAAGCTATCTTCACATGTGCTGTGGACGCCTGGCTTCTCATCTGTTGCGGCGATCCAGTGGTGTATCCGTACACAACTTCTAGTTCATGCACGCTCTGATTGGTCTACCGGCACAACACTCAGGCACAACTGACGCCTCACGTCCAGTGGGCGTGGCATTTCATACCAGGAACAGCCAGCCGGCCACATGCCAACAACATTCTCGCTTGCATTTAGTTAACTGCGCGTGCTGTGCTTATAAACACTGTTCTGACATGTCTACAATGTTATACAAATCGACGTGCGAAATAAATTGGGCTAGTTCTTCGGCAAGACGAATGAAGTAGTAGAGGTTCAGTGTTATCGTGGCACCTACAACAAGATGCGTTAAATCGTGATTTTCTTGTTCTCTCTCTTAATGATCTATTATAATACTGTAACGTTTAACATAAATCAAATACCATCGAGTCTTTTCTGAAAGTACTTGTTTGTAATATATCCTCTGAAACGTTGACGATAAACAGCATAGACAAGAAAAGTCTAAAAACTTTTGAGAGGTGGTAAGACAGATGAATACTGAAAACTAGATGGGAAAACCGAAAAACTAAGAAGGAATCGGCAGGAAAAGGAACAGAGGACACAATTTGACTAACTGAAGGAAGCAGCTGAAATAGTTACACAGATGAATCAAAACATTATGACCACCCTGATTAATAGCGAGTTCGTCCACATTTGGAACGCAATGCGCAAGCGATTCTGCGTGGCTTGGACACTGTAAGTCCTTGGTAGCTTCCTGGAGGTATGTGCCATCCGATGTACACAGATAAGCCAAGGCCTTCCTGTTAACTAAAGGTCCGGTAAAGTGTGGGCGCGAAGCTGACTCCCGATTGCGTCACAGATGTGTTGCATCTGGTTAAGATAAGGCGAATCTGGTGGTCAAAACATCAACCTTAATTTACTGTCATGCTCCTCAAACTACTGTAACACTATTCAGGCGCTGTGAAGCAAACAGTTGTTCTGCTGGAAGATAACATCACAATGGGGGAAGGTATAAAGGACTACAGATGATCCGCAGTATTAGTCACACAGTCCAAAATTGTCATCGTTTCTTGTGTTACGTCCACAGCTTCCTTGGAGGTCAGATGAAGTTCTCCTTAGAATAATATTGCCCCCAAAAGTTTGTGTCCATGACACGATGCCTGATTCGTCCGACTGGACGACACACTTCCATTAACCCACTGTCTAATCTTGATGATCCCGTGTCCATTGTAACCGTAATTGACGACTTCATTGGGTCAGCAGAGGAAAACCAAGGTGTGCTGCGGAGCTGAACAGTGAGCTCCGAAACATGTCTGCTTCAGCACTGTACTCCGTCATCAGATACGCCACAAGTTTGCTGTCTATCCCGCTATACAGAGCTGGCAGACCTGCGACCTCTACGTTCTGCGATGAGGTATGAACGTACAACACTTTCTAACGTTTCCGAGATTCTGATTTCCACGAACCGGGCCACAACAATCTTCCCTTTGTCGATGTCACTATTGTCACTAGATTTTCGCATCTGCAGCCTGTACCAATATTAGAATCAGGTGGGTGTATGGCGGCTTCCCGGCTGTCAGCCAGGTTTGCCTCGGGCCAGTGAGATGTACGGGCGCTTCATCGAGCTTGCGACGTCACCCTAGTCGACTTGTAAGCCACACTTCGCGAACGCTCGGTCCCATGCACGGTCCAGAGGAAATCAATATGTAATTGAAAAGGTGCTCACTAAAAGGTCTTAAATTTCTCATGTGCTATAGAGAGCTTAGATGCATTTAAACGAGCAATCAAGAATTATTAAACTCGTCTGACATAGTTACTCGCTCCCTGCCATTGACGGCTGCTGGCACTCTTAAGACCTGCAGTGTCACATGCTGTGACGTACACACCACGATCTGTCTCTCTCGTGGGTCTCGGGTTGCCTGCTGTGACGTCACTGAGGAAGTATGGAGACAGCCCTGACATAGTGGCCAACTGCAGTCTCCAAATAGTATGATTTCATGTGTGGCAAGTGCTTCGTTCCTACTTTTCTAGTGAGAACTGAATTTCCGGTGTAATAAATAAGAGCAGGCATAGTAACATTGTGGAGTGACTCATGGCTCTAAGCCATGGGATGTTATGTTTCACCACTTTCCGAAAGGATGTAATTTACTCGATCTTAGAGACATTAGCAAGGCATTATTAAAATGAGGACCTCAGCAAGCAAATTTTAACAATAAAATTATGTCTAAAATGAAACGTACAACAGTTAGTCAAGAGAGGGAACACGGAAGGAGCCTCCAAGTGTGCATTGTCACTCGAAGCCACCATAAGAGTAGAAAATTCCGGCGCTCCCTGGGAATGATGACCATGAGGGCATTGGCTAATCCTTCACCCACCGGAGAAAATCAAATAAGGGGCACTTTCCAGAGCCATCTCTGGCGATTGGTAGCTTGAATGTTAAGGGAATAACAAATAACAAACAAGACAATTTCGCAGCTATGCCAAACCCATAAATGAGATGTAATGTGTATGTGGGAAAGGCACAGAGAAAAATCAGGACTCAAGGCTGCCCTACTCCTTCACGAACAAATTTGGAAATGAGGTTACAACCCTGATAACTCCTTTGTCAGCAGCAAAATCCAAGATAGCTGCGTTAAAAATGTATATGGAGCTCTTCCAAAAACTCAGCATAGGCCCACTGCAATCCAAGTCTTCTCGGCAGTCAAATCTGTTAACATGCAATTTCAAAGAAGTTTCAGTTTTAAAAAAGCGACACGGACGGATTTCACCGGGAAATTAGGTGAGGAAACTGGCAGCATAAATCCCGACCGGAAAAATATACATTCTCCATAAAGTGTCAAAAAAAGCTCATTCCAAGAGGCTGTGGAAAGATCATCATAACAGGACTCTCTGAGGGTACAAAGAAAACTTAGAGAAATATGAAGAATTGTACTCAAAAGACCCTTTCAGAGACAAGACAATAGCTCGTGGCACACCTCTCGTAAGAGCATTAAGTGAAACAAGGCAAAAGAAATGGGTCGAAACCTTGGAGAAAATTAACATGCCACATAGCATGAAAACTGCATGGAATCTGATCAGAAATCTCAAGGGGACCCAAAAGAAAGCAAAGACGTGACAAGAGTAACATCTAATCAAACTGCGCACCAGCTACTACTGAGTGGTAAGGATAACAAAAAATGTGAGAAAAGCAGGTCGCAACGCGATATCCACACAGAAATCCACAACTTCTTCCCTCCTGAGGATACAAACCCTATAAAAAAAAGGGTAAGACGGCTGCTGTTGATGGCGTGTGCCTCATTTCGGACCGAATGCCAAAAAATGGATGTTCAGCCTATTGAAGCACTGCCGAGACACCCTTACAATCCCTAAACAATGGAGGAATTCAAAGTTAATATCACTCATAAAACCAAGAAAGCATCCGGATCATCAAGCAATTATCGGCCTATATCTCTTCTCTGACAGCTCTTCGAATTACATGAAAGGCTGATCCTTAATCGAATCAATAGCATCGTTGATTCAAAGTTAAGCCTGCAACAAGCTAGCTTCAGTCCAAGAAAATCTGGCCACATCTTGGCACTCACAGAGCATACAGAGGTACGATATGGATATAAATTAACAAAGGTCTTCGCATTGGTTGATCTAAGTACCGCCTCCTATACAGGAAACCACCTAAAAATATTACTTAAAATCTCTGACACTGTTAGGGACCATCGGCTAATAAACATTATAGTATCCTTTGTGCAGAGACGACTATTCTACGTCATTATAGAAGGGAAAAACAGTCGCTGGAGGAAGCAGAAAAGCGGCATCTCTCAAGGAATTGTTCTACCTCCCATGATGTTCAACTTACATAGAATCAACATTCTCTCTATATTGACGGTTTGGGCATGACAGTGCAAGGAAGAACCTTTGAAGAAGTAGAGGTAAAATTGCAGAATATTGGCTGTGTCTGTTCTTTCGGACACGTCCTAAAGAGCAGACACCACACATTGATATGATTCGCCTTGATGGGCGACGGAACCACCTTCTTCAGTGCAGGTGCACGGGTACGTCTGACCTCCTGGCGGGAATTTCAGAGCAGCGAACGTTGAGGACGTGGAGAGGGACTGTGGATAGGTGGCGCATGGGGGTGTGGGTCGGCCGACAGGCGTGCCGAGGAAGCCCGAGCAGTTGCGATGAACACTGCGTCCAGGTGGTACAGTAGTTAACGCAACTGCGTAGTAAGCAGGAAATCCCGAGTTAGAACACCAGTCCAGCAAGCATTTTCACTCGTTGCCACTGATGCCGCACGAAGTCCTGATGCAGCTGGTATCAATATTCCCTTCCCTTTCCGTCCTTTTCTCCCCCCTCCTCCTCCTCCAATTCGAATCACATCATTAGTTGAATAAAATACTCTCGGTGTACATGCCAGGTCAATTCAGGATAAAACTCCAAGCTTTCGACCACTATCTCCATGGTCGTCGTTAGAGCTAAAACTGACTGTCGTAAGCTTTTTTTTTTTCTTTATTGTGATTTCATTCCCCTGCCCCATATGGGCAGGGGAGGGCTGTCAGCAGCACAGTCCGCCGCTCTTCAGCCGAGTGACATGACAACTAAAACAAGAATAAAATAATACATACATAAGGAGAGAAAAAAGAGAACATAAAGCAGAGTAAGGGGAGAAAATGGAGGTAAAAATACACTGACACGTAGACGTTCATTGGGGACAGTTAAAAAAACACAGAGAAGACACTGGATGCGCAAGCTCAGGTTAAAAGTTGGCCACAGTATTAAAAACACTCTGAAACAACACACTTAAAACCCACTTGGAGCACACACGACGAAGAATTAAACTACCAGGTGGGACCTGCCGAGGGAAAGGTCAGAGAGGATGGAAAAGGAGGGGAGAGCATGGGGCAGCTTAGGAAGCGGCGGGATGAAGAGAGGAGGGGCAACCGTGGGTTCACGAAGAGGCAGGATACACATGGGGCGGGAGAGGAAAAGGGAAGACAGGGCAGGAGGGAGCGCAGAGACACTGAAAGAAGGCACAAGAGATGGAGGGGGAGTAGGAGGGGAAAACCGCTCAGAAGGAGGGAGGGGGGGAGAGGGAGCCCTGAGGAGGAGGCAGGAAGAGGGCGTTAGAGTTGGTAGGAAGGGTAGATGTCAGGGCGAAGCTCATCATCCGGGAGGGGTAGACGGTGGAAGTTGTGTTGGGAAAGGAGATGGAGGGTGTGGAGATGGAGAGAGGGAGGGACACAACGGTAAAGGCGCGGCAACTGGTTGGGAGTGGAGAGGAAGGGAGACACCAGGGGGTGAGGGGGATCAAGGCGGCGGATAATATATAGTCTGCGGGTGTGTTCAAGGAAAAGGAGAAGGTGGGGGAAAGGGGATGAGGTCATAGAGGATGCGCGTGGGGGACGGAAGGCGGATGCGGAAGGCGAGGCGGAGCGCATGGCCGAATCCTCTACTTCCATAGATGTAGTTTCTATCCAGCGTTGCTTGCAGCGCCATCCCTTGAATCCGGAGGTAAACTGCGGGATATTATCCTCTGCGATTTTTCTTTATCCAGTGCACTCTTCCAGGTGTTGCTAAATGCGTAGCCGTTGTCTCTGTTAAAGTTATTATCGCTAAGTCTAATTTCGACTGCTTCCCGGATCACAGAGTCCCAGTAATTCGATGCGTGGGCTATTACTCTGGTTTCTTCGAATAAAATCTTATGCTTGCTAAGCAGGCTATGCTCAGCCACCGCAGATTTTTCCAAATACCTGTATTTCAGGTGGCGCTGGTGCTCGATGCAACGATCGGCAACGGTTCTTACCGACTGGCCCACGTAATTCTTACCGCATTCGCAAGGAATACTATAAATTTCCGGCATCCTTAAGCCGAGACTATCTTTGACTGGTCTCAACATTTCCTTAATTTTCCTAGGTGGTCGGAAAACTGGTTTATTGCTTGCCTCTTTAGGACTCTGCCTATCTTGCTTGATGCAGCACCGCAAAATGGAAGCCGCGCTATGTGTTGGTCCTCTTCTTGTTTATGGACGGCATCGTGTCTTACTTTCTTGGACAATACTGATTTAATTTCACCGGCAGAACAACCATCCCTCTTGAAAACAGTCGTCAAATGGTTAATCTCGGGACCGAGGTGGTCCTTGTCGGAAATAGTCCTGGCTCTGTGTACTAAAGTGTTCAGCATAGCTCTCTTCTGAGACAGATGATGGAAGCTGTGGCTATGCAGATATAAGTCTGTATGGGTTGGCTTCCTGTACACAGAATGGCCCAGTCGTCCATCCGGTTTTCGCTCAACCAACACATCTAGAAAAGGTAACTTCCCTTCCTTCTCTGCCTCCATTGTAAATTTTATGTTTGGATGTACACCATTCAAATGTTCGACGAACTGCTGCAGCGTGTCCCTGCCGTGTGGCCAGATTAAAAAAGTGTCGTCGACGTATCTGTAGAAGCATGATGGGCGGAGGTGAGCACTGCTCAATGCTCGTTCTTCAAATTCCTCCATGAAAAAATTCGCTATTGTTGGTGATAGTGGCGAACCAATGGCTGTCCCCTCTGGCATTTCATAATAATTTCCACTGTATAAAAAGTAAGTGGTCGTCAAGTTTGCCGGAACAACTTCAAAATGAGCAGCCAGCAGTTGTAATGTGTCGTCCACAGGTGCTTTGGTGAACAGAGAAAGCACGTCGAGGCTGACCATAATATCATTTGGGCCTATCTTCATCTGTTTTATGATATCAACAAACATTTTTGAATTCTTAATATGATGTGGGCACTGCCCAACTAAAGGCGCCAACTACACTCCTGGAAATTGAAATAAGAACACCGTGAATTCATTGTCCCAGGAAGGGGAAACTTTATTGACACATTCCTGGGGTCAGATACATCACATGATCACACTGACAGAACCACAGGCACATAGACGCAGGCAACAGAGCATGCACAATGTCGGCACTAGTACAGTGTATATCCACCTTTCGCAGCAATGCAGGCTGCTATTCTCCCATGGAGACGATCGTAGAGATGCTGGATGTAGTCCTGTGGAACGGCTTGTCATGCCATTTCCACCTGGCGCCTCAGTTGGACCAGCGTTCGTGCTGGACGTGCAGACCGCGTGAGACGACGCTTCATCCAGTCCCAAACATGCTCAATGGGGGACAGATCCGGAAATCTTGCTGGCCAGGGTAGTTGACTTACACCTTCTAGAGCACGTTGGGTGGCACGGGATACATGCGGACGTGCATTGTCCTGTTGGAACAGCAAGTTCCCTTGCCGGTCTAGGAATGGTAGAACGATGGGTTCGATGACGGTTTGGATGTACCGTGCACTATTCAGTGTCCCCTCGACGATCACCAGTGGTGTACGGCCAGTGTAGGAGATCGCTCCCCACACCAAGATGTCGGGTGTTGGCCCTGTGTGCCTCGGTCGTATGCAGTCCTGATTGTGGCGCTCACCTGCACGACGCCAAACACGCATACGACCATCATTGGCACCAAGGCAGAAGCGACTCTCATCGCTGAAGACGACACGTCTCCATTCGTCCCTCCATTCACGCCTGTCGCGACACCACTGGAGGCGGGCTGCACGATGTTGGGGAGTGAGCGGAAGACGGCCTAACGGTGTGCGGGACCGTAGCCCAGCTTCATGGAGACGGTTGCGAATGGTCCTCGCCGATTCCCCAGGAGCAACAGTGTCCCTAATTTGCTGGGAAGTGGCGGTGCGGTCCCCTACGGCACTGCGTAGGATCCTACGGTCTTGGCGTGCATCCGTGCGTCGCTGCGGTCCGGTCCCAGGTCGACGGGCACGTGCACCTTCCGCCGACCACTGGCGACAACATCGATGTACTGTGGAGACCTCACACCCCACGTGTTGAGCAATTCGGCGGTACGTCCACCCGGCGTCCCGCATGCCCACTATACGCCCTCGCTCAAAGTCCGTCAACTGCACATACGGTTCACGTCCACGCTGTCGCGGCATGCTACCAGTGTTAAAGACTGCGATGGAGCTCCGTATGCCACGGCAAACTGGCTGACACTGACGGCGGCGGTGCACAAATGCTGCGCAGCTAGCGCCATTCGACGGCCAACACCGCGGTTCCTGGTGTGTCCGCTGTGCCGTGCGTGTGATCATTGCTTGTACAGCCCTCTCGCAGTGTCCGGAGCAAGTATGGTGGGTCTGACACACCGGTGTCAATGTGCTCTTTTTTCCATTTCCAGGAGTGTATTTAGTTAAGTAAGTGTTTTGCAAGCTTGTACGTAGGAGAGCCAATAGCGCTAACAATCGGTCTCAACGGGACGTTCTCCTTCTGGACATTTGGCAAACCGTATAATCTTGGTGGTCTAGGTGCTCTCGGCCGTAAGTTCTTCACCAGTTCGTCGGAGAGGCCAGAGTTTTTTTTTTTTTTTTAATAGCTCCTATGTCTTCCTGCGGCCGAGCGGTTCTAGGCGCTACTGCCTGGCACTGCGCGACCGCTACGGTCGCAGGTTCGAGTCCTTCCTCGGGCATGGATGTTTGTGATGTCCTTAGGTTGGTTAGGTTTAAGTAGTTCTAAGTTCTAGGGGACTGATGACCTCAGAAGTTAAGTCCCATAGTGCTCAGAGCCACTTCCCTTGTCTTCCTGCTGAGCGCCGATGTGGGATCCCGTCTGAGAATCCCATATTTGCTATCCTCCAGTAACAATCCAACTTTCTTGTGGTAATCCGTACCTTGAGGATTACCGTGGCGTTCCCTTTGTCAGCAGGCAAAACAACTAGATCTTCATCCTTGTGCAACAATTTCAGTCCTTGTCTCTCCTCTCTGCTGATGTTTGACTTAGGCGGCTTGGATGTCGCTAAAATCCGGCTATTAGCAAGCCTTGCGTCATCCGCTGCTTCTTGAGGAAGATGACGAACTGCTTGTTCCACTCCAATAATAAATTTACGACAGTCAGTTTTAGCCCTGACGACGACTATGGTGGTAGTGGTCGAAAGCTTGGAGTTTTATCCTGAATTGACGCGGTATGTACACCGAGAGTATTTTATTCAAGAAACACGTCGCGAAAGACTTCGAAGCCACATCATTAGTTGTTTATCTCGGGGTCCAATGTGTGTGATCGAAGAACTAACCACAAAACATTGATATAAAGCAGTCGCTGCGTGCTCATCAATCTACTCTATCCAGCGCATGCCTCTGCATCTCTGTATAACTACTACAGACTACATCCATTTAATCTTTCTCACTGTAGTCAAGCATTGACTCACACTTTCCTCCATTACCAAATTGACAATTGGTTGCCGCCTCATGAGGCTACAAATTTCTTTTTTATCAATTCGATTTAGTACCTCCTCCTTAGTGATCCGATCTACCCATCTAATCTTCAGCATTCTCCTGCAGCACTACATTTCAAAAGCTTCGGTTTGTTCTTGTCTAAACTGTTTGTCGTCCACGTTTCACTTCCGTGCAAGCCTACGCTCCAGACCTCGACCTTCAGATGACATATCCCAACATAGAAATCGTCTTCGATGTTAACAAAATTTCTTTCTTTGAACCTTTTTTTACAGCTGCCAGTCTACATTATATACCCTCTCTAAATCGATCATCATTCGTTAATATGGAACCCAATTAGCAAAATTCATCCTCTACTTTCAGTGTATCATTTATTAATCTAATCGCCTCAGCGTCACCTGATTTAATTCGACTATCGCAGTACCATTGTTTTGCTTTTGCTGACATTCATCTTACAACTTCATTTCAGCCTATCATTTGATCCTCAAGGTGCATATCACAGACTTTTACTTCTTCTCCCTGAACTTTGATTCCTTTTTCCTAATTTCTCCTTCGTTCCCTTTACTGCTAGCTCAATGTACAGATTGAATAAAATCTGGCACAGACGATAACCCCCGTCTAAGTGCTGTCTCAAATACTACTTCCGTTTCATGCCTTAGACCCTTAAAACTGTAGTCCGCTTTCTGTACAAGTTGCAAAAAATCTTTGGTTCTCTGTATTTTATCCGTGCTGACCTCAGAATTTCAAGGACTGTATTCCACTGAAGACTTCCAAATCTTACAAATATTACACGTATAGGTTATGTTGTTCTTGTCCGTCTTGTAAGACAGGTCGAAGTACTGTCTCATAAGTTTGTGCATTTTCTTGGAACCGAAAGTGGTCGTATTCGATGTCGGTTTTTACTAGTTTTTCCATTCTCTTAATTAATATCGTTATTTTGAAACCATATCTCTTAAGAGTGGCCGCTCTGTAATATTCTCACCTTCAGCACCTTACTTGGAATCGGAATTATTACATTGTTCTTTAAGTTTGACCTGCCACATAGATCTTACAGACAAGGTGGAATAGTTTTGTCGTGGTAAGTAATCATAAAGATCTCAATAATTCTTCCGTAAATCAATTGTGGTCGAACACCTGACAAACAAAAAACGTTCTTAAACATTTTCCTCTTTTCATGGATAAGTTTTGTACAGTTACGAAGCTTTTACTTGTTGTTATTCGTCCCTCTATGTGCTCCTCCTCACATACTACTTCGTACATAAGCCACATTTTTTAGGCCCCTGTAAGGAAATGGCTTAGGCCAGAGGTAAGTTCCTGAAACCATACTCCATTAACAGCCACCGCCTCTAATGGGTCACGACCAGAATACGTCTGGAACTAACGTTAACCTACGGGTTTTTCAACGCGATCATATGACTAAGCTAGTAAACAGATGTCCTATGCATTATTTTGATTCCGGTTTTATTCCGTCGGCATTCTGAGTGAGTTGTATTCAATCGTACAACACATCGAGTATATATAATGATTAATTAGTATTATTAGCGAACTCAACAATGCTACCCTCACTGTAGAAGTCAGTTACCAATCAATAAGATTTTCAGCGGTTCTGATCCACATCTTACCAACTACATACTATATCACTGCTGGCTAAATGCAGAAATCTAGCTCCTTGGCCAGTTCCGCACGTAACGAGCGAGATTAGGACACTGAACGTTCCCTCGCTGTTGTACGAGGTAAAGCAATTCTGGCCAATGGCCAGCCTAGTTCTGTAGCGGTCATTCAGACTTCGTTAACAGTGGACGCTGATTCGCAGGGAATTCCCACACTTCGAGCGTCCTTGCGCAGAGCAGGACTAAGATCCCTTTACGCTAATTGCTACAAGTGTGAGGGAAGGATGGATTTGTACGTCAAATACGGCTTCGCCATTTCCAGTCAGCACATGGCATGTGAAAATCTCGTACCTTTTCGCACGGCAGTAAAGTCATGGTCCTGCAGAGTAGTTAACAACTGGTTTTGTCACTCATAATGCTCTTGTCTCTATAGTCTGATTGAAGTTAGTTGCAATCTGATGTTTAAGGAAAGAAGTTTCGACGTTGCCGTGACAAACACAGTCTGCAGGCAGCCATCGCAGCAGTCCGTTCTCCGCGGCGAACTTCCGTCTCCTACAAAATCCACACAAAAATTCAGAAAATCACGTATAGTGCGAACCTCTGTAGCGCGTCTCAGTATCTATTCCTAATCATAATTAAGGACGAGGTTCGTTTATTCATGAAGTACGCCAGATTTTCGTGTCCAGAAATGTTTCCTTAGCAGACTACCTGGATAGTTGAGAGCGCTAAGTTGTACGCTTGTGAAACACAGGGAGACTAGCAAGCTCCGGATCGACAAGGACTGATGAACCAGCAAGCCTAGATGTGGTTTTTAGGAGTTATCCAGGTAGGGAAATACAGGTGTGGTATTCATGTAGCACCTACGTTACACGCTATACAAACACTTACGAAACGTTATCACCCTTGAAAATCAGATATATACTAGACGCAGACAGCTAGGGTACTAATATTTCCCCTTTGTAGGCAGTGGTGGCGTCATAAGTGCATCCGGTCACCAAATGTCGCTAGTACTGCCAAAAACGATGTATACATGGTGTGATTGAAAAGTTTCAATACTTAACTCAGAACTAGAAATTTATTGGGCGTTTAAGTACGGCGGACTAAAATTCTTCAAAATATGATCCTTCAGCATCAACACAGAGCTGCCAGCGCATCTTCCACTGTTCGTAGCCCTTCTGGAAAGTCACGGGCGTCATGCTGTCAAGGATTCTCGTCGAAGCCTGCTGGATGGCGTCGATGGAGTCGAATCGCTTCCCATTTAGGACTGTCTTGATTCAAGGGAAGAGGATAAAGTCACTTAGAGCCAGGTCGGGGCTGTAGAGTGGCTGCGGCAGTGTTGTTGCGTTGAACTTGACCAAAACTTCGGCTGCGGCGCGCGTCGTGTGGGCCGGCGCGTTGTCGTGGTGGAGAATCCAATCGCCCTTGATCGCCGGGCGGACGCGGCGAACTCGATCCCTCACGCGGCGGAGCACTCGCACCAAGACGGCGGTCTTTGTTTAAAGTTCCCGCACTCTCTCCACATTTTGATCCGTTCGGCTTGATTATGGCCTCCCAGAGCGGTCATCGTCTTCAACATTCCCGCGACCATCTTTGAAACGTTTGTGCCACATGAAAACCATTGCACGGGACATGGCTTCTTCCTTAAGGAGGGTAGGACGTCAAACGGGCCGACTTGGAGCAGGAGAGACACCACAAAACATTTTAATTTCCACTGTCTATACTTTTACAAATAAATTCATAAAACTTTGAAAGTATCATCAGAAAGGATTCAGGATTCATACTCATAGTAGTGGAAGCTCAAAAACGTAACAAAATGCATTTTTACATGCGAAATTTCATCATTTTTTCGCGTACTACTGGCTGCATTTGTTGCTATAGGTACACTTTTCTTCCTAAGTAAGAGATATTGGTTCAAATGGCTCGGAGCACTATGGGACTTAACAGCTGTGGTCATCAGTCCCCTAGAACTTAGAACTACTTAAACCTAACTAACCTAAGGACATCACACACATCCATGCCCGAGGCTGGATGCGAACCTGCGACCGTAGCAGTCTCGCGGTTCCGGACTGAGCGCCTAGAACCGCGAGACCACCGCGGCCGGCAGGAGATATTCTTCGATGAATTTTGCACAGCATACAAACTATAGTCACATGTGTAGGGAACCATAGAGTGTATTTAATGTATGAAAAAATGAATGAACTGTTACATTTTAAACTTCCTGTTTAGAAAAACTCCAATTTTATAGTTAATTATCTCAATTTTTACCACAGTTTTTAATAGAACTGGAAAATTCTAGAGTTTCATACACCTGTAAGTACTGCTTGTATGCTGCGCAAAATTCATCGAAGAATCTCTCTTACTTAGGAAGAAAAGTGAACCTACAGAAACAAATGCAGCCAGTAGTAAGTGAAAAAATGATGAAATTTCACATGTAAAAAAAAAGTTATTTTACTACGTTTTTGAACTTCCTCTGCTATGAGTGTGAGTCCTCAATCCTTCGTGGTCATGCTGATAAAGTTTTATGAATTTATTTGTAAAAGTACAGACAGTAGAAATTAAAATGTCCTGTGGTGCCTCTCCTGCTCCAAGTCGGCCCGTTTGACGTCCTACCCCCCTTAAAGGCCTCTTGAATCATACCGAGAGTGTCCCTGGCGGTTTTGTTCAGTTGCCCACAAAACGTAATCGCAAAACGCTGCGCGAAGTGCTGCTCCATTTCTGCCTCTCCCACTTTCCGACCGAGGTCAATGAGACACACTCACGCTGCAAGCGATGCGCGCTCCCCAGGTTTCCGGAGACAACTGCCGCAGCGTCAGTAGTTCGTTCCCTGAGACCCCCCACTACTTCCCCCATCCAGCGGAACCGGTCCGCGCGCTCCCCTGCTCAGAAATTAATCAGTCTTGAAACTTGTGAATCACACCTTGTGTAAATGCCGACCTCATAAGGAAACGGGAAAAGGCAAAAGGAAAAGGAAAAGAAAAAAAGTTTCCTTCATGGAGACATATTGCTTTGCTCCCGGGAAGTGGCAATACAGTGGGAACCGGCAATAGTAGACTCTCATTGATGTACTATTGATGGGAGGAGTCCAGCCCACTCTGTATGTAATTCAGACTATACAGACCCCTGTCGCGTTTTCCGGATCATTCTTGCCAAATCAGCTCAACTTCTGCTCACTCCACACCGTAGCTATGACAGTTAATTTGACCTAACAGGCAGAAATGTAGAGATGTTTGTCTGCGGCTTTCAACAAAACGGTCGTGATACCATACAAAAGGACTCGGTGGAAGGTCTGTGTTGTTTCTTTGACTCTATAGTTCGCAGAAACCTTCGCTGGTTGCAGCGACTTAGGACGCGAACGTCACTTTGTCAGAACAGGTGTAAGCTTATCGGTCCGTCGCTGACACTGAAGACTCCAAACCTTCTCTACTTCCCGTCTGAGCAAGCTGTGCAGTAACTAGAGTACCTGTAAAGCTTACTGGGACAGGGTAAATGCTAGTTACAATGAAGTCGATAATTCTATCGCAATATTGGTATTTTAATTTGATATTCCCCACAACTGACAAAATTTACAAAAAAAAAAAAATGTGAATCTCTTTGTCCACCCACACACACCTGAGAATGGTACATTAACAATTTGCAATTAGGCGCTCCTATTACCGGCAGCTGCATTGATAAATACTCGGCACCTCGCAAGGATAACTTCTAGATCGAGAATATTAGGTAAGTTGTTGAAAGTGGTTAGGCGTTGGTGAAAATCTCGCTTCTGAGCACACAAAGAGCTCTAACCGCAGAACTCTGCACGGAATACGGATTGGTGCAGTGCTGCGATACAGACCGTATATCTCCCTTCGAAGACGATGGCCAAGACGCCGTCTCCAAGTTCGTGACGCTCGATGGCTGAAGGCGAAGTGCCTCCACAATTCATTCGTCTCCCACGCGTACGAAAACGCGGCGGAAGAATACTCAGTTTTGGCCGATGTCGAACGCGCTCTATCATCGCCGAAATGCCTCCACTGAGATCTACCCAATGATCGAGTATGTCATAACGCCCCTAGGCAAACGAAATTCCCGTCTTCGCCACGTGCTGCCCAGCACAGGTGGCTCCGGATGCCGGGCTATCCCCGAAAGCTCCGTATCGTCTCGCGTTTCCGGTGAGCGCTACCCGCCGCCCATGGCGGCCCGGCGAGCTACGGCCATCTGCAGACTTTACATTGCGCAATCCTCAACTTCTGATACATTTCACCAACGCTTTAAGTCAGTGGTTCAATCCTGCAGAGATGCAGGGAATATGCTCGAGAGTGCCGCATACACTCCTGGAAATGGAAAAAAGAACACATTGACACCGGTGTGTCAGACCCACCATACTTGCTCCGGACACTGCGAGAGGGCTGTACAAGCAATGATCACACGCACGGCACAGCGGACACACCAGGAACCGCGGTGTTGGCCGTCGAATGGCGCTAGCTGCGCAGCATTTGTGCACCGCCGCCGTCAGTGTCAGCCAGTTTGCCGTGGCATACGGAGCTCCATCGCAGTCTTTAACACTGGTAGCATGCCGCGACAGCGTGGACGTGAACCGTATGTGCAGTTGACGGACTTTGAGCGAGGGCGTATAGTGGGCATGCGGGAGGCCGGGTGGAGGTACCGCCGAATTGCTCAACACGTGGGGCATGAGGTCTCCACAGTACATCGATGTTGTCGCCAGTGGTCGGCGGAAGGTGCACGTGCCCGTCGACCTGGGACCGGACCGCAGCGACGCACGGATGCACGCCAAGACCGTAGGATCCTACGCAGTGCCGTAGGGGACCGCACCGCCACTTCCCAGCAAATTAGGGACACTGTTGCTCCTGGGGTATCGGCGAGGACCATTCGCAACCGTCTCCATGAAGCTGGGCTACGGTCCCGCACACCGTTAGGCCATCTTCCGCTCACGCCCCAACATCGTGCAGCCCGCCTCCAGTGGTGTCGCGACAGGCGTGAATGGAGGGACGAATGGAGACGTGTCGTCTTCAGCGATGAGAGTCGCTTCTGGCTTGGTGCCAATGATGGTCGTATGCGTGTATGGCGCCGTGCAGGTGAGCGCCACAATCAGGACTGCATACGACCGAGGCACACAGGGCCAACACCCGGCATCATGGTGTGGGGAGCGATCTCCTACACTGGCCGTACACCACTGGTGATCGTCGAGGGGAGACTGAATAGTGCACGGTACATCCAAACCGTCATCGAACCCATCGTTCTACCATTCCTAGACCGGCAAGGGAACTTGCTGTTCCAACAGGACAATGCACGTCCGCATGTATCCCGTGACACCCAACGTGCTCTAGAAGGTGTAAGTCAACTACCCTGGCCAGCAAGATCTCCGGATCTGTCCCCCATTGAGCATGTTTGGGACTGGATGAAGCGTCGTCTCACGCGGTCTGCACGTCCAGCACGAACGCTGGTCCAACTGAGGCGCCAGGTGGAAATGGCATGGCAAGCCGTTCCACAGGACTACATCCAGCATCTCTACGATCGTCTCCATGGGAGAATAGCTGCCTGCATTGCTGCGAAAGGTGGATATACACTGTACTAGTGCCGACATTGTGCATGCTCTGTTGCCTGTGTCTATGTGCCTGTGGTTCTGTCAGTGTGATCATGTGATGTATCTGACCCCAGGAATGTGTCAATAAAGTTTCCCCTTCCTGGGACAATGAATTCACGGTGTTCTTATTTCAATTTCCAGGAGTGTATTTATCGTAATTCAATAGAGTCATGATCTGATGCCCTGGCCAGTCCCTTTATTATTAATACTAATGTTGGTAGGCTAACGTGTAAGTGCCCATGTCTCGGCACCTTACACAGGTGTAGGCAGAGGCGCCACTCACCTGCCTGCGGGAGGTCCCCGGCGAGCAGCAGCAGCGTGCAGAGGCAGGTGAGCCCGGCACCGGCCCTGCGGCCGCCGCCGGCGTTGGCAGCCCACATCCACGGGCAGCGCGCCACCCAGCCTGCAGCACACAAGCGCGAGGAGCGCTCGTAACTCACGTGGCAGCATTTGTAACAGACCTCTCGGTATGTGTTATACACAGGGTGTTTAAAAAATGACCGGTATATTTGAAACGGCAATAAAAACTAAACGAGCAGCGATAGAAATACACCGTTTGTTGCAATATGCTTGGGACAACAGTACATTTTCAGGAGGACAAACTTTCGAAATTACAGTAGTTACAATTTTCAACAACAGATGGCGCTGCAAGTGATGTGAAAGATATAGAAGACAACGAAGTCTGTGGGTGCGCTATTCTGTACGTCGTCTTTCTGCTGTAAGCGTGTGCTGTTCACAATGTGCAAGTGTGCTGTAGACAACATGGTTTATTCCTTAGAACAGAGGATTTTTCTGGTGTTGGAATTCCACCGCCTAGAACACGGTGTTGTTGCAACAAGACGAAGTTTTCAACGGAGGTTTAATGTAACCGAAGGACCGAAAAGCGATACAATAAAGGATCTGTTTGAAAAATTTCAACGGACTGGGAACGTGACGGATGAACGTGCTGGAAAGGTAGGGCGACCGCATACGGCAACCACAGAGGGCAACGCGCAGCTAGTGCAGCAGGTGATCCAACAGTGGCCTCGGCTTTCCGTTCGCCGTGTTGCAGCTGCGGTCCAAATGACGCCAACGTCCACGTATCGTCTCATGCGCCAGAGTTTACACCTCTATCCATACAAAATTCAAACGCGGCAACCCCTCAGCGCCGCTACCATTGCTGCACGAGAGACATTCGCTAACGATATAGTGCACAGGATTGATGACGGCGATATGCATGTGGGCAGCATTTGGTTTACTGACGAAGCTTATTTTTACTGGGACGGCTTCGTCAATAAACAGAACTGGCGCATATGGGGAACCGAAAAGCCCCATGTTGCAGTCCCATCGTCCCTGCATCCTCAAAAAGCACTGGTCTGGGCCGCCATGTCTTCCAAAGGAATCATTGGCCCATTTTTCAGATACGAAACGATTACTGCATCACGCTATCTGGACATTCTTCGTGAATTTGTGGCGGTACAAACTGCCTTAGACGACACTGCGAACACCTCGTGGTTTATGCAAGATGGTGCCCGGCCACATCGCACGGCCGACGTCTTTAATTTCCTGAATGAATATTTCGATGATCGTGTGATTGCTTTGGGCTATCCGAAACATACAGGATGCGGCGTGGATTGGCCTCCCTATTCGCCAGACATGAACCCCTGTGACTTCTTTCTGTGGGGACACTTGAAAGACCAGGTGTACCGCCAGAATCCAGAAACAATTGAACAGCTGAAGCAGTACATCTCATCTGCATGTGAAGTCATTCTGCCAGACACGTTGTCAAAGGTTTCGGGTAATTTCATTCAGAGACTACGCCATATTATTGCTACGCATGGTGGATATGTGGAAAATATCGTACTATAGAGTGTCCCAGACCACTGCGCCATCTGTTGTTGAAAATTGTAACTACTGTAATTTCGAAAGTTTGTCTGCCTGAAAATGTACTGTTGTCCCAAGCATATTGCAATAAACGGTGTATTTCTATCGCTGCTCGTTTAGTTTTTATTGCCGTTTCAAATATACCGGTCATTTTTGAAACACCCTGTACTTGTATTTGTGTAGCGTATACACTCTAACACAAAAGGAGAAAACAGAACGCATTGCGAAGGGATTATCCGAGCGAGACGGAAATCGGTAGCGTGATATACATGTACAGATAAACGAATGATTACTATCTCAGAAAAAGTGGGTGATTTATTCAAGAGAATGAACTTCACAATTTGAGTAAGACAGTAGTGCGTTGGTCCACCTCTCCACCTTATGTAAACATTTATTCGTCTTGGCATTGCACGATAGAATTATTGGATATCCTCTTGAGGGAAACTGTGGCAAGTTCTTTCCAACTGGTGCGTTAGATCGTCAAAATTGCGAGAGGGTTGGAGGGCTCAAATTTTCTCAACTAGGGAGGGATCTGGCGACCTTGCTGTCAAGGTTGGGTTTGGCAAACACGAAAACAAGCAGTAGAAGCTCTCGCCGTGTGTGAGAGAGAATTATCTTGCAGACATGGAAGTCCATGATGCGACAAACAGAGCATAGAGTATCATCGACGTACCGCTGTGCTGCTAGGGTGCCTGTGACGCTACAAGGCGGTAGAAGCACTGAGAGCAGCAGTATTAGTGTAAAGGAATGGCACGTGATGGCACGAGTGACTGGAGACAGGCAAGAGAGCTGTCTAGCGGCCAAAAGGCGAACGGTGCTGCAGGCCTCACTATACGGCCATTACCCCCCTAGTAAATATTGCCCGCATCTCGTGGTCGTGCGGTAGCGTTCTCGCTTCCCACGCCCGGGTTCCCGGGTTCGATTCCCGGCGGGGTCAGGGATTTTCTCTGCCTCGTGATGGCTGGGTGTTGTGTGCTGTCCTTAGGTTAGTTAGGTTTAAGTAGTTCTAAGTTCTAGGGGACTGATGACCATAGATGTTAAGTCCCATAGTGCTCAGAGCCATTTGAGCCATTTGAACCTAGTAAATATTCAGTAGCGTTTAAGGAATACAGGTAATAAGTGAATGAAAAAAACGCTTATTAATGTGTGTTGATGGCAAAAGAAAATATGAAAGTAAATATGATGTAAGTTAATGTATAGGTTAATTTTACGAAAGTACCAAGGTGGGGATTCGCCCAGGTAACCCAAACGGAACAGCCTAGCTGGCCGTGGGAAGAAAGAACAATGAGCAGTCGAGCCGTGGGGAAGGAAGGCATCGGAAGTGTCACACGTGAGCAGGCCAAGACTAATTACTAAGTGCACATGCCGTAGAAGACAACCTAAAGGGTCATGATATGAACATAAATGGCACCCCAGCCCATTGCTCCGGATATGGCGGGCGACAGGCAGTTTGGTATCCTAATTAAGGTACTACACTCCTGGAAATTGAAATAAAAACACCGTGAATTCATTGTCCCAGGAAGGGGAAACTTTATTGACACATTCCTGGGGTCAGATACATCACATGATCACACTGACAGAACCACAGGCACATAGGCACAGGCAACAGAGCATGCACAATGTCGGCACTAGTACAGTGTATATCCACCTTTCGCAGCAATGCAGGCTGCTATTCTCCCATGGAGACGATCGTAGAGATGCTGGATGTAGTCCTGTGGAACGGCTTGCCATGCCATTTCCACCTGGCGCCTCAGTTGGACCAGCGTTCGTGCTGGACGTGCAGACCGTGTGAGACGACGCTTCATACAGTCCCAAACATGCTCAATGGGGGACAGATCCGGAGATCTTGCTGGCCAGGGTAGTTGACTTACACCTTCTAGAGCACGTTGGGTGGCACGGGATACATGCGGACGTGCATTGTCCTGTTGGAACAGCAAGTTCCCTTGCCGGTCTAGGAATGGTAGAACGATGGGTTCGATGACGGTTTGGATGTACCGTGCACTATTCAGTGTCCCCTCGACGATCACCAGTGGTGTACGGCCAGTGTAGGAGATCGCTCCCCACACCATGATGCCGGGTGTTGGCCCTGTGTGCCTCGGTCGTATGCAGTCCTGATTGTGGCGCTCACCTGCACGGCGCCAAACACGCATACGACCATCATTGGCACCAAGGCAGAAGCGACACTCATCGATGAAGACGACACGTCTACATTCGTCCCTCCATTCACGCCTGTCGCGACACCACTGGAGGCGGGCTGCACGATGTTGGGGCGTGGGCGGAAGACGGCCTAACGGTGTGCGGGACCGTAGCCCAGCTTCATGGAGACGGTTGCGAATGGTCCTCGCCGATACCCCAGGAGCAACAGTGTTCCTAATTTGCTGGGAAGTGGCGGTGCGGTCCCCTACGGCACTGCGTAGGATCCTACGGTCTTGGCGTGCATCCGTGCGTCGCTGCGGTCCGGTCCCAGGTCGACGGGCACGTGCACCTTCCGCCGACCACTGGCGACAACATCGATGTACTGTGGAGTCCTCACGCCCACGTGTTGAGGAATTCGGCGGTACGTCCACCCGGCCTCCCGCATGCCCACTATACGCCCTCGCTCAAAGTCCGTCAACTGCACATACGGTTCACGTCCACGCTGTCGCGGCATGCTACCAGTGTTAAAGACTGCGATGGAGCTCCGTATGCCACGGCAAACTGGCTGACACTGACGGCGGCGGTGCACAAATGCTGCGCAGCTAGCGCCATTCGACGGCCAACACCGCGGTTCCTGGTGTGTCCGCTGTGCCGTGCGTGTGATCATTGCTTGTACAGCCCTCTCGCAGTGTCCGGAGCAAGTATGGTGGGTCTGACACACCGGTGTCAATGTGTTCTTTTTTCCATTTCCAGGAGTGTATTTCGCTGCAACTGCCGGCCGTAGCGGCCGGCAGTGACTGCGGGCAGTTGACTACTGCTGTTGGGCAAAGCAACGGAACGTATGTCGTTGTAACTGCTCGGCAGTCAGCGGTCGTGACGTCATCGCGACTGCCGCGTCTCGGCCGCTGCAGAAGCAGTCAGGCAGTTGGGCCGCGACTGCCAGGTGTGTGACGACTGCAGAAATCAACGACGCGCTATGTCGAAGAAAGGTTTTTCACGCTGACTACGACGACGAACAGTTAGTGGAGTATGTGAGCACATACTCTATATTGTATGATCAAAGCATACAGATTTCAGAAATGTGATGGCAAAGGATAAGGTGTGGAAGAAGATAGGAGAAGCAATGAAAAAAGTTGGTGTTTTGCATGTACACGTTCATTTATTGATGTTTTTTTTTCCTACTGTGACAGATTGTACAATATGGAGGCTACAACAATGCTTCCATTCTTTCTGTCACCAAACGATTACAACAATAGTCGTTACGAGTAGTAATAATAATTTATTTCCTTTATTTGAGCCTTAGTTCTTTTCCAGGTTGTAATCATTGATTAGAAGGTTCACAGAAGTAATTCTTAAATGTATCTCGTACTTGAAACCCTTCAGTTTGTAGAATCCCCCTGTTCGGGGCAGGGGAATAATTTTCTGTGGTAAACTCACGTCATTGTCAAGTTCATAAAAAGCTCGTCCTCTTTTTTCTAAATAGGCGTCCCTGAGGAGATTGTGTAGACAGCAACAAGCTGTAACGAGTTTATCATATGTGTTAGGTTGCAGATTCAGATTTGTGTAGAACACTCGAAATACCTGACACAAAAGTCCAAAAGCGTTTTTTCTGAAACTCGGTTCGTTCGTGACAATTTATAGTTGAAAGTCGCTTTTGATTTATCTTGCTGGGCAGACGAGCGAGTGTAAGGCTTGAGAATATGCTTTCGCATGCAGAATGCCTCGTCGCCTACTATAACAAATAGTATCTTGATGTCAGTTAATGGAAGCTCTTCATCTGCTGGAAATACCTTTCATGATCATTTTCCCCATTTCTGACTTATTAAATATGCCACTGTCTCCTTCCTTCCCATATGACCCTACGTCTATCGCAACGAATTTACAGTTCGCATCGACCAATGCCAAAAGTACTATGGAGAAGTACCCTTTGTAATTCCAGAAAAGGGAACCACTTTTTTCAGGACACCGTATCCTTATATGTTTCCCATCAACCGCAGCACAGCAGTTAGGGAAACCCCAAAGAGTGTAGAATTCTTTCGCACCTTCCCTGAAAGACTCTCGAGATGGAGGAGGCAGGATGATAGGTGTCAAGTGTTGGCACATAGCTTCTACCGTTTCATGAACTATGATGCTCACGTAGCGTGGTGATATCCGGAAACCATATCCAAGGGACACGAAACTCTCCCCTGTAGCTAGAAACCTGTAACTCACACCATAATCATTATTAATTCATGAAACATAAATAATATGCCGTTGTCCTAATTACACAACTAAACAAATACCGTTCCGTTTTAGGTAACCAGTGTAGGAAGAGATGGAAAGACATCAGAGATAACTGCTGGAAAACAGTTCGAAAAGAACAACTGAAAACAGGTTCTGCAGCACCAAGTTCAACAACAAAATGGGCATTGTTCAACAGACTAGGCTTTTTGAGAGATGTAGAAAAGAAGCAGTTGTCTTTCTGTAGTGTTCCGCTGAAGGAGCCAATAAGTGTTGAAGGACTGCTATCTGATGAAGACGGACAAAATGCCAATGAAACAGGTCCTGACACTCCACAAGCCATTGCTTCCTTGTCCTCTACTGACGCACCTGCTGCCAACTCTTCCATCTCAGCTCACAGATCGAGGAAAACACACTGAGATTCAATCAACCTAATGGGCCAATCACGATTGGAATAGCTACAGCCCTTGGCTAATAATCGGGAGCCGGAAGATGATGCGGGGCTGTTCATGAGAAGCACTACCACGTCACCTCATTAATAAAGCGAAAATTGACATTTTAAGCTATGTCACGGGACTTGACAGTTCTTCAGAATCATCTCTTGTGCCACTACCTGTCATCATCAGTCCTTCCGGTTCGTCTTCGCTTTCATCCCCGTTCGAACGAACTTCATCGGTTGGAGACGATACGTACACTTTCACCCCGTTAATAAACGTCGAACCACAAGCAGGTGATATTACTTTTGAAAATAATTACTAATCATAATGTAAACACAGTGTAAAGATAATGTAAAAATAAACAACAAACTGTACAGGCCCTGAGTCTTTTCCAAATAAACCCATTATTTTAATAGAAATTTATGTTATTTCACAGAGATACAAAATTACCCATTTTAAACCATTGTTGATTAATACGTATGTTTTTATACAGCTACTTACCGTAAAGTCACTGCCATTTTTTCGTCGGCTTCTATTGGAGTTTGCACTGCACTGGTAGCTGTTCCTGCTATATCTTCTTTCACAAGACTTAAAACAAAATCAACTGAGGTGGGTTAAGTCTAAAGAAACTTCTGAACCTCTCTTCATCGTTTCGTAAGTGACCGTTACTAAGTTAGCATAAATTCCTTCACTTTTCCGTGTTTGGAAAATGCTGTGGGGACAAGATCTTGTAAGCATTGCAATAATTTCCTCGTCCACAAAAAACCTAGAATGTTATTTTTATCCATGTTGCGAGCTCACGTGCGTGTTCCTTTCACAGAGGTGACTCACTTAGTGGCGTGGCCGCTGCGGTCAGCAGTCTCAACGAAATACACAGGCAGTGACGGTCGACAGTTACGGCTGGCAGTTGCTGCCCGCCGCTACGACAGGCAGTCGCAGCGAAATAGTACCTTAAGACTGCCCGAGGTGTCTCCAGACACGTCTTCAGACTGGAATAGAAACACCCTCAGTGATGAGTCCCCCTTCGAACTGAGCCCTAATGGCCAGACGTTGTGGCCGAGCGGTTCTAGCCGCTTCAGTCTGGAACCGCGCGACCGCTACGGCCGCAGGTTCGAATCCTGCCTCGGGCATGGATGTGTGTGATGTCCTTAGGTTTGTTAGGTTCAAGTAGTTCTAAGTTCTAGGGGTCTGATGACCTCAGTAGTTAATTCCCATAGTGCTCAGAGCCATCTGAACCAATTTTGAGCCGTAATAACCAGTGAAGACCTGCCTGGAGACGCACTGGACAGAGACGGAATACTAACCTGACTATTGTCCGCCATATGGGCCAACAATCAGGAGAGATGTCAAACTTCCTGGCAGATTAAAACTGTGTGCCCGACCGAGACTCGAACTTGGAACCTTTGCCTTTCGCGGGCAAGTGCTCTACCATCTGAGCTACCGAAGCACGACTCACTCCCTGTCTTCACAGCTTTACTTCTTCCAAACTTTACAGAAGCTCTCCTGCGAACTGGGAGAAGCAAAGCTGTGAGGGCCGGGCGTGAGTCGAGCTTCGGTAGCTCAGATGGTAGAGCACTTACCCCCGAAAGGCAAAGGTCCCGAGTTCACTCCGCTGCAGAGTGAAAATCTCATTCAGGAGAGATGTTGTGAGTTGCCATTTCCATTCATATCAGGACCCTTTAGTTTGTCATCCGCGGCACCCTTACAGCACAGGGGTACGCTGACGACATTCGAAGTTCCGTTTTGTTGCCCTTCATGGTAAGCAGTCCTGGGATTACATTTCAGTAAGATAACGCCCTCTCGCACACGGCAAGAGCTGCTATCGCTCGCCTGTGTGCTTATCAAACCCTGCTTTGGCCAGCAAGGTCACCGGATCTCTCCCTAGTTGACAACGTTTCGAGAATTATGGGCAAGCCCCTCCAACCGTCTCGGAATTTGGACGATCTTACGCGCCAGTTGGAAAGAATTTGGCACAATATCCCACTAGAAGGCATCAAACAAATTGGATCAATCAATTCCAATCCGAATAAATATTTGCTTAAGGACCAGAGGTGGACCAATATGTTATTGACTTGCTCAATTTGTGAAGTTCTTTTTCTTGAATGAATCAAAGTTATCTGAGTTTGGAATTATTTATCACTTGTTTGTGTACAGCACATCAACCAATTTGCGTCCCATTTGGATACCTCCTTCGTGTTGCACCAGCTCTTTGGTTTTTAGTGTAATAACTATCCTCCTTCGTACAGATCAATAAGACTAACAAGCGTCCGTTGCAAGACTCCGTAACGTATTCCAACAACATATGTTACGACGTTCCTGGAGAAGATAATAATCTCTCAAAATATGACGACGAATTGAGAAAAAACACAATTTATTCACTTTATTCATACACATATTTCAAATGCTCGATAATGTTGCCGGCCACGGTGGCCGAGCTGTTCTAGGCGCTTCAATTCTGAATCGCACGACTGCTATGGTCGCAGGTTCGAATCCTACTTCGGGCATGGATGTGTGTGATGTCCTTAGGTTAGTTAGGTTTAAGTAGTTCTACGTTCTAGGGGACTGATGACCTCAGAAGTTAAGTCCCATAGTGCTAAGAGCCATTTTTTTGAGATCGAGAAAAATTATGTTCGAATTGACCAAAGTGGAAGTATGAAAAATGGGATATCATTTTGCAGCATACTTTAACTTGGAAATGCTATCATCTTGGGCACAAAAGGACATAGCTGGAGTCGATTGGATTTCGCGATTTTTTGATAAAAGTATGATTTTCTTATGAGACAACCCGAGAATACAAGTCTGGGAAAAATGACACTATTTAATAAAAATGTTGGGGAGTTCTTCCAAAAGTTGGGAGATGTTTATTATCGTCATCATCCTTCCCCTTGTACAATCTGGAACATCAGCAAAACGGGTGTAACTATAGTGTTAAAGCCAAACAGGATAGTTGCGTAGAAAGATGTGAACCAAGTTGGAATCATGAGCTATGCTTAACGGGGAGAAATAGTAACAGATGCAGCTGCTATGTGCGCTCAAGGGACCTTCATTCTGCCCATGATAATTTTTCTACGAGAAAATTTTAAAGATTTTATCCGGACGAGCCCACCGGAGGCATCGGTGCTGACACAGTTTCTAGATGAATAATGGAGCAATTTTTTTCAAATATTTCTCGATCATTTTATTAAACAAATCTGACCAACAAAAGAAGATCCTGTCCTACTACTGCTGGATAACCATTTGTTCCATCCCAGGACAGGAGCTCTTAACAAATGTTAGACCAATTGAGTAGTGCTACTGTCATTTCATCCGCACTGTTCTCACAGATTACAGCCCAGTTCAAGAAAATGTGCAGCAGGGGAATCGATGCCTGGTTGAAAGCAAATCCAGGAAAGACACTAACAGTTTATGATTTGACTTTCATTATAAACAAAGAGCTTCTGCCACTTTCGCACCATCAAACATCACTTTGATTGTCAGCAAAAGGCATATTCCCATTTCACCCTATAAATTCCAAGGAATTGATTTTCATGAATCTTTTGTGACCGATAGGTCTGCTCCAGAAGAAAAACTTTCAGATCGTCTGAATAACTCCGAGAATGTGGCGAGTGCTGTTAATGCTACTCCAGGAACTTCAGTGGAGAAACGTTTTTCCACTGAGCACATTCGCCTTTTCCGTGAAGGTGGACGAAGGAAAGAGAGCAACCATGGAAAAAAGAAAAGGAAGTGTGCCATTTCAACAGACACACTTGAAAAACAGGCACTATAAGATGAAAGATAGGAAAGAAGGCACTAAAGAACGGAAACCAATATAAAAGGAATCCAGGAAGCAACAACTAGCAGCAAAAAAAAAAAAAAAAAAAAAAAAATGGCAATTCTATCCATCTTACGCAGAAGAAGAAGAATATTATTGTTTGATCTGTGGGAATGTTTATAGAAAGGGAGAGGAATGGGTACAATGTGAGGTATCATTGTTACTGAGCCACTAATGATCCATTCTAGATGTGTGGATACTGTGGACACAATGAAGACACCTCTGACGTTTCAGAAATTTCGAACTGAGTAGGCTGTTTCCAGTGAAATTTTGGTATGTGTCAATTTGCCCCGTTGGAGGGGTAAATTGAAACATGCATAGACTTCTCTTCTGTATTTAGTTGTAGTTATTCTAATGGTAGAATCGGACGTTTGTTTGTGATTCCTATATGTAAATGTATGAAATTCCTCAGAAGACAGATATACAGAAAAATATTGTGTCTGTAATAGGAAGGAGCAAACAGAAAGGCTAATAGGGTCGTGCAACAAATTTCAGTTACTAATAGCAAAGACACTGTTACAATCTCACGAAAAGGGGAGCTACTCTTGAAAATGGCCAGTAAATACAGAATATTCCAGCTGGATCAGTGACGAACAAATAGAAATGCGGACAACACGTACTGGATTGCAAGACGTACCCAGGAGTAAGTGTAGACTCAGTCCACAATTTAGTAATCATGGACAGCCTTTCGGAAGAAAGAATATGGAAAGAAGTGGAAGACTGAGAACAGAGGATGAAGAAATTGAGATAGCTAATATCACAATAGGCCGTTCTATTTAAGAGGCAGGAACACTTCTAAATTGAGTATCACAGAAATACGACATACAAATAGAGGTACAAGGAAGGCAACTGCGAAGAAACCATGAGTAACAGAAGATATATTTCAAATGATCAGCAAAAGAATAAAGTGTAAACATCATTCACAAGAGACATATGCAAATTATGGTATCAGCACCTGGAAAAGGACCCAAAATGTATTGCACTGCAAATCCTGAAATCTAGTTTCGACTATGACTCTTGTTATAAACACAAACTAAAACTTTTTTACTCCGCAGATATGTATTCCCGTTGGCTACTTTCTCCGAAATACGTTTCAGGCCGCCGAGCGGTTCTAGGCGCTGCAGTCTGGAACCGCGCGACCGCTACGGTCGCAGGTTCGAATCCTGCCTCGGGCATGGATGTGTGTGATGTCGTTAGGTTAGTTAGGTTTAAGTAGTTCTAAGTTCTAGCGGACTGGTGACGTCAGAAGTTAAGTCCCATAGTGCTCAGAGCCATTTTTTTATGTTTCATGTAACTTCTGTTATTGTTAAAACACTTGACGTGAAATGAGAGGAAACATAGCTTATGACTTTTCAGTGAGTTCCGTTTTCAATACAGAACAGTAAGCTTGGTTTCGATCTTAATTATGTACTTCTGTGCGTCTTCCTCCCTCACAGCTGCTACACGCCAATTACAGCTGACACTCGTGCGAGTGGAGGAATGGTCTAAGACCACGGGCTTTAACATCTCTTTGGAGAAGACCGTTTGTGTAGATTTTAACCGTTCCCGTTCTCTTTTTAATCTCCCTGTTTTACAACTAGGAGACACTGTTCTCCCCCCTATGGAACAAGTGAAATATCTCGGGCTTATTTTTGATGAGAAGCTCACATGTTTGCCACACTTAAAGGATCTAAAAGTCCGCTGTTTCAAGGCTTTAAACGTCCTTAAATGCGTCAGTCATAGATCCTGGGGCGCTGACAGGGCACGTCTGCTCCAACTTAATAAGGCCTTTGTGCGACCTCGACTGGAATACGGATGTCAAACTTATGGCTCTGCAAGACCTTCCTACCTCAAAATGTTGGATGTGATTCACCATGAGGGTATTAGGCTTTCAACGGGGGCTTATCGCACGAGTCCAGTTGCTAGTCTGTGTGTCGAGGCGGGAGAGCCTCCGTTGTCCATTCGGCGTCTTCTCCTCGTGGTACGGCACGCGTACAGGGCCAAGTCCACTCCTCTTTCATTGGCGTCCAACACTTTTTCCCAGCCGGCACTGGCACGTCTCTTCCGCCACCGTCCGGCGGCAACAAAGCCGTTTGGCATCCGTGCAAAGGAGAGTCTAGAGTCAGTACACCTGGAGGGCATTAAGGTACTCCACCAGGGATGGAGTAGGGGATCTCCCTGGCGACTACAAAGGCCAAGATTACTTCTTGATCTGGCTGCTTACAGGAAGTATTGTACCCCGGACCACCTTTTTAAAATTAAACTTACAGAGATTTTAGAACGCCATTCAGATTTTATTACTGTTTACACGGATGGGTCTAAACAGGTGGATTTTATGGGCTGCTCTGCTGTGTTTCCCGATACTGTCCATCGGATAGGGCTCCCAGAGCAGTTCTCAGTTTACTATGCAGAACTGTTTGCCATTCTGCAAGCATTAGAGCATATGCGCCGACATCGTGGCACGAAATTCATCATCTGCTCCGATTCCCAAAGTGCTCTAAACGCTCTTGAACAGATGTACCCAGCAGATCGGATGGTGCAAGAGGTGCAGGACGCACTCCTGCTCTTGCAACAGCAGGGTAAGGATGAAATTTTCTGTTGGGTTCCAGGGCACATAGGGATTCCTGGAAATGAACTTGCAGATGCGGCTGCCAAGGAGGCTTGCTCCATCCCACCTCCTGCTCGCTGTTCCGTCCCCCTGCAGGCCATTACGTCTTTCGTGACTCGGAAGGCCATGCGTTGGTGGGAGGCTCAGTGGCTGGACGTGAGGGATAATAAGTTGCGAGCGGTGAAGGATTCTGTCCGACCGTGGCTCACCTCCTTCCGACAACGACGCGCTGAGGAAGTAGCCCTTACACGGCTTAGAATAGGACGTTGTCCTTTGACACATGGTTTTCTGTTACGCCGTGAGGAGCCACCAACATGTCAGACTTGTGGGACACAGCTGTCGATACGACATATTTTAACTGAGTGTGTTTTATATGCGGGTTTGAGGGAAGATTTCAGTTTCCCACCAGACCTACCCTCTCTTTTAACTAATACTGAGGCGAGTGTCGCTAGAGTTTTACGTTTTTGTGTGATGTCTGGCCTTCTTCCCAAAATATTGGGATTGAAGTCTTAATGTGCTGTCCAGTGGTTTGGTCACCCATTATTTGTAAGTGGTCACTCAGCCACCGTTAATTATTTTTACCTGTTTGTACTGCTATTTTAATTTTAGTTTTATCTCCCTGTTTTGATGTGCTGTGTCCCATCTTGCAAATTGAACAATACCAATTCTCTCACAATTCGGCTCTGAATTGAACATTTGGGAACGGGCGCTGATAACTTCGCTGTTGTGCGCCCTAAAACACTAATAATCATCATCATCATGTACTTCTATAATATAATTTATACTAAAGTTCCAGTAACTGAAAAATTATGTACGGTAATATGTAGTTCTCTAAACTGTAAAATAAAGGTAGTGTTGTTCGATCAATCATTGTTGTCCATTTTCGGCGAAACCCTTGGATTACGTGTCGATTTAGGACCATTAGCACTGGCGTGTAACAAAATGGCCCAGAAAACTCTGCGCTGCCATAGCTGCTTCATGAGATGACTTCAGTGTAGAGTCACGGCAAGAAGCGGCGCAACCTCACGTCTTCGTTAAGCGGAGTGGCAGCGAACAATAGAGTTTCTTCTGAGAGGCGTCCTCACCCGCGTTGAGGAGAGTGGCCTGCCAGGCGGACAAGTGGAAGGAACGGGCTGCTGTACATCGTAATTAACTCGCTGTCCGACCCGTGCTGTAGATTCCAGTTACCCGGGTCTCCTAGCCTCGTAGCACCACAGCTCCGACTGGCGCGGCCCAAAGACACTGACATAGGACAGGCCACACAGAGCGGTGACGCGCTCCGGCTCTTCACCGAACACTGCACATCAGCTCTATTTGCATCAGCACCTTCAGCTGGATAACGTCTTTCTTGTTGCTGTTGCTGATCTATAATTTGTACTTTATCGAAGACGCAAGCTCAAGAAACTGAAATCCGTCGCTGATGGAGCATTGGCGACCATTTAACACAGACGTTTCTTCTGAATAAAATTTAGAGGAGTTAACATGAAATGTCTCCCTCTCCGTACGTGAGGGGAAACTGCAAAATTTCCACAACTTGAAACACAGTTCGAGAAACCCGACACACACTCTTAATGAAGTGAAGATGTCTTTCGTGTAAGAACAATCAGGAAGTACTGATCCTATTGATTACGAAATACTGGAGGAATACGAGTCAACACACAAATAAAAAAGAAATTTTCAGCTCCGAGAAATGACAAAGAAAGAATAGTCTACTGCTAGTCTTTTACTGATGATGAATGAAGTATCTGTATTTTGCACGTTAGTTAAGACAACCACTATTTGTGTAAAAGACTCGGCGTATATCCGCTACGAAGCGGTATTGTAGCTAAATTTGAGATTTCTAATAATATCTCCAATCGTATGTTTACTCTAAAACGGCTCTGAGCACTATGGGACTTAACTTCTGAGGTCATCAGTCCCCTAGAACGTAGAACTACTTAAACCTAAGTAACCCAAGGACATCATACACATCCATGCCCGAGGCAGGATTCGAACCTGCGATCGTAGCGGTCGTGCGGTTCCAGACGTAGCGCCTAGAGCCGCTCGGCCACTTCGGCCAGCTGTTTACATCCAAACAATAAAGTATGTAGGATGTTTAATACCTGGTATAGAATACCGTTGCGTCCGATTGAAATTGCAGTAGATTCACCATAGTTAAGTCAGTTAAGAGTTTGCATAAGGCTTCGACTAAAAAAAATTAGGTATTCTACAAATCAATAGGTTAAATATGATTCGGAGCTGCTGTTAGTCGACTGAATGAAAAGAAACAGTTGGTACGACAGTGAAACTCTTGTTGTAGCAGAATAATGAATTCATAAAACCGGTAGGCACGAAATGCCAATTCATTTGAAGGAACCTTATGACAGCCGCTAAATTATTCCGAAAAATAGAAACAGTGGATGTCCCTCTAGGGCCGCACCAAGAGGGTATTTTACTTGAAAGCTAATGAACGATCAAACGCGGTTATCATACATCAAACGGGACACCGATTTATCTCGTCTTTTCCAAGGTTGTAATACATAATGGGTATCCTGGAAGTAAGAACGAATTTGAATTTTGCGCCATTTTATCATATGACTGTTGGCAGCTGTGGTTTTATCTTGTTTGATAACTGCGATCCTTCCGTTTAATAGCCTGATAGTTTTTGCGTGGTGAGAGTTGTTGTTTCATGTTTATTTTCATCCCGGAGCAGATGACAACTGAGCAACATATCCAAGTAATAAAAAGTTATCACAAAAACAGTGAAGTCCAACGGCCACCATTCGTGAATTGCGTGCGACAATACCTTAATGCTGCTCCAAGCGAATCATCAGTTCGGAAGTTGATCCGGATGTTTGAGACCACGGGTTCTATGCCATTCGTGAAGAAAACAGGACGAAGGCGTTCTGTTCGAACACAAGAACACATTGCTGTCGTGCGTGAGAATGTGATGGTACGCCCCAAATGGTTCAAATGGCTCTGAGCACTATGGGACTTAACATCTGAGGTCATCAGTCCCCTAGACTTAGAACTACTTAAACCTAACTAACCTAAGGACATCATACAATCCATGCCCGAGGCAGGATTCGAACCTGCGGCCTTAGTAGAAGTGTGGTTCCGGACTGAAGCGCCTAGAAGTGCTTGGCTACAGCGGCCGGCAGGTACGCCCCATAGAAACGGTTCGCCGACCAACTCAACAATTGAATTTATCACCAACTCCACAGCATGAAATCTATTCAGAAGATCTGAAAATGTATGCGTACAAGATTTAACTTACACAAGAGTTGAAGCCTGCAGATCATGGAAAGAGACATCGATTTGCTCTATGGGTCGTGGCTCGAGAAGCGAAGAACGAGAACTTCAGAAAAAGAATAATTTTCCCAGATGAGGCGCACTTCCACCTCAGTGGTTGCGTCAGTAAACAGAACTGCAGAATATGAGGTAACAAAAATCCGCGAGAGACTGTGGAAGGTGACTGGCATCCACAACGCACGACTGTGCGGTGTGGCTTGTGGGCAGGAAGAGTGATCGGCTCGTAATGAGGGAGGTGCTGTCACTGAGAAAGGCGACCGTTATCGAAACATGCTTTCCGATTCTTTTTCCCCACTTACTGATGAAAATGTTTTTTTTTCTTTTGTTTTAACAAGATGGTGCGACATATCACACATCCCGTGAAACGATTGCTCTGCAGAATGAAAAGACTCATCAAAAAATTATCTCTTTGCGTGGCAACCAGAAATGACGTGCCAGATAATGCGATCTTACGCCTTGTGCCTTTTTTTGTGGGGATTTGTTAAATGAAAAGTGTGGGTGAACAAATCAAAAACAATACACCCATTAATGGATGAAATTAAAAAGTTTATTAACGGTATCCCACCAGATGTTTGTGAACCAGTCATTGAGAACATAAATGAACGCGTTGCTCGTTGCCGCGCATCCTTGGGTGCTCTTATAATTTTTCATACGTAAATGGGATAAGTTACTTAATGGGTTTGTAAAAATTTACATTTTCAATAAATTTCGTGTGTTCTACAGCACTTTAATATTGGTCCCTACTTCCCGGACACACTCTACTTAGCTGTAAGAAAGGACGCTCTAGTGTGATGTTCTTCTTAAGGGCGTCCCATAAATCGAAATTAGAAATTTTACGAGCCTGTTGAGTGCAATACGAGAGCGCCAGCCGTCGAGCAGCGTCGGCAGTGCAGCCGGCTGCGTGTGCAATCTCGTCATTCACTTTTTTCTGATGTTCCACCAAACACTTACTTCACTACAAGTAATCAAGTTTCTCCAGAAATGACTGATAATAATAATGACAAATATAGTGGTACATTCATAATGAGGTATAATCGGCTACAATACATAATCTCGACGAAAGAACTGCACCTTCCAGTAGCATCATAATTTTTTTTTCTTTATTAAGTTTCGATTCCCCCCCGAAGGGAGGGAGGGGGCTGGCAGCAGCTCTTCAGCCTACAGAATTTGTGTTAAAAAGATGAAGATAATAAATAATAAAAACAGGCGATAAAATCGGAGACTTAAATGGTAACAAGGCGGAAAAAATCGTGGAACTTAAAACATAGAAACAAAGGGATGATGATGCTAATAAAATGCACATGAAGCAGTCAGGTAAAATAATAGACAATTAAAAGACACGGTGACAGTCTGGTTTCTGTCCGCAAGAGACATAAAATTCACACACGGCGACAGCATGATTTCTGTTCGCAACATTTTGGGAAGACGAACAAAACTGAACATTCACTTGAACTCTGCACTAAAAAGTTGGCAAATATAACATATCACATCCAGGGCAGGTGGGGGGGGGGGGGGTGGAACCTGGACAGATGATAGGAAAATAAAAAGGGGGGAAGGGGGAAAGGAGCCGATGGAGGACGAGGACCCATAAGAGGGCGGTGGGGGCGAGGGGGGTGCTGGGCAGAGTAGCATCATTCCTCACATCCACGTATATACAGGAATCATGCGAAAGATGAGCAAAACAAGTGATCCGCTTGGTGTACGCTGCTCTTGTAACTACTAATATTCATCTAACGTAACACACTTATTTTGAGATGAAACAAAGCTGCTCACAACTGTAATACATTGTGGTCCATTGATCGTGACTGGGCCAAATATCTCAGGAAATAAGCGTCAAACGAAAAAACTACAAAGAACGAAACTTGTCTAGCTTGAAGGGGGAAACCAGATGGCGCTATGGTTGCCCCGGTAGATGGCGCTGCCATGGGTCAGACGGATATAATCTGAGTTTTTTTTTAAATTAGGAACCCCCATTTTTATTACGTATTCGTGTAGTACGTAAAGAAGTATGAATGTTTTAGTTGGGCCACTTTTTTCGCTTTGTGGCGGATGGCGCTGTAATAGTCACAAACATATGGCTCACAATTTTAGACGAACAGTTGGTGATAGGTAGGTTTTTTAAAATTAAAATACAGAACGTAGGTACGTTTGAACATTTTATTGCGGTTGTTCCAATGTGATACATGTACCTTTGTCAACTTATCATTTCTGAGAACGCATGCTGTTATAGCGTGATTACCTGAAAATACCACATTAATGCAATAAATGCTCAAAATGATGTCCGTCAACCTCAGTGCATTTGGCAATACGTGTAACGACATTCCTCTCAACAGCATGTAGTTCGCCTTCCGTAATGTTCGCACATGCATTGACATGCGCTGACGCATGGTGTCAAGCGTTATCGGTGGATCACGATAGGAAATATCCTTCAACTTTCCCAACGGAAAGAAATCCGGGGGCGTAAGATACGGTGAACGTGCGAGCCATGGTACGGTGCGTCGACGGCCAATCCACCTGTCATGAAATATGCTATTCAATACCGCTTCAACAGCACGCGAGCTATGTGCCTGACATCCATCATGTTGGAAGTATATAGCCATTCTGTCATGCAGTGAAACATCTTGTAGTAACATCGGTAGATCATTACGTAGAAGATTAGCATACATTTACCATTTCGATTGCCATCGATAAAATGGGGGCCAATTAACCCTTCTCCCATAATGCCGCACCAGGCATTAACCCGCCAAGGTCGCTGATGTTCCAATTGACGCAGCCATCGTGAATTTTCCGTTGCCCAATAGTAAATATTGTGTCGGTTTACGTTACCGCTGTTGGTGAATGACGCTTCGTCGCTAAATAGAACGCGTGCAAAAAAACTGTCATCGTCCCGTAATTTCTCATGTGTCCAGTGGCAGAACTGTACACGACTTTCAAAGTCGTCGCCATGTAATTCCTGGTGCAATTCCTACTTGGGCATCATCACTTGTTGCAGGACGTGGTTGACGTTTCACATGTAGCTAAACACTTCCTGTTTCCTTAAATAACGTAACTATTCGGCGAACGGTGTGGACACTTGGATGATGTCGTACAAGATACCGAGCAGCATACATAGCACACGCCCGTTGGGCATTTTGATCACAATAGCCATACTTCAACACGATATCGACCTTTCCCGCACTTTGTAAACGGACCATTTTAACGCGGGTAATGTATCACGAAGCAAATACCGTCCGCACTGGAGGAATGTTACGTGATACCACGTACTTATACGTTTCTGACTGTTACAGCGCCATCTATCACGAAGCGAAAAAAGTGTTCCAACTAAAACATTCATATTTCTTTACGTACTACACGAATATGCAATAAAAAATGGGGGTTCCTATTTTAGAAAACGCAGTTGATATTCGTTTGACCTATCGCAGCGCCATCTAGCGTGCCAACCATAGCGCCATCTGGGTTCCCCCTTCAAGCTAGACGAGTTTCGTTTGATGCGTATTTCGTGAGATATTTGGCCCGATCACTATCAGTGGACCACCCTGTAGATGGTCATTCTTCATACCTTGAATATTGGCACTGTGACGGAGTCAGACCTGGTCCAATATCTGTTCTATCGGGGACAGATCTGCGTATCTTTGTGGTCACATGAGTACCTCGGCATCACGCAAACAGTTCATAGGGACACATACTACGTGTGGACAAGCATTCTACTGCTGCTAAATGGTATCATGATACCGTTACATGAGAGGTAACATAAGGACGCAGGATATCCATGGCGTACCGTTATGCCGTCAGAGTTTCCTCATTCATTACCAGCCGTGACGTGAAGTCATGACCGAAGGCTCTTCACACAGTGACCCAGGAGGAACACCGCTGTGCCGCTGCAGAGCAATGGAAGGGCAGACCAGTCAACAGTTTGACTCTGTACTCGTCGAGGACGGTCATCCACGTTTGCGCATGGCTGTAAGTAACCGCTGAATTTACTGCAAAATCATTCGTCAGCGCTACATGCTTCCAGGTCACGGGACCACTCCAAAGGCCGTCGCTCGTGTTGTCTTAACGGCTGTCCATATATGGGACGGCAGTTCCCTAGTGCGGCTTCTGCTAGTCTCCTACGAACCGTCCGAGACGACGCAGAATGTTACAGGGTGTCCATCAGTTGTTCTCGAATGCCAGGCGCAGATGTCAAGCGGTTAAGATGCGGTTGGTACACTATACGGCAATCCTTACGTTCGGTGGTCAGATGTGGTCGACCGGAAATTTGGCCTGTCCTCGCTTTCCCACGCAGTCCAACACTGGGCCACTATCACATCTACATGACGTACAGATTTGAATATTGCATTATGCGGCCCGCACCCACACTGAGGCACCTTTCTAATTCTGTCAGATGATGATAACAATGTATCACACGAGTACGCGGAACCTCCGTGCCATGAACAGTGATCATTCTACACCTGATGCCGTTTTAACCCCTTTTTAAACTATACCAGACCTGAGAACAACTTTAATCGCGAGCAACCTTAACGCAATCTAGTGGCCATTCTACCTGTCACCAGAAATGTGGCGTACATTTCCATATTGTCCTACGGTGTACAGGTGCACAGAATAACATTGACATCCGACCCCTTTTTCTAGGTGCTTATCGATCAGTTTAAATCTATGACCGTGAGAACTGCAAAGAGTGAGGTATTCCATATTCCATAGTAGTGGTAAGTAGGCTGCGAGAGAAGTTATTCCGCAGACATAAACTGTGTGATCAAAAGTATCCGGACACCTGGCTGAAAATGGCTTACAAGTTCGTGGCTCCCTCCATCGGTAATGATGAAATTCAATATGGTGTTGGTCCACCCTTAGCCTTGATGACAGCTTCCACTCTCGCAGGCATACGTTCAATCAGGTGCTGGAATGTTTCTTGGGGAATAGCAGCCCATTCTTCACAGAGCGCTGCACTGAGGAGAGGTACTGATATCGGTCGATGAGGTCTGGAACGAATTCGGCGTTCCAATACATCCCAAAGGTTCAAAAATTGTGCAAATGGCTCTGAGCACTATGGGACTTAACATCTATGGTCAACAGTTCCCTAGAACTTAGAACTACTTAAACCTAACTAACCTAAAGACATCACACACATCCATGCCCGAGGCAGGATTCGAACCTGCGACCGTAGCGGTCACGCGGTTCCAGACTGAAGCGCCTAGAACCGCACGGCCACACTGGCCGGCCATCCCAAAGGTGTTCAGTAGGATTCAGATCAGGACTCTGTGCAGGCCAGTGCATTACAGGGACGTTATTGTCGTGCAACCATTCCGCCACAGGCCGTGCATTAAGAACAGGTGCTCGATCGTGTTGAAAGATGCAGTCGTCATCCCCGAATTGCTCTTCGACAGTTGGAATTAAGAAGGTGATAGTATCACGCAAAACAATAAGGGGTGCAAGCCCCCTCCATGAAAAACACGACCACAACATAACACCACCGCCTCCCAATTTTACTGTTGCCACTGCACACGCTGACAGATGACGTTCATCGGGCATTCACCATACCCACACCCTGCCATCGGATTGCAACATTGTGTACTGTGATTCGTCACTCCACACAACGTCCTTCCTCTGTTCTATCGTCCAATGTTTACGCTCCTTTCACCAAGCGAGGCGTCGTTTGGCATTTACCGGCTTATATGTGGCTTATGAACAGCTGCTCGACCATGAAATCCAAGTTTTCTCACTTCCCATCTAACTGTCATAACACTTGTAATGGATCGTGACGTAGTTTGAAATTCCTGTGTGATGGTCTGGAAACATTTCAGCCAATTACACATTACGACACCCTTCAACTGTCGGCGGTCTCTGTCATTCAAACGAGGTCGGCCTGTACGCTTTTGTGCTGTTCGTGTTTCTTCATATTTCCACATCACTATCACATCTGAAACAATGGAGCTAGGGATGTTTAGTAGCGTGGAAATCCCGCGCAAAGACATATGACACAAGTGACACCCAATCACCTGACCACATTCGAAGTGGGAAATTCGTACTGTAAATGTGACTGTTACTATTTGAAAGTGCGTATGTTTCGATAGATTTGGAGTGCGAATGAGCCAGCAGCTTGTCTCGTGAGTGGGAAGTACCAATTACTTTGAATGTCAGTGAAGATTTAAGTGAACTGTCCAATACAGGTTCAAATGGGGGTCAAATGGCTCTGAGCACTATGGGACTTAACATCTCAGGTCATCAGTCCCCTAGAACTAAGAACTACTTAAACCTAACTAACCTAAGGACATCACACACATCCATGCCCGAGGCAGGATTCGAACCTGCGACCGTAGCAGTCGCGCGGTTCCGGACTGTAGCGCCTAGAACCGCATGGCCACCGCGGACGGCTGTCCAATACAGGTAAAACGTGTAAATATGCCGAAATGAATATTAATAAGAAGTATGAAAAGAAAAATTTGTCGATTACAAGTTATGAAGAAAGTTGCTTTCCAAAGCACGAGGGGATTACAAAAAGTAAGTTACACTCTATTATAGCAAATCAAGTAAGTTTCATTGAATGATGCACAACACTTCAAAGTGAACAGGTACATGATACTATTTTTCTACATTGTCACCACGTCTCTGTAAACAACGGACGGAACGTTATATCAATCGTTCGATTTTTCGACGATACAAACCTGCTCCTAGGTCACGGAGCCATTCGAGAACCGTTTTGTTAACGTCCTCATTGCTGGGAAGTCCCTATCTCCCATATGTTCCTTTTAGCTTTCCAAAAAGATGGAAACTGTATGGTGCAAGGCATGGACTCTATAGCAGTTACTTCTGAAATTCCCATCGAAAACATTGAAGCAAAGCTTGTATTGAGCGCACCGTGTGGGGTGACGCTTTGTCGTGCAGGACAACAATGCCTTTGCTTAATTTTCCACACCTCTCGTTCTTTACGACCATAAAACTTTCTCCTTCGTGTGCAGGTGACACAAATCGCGGAAACAGGTGTTGAGCACTATTTCCGATACTGTAGACGATCTCGGGCGATGGAATGAAATGCATATTGAGATGCGCATCAGCTCAGCAATGTTCGCGATAGTCACTCTGCAATTGCTGCGAATCAGTTCCTCGATTGCCTGGATGTAATTGGCTGTGTTCGGTGTGGATGGCTTTCTTTGCCAATCAGTACCACTCACGTCTGTGCGGCCCTCTTCCGTACGTTGGCAACATTTCTCTGTGGCCGTATGCGACGTTGCTTTTGCGTCCACATAGTGCACAGCGGCGATATTCTGTTCACGGAGATAATTCACCTGAAATAACAAAAATTACAACAGTGCGCTGGTTCCTCATAGAATCAGTGTCGTTTTGCCTTCATTTTGTTCCATTATCTATGTGTCGCTGTAAGTGGTTGCAGTAAGGCTGTTTTCTGTTACATTACTGACAGAAGAACGAACTCTAGAGGTAAGCGAATTGTGACAGATTATTGGCATAGCTAAAGAGTACAACGTAATAAATTAAGGTGAACCATGCACAATAAAGTGAAATTTTAACTGCATAAGACCAGAGATTATGCAGTGTGTGCATCAACAAATACTACCGGCTTCTTTCACAAAGGTCTAACTTGCCGTGGCAACGGCCTTGCCGCAGTGGATACACCGGTTCCCGTCAGAGCACCGAAGTTAAGCACTGTCGGGCGTGGTCGGCACTTGGATGGGTGACCATCCGGCCGCCATGCGTTGTTGCCATTTTTCGGGGTGCACTCAGCCTCGTGATGCCAATTGAGGAGCTACTCGACCGAACAGTAGCGGCTCCGGTCAAAGAAAACCATCATAACGACTGGGAGAGCGGTGTGCTGACCACACGCCCCTCCTCTCCGCATTCTCAGTTGAGGATGACACGGCGGTCGGATGGTCCCGGTGGGCCACTTGTGGCCTAAAGAGTGAGTGCTTTTTTAACTTGCCGTGTCTTTCGAAATGTCTCTACTTGGGGCTATTCCGCCTCGTACATGTGCAGCTATTTCCGCTCATTCAAACACAAAGATATACAGGCAGATTACGGCGCTGCAGTCGGCGACGCCTATGTAAGACAAGTGTCTGGCGCAGTTGTTAGATCGGTTACTGCCGCTACAATGGCAGATTATCAACATTTAAGTGAGTTTGAACATGGTGTTATGTTGGCGCACGAGCGCTGGAACACAACATCTCCGAGATAGAGATGAAGTGGGGATTTTACCGTACGAACATTTCACGAGTGTATCGAGAATATCAGGAATCAGGTAAAACATCAAATCTCCGACATCGCTGCGGTCGGAAAAAGATCCTGCACCGACGGGGCCAACGACTACTGAAGAGAATTGATCAACGTGACAGAACTGCAACCTTCCACAAACTGCTGCAGGTTTCAGTGTTGGGCCATCAAGAAGTGTCAGCGTGTGAACCATCGGACGAAACATCATAGATACGGGCTTTCGGAGCCGAAGGCCCACTCTGTACCCTCGATGACTGCACGACACATAGCTTTACGCCTCGCCTGGGCCCGTCAGCACTGATATTGGACTGTTGACGGTTGTAAAAGATGTTGCCTGGTCGGACGAGTCTCGTTTCAAGTTGCATCGAACGGATGGACGTGTACGGATACGAAGACAACTTCATGAATCCATGGGCCCTGCATGTCGTTATTAGTTTAATTGATATTTTACTGCAAAAGTCTAGAGAACACGTTCTCTTGATTTGTTTTCACATGATCCGTAAGTACAAAAGGGAAAAGACAAGTGTTTTATGGTCCGAGGAAGATGTGAAAAAAGCAAAACAAGTGCTGTTGGCAGCTCCTCTGGGTAACGTGCCAGCAATGTGCTGCCCGGTTTCTCGAAGTATTCGTGGTGGAAAGAGACGAAAAATGTTTACTTAAGACAAATATTTTAATTTTGACACTTAAACACACTGGGACGTAATAGCCTTTTTTATGTATTGCAATTTCTGACTTCTCCAGATGTTTCTTTAATACTCTGTTCGTGTAAAGAAATTTCGATCTTTTATATACTGGATGGCATTCACGTATCGTACACCCCTAACGGCGCTTCCATGACCACCAGCGGCGTACGTCGGCGCCGGCCGGTGTGGCCGAGCGGTTCTAGGCGCTTCAGTCTGGAACCGCGCGACCGCTACGATCGCAGGTTCGAATCCTGCCTCGGGCATGGAGGTGTGTGCTGTCCTTAGGTTGGTTAGGTTAAGTAGTTCTAAGTTCTAGGAGACTGATGACCTCAGATGTTAGGTCCCATAGTGCTCAGAGCCATTTGAGCCATACGTCAGCCCCACATAATGCCACCCAAAAACAGCACGGACCTCCACCTTGCTGCACTCGCTGGACAGTCTGTCTAAGGCGTTCAGCCTGACCGGGTTGCCTCCAAACACGTCTCCGACGATTGTCTGGTTGAAGGTATATGCGACACTCATCTGTGAAGACAACGTGATGCCAGTCCTGAGCGGTCCATCCGGCACGTTGTCGGGCCCATCTGTACTGCGCTGCATGGTGTCGTGGTTGCAAAGATGGATCTCGCCATGGACGTCGGGAGTGAACTTGCGCATCATGCAGCCTATTGCACACAGTTTGAGCCGTAACACGACGTCCTGTGGCTGCACGAAAAGCATTATTCAACATGGTGGCGTTACTGTCAGGTTTCCTCCGAGACATAATCCGTAGGTAGCGGTCATTTACTGCAGTAGTAGCCCTTGGGCGGCTTGAGCGTGGCATGTCATCGACAGTTCCTGTCTCTCTGTATCTCCTCCATGTCCGAACAACATCGTTTTGGTTCACTCCGAGACGGTTGGACACTTCCCTTGTTGAGAGCCCTTCCTAGCACAAAGTAACGATGCGGGCGCGATCGAACTGTGGTATTGACCGTCTAGATATGGTTGAACTACAGACAGCACGAGGCGTGGACCTCCTTCCTGGTGAAATGACTGGAACTCATCGGCTGTCGGACCCCCTCCATCTAATAGGTGCTGCTCATAAATGTCTGTTTACATCTTTGGGCGAGTTTAGTGACATCTCTAAACAGTCATAGGGACCGTGTCTGTGACACTATATCCACCTTCAGAAGTTCTGTGAACCAGAGTGATGCAAAACTTTATTTACTATTAACATACCATAATTCTACCACATTGACAGATTTCTTTGAAGTGTCATGTCATGTTATATAGGGCTTACAGTTCAAGTGAACAGAATAGCCCTGCTGTAACCTACCACGAAAATATCGTGTTGAAAGTGCGTGCAATAGAAATCTTTTTCCCACAAGAATCGTGATGCCCGCGTATCAAGTTCTGAAGAGGGTTTTCAGTTGCTGCACCATTTAATTCGCACATTGTGATGCACATGTTATCCCTATAGCTGCAGAAAACCTCCAAAATGTACTCTCTTCTGGCGATTTGCCACTCTTGCTGCTCAATGGTCTTAGTGTGAGACGCCATGTTTGACTTACCCTGTGAAGTCGATTCATATGTAGTTCCAGTATTGCAGATTAACTATCGCTCGTGCAGGATACGCCCAAGTGATTGAGTTACACGATATTTGAATTAAGATTCAGTAATTTGCAAGAGGAAGAATCCAAAATAGTATTAGCCAGTATGGAAACAATATTGTGAAGGAGTGACGTATGTGAGAGCGACCTGAAACTTATTAGGGTTGCAGTCTCTTCCTAATTAACGGTGTCTATAATTACAAGTGTTCTTTCTCTTTTCGAGACATATTTTAAAAGTGGATGTATGTGTATGTGTGGGTATGTGCATGTGTGAGTGTGTATCTTTTACATCTGCTCTTAAGCCAATGGACCGATTTCGACCAAATTAAGTAGACATATCCCTCATTGTAGAGAACAATTGCTTTGGGTGTAAGAACTAGTTAGCTATAATAGTTCTGAAGATATGACGTCATAAACAACGAGATGCGTTAAAAACTGCCACGTCATAAATGACGTTTGAATTTATTACTTCTTTGCTACTAACTCTACTCGCAACATATTTCGCTGACAATATCCACACATGCCGCTGAATGTACCGACAGAAATACGTCATTGTACGACACGTAGTTCAAACAATATTATAAACATCGAGATCGTGAAAAATGTCGCATCATGCATGAAGTTTTAACATATTTATTCTTTACTACTAACACACTCTTACAGTCGAATCAGCTCAAGGAAATCCCTGGCACCTGGCAACGCTTTCGACAGCTTTTTGGTGCGAAGCACAAACGGCTGAAGGCAAAAATGATAGCCGTCTTTAGAGTAATGAAGAGGCGTTACCGTTTACAGAATCACACTGTAGACATGCGAAGCAGCTGCTCCCAGCGTATAGAAACAGTGTGTTTCTTAATTCTGATACTGAACTTATACATTTGTACATTACGCATATTTCTTTGTACGACTGTTTAATAATTCCAAAGGAGTTTGCGAAAATACATGGAAATGATATTTTTTTCAATAGTTCACTACAAACACAGTTGATTAATTTCTTTCGTTTCTAATACCAAATTGACAAAATGAATACCTAGGAATTGTCGGGTATGTCAGTTAGTGAAATATAAACAAGGCCACCCTTTTAGTTGTTTAAATGGACAATTCAGCACACTGTATTAAAAGAGCGAAACAAGGACATGGAACGGGTACTAGGGATGGGATCAGCCCTTAGCCATCTTGTGTTTATTTGCACGAGAGTTCTTTACCCTCTCTTCTCCACCCCACTACAAAATAGACTGCCTTTGATTTCGTTTGTCCTCTCTCTAATAACATCGAAATACAGCCAGCGGGTGTGCAGGCTGACAAATGATCACCGACTCGAAAGGAACCCCCAAAGGTCTTTTACGCTAAAGTAGTTAAATTAATCATTGCTAGTCACGGAAAGGCTGTATCATAAAGCAAGAACAGAAAAAAACCTCTACTTTCAGAAACTTACAATACTGGCCATTAAAATTGCTACACAAAGAAGAAATGCAGATGATAAACGGGTATTCATTGGACAAATATATTATACTAGAACTGACATGTGATTACATTTTCACGCAATTTGGGTGCATAGATCCTGAGAAACCAGTACCCAGAACAACCACCTCTGGCAGTAATAACGGCCTCCATACGCCGGGGCATTGAGTCAAACAGAGCTTGGATGGCGGGTACAGGTACAGCTGTCCATGCAGCTTCAACATGATACCACAGTTCACCAAGAGTAGTGACTGGCATGACAGGCATCTCATCCGCTGGGCTGTAACGGATCGTGCAGCCACGTCCCGATCCCTGAGTCAACAGATGGGGACGTTTGTAAGACAACAACCATCTGCACATTTTCTGTATCCAGAAAGCCCGTACAGGCCTGCAGCATGCGGTCGTGTATTTTCCTGCGTGAATGTATGGTTTCGCAGAGATCGAATGAAGGGTAGAGTCACGGGTCGCAACACATCTGAAATGTAACGTCCAGTGTTCAAAGTGCCGTCAATGCGAACAAGAGGTAACCGATACGTGTAACCAATGGCACCCCATACCATCACGCCAGGTGATATGCCAGTATGGCGATGAGGAATACACGCTTCCAATGTGCGTTCACCGCGATGTTGGCAAACACGGATGCGACCATCCTGATGCTGTAAACAGAACCTGGATTCATCCGAAAAAATGACATTTTGTCATTCGTGCACCCAGGTTCGTCGTTGAGTTCACCATCGCAGGCGCTCCTGTCTGTGATGCAGCGTCAAGGGTAACCAGAGCCATGGTCTCCGAGCTGATAGTCCAAGCTGCTGCAAACGTCGTCGAACTGTTCGTGCAGATGGTTGTTGACTTGCGGAAGTCCCCATCTGTTGACTCAGGGATCGGGATGTGGCTGCACGATCCGTTACAGCCAAGATGCCTGTCATCTCGACTGCTAGTGATACGAGGCCGTTGGGATCCAGCACGGCGTTCCGTATTACCCTCCTAAACCTACCGATTCCATATTTTGCTAACAGTTACTGGATCTCGACCAACGCGAGCGAAACGATAAACCGAAATCGCGATAGGCTACAATCCCACCTTTATCAAAGTCGGAAACGTGATGGTACGCATTTCTCCTCCGTACACGAGGCATCACAACAACGTTTCACCGGGCAACGCCGGTCAACTGCTGTTTGTGTATGAGAAATCGGTTGGAAACTTTCGTCATGTCAGCACGTTGTAGGTGTCGCCACCGGCGCGAACCTTGTGTGAATGCTCTGAAAAGCTAATCATTTGCATATCACGGCATCTTCTTCCTGTCGGTTAAATTTCGCGTCTGTTGCACGTCATCTTCGTGGTATAGCAATTTTAATGGCCAGTAGTGTATTTGGATATTCAGCGCACCTATTGCACCCTTTAGAGATCATATTTAAATCGTGAATGCTAATTTCAGCAACTGTCAACAGCAACATAGTAGACTGATTTCCATACACCGTATACTCGTGTGTAAGCTGACCTAGTCATTATAAGCATTGTCCATAATTTTGTCAGTTGCGTCACCTGTGTAGATTGACAACAATATGAATTGATCATTTTGAAGCTTTGATTTCAAATAAATGTTTATATTCCAACATACAACGGGTCTTGTTAGTAATCGAAATCTATTGACCAACGAGTTAACAATCCGTTCTCCCGATAGGGAGAAATAAAACTCAACTATATTCATCACTGGTCACCTTCTTCTTCCCAGCTTATCACAGTGAAACGGCCTGAAGCGATTTAAGGAAAGCAAAGTGAGTGGATTGGCGACATTTGAAGTTCTATATTAAACCCTGATGGCCTGGCCAAACACCGCTCCGAACACACTGGTGAGTGCGGTTGAGGGGTGAGGAGGAAAAGGATAATGAAGGTTCAAAAATGTTTCAAATGGTTCTGAGCACTATGGGACATCTAGGGCCATCAGTCACCTACAACTTAGAACTACTTAAACCTAACTAACCTAAAGGCATCACACACATCCATTCCCGAGGCAGGATTCGAACCTGCGACCGTAGCGGTCGCGCGGTTCCAGACTGAAGCGCCTAGAACCGCTCGGCCACCATGGTCAGCCGATAACGAAGGCTGCAGTCGGACGCCGCCAGATCAAAGCAGTCACCTTGTCAGGCACCAAGTAGTTTGCTGTCAATATCAGTTGTGTACATTCTGCGTTAGGAATACTATGGTGTCCACGCAGTCAGCCAGAAAAAAAAAGTGAGGAAGCCAAATCGACAAATTGTCTTATTTTTCGAATCGTTTGAAAGTCATAGACTGTGCTTAATATGCCATCACACTATTATGAGTTGGAAAAACTTATATTGGAACGTTGTAAGGGGTTCACCACCCTGCTAGAGCAAATGGAATCTCGATGTATTGCTCACTTCTAGAATGACAATTCACAGGCGCTGCCTGAGACACACAATATCTTTGCCCCTGTGAAAAGAGACCTGCAATAGAGTTGCAGGTCAGAGCAATCTCTGCCGCAGTTGCAGTCGCTCGCTGCTACAGTGTAGTTGTAGTCTGTCGCTGGTACAGCGCAGTTTATAGTTAGTAGTTGTTAAAGTCACAGTGCAGAACAAATTGTAAAACTTTATTATATGGAACTGAATAATAACTGTAATCAGCCGCAGTGCTAAATGATACCATGGAATGAGATGATGATGAACAAATGAATAATTGTTAATATAATGAAAAATAAACTGTGTAATTAATTCAACCATCTATTGTAAGGTAATTTTTTTAATTTTTATTGGCATGCGCGTAATTAAGTCCTTGTCTGAGATATTAATATGAATTTGTTTCAATCTTTCCTTTTGTGATTCGTGAGCACCAGTTGACCCAGATTTGTAATATATTCAATTTTCCCGTGTAACGGATTGTAGATCTTTATCAAAAACGTAAAAAATTTTCAGATTATAATTGTTTTTACCAGTCAACTATAAAAGTATAATTTCCCCCTTAAGTCATTGCCTGTCTCGATCCAGTCATTTATCTAAATTAAAATATTCCAGAATTTTTGTCAGATCATAGTCATGTGCTCTTTAGTAATCAGACGACAAGCTGTGCTGCTGTGTCACTAAGTAAAGTGAGTTTTTCTAGAAATTCAGATCTCAGGCAAATGTTATCCAGTATTAGTAGAAAGGCCAGCATTGCACTAAGCTTTGCCATTTACGAGCAGATATATAGACAGCGTTATCCGGCGACACCATCACGAGGTAAGAATTTTTCAGTTTATTTCTCACGGACGCTTCAGATTGATTTCACTGAGCACGGCGTAGCGGTGCTTACGTCAAAATTTATCAGATTTTCACGAGTTAAGATTTATCAGTTTTCATACGTCAGAACATAATTATCAAAATTTCATTATTTTATATATTTTTTTATTTATACGGGAAGGTTACAACGTCACTACAATGGCAGCGGCTCGTACAAATACGATATGATGCACTCATCAGTTGACGAACAACTCTGATTGCTGCCCGAACTGAAGCTGTCCTTTAGGGATCAAACTGAGTTAAGGTAACGGAGAACGGTGACAAAATCTTTTATGGTCGACATCATCAACTCTTTAAATTCATTAAGTCTCAGTATTGCAAGGTGAGAAGCATTTGCTAAAAGATGTGGGGGCGCACTGATGCGATCAAACAAAAAGTAATCCGACTTAAAGATCAGTATCACGTTCATAATATGAAACATTTCCAGTAGCTCGAGGCAATCATTTGTGGGCCAGACATGACTGACTATGTTTCAATAACTGAAATAACTCATCGTTAGTTCCCAAAGAGACTGAAAGGCACTGCACGACTGAAGACGGATTTCGATTTATTTATCAGACCATCTCGCTTTTGGCTGCTGAAGTACACTACTTCCAGCTTGAGCTGATAGATTTACAGTATAGCGCCCAGCTCAACAACCTGTTTGTTCGAGCCACGAATTTACAAGACTTTTCAAAATGCTACCCCAAGAGCACCCCCCCCCCCCCCCCCCCTCCGCATGAACCATGGACCTTGCCGTTGCTGGGGAGGCTTGCGTGCCCCAGTGATACAGATAGCCGTACCGTAGGGGCAACCACAACGGAGGGGTATCTGTTGAGAGGCCAGACAAACGTGTGGTTCCTGAAGAGGGGCAGCAGTCTTTTCAGTAGTTGCAAGGGCAACAGTCTGGATGATTAACTGATCTGGCCTTGTAACAATAACCAAAACGGCCTTGCTGTGATGGTACTGCGAACGGCTGAATGCATGGGGAAACTACGGCCGTAATTTTCCCCGAGGGCATGCAGCTTTACTGTAGGGTTAAATGATGATGGCGTCCTCTTGGGTAAAATATTCCGGAGGTAAAATAGTCCCCCATTTGGGTCTCCGGGCGGGGACTACTCAAGAGGACGTCGTTATCAGGAAAAAGAAAACTGGCGTTCTACGGATCGGAGCGTGGAATGTCACATCCCTTAATCGGGCAGGTAGATTAGAAAATTTAAAAAGGGAAATGGATAGGTTAAAGTTAGATATAGTGGGAATTAGTGAAGTTCGGTGGCAGGAGGAACAAGACTTTTGGTCAGGTGAATACAGGGTTATAAATACAAAATCAAATAGGGGTAATGCAGGAGTAGGTTTAATAATGAATAAAAAAATAGGAGTGCGTGTAAGCTACTACAAACAGCATAGTGAACGCATTATTGTGGCCAAGATAGACACGAAGCCTACACCTATTACAGTAGTACAAGTTTATATGCCAACTAGCTCTGCAGATGATGAATAAATTGATGAAATGAATGATGAGATAAAAGAAGTTATTCAGGTAGTGAATGGAGATGAATATTTAATATTCATGGGTGACTGGAATTCGAGAGTAGGGAAAGGGAGAGAAGGAAACATAGTAGATGAATATGGATTGGGGCAAAGAAATGAAAGAGGAAGCCGCCTGGTAGAGTTTTGCACAGAGCACAACTTAATCATAGCTAACACTTGGTTCAAGAATCATGAAAGAAGGTTGTATACGTGGAAGAATCCTGGAGATACTATAAGGTATCAGATAGATTATATAATGATATGACAGAGATATAGGAACCAGGTTTTAAATTGTAAGACATTTCCAGGGGAAGATGTGGACTCTGACCACAATCTATTGGTTATGAACTGTAAATTAAAACTGAACAAACTGCAAAAAGGTGGGAATTTAAGGAGATGGGACCTGGATAAACTGAAAGAACCAGAGGTTGTACAGAGTTTCAGGGAGAGCATAAGGGAACAATTGACAGGAATGGGGCAAAGAAGTACAGTAGAAAAAGAATGAGTAGCTCGGAGGGATGAAATAGTGAAGGCAACAGAGGATCAAGTAGGTAAAAAGACGAGGGCTAGTAGAAATCCTTGGGTAACAGAAGAAATATTGAATGTAATTGGTGGAAGGAGAAAATATAAAAATGCAGTAAATGAAGCACGCAAAAAGGAATACAAACGTCTCAAAAATGAGATCGACAGGAAGTGCAAAATCGCTAAGCAGGGATGGCTAGAGGACAAATCTAAGGATGTGGAGGCTTATCTCACTAGGGGTAAGATAGATACTGCCTACAGAAAAATTAAAGTGACCTTTGGAGAAAAGAGAACCACTTGTATCAATATCAAGAGCTCAGATGGAAACCCAGTTCTAAGCAAAGAAGGGAAAACAGAAAGGTGGATGGGGTGTATAGAGGGTCTATACAAGGGCGATATACTTGAGGAAAATATTATGGAAATGGAAGAGGATATAGATGAAGATGAAATGGGACATACGATACTGCGTGAAGAGTTTGACAGAGCACTGAAAGACCTGAGTCGAAACGAGGCCCCGGGAGTAGACAACATTCCATTAGTACTGACGGCCTTGGGAGAGCCAGTCCTGACAAAACTCTACCATCTGGTGAGCGAGATGTAAGAGACAGGCGAAATACCCTCAGACTTCAAGAAGAATATAATAATTCCAATCCCAAAGAAAGCAGGTGTTGACAGATGTGAAAATTACCGAACTATCAGTTTAATAAGTCACAGCTGCAAAATACTGACACGAATTCTTTACAGACGAATGGAAAAACTAGTAGAAGCCGACCTCGGGGAAGATCAGTTTGGATATCGTAGAAATATTGGAACGCATGAGGCAATACTGACCTTACGACTTATCTTAGAAGAAAGATTAAGAAAAGGCAAACCTACGTTTGTCGCATTTGTAGACTTAGAGAAAGCTTTTGACAATGTTGACTGGAATACTCTCTTTCAAATTCTAAAGGTAGCAGGGGTAAAATACAGGTAGCGAAAGACTATTTACAATTTGTACAGAAACCAGATGGCAGTTATAAGAGTCGAGGGGCATGAAAGGGAAGCAGTGGTTGGGAAGGGAGTGAGACAAAGTTGTAGCCTCTCCCTGATGTTATTCAGTCTGTATATTGAGCAAGCAGTAAAGAAAACAAAAGAAAAATTCGGAGTAGCTATTAAAATCCATGGAGAAGAAATAAAAACTTTGAGGTTCGCCGATGACATAGTAATTCTATCAGAGACAGCAAACGACTTGGAAGAGCAGCTGAACGGAATGGACAGTGTCTTGAAAGGAGGATATAAGATGAACATCAACAAAAGCAAAACGAGGATAATGGAATGTAGTCGAATTAAGTCGGGTGATGCTGAGGGAATTAGATTAGGAAATGAGTCACTTAAAGTAGTAAAGGAGTTTTGCTATTTGAGGAGCAAAATAACTGATGGTGATCGAAGTAGAGGAGATATAAAATGTAGACTGGCAATGGCTAGGAAAGCGTTTCTGAAGAAGAGGAATTTGTTAACATCGATTATTACAGATTTAAGTGCAGGAAGTCGTTTCTGAAAGTATTTGTATGGAGTGTAGCCATGTATGGAAGTGAAACATGGACGATAAATAGTTTGGGCAAGAAGAGAATAGAATCTTTCGAAATGTGCTGCTACAGAAGGATGGTGAAGATAAGGTGGGTAGATCACAAAACTAATGATGAAGTATTGAATAGAATTGGTGAGAAGAGGAGTTTGTGGCACAACTTGACAAAAAGAAGGGACCGGTTCTGAGGCATCAAGAGATCACAAATTTTGCATTGGAGCGTAGCATGGAGGGTAAAAATCGTAGAGGGAGACCAAGAGATGAATACACTAAGCAGATTCAGAAGGATGTAGGTTGCAGTAAGTACTGGGAGATGAAGAAGCTTGCACAGGATAGGGTAACATGGAGAGCTGCATCAAACCAGTCTCAGGACTGAAGACCACAACAACAACAAGAACCCCAAGAGCAACATCCTCGGTTGCACAGATAAACCGCCGAAGAAATTTCAGAGTTTTTTTTAGTGCACGTGGGAACGATTTTTTTCTATGAAATTTGCGAAGTTCCACCAACGTTCAGGTTTAACAGATTTTAATCTGCGTAAGTCCATGTGTGTGACTATATCACTAACCATAGCTCCCGATATATTACATATTCTAAAATCGAAATGTGTCTAAATGCATAAATATCAGAAATAAATGTTATACGGCTATATTGGAAGCTTCTTGTAGCTCTGCTTACCACATTAGCCATGTCTAATGTACTTATTTGATCGAGTAAAAAAGTTATTGCTTTTTATTGTTTGGCAGGAAAATAAAAAGCTGAAATTAACACCCATCATAAAATTCTGCTTATAAATGCACTCTGCAATATTCACATCTTCGAAGTACAAGCACAAGTTTCACAACACGTCGTGCAGGCAAAACCCTTACTGACAGATAGCTTACTAGTCTTTGTATATTCGTTTAACTACTCGTTATGTACTCTTAGGTGCTCATACATAAACTAATCTGTAATAAACCATGGGAAATATGCGTAATCCAAAGAGTATGCTAAGACCTGTCATTCTGCTGAGACGAAGTTATCGCCAGAGAGAGCTGTAGTCATGTGATCACAGACTTACGTACATGTCGTTAATTCTTATTAAAATTCTCACGTAACGGACTTTGACATTACTTACAACAATTACGGGAGTAATCAAATATTTCTTATTTCTGTAACATTATTAAATGTTTCAAAAATTGTCATTTGCTTGAAATTCCATTTTTGAATCATACCCTCTATGGTCGTCGTCATTATTAAAGCTATAAAGTGTCCCAACATTAGTGTCTCGCCACTGCAGTGGAAACCTAAGATGACCGCTTTGCATCGTATCTCTCCGACAACTTCTCCATTCCTGATGATCCCCATTTTCATTATTCCCTGTTCCCTTTCATCCATGAACACACAAACACCGCTGTTCCGCCCATGGCTCTTAGCTTCCAATACTAGGACAACATACCACAAACAAAATTAAAATACTCCAATCACATTACACGACATGACACAGGTACTCTACAAAAAACGCAAAACTTCTCTCGGTCACGATTGCATTACTCATCGTCACCTCAAAGTGGCTAGTTAAGAAACTTAAAAGCATGGAGGATTAAAGGAATAAAACTGACAGCCTACGGTGATTAAAATGATTCCATCATGTGTATCTGAACACGGGGAACATCGGTAGGTTAGAAAATTTACCTCCGTCTCGCAGACTTTCCTTCGCAAATACTGGAAGAATGGATTTACTCAGCCTTGATATGCTTAATTTACGAAGGCAACCTGAAAAATAATGCCTTCGAATTTTTTACGTTAAAGTAAAATAGACTTTATTAACGTTCTACATCTTTATTCTTCATGAGTAAGTACTTATTTCTCAACAGAGTCTGACTAGTCACGAACACATTTATCCCAAGAAGAGGCCAGTTTGTTGATACCATCACTGTAGAATCAGTCACATTGTTGACGATGCCAGAGCCTCACCTTTGCTTGCAGGGCTTCATCACCATCAAAGTGAAGTTCACGTAGGTGAAAATCGGATGGGACTATATGGTGGAATGACCCATGACAGTAACCCCAAGGCGTCGTGTTGCTGCAGATGTTGCAGCGCTTGTGTGTCGTCTGGAATTGTCATACTGAAGGAGAGGGTGCACAAAGTGTGAACGAATACTTCAAATTCGTACTGTTTTCTGAGGGTTTCTCTAGCACAGACATAGTAATATCACACACAGCTATGTTACACGCCACAATTCGGAGACCTTTAGTGGCAGAAGGTCACAACTTCCGTAAGCGAAGCGCGAAAGTCGATCGAGAATTATGTATGACGTTATACCTCCATCGACGTTAGGAAATAATAAAAACTTCAGAGGCATTATTTTTCATCACGCCCCTGTAAATGCATATCGAGAAAGATCTACACTACTGGTCATTAAAATTGCTACACCACAAAAATGACGTGCTACAGACGCTAAATTTAACCGACAGGAAGAAGATGTTGCGATATGCAAATGATTAACTTTTCTGAGCATTCATACCTACAACGTGCTGACATGAGGAAAGTTTCCAACAGATTTCTCATACACTAATAGCAGTTGACCGACGTTGCCTGGTGAAACGTTGTTGTGATGCCTCGTGTAAGGAGGAGGAATGCGTACCATCACGTTTCCGACTTTGATAAAGGTCGGATTGTAGCCTATCGTGATTGCGGTTTATCATATCGCGACATTGCTGCTCGGGTTTGTTGAGATCCAATGACTGTTAGCAGAATATGGAATAGATTAGTTCAGGAGGGTAATACGGAACGCCGTGCTGGATCCCAACGGACTCGTATCACTAGCAGTCGAGATGAGAGGCATCTTATCCGCATGGCTGTAACGGATCGTGCAGCCACGTCTCGATCCCTGAGTCAACAGATGGGGACGTTTGCAAGACAACAACATCTGCACGAACAGTTAGATGACGTTTGCAACAGCATGGACTATCAGCTCGGAGACCATGGCTGCGGTTACAGTCGACGCTGCATCACAGACAGGAGCGCCTGCAATGGTATACTCAACGACCAATCTGGCCGCACGAATGGCAAAACGTCATTTTTTCGGATGAATCCCGGTTCTGTTTACAGCATAGTGAACGCACATTGGAATCGGGTATTCTTCATCGCCATACTGGCGTATCACCAGGCGTGATGGTATGGGTTGCCATTGGTTACACGTCTCGGCCGTTTCTTGTTCGCATTGACGGCACTTTGAACAGTGGACGCTACATTTCAGATGTGCTACGACCCGTGGCCCTATCCTTCATTCGATCCCTGCGAAACCCTACATTTCAGCAGGATAATACACAACCGCACGTTGCAGTTCCTGTACGGGCCTTTCTGGATGCAGAAAGTGTTCGACTGCTTCGCTGGCCAGCACATTCTCCAGATCTCTCACCAACTGAAAACTTCTGGTCAATGGTGGCCGAGCAACTGGCTCGTCACAATATGCCAGGCACTACTCTCGATGAACTGTGGTATCGTGTTGAAGCTGCCTGGGCAGCTGTAGCTGTACACGCCATCCAAGCTTTGTTTGACTCAATGCAAGGCGTATCAAGGCCGTTATTACGGCCAGAGGTGGTTGTTCTGGGCACTGATTTCTTAGGATCTATGCACCAAAATTGCGTTAAAATATAATCACATGTCAGTCCTAGTGTAATATATTTGTCCAATGAATACCCGTTTATCATCTGCATTTCTTCTTGGTATAGCAATTTTAATGGCCAGTAGTGCAGCATTCCTCAAAACTTTTAAAGTAGCTGAGACGAACATTCTTATGATCTTACATACTTGAATTGTTTCTACATTTAATATTCTGGTGAGAGTTACAATACTGACATGAGGAAAGGTGTGCAACAATCTTGAACTACTTCTATATCTGTCGCAGCAGCTATTTACTTCTATGAATGAATAGGATTTCATAATACTCATTTTACCTTTAAAATTTTCTTGATTTTCAGTCAAAACAACGTCTAAATGTCTCGTTTATCAATATTATTGAGTAACAATTTCAGCAGTGTTGTTTTATTAGTTTCTGTTTGATGTCGATCAATAGTTTTATGTTCTTACCATAATTATTCGTTGAGTTATACCCTTAGTTAGAATAACTTTTAGATATCCTGAAATTTAATGTAACTGTAGCTGATAGAAGTATAGCATACTTTGGTCTTAATGATGCAGCGAGAGAGATATATCATCAAACAGTGACCATCACGTTTTAGGAGAATATGACCGCCATCTAATTTGTGTGTCCAATCATTGATTTAATCTTTGATAAAGGGGGAGTGGGATTATTGTGTTTCTATGTCACACCAATTCACCAAAGGTGGTATCATAAGTGTGGAGTAGTAGAAAATTTATTGCCTCACTTTGCACTCAGTACACTTTTAGCACAGAAACTATGTACAGATGACTGACTAATGTTTATTATTTTGCAGTTACTGTAGTAGTACTGCAGTTAAGCTATTCATTGTAAGAGAAACGCTTTTGACGTTGACTTCTTGAGAAACGAAACGTTACTCTCAAATACAGAAACGTACTATACGGAGCAAGTAAAAGACGTAATTCTCGTTCAGTGTTCAGAGGAAACTTAAGAGCACGAGCTTGTGCGTCAGGAAGAACGGGCAGAAGCGAGAAGCTGATAAGGTCCCTCGTCCCTTAATTACATTTACCCGAGAATTACGCCGCCCAAAACAAGGTTAACTGCGCCAGCTCTGAGGCACTCTTCGCACGGAGACCTTTTTCGGTTGATTTTCAGCGTCCACCACATAAACGTAATCAACAAAACGCATCTTTTCGTAGTCTATTCCCCATTCGTCACTATTACTTCATCCTCGCATTTATAACTAGTTAGAAGTCGCGCTTCGCAACAGATGTTGTCTAGGATTCCGTAACTCAATTGGTAAATAAGGAACCCGTATTGGATCTCTTTGTCAATAAATTCGTTTTTCCTAGCCAAGAAGTCAAATATAAATTAAACTTGTCAAAAGAAGCAAGGCTATTTCTTTAACATTTTTATACCCAAAGTGAATTCGGTAAAGCTGTATTGTGACGCCTGTAATTAGTAGCAAACGTCATGACAGTGATGCACGCTTCACAAAGAATATTTATCACAAATAGGGTATTGAAAGTTTAGATTTCTCGGTGACAATGAAGGTTCGATGAACTACTATACAAAGGAAAGACGCCATATTATCTTTGTCTTATCGCTTGTCTTTCTGATTTCGTTGGTTAGCTCGTGGTTCTGTATGGGATTCGAGGTACAGAAACTTGCTGCCTTTCACGTATGTTGAATTACCGTTAAATAATAATTATCAGTGCGGAATTTTAAAAATTTGTTTTTGCTGTAAAACGGAGACCTTGTCCTTTCCTTGCCATTTACGTCAATATGGCCAGTGCTTTGTACGGATCGAAGCTCGTGTGTTATTTATTTTAATTCCCAAAACTAACTTAAAATTAGTTTTCTTTGAACTCTCGCGCTCTACCGTCTGAGCAACCGGCATTTTTAAGTTATTTACGAAGTCAGATTTTCAGTTAACACAGCACGGTTATCTTAGATTGTTGAAAATTGATCTTTTCGTAAAACCACACTAGCAGAAGCTCGCATTAACTTTGGCTTGAGCCGTACGAAGTAATATTTTAGAATTAAAACAATTTTCGATTTATTCTGAGTCAGGAGAAAATTTCATATCAATACCAGAGCTAATTTTTCGTAGCAGTAAGATGTATCTATGATCTCAGAATAATAATTCCTAATATCAAAATATTTTCACATTACGTGAAGTATATATGTTTGGAGTGTAATTTCCATTATTAAATGTGGAAAGAAAAGTTCATAATGATAAAAGGTATTTGTTCTTGTTTCCCTAATAGTTGATAAGGGAGATACTTTCTCCGGTTGCAGTATTAAAGTCAGGAACAGCCTAGTTTAGTTTATCTTAGCCAAAGTAAATTCGAAGTTGGTTTGTATTCGTGAGGAAAAGAATGTGACGCTTGATTCTCTCACTGGCGTAAACTTCCTAAAATTTCTGTCAATGAGATAAGAAAACAAACAGTGCTCTCTAGTGGATCTTTGATGTACTACAATACTAACAGCACCATCTATTGGTTCTTTGGTGTACGACGTCGTCACTAAGGTAAAGATGCGAAATACTTCGCTGAGCAGACTCCTAAAACTTTAAATTAAGAGTTGTTCTTCATTACGTCATCCCATTTTCATGGAATAAAGCCGTTATATTGCACAAAGTTAAACTGAAGCTATCTGTGAAAACCCAATGAAAATTCGTCTAGTAGTTTTAGGAGATGATCGTGTTCCAACAGACAGACGGAAGCGATAGTTTTCGCTTTAGCTTGAAATCATGATATCCTTTTTTACGTGACCGATTTTGATGAAATAAAGCCTTTACGTTGCTGGAAGCTATGCTCAAGTTATCACTGAAATCTCCAAAAAAACTGGTCTATCAATTTTGGAGATTTGCTTGTTGAAACAGACAACTCAGTTCACGATTATTTTCCCTCGTGATCCGATCTTGATGAAATAAAGCCTATACGTTGCCTTAAGCTACTGTGAAAACATCATGATAATTCTTGTAGTAGTTTTGCAGGTTAGTGTGTTCAAACAGAGAGACGCGACGATTTTACGATTTTTTTGTTAATATATACAGGTTCTTCGCACGTTATCTCGACGGCACCAATTTCTTCTCTTCAGTTTAACCTCGATTTCTTTCTAAATTGAGATATTTGGAAGTGCGAGTACCCAAGCATTATTTTAAATGTGCATTTTCTTACATTAATACGTCACGCATGACACCAAAGTCGAATGAAATATATCTGTACCGTAATTTATGATGAATGGAACACAATACTTCAATTTTAATGGTAACAGGGAAAAAAATATATGGAGGGAAACAGGGAGAGAACAAGACTGCAATCATAAGAGACGGACATGAAAGGGAGCAGTATTCAAAAAGGGAGACGGCGTCGTAATCTGTGATCTCTCAGGTCTTTTTGGAGCGACTGATCAATAGTGGGCTTCCGGATGTGCTGCCGAGTTACTGTTTCCATTTTCTGCGCCATATTTGGACGACAGACCCATCCGTCTGCTTCAGGTGCTGCGAGTTTGCTACTGTGTGTGTCCGCTGCCTGGGCTCCAACCAGACTGAAGTATATTATTGGTGTCACACCGCTATTTATAGCTGACATGGATTCGATTCCCGAAGCCCACTGTGCCCTTGGATGACCTTTTGTTTTACAGAGTACGCACTGACAGTCCGTGAAACGCAAATTCCCTCAGTGTTTTCCAACTCTGATGGTCACCGAGATTTTAAGAAATTGAGTGGCAGACCCCAAGTCCATTTAAATTGAAACCACCGTGCCTGTTTATTAGGTTTTCTGACATCTTTATTTCGACCGACTCCATATTTATGCCGTTCCAAAAACTTGGCGTTCGCACTACTTATTGTATTTCATTCCATGATTACGTTCGAGACACTGCTCGGCGACAACTGCGATTTTTGGTCCTTTTAGTCGGGTGTTTCGCTGATTTCCTTGCATCTCTCTTCGTCTGTTCTGATAGTGTGCCCAACGTAAGACATACAACGTTCATATGGAATGTAATACACTCGCACAGGACAACTGAATCGTCTTTAACATTACAGAGAGTAATTTTTATCTTAGATGAAGAGAGCGAAACACAATGGATGCCATCTTTCCTGAGCAATCTACCGATCTTTCCGGATATTGGCCCAGCATAAGGCACATTTCTGCCTTTTCCTCGGTCTCAGTCTTAAATTCTTTCTTAGGTGTTCTTCATTTTGTATGCATCGCCCTTTCAATTTGATGCTCTGAGTATCCCTTCCTTCGGAACACTAGTCGTAGGTGTTGGAATTCACCTCCGAGACTCTCCTTGTGTGAAAGTGTCGGGCTCTATGGACTAGAGTCCTTAGCCGGGTGTGTTCCGCTTTCCATGCAAATGTCGCATAGCTTGCTTTGGATATACTGTCAGAACAGTCGTGGAGAGATGCGAGGAACATCAGCAACACACCCGAATAAACAGCTGCCGCCGAACACTGCGTCGAATACAGGGTGATTCAAGAAGAATACCACAACTTTAGGAATTTAAAACTCTGCAACGACAAAAGGCAGAGCTAAGCACTATCTGTCGGCGAATTAAGGGAGCTATAAAGTTTCATTTAGTTGTACATTTGTTCGCTTGAGGCACTGTTGACTAGGCGTCAGCGTCAGTTTATGCTAAGATTGCGACCGCTCAACAGAAAGCTTTTTGTGTTATTGAGTACAGCAGAAGTGAATCGACGACAGTTGTTCAGCGTGCATTTCGAACGAAGTATGGTGTTAAACCTCCTGATAGGTGGCACTTATCTGTCCGTAACTACCTGAACGTCAACTACCCGAGGCGATGGATCGGCCGACAGGCAGCCCGTGACAGACCACTTCATCACTGGCCTCCAAGAAGCCCTGATCTTACCCCCTGCGATTTTTTCTTATGGGGGTATGTTAAGGATATGGTGTTTCGGCCACTTCTCCCAGCCACCATTGATGATTTGAAACGAGAAATAACAGCAGCTATCCAAACTGTTACGCCTGATATGCTACAGAAAGTGTGGAACGAGTTGGAGTATCGGGCGGGTTGATATTGCTCGAGTGTCTGGAGGGGGCCATATTGAACATCTCTGAACTTGTTTTTGAGTGAAAAAAAAACCTTTCTAAATACTCTTTGTAATGATGTATAACAGAAGGTTATATTATGTTTCTTTCATTAAATACACATTTTTAAAGTTGTGGTATTCTTTTTGAATCACCCTGTATAATCATGAAATGAATTACGGTGAGACCAGTATCGTGGTGCGAACATCAAGTTTCTGGGACACCATAATTAAGGAGGCTATCGGAATAGAAATGTCAGAAAACCTAATAAAGGAGGGTGGATATTTCAATATAAATACGTGTGAGATCCGGCTCTCAATTTATTAATAAGTCTCCGACCATCACATTCAACGGAGTTGCAAAACACTGAGTTAATCTGCGTTTCACGGAGCACCAATGCGTGCTCTGTGAAAGAGCTTCAAACGGCGTAGCGGACCTCGCGAATAGAACTTGGCTATAAATAGCGACGTGAGACTAACAACAGCTCACAGTTAGTTTGGAGTCCAGGCAGCGAATAATATAGCAGAACTCGCAGCATCTGAAGAAGACGGATGGGTCTGTCGTCGAAATATTGTTCGGAAAATGGAAATAGAAACTCGGCAGAACACCCAGAAGGTTAGTATTAAGGATCGTAGGCTATCGCCGACATGCGACAGTGGGACAAGAAGAGAATCGAACCTTGCAAATGTGATCCTAAAGAAAAATGTTGAAGATCGGATGGGTAGCACGAACAATTAATGCAGAGGTACTGAATCTAACTGGGCAGAAAAGAAATTTATAACACGATTTCACTAAAATAATGCAAAGTAGACTGCACATTTAGACGCGTCATGGAATCGTGAATTTGTGACCTGTCAGGTTTTATCGGCTTTTTGTTTACTAGTGTGCTTCCGGGTGTTACGCACAAAATGATAACAGCCTAGTTTTGCATTAGATGGAAACAACTTGTTTCTTTGAGTACAGCACGACTTTCGTTTTTAATCGATGGAAAAATCTGTGGAGTTTGCTAGCAGAAGTGGGCGTTCCTGACCATCTTGTTACCCTCATCAGAAATCTCTGCTCTGATAGTAGGCATTTGGAACCATGTAAATGAGTCAGACACTGGTGCATTCTATCACCGGTTCTATTTAACATCTATGGAGAATATGCTATGGTGGATCCGAATTGGAGGACAAAGAATCAGTAATTTAACAGTTAATGATGACACCATATTGAGCGTAAAATCACAAATGATGATGGAAGAACCACTGGATAGAGTTTTATTGTCAATTAATAAGAAAATGACCAAGATAATGCTTACTGAGAGAAGTGAGTCACTACCAACTACTGATGTTCTATCAGTTGGTCGCTTTACCTACCTGTGATCGGTGATTCAGAAAGAGGATGGCTCTATAAACCAAATACGACGTAAAATTGCTCTGGATAGGAATGCTGCAAGGCAGCTGACAGTGATTTGGAAAGACTGAGTCCAAACCAGAAATATCATACTGAGAGTGCTGAAATCTCTGGTGCTTCCAGTTTTCCTTTATGCCACCGAAACGTGGACAATAACTGAAGGGGACCTCAACATAATTGATGCTTTTGAGATGTGGGTATATAAGAGGGTGCTGACAATGTCATGGATGAACAAATGGACAAACGAATCAATCCTTCAAGAACTCAGGGTGGAGAAGAAGTCGTCGGGTATTTGTTTCCAGCGAATCCTGCAGCTCTGTGGTCACATAGTTAGACAACAGGAGGATAACTCGCAAAAGATGATAATCTAAGACAAAGTTGAAGGGAAAAGTTTGCAGGGAAGACTACCGAGACGATGGATGGACTAGATAAAATAGAACACACACCAAATATGGTTACAGCTAATCCGAAATTGAGGAGACCGGGAAAAATAGGGACAGACTGTTTAGAGGACTGCGTTGGTAGCTCACCAACTTTCAGCTAAGAAACAGCTCAGCTGAATATATGGAAGCGCGCCACAGACTTTCTGTTTGGTAATGAGATGACTTGTAGGAGGGGGACGGGGGGGTAGGGGAAAATAAGAACTGCATAGAGAAGTCAAGGCCGGACTACAGTAACCACTTTCAAAAGGTCGTAGTTTAGGACAGTTACACAGATGTGAAGAGACTTGCACAGGTTAGGATACCTTGGTAAGAGGCATCAAACAAAATGGTTCAAATGGCTCTGAGCACTATGGGACTTAACAGCTATGGTCATCAGCCCCCTAGAACTTAGAACTACTTAAAGCTAACTAACCTAAGGACATCACACAACACCCAGTCATCACGAGGCAGAGAAAATCCCTGACCCCGCCGTGAATCGAACCCGGGAACCCGGGCGTGGGTAGCGAGAACGCTACCGCACGTCCACGAGCTGCGGACAAGGCATCAAACAAATCATTGGACTACGCAACATAAAATTTCGGTTCACGAAATTTTCGTGAATACCGCGTACTAAATGAAGACTTAGTGGCTGTAGTCGCCTTGCACTTTACGCCATCGGAGAATTACAACACGAGAGAAATCTTTCGAGCGATGCACCGCACTACCAGCGACACATTTCTGGCCTTTTTCCCTCCACTTGTTCGCACCAGCCGCATGTGACGGCAATAACGACGCGGGCGCAATAAATCTCGTGGGCGCTGTTTGTGTCACAGTGGCGAGAAATGAGGCCGCAGCAGGGGAGGTGGAGGGAGGGGTGGCGCCTAGTCTCGCAGCTAGCGGCAAATGGAAATGCGTCACAGCAGGGGCTCTTTTAAGATGGGAAACGAATAACATGCCAGAATTATAATTAGCGGCTAAAGTGAAATAAATTGCGCTGTTTCTTTCCTAAAGCTGTCAGATCCAGTTTAGGAAAACGCAAAAGTGTTATTAAATTGTCGTCGAAAATCCGTGCAAGCTATATCTTGCCTGGGATTAAATATTAAATGTAAATACTATCTCAAAGCCGGCTAACGCCCTTAATTCACCTGGTTACTTCTTTAACCCAGTCTTTTATTGCACAGGTAAACGGATTTAAATTTCTGGTTACTGTAGAATCTAACCTATTTAATTTGCATGATTCGCAAGTACAGTGCACGAGCTATAATGTAAAATGCACTATAATATCGGTTTATTACAAAGTGTGATTTTAAACAATGTTCTTAGCAGTTAATGTACCGGGTGATCAAAAAGTCAGTATAAATTTGAAAACTGAATAAATCACGCAATAATGTAGAGAGGTACAAATTGACACACATGCTTGGAATGACATGGGGTTTTATTAGAACCAAAAAAATACAAAAGTTCAAAAAATGTCCGACAGATGGCGCTTCATCTGGCTAGAATAGCAATAATTAGCATAACAAAGTAAGACAAAGCAACGATGATGTTCTTTACAGGAAATGCTCAATATGTCCACCATCATTCCTCAACAATAGCTGTAGTCGAGGAATAATGTGAACAGCACTGTAAAGCATGTCCGGAGTTATGTTGAGGCAATGGCGTCGGATGTTGTCTTTCAACATCCCTAGAGATGTCGGTCGATCACGATACACTTGCGACTTCAGGTAACCCCAAAGCCAATAATCGCACGGACTGAGGTCTGGGGACCTGGGAGGCCAAGCATGACGAAAGTGGCGGCTGAACACACGATCATCACCAAACGACGCGCTCAAGGGATCTTTCACGCGTCTAGCAATATGGGGTGGAGCGCCATCCTGCATAAACATCGTACGTTCCAGCTGGTGTTTATCAGCCAGGCTGGGGATGATGCGATTCTGTAACATATCGGCGTACCTCTCACCCGTCACGGTAGCAGCTTTGCTGCCCAGCGCCATCTGTCGGACATTTTGTGAACTTTGTTTTTTTTGTTCTAATTAAACCCCATGTCATTCCAAGCATGTGTGTCAAGTTTTACCTCTCTATCTACATTATTCCGTGGTTTATTAAGTTTTCAAATTTATACTGACTTTTTGATCACCCGGTACAATGTAAGATACAGAATTCAGGCATTTTATTGATGCTTCAGTGCCATCGATGAAACAGCTATTCATATTATTGATTTCGAAACTATATACAATTTCATCTTCAGACTTGCTTATAGCAATCCATCTCAAGCGAAACACTGAAGTACGTACAGCGATCAAAAAGATAACCAAAATTAGGTGCTTCAGTGTTTCCGTTGAGCTGGACTACCGTAAGCAAGTCTGAGGATGAAATTGTGCAATTTCAAAACTGATCGTGTGGTTTAAATACCGTAAATGAAACAGCTGAATGGTAATTCTGTAACAGTATATTAATGAAACTCAACTGGAAGCTCCTAAAGTGAATCGCAAAAAACTCTTTTAGCTTCGCATTAAGGAGAAAAGCCACATGAAGTTGTTCCTGTTGCAAAGAAGGTGTCTTAAACGCACTCCACAGTGCAGCGTGTTTCACGTGTGACGTGGGAGCGGCGTCTCACGGAAACCAATATTGCTTTAGGTAGGCTTCTATCGCCACATGTCTCACTGGTCCCTTGCTGGCACGGTGTGACAAGTTGAGTACTGTTTTAATCCGAATATTTGACCAGACTAGTTATGAGCGGCCTTGGAAAGAAGTCTGAGAACATCATTGGCTCGTTCACCCTTTCATATTGGAGTAGGATCTGCTGGCGGGGTGGAACAGGAAAGGGAATGACTGGCAGTGGTTCAATGTAGCCTCCGCAGTGCACCATGTGGTATCTTACGGAGTATGATGCGGATGTAGATTTTGTAAAGTTTCAGTGTGAGTCTGCGAACAGCCTTCCCTTTAGTAAAGCACCTTTTATCACTGTTAGTCATGCCTTCTCCCGTTCCGCTGGTAAATGGACCAAAACAAGAGAAAATATCTGATAAACACCCGCTCTAAAACGCCTTAAATACTATGAGCACTTGTTCATCTATAATGTGAAACACATCTCTTCTATTGAACAAGTGCTCATAGCTCTAAAGGTATGCGTGTTAGAGCCATATTTACTGGACACTTTTTTCTTGTTTTGATCCAGACTACCACCTCCAAAAACTGTGGAAAGCAAAGAGCTTGCCGTAGGAGTGATGTGTTTCACAGTGTCAAAGATGAACAACAGCTCACAGCTCATCAGTTTTTCGCTTTATGTACCATGATTATTAGGCTTCTTTCATGTTTTATACCGTCCTCTAGACTGTCAATAATATTGCGCATTATTTTCTGATGCACAATTATAATGAACTTGTAGGTGTGAGAGTGAGAGACTGCGTAATAATATAGAGCAGATCAGAAACTCTCGAAATCTATTACGGTACCTGGAAATATGTGCATCTTTGGGCAGTATTAACGATATCCTCGAGTGTCTCTCAGCATGCTATGGTCTGTGGGAATATTTGTATTCGCTGTTTGTTTGTTGTTGTTGTTATCGTCAGTGAATAGTGTGGGAAGTTGAAAATGACAACAAAACAAGAACAACAAGAGTTTTAATAAGAGTAGATTGAGATCTATAAATCAAAATCCGGTGTTTTGGGATGTCAGGACAAAAACGCAAGTTTCAAAAATGATAAATAGTGTGATTTGTTGCTCAGAAAATATAGAGAAAGGCCACGAACGATGATGTTTTATAAATACACCACTGGCCATTAAAATTGCTACACCAAGAGGAAATGCAGATGATAAACGCGTATTCATTGGACAAATATGTTATACTAGAACCGACATGTGATTACATTTTCACGCAATTTGGACGCATAGATCTTGAGAAATCAGTACCCAGAAAAACCTCCTCTGGCCGTGATAACGGCCTTGATACGCCTTGGCATTGAGCCAAACAGAGCTTGGATGGCGTGTATAGGTACAGCTGTCCATGCAGCTACAACACGATACCACAGATCATCAAGAGTAGTGACTGGCGTATTGTGACGAGCCAGTTGCTCGGCCACCATTGACCGGACGTTTTCAATTAGTGAGAGATCTGGAGAACGCGCTGGCCAGCGCAGCAGTCGAACATTTTCTGTATCCAGAAAGGCCCGTACAGGACCTGTAAGAAGCGGTCGTGCATTATCCTGCTGAAATGTAGGGTTTAGCAGTGATCGAATGGAGGGTAGGGCCACGGGTCGTGACACATCTGAAATGTAACGTCCACTGTTCAAAGTGCCATCAATGCGAACAAGAGGTGACTGAGACGTGTAACCAATGGCACCCCATACCTTCACACCGGGTGATACGCCAGTATGGCGATGACGAATACACGCTTCCAATGTGCGCTCACCGCGATGTCACCAAACACGGCTGCGACCTTCATAATGCTGTAAACATAACCTGGATTCATTAAAAAAAATGACGTTTTGCCATTCGTGCCCCCAGGTTCGTCGTTCGCTCCTGTCTGTGATGCAGCGTCAAGGGTAACCGCAGCCATGGTTTCCGAGCTGATAGTTCATGCTGCTGCAAACGTCGTCGAACTGTTCGTGCAGATGGTTGGGGTTTTGCAAACGTTCCCATCTGTTGACTCAGGGATCGAGACGCGGCTGCACAATCCGTTACAGCCTTGTGGATAAGATGCCTGTCATCTCGACTGCTAGTGATACAAGGCCGTTGGGATCCTGCATGGTCCGCAGCTCGTGGTCGTGCGGTAGCGTTCTCGCTTCCCACGCCCGGGTTCCCGGGTTCGATTCCCGGCGGGGTCAGGGACTTTCTCTGCCTCGTGATGACTGGGTGTTGTGTGCTGTCCTTAGGTTAGTTGGTTTAAGTAGTTCTAAGTTCTAGGGGACTGATGACCATAGATGTTAATTCCCATAGTGCTCAGAGCCATTTGATCCTGCATGGCGTTCCGTATTACCCTTCTGAACGCACCGATTCCATAGTCAGCTAACATTCATGGATCTCTACCAACGCGAGCAGCAATGTCGCGATACGATAAACCGCAATCGCGATAGGCTATAATCCGACCTTTATCAAAGTCGGAAATGTGATTGTACGCATTTCTCCTCCTTACACGAGGCATCACAACAACGTTTCACCAGGCAACGCCGGTCAACTGCTGTTTGTGAATGAGAAATCTGTTGGAAACTTTCCTCATGTCAGGACGTTGTATGTGTTGCCACCGGTAGCAATTTTAATGGCCAGTAGAGTACAAATCAATGCCGGCATTTCGGGATGTCAGGACAGATGAATTCAGAGACACAATTTTTAAAAAATGTTAAATAGTGTGATTTGTTGCTCAGAAAATATAGAGAAAGGCCACGAACGATGATGTTTTATAAATATAATTAATGCGACGTTATGAGTAAAAGTATACTGGGTGGTAACAAACGATCAGCAAAGCTTGTTAGGGTGTTGCAGGGTAGGTTCTGCTTAGGAAGGACTGTTAAGAAAAAAAATTCCATACATTGAGCCGTTTCCGAGTTAATTAGCATTGAAGTAAGCCAATCAGGCAGTTGCTTACGCAAGTTGAAGCAGCCCGCCAGATACAATTAGTGTCACTTGCTCTCACACCGTAGACGATAGCGCACGAGAATTGCCAGTCTTTGGTGCGGATTCGATCCTTGTGATCGTCCCATGTCGAATTTTTGTATCCCTCTCTTGTTCGATTTAAGAAAAACAAACGACAAACGAAGTACACACATGGCAACACCGTCGCTGGCGCGCCGCTTGAATTTGCGTGCACATCGGCCTAACTGGCTAGCTTCGATGCTATTTACCTCAGGAGAGGTGCAATGTATCGAATTCTTTTCTTAATAATTATTTTTCAGCACTACCTACCGTGCAGCACCCTCACAAGCTTTTCAGACTGTATCTGATAGCCCTGTGTATCGATATTCATATCTGTGCATTGATTACTTACCCTAATATATTCCTTTGGCGCACGTATTATTGCATGAAGTGTTTACATAACTATGTGCAAAATATCTTAAGGTGAAACTGCATCTGTAGATTCAAAGTATTTGAAGGAATTGGCAGTTGCAAGCGGTCGTAGCGGAATACATAAGGGCTGACTTGGTGGAAGAGCATCTCTCAGTGTGCTTTTTTTTTTTTTTTTTTGGATATGAATTTATAGAATTAATCCGATGGGGAAGAGAGGGGGAGGGGAGAGGGGAGGCAAGTGCCTATGTATGGGAACATGAATGTATAGTGAGAACCGTTTACGTTAATGTATCATATGTTGGAACATCAAGATATCTTTGTTACTGGCTTGTAGAAATATTGACTCAGTTTTCAATACCGGGGTTTCGGCAGTACAAGGGAACGATGTGAAAGACTTTAGGTTGCGGTTACTGGATCGTTCTGTGCTCTGTTGTCCAGTATCCAGTGCAGTGAAGTTTTGGTTAAATTTCAAGATGTATTAAATTTCATATAGTGAAGCTAGAATAATTCGTAACTTATTTGAAAATAATCAATGACTGAACTACGCCATTCATACATAACTTCTTATTCTGTTTAATGAACATTACGGATTGAAATAAATCGACATTAGCATACGAGTCAATACCATAAGTACTAGAAAAAGAAACGAATTTCTTCGCTTTACACAAGTAAAGCTATCATCAAACCGAAGGTTGATTTGAATAGCACATTGCTTTACAAGGCACGATCATACTGGAGGTAGACATTCAAACGGACTTACCCAGCCAGCTATAGGGGGAGGTACTCTTAACGTCGACTCCCAACCACAGGGCAACCTGGCATTTAACACACTAACAAGGCCTTGCCGGAATTGAAAGAAGCGATAAGTGATACAGAAATATCTGAGGACCACCTAGGGATCGTACCCAATATACTTGGATTTGTAATCTTGTAGTTATCCACTGGGTTACTCATTTTCTTCTTTATTAGAATATGTGGGCCTATAATTATATTATGTGCTTTGAAAGAATACATTAATTAACACATTCAACTTTCACATAAGGAGATCATTAACGCTCTTTGGCTTTCAGTGAGAATGAAAGCTCAAGCAACGTCTTTCCTTAACTAACAACTCAAAACAGCCGCTCCTTGTTCCATTAAAAACTATAACCACTCTCTGTTCGCACGCCGAAAACCACCTGTTTACTTGAAAGTGAAACAAGTAGGGAAACAGCTTTCTAAACTTTTCTCTTTCTGTTAAATAACAAGTTCTGAACACAATAATACACTCCTGGAAATTGAAATAAGAACACCGTGAATTCATTGTCCCAGGAAGGGGAAACTTTATTGACACATTCCTGGGGTCAGATACATCACATGGTCACACTGACAGAACCACAGGCACATAGACACAGGCAACAGAGCATGCACAATGTCGGCACTAGTACAGTGTATATCCACCTTTCGCAGCAATGCAGGCTGCTATTCTCCCATGGAGACGATCGTAGAGATGCTGGATGTAGTCCTGTGGAACGGCTTGCCATGCCATTTCCACCTGGCGCCTCAGTTGGACCAGCGTTCGTGCTGGACGTGCAGACCGCGTGAGACGACGCTACATCCAGTCCCAAACATGCTCAATGGGGGACAGATCCGGAGATCTAGCTGGCCAGGGTAGTTGACTTACACCTTCTAGAGCACGTTGGGTGGCACGGGATACATGCGGACGTGCATTGTCCTGTTGGAACAGCAAGTTCCCTTGCCGGTCTAGGAATGGTAGAACGATGGGTTCGATGTCGGTTTGGATGTACCGTGCACTATTCAGTGTCCCCTCGACGATCACCAGTGGTGTACGGCCAGTGTAGGAGATCGCTCCCCACACCATGATGCCGGGTGTTGGCCCTGTGTGCCTCGGTCGTATGCAGTCCTGATTGTGGCGCTCACCTGCACGGCGCCAAACACGCATACGACCATCATTGGCACCAAGGCAGAAGCGACTCTCATCGCTGAAGACGACACGTCTCCATTCGTCCCTCCATTCACGCCTGTCGCGACACCACTCGAGGCGGGCTGCACGATGTTGGGGCGTGAGCGGAAGACGGCCTAACGGTGTGCGGGACCGTAGCCCAGCTTCATGGAGACAGTTGCGAATGGTCCTCGCCGATACCCGGCGGTACGTCCACCCGGCCTCCCGCATGCCCACTATACGCCCTCGCTCAAAGTCAGTCAACTGCACATACGGTTCACGTCCACGCTGTCGCGGCATGCTACCAGTGTTAAAGACTGCGATGGAGCTCCGTATGCCACGGCAAACTGGCTGATACTGACGGCGGCGGTGCACAAATGCTGCGCAGCTAGCGCCATTCGACGGCCAACACTGCGGTTCCTGGTGTGTCCGCTGTGCCGTGCGTGTGATCATTGCTTGTACAGCCCTCTCGCAGTGTCCGGAGCAAGTATGGTGGGTCTGACACACCGGTGTCAATGTGTTCTTTTTTTCATTTCCAGGAGTGTAGAATGAAACGTAGACAACACTGCAGTTACCTCATTTGCCAACAAACGCACACAATTCAGGCAAATCCGGCCAGCGTGCCCGAGCGGTTCTAGGCGCTACAGTCTGACACCGCGCGACCGCTACGGTCGCAGGTTCGAATCCTGCCTCGAGCATGGATGTGTGTGATGTCCTTAGGTTAGTTAGGTTTAAGTAGTTCTAAGTTCTAGGGGACTGATGACCTCAGACGTTCAAGTCCCCTAGTGCTCAGAGCCAATTGAGGCAAAGATGACTGAGTGCTGGTGATGATAGGCCTGACAAAATGAAACTGATAAATCATAGAAAATTTGTCCTTTCCATTATATCAATGAATCCCAGTCAATACTGATTCCAGCAACTTATGAATCTTTGAGACAATTTCAGGGTTTCAGGGTTCTGCTAATGTTTTGCGAGAGCTTTTGAGGAATTCTGCATTTGCTCTAAAACGACTCCCGTGGCTGGATCTCGTGTAATATATTGTATTTTTGGATCTATAATTTCCATCTTTTGAGTTAGAGTTTAGTGCTACCCGCTGATCCTGTGCTTCATGGCTTCAGTATCTGATAGATCTGATTTCGGTACCTTTTGATGCACTAAAATGGCTCTTACAGCCTTTTACTTTGCCTGCAGGATTTTGCCTTTGTTTATCCAACGTCGAGTAAACTTTGGATTCAGTTCATGACATTTATCACAGTGTTTGAGACACAAGTCAAAAGCAGCAAGTTTCAGATAAAATGTAGAAAAGTCGATGTAAAATTCTGGATGATCAGAATTCCGTTTTATTGCTCTCCATAATCGCCATTTTTGAAGATTTCTTATCCTTCTTCCTCTTCTTCAGTATTACAGTATTAGCTCGACCAATGTAAAACCATTCGTGTTACTTCTGTACCTGTTTGTCTACAATAGAGAACAAAGCCGTCACTGTACGAGTCCACAGAAGTTGTGTGTGGATCTCCAGTTATAGTAAAGGCTTTGGAAAATCAGCATAAACTCAACAGTAACATCTTTATTTATTATCTTTTCTTCTTTTTTATTTGATTGCGCCTGGATTGAGACGTATTTATCAGTCGCCATTTTACTATGTCTTCCTGGCAGAATAAAACCATATCCCGGACCGAGATTCTAACCGGGGAACTTTGTCTTTCACGGGCAGTGCTCTTATCGACTGACCTACGCATGTTCTCCTATGTTACCTTTCAAATTTCTCAGGAGTTTGTACGAAGCAAACTAAGATATTTTTACTTCCCCTCTTGTTTTGCCATCTGCCTCCTAAAAATTCATTTTTGCCATGTCTAATTACCCATAACATACGTGAGAATAGTCTGCATTTCCATAAAAGAGAAAGGTTGGCCCTCAGTTTAAAGAATATGCCACCAGATCTTGGTTCAAATGGCTCTGAGCACTATGGGACTCAACTGCTGTGGTCATAAGTCCCCTAGAACTTAGAACTACTTAAACCTAACTAACCTAAGGACATCACACACATCCATGCCCGAGGCAGGATTCGAACCTGCGACCGTAGTGGTCACGCGGTTCCAGACTGAAGCGCCTTTAACCGCACGGCCACACCGGCCGGCATACCAGATCTAATTTTGTGCTTAGTTTGGTGTATGTAATTGATTTTATAATTTATTTCGACTATTACTAGTTAGTATCTTTTATTATAGGGTGAAATCTCTAATTGTTTCGTAACTTAAATTATATTGTTGACTTATAAACAAATATAAATAAACATTCGCAGGGACAACTAACAGTATTTTTAAAGGATCTATTTGGCTCAGTTCGAAAACATGTTAGCAAAGCCAGCCCTTAATTAATTCCAAAGTAATTAATAGTTTTGTAAAAGTATTGTTTGCGTAACGATATTTGCTAATTTCATCATTTACACAAATAATTCGGCCTAATTCTTGTAATAGAAGAAACTGTTAAAAAGTTAATGCGATTTTGTCATAAGATGACGTGGTTGGAGACCTTGACATATTTGAAGTCAGTTCTCGATGGTGTTGTGACAGCAGCCAGCCACAAATTTATTTTAATTTCCTTTATTCAAAAGGTACTGTTACTGGTTTCGAATCTTTACAATTCGTCGTCAGATGTATTTCTTGCTTTCATTACAATATGTGATGCATTTTTACTCACTATTTATCCTAAAATATAAATAATACATATATATAAGCACATCACAAAGATGGTTGATTTACAGGTTTGCATTGGGAAGTGACTCACGTTGTAAGTAGGCTGTTTAGGTTTTCTTATTGGCAACGTTACGTAGCGCTCTGTATGACAATCACTGGCTGTGCTGTGTGCAGTCTGTGGCTAGTTTGCATTGTTGTCTGCCATTGTAGTGTTGGGCAGCTGGATGTGAACAGCGCGTAGCGTTGCGCAGTTGGAGGTGAGCTGCCAGCAGTGGTGGATGTGGGGAGAGAAATGGCGGAGATTTGAAATTTGTAAGACTGGATGGCATGAACTGCTATATATATTATGATTTTTAAGGTAAATACATTGTTTTTTCTCTATCAAAATCTTTCATTTGCTAACTAAGCCTATCAGTAGTTAGTGCCTTCAGTAGTTTGAATCTTTTATTTAGCTGGCAGTAGTGGCGCTCGCTGTATTGCAGTAGTTCGAGTAACGAAGATTTTTGGTGAGGTAAGTGATTTGTGAAAGGTATACGTTAATGTTAGTCAGGGCCATTCTTTTGTAGAGATTTTTGAAAGTCAGATTGCGTTGCGCTAAAAAAAATATTGTGTGTCAGTTTAAGCACAGTCCTGTATAATTGTTCTAAGGGGACGTTTCATATGGCGACCCTACCAGGATACCTCACTGGAATCTTCTGATTTTTTCTTGTAGTTTGTGTAATTAGTGTAGCTATTGTTTATTGCTAGCGCGTAATTGTAGAGAGAATCTCCTTTGTAGTTGCAGTCTTTCATTGTTGTACAGTAAAACAGTTGTGGCATGCATGTAGATTTCCACCAAGTATTTCGCAGCTGTGCTTGCAATTAACTACATATTATTTTCAGTGCTATGTTAACGTGTTCTCTTATTTTTGCACTTCAAATTGTGCTTTTCTGTGTTATCGTGTGAAATATTGCGACAATAATGGCGTGTGAAAAACGTAACACTAGGCTTCAAAGTAAACTGAGAAATAATAGTGTCGACGAGCGTAGCTTATCAGCACCGCTGTGTGGTGAATTAACAGACATTCGAAGTAGTAATTTGGTAACTGTTCATAGGGAAATGGAGCGGGCGGCGAATAATGGTATAGACAGAGAAACAGGTAGTGAACAAGGAAGCATTATCGATCGATCGGTCGGCAACAGCTCGCCTCAGGAATCCGAAATGACAGAACACAATATTGCAAATACTGTAGACTTAGGTTTTGGGTCCTCACCGTTTTCTCAAATGAGTCAAGACACAATTTCTGCTTGTCAAAATGTGAATGTTGCCGGTGAAAATGCACTGCCAAAAAGCATAGAGAAACAGATTCCAGACACTAATACATTATTATTGCAATTAATGCAACAAATGGAACAAAATCCGAGACAAATGGGACAAAGGCTTCAAAAGTTAGACACAATGGAACAACACCAGAGACAAAAACAGCAACAGTTAGACACAATGGAACAAAATCTTCAAAAGTTAGACACAGTGGAACAAAATCTTAAAAAGTTAGACACCACACTTGAACAAACACGTAAAGATAACATCGAATCGAAATGTCAAAAAGTCTGTAATGTCATAAAAACACAAATCTGTGAGCATTTCCAACCTATTTTTTCGCGTCATGAAAATGCATTACAGAATCACGAAGCAGCCATAAAAGAACTGCAAACTATTGTTCATGAAAATCACGACACCTTGCAAGCTAAAATTGACTCGGTTGCAGCTACCGATTCGGTTACGCAACTTGCAAAAACTCAAGAAAACTTAAAGGACACAGTAGATACGATTTCAACACAAATTGACACTCTGAAACTTGGTTCAGAAAAACACACTGAGGAAATAAGTACACTATCGGAGAAAGTAGCAGAACTTTCGGATCAGTTCACTAACTTATCTGCAAAGGTAGCCATCACTGACACAGAAGAATATGAACAAATTAAGAAATTCAAACAAAATCAGAATCAAATTAATACGCAATACAAAAGAGAAATCCGGGAAGTACAAGATCAGTTGGCACAAGTAATACAAAAATTTCATATTTCAGAGGACACTCGCACTCCAACACGGGAAGAGCAACTTAGAAATACGGAAAAGCCACAAAATAATAACGCAGGGCATTTCGGAAATTATGAAAGAAATTGGCAAGTTGCACCGAATTTTGAGATGGAACCACCGACAGGACGTAACAATGACCGATATGCTACTCGCCGACACGATGATTTTGACTATAAGCTGTTCATTACTACACGTAAATTCAAAACGTTTAAGATATCTGCCAACGACATTTATCCACAAGTGTGGCCCCATCAATTCTCTCATTGTTTTCCTCCCAACTGGTCATTGAAGCACAGGTGAGAATTTATGTGTGGCTACTTGGAGAATGAACCAGCTGTAAGAATGCGATTGGTCATTCACGATTGTCACAGCGAAGGAGATTTTTATCATGCCTTACTCTCAGCATATTGGTCTCAAGCTACACAAGACCGAGTAAAACATAGCATCATGATGATGAAACACTTTGAACAATCTGAATTTTCCAGTCTTGTCAAATATTTTGAAGACATGTTGCATAAGAATCAATATCTTTCAAACCCATACAGCCCTTCAGAACTCATCCACACTTGCTTAATGAAATCGCCTGAACATTTAAGAAATATTATTTTGGCAGGACGTTGCAAAGACGACATTGAAGCTTTTCAGGGACTCTTACAAGAATTAGAAATTGACACAGACAGTCGCGGGATGCGAAAACAGGAAAACAATCAATACAGGTCACATCCATCACAATTCCGTGACGACTGAAACAATAACTGGACACGACAAGTCTATTCTTACAACGCAAATCGTGACCAAAACAGACACCACCCATATGACAACCACTGGCAGAGTAATACTAGTTACAGAGAAAGATCGCATTTCCGTAGTAATGAATATGACAGAGATTACCATAGAAACAGACAATATGGGAACAAAAACAATTATTATCAAGGGAGACAGAATAACTTCAGACGCAACAGTTCAGTGTGCAGTTACGATTCCGGGAGAAATTCTCCACCACATGACCGACAGACAAGAAGTTACAGGAACTACCGACATGACGACAGACGATATAATCATAATGACAGACCTGAATTTCATCAGAACTGGCGGGATTTAAACAGGGCTGGGCCCTCTGGGCAAGGTGAATTTGTAGAAGTTAGACCTCCAAATCCCAATAATGACGCGCGCCAACAAAGGAACAGACAATGACTCGCACCGCAGGCAGCCGCATGTGCTGGCTGGCTCAGAGAAAAATAACATAGACGCTAACCCTGAGAAAAATTCCAGTATTCTTTACCGACGTATACCACATGATAATTGTGTTAAAGTTGAAACTCTGCATACTAGGAAGAGCAAAGGGTTACACCACATTTCACATGTAAAACCATTTATTGGGAGATAATCTGCTTTTTAACTTTGTCTTTGCCATATAACTTTTCACTTTACATTGCTAGTAGGCTTTGTCAGACTTAGAATCTGTTAATATGCAACAATGGTTGAAGTTAAATATCCAGTCAAGAACCAAGAGAACTTATTTCAACAAAAATTATGAATGCATTGTTATAGTGAACAGACAACACAATGTTGTTATTTGTACATTCTTGCTTGTTAGTTACACGATTACGTAATGCCTATAAGGCTCACATACTCAGAACATTTACCAGTACTGCTAATGAGATTTTAATGCAACATTTTGGTTTACTTGAAAATACATTCTGGATTTAAAGTACTTTCTGTGAAATACCAGATGACACAGTGGTTAGTTTATGTGACAGCTACATGATTTTATCACAACGCTACTAATGAGTGACAATTTACAATGTTGCTTTTGTGGTGTATCTGTTTTATAGCTGCACAGTTTTTCTGAATTCTTCTGTAAAGTAAAACATGTTTTGGTAGTAACTTTTGTGCTATAGCTACAAGGAGACAGCCTTTTCCATAGGGCAACAATACGTTACAGCACAGTACTTTCCTCATCGTGGCAATAAGCGTAATAACTAAGATATCTATACGCGAAGCATTTCACTTTTGTTTATGAGGAGGTGAGTACATTGACTTCAGCAGAACTTTGCATACAGAGGACGATAACTACGACAGTTCCACAGAATTATCTTACAGCAAGACGCACATTAACGCTATATGACACGCATTTGAGTGATTAATTTTGTACTTAAAACATTTATTTTTAAAGATTTTTGAATTACAATGATACGAAGGTTTTCTGTGATACATAATTGCTGTAATCTGTAACACCTGAGGGTATAATTACATTAATCCTCAGGGGGGTACACGCTTATTTTGTGTACCATATGTATGGCAAGCACAAGGAGCCCTAGCTAATATGGTATTTGCTTATACAACTTTACACATCGATACCATATTTCTCTAACACATAAATTACACGGCTATCTGATCATTTAACTGGGAGATACAAACATTTTTTTTTACTACGTCAGCGACAGATGTTTACGCAATTACACAGCTAGATAACTTCACACTTACGAAATTGTATTTTGTCTCTACTGTGTGAACCCTTCATATTTTTCGGAACCAATGTGATACTATGAGAGCTTTGAATGATGTATTTGGTATGGGATCATGATTTTTAAAGTACGTTTGAGGTAGATGACACTCTTGAAATGAGCACAGAATTTTTTTTTAGGTTTTGACATTATTGCAGAAAGCTATGACGTTTTCGAGATTTGACTGAGGTGTTATGATGTTATTTTTACGACGACGATGTGTATTATGCTGTTGAGGTATGTTTATGATCAATAAGATGATGCTACCATATATGAGGAATTTGATTATGCTACGGATTTAATATGATGAAATATTGAAGAAGTGTCAACGAATACGTATATGAATAATGAGTAGTGGTTAGGGACTCTGATTTGTGGAAAAGGATGTTGGAAACCGAGAATCGTACTTTTCACAAAGCTGGCGAAAATTTCTTTGACACTTATATTTATAGGATTTTGTTTCTACAGATTTGCAACGCAAACTCTCGACCTGTGAAATTTTTATATGAGACTGTCACTGTAGTGCAAACTGTTGTCGTAAATATTTCAGTAAGAAAGTTAAGTGACCACCTTCACGTAATGTGCCATGGGCAGCTGCGTGACAGTCGCCTGGAAAAAAGCCATTAGTATGTGCCTTTCAGAGGCACAGGTGGAGAAAAAAGGAGGCCATTATCCTCGCTATTGACATTTCTTTGTTGAAAGAATCGCAAATACGACACGCCCAAACTTGAAAACATATGATTATACTGTGGAGCTCTTAATTTATGATATTTACAAAAATGCCTAATGAAATGATGAGAAACATCTTACATATATTGTCATTCTAGTTGAGAGATTGCTCATTTTGTTTGATATCTAGTTTCTAGCTGCACTGCACCATTGGTTAAAATAAAATTTAATAGATGTACTAGTACAGATATTTTATGCCTACAGATCCAGTAAATAACCATTTTATAATCTACTTCAAAAAAAACGAGGGAGCACAAAAGACATTTCCCTTCACAGGAATTGCATACATAATTTTTGTCAACGACTGGGTAACTTATTTAGTAGTGTAAGTTAAGGTGATGCATCACCCTAGTGTTAAGATGTGACATAGGTATTAAACATGGTCATTTTTACTGTAATATTGTTTCTGCTTGAGCTATGTCATGTTTAGATATAATTTATTGCATTTGCCGCTGCTGTTTGCCAGGCATAGTGTTACTGAATTTGACTTTGTATTACTCTGTTAAGCCAGTTTCACTATAGATTGATTTTTCTTGTTTGCTGCACAGTGCCTTATATTAGTTGTAATATTGCAATTGCTTTGCCAATTTGAATTTTTTGTCATTGATGTTTGTGTTAATTGTTTTGTGCTGCTGCATTGCCTCGTCCCTTAGTTTAGCATCTGAGCTCAGTAGATTTAAGTTAGCTTATGAGGGGGTAGACTATATAAGAAACTAACTATGATGGATTGCAAGAAATCCATTGAGAAGCTATAAGAAAATGGTTTGGCCAAAAAATGTAGTGTACAGTGGAAAAAAACTATTTTTGAAAAAGGATGTGAACAGAATACAGAAAGCATGCTTGGATAGGGTTCTTTTTGGCTGGAGCAAATGTCGAAATAAGAGGAGCGATCTATGGAATGAAGTTTTGGGTTGGACTGCAGTACCAAATGTTACACTGAGAACAAACCCTGTCCTTTCCTTTTGTGTTATCCCACTATGTGTTTGTGTACCCTTGTGTATTTGTTTTCTTCCTATCTCTGTGTAGTTTCATAGAATTTTTTCTTCTTCTAATACTAAGCTACATTCACTATGATGAGGAATACTGTTATCCTCAAATATAATTGGCATTAATAATATGTTATTTACCTTGTAAATATGCTTAGACATTAGTTATTCTGTTTTGTTTTAATGCTTATGTGTAAAGTTGATGTTTCAAAAGTTATTCTGATCTTTTATGTACGTATTTACTTATCTCATAATTCCTGTAACACTGATGTATATGTTTATTTCTATTATTGTGTAAAGCCTGTATTACTACAAATGATATCTGTATTATTATGTTTTTAATGATGTATTTTGTACCTTTGTTATTGTATTCTTATGTTATAAAATTGCAATTGACACCAGTTCATCAAATTAAGTAACTTGTAAGTTACATTTCACTGCACACGTTTCTGTTGGTCATAGTATATGGACAATATGTGAGAAGCAGGGACTGTCAGTGTTTGCACGTGTGTTGATAATTCAGCAAGCGCCTGGATAACAGCATTGCTGGTTCTAAGGACAATTCCAAAAACTTTGTGAGTGCACAAGTGGTGGTTTATGTACTTGCTATATTGTCCACAAGACTCTTCGATGGTGACTGTGCACCTGCACAGTCGCAACAAATGGCTGCTGGACGTCTCTACAAGGACTACAGTGGGTCTGCACCTTTGATGACCCACCAGTACCATTATTTCTACAAGGACTGCAGTGGGTCTGCACCTCAGGTGGCCCACCAATACCGTAATCTCTACCAGGACTACAGTGGGTCTGCTCTGTGATGACCTACCTACCAATATTCTTCAAAACGTCGAATGACTCTGCTGTGGGTTTGCTCTGTTGTGGCCCATTACCTGTTAGCGTGTCAAGAGTCAGCACTGTCTTTCCATAGGAAGGACAACACTACTTCTTCAAGACTAAATGGAAATCCGCTGCTTCCGTGTGCATTCTCTTTTACAACTCAGACTTTGAGAAAAAAACACTGTAATTTTACTGTGATGGATGATCAGGACTGTCTTTATAGACTGTGAGAAAATTTTAGCTTTTGACCAACATTGTATCGATAAGTGTGTGCATTTGATTTCTTTGTTATTGTAATTATGAAAAATTTTTTCAAATCTGTATTGGCCACTGCCCAAAACAATTTGTAAAATTTTTTGTGGGGAGCATGGGGGCTATGTAAGTAGGCTGTTTAGGTTTTCTTATTGGCAACGTTACGTAGCGCTCTGTTTGAAAATCACTGCCTGTGCTGTGTGCAGTCTGAGGCTAGTTTGCATTGTTGTCTGCCATTGTAGTGTTGGGCAGCTGGATGTGAACAGCGTGTAGCGTTGCGCAGTTGGAGGTGAGCCGCCAGCAGTGGTGGATGTGGGGAGAGAAATGGCGGAGATTTGAAATTTGTAAAACTGGATGGCATGAACTGCTATATATATTATGATTATTAAGGTAAATACATTGTTTTTTCTCTATCAAAATCTTTCATTTGCTAACTATGCCTATCAGTAGTTAGTGCCTTCAGTAGTTTGAATCTTTTATTTAGCTGGCAGTAGTGGCGCTCGCTGTATTGCAGTAGTTCGAGTAACGAAGATTTTTGGTGAGGTAAGTGATTTGTGAAAGGTATAGGTTAATATTAGTCAGGGCCATTCTTTTGTAGAGATTTTTAAAGTCAGACTGCGTTGCGCTAAAAAAAAAATATTGTGTGTCAGTTTAAGCGCAGTCCTGTATAATTGTTCTAAGGGGGCGTTTCAACGTGAAATGTAGGTTTTGTCCAGCAGACAACGTTTGTTGTTTTCGCCGCATTCACATCATTGCACACATAAACTTGCATAATTGAGCGCTTCAGATTCGTCACTGAATGCATTTCCACCACATTTCTATCGTTGTACACGCAAATTTGTATCACTGAGCACTTCAGCTTAGTCACAGAAGAGACTTCTAACACGCACTGCATGTTTTGATTTACAAACATATGAGTGTCAAAGATGCTATAAAATATCGTAGTATTACAAAGATGCTACATGTTTGGAAAAAGATCATATATTCACTGCAACTGACATGCCTTTTACACCAGTACACCGAGATATTGGCTTTGCAAATATTAGAGCGAACACTGCTACACTAATTATGAAGATGTTCCATGTCCAAGCTTTATATATACATGGATAAGACAGTACATTATTCATTTACATTTAGCATCATGAGAACTGTAGTAACAGATAAATTTGCTATTTCATCTGCAGATAGGTGTAGGAATACTATTTACTTTGCAGGGTGGAAATTAATTGTTGGATAATTTTCAGGAAAGGGGTGTTAGCCAGCTCATTTTTCTTCTTTAAGGATATAGTATGGGGTGCTGTTTGTGTGTGTGTGTGTGTATTTCTATTTCTTCCAATATATTCGTAGTGGCTCCCTTTTCTGCTAGATCTAAAATTCTTAAGTTGTTCTCGATGTTTCTCACTCAATGGCTTTCTTCAGAAATATGGGCTGCAAATGCAGATTTCTTCACGTTGCCAAGCCGTAAAACATCAATGTGTTCTTTGTATCTAACTTCAAAACTTCTTCCTGTCTGTCCAATGTAGATTTTGGGCATGTATCACATTTGAGTTTGTATATTCCTGATTTACTGTAGGTGCTCTTGGAGGTGATTACATCAAGGATTACTTTTTGTTGTAATTTATTATTTGTGGAAAAGCTCTTTTTGATGTTCTTCTTTCTAAATAAGTTTGCTATTTGGTATGATAGTGGGCCTATGTATGGAAGAGCAGCATATTTAGGTTTGGCTTCTGTGGCACACAGATTTGGCTTGGATTGCATGCTGTGTGGATTGCTGTTTAGTGGAATTGTGTTTTTTGTTTGCATTTTGTAGTGGAGTTTTTCTTTTATTTTGAGTTTATATCCATTATTATGAGCAACTGTTTTAATTATATTGATTTCATTTTGTTGGTGTGTGTCACTCATTGGTACTTTTTTAACTCGATGTGCCATGGCTCTGAAATATGTCATTTTTTGTTGGCGAGGGTGGCACGATGAGTTGTCAATACAGATATCTGTGATGGTAGGTTTTCTGTAAATACTAAATTGATGTTTATATTTACTATTGCAAATCCTAAGGTCAAGAAAATTAATGCTTTTATTATTCAAATGGTTCAAATGGCTCTGAGCACTATGGGACTTAAAATCTGAGGTCATCAGTCCCCTAGAATTTAGAACTACTTAAACCTAACTAACCTAAGGACATGACACATATCCATGCCCGAGGCAGGATTCGAACCTGCGACCGTAGCGGTCGCGCTTTTCCAGACTGAAGCGCTTAGAACCGCTCGGCCATACCGGCCGGCTTTTATGATTCTTTGAATCATAAATCCATGTAGTTGTTTTCCTCGTCACACTGAATTATCCGTTGCACTTTGTTGTTCAGTTCAAGACTTATGTAATTAATTGGTTAAATAAACATTCGGGTCGTCACCCAGTTGTTATCAACCGCAGGTACTGAATCAGAGAGTAGGATGAGTGCTATGCGCTACAGAAACTATAATGCCCGCTGTCAGGTAACGAATTCATGTACCCGGCGATTAACAATAAAATCGTATGATTCGAATTCTACCCATGTAGAAACAAAAGCAACAAAAACGGTGGTTTTCAACAATAAAAAACATGGCTATTTTTGCCCAGAGCTATTTAATTGTTTCAGCAGGCTTAGCGGATTGTACGGAGATATTTTTCTTGCCCTTCACAGCATCCATCTTACTAAATTTCATTGTTTCCTCACAGTCGATTCTCACAGGCAACGAAATTCCCAGTACTATGTATCAAGCAAACAAGTTCAGTTCGAAGATAAAGCAACAGAGCCACTAATACGGGTATTATGGAGCAAATCAGCTGTGAAATAAGTGCTAGAAAAATTAAAAGATTTGATCAAAAATAAACTAACTCAACAAGTACATGAGTATCTCTATACATTGTCGTTCTGTCGCTGATGCGTGAGAACGATAGGCGGGAGCGAAGCGCAACAGGAGAACGACTAACCTTGTCAGCAGAATAGCCAGTAAAATATGGACAAAATTTTCGGAATATAGCTTGCATTGCCTACCGCTTCAGTATGACAGCGGAAAGTTTCAAACGCATTAACCCAGAAACAATACTTCCAAATCAAAGCATTCTCGAATAAACTCGTCTACTAGTGTAGTATTTTGTGGTTACTCTTCCTGTTTGCAACACCACGGCTGTCAGAGAGAAAGCGATGAAAGCTACTAGCACAGAGGCCAACGTGTATTTCTGCATCGTCGAGTTCCAAAAGGAATGTTACCGCTGGAAACATTAATTTGGTGCCTGTCCAAGAGTTAAGGTTCCGTAGTTCGCTCCAGGAGGCACGGAGGGGAATCCAACAAAAGACCAACAGAACAAAAGACCAACCAGCTGGCCATGCTACTGTTTCTCATAGAACTGTAACTCCACACGATGTCTTCTATAGGCAGACACTGGTGAAACAGTAAGCTGGATATAAAGTTAACTACAAAGGCACAAATCCAAATACTTCAACATAATATACTCGTCTAAGGTGTAAATTTTTCAAATGAAGAAATAAAATAATATAAAATAAAAATTAAATGTAATCTGAATTAAGAAAGGAAACTACACTGGCGGAAAATAATATCGCAAAATTAAAAGGTACTTAAAGTACAGTAATGAAATTTCGGGAAAACATTATTCTAGGTAACACATTTAAGTGATAAACATTGCTAGAGATACGCAGTTGGAAATATGAAATTTTTGTACATTAATAGCCGATGTAACCGACAGAATATTGAATGCAGGCGTGCAAACGCGTATACGTTGTGTTCTGCAGGTGTCGTGTGTCAGTTTGTGGGATGGTGATGCATGCCTGTTGCACGCAGGCGGTCAATGCAGGGCCGGTTAATGTTGGTTGTGGGTGACGCTGGAGTTGTCGTCCGATGAAGTCCCATATGTGTTCGATTAGAGACTGATCTTGTGATCAAGAAGGCAACACGTCGATACTGTGTAGAGCATATTGCGTTATAACAGCGGCGTGTGGGCGAGCGTTATCCTGTCGGAAAATACCCCTGAAAAGCTGTTCATCAATGGCAACATGACAGGTTGAATCACCAGCCTGACGTACAAATTTGCAGTCAGGGTGCGTTGGACAACCACGAGAGTGCTCCTGCTGTAATATGAAATCGCACTCCAGACCTTAACTCCAGGTGTCACTCCAGTGCGTCTCGCACGCAGACAGATTGGTTGCAGGTCCTCAGCGGAGTCCTATCTAACCAACACACGGCCGTTACTGACACGGAGGAAGAACTAGCTTTCATTAGAAAACTCAACAAACCTCCACCGTACCCTCCTATGGCCTCTCTTTTCACACCATTAAAGTCGCAGATGGCGGTGGTTTGGGGTCAGCGGAATGCACGCTACAGGACAACTGGCTTGAAACTATCCTTGAAATAACCGATTTGTAGCAGTTCGTTGTGTCGCTGTGGTGCCAGCTGCTGCTCAAATTGTTGCTGCAGACTCAGTACGACGCGCCAAAGCCTTGTGCCAAACACGATGGCCTTCCCTCTCGGCAGTGACAAGTGGCCGTCCGGAACCCCGTCTTCTTGCGACCGTGTATTTTATTTACCACCGCTGCCAGCAATAATATACAGTGGCTTCATTGGTGCCAAGACTTTCTGCAGTATCGCAGAAGCGACATCCAGCTTCACGTAGCCCTATTACAAGACCTCGTTCAAACTCTTTGAGGAGCTGATAATGGCAGGTTTGTCACCTCAAAGACTTTCTCAACTATCATCAACTCACCGCGACCAATCTCGAAGGTAACTAACGCTCACGACCATTAAAGCGTGTATCTAACTCAAATCTGATTTACATTCCCATAGTTACGCTACTAGCGCCACTCTTATCCGACTAGAGTGGAATCTTTCAGAAGTAGAAACACGACTCGAGATTTCTTTCCTCAATGTATAAATTGCTATTGATCCACAAATTATTCTTCGAGCTGATTAAACCATACAATGTTACAAATGTCAGCATCAGTTGAGGCGCTAATAATTGAGAATTTGTAGTCTTCTATTATCGAAAAAAATATTCTCCACCTGCAGTAAAATATCTCAAAGGTCTCGTTGCATCCTAATGTGATCTTGCCCCTTTGATAGCAAATATCTCATTTCTCTCTTCTTTGGATCCTGTATGTTTGAAGTTGAACATATTTCTATCCCCTGATCTTTTCGTTACTTTCCTCTGTCGTTTGTTGCTTCTTCACCAAATTTTCAGCGTTATGTTGCTTGTTCATTCCTGTTAACAGTTTCGCAATTATATCTGATTCGCAATTATATCCTACTTTTATTACTAGATCCACGTATTGGGCGGTACTTAGAATGACAGGTATTCCCTCGGCACTTCAGTGCTTCTTCTGAAGGTTCTTTTTCACATTCAGTGTTGATTCTTTGACACACAGCGTATTCGACAGTAGCGATAAGTTTAAACCTCTTCTGAAAAGTTTTTAATGCCGTTTCATCGTTCTTAAAGTCCTAATTTAATATCTGACTGTTTTATAAGTATTTTAGGCTAATTACTTGCCGCTTTAGTCTACACTCATTATTCACAAGAGTATGAATTCATGATTTAACCTTCTATTTTCGAAGTTCTTCTCTATCATTCGAGGAAAGCCTTGTTTTTTTTTTTTTTTTTTTTTTTTCATCGGTAATTAATTCCAGGGCGTCCTTATTTTTATCGATGAGTACCTTTTGCATCATCTGTATCACAAACCCAACTTTAGTTTAATACCGTCAGAAACCACCTTTATTCATTTCACTTTCGATATAATCTAACGATATTCATTTTTAAAGATGAATTTCTGCAGCCATTAGAAACAGAATAAGAAAAAGGCCACAATTATACACAGGCTATGTTGAGAGGGCTGCGACTGTTATTTGCATGGGAGACTGATATAAGAGGAAAGCATGTTGGATTTTTCTGCATCAGAATACACCAAACGCACTGTTCAGTTTACAATTGCAAGTCACGATACATTTTTAAAACTAATTTTTTTTTTTTTACTTTAGCAATAACCTGTTGATCAGATGACAACTCTGCATGTAGCTAGAGCTGATAAGACGTGTAACTTTGACAACTTCCATTACTTTTAATTACTAACTACATAACTGTACATGAAGGAAACGTGTAAGGTAGTGTAATCAGGAAAATAGTGCAATTAATGCTCCATTGGAAGCGATGTTATTAGTGAGAGGAGAACACGAATAGGGAAGGAAACATCCTGGCTTTAAAAGTTATGTAGAATTACCCTTGAGAATCTATACAACAGTGATTCGTTTGGGATTTGAGTCTTTCTAATCCTGAAGACAGGTCGTATTCTAATGAAGAAACTGACGCAGAACGTAGTGTGCACGCCCGTGAAATTATTTTTCTGGGATTCACAAAGACTAAGGACATTTAGATGTTTTCCTCGACTCGTCAATACTCGAAAGTAATGTTATTTTTTCATTTATCCAGACGTAAACACATACTATTAAACAGGAAGTAAGACTGGGAATAAAGAGGCATTACTTCAGCGATTTTGGTCGCAACATTCAGATAAGGAAGCTTCACACTATTAGGCTGTGGGTGAAGAAGTCACAATTATCTTAGGTGCCTACCTGTCTAGTTCTTCTCATACACAGTGTGTTCCAGACGATGTATTTTTCTTCGTTGTTTACAAAATAATGAGTGAAACGAATATTTGTTCTGATATGTAAACGTAAGAAATCATTCCTTCCGCGGAGCTATGAAGATAGTCTTAGCTATTTTGCAAAGAGCTACACCAAATGGTACATCATTTTCTTCGTATTATGTAGCTGATGTACTGCGCAAAAATGAGCTCAAATCAAAATTCTATCAATTTTATTTCGGAAGCAAAAAACAGTCATCGTTTTAGTGGTGAATGCGACATGCCGTACATAACTGGCCATGTTCAGATGGATCTTCTGGTGGTGGAAGCTTTTATAAGTGAGATACTCTAACGAGTGCCCTTTTTTCTGAATGTACAACTGAAGTTAGTTTAAACAGATCAGCTAAATCATGGAGAGGAACAATGTTTCGTTCAACAAATGGTAACTCTCGGGAAATTAACTAAATAAACTATGGTTTAAATGGTTCAAATGGCTCTGAGTGTTATGAGACTTAACTGCTGTGGTCATCAGTCCCCTAGAACTTAGAACTACTTAAATCTAACTAACCTAACGACATGACAAACACCCATGCCTGAAGCAGGATTGGAACCTGCGACCGCAGCATTCGCGCGGTTCCAGACTGTAGCGCCTAGAACCGCTCGGCCACTCCGGCCGGCCTAAATATACTATGCTTATTGTTACTATAGACAAACATTCCTTTCACTCATTCTTTTGCAAGTTACAGAAGTAAACTCCTTATCCGAAGCACACTGTACAAAAAAATGGTTCAAATGTCTCTGAGCACTATGCGACTTAACTTCTGAGGTCATCAGTCGCCTAGAATTAGAACTAATTAAACCTAACTAACCTAAGAACATCACACACATCCATGCCCGAGTCAGGATTCGAACCTGCGGCCGTAGCGGGAATACAGTAATGTAAGTCACTTAGAAATGAAATAAATAGGAGTTGCAGTGAAGTCAAGGCGAAACAGCTACAGGAATATTGCCAATAAATGAAAAAGGTATGGCCGTCGGATAATTGGATTAAGCTTATAGAAAAATCAAAACAATCTTCCGTGAGATTACAAGTAAAGGCATCAGTATTAAAAGTACAGGAAGAATTCCACTGTTAAACGTGAATGAAAGAGCAGATAGGTGGAAAGAGTAAAGTTAAGACCTCTACGGCGAGAAGGAAATGTCTGATGAACTAACATAAGAAGAAATGGAGGCCGGAACGGAAGATATAAGCGTTCCGCTATTAAAAATAGAGGTCGATATGGAAGATATAGGAGATCCATTATTAAAGTTAGAGTTTAATACAGCTTTGGAAGACTTGCAATCAAATAAGGCAGAAGGCACTGACAAAATTGCTTTGGAATTTAGAAAAAAAATATTTGTGGAAATCACAACCAAGTAACTAAACTCAAGTTGGTTCGTGGAATGTATGATTCTGCAGACATCACCAGATTGTCGGAAGAATATCATACACAGACTCTCGAAGATAGCAACGGCAGAAACGTGCGAGAACTATCTCACATTTAGCTTAACAGCTCATGCATTCAAGCTGTTGAGAAAAATAGTATACGGAAGAAAGTAAAAGAAAAATGCGGATTCTTTAAAAGACAGTCAGTCGGGCTTTTGGAATTGTCAAGATGCTAGAGCGTCTGTCCTAACGATGAGTTAAATAAAGTAAGTTAGATTTAAGATAAATCAAGACACGTTCACAGGATTTGTCGATATAGAAAAAGCGCTCGATCATGTTAGACGGAGCAAGAAGTTTGAAATTCCCAGGAAAACAGGTGTAAGCTGTAGTGAAAGAGGGGTAATATACAAACTGTACAAGTTCAAAGAGGGAAAAATAAGAATGGAAGACAAAGAAACAAGCGCTAGGATTAGAAGTGTATTACGCATGGATGTTGTCTTTCGAACCTACTGCTCAATCTGTACATTCGAAGAAGCGATGATGGAAACAAGAGAAAGGTTTCGGACTGGTCATAAAAGGATATCAGCGTTAAGATATGCTGATGACTTAGCGTTCCTCGCTGAAAATGAGAAAGAATTGCTGGACCTATTTAACAGAACGACAAGTGTAACGAACACATAGTATGGACTGAGCATTGACTGAAGAAAAACGAAAGGACTTAGAAGTAGCGGTTATGAGATTAGAGATCAACTGAGCATCATAATTGGGAACCACGAAGAAGCCGAAGACGAGAAATTCTGTTAGTTAGAAAACAAAATATCACATGACAGATGAAGCAAGAACATAGATGGCATTCCTGGATATAAGAAGTCTACTGGTATCATAGATTAACGTGAGGAAGAAATTTATGACCACACACATTAGGAGCACAGCATTTGATGGAGTTGAATCATGAACTGTGGGAAAACGGGAAAACAAGAGAATCGAAGATTTCGAGATGTGGTGCAATAGAACGATGTTGAAAATCGGATAGAGGGAATTAGGGGGATAAGAGATGAGGAGGTTCTCCACAGAATCGATGAGGACAAGAACCTGTGGAAAACATTAGCAATAAGAAGGGACCGGATGATTGAACATGTATTAAGAGACCAGGTTAAAACTCCATGGCTTTCCACAAAGCTGTAGGAGCTAAGAAGAGATCGAAAAATATTCAACAACTATTTAGGATGCTAGGTGCTACTCTGAGATCAAGAGTTTGATCCTGGTGAGGAAATCGTGACGGTCGCAGTAAACCAGACAGAAAAGACTGAAGTCAAAAAAACGAATCACTTTCTCCGATGAGTACATAGGTTTGTGCTTCAGTGATTTTTTTATTGTGGCCTGTCACGAATTTCTCTTCTAGGCAAAACTCTTAATCTCAGAGCATCTCTGGGACCATACGTCCCAATTATTTGTTGTATACATTCCAATTTCTCTCTTTCCCTACAGTTTTTACCCTCCACAGCATTATCCAGTACCATTGGGCATTATTCCCTGATGTCTTATCACATGCCCTATTTTCCTGTTCCTGTTGTTAGTGTTTTCCATGTGTTCCTTTTTTCACTGACTCTACGGAGCACCTACTCATTCCTTATTATCAGTTCATCTAATTTTCAACGTTCTTCTGTAGCACCACATTATTGTTCCGGTTTTCCCACTGCCCATAAATCACTGTCACACAGTGCTGTGCTCCAAATGTTCATTCTCAGAAATTTCTTCCTCAAATTAAGACATAGGTTTGATATCATCAAACTTCTCTCCGTCAGGAATGACCTCTTTGCCAGTGCTAGTCTGCTTTTTATGCCCTACTTGATTCGTCCTTCATCGGTTATTTTGCTTCTTCTACATCTACATCTACATTTATACTCCGCAAGCCAGCCAACGGTGTGTGGCGGAGGGCACTTTACGTGCCACTGTCATTACCTCCCTTTCCTGTTCCAGTCGCGTATGGTTCGCGGGAAGAACGACTGTCTGAAAGCCTCTGTGCGCGCTCTAATCTCTCTAATTTTACATTCGTGATCTCCTCGGGAGGTATAAGTAGGGGGAAGCAATATATTCGATACCTCATCCAGAAACGCACCCTCTCGAAACCTGGCGAGCAAGCTACACCGCGATGCAGAGCGCCTCTCTTGCAGAGTCTGCCACTTGAGTTTGTTAAACATCTCCGTAACGCTATCACGGTTACCAAATAACCCTGTGACGAAACGCGCCGCTCTTCTTTGAATCTTCTCTATCTCCTCCGTCAACCCGATCTGGTGCGGATCCCACACTGATGAGCAATACTCAAGTATAGGTCGAACGAGTGTTTTGTAAGCCAACTCCTTTGTTGATGGACTACATTTTCTAAGGACTCTCCCAATGAATCTCAACCTGGTACCCGCCTTACCAACAATTAATTTTATATGATCATTCCACTTCAAATCGTTCCGCACGCATACTCCCAGATATTTTACAGAAGTAACTGCTACCAGTGTTTGTTCCGCTATCATATAATCATACTATAAAGGATCCTTCTTTCTATGTATTCTCAATACATTACATTTGTCTATGTTAAGGGTCAGTTGCCACTCCCTGCACCAAGTGCCTATCCGCTGCAGATCTTCCTCCATTTCGCTACAATTTTCTAATGCTGCAACTTATCTGTTACTACAGCATCATCCGCGAAAAGCCGCATGAAACTTCCGACACTATCTACTAGGTCATTTATATATATTGTGAAAAGCAATGGTCCCATAACACTCCCCTGTGGCACACCAGAGGTTACTTTAACGTCTGTAGACGTCTCTCCGTTGATAACAACATGCTGTGTTCTGTTTGCTAAAAACTCTTCAATCCAGCCACACAGCTGGTCTGATATTCCGTAGGCTCTTACTTTGTTTATCAGGCGACAGTGCGGAACTGTATCGAACGCCTTCCGGAAGTCAAGAGAAATAGCATCTACCTGGGAGCCTGTATCTAATATTTTCTGGGTCTCATGAACAAATAGAGCGAGTTGGGTCTCACACGATCGCTGTTTCCGGAATCCATGTTGATTCCTACATACTAGATTCTGAGTTTCCAAAAACAACATGATACTCGAGCAAAAAACATGTTCTAAAATTCTACAACAGATCGACGTCAGAGATATAGGTCTATAGTTTTGCGCATCTACTCGACGACCCTTCTTGAAGATTGGGGCTACCTGTGCTCTTTTCCAATCATTTGGAACCTTCCGTTCCTCTAGAGACTTGCGGTACACGGCTGTTAGAAGGGGGGAAAGTTCTTTCGCGTACTCTGTGTAGAATCGAATTGGTATCCCGTCAGGTCCAGTGGACTTTCCTCTGTTGAGTGATTCCAGTTGCTTTTCTATTCTTTGAACACTTATTTCGATGTCAGCCATTTTTTCGTTTGTGCGAGGATTTAGAGAAGGAACTGCAGTGCGGTCTTCCTCTGTAAAACAGCTTTGGAAAAAGGTGTTTAGTATTTCAGCTTTACGCGTGTCATCCTCTGTTTCAATGCCATCATCATCCAGGAGTGTCTGGATATGCTGTTTCGAGCCACTTACTGATTTAACGTAAGACCAGAACTTCCTAGGATTTTCTGTCAAGTCGGTACCTAGTATTTTACTTTCGAATTCACTAAACGCTTCACGCATAGCCCTCCTTACGCTAACTTTGACATCGTTTAGCTTCTGTTTGTCTGAGAGGTTTTGGCTGCGTTTAAATTTGGAGTGAAGCTCTCTTTGCTTTCGCAGTAATTTCCTAACTTTGTTGTTGTACCACGGTGGGTTTTTCCCGTCCCTCACAGTTTTACTCGGCACGTACCTGTCTAAAACGCATTTTACGATTGCCTTGAACTTCTTCCATAAACACTCAACATTGTCAGTGTCGGAACAGAAATTTTCGTTTCGATCTGTTAGGTAGCCTGAAATCTGCCTTCTATTACTCTTGCTAAACAGATAAACCTTCCGCCCTTTTTTTATATTCCTATTAACTTCCATATTCAGGGATGCTGCAACGGCCTTATTATCACTGATTCCCTGTTCTGCACATACAGAGTCGAAAAGTTCGGGTCTGTTTGTTATCAGTAGGTCCAAGATGTTATCTCCACGAATCGGTTCTCTGTTTAATTGCTCGAGGTAATTTTCGGATAGTGCACTCAGTATAATGTCACTCGATGCTCTGTCCCTACCACCCGTCCTAAACATCTGAGTGTCCCAGTCTATATCCGGTAAATTGAAATCTCCACCTAAGACTATAACATGCTGAGAAAATTTATGTGAAATGTATTCCAAATTTTCTCTCAGCTGTTCTGCCACTAATGCTGGGGGGTCGGTAAAAGGAGCCAATTATTAACCTAGCTCGGTTGTTCAGTGTAACCTCCACCCATAATAATTCACAGGAACTATCCACTTCTACTACACTACAGGATAAACTACTACTAACAGCAACGAACACTCCACCACCGGTTGCATGCAATCTATCCTTTCTAAACACCGTCTGTACCTTTGTAAAAATTTCGGCAGAATTTATCTCTGGCTTCAGCCAGCTTTCTGTACCTATAACGATTTCAGCTTCGGTGCTTTCTATCAGCGCTTGAAGTTCCGGTACTTTACCAACGCAGCTTCGACAGTTTACAATTACAATACCGATTGCTGCTTGGTCCCCGCATGTCCTGACTTTGCCCCGCACCCGTTGAGGCTGTTGCCCTTTCTGTACTTGCCCGAGGCCATCTAACCTAAAAAACCGCCCAGCCCACGCCACACAACCCCTGCTACCCGTGTAGCCGCTTGTTGCGTGTAGTGGACTCCTGACCTATCCAGCGGAACCCGAAACCCCACCACCCTATGGCGCAAGTCGAGGAATCTGCAGCCCACACGGTCGCAGAACCGTCTCAGCCTCTGATTCAGACCCTCCACTCAGCTCTGTACCAAAGGTCCGCAGTCAGTCCTGTCGACGATGCTGCAGATGGTGAGCTCTGCTTTCATCCCGCTAGCGAGACGGGCAGTCTTCACCAAATCAGATAGCCGCCGGAAGCCAGAGAGGATTTCCTCCAATCCATAGCGACACACATCATTGGTGCCGATATGAGCGACCACCTGCAGATGGGTGCACCATGTATCCTTCATGGCATCTGGAAGGACCCTTTCCACATCTTGAATGACTCCCCCCGGTATGCACACGGAGTGCACATTGGTTTTCTTCCCCTCTCTTGCTGCCATATCCCTAAGGGGCCCCATTACGCGCCTGACGTTGGAGCTCCCAACTACCAGTAAGCCCACCCTCCGCGACCGCCCGGATCTTGCAGACTGAGGGGCAACCTCTGGAATAGGACAAGCAGCCATGTCAGGCCGAAGATCAGTATCAGCCTGAGACAGAGCCTGAAACCTGTTCGTCAGACAAACTGGAGAGGCCTTCCGTTCAGCCCTCCGGAATGTCTTTCGCCCCCTGCCACACCTTGAGACGACCTCCCACTCTACCACAGGTGAGGGATCAGCCTCAATGCGGGCAGTATCCCGGGCAACCACAGTCGTAGTCCGATCGGGGGATGCGTGGGACGAGCTGGCTGTCCCCGACAAACCCCCATCCGGACCCCCACAGTGATGACCATTGGCAACAGCCTCAAGCTGTGTGACCGAAGCCAACACTGCCTGAAGCTGGGAGCGAAGGGATGCCAACTCAGCCTGCATCCGAACACAGCAGTTGCAGTCCCTATCCATGCTAAAAACAGGTAGCAGAAGTCCGTAACTTGATCAACTTCGTGATCACCAAATTTGTTCCCAAGTTTCTCACTATTCTGATTTCTAATGGTTTTCAATACTTTCGTTTTTTTTCGGTTTACTCTCCATCCATCTTCTGTACTCATTAGACTGTTCATTCCATTCAACAGATTCCATAATTCATCTTCACACCATCACTGAGGATAGCAACGTAATAGAGAATCTTGTCATAGATATCCATTCACCTTGAATTTTAATCACAAACTTGAACTTTTCTTTTACTTCCATCATTGCTTCTCAATGTATAGATGAAGCAGTAGTGGCGAAAGGCCACATTCTTGTCTTCTATCATGATTAATCCGAGCACTTCGTTCTCGGTCTTCCAAGATAATAGTTCCCTCCTGGATCTTGAACATACTGTATATTATCCATCTATCCTTATAGCTTACGCCAATTGTTTTTAGAATTTCGAACATTGTATACCATTTTACATTGTCGATCGCTGTCTCTAGGTCGACAAGTCCTATGAGCGCATCTTGATTCTTTTTCAGCCTTGCTTCCATTGTCAACTGCAACGTACGAACTGTCTCTCTGGTGCCTTTACCTTTCCTAACTTATCGAATCTAAAAGTCCCTCAATTTTCTTTTCCACTTTTCTGTTTATTATTTATGTCAGTAGTTCGGATGTATGGGCTCTTAAGATGACCGTACGACATTCCTCGCACTTATCTGCATTTCAGTATAAGAAAGGCTCAAGCGGTCACAGCAGAGCATGATTTCCTTAGGTGCTACGAATGTGACGAATGATGCAGTGGCAGCAAGGTATAATCAATACTTCATGACAAGTAAAGCTTCTCCTCAGTAATGGTTTTATCTTCTACAGGTTTGCTTCCGAACGTTACGTGCTGCGTGATTATAGTTAAACTGACAGTCTTCCGAATTCTGCTGTGTGAGCTGTATACATCGCAGGTTGCTGAAATATTGTAGGTATGTTCGTTAAACGATGCGCTCTTAGAGCAAGCTGAAAAAATAGTAGTTCCACTTTCGGCCATCAGGAGAAAATATCACGCTGTAAAAAGTCTGAATATGAAGTGTTTACTGTTTTGACGTCGGTATGCTGTTTGTCGCTTGGCGACGCATGTTGATTTATACTCTGAAGTGTCAGTTGGTGTAAGAGTTAAGAAGTTTGAAGTCTTCCCTACGAAACGCAGTGGATATTGAGATAAAAGTCTGTGCACTGCTGGTAATGTTGTTTTATCAAAAGGGCAGTAGTGTCAGCGGTGCATTACAGGGATATCGTCGTTAGGAACAGTTGCGAAGAGGTCCCATGTCAACAAATGGGCTAAAGATGATGATAAAGAAATTTGAAGAAACGGGTGAATTAGGTGGTGTATCGGGAAGAGGAAGTCGGCCCCTTCCCATGGCAGTTGTTGATGAAGTTGCAGTAGCTACAGCCGACATTGCAGCACATAACTCAAATTATGCAGCCAGTGCTCGAGCTGTGTCACGGAGATTGTCTGTCTCCTGGTCAACAGCTCTAAAGATTTTGCAATGTATTTTACACTGGCATCATTACAAGGCTTAGAACGTCCCAAGATAGGCTACAACGCCGTGACTTTGACCCTTTTTCTTTCCTTTTGCATGCAAGGAAATGGTTGACACGTGACTGGGGATATTCTTTGGTCATACGAGGCACATGTTACTCTGTACGGAGTCACGAATGCACAGAAGTGTCGCATATGGGTTTCGACTCTGTCACATGCTGTGCAGGAACATCCGCTGCACTTAGCGTATGTGACTGTGAGGAGAAGTCTCAAAAGCCCCTTCATTCTTGGGCTGGTCTTCTTCAAGAGGGCGAGGGTGGAGGTTACACTGAACAACCGAGCTAGGTTAATAATTGGCTCCTTTTACCGACCCCCCAGCATTAGTGGCAGAACAGCTGAGAGAAAATTTGGAATACATTTCACATAAATTTTCTCAGCATGTTATAGTCTTAGGTGGAGATTTCAATTTACCAGATATAGACTGGGACACATATGTTTAGGACGGGTGGTAGGGACAGAGCATCGAGTGACATTATACTGAGTGCACTATCCGAAAATTACCTCGAGCAATTAAACAGAGAACCGACTCGTGGAGATAACATCTTGGACCTACTGGTAACAAACAGACCCGAACTTTTCGACTCTGTAAGTGCAGAACAGGGAATCAGTGATCATAAGGCCGTTGCAGCATCCCTGAATATGGAAGTTAATAGGAATATAAAAAAAGGGCGGAAGGTTTATCTGTTTAGCAAGAGTAATAGAAGGCAGATTTCAGACTACCTAACAGATCAAAACGAAAATTTCTGTTCTGACACTGACAATGTTGAATGTTTATGGAAAAAGTTCAAGGCAATCGTAAAATGCGTTTTAGACAGGTACGTGCCGAGTAAAACTGTGAGGGACGGGAAAATCCCACCGTGGTACAACAACAAAGTTAGGAAATTACTGCGAAAGCACAGAGAGCTTCACTGCAAGTTTAAACGCAGCCAAAACCTCTCAGACAAACAGAAGCTAAACGATGTCAAAGTTAGCGTAAGGAGGGCTATGCGTGAAGCGTTCAGTGAATTCGAAAGTAAAATTCTATGTACCGACTTGACAGAAAATCCTAGGAAGTTCTGGTCTTACGTTAAATCAGTAAGTGGCTCGAAACAGCATATCCAGACACTCCTGGATGATGATGGCATTGAAACAGAGGATGACACGCGTAAAGCTGAAATACTAAACACCTTTTTCCAAAGCTGTTTTACAGAGGAAGACCGCACTGCAGTTCCTTCTCTAAATCCTCGCACAAACGAAAAAATGGCTGACATCGAAATAAGTGTCCAAGGAATAGAAAAGCAACTGGAATCACTCAACAGAGGAAAGTCCACTGGACCTGACGGGATACCAATCCGGTTCTACACAGAGTACGCGAAAGAACTTGCCCCCCTTCAAACAGCCGTGTACCGCAAGTCTCTAGAGGAACGTAAGGTTCCAAATGATTGGAAAAGAGCACAGGTAGTCCCAGTCTTCAAGAAGGGTCGTCGAGCAGATGCGCAAAACTATAGACCTATATCTCTGACGTCGATCTGTTGTAGAATTTTAGAACATGTTTTTGCTCGAATATCATGTCGTTTTTGGAAACTCAGAATCTACTATGTAGGAATCAACTCGGATTCCGGAAACAGCGATCGTGTGAGACCCAACTCGCTTTATTTGTTCATGAGACCCAGAAAATATTAGATACAGGCTCCCAGGTAGATGCTATTTCTCTTGACTTCCGGAAGGCGTTCGATACAGTTCCGCACTGTCGCCTGATAAACAAAGTAAGAGCCTACGGAATATCAGACCAGCTGTGTGGCTGGATTGAAGAGTTTTTAGCAAACAGAACACAGCATGTTGTTATCAACGGAGAGACGTCTACAGACGTTGAAGTAACCTCTGGTGTGCCACAGGGGAGTGTTATGGGACCATTGCTTTTCACAATATATATAAATGACCTAGTTGATATTGTCGGAAGTTCCATGCGGTTTTTCGCGGATGATGCTGTAGTATACAGAGAAGTTGCAGCATTAGAAAATTGTAGCGAAATGCAGGAAGATCTGCAGCGGATAGGCACTTGGTGCAGGGAGTGGCAACTGACCCTTAACATAGACAAATGTAATGTATTGCGAATACATAGAAAGAAGGATCCTTTATTGTATGATTATATGATAGCGAAACAAACACTGGTAGCAGTTACTTCTGTAAAATATCTGGGAGTATGCGTGCGGAACGATTTGAAGTGGAATGATCATATAAAATTAATTGTTGGTAAGGCGGGTACCAGGTTGAGATTCATTGGGAGAGTCCTTAGAAAATGTAGTCCATCAACAAAGGAGTTGGCTTACAAAACACTCGTTCGACCTATACTTGAGTATTGCTCATCAGTGTGGAATCCGTACCAGATCGGGATGACGGAGGAGATAGAGAAGATTCAAAGAAGAGCGGCGCGTTTCGTCACAGGGTTATTTGGTAACCGTGATAGCGTTACGGAGATGTTTAACAAACTCAAGTGGCAGACTCTGCAAGAGAGGCGCTCTGCATCGCGGTGTTGCTTGCTCGCCAGGTTTCGAGAGGGTGCGTTTCTGGATGAGGTGTCGAATATATTGCTTCCCCCTACTTATACCTCCCGAGGAGATCACGAATGTAAAATTAGAGAGATTAGAGCGCGCACAGAGGCTTTCAGACAGTCGTTCATCCCGCGAACCATACGCGACTGGAACAGGAAAGGGAGGTAATGACAGTGGCACGTAAAGTGCCCTCCGCCACACACCGTTGGGTGGCTTGCGGAGTATAAATGTAGATGTAGATGTAGACACCTCGTGGGCCTGTTAGTTTTACAGCATTAGGACCTCCTGGTGTAACATGTGTACCAAATAAAGCAGATATACTTTGTTGTGGTGTATGAATTCACATATCACATTTGCTTTACTCATACTCAAAACTGTGTTTCTATCATACATTGTGCTTAGTTTGTGGACTAGATTCGAAGTGGTGTGGTTTCTCAGGAGTCTAGAGTGTCAGTACATGGCATCTACAATCCCAACTCAAATACGCCAATGGAAGTGCTCACATCACGTGAAACTGTGTAGTAACTGTACGACACGTGTGTACACTTTTTACGTGCGACTAGATTCCACTATATGTGTATTTTGAAGAGCAAAGAGTGACTTCACAGCTACGCGCAACAGGGGTGGAGAATTTCATTAGATTAACTCGTGAACACAGACGGGGGTTACTTTAATGAAATGTATTGCTGCAGTGGGCATTAAGCTGAATGGGAAGAGATTTCATCAGAAGTGAACATGCGCAATGTGTTAATGACCTAATCTGTAAGTTGAAACAATAGGCAGGAGTGTGGATCTTATTACGTGGCATCAGGTAACATACAGACGCAGTAATTCAGTGGTGTTTTAGTATATTTAAAGCGAAAAACATTGAGCATTTATAGAAACACATCACAAAGCTCTACTTTTTTATTACTATTAATATTCTCGTTGGGGCCCTAACGGACCACACGTAGTAAAACACGGGACGTTTTAACACTTTGTTGTAGCTTTCCTTTGTGCTCACGTCATTTTCATTCTCTCAGAATGGCCCCTTTCCTTTCGCTTGACAAAGTTTTTCCAGACTTCTTGCCAGGTCAACTGTCCAATCATGTGTTTTATGCCTAAATATCCTCCTGTCTTGTGCATGAAATTGTGTTAATCCTGTTACTTTCGGGTGTTCTGTTGTTGCACCAATCCATTTTATTGCTTCAATTTTTCCTTTTCTGCGAGACTCACATAATTCCATAACCTGCCTAATTAATCTGGTTTATATGCCCATAGAATTTTTTCTTGCGGTTTTCTTATCTGGATGCAAATGGAATACTTTTCAATCTCTTCATTAGCTCTTAGACGTTCCTTCTGTAGTGTTATTTGGACCTAAAATTTTCCTGATTGTTCTTCGTTCTCACTTTCTAATTTCTTCATTGTCTCTCTTTCTGTTTAAAATGAGTGTCTCATTTCCTCAAACACTCTCTGGTTTGATGAACGTGTTGTAGTGTCTCTGACTGATGTATTTTGAGATGTACTTTTTGCTATATATATCTCTGGTTAGCCTGAGAACTGTTTCCACTTCGTGACAGCAAATTTCGTAACCAGACTTTTCCAGTACAGTCTGCTGAATGGTTGCATCGAAAAGCTTTAACTGAGAAACTCTCTCGACTTTTCCATATTTAGTTGTTACAATTTCGGCATTGTGTTGTTGCTGGACTTTTTTTTTTTTTTCAAAAGATGTTTGGAGCCCTTCTCCTTCCGCTGTTTCTTTAAGATTTCTATTGTCGTTGTGCAGACTGAGTGTCCTGACATCGAATCGTCAGATTGTTAGGAAATATGAAGCGGTATTTTCCGGTATCTGCTGTACATAATTTGATTGGCTGGTCAATTTCTGCTTTTAGTGTCCACCACTCATGTATTACTTTATATAGTACGCATTTGAAAAGTAATGGAGGAAGTCCATAATGTTCTCTTAACTCCTGTAATAATTTCATAATTTCTTAAACTTCTCCTCTGAGTTTTAACTTAGATTTTGTATCATCTAGTTTTGTTTCACTAATAATTGCAGTGGTTTTGGGATGCAGACATTGTTCTTTCAAAATTTTGGAGCGAGATTTGTGGCCTTTTTGAAATCTATGAAGGCATGAACTCTTCTCTGCCTGCAATTTTTTTTAGTTCAGATGGTTCAAATGGCCCTAAGCACTATAGGACTTAACTTCTGAGGTCATCAGTCCCCTGGAACTTACGACTACTAAACCCTGACTAACCTAAGGACATCACACACATCCATGCCCGAGGCACGATTCGAACCTGCGACCGTAGCGGTCGCGCGGTTCCAGACTGTGGCGCCTAAAACCGCTCGGTCACCTCGGCCGGCTTTTTTAGTTAGTTTCAGAAATTTTGTCTTGGGCAAGATCTATTTGGCATGAAACCTGCTTGATACTCGCCAGTTTTGCATTCAAGTTCTTGAACTTGACCCAGCAGACATTTAAATACCATTTTATATGGAATAGGAAGATCAGAATTCCCTCTATAATTATTTCCATCCGTTCTGTCTCACGTTTCATATAGAGGTTGTATCAGTGCAGTTTTCCAGTCACTCGGAATTTTCTCAGTTTATCACATATTGTACACGATCAATGTAAATTCTTTTACCGATTTTGGGCCAGCTGATTTCAAGAGTTCTACAACAGTCTTCACCAGATTTTATGTCATTTTTTAATTTTGTAATTTATCTTGCAATTTCCTCTTCATTTGGTGCTCCTGAAACTGCATTGGTTTTTAGGGTATTTTCTGGTGGAAATTTTTTAGCGGTCTCAGGGTAATTTGGAAGTTTTCAAATACACTTGAAAAGTCTGCTACAGTGCTTTTGGTTGTTAAGTACCAACCTTCGTACAGATAACCATTCTGTTTTATTTTAAATGATTATTAATATGTCATGTTAGTTTTAGGAAACTGCTAACTGTGATTCAAGCTGTACCCGCTGGAATCAATCGTGTCGTTTAGCATTTCGAAAGAAAGTGTGGTTGCTGAGATATTTACCATAGTATGTGTGCGCAGAGACGGCCGCCGGCTGTACTAAGCTGCTTGGTATACTATGCGTCCGGTTGCACGTTCCAAGATAAGAGGCGATCAAGATGATTCCTTTCGAAGGCCGTCCAGTCCAGAATAGGTATTTCGATAAGGCAAAACAGCCGTGAGCATTGAGGCAATCATCCCACCGACGCACCAGGTTGAAGAGACCCTTTTGGTAAAACATGGTATCGTGCTGCGTGGAGAAGTCCGTAACTGCCTGTAACACATCCTCGTCCGACAGAAACCGTCGACACTTAAGGCCATTTTTGAGGGACCCAAGAAATTATGTTCAAATGTGTGTGAAATTTTACGGGAGTTAACTGCTAAGGTCATCAGTCCCTAAGCTTACAGACTACTCAACCTAATTTATCCTAAGGAAAAACACACACACCCATGCCAGAGAGAGGACTCGAAACTCCGCCGGGACCAGCCGCACAGTCCATGACTGCAGCGCCTGAGACCGCTCGGCTAATCCCGCGCGGCGCCAATACGTTATGCGTCATGAGAGATCGGGGCTACAGGGCAGATGTGTCTCCCACTTTAGCTGGTGTAATTTCTGCGTTACGACATTTGCTTTGTGGGGACGTGCGTTGTCATGAGCCAGCAGCACCCCTTGTTGCAGTTTAACCGGAAGTTTCGCCTTAATTGCAGGCTGTAATTTCTCGAGCGCTACGTGTGCCGTTCCCCAGTGATTGACACACCACGTTCGTGGAAATCAGTAAGGAATGGGCGTCTTGTGTCGAATAGCGACCAGCACGGAACTTGGTGCACCATCCCACAACTGTGGGTTTCGACCGAGATGCTGCCCCTTACACATTCTCCGATGGATATCTACCGGTGTTTGTACTTTGGCAGCCAAGAAAAGAATGACAGCACGTTAGTCCTGTTTGCACACATTTGGTAATAACGTCGCCATAGTTCACATTTCCGTCTGCGTTTAACTGGCATCACTCTAGTGTACTCTGCTGCCGAGTACTGTGCACCTGTCTGGTTTGAAAGTGTACATGTGAAGAAGGTAGACACAAAACTTAACGACACAATGCGCTGCATTACAGGTTCCATCAAATCAACCCCATGCTACTGGTCACCTGTACTGAGTCACATCCCTCCACCTCACTTAAGGCGAAAACAAGCTCTACTGAGGGAGGCCAAGAAAATCTCTGCATCACCCTCTCTACCACTGCACCAGGAATTCTGTCATCCGCCACAGCAACGATTGCGATCAAGAAGACCAGCAAGTGTTACTGCAGGACAGCTCATCGCGGATGGTTTTGATCTAAATGAAAGCTGGAAGCATGAATGGTAAACACCTTGATCCCACAAAGAAGCCGAAAGGTTTTGACCTACCGAGAACCTCAACAGGTTAAGGACTGCACATGGTTGTTGTAGGTACTTCAGGTACAAATGGGGCTGGGTCAGTTCACCAATGTGTGAATGTAATCAAGAAGAGCAGACAATTGAACATGTAGTCGAACGTTGTCCACTTCATTCATACCGTGCAATTCCCGATGACTTGTTCACTCTCACACCCAGCTTAATTAACTGGTTGAAAAAGACCGACTTTAAGGTTTAATATTGTCTAATAACATATGTATATTGTATAAAATCATCTGCCTTATATCAACTGTATATTGTATAAAATCACTATACGATTAAATGAATAAATAAACATTTCTGTACTTATAGCATGCACGTCGGAAAGACACGAATGCCACATCGGTTCCTTGCTCCTTCATGTTGGTGCTTATATACCCACATCGGGGTCTTGTTACTTTTAATGTATGCTGCAGCAACGCCCTTAAACGGAAACTTTTTGATCGTCCCTTATATATACTGTCTGTTTACAATGGTGTAAATATTACATCCAGGAAAAGGAACAAACAAGTCATTTAGTTTGTTTTTAATTGAAGTTTAAAAATCATCATTTTATGAAATGCATGTGGTGGACAAAAAGATGTAAATACCAAAAAAATACAACACATTACATTGCCCAAGACGCTGTAGGAAAACCTTTGGCTTTCAAAAGAGCTTCCAGTCACCTCGGAATGGATAAAGTCCTGTAATGGTTTTCAAGAGAATTTTATACCACTCTTCCTACAAAACAGTAGCAAGCTCGGATAACATTGATGGGGGTGGATAGTGATCACGCGCCCTTCTCTCAATAGCGGACCACAAAGGCTGAATAAAACTGAGATCTGATGACTGTGGTGGCTAGAAGAGATCCGACAATTCATCCTCACCAGCCGTGGACGATGCAAGCTGCATGAACAGGAGCCCCATCCTCCCGAAAGCAGCATCACTACTGGGAAACAAACTGTACCAAGGGACGGACATGATCAGCCAAAATGGTCACATAATCCTTGGCAGTAGTGCGACCTTGCGGAGTAACCATGGGGACCACGGAATACAACGATACAGTTACCCAAATCGTCACTGATCCCGGCCATGTATCACTCTTGGCAACAAGTAGTCTGCATCGTAGGCACGGGACGGCGTACTCCAGACGTAACCTCGGCCGGAAGTTGGAAACAAGACTGAACCTACCAAATGACTTTGCTTCATTGCTCTACTGTCCAGGTTTTATGACTTGGGCACCACGTTACGGTATTTGCACCACTGACGTGTGGCTCTGGAATTCCATCTCGCCCTGCAATTGCCTGCTTACATAGCTTCGTGTTGTTTGAGTACTGAAAGGGCTCGCGACGTTACGTTCTACAGTGACTTTTTCAGCTGTGGTCCTCTTATTTTTCGTCGCAATCCTCTTCAATAACAGCCTGTCTCGACCACTGAACAAACACTTTAATCCGCGTTGTGGCTTAGTGGACGATTTTTAGGTTACGGACTCGCCCACCAAGGAGCACCAACAGTTTGCTCAAGTTCAGATTCACTTAGTTCCGACGTAATGGATTGACAGCTACACAGAACGCTGTTCTGTCCGCGACTGACACTTGAAACGTATTGAGGTCATTGCACAAAGTAATACACAAATTTCTGGGTTCTGCGAATAATGGCTGTCTTCTGACAGAGATAAGTGTTAGGGCGGGACGGCGTTTTGTACTTTCGTACTGCTCACTTGCAATAGTTCCACCTATCTCAGTATGGCGTCAGTTCACCATCCCATTTCTCTGCAAACGTAGGTACTATTAGTACCTTGAAAAAGCAACGTTGATAAAACGACGCCTATATTTACGTTGCAAAGTTCCCGTAACTCTAGTAGCCAACTATCCTGTAAATATCTTATAATAATTTTCGGGCAGAAGGTGGTTGATTCATTGCTTTAGTAAAGTGTCAAAATTGTAATAAAAGTCTTTTTATTTCCTTTAGCTCAAATGAAAAAAAAAACCTGCCATCAAGTCCAAATGTACTTAAATAACAAGACCACTGTTCTCAGTTAACAGTTCATGCAATCCAGATCACACGCAAAGCATCCAGAAATATGTATAAGTCCGACCCGAATAATTGCGCGATTTCACGGTTACAGTTCCGCTACTAATAGTGAGTTTCACTCTCGATCCTTTTCAGTGGATTCCTTTAACAGATACTTCTCACCAAATATTCCATATATGAATACGAAACATGCCACACGGAATTTACACACAGGCCGAAAGTTCGCACGCGGCTAACTTTCCAACAAAACAATTACAAAACTTCCAACTTTCAACAAGCTGTTCGAAAATGCAACTGCTTTCATGGCAACACAATCTAGACGCGAAAAACCAGTTAGTTCTACATTTTACACATAATGAAAACTGATACGTTCGACATGACCTGCACGCCCACTAGCTGACTAGCGACTGCCCCGGATGCTGCGTCTACCACAGCATATCTATCTGGCAGGGTGCACGAACTGCTTAACTCTGATTGGGAGATCATTTAGACTGGCCAGTCAGAAGAATTGTTCGAGATCATTCTCGCACCAAAACTGGCCTGCGCCAATCATTATTCACAGATGCATTTACGTCATTCCAACATACAAGTACTAATATAAAATTTAATAAAACCACACGAAAAGAAAGTTAATATTGGAATAAATTTAGAAAATGATTATACTTTCAACTGTTTTTCTGGCTGCCTCCTTACAGAAGCAAGTACACTTAGATATACGTCATCAGTAATGTGGGTACAAATATCTTTCCCACGCTATGATTACCTAACGTATTACATAAATTTAATCTTGAAATTTAACGTATGTCCCACTTACACACTCTCATTTACTCCCACAACAACATTAGACACAAATAATAATTTTGTTTGATTTCTATATTAGGACAATGTAAAGTAGTTAAAGTTTTTTTGATTAAATCTTAATTAAATAATTCTGCCCGTTGAGAGTTCTGGTTATGTTTTCAAATGATAAAAAAAGGTAAAATGTTATAGTTCCTAACTGAATTTAATTCCCTAAGTGTTGGTTTTTTACTTTTTAAGTAATTTTTTCTATTTCCGAAACTATGATAGTTAAAGGGTTGAAATTTTTATAGAATCTTCTCCTGAATCACAAAAACTAGTGAACGGATTTTGATAATGATTGAATAATATTTAATAGATTAGTTGGGAGATCACATAACTAATGAGGAGGTCTTGAACGGAATTGGGGAGGAGTTTGTGGCGCAACTTGTCTAGATGAAGGGATCGGTTGGTAGGACATGATCTGAGGCATCAAGGGATCACCAATTTAGTATTGGAGAGCAGCGTGGAGGGTAAAAATCGTAGGGGGAGACCAAGAGATGAATACACTAAGCAGATTCAGAGGGATGTATGTTCCAGTAGGTACTGGGAGATGAAGAAGCTTACACAGGATAGAGTAGCATGGAAAGGTGCATCAAACCAGTCTCAGGACTGAAGACCACGACAACAACAGGAGTTTGAATATTCAGTCGCTCGAAGTGACACAGATATCCCTTCCCACGGCTAGCATAGCAACAGGTGTGAATGAGTCATTGCTAAGACACAATTGGCTGTCTCCTTCATAGCCAATGGCTCCAAAGCTACGGCTTATTCTGCAAAAACCGAGCGAGGTGGCGCAGTGGTTAGCCCCCTTGACTCGCATTCGGGAGGACGACGGTTCAATCCCGCGTACGGCCATCCTGATTTAGGTTTTCCGTGATTTCCCTAAATCGCTCCAGGCAAATGCCGGGATGGTTCATTTGAAAGGGCACGGCCGACTTCGTTCCCCGTCCTTCCCTAATCCGATGAGACCGATGACATCGCTGTTTGGTCTCTTCCCCCAAACAACCCAACCCTATTCTGCGAAGTAGCTTACTGAAATAAAGTTATCGCGTATTGACTCGCGACGTTACAGTGTCACAACATGATTCAACAATGTAAAAACTAAAACAACATTTAATATTCATCAACACTGCAGTACATATCGATACCTCCGAAACAGCAAGTACATCAAACTGGTATGAAGCTAAGCTGAAATCTGTGCACATTAGCGAACTATATTTAAACTAACATATTTTAGTCTACTCATTTTGTTAAAATAGTGAACTCGGCATCTTCATCGAGGTGTTACACTCTCCAGTTACATTAATGTTACCACCTGTCAGAAGTTAGAATAACCACCTCTTTGTAGTGGGGACCGCTGCGAGACTTGCAGGAAGAGAGTCAGTGAGGTTGTGGAAGGTATCGACAGGGATCTGGAGCTATGATGATTCCAGTGCCGTGGTCAGCTGCAGTAGATTTCTCAGTTGAGGCTCCATGTCGTCAACATCGACGTGGTCCTACACATTCCCGAGGGCGTTTAAAACTAGCTGCATGCAGGGGTGGACATGATCCACAACGATAGATGCATACCTGGATTGATCCATCGTACATTCCAGAATGACGAGATGACCCGGTGAATGCCACGAAAACATTCCCCAGACCATATCGCTCACTTCTCCGGCCTGGACCCTTCCGGCGACTATCCGATGTTCACAAGTGAACATCACACAAACAGCAAAACAGTGTGTGTTAGGAAGCTGCACTGAAACATCCTATAGAGTGCGAATAAGCGACATTCGCAGAAAATGAAATAAAGACAACAATTGTAGCTGTGCTACAGATACTGAACAGACTTGCGAACACCAACGTGTAATAATAAGATCAATAAAGCCCACTGATCACGGAGAAACTTCTCCGAAACATGTATGGGAAGTAAAACAAGAAACGCTCGCAGTCTTCTTCGAGACACACTTGTAATACTGCTCTGTCTTACATACAGACTGCCCAGGAGACTGTGAGTAATTGTGTGACAATTTAATACTGAAATATCAGTCCCTATATCTTTTAGAGACTCTTGGTCCTCTACCTGGCCTAGGAAAAATGTGACGCATATTATTTCTGCTCGGTTCCGGCCACTCAGCCTCGTGGTAATATATCGTCCCATAACTCTGCAATGAGGGAACAGCTTCCAGCGGAAAGATTCAAAATGCCTCACACGCCGCTGCACCGCTCTCCTGGAGCTATGGCGCTATACATCGAGACAGGGAAAGGTGGCGGTGGGGAAAAATACTGTGGGCGGTTTTGCCACTCCAACTGCTTGTGAAATCCTGGAGGTAAATTGAATATTTTTTAACTTCACCGAAATTATAAATTAGTGTACCACGTCGATAATGCGAATGACAGCTGCATTTCTCACGGCTTAGCTTGAGTGCACGGCTCCTCTACAGTCCTGAAAAAGAATTTAAGACAATAGCTTCATGTCGACATTCAGACCTTAACACTTGTGCCTGCAGCCGGCCGCTGTGGCCGAGATGTTCTAAGCACTTCAGTCCGGAACCGAACTGCTGCTGCGGTAACAGGTTCGAATCCTGCCTCGGGCATGGATGTGTGTGATGTCCTTAGGTTAGTTAGGTTTAAGTAGTTCCACGTTTAGGGGACTGATGACATCAGATGTTAAGTCCCATAGTGCTTAGAGCCATTTCAACTATCAAATATCTACATATGGATACACTAGGGCGTGGTGAAATGTAATGCCTTCGAATGCTTTACCTTGTTGTCAATATCGGTTGAGGTATTTCACGTCATGCTTATTCCTTACTATGTTGCACTGCCTCTATTATTCTGAATAAAGATGGAAAGTTCCTTTGGACATTCATGCATATGTACATAAACAGCTGTACGATGGAATAACAACATGGAAAATTCGTGTCGGACTGTGAATCGAACCCGGATTTCCCGCATATCGTGAGCGGCCACCTTATCATCTTTTTTTTTAATCTCATTTTGTCCGTTTTTGTTCGGTGCATTTGTTCTGCGCGGACGCCCCTTGAGACTCGTTCAAGGTCGTCGCTGATTCATTAACTCAGTATTAATTTTTGTTGTTGTTAGAGTGGGCAGCTATCCCTCTGTCCGAAGAAACTAAACCACCCTGCCGGCTAGCATCTGGCTATACGCGCATGACTCACGGCCTCACCCAGAGTTCCGTATGCTGTCAACAGTTTGTCTACAACCTACGCTCGTACATCCATTATGTATATTCCTGCACAGAGCAGACATTTTACTTCAAAGTCGTTTGCCCAATGTCGGCGGGGAAGTACGATATTATTGCACTACCTATCTCGTGCAGACGTTCGATGGGTTTTCCCTTCGGACATGCATGCATGTTCAGAGGGACTTTGCATCGCAGTTCAGAATAACACAAGCCCTGCAGTATCGAATTTGTCAGTCGATACCGGGAAGGTGACTTTCAAGTAAGGTGTTTCACCTGTATGGAAATACAAACAATGGATGTATGAGTACAGCTTGTAGACGCGTGGTTGATGACATATCGAAGTTTCAGTTTAACCGTGAGTCGTGCTCGGATAGCCAAAGTGGTTAAGGCGACCGCTCAGGGTAAGCAGGAAATCCGTGTTCAAGTCCTGGTCAGGCACAAATTTTCATTCTCGTCATTCCATCGTACAGCTGATACCTGTCAATATTTCCAATTGCGAATACTTTTAACGTATTGCATATTACTTGGTCGACTTTGCTGCTAAGCTGACGCAAGTTGAAATCCTTTGGCGCTTGAGAGCTTCGAATTGTAGCGTTTAACGTGGTGGTGTGTAACGTAAGTAAAGTCGGTGCGTGACAAACAGCGTGCTGTAACCGAGTTTCTGACCGGAGAAAACATGCCTCAAAATGAAATCGATGGAAGATTGAAATCTCTGTACGTTAGTGGTTATATCAACATCAGCAATGTGCTACGCTGGGTTATTTGTGATAAAAATGATGGAAACTGTAGTGCTAACCTCAACTTGTGTGGCTCAGAGTGGACGACCGTGTATGGCAACCGACGAGGCTGATCGAAAACGAACCGTGCTGATGAACCCACCATAGAATATCGTGGATAACGTAGAAACAGCTCTCACGTAACTGCCACATATCACGAGAAGGCGTACGGACCATCTCTGCAGAACTGTGGTACAGAAAATTAAGTGCACAGTGAGCACCTCGAATTCTCACTCCTGAGTGAAACAGAAGACATAAGCCGTCTTTCAACAATTTCTTTTGCGTTTTGAGCGTGAGAGTTATGGGTTCCTTAGCAACAATGTGAAAGATTTTTTTTCTGTGTCTCTTTACGGATGTTATATACAGGGTGTAAATTTGAAGTTGACAAACCAGAATAACACGAAAAATAAGCTTCACACGAAAAAATGTGTGGAATCCAAAGTCGATTATTTTCAAGGGGGACATCTGCTGGTGCTAAAATTAGCCCGCCACCCCAGCCCCCTGGGGGTTGGACGGGAGGCAACTTTAAAATTTCAAATGGGAACCCCCATTTTTTATTGCAGGATTAGATTCTACATAAAAACTACGTCCGTTTTACCTTAAACATTTGTTTTGATTCTTGCTAGTTGGTACTGCAATTCAAGAAAATCCATGTTTTCATTTTTGTCTTGAAAATGGTTACACATAAATAAAAAAACTTATCTACTTCGTAAATTTTGATTCGCTAAAACTAAAACTCTCCCTCTTTCCCCATTGGGTGAGGTTTGCGAGAGAAGAATTACAGTTTTACAAATGTTGACCCAATCCGAATCTGCGGGAAAAGTTACTGTTTCTGACAAAATTTGTAAAACTCTAATTCCTCTCTCTCAAACCCCACCCTATGGGGAGAGAGGCAGAGTTTTATGTTTAGCGAATCGAAATTTACGAAGTAGATAAGTTTTTTTATTTATGTGTAACCATTTTCAAGGCAAAAATAATAACATGGATTTTCTTGAATTACAGTGCCAACTATCAAGAATCAAAACAAATTTTTAAGGCAAAATGAACGTAGTTTTTTTTACGTAGAATCTGAGTCTGCAATAAGAAATGGGGGTTCCAATTTGAAATTTTTAAGTTCCCTCCCGCCCCACCCCCAGGTGGCGGGCTACTTTTAGCACCAGCAGATGTCCCCCTCGAAAATAATCAACTGTGGATTCCACATATTTTTTCATGTGAAGCTTATTTTTCGAGTTATTCTGGTTTGTCAACTTAAAATTAGACCCCGTATTTTTTAAAAAAGCGTATTTGGTCTACCTTCACAGGATAAAAACAGTGGTGTGTTCTGTTTTTCTTATCTGAAGATAGTCGCTATAAACGAAAACGGTAGAGATAAATATATTCTACTGTTTTCATTATACAGGAGATAGCGCAAATATGATCTTTTTTTTTACAAAGGAAAGGCAATATGGCAGGTGATGAACGCTGGGTTCACAATTTTGACCTGGAACACAAGAGAGCATCAGTGGAGTTCCACCACAAAGGATCGCCGTCACCAAAAAAGTTCAAGACCATGCCATCAGCAGGCAGAGAGTGTACTGTGATGTTATGATGTGATGCATTTGGAATTCGTGCCTAAAGAAACCACCGTGACCTCTGCAAGGTACTCTACTGGGTTCTGAAAAGTGAAAGCACGCATTAGAAGAGTTCGTCCACAAATGGAGCACCCACTCCTCCTGCATGACAATGCTAGACCACACACATTTTAAAAGGTCAACCATTCAATAAACGAAATGTAAATTTGTACAGTCTTCCTGTGGTTCCTTACTTACGTCCGCCGACTGTACTTCCTGTACACAACAGCAACGTCAGCGAACTGCTATTCTCAGCTGCTGGTCCTGTCTAATGAAACTTACTGGTACACTGAAAACATTAGAGGTCCTATTACGCTTTCACTGCGCACAGCAAGTGTCACTTCCGTTTCTGTGGAACATTCACGTCCAGTTTATAAGGTACAGAGACCTATTTCTCAAATAATATTCCGGTTGATCGCATATTTGCAAAACACTTGAGACATACGGACCTCAACCAAGCCACAAAATTTGCAGTTGTGGTAAACTGCGTACCTGCAGGGGACTCACTGAATTACGAACAGTCGGAACTGCTAAGACAGACCTCGTCGTTCCGCGACTGTTTTCTAAGGGAGGCTGCTGAAATGCGACTGTCTGACGACCTGATAGACAGAGGCAGTGCTTTCATTCTTAGTTAAGTGTGGGACCGAAAGTCTATCCAACTGAAGTCACAATGTCGGCTAAGAGCGACCATCACGCCCGATGCAGGTTGCAAGGGCACTGAGCAGCTAGGCTAGAGTTCGTGCCCGGCATTCGGCGATCGCATTCTACGACCCCTCCCCCTGACGCGGCGTCCGGCCAGTTAGAGAGGTAAAGTGTGGAGAGTGATAAACATATAAGGGTTACGCTAAGTAGCAAATTCGGAAACGACGGCATGTTAAGCTACTGAAATATCGTGTTTCAGAGACTACTGCACCTAGCTCACCACCTGATAGAAACAGACGAAGTTGATTTGGCAGGGAAGCTTAAGACCATACAGTAATTACTGTTACCACATGTGGAATTGTACCACAGATAATTATCAAGGTACCACAAACACCTCAGCTAATAAAAATTGGCTTAATCTGAAGAAAATGTAGGCGCTTCAGTCCGGAACCACGCTGCTGCTACGGTAGCAGGTTCGAATCCTGCCTCGGGCATGGATGTGTGTGATGTCCTTAGGTTAGTAAGGTTTAAGTAGTTCTAAGTCTAGGGCACTGATGACCTCAGATGTTAAGTCCCATAGTACTTACAGCCATTTGAACCTTTTTCTTTTTTTTAAGAAAATGTGAACTACAATGAACTGACTGACGAATGCCTATCCCAGGCGCAACGTCCTAATTTACAAATAGGGACTTCACAGTCAGATAGTGGAGCTCACATACTTAATGATGAACAACTGGTCAAAGAATAATCTCAACAGGATGATCTGCATCTACATCTACACCTACATGACTACTCTGCAGTTCACACATAAGAGGCAGGCGCAAGAGGAGCCTTCAAACCAAGTTTGGACTATTTCTCTACCGTTCTACTCTAACACCGCGTGGGAAAAGTGAACACTTAAATATTTCTGTATGAGCTCTGATTTCTCTTATTTTACTATGATGATCATTTCTCCTTATGTAGGCTGCTGACAAAATATTTTCCTTTTCAGAGGAGATAGTAAATGAGTGTAATTTCTTGAAAAGATACCGCTGCCAAGAAAGACGACTTTATTTTAATGGTTTCCATCCTAACTCGCTTATCATCTCCGTGACACCATCTACCCTATTTCGAATTAATACAAAATTACCTGCCCTTATTTGAACTTTCTCGATCTCCTCTGTCAATTCTATCTGGTAAGGATCCCATACTGTACAGCAGTACTCTAGCAGAGGACGAATACGCGTAGTGGAAGCAGTTTCTTCATTACACCTGTTGTATCTGCTAAGTGTTCTGTCAGAAAAAGTCAGTCTTTGTTTTGCGTTGCCAGCATCCATATATGTGATCTTTCCAACTTAAGTTGCTCCAAATTATAATTCCTAGGAATTCAAACGAATTGACAGCCTTTAGATTTGTGTGATTTATTATGTATTCATAATTTAACGGATTTCCTTTTATATGCATGTGTGGTAGTTGTTCTTTCGGACTTTTCCGAAAGAACAGATACCATGTGGAATCCGCAACTGTGAAACTTGTTATTTAACTGAAGGTGTAGTGGGAGAAAGAGAAGGGAAGGAACTGATGATATCAGATGCATTGGGCCTTTGTGTGGAATCAGAGGCGAAGTGTGATTTCTTTTTGTACTTATGCGGATGACCTCACATTTTTCTTTATTGAGAGACAAATACCATTTTCGCATCACTCAGATATCGTGTCTAAGTCATTTTGCAATTGGTTGTGGTCTTTTGGTGACTTTATTAGATGGTAAACGACAGCAAACAATCTGAGAAGGCTGCTCAGACTAACTCTTAAATCGTTTACGTAGGTTAGGAACATCAGAACGCCTATAAAATACCCATGGGGAATGCTGTATTCATTTCTGTTTTACTCGATCACTATCCGTCGATTAGCACATGTTTAACTGTACGTAATGTTGAAATAGTCCGAGACCCGATGAAAGCCATACCTTTTGTATAGTATGTTAAACTGGGACCTAGAAACGACGGAGAGGCTCCGTCCCCGCCGCAGCCGCAGTGGTCCACAACCCCACGACGACTGCCGCGGTCCGCTTCACCCCTCCGCCGCCCCACACCGAATCCAGGGTTATTGTGCGGTTCGGCCCCCAGTGGACCTCCCCCCCCCCCCACCCCTCTTCCTAGGGAATGTCTCACACCAGACGAGTGAAACCCGTATGTTTGTGAGGTAGAGTAATTATGGTGTACACGTACGTGGAGAACTTGTATGCGCAGCAATCGCCGACATAGTGTAGCTGAGGCGGAATAAGGGAACCAGCCTGCTTTCGCCGAGGCAGATGGAAAACCGCCTAAAAACCATCCACAGACTGGCCGGCTCACCGGACCTCGACACAAGGCCGCCGGGCTGTTTCGTGCCGGGGACCAGGCGCTCCTTCCCAATCCGGAAAGCCAAGCTATATCTTTAGCACTCGACTGTTTGCACTTGCTGAATGTTTCTCATCGATGGAAGCCTGAATATTGTTTTCATTTTAATTTTTTTAAAATTTTCTATGTAGATGTCATAACTCCAAGGGAATGAATGAAATATGGTGAAGCAATATTTATTTTTCTATATCTTGTCATTTGCAGTCGTAAAACATAGGTACAGAATTTTTGAAATTGTTTTGCCTACACCTCCTATAGTAAGGGTTACATTTAAAATCTACAACCGCGTTAACGGAGGAATTAGAGCCAACTGCTTGCACTTAGCACTGTATCGCATACTTTGATATTGCGAAGGTCGACGAAACGAGACTATTTACACCAGATCCTCTGAATTAACAAGCTATTCGTTTCCTCTTGAAGAGGAGAATTTGAGTCTCACTCGGTAGGAATTCGTAAATTACCAAAACCGGTGGCATTACTTACAAACGCCGTCAGATAAGGTATGCCGTCGTTGTTATAGGCTACACACCAGCACGCAAAAATTGAAATAGTTCCTGAAAGATGAGATTTTACAGTTAAATGGTTTCTTAGGTACACCAAGAAAAGGATTATATTTATGAGTTCGTGAAAGCATAATATTTTATAACGAAATTGCGTAGCTTGGATAGCGAGAAATGTTTACTCACATTATGTATCTGATGCATAGAAGTGAAATTTTTCAGGCGACCTCTGAAGCAGAAGCTTTTATAAAACAGTAGTGCAGCTCGTATATCGAGATACGCTTACTTATAGTGCGTACCGATTCTACTGACGTGAAATACGCCATAAAACATCGTGAATCTCCGTGGCAACTCCACTCTAGCTACACATTTTAACGAGAAAAATTGTGTGGCAAAAATATCATTTTGATTAGTAGTAAAGCAGAGTTAGAAAAAAATAAAAGAAGCGTAATTTTATTTTCGGATCGTAGCTGTTTTTCACAAGCACTATGTAGCATTTATGATCGACTGAAGCCAGAATAATGCTGTCGGACTAATTGCTTGAGTATAAATATCTAGAAATTACTATCGATCTTTTGCAGCTGTCAGATATCACCTTCTTCGTCTGTATAGGATTCTCTATTCAAAAGGGCCAGCGGCGACTTGCCGCTAAAAAAGAGAAGTCTTTTGAACTTATGGTAGGTATTTTTCAGTTTGTGCAAAACAATATAATTTCAAGTTAAATACGAGAGCTCACTTATATGCAGACACGGAGTAAAAAAACTCCACACACAAAATTTTTGTGTGTTTAGAGGAGATAAAAAGAGGTAGTACGTTTACGTGACAAAAGTGTCACAGGATGCTCTTTCCTCGATGAAACGGATTCCAAACTTCTGTGTTACGCATGTAGATTTAGAGATGTTGCTGCAAATGTCGTCCGTTTAAATTAATGCGCAACTGGTATATGTGTTCTCATGATTGTCTATCACTCTCAAACCATCCAGATGTTTCACGAAGAATACACACATAAAAGAAAAGTTTTGCATCATCTCGATTCCAAGAGCTCTTTAACCCGTACAGAAAACTGGAATAGAGATCAACATAAACATCATTTCCGCCCTTTTTATTGCTCATGAAAACCACAAATTCCATATTGAACCACCATACAGCGAGACCTTCAGATGTGATGGTCCAGACTGCTGTACACACCGGTACATCTAATACCCAGTAGCACGTTCTCTTGCATTGATGCATGTGGCATACTATCCACAAGTTCATCAAAGCACTGTTGGTCTAGACTGTCCCATTCCTCAACGGCGATTCAGCGTAGACCCCTCAGAGTGTTTGGTGGGTCACGTCGACCATAAACAGCCCGTTTTAAAATATATCACAGGCATGTTCGATAGAGTTCATGTCTGAAGAACATTCTGGCCGCTCTAGTCGAGCGATGTCGTTTTCCTCAAGGAAGTCATTCACAAGATGTGCACGACAGGGGCGCGAATTGTAGTCCATAAAGACGAATGCCTCAGCAATATGCTGCCGATATGGTTGGTCTATCGGTCGGAGAATGGCCTTCGTGTATCGTAGAGCCGTTACGGCCCCACATGATGCCACCCCAAAACAGGAACCTAAACCTTGCTGCACTCGCTGGACAGTGTGTCTAAGGCGTTCAGCCCGACCGGGTTGCCTCCAAACACATCTCCGACTATTGTCTGGTTGAAGTCATATGCGACACTCGTCGGTGAAGAGAACGTGATGCCAGTCCTGAGCGGTCCATTCCATATGTTGGGCCCATCTGTACCGCGCTGCGTGGTACCGTGATTGCAAAGATGGACCCGCCATGGGCGTCGGAGTGCAGCTGCGCATCATGCAGCCTATTGCGCACAGTTTGAGTCGTAACACGACGTCCTGTGGCTGCACGAAAAGCATTAATCGACATGGTGGCGATGCTGTCATGGTTCCTCGGAGCCATAATCCGTAGGTAGCGATCATCCACTGCAATAGTAGCCGTTGGGAAGCCTGAGCGAGGCATGTCATTGACGGTTCCTGTCTCTCTGTATCTTCTCCAGACCCAAAGAACATGCTCTGGTTCACTCCGAGACGTCAAGACACTTCCCTTGTTGACAGCCCTTCCTGGCACAAAGTAACAATGCGAACACGATCGAACCGCGGCATTGACCGTCTAGGCATGGCTGAACTACAGACAAGACGATCCGTGTACCTCCTTCCTGATGGAGTGACTGGAACTGATCGCCTGTCGGAGCCCCTCCGTCTAATGGGCGCTACTCATTCATGGTTGTTTACATCTTTGGGTGGGTTTAGTGACATCTCTAAGCAGTCAAAGGAACTGTGTCTGTGATACAGCATCCACAGTCAACGTCTATCTCCAGGAGTTCTGGGTATCGGAGTGATACAAAACTTTTTTGATGTGTGTAGATGCAGCTGCAGTCACACGGGAAACTAGCTCTTCTAGAATATATATTGATGACTCGTACACCAAACGCTTCGTCTTCCCCAGAAAATGATATCCACAGAACTCAGGTCGGGACGACTAACATGTAAACACAGCATAAAACAAACAATAATTACGCAATTATTTACCATTCGACTGTGGAAACTGCTAAGAGTAATGGAAACTTATCTTTCTTAACAGTACAATGTAATTGTGTAGCACATCAGCGTCCTATGTCAACGTGTTGCAAACGAACTATTCTAACACTACTGTGAACGTTGGCCTATGAGAAGTCCAGAATCGAATTTTTCAAGGATCCTTAGCGGGCAAATGCCGCACCCTTGGCATTTGTGTCACATAACAAAAGTGTTTTTTTCTCCTCTAAATATCTGAGACAATAAGCATCACACAGCAGTTTGAACAACATCTCTGAAAATCACCAGCGTCAAACCCTTGTAGGATACCTAGCGGTAAAACGGTGCACCTGCGACAGTTTTGTAACGTATAAAATGTGTTTCTTCTTATCTACGCCAAACACTCTAAAACTTTTTACACGCAGAATCTTTGCAGTCTATGCACGAAACTATATAATGTCGTATTTGATGGAATGAGACTTTGCAAAATAGAAAAAGGAGGGTCTTTGTCGTTTCATTCCTTACGACGAATACGTGTTTGTTTGTGTTGCAATGTGACGGGTACCGTCCCTCTATGTTTTCTACAACGTGAGATTAAAGGGGCTAACTTCGTCGTGACGAAGTACCTTAGGAGTTAGAACATCCCGTTGGCTTACCACATGGCAGGAACAGCTCCACACCGTTTTGAAGAGAAATACACTATGTGATCAAAAGTATCTGGACACCAGGCTGAAAATGACTTAAAAGTTTGTGGCGCCCTCCAGCTGTAATGGTGGAAATCAACATGGTGTTGGCCTATCCATAGCCTTGATGACAGTTTCCACTCTTGCAGGCATACGTTTAACCAGGTGCAAGAAGGTTGCTTGGGGAATGGCAGCCCATTCGGTACGGAGTGCTGTACTGAGGAGAGGTATCGATGTCGGTCGGTGAGGCCAGGCACGAAGTCGGGATTCTGTGCAGGCCAGTCCGTTACAGGAATGTTACTGCCGTGTAACCACTCCACCACAGGCCGTGCATTATGAACAGGTGTTGAAAGATGCGATCGCCATCCTCGAATTGCTCTTCAACAGTGGGAAACAAGAAGGTGCTTAAAACATCAATGTAGGCCTGTGCTGTAATAGTCATACGCAAAACAACAAGGGGTGCAAACCCCTCCATGGAAAACGCGACCACACCATAACACCACCGCCTCCGAATTTTACTGTTGGCATTAAACACGCTGGCAGGTGACGTTCACCGGCCTTTCGCCAAAACCACACCCTCCCATCGAATCGCCACATTGTGTCCCGTGATTCGTCACACCACACAACGTTATTTCTCTGCTGTATCGTCCAATGTTTACGCTCCTTATACCAAGTGAGGCGTCGTTTGGCATTTACAGGCGTGATGTATGGCCTATGAACAGTCGCTCGACCATGAAATCCAAGTTTTCTCACCTCCCACCTAACTGTCATAGTACTTGCCGAGGATCCTGATGCAGTTTGGAATTCCTGTGTGAGGATCTGGACAGATGTCTGCCTATTACACATTACGACCCTCTTCAACTGTCGGCGGTCGCTGTCAGCCAACAGAAGAGGTCGGCCTGTACGCTTTTGTGCTGCACGTGTCCGTTCACGTTTCCACTTCAGTACCACATCGGAAACAGTGGACCTAGGGATGGTTAGGAGTGTAGAAATCTCGCGTACAGACGTATGACACAAGTGACACTTAGTCACCTAACCATGTTCGAGGTCCGTGAGTTCCGTGGACCGCCCCAACCTGCTCTCTCACGATGTCTAATGACTACTGAGGTCCTGATATGGAGTACCTGGTAGTAGGTGACAGCACAATGCACCTAATATGAAAAACATGTTTCTGGGGGTGTCCGGATACTTTTGATCAGAAAGTGTAGCTGCGAACAAGGAAATGAATGAAATGGAACCGGAGGTAAATCAGCCATTACACGGACATGAAATGCACGCGAGAAGACTGAAATCCAGGGAGAGCTTTCTCAGAACATCGGTCGTACTCACAACCACAGATGAAATAGCCAGGTACTATTGTGAAAAGATAAGGACAACCATCCACCTGGTTGGAAAATAGTATCGGAATTTCTGTCACGTGGTTATGACAAGGAACGGCTCACATGGAAGTACGGTTGGGCAGATCCAGGATTAACGCAGCAAGTGCGACTGTGGAAACAATGAAACAGTTATACTTATGCTTCTGTGTCGACTGCATCCAACTACCTGCACGGAAGATCGCTTGTGCCAAGCCTCGGTGAATCCACCATCAGTGGTTAAGTTATAGTCAAATTTTTTACTTTTTAATGTTTGTAAACTGTGTAAATGTGCATGTTTCTGATACGAGAATAATAAAAACCTTAAGAATTTCATTTGTACTGTAAAAATTATTACCACTACATGGCCGGCCGGTGTGGCCGAGCGGTTCTAGGCGCTTCAGTCTGGAACCGCGCGACCGCTACTGTCACAGGTTCGAATCCTGTCTCGGGCATGGATGTGTGTGATGTCCTTAGGTTAGTTACGTTTAAGAAGTTCTAAGTTGTAGGGGACTGATGACATCAGCTGTTAAGTCCCATAGTGCTCAGAGCCATTGAACCATTTTTTTTAACCACTACATGAGGAACTTCATCTCCTGCGACGGCAAATATGTGTCTATTCTGAGAGCCCTTATATACTCGTAAACAACCTTATCAGATATGACACACTACGACGTGACATTTTATGGAGCACCTGTCAGACTGCTACAGTCGATCGATGTAGTCGCCATTTTTCTGTCGTGCACAGGTAGGTCGTATTTGGATAATGCCCCACGAGGAATTGTTTGGTGTTCGGCTGTAAAAAAATTAATTTTAAACTTTCTTTAATTGCTTAATTCATTTTGTATGATCTTTACTGGTATTCCATTTATACAGCCATATTCTAATGCTGTCTGCCTGATTTCTTTTTCACCATCAGGTGTGATTTGTGTTCTCAGAAAAAAAAGAGTGACACTAAAAACCGGTAGAAGAAAGGTGCGTCCCTTTGAGATGCAAATGATGCGCCGTGCCGCCTCTCAAGGCAGCGCTGTTATCTCAAACACGCATTTTGTTTCACTTTCCTTCAGAGCTAAATCAAACATATCATCATGAAGTAATACGTTTGTTGTACCATTTTTCTGTTGCAATCGAAGAAATATAAGGATTGCGACCAGATCGAACACGTAGTATGCACAAAAAGATAAACGTTTGTAAGATACACCGATGTGTCAAAACATTATTTCCACTGCCCTCCGCTAGCTTGAGTACTAGCTAGTGGCGTTGAGGCCACGTGACGTACTGATGCAGGTATAAAGGGGAACAAAAAATTTCCTTTTGAGGCCGTTGCTGCAGTGTAAACGCAAAGTAGCGTTGACTCCGAAGGGGGTACACAGGAAATGGACTAGCGTGGCATCTTTCCGATGTGCGCGCGGTAATCGACATTTATACTCCGCAAGCCACCCAACGGTGTGTGGCGGAGGGCACTTTACGTGCCATTGTCATTACTTCCCTTTCCTGTTCCAGTCGCGTATGGTTCGCGGGAAGAACGACTGTCTGAAAGCCTCCGTGCGCGCTCTAATCTCTCTAATTTTACATTCGTGATCTCCTCGGGAGGTATAAGTAGGGGGAAGCAATATATTCGATACCTCATCCAGAAACGCACCCTCTCGAAACCTGGCGAGCAAGCTACACCGCGATGCAGAGCGCCTCTCTTGCAGAGTCTGCCACTTGAGTTTGTTAAACATCTCCGTAACGCTATCACGGTTACCAAATAACCCTGTGACGAAACGCGCCGCTCTTCTTTGTATCTTCTCTATCTCCTCCGTCAACCCGATCTGGTACGGATCCCACACTGATGCGCAATACTCAAGTATAGGTCGAACGAGTATTTTGTAAGCCACCTCTTTTGTTGATGGACTACATTTTCTAAGGACTCTCCCAATGAATCTCAACCTGGTACCCGCCTTACCAACAATTAATTTTATATGATCATTCCACTTCAAATCGTTCCGCACGCATACTCCCAGATATTTTACAGAAGTAACTGCTACCAGTGTTTGTTCTGCTATCATATAATCATACAATAAAGGATCCTTCTTTCTATGTATTCGCAATACATTACACTTGTCTATGTTAAGGGTCAGTTGCCACTCCCTGCACCAAGTGCCTATCCGCTGCAGATCTTCCTGCATTTCGCTACAATTTTCTAATGCTGCAACTTCTCTGTATATTACAGCATCATCCGCGAAAAGCCGCATGGAACTTCCGACACTATCTACTAGGTCATTTATATATACCGTGAAAAGCAATGGTCCCATAACACTCCCCTGTGGCACGCCAGAAGTTACTTTAACGTCTGTAGACGTCTCTCCATTGATAACAACATGCTGTGTTCTGTTTGCTAAAAACTCTTCAATCCAGCCACACAGCTGGTCTGTTATTCCGTAGGCTCTTACTTTGTTTATCAGGCGACAGTGCGGAACTGTATCGAACGCCTTCCGGAAGTCAAGGAAAATAGCATCTACCTGGGAGCCTGTATCTAATATTTTCTGGGTCTCATGAACAAATAAATCGAGTTGGGTCTCACAGGATCGCTGTTTCCGGAATACATGTTGATTCCTACATAGTAGATTCTAGGTTTCCAAAAACGACATGATACTCGAGCAAAAAACATGTTCTAAAACAGATCGACGTCAGAGATATAGGTCTATAGTTTTGCGCATCTGCTCGACGACCCTTCTTGAAGACTGGCACTACCTGTGCTCTTTTCCAATCATTTGGTAAATGCGGAAGCAAACTATGGCGACGTTATTACCAAATGGGTCCGAACAGGACCAACGTGCTATCATTCTATTCCTGGCTGCCGAAGGAGACACACTGGTACACAGCTATCGGAAGCGAAGAACTCGTATAGGGCAAAAGGTCTATCGAAAACCACCGTTGTAGAATGATGCGTCAAGGTGCGTGCTGGTCGCGGTTTGACAAAAGACGCCTGTCGATCTGGGAGGTAGTGCCATTCAAGCGGGAGACGCTCGAACACCCGCCCTGTAGTTTCTGTATCTCCACATGTAACTGTAACACCAACGGTCACTTAAAGATATCCTTGAAGGGTCGACGATTCCTTTCGGACGAGGACGTGCAGCAGGCAGTTACGGAATTCTTCACACAGGAGACGGGTATCTTCAACTTGGTGTGTCCGTGGGATGATTGCCTCAATTCTGACGGCGATTTTGCCTGACTGCCATAAGGATCCGCGACTGTACGAGCTTAGAACGGAAACTTTTTGATCGCTCCTTAGATGAAAGCAGGGCAGAGACGGATTGGGAATCTTTTTGGGAGCGTTATGGCCACAAATGGGGAAATCCACTGTCATAATCGACCTTCGTATAGGGTAGATCGTTATGACGCGGCGCGTGGAATGAGTATTTTAGAAATGGCAAAACATGTCGGCTGTTCCTCCTTCAACTGTCCCGAGCATCTATGGAATGCGGTTGAAGGACGGTGAAACCACGAGTAGTCAATCAACACTTTGATGGACCTCCACACCATATTACATAATGTTCAGGGCGTAGGTTTGCCCGTTCAGTAAATGACAGACATCTGTGGCATTTCTATTGACAGATTACAATGCTGAGGAAGGCTGTTTCTGAGCACACCGTCCATTCCACATCATGGGGTCCCACTGTAGATTACTCCTATGTGTTTCCGTGTTGACCCTACGACATCGTCAAATACGAAATTGTTAGAAGCTGAAGAAAAGAATTAAAATTTGTGTCACGGCCGGGGCTTGAACCCAGGTCTCCTTGTTTCCTGGGGATGTGTGCTAAGTTAACATAGCTACACGGACTACACTACTCCAGTGCCCTCCCTAACACAAACTTCGATTCATGTCTTCAGCTTTAATCGTCAGCATTGCCAAGTCTCACCATTACTGGAATAGCACTCCAGCTTTGGACGTAATGGGGAATCCTTTCTGTAGCTCAGCCTGTAGTATTATGGAAATTCTTCCAATCCATATCCACATGTGGCATACAGTAAACCAGTGCTTAACAGTATTGGTTAAAACAGTCTTGGTTGCAATTTTAGTTTTTTATTTTTCAACTACGCGTTTCGCCTTATTTAGGCATCTTAAGGTTATCTACATATCTGCCTAAAGGATCCTTCTAATAAATACCAAATTAAGGTATTTGCTCTTTCAGTATTTGATCTGTTTATATATGCTTTTAGATTATCTAAGGCTACACAACGCGATCTCGATTATTAAATAGATGTATTTGTTCTCTGCCTTCTATGTAGATAACCTGAAGATGCCTAAATAAGGCGAGACGCGTAGTTGAAAAATAAAAAAATAAAATTGCAACCAGGACTGGTTTTAACCAATACTGTAGTATTATCGTAGATAAATTTGAGACTCATATATCTCAAGGAGTATATCCGATTTTTCGTCAAATACGATTGCAGTAATCATCGACTCATCGAGATTGTATCGTTTATGAACGGAAATTTATCGCTTAGTCGATGTTCGTGCCTGTATACTCCGCCGTCCAGACGTACAACTGTTTAAAGCAAACATCGCGCCGTGGATGCAATCTCGAGGGGGCAGTATTATGTAATGACGAACATTTATTTTGGCTTATGTGGGACCACTGGTACTAACAGAATACGGCTGTGGACTATGTGGATATTATTGCCGACCATCTGCATTCCTTCATGCAGATCTCCAAGGCAGTCGTAATACAGAAGACAGGTGGCAGGGGTCCATCAGATCCCAAGTCATATAAGCCTGCATGTCTTATAAGTACAAGGTCTAGGAAAACCTCATGTGCAGGCGTTTAACGGCGCACAGAGCTCTCCATGGCCTAAGAAAACATCAGTTCGTTTCAAGAGGGAAAGTCGATTAATGATGCCATCAACCAAGAGTTACAATTTACCAACAACACCAGGGCTAAGTATGCAGTGGCAGTTATGATCCACATTGCGTGTGCCTTCGATAATCTCTGGTTGCCCGCAATGTTCAAGAGACTAAAACAAATAGAGTTACCAGAAACAGTATACAACAGTCTACTAGACTACTGTCAGAACGGAATAGTCGAATGGCAAATGGACGACCCAAAAGTAATCAAGCGAGGTACAAAATGCTGAATCCAAGGGTCGATATCTGACCCCATCTCATGAGACATGACTATTCGACCCTTCCTGCAACTACGGGAGAGAACAATAACGACAGATAGAATTGTCGCATACGCAGACGACATTTTGGTCGTAGAGTCTGTTAACAGTAGGTCCCAGCTGGAAGAAAGAGTACAATGGTGTCACAACAAAAAACTCAAGATAGCCGATAGCAAACCAACACACGTTTTTCTGAAAGGGTCTCTCCAAAGAAACCCTAGTGTTAAAATAGTGGACACAATGAGCAGTCACCACGCGCTGCGTTGGGGTACGTAAAGCAAACTTTCTATGAACACATGCGCATTGTCACAAATAAAGCAGAAAAATACTACACACACTGGCAAGACTAAATTCAGAACAATTTAATCTACTCTTGTCAGTTACACGGACATAGCATTGGGCCCTCGTCGAGTCGGTACTTAGCTTCGCCGCCAGCTCATGGTCTCGCAGGTTGAACTTATCAACAAACCGGACACTCTTCAGACAAGGACAAAGGAACAGTTTAGTTAAACTATCGCGAGCTTTCGGCACCACCAAATGGAATCACTCTGTGTGGTGCTCGGAATCTACCCAATAGACATTACGATAAGCTATAGAACGGCTATATACTGGCTTAAAATGGGAAGGTACGTCCAGATTGGAAAATCACTGGAGTACCAACTGATGCAAAACACAATTAAGAATTTGGAGGATAGATGCCTGACAACATGCGTGGGACACAAATGATAATAGCCACACGCTACACGAGTTCTTTCCCGATGTAAGGGGGAGAATAAAACTCAAACAAAACGATCTCAGCAGAAGTATGGTCCACTTCTTAACAGGACACGGCCTTTATCACACGCAGTTAAACCGAGGGAGTGTGAGGCAGACACCAACATGCGCATGTGGGGAAGAAAGCTCTCCAGAACACATCGTCTTTTTCTGGAGACGATACACCAACATCAGACATGCATTAAACTTCAACAATATTCAGGACACCATAAACGCAGTGCTCAGAGGCGAAGACCAATGGATCATCTTAAATACACTCACTGATGATATACCAAAAGCGACCTATAGAGAGTATGTCTGAGCCAGACAACGAGCCTATATGCACAGGCGAGAAGGAATTCACATGGTGGAAAACAGTGCTGATTCCGACGTGGAATCAGGTGATGATACTGAACCCGACACGACCGTAAAATAAAATGAAGAAATACCCCAAATAAACAACACAAAAGCCAATAAAAATCATTAATCTCAACAATTCTGTATCCAAGAATAATAAGAACATACTGACTCCATATTGTAAATATAATTATTAGAGGTTACAATTTAGTTTTGATGGACAATTCAAAAATGGTTCAAATGGCTTTTAGCACTATGGGATTTAACATCTGAGGTCATCAGTCCCCTAGACTTAGAACTACTTAAATCTAACTAACCTAAGGACATCACACACATCAATGCCCGAGGCAGGACTCGAACCTGCGACCGGAGCAGCAGCGCGGTTCCGGACTGAAGCGCCTAGAACCGCTCGGCCACATCGACCGGCGATGGATAATTCCAAGACACTCACCGTCATAGTACTTGCTGAAGGGAAATTCTTCCACTACCATGTTTCCTATCTTCTGTTTTTATTCTTCCTAAAAATACGGTTGTGGTTCACAATTCGATTTCCCAAAATATTGTAAACTTCATAAATATTCTATTATCTTTCATTTATCCATCTTAAATACAAGAATCTTTTTCATTTTGGAAAAATAATTCCGAATTTATAATATGTCTTAAAGTTATAATACGTCATAACATCTTCTCTGTCTTCATAAATTCCTATCTTCTATTCATAAATGGTTAATTTTAAAATTTTCGTTTTTTAATTACGTATAACTCTATAACTATTTAAAGTGGCAATACTATTAATCCTTATGTAAGGATGTAGAGGCTTATCTCACTAGGGATAAGATAGATACTGCCTACAGGAAAATTAAAGAGACCTTTGGAGAAATGAGAGCCACTTGTATGAATATCAAGAGCTCAGATGGAAACCCAGTACTAAGGAAAGAAGGGAAAGCAGAAAGGTGTAACGAGTATATAGAGGGTCTATACAAGGGCGATGTACTTGAGGACAATATTATGGAAATGGAAGAGGATGTAGATGAAGATGAAATGGGAGATACAATACTGCGTGAAGAGTTTGACAGAGCACTGAAAGACCTGAGTCGAAACAAGGCCCTGGGAGTAGACAACATTCCATTGGAACCACTGACGGCCTTGGGAGAGCCAGTCCTGACAAAATTCTACCATCTGGTGAGCAAGATGTATGAGATAGGCGAAATACCCTCAGACTTCAAGAAGAATATAATAATTCCAATCCCCAAGAAAGCAGGTGTTGACAGATGTGAAAATTACCGAACTATCAGTTTAATAAGTCAAAGCTGCAAAATACTAACACGAATTCTCTACAGACGAATGGAAAAACTGGTAGAATCTGACCTCGGCGAAGATCAGTTTGGATTCCGCAGAAATGTTGGAACACGTGAAGCAATACTGACACCACGACGTATCTTAGAAAATAGATTAAGGATAGGCAAAAAAATGATTCAAATGGCTCTGAGCACTATGGAACATAACATCTATGGTCATCATTCCCCTAGAACTTAGAACTACTTAAACCTAACTAACCTAAGGACATCACAAGACACCCAGTCATCACGAGGCAGAGAAAATCCCTGACACCGCCGGGAATCGAACCCGGGAACCCGGGCGCGGGAAGCGAGAACGCTACCGCACGACCACGAGCTGCGGACATAAGGATAGGCAAACCAACATTTCTAGCATTTGTGGACTTAGAGAAAGCTTTTGACAATGTTGACTGGAATACTCTCTTTCAAATTCTAAAGGTGGCAGGGAGCGAAAGGCTATTTACAATTTGTATATAAACCAGATGGCAGTTATAAGAGTCGAGGGGCATGAAAGGGAAGCAGCGGTTGGTAAGGGAGTGAGACAGGGTTGTAGCCTGTCCCCGATGTTATTCAATCTGTATATTGAGCAAGCAGTAAAGGAAACAAAAGAAAAATTCGGATTAGGTATTAAAGTTCATGGAGAAGAAATAAAAACTTTGAGGTTCGTCGATGACATTGTAATTCTGTCAGAGACAGCAAAGGACTTGGAAGAGCAGTTGAACGGAATGGACAGTGTCTTGAAAGGAGGATATAAGATGAACATCAACAAAAGCAAAACGAGGGTAATGGAATGTAGTCGAATTAAGTCGGGTGATGCTGAGGGAATTATATTAGGAAATGAGACACTTAAAGTAGTAAAGGAGTTTTGCTATTTGGGGAGCAAAATAACTGATGATGGTAGAAGTAGAGAGGATGGCAAGGAAAGCGTTTCTGAAGAAGAGAAATTTGTTAACATCGAGTATAGATTTAAGTGTCAGGAAGTCGTTTCTGAAAGTATTTGTATGGAGTGTGGCCATGTATGGAAGTGAAACGTGGACGATAAATAGTTTGGACAAGAAGAGAATAGAAGCTTTCGAAATGTGGTGCTACAAAAGAATGCTGAAGATTAGATGGGTAGATCACGTAACTAATGAGGAGGTATTGAATAGAATTGGGGAGAAGAGGAGTTTTTGGCACAACTTGACAAGAAGAAGGGACCGGTTGGTAGGACATGTTCTGATGCATCAAGGAATCACAAATTTAGCTTTGGAAGGTAGCGTGCAGGGTAAAAATTGTAGAGGGAGACCAAGAGAGGAATACACTTCGCAGGTTCAGAAGGATGTAGGTTGCAGTAAGTACTGGGAGATGAAGAAGCTTGCACAGGATCGAGTAGCATGGAGAGCTGCATCAAACCAGCCTCACGACTGAAGACAACAGCAACAACAACATGAAAAATAAGACTAAGTCTCACAATCTGTACATGTAACAGCTTCGTATTTTGGAAGTACGTCCTGTCTCAGTAACTAGGTGGCAGATCATTTTTAAATGGTAACAAATGAATAAATAGTAAATCCCTTCATGCATGTTGTCGTTCCAGATGGAGATGGCTCCTTCCATCAAGATAACTGTCCGTGCCATAAGGCACGATAGTGAAACCAAGTTCGGCTTTTGGCAACGAAATTCAGCTGATCTGAACTGGAAACACCTGTGGTATGAGGTGCCACCCGCATGCACACAGACAACAGGACCATAATTTAAGGGAATGGCGTGACCTGTCCGTAGAAAACTGGGGTCACAATCTTAGGAGACCTCGGAAGAACTTCTCGGGTGCATACCATGCAGAATTGCTGCTATATTGTATTCTGAAGTTGGCTCACACGCTATTAATCAGGTGGTCATAACGATTCCGTTCATCACTGTGGAACCTACTGTGCACGAGGAGTAATAAAGTTCTGTTGTCTCGAACAACTGAAGACAGATCATTTTTTGTTTGTTGGCACGTATATGCTAGACGTTAAAATCTCTGCACCATAGTAAAAAATGGCACTGACATGTACCTGCAACTAACAAAAATACATAACGTACCATTTTTTTTTCTAGGCGACAGTTTAAACTTTATGACTATCCTCGCACTGTATACGCACAATAAGCATAATTATTTGCTATCTTTTCCTGGCATGTTCCGCAGGCTGTGGGTAAGTTCTTTGGATTTCTACATTCATATGCTTAGTGGGCGAGTACATGAAGAAACAGCAATCCTTCATAGATAAATGTGCCGAACGTATTGTAGCGAGTGATGAGCTTGCTGTCTTATGAAGTTCAGATAGCTCAAATGGCTCTGAGCAAAAAATGGTTCAAATGGCTCTGAGCACTATGGGACTCAACATCTTAGGTCATAAGTCCCCTAGAACTTAGAACTACTTAAATCTAACTAACCTAAGGACATCACACACACCCATGCCCGAGGCAGGATTCGAACCTGCGACCGTAGCAGCAGCGTGGTTCCGGACTGAGGCGCCTAGAACCGCTCGGTCACAACGGCCGGCAACCAATTACAAATTAAACATTCCAACTGTGTAAATTATCGTGTACATCTGCTGTTTTATGCGCATTTCTGTACTGTAACAGCCGGCCGCAGGTTCGAATCTTGCCTCGGGCATGGATGTGTGTCGTGAACCTAGGTTAAAGTAGTTCTAAGTCTAGGGGACTGATGACCTCAGATGTTAAGATCCATAGTGCTCAGAGCCATTTGAACTATTTTTGTACTGTAACAGACGGTGAAAACGAAATAGAACAATTATTTACTGATTAAATGCTTACATGATATTTTGCCTATAGTTGTAATAAAAGCAACATGCATGGTCATTGGAGAGCTAACCTGATCTCATTTGCAAATTGTGAGAACTGCTACGAGAACAACGAACATTTCTCCTTACTGTCATGACATCATGTTCTTCAGGCACCTTTGTTACTTTGGGCAACGGTGTATCTGGCGTTATCTAAACAAGATAACGCCAGAAATTTCATTTCTATGAGTACCGAATGGTGCTTCAATATTTAACGTCCGGCACATTCGCTGGTCTGTTGTCATTTCGCCAGCCGTTGTGACCGAGCGGTTCTAGGCGCTTCAGACTGGAACCGCGCAGCCGCTACGGTCGCAGGTTCGAATCCTGCCTCGGACACGGATGTGTGTGATGTCCTTAGGTTAGGTTTAAGTAGTTCTAAGTTCTAGGGGACTGATGACCTCAGATGTTAAGTCCCATAGAGCTCAGAGCCATTTGAACCATTTGTTGTCATTTTCATTTTTCAATTTTTTGCGGAAATTCGTTCGGAGCGAATTGTACTTGCCTCTGTCTCGATAGAAACTACCGTCTGTTGCGCAGTACTACCCTTACATGGGAAAGTACGTTGCGCGATATACCAATCGAACGTCAGTATGTTTAAAGCTCTGCAGTTTCCTTCAGTACATTGCGCAAACCGTCAAAACCTTTCTGAAACGATCATTATTATTGTAGCATTACGCAATAAATATTGAGCGTTTCAGAGATCTTGATATACAGCGTGTTTCAAAAACGTCTATCGGCTTTTCATAAGAACTAGCAGTTTACACTAGTGCGAGCTCATAGGGTAACCGACTGCGGTCTCCCTCGTGAGGTACTTTGCTCGCTTTACAGCTCGCTCGTTAGCTGCCCTATGTGCGTCGAGATGAGATGGCTGAAGCACAGCAGCAAATGGCGTTTTTCGTTCTGCGTTTTAGCTTTTGCAACTGAGTCGCATCTGTGAGGTGCCATTTTCATTGATAGTATCACATCGCATCCAGGCAAAGTCTGGCTGGAATGTTTTTTTTGAAAGGGAACGGTCGGTCTGCTTCGTCACCATTGAAACAGCCGAAGCTTGTGCACCGCCTGTAACGACCTCGATGTCGACGGGACGCTAAACCCTAATTTCTCCTTCTTTTACCTTCTATAGTGCAAAGCATTCGATGGTGGCCAAAGCAGTTCGAAACCACTGGCCGTTTATGTAAGGGCAAATCCACAGGCCGGCCTCGAGCGCTTGTTCAGAACACAGAGCCCATTCACTAAATTTGCACGTAGTTCACAGAACGTTATTCGTCGTACCAGGCGAGGCTTAGCCGTTTTTCTGTCTGGCGTGTTTCGGAGCGACGTTTGTGTTTGAAACCATACAGCGTTCAGTTGCTACAAGTACTTCAGGATTCTAATAAGCAATTACGTGCAGAGATTTCTGAATGCATTCTCGGCTTGCAGATAGAAAATAACTTTTTTCGTGTTTACTATACAGTAACGAAGCTATGTTCCATTTGCCTGGAAAAATGTGTCACCGCAACATACAGTTGCCACATAGCACAGTCGAGAACGAGAGAGAAAAACTTTAGCAAAGTATGTAAGGCGATGACGGTCAATGACCCCATTAGTGTAGATGCACACCAAGCTCAAGCTGTTGCGGGAGTCGGCGAGATGCCGCGAGTAATCAGGATAATGAGTACGGGCTTGGGTCTGACAGAAGGCTTGCTAGGTAGGTCAGTGAAGTTGCGACGACCGCTGTGTAGGGATGGGGCAGGCACGGTAGCTCAGCGTGTTCGGTCAGAGGGTTAGCTTCCCTCTGTAATAATAATAATAATAAACTGAATGAACCGATCAACGAATAACCTGAGCGGGTGTCATCGGACGTCCGCCCCGAACGCATTCAACGAACAATATAGAACACTATAAGATCAGAAAAAAGATGGCTTAGTGGTCAGCGCAACTGCTTAATAAGCAGGAGACATGGGTTCGAATCCTTGTTCGGCACAAATTTCCACCTTCCTCCATTGATCTAATCAATGCCCACTGGCAGCTAACGTCATTTATTCCTTTGCGCCATGACTGATTCATAATGGTGTGGGATCTAAATTGTATCTGTTGTTTAGGACATGTCCGAAAGAACAATCACCACATACGTAACTACATGAAGAGTTTGTGGACTAATTCTCGGCTTCAAGATGGAAGATAACAACTTCCTTTCATATTTACTGTACTGTGACTAAGCTATGTTCCATTTGCCTGGAAAAATGTGTCACCACAAGCTACAGCTGCCACATACCGCAATCGAGACGAGCGAGAAAGTGCTTAGAAGAGGTTTGAAATCGTGATTAAAGTTTGTTTGCAAGTAGCTAATTGATCTCATTATCGAACATTGAATGAATATATTCCGATGATTGGCGCTCCACTTTAAGCAAAAACTACTTTCCCACGTATCTCAATGATTATGACGTTATGTCTCCCAAACCATGTGTGGCAAAGTGACATAATTTTGCAGGAACATTCAGTGCTGTCTATGGGCCCTGTCTGCAAAATGTGTTGCGAATGCAGTTACTTGTAAATAAGAAATAAATTAAACCGGTATGTCTAGTGCGGCATTTTTACTGAATGTACAGCGAAAATGTAGTCACTGGTAATCTCTTTACTTCTCACCACTTTGCGGTGGATGTCAGCGAGAAAGACTTTTTTGCAAAGGTTTGAAAATACCTGTACAGGTTTTTTGCAAGTTTCTCGTTCTCAAATACTGGATGAATAAAGTCTTCTGTCTCAAAACATACACATTGTTTGTCAACGTAATACTTGTCTTGCTACGTTCAACCTTACACAAAACATTAGACATCTTATTGAGTAGGTTATGTCATCGTTTCAGATTTTTACATACAGTCAATTTTTAGATGAAATACTGAAAATCAAATTTTTGTTGCCGTGAAAGCGATTAGACAGGCAACATGTAACTGGGTATGGGTTCCGTGCTCTGGAGTAGTTGCTTAGTCATAGACGAGAGCGTGCTGAAAAGTAATGTCTCAGAATTATTTATTTTCTCCTCAATATTGGTCGTGCTATTACATGATATGCATTTTACACGATCGATTCTCCCGTTTCGGTGATGCAAGTTGCAACCGTGTGCTCCTAGAGAGCTCCGAATTGTAGCGTGTAACATGGCGGTGTGGAACGTGCCTTTGCCAGTGCGCGAGAAAGAGCGTGCTGCAGTCGAGTTTCTAATCGTAGAAGAGATCATCGACGCATAGAGCACCATTTCCTTCAGCATGACAATGCAACACCAGACACGAGCACTGCGACAGCAACAATCCGACGCCTTGTGTCACTGTCATCGATCATCCTCCAAACAGTCCTGACTAGCCCCATCCCATTTTCATCTACACTCCTGGAAATGGAAAAAAGAACACATTGACACCGGTGTGTCAGACCCACCATACTTGCTCCGGACACTACGAGAGGGCTGTACAAGCAATGATCACACGCACGGCACAGCGGACACACCAGGAACCGCGGTGTTGGGCGTCGAATGGCGCTAGCTGCGCAGCATTTGTGCACCGCCGCCGTCAGTGTCAGCCAGTTTGCCGTGGCATACGGAGCTCCATCGCAGTCTTTAACACTGGTAGCATGCCGCGACAGTGTGGACGTGAACCGTATGTGCAGTTGACGGACTTTGAGCGAGGGCGTATAGTGGGCATGCGGGAGGCCGGGTGGACGTACCGCCGAATTGCTCAACACGTGGGGCGTGAGGTCTCCACAGTACATCGATGTTGTCGCCAGTGGTCGGCGGAAGGTGGACGTGCCCGTCGACATGGGACCGGACCGCAGCGACGCACGGATGCACGCCAAGACCGTAGGATCCTACGCAGTGCCGTAGGGGACCGCACCGCCACTTCCCAGCAAATTAGGGACACTATTGCTCCTGGGGTATCGGCGAGGACCATTCGCAACCGTCTCCATGAAGCTGGGCTACGGTCCCGCACACCGTTAGGCCGTCTTCCGCTCACGCCCCAACATCGTGCAGCCCGCCTCCAGTGGTGTCGCGACAGGCGTGAATGGAGGGACGAATGGAGACGTGTCGTCTTCAGCGATGAGAGTCGCTTCTGCCTTGGTGCTAATGATGATCGTATGCGTGTTTGGCGCCGTGCAGGTGAGCGCCACAATCAGGACTGCATACGACCGAGGCACACAGGGCCAACACCCGGCATCATGGTGTGGGGAGCGATCTCCTACACTGGCCGTACACCACTGGTGATCGTCGAGGGGACACTGAATAGTGCACGGTACATCCAAACCGTCATCGAACCCATCGTTCTACCATTCCTAGACCGGCAAGGGAACTTGCTGTTCCAACAGGACAATGCACGTCCGCATGTATCCCGTGCCACCCAACGTGCTCTAGAAGGTGTAAGTCAACTTCCCTGGCCAGCAAGATCCCCGGATCTGTCCCCCATTGAGCATGTTTGGGACTGGATGAAGCGTCGTCTCACGCGGTCTGCACGTCCAGCACGAACGCTGGTCCAACTGAGGCGCCAGGTGGAAATGGCATGGCAAGCCGTTCCACAGGACTACATCCAGCATCTGTACGATCGTCTCCATGGGAGAATAGTAGCCTGCATTACTGCGAAAGGTGGATATACACTGTACTAGTGCCGACATTGTGCATGCTCTGTTGCCTGTGTCTATGTGCCTGTGGTTCTGTCAGTGTGATCATGTGATGTACCTGACCCCAGGAATGTGTCAATAAAGTTTCCCCTTCCTGGGACAATGAATTCACTGTGTACTTATTTCAATTTCCAGGAGTGTATTTCCTAAATGCACCGCCAAGAGCTTCACTTTGATAGTGACGAAGCCGTACAAGCAGAGGTGACCAGGTAGCTGCGTCAACAAAATCAAACGTTCTACATCGATGTTTAGAGGTGTATCAGTCACAAAAAAAAGAGTCCAAAGGAACATTCATTAACGTCAAGCCAGCTGATGTGACCGAGCGGTTCTAGGCGCTTCAGTCTCGAACAGCGCGACTGCTACGGTCGCAGGTTCGAATCCTGCCTCGGGCATAGTTGTGTGTGATTCCCTTAGCTTAGTTAGATTTACTTGGTTCTAAGTTCTAGGGGACTGATGGCCTCATACATTAAGTCCCATAGTGCTCAGAGCCAACTAACGTCAACGAAACAACCAGGAAACGACTCCTAAGGATCAGTCCATCAACGTTCAGTTCGTCCACAGTCAATCTCGTTCCCGGAAATGGTTGTCCCAGGTCAATGAGGTCGCGATCACTGTCTTTCCACGAAGAGTCGTTCACAGTTCACATTGGCCGGTGTAGTTCCTCCATTCCTCGCCTCCACCTTGGTCTCACTCGGTCAGTTTCGCGTTTTTGCACAGTCGTTTTGTTCCAGTCCAACTTATTCATCATTATACACTGAAGCGCCAAAGAAAACGGTATACGCAAGCGTATTCAAAGACAGAGATATTCAAACAGGCAGAATACGGCGCTGTGGTTGGCTACGCCTGACAACAATTGTCTGCATAGTTGTTAGATCTGTTACTGGCGCTACATGGCAGGTAATCAAGATTTAAGTGATTTTGGATGTGTTATATCCTAGCCAGTAATGCCAACCGAGCCCGCTGCCAAAAGGGTGGCAGCATCAAAGTCCGGACGCCGTCCGCATAAGCAGCGCCAGCGATACAGGAAATCGCCGCAAGTCTGCGCGTGCCACCGCTGACTTCTGGCTTCTTAAGCGCTGGAGTCGCGAGCGCTAGGACAGTTCTGTATTCGCCGCTCAGTTGTATACTCGCCACCGATTTGTGTACTTGCTAGTCAGTTGTGTGTTCATCGCAGCAGAGTTGTTGTTTGTTGTCAGCCGACGCTGACCTAGCCGCTCCGACTCGAACTAGACAGATTTCTGTAGACACGGAGTTCACTACTGTGTTTCTGTATCTTCGTTAATAAAGATAAGTACCGACTTTTATTTAATCAGAGTGTTTGGGTTTTCATCTTTCTGTTCACTGTTCCAGCGGATCGGTCGGCCCGCTATTAAAAGTGTGGCGGTGACTTCGTAAGCCGTTTCTACAGCGAAGTGTTTGTCGCTACGAACGCCGCCACAAAAGGATGTGGTGTTACAGTCGGCGCACGAGAGATAGGACACAGCATCTCCGAGGTAGCGATGAAGTGGGGATTTTCCCGTACGACCGTTTCACGATTGTACCGTGAACATCAGGAATCCGGTAAAACATCAGATCTCCGACGTGACTGCGGCCTGGAGAAGATCCTGCAAGAACAGGAGCAACGACGACGGAGGAGAATCGTTCAACGTGACTTAAGTGCAACCTTTCCGCACATTGCTGCAGATTTCAGTGCTGGACCATCAACAAATGTCACTGTGCGAACGATTCAATGAAATATCATCGGTAAGGGCTTTCGGAGCCGAAGGCGCACTCATGTACCCTTGATGACTGCACGACACAAAGCTTTACGCCTCGCCTGGGTCCGTCAACACTGACATTGGACTGTAGACGACTAGGAACATGTAGCTTGGTCGGACGAGTCTTTTTTCAAATTGTATCGTGTGGATGGGCGTGTACGGGTTTGGAGACAACCTAATGAATCTATGGACTCTGTATGTCAGCAGGGGACTCTTCAATCTGATGGAGGTTCAAATGGTTCAAATGGCTCTGAGCACTATGAGACTTAACTTCTGAGGTCATCAGTCCCCTAGAACTTAGAACTACTTAAACCTAACTAACCTAAGGACATCACACACATCCATGCCCGAGGCAGGATTCGAACCTGCGACCGTATCGGCCACGCGGTTCCAAACTGAAGCGCTTAGAACCGCACGGCCACACAGTCCGGCGTGGATGGAGGCTCTATAATGGTGTGGAGCGTGTAATGTTGGAGTGATACGTCCCCCTGATACGTCTCGATACGACTCTGACACATGACTCGTACGTAAGCATCCTGTCGTATCACCTGTATCCATTCATGTCCATTGTGGATTCCGAGGGACTTGGGCAATTCCAGCAGGACAATGCGACACCCCACTTGTCCAGAATTGCTACAGAGTGTCTCCAGGAACACTCTTCTGATTTGAAGCACTTCCGCTGGCTACCAAACTCCCCAGACACGATCATTATTGAGCATATCTGGGATGCCTTGCAGCGTGCTGTTTATAAGAGATCTCCGCCCATTCGTACTCTTACGGATTTATGGACAGCCCTGCAGGGTTCATCGTGTCAGTTTCCTCCAGACGACTTCAGACATTAATCGAGTCCATGCCACGTCGTGTTGCGGCACTTCTGCGTGCTCGCGAGGGCTCGAGACAATATTAGGCAGGTGTACCGTATACCAGTTTCTTTGGCTTTTCAGTGTATAAGAAATTATGTTGTAATACATACATATTTTTCAGGCGACAAGAAGAGATATCCATTTATCTCTTCATCGTTTTGATCAACTGTACAGCACATACTTATCACAAGGCATGTCCTCTGTTACCAATTAAACGAACATTCATTGCTTTTTTGGTTCAAATGGCTCTGAGCACTATGGGACTTAACGTCTGAGGTCATCAGTCCCCTAGAACTTAGAACTACTTAAACTTAACTAACCTAAGGACATCACACTCATCCATGCCCGAGAAAGGATTCGAACCTGCGACCGCATTGTGTTTTTAATTCATAAATCAAATTGCATCTGCTTGATTTAATCACTAGTTTATGATAGCTTTTAATATATTTTTTATTTGCAGTTTACGAAACGTTATACAAAAACTACTATTTTCGCATTTCTTCCAAAAATAAAACATCACTCTTCGGGAGTTCCTTATTTTTCAAGTTTGGTTTTTTTTCTTTTTGGAAGCCCGTAGCCTTGTTTCTTTGTTCGAAAAATAGTTGTGCATGATTTCGGCTCAGTAGCAAAAGGTGAAGCTGTGAGACGCCATTTTAAATAAATCAGATGCGCACAAAATTATTTTAACTTTTTATCACAAAGGTATTACTCAGAAGTAGCTTTTGCACAAAATATTTTTTATTTTCATTTGAATTTTTAATACTGTTTTGCTGCATTAATTTTAATAACGCAACATATGAACCTACTATTTATTAAGCGTCTGAGGCAAATAAGATGAGAAAACCACATTTTATTTTAAGCATCGATGAAGTCCCTTTTTTTCGTGGAAACTTACAGGAATAACGACGCACAACCTAAAATATATACAGTTTCTGTACCTTTTTTTTATACAAATTGTTTATTCCGTGAGCTTAGCTCCTGTCTGGTCCACATAATTTACAACCTCTATTTTAGTAACTAAGTATAGGGAATTGATGAAGTCGTTATTTTCATGCCATTGTGAAAAATCTGGCATACATAACTTTTCACTCAGATCAAATCTACTAAAAATATTTGTATTGGAAAGGAGCGGTACACTCACATTAGACAGAATTTTTGGCATTTGAACGTTTCCCACTTGAATTCTTATGTATATTCGCCTTATGGTTCTGCTTAACGATTCAGTGTAGTGACTTTTTCCAGTTTTGATTCAGAAGATTAAGGCGACAGAACAGGAGACTGGAACATAAACGATTTTTCGATTTCTGTAAAGCCACATGCGGCGTATCATTATCGACGATATGATATACATATATAAAGTATTAAAAGAATTCTACAATCCAAATATGGTGCTTTGATTTCTGAAGCGGCACAAGAACATGCTTCGACTTACATAGGTAAGGAAAATACGAGTAGAAATTAGTGCAGTCTGTTCTTGTGGTCGTAATTTAACTTCATAACGGAACAAAAACTTTTTCGAAACATACACGGCTTTCGCCATTCTCCTTGCGTGATGGATCCCCTCGGAGCACGGAAAGGTACTCCATGAGATGGTTCATCGAGAAGAGAGTTTGCAGTTAACTCAAAAACTATTAACACAACCGTCTCACATATCTCATATCCGCAAGGTGAATACACCAGATCTTTTCCAAAATGTTTCCAGTCAAAACACACGCACCTTAAAAAGAGGTCATAATTGATTCTATTGTGAAAGAAACCAATGCTTGAATTTGAAAGCCCTTCAGCACGAGCTTCATGACCTACTTTTCCCTACACTTTTCCATTGTAAGTTAATTGATCGATATATCCCTAACATTGTTAGCTATGAACTAGTAGTGACCTTTAATTTTCTTTTAATTTCGAATCTATTTGTATGTGAAATTCATAGTTTAAATTCATTAACACGAGTTTAAAGAATCGTTCAATCTCATATTTGTTTCACTCTCTTAATGGCTGCGAGTGCTTGCTCAAAAGTCCTCTTTCTCAAAGATATCGTGTGGAGCGCCTGCGAGCACGGACAAGTGCCGCAACAAGACGTGGCATGGACTCGACTAATGTCTGAACTAGTGCTGGAGAGAACTGACACCACGAATCCTCCAGGATTGTCCATAAATCCGTAAGAGTACGAGGGGCTGGAGATCTCTTGTGAATAGCATCCAAGATATGCTCAATAATGTTCATTTCCGGGGAGTTTGGTGGCCCGCGGAGGTGTTTAAGCTCATAAGAGTGTTCCTGTTGACACTCTGTAGGAATTCTAGACGTGTGGGAATGCACAATGAACATAATGGATGCAGTTCGTCAGACGGGATGCTTACGTACGTGTCTTCTGTCAGAGTCGTATCTAGACGTATCAGGGGTCCCATATCAATCCAACAGCACACGCCTCACACCATTACAGAACCTCCACTAGCCTGAACAGTCCTCTGCTGACATGCAGGGTCCTTGGATTCATGAGGTTGTCTCCATACCGGTACACGTCCATCCTCTTAATACAATTTGAAACGAGACTGTTCGCCGAGGCAACATATTTCCCGTCATCAGCATTCCGATATCGATATTGACGGGCCCATGCGAGACGTAAGGCTTTATGTCGTTCCGTCATCAAGCGTACACGTGTGGGCCTTCAGTTCGGAAAGCCCTTATCGACGATGTTTAGTTGAATGGATCACACTCTGACACGTACTGATGACCCAGCACTGAACTCTGCAGCAATTTGCGGAAAGGTTGCGTTTCTTTTACCTTGGACGATTCTCTTCAGCCGTTTTTGGTCCCGTTCTTGCAGGATCTTTTTCCGGCCGTACCGATGTCGGAGATTTGAATTGTTACCGGATTCCTGATATTCACGTTGCACTCGTGAAATGGTCGTGCGGGAAAATCCGCTCTTCATCGCTACCTCGGAGATGCCGTGTCCCATCGCTGATGCACCGACTGTAACACCACGTTCAAACTCACTTATCTCTTGATAACCTGCCATTGTAGCAGCAGTAGCCGGTCTAACAACTGCGCCAGACCTCAGTGTCTTATGTAGGCGTTACCGACAGCAGAGCCCTATTATGCCTGTTTATGTATCTCTGTATTGGAATACGCATCTTTATACCAGTTTCTTTGGTGTTTAAGTGCATATGTAGGTTTTGTGTGCATGCATCTAAGAGCTAGACACCTGTGCAGTCGAAGAATTCTCTTGGAAATAAAACTCTGTAGTTGTGTGCGTAAGCTGAACTGACGACTTGTTTCTATCTTCATTCGTGCAGAAGATACGCGTGAAGGTTTCTGAAATAGGTTGCACATTATCACAGAAGGAGGGAAGGATGGGGAATGAAGTCGGCCGTGCCCTTTCAAATGAACCATCCCGGCAGTTGCCTGGAGCGGTTTAGGGAAATCACGGAGAATCTAAATCAGGATGGCCGGATGCGGGATTGATCTGTCGTCCTCCCGAATGCGAGTCCAGTGTCCTAACCACTGCGCCGCCTCGCCCGTATCACAGAAGGCAAAGCTACATTTATTGAAGGCTGCGTTGTACTTTAGAGTGACCTACATCTACATCTACATCTACATCCATACTCCGCAAGCCACCTGACGGTGTGTGGCGGAGGGTACCTTGAGTACCTCTATCGGTTCTCCCTTCTATTCCAGTCTCGTATTGTTCGTGGAAAGAAGGATTGTTGGTATGCCTCTGTGTGGGCTCTAATCTCTCTGATTTTATCCTCATGGTCTCTTCGCGAGATATACGTAGGAGGGAGCAATATACTGCTTGACTCTTCGGTGAAGGTATGTTCTCGAAACTTTGACAAAAGCCCGTACCGAGCTACTGAGCGTCTCTCCCGCAGAGTCTTCCACTGGAGTTTATCTATTATCTCCGTAACGCTTTCGCGATTACTAATTACGAAGCGCGCTGCTCTCCGTTGGATCTTCTCTATATCCTCTATCAACCCTATCTGGTACGGATCCCACACTGCTGAGCAGTATTCAAGCAGTGGGCGAACAAGCGTACTGTAACATACTTCCTTTGTTTTCGGATTGCATTTCCTTAGGATTCTTCCAATGAATCTCAGTCTGGCATCTGCTTTACCGACAATCAACATTATATGATCATTCCATTTTAAATCACTCCTAATGCGTACTCCCAGATAATTTATGGTATTAACTGCTTCCAGTTGCTGACCTGCTATTTTGTAGCTAAATGATAAAGGATCTATCTTTCTGTGTATTCGCAGCACATTACACTTGTCTACATTGAGATTCAATTGCCATTCCCTGCACCATGCGTCAATTCGCTGCAGGTCCTCCTGCATTTCAGTACAATTTTCCATTGTTACAACCTCTCGATACGCCACAGCATCATCTGCAAAAAGCCTCAGTGAACTTCCGATGTCATCCACCAGGTCATTTATGTGTATTGTGATACACGATACTAAACTTCAGCTAAGTCACCAAGTCTCTGTGAACGTAAGGCCGGAACTTCCTAGCAATCGTTGAGTTCCTTGACGATAGAAGTGCCATCCTTGGTCACGGAGACATTCGAGAACCGCTGCGAGAATGTTCTCAGCTTTGTAAATTCTCCCCCAGCTCCCTCCCGCCCCCACCCCCCAAGATGTGCTTTAAGCTTGCCGAAAAGGTGGTATCACGTATTACAGTGTCTGGACTTCTCGATCAGCATCACACACGTCTGTGCGCCTGTTTTGGAGCCACTTCACTACAGCAAGACGCGATATTGCAACTTGTTCTATATACGTTAGATACATGTGGATACCACTCACGGATTAGGCCTTAGGCCTGTGCCGAGTGCCGACTACCGCTCACAAGGCAGGACGAGGAGCGATCTGTGATCGTGGGACGTGTGATCGAAAAGTGATGCCGAGCCTACCAGCCGTTATTGCCATTAGTTTAATCAAAAAACTGGTTCAAATGGCTCTGAGCACTATGGGACTTAACATCTATGGTCATCAGTCCCCTAGAAATTAGAACTACTTAAACCTAACTAACCTAAGGACATCACACACATCCATGCACGAGGCAGGATTCGAACCTGCGACCGTAGCGGTCACGCGGTTCCAGACTGAAGCGCCTAGAACCGCACGGCCACACCGGCCGGCCATTAGTTGAATCGTGAAGATGAGGCAACTTACCCAAGGAGCCCTCATCTGGCCTCACAAGGGCTGAGTGGCTCAACCTACACCAGAAAGAATCTGAGGAGGTACCAGGAATCGATCCTGGGTTCTTTAGGAGAGAAGCTAACCATTCGGCTACGGAGGCTGTCACCCCTATAACTGCACGATAGTGATGTACTGAGTTCAGTAATTTTGCTCATAGGAGTTGTATTCAGTGTACACAGACTGAAGCGGCAGTGAAAATTTGTACCAAGGCCGAGAATCGAACCCGGGTCTCCGGCTTACTAGGCAGTTGCGTTACCCACTAAGCTACCTTGGTACGGCGTTTCAGACAACTGTATGGGTTATCATGTCACACCCCCCTCCTCGATCCAAATTCTCACTGCCGCCCCAGTCTACTTTGAAATCTCCCTTACACACGAATTGCCTAGGCTCTCCACGTTCTGGAATAGCACCTCACCATCGATCGTAAATGAGGAATCCAGCCTGAAATCGACGCGCAGGTACTTATGCAAATGAAATGACTCAATTCCAGAGACTTGGTCTCATACATTAAATTAAAGTTATTTTCGATGCTGAGATGATATTCCGGAACATGAAGAGCCTCAGCAATTCTGTTAGTGCGTATGGGGAAATTGAAAGTAGACTGGGCCGGTAGTGAGAATTCGGGTCGCGGAGGAAGGCGTTCCAAAGTAATACGTGGAGTTGTGTGAACCGCTGTGCCAAGGCAGCTCAGTAGCTAACGCAACTCTTTAGTGAGCAGGAGACCCGTATTCGAATCCTGGCCTTGGTAGAACATTTCACCCGCCGTTTCAGTCTGTTTACATAAAATCATATCTGTACGAGACCAGTAAGGTCTATAAAATTGTGTCATTTCATCAGAGTTGTTCACTCCCGCGTATTTCAACTTTTGAACTTGTTTACATTTGCAGCGCCATTAATTAAAAATTCTTGCCATGCAAATTGTGTCGAAGTACCGGTATTGGTTATTTCGAGGGCTATTCCAAAAGAAGGGAACGTTTTGGCATTTAAAAAAACTAAGAACAAGACATACATTTTATTATATACATTTGAAAGAGCGACTGACATACTACTTTTCCACATAGTCACCAAACACACTGTGACGCTTATCATAGCGGTGGACAACCTTTGAAAGATCTTCGTCGTAAAATTCTGCCGCCTGAGACTTCAGCCAGCGAGTCACGCCCGGCTGGAGTTCCACGTCTTCAACAAAGTATTGCATTGCAAGTCAGTTTTTCATCTTGGGAAACAAGTAGAAGTCTCTTGGTGCAAGATCGGAGCTGTAGGACAGAGGAGGGAAAATTTCCCATTTAATGAATTAAGGAGTTCTTTAGTGCGGTTTGCCGTGTGAGGTCGGGCACTGTCTTGCGAAAAAAAAAAAATTTGACGTCAGCTTTCCTGGGCGTTTGTTTTGAACTGCTCTTCTAAGGCTGTGCAAAGTTTGACAGTACCACGCAGAATTTATGGTTGCACTCCTTTCCTGTCACAAAACAGTGTAGCCATCAACTTTCTTGCTGACAAGGTTTACAAACATTTTCTTGATTTTTTGTGCGACCTTGCGTGCCCTCACTCCATGGACTGTAATTTTGTCGCGCAATTGACGTGTTTCACCCAAGTCTCGTCACCGGTTACAATTCGATCCAGAAATTAAATACCATGTTTGTGGTACGCCTCCAGAAATGTCAACGTTGACCCAATTCCCTGCTCTTTATGTGCTCTGTTATCATTTTGGGCACCAATCGTGCACTAAATTTGTGATATCCTTGCTTTTGAGTGACAATTTCAAGCAACAAAGTCAGTGAAACTTGTGTAAAAGAAAGCGTAAGCTCCTTTATTGACAAGCGGTGGTTTTTATGAATCGTTTCATCAACTTTAGCAACAAAATCGTCAGTCACAATGCTCGGGTGTCCACTCTTCTAATCATCATGAACGTTGGTTCGGCCATTTTTAAACTGAATGCACCATTTCCAGACAGGACATTCACTCATTACTTTGTTTCCGTACACTTCCCACAGTTCACGATAAATTTCTATAGGTTTTAGGTTTTTTGCCAACAAAAAGCGTATCACAGACCGCACCTCACAACTGACGTGATTTTCGATTGCAGCGCACATTTTAGATTCGAATATCGAAAAAACCAGACGCGCAGAGACGTTCCCGCTGCCAAGCACGCACATACCAAAATATACGCGATCGGTGCGCGCCTAGCGGCGTCAGACGGAAACGTTCCCTACTTTCTGAATAGCCCTCGTATTTCAGTATATTGTGTAGCGAGGACAACAGTGAATTACGCCGAGATGGTTGCAGGACAAGTAACGTGGACTGGATTAAATGTGAGTGAACACACTACGTGAGAGAGAGACATTTAATCGATCTGCGTAAATACCACTTGCGTAGATACTTCTCCTTCGGCTATCTTACCACTTAATTGCCAAACAACCGCGTAGCGATCGGTCAGGTGTACACTCGTGAAAATAACTAGTAACCCCACTAGAATGGATTGATACTAATTACAAGAACGGTGATACTCGTCTAAATTCATAGTAGCTTACTTGAACAGCGGATTTTATGTGGTTGTGCTCCACGTACTGGAACCGAATAATTAATGTTTCGACAACGTAATACAATGTAGTGGACAACTTGGTTAAAGTGCCAATGAATAGTTGCATAGATCATTTGAAATACTGGTTGTGATCAGTGGAGCCCAAAATTCAAGATGCTCAGTTAATCGAATATACGAAAGACGTTCAATAAGTAATGCCCCACATTTTTTTAAAAAGGCCATTAATATACATAGACAAATGTCCTTGTTGGTGCTTCACATTTGATGTTTGTTCTGAGTGCCGAGGAAGTTTCTAACCATTCTGGCAGATGCAGATGGTTGAGCTGTAGCATAGAGGTAAAATGGCGTCTACAAACAACTCACGTTACGAACAGCGTGCTGTTATTGAATTATTGTGTGCAGAAAAAGAAACCGTGATGAATATCCATAAACGTTTGTGTGCTGTGTATGGCGATGCCTCAGGTGATAGGAGTACAGTTGGGCGGCGGGTAAAGAAAGTTAAGCCTCAGAAATGCAGAAACAGAATCCCTTAATTTGCCACGCTCGGGACATCCTGTCAAAGCATCTGCTCCAGACATGCTCAGTTCACCCTACAGGCCAGTCCTGGCACCCACGGACTTCCATCTCTTTGGCCCGCTTAAAGATTCTCTACGGGGAACACTCTTTGATGATGACGAGTGTGTCAGTCATCCAGGACAGCAGCTACAGCCTACAGGACAAGAGCTTTTATTCTGACACTTAAAAAATAAATATGTTCTGAGAAAAAAAAGTGGGGCCTTACTGATCGAATGACCCTCGTATTTGAGTTCTTACCACATGGACTGGGATCTCGTGGTGTGAGTGTCTTCTGAGCGCTTTGAATGACAAACATTTCAGGATTCCGCTCGTAGGTGGCAGTGGGAGAAGCAGAGGACAGTCACGGCGGGAAAACCAGGTACGTCAGGTTTAGGTACGCTGTCATGAAATATCTGACCTTCGTCCCTGCGTTTACGTGTAAATCGCACGTGTGATGGGACCTGATTTATGTAGTTATACCCCCTGGGCGTGTTACAAGTGCCATCTTAGAAGAGGGGGCCCAACGCTTTCTGTTGGCTATACGAGTATGAAGAGTAGCTGGATATCGAGTGACTACCGCAAGTGGTTCGAGAGTCACACTGCCGTTTGCTGATAGCAGAACGCCGAGGAGCTGACCGGAAGGAATCTACCGATTCCCTAAGCAAGTATTAAAGTGATGAACAGAGACCGGTGATAGCCAACTAATGACAGGATCACCGCGCTTAGTGGAGTTTAAACGCAGACAACTGGTGCTTAGAAGAAAAAGCGAACTCTAGAACGACAGAGATTCGCCGTAAACTACGTCAAGCGCAGGAGCTACACTTGGATGTGTACCAACACTTCGGATTGGAAAAGAATCGTTACATTTTCTACTAATAAATTATAAGTTCTGCGCCAGAGGAAGACTCTATTCTCTTCTCGCTTTCACTTTCACTTCGTAACGGAAATTCCTGACAGATTAATACTGCGTGCCAGAACGGGACTCGAACCCGGAACCACATCATTTGCGGGCAGTGCTCTTGCCCTCAGAGTATTCAAGGCAGATATACGATCCATCCTTAACAGCTTCATTTATGCCAGTAGCTCTCTAATATTTTTGAAACTTGGCCTAAGTTAGACCAGTTTCTCGACTCGGATGCTGTTGTGATGTAGAGTTTTATGTTTCCGCAAAACTAGGAAGAGATATGGAGGCAGCTTGGGCGTCAGGGGCTGTTAGGTTTGTTGGGTTGGTCTCGTAGGTCGAATAGCATCTCAGCCCTTCTCTCCGATGTCCGCACATGTAGCAGTGGTAAACCACACGCTGTCTGTCGCGATGATAAAGGCAACAAAAGCCGCAGTCTCAGACGTGTCTCATTAGTTGCGCGGTACCGCTATGAAACACGTCGGGAGAGGTTTACTTTGGCCGGCCTAAGTGGCCGAGCGGTTCTCGGTGCTACAGTCCAGAACCGTGCGCACGCTACGGTCGCAGGTTCGAATCCTGCCTCGGGCATGGATGTGTGTGATGTCCTTAGGTTAGTTTGGATTAAGTAATAAAAAGTTCTAGGGAACTGATGACCTCAGAAGTTAAGTCCCATAGTGCTCAGAGCCATTTGAACCGTATGAGGTTTACTTTCAGAATCTCTTGTGATAATACACTGAAGTGCCAAAGAGACTGGTATAGGCATGCGTATTCATATACAGAGGTACAGGGCGTTTCAAAAATGACCGATATATTTGAAACGGCAATAAAAACTAAACGAGCAGCGATAGAAATACACCGTTTGTTGCAATATGCTTGGGACAACAGTACATTTTCAGGCGGACAAACTTTCGAAATTACAGTAGTTACAATTTTCAACAACAGATGGCGCTGCAAGTGATGTGAAAGATATAGAAGACAACGCAGTCGGTGGGTGCGCCATTCTGTACGTCGTCTTTCTGCTGTAAGCGTGTGCTGTTCACAACGTGCAAGTGTGCTGTAGACAACATGGTTTATTCCTTAGAACAGAGGATTTTTCTGGTGTTGGAATTCCACCGCCTTGAACACAGTGTTGTTGCAACAAGACGAAGTTTTCAACGGAGGTTTAATGTAACCAAAGGACCGAAAAGCGATACAATAAAGGATCTGTTTGAAAAATTTCAACGGACTGGGAACGTGACGGATGAACGTGCTGGAAAGGTAGGGCGACCGCGTACGGCAACCACAGAGGGCAACGCGCAGCTAGTGCAGCAGGTGATCCAACAGCGGCCTCGGGTTTCCGTTCGCCGTGTTGCAGCTGCGGTCCAAATGTCGCCAACGTCCACGTATCGTCTCATGCGCCAGAGTTTACACCTCTATCCATACAAAATTCTAACGCGGCAACCCCTCAGCGCCGCTACCATTGCTGCACGAGAGACATTCGCTAACGATATAGGGCACAGGATTGATGACGGCGATATGCATGTGGGCAGCATTTGGTTTACTGACGAAGCTTATTTTTACCTGGACGGCTTCGTCAATAAACAGAACTGGCGCATATGGGGAACCGAAAAGCCCAATGTTGCAGTCCCATCGTCCCTGCATCCTGAAAAAGTATTGGTCTGGGACGCCATTTCTTCCAAAGGAATCATTGGCCCATTTTTCAGGTCCGAAACGATTACTGCATCACGCTATCTGGACATTCTTCGTGAATTTGTGGCGGTACAAACTGCCTTAGACGACACTGCGAACACCTCGTGGTTTATGCAAGATGGTGCCCGGCCACATCGCACGGCCGACGTCTTTAATTTCCTGAATGAATATTTCGATGATCGTGTGATTGCTTTGGGCTATCCGGCGTGGATTGGCCTCCCTATTCGCCAGACATGAACCCCTGTGACTTCTTTCTGTGAGGACACTTGAAAGACCAGGTGTACCGCCAGAATCCAGAAACAATTGAACAGCTGAAGCAGTACATCTCATCTGCATGTGAAGCCATTCCGCCAGACACTTTGTCAAAGGTTTCGGGTAATTTCATTCAGAGACTACGCCATATTATTGCTACGCATGGTGGATATGTGGAAAATATCGTACTATAGAGTTTCCCAGACCGCAGCGCCATCTGTTGTTGAAAATTGTAACTACTGAAATTTCGAAAGTTTGTCTGCCTGAAAATGTACTGTTGTCCCAAGCATATTGCAACAAACGGTGTATTTCTATCGCTGCTCGTTTAGTTTTTATTGCCGTTTCAAATATACCGGTCATTTTTGAAACACCCTGTATGTAAACAGGCAGAATACGGCGCTGCAGTGGGGAACGATTATATTAGACAACAAGTGTCTCGTGAAGTTGTTACATCGGTTACAGCTGCTACAATGGCAAATTATCAGGATTTAAGTGAGTTTGAACAAGCTGTTATAATAAGCGCACGAGCGATGGGACACAACTTCTCCGAGGCAGCGATGAAGTGGGCATTTTCCCGTAGACCATTTTAAGAGTGTACCGTGAGTATCAGGAATCCGGAAAAACATCAGATCTCCGTCGTGGCTGCCGCCGGAAAAAGATCCTGTAACAACGGGACCAACGACGACTGAAGGCAATCCTTCAACGTGACAGAAGTGCCACCCTTCCTCAAATTACTGCAGATTTCAATGCTGCGCCATCATCAAGTGTCAGAGTGCGAAGCACGCCACGAATCATCGACGATATGGGTTTTCGGAGCCGAAGGCCCACGCATGTACCCTTAATGACTTCTCAACACAAAGATTTACGTCTCGCCTGGGCCCGTCAACACCGACATTGGACTATTGATGACTGGAAACATGTAGCCTGGTCGGACGAGGTTTTTTTTTTTCAAATTGTATCGAGCGGATGGACGTGTACATGTATGGAAACAGCCTCATGAATCCATGGACACTGTATGTCAGCAGAACACTGTTCGCTCTGTTGGAGGCTCTGTAATGGTGTGGAGCGTGACCAGTTGGAGTGATTGGGAACCCTGATACGTCCAAATATGACTCTAACACGTGATATGTATGTAAGCATCTCCTATGATGACCTGTATCCATTCATGTCCATTGTACATTCGGACGAACTTGGGCAATTCCAGCAGGACAATGCGACACCCCACACGTCCAGAATTGCTAAAGAGTGGCTCCAGGAGCACTCTTCCGATACCCTGGCCACCAAACTCCCCTGAAATGAACATTATTGATCATATTTGGGATGCCTTGCAGCGTGCTGGTATTTTTTTTTTTTTTTAACTTATGGGACTTAACTGCTAAGGTCATCAGCTCCTAAGCTTACACACTACTTAACCTAAATTATCCGAAGGACAAACAAACACATCCATGCCCGCAGGAGGACTCGAACCTCCGCCGGGAGCAGCCGCACAGTCCATGACTGCATCGCCCTAGACCGCTCGGCTAATCCCGCGCGGCGCAACGCGCTGTTCAAAGAAACCTCTACCCCCACGTATTTTTACGTGTTTATGGACAGCTCTGCATGTTTCATGGTGTCAGTTCCCTCCGGCACTACTTCAGACATTAGTTGAGTCCATTCCACGTCGTCTTGCTGCAATTTTGCGTGCTCGCGGAGGCCCTACACAATATTAGGCAGGTGTACCAGTTTCTTTGGATATTCAGTGTAGTAAACTTACCGCAGCAGTACATACGCACACATTTATTCCCTGTTGGCACTCCCTCTGGTGGAATGCCAGTTCACCTGCTTATTGGCTATAACGAACTGCAGTTCTGCAATGGGTCGAATCTGAGACAACCCACTCTTTTTAGTGGAGAACTATAAGTATTTATATTTGAAGACGAACTACAGTTTCAAATAACGAAATTTATTCGTGAAATTCATGTTAACCATAATGGGTGTAGATGCACCGTCTTACAACCTAAAGTGACACATGAAAATTTGTACCGGACCGGGACTCGAACCCGATTTTCCCGCTTACCGCGAGCGGTCGCTTTACCACTAAGGCACGTAACATATGGCAGATAGGTCAGTCCGGGCAGCGTATTTGGACAGACTAACTGGAAAGGCCACGGTTCGCAATAAGCATCCCGGTCAGGCACAAATTGTCGTATGTTGCTTTAGGTAGTACTTCTATACTTATTATAGTTTAGTTGAATTTCAGGAATAAATGTCAAGAATTACAAGTGAAAAAAACACCTACTGCATAAAATATTAATTACACCCCCTTGAAAGATCAAACTGGTCTCTTCAGAGCGCTCCAAATGATGTGAAACCGGCATCAAGTGCTTACGCGACCTTCCCTCGGGTTTATTTTTCTGTCTGTGCGGCAGGTTCAGTTTGTCTACAAGGAATGGTGTAGCGCTAGTAGACATGTAACACGGTGTAAGAAGTAAGACGCCATTACCATGCTTTGTCTATGACAGTCGGTGACAAGGCTGACGTAAGTCCAGCTAAACCGTTTTCCGAACGAACATTGCGAAAATATCTGCATGCATTTGACGTCTGAGGTCGGGTTCCTCGCATAAGATCCTTGCTCACAGTGGCACGACTTCAATAGAAGAGCTTAGGCACTCGATGGTCACTGACGAAGTGTGTAGTGTGGTCCGACGAGTCACGATTTGAACTAATCTGAAATGATGCAAGACGCCAAGTACACAAACTGCCTAATGAGAGTCTTAACGAGCAGTGTGTAAATCAGGCTGGTGATATGATGTTTTGAATGTGTTTCCTACAATATTCTGGCTCCCTCATTCAGGCTGCCCTGAATGAGCATGCTTTGTCCAACATTACGGTTAGCAAGTGTTGCCCATTATTCTCCAGACTAGCGAAGAAACCCGGCGTTACCAGATATTTACTTATAGCTGCGCGTCCACTCAGCTTCCGGCCATGTGCTAATACACTCCTGGAAATTGAAATAAGAACACCGTGAATTCATTGTCCCAGGAAGGGGAAACTTTATTGACACATTCCTGGGGTCAGATACATCACATGATCACACTGACAGAACCACAGGCACATAGACACAGGCAACAGAGCATGCACAATGTCGGCACTAGTACAGTGTATATCCACCTTTCGCAGCAATGCAGGCTGCTATTCTCCCATGGAGACGATCGTAGAGATGCTGGATGTAGTCCTGTGGAACGGATTGCCATGCCATTTCCACCTGGCGCCTCAGTTGGACCAGCGTTCGTGCTGGACGTGCAGACCGCGTGAGACGACGCTTCATCCAGTCCCAAACATGCTCAATGGGAGACAGATCCGGAGATCTTGCTGGCCAGGGTAGTTGACTTACACCTTCTAGAGCCCGTTGGGTGGCACGGGATACATGCGGACGTGCATTGTTCTGTTGGAACAGCAAGGTCCCTTGTCGGTCTAGGAATGGTAGAACGATGGGTTCGATGACGGTTTGGATGTACCGTGCACTATTCAGTGTCCCCTCGAAGACCACCAGTGGTGTACGGCCGGTGTAGGAGATCGCTCCCCACACCATGATGCCGGGTGTTGGCCCTGTGTGCCTCGGTCGTATGCAGTCCTGATTGTGCCGCTCACCTGCACGGCGCCAAACACGCATACGACCATCATTGGCACCAAGGCAGAAGCGACTCTCATCGCTGAAGACGACACGTCTCCATTCGTCCCTCCATTCACGCCTGTCGCGACACCACTGGAGGCGGGCTGCACGATGTTGGGGCGTGAGAGGAAGACGGCCTAACGGTGTGCGGGACCGTAGCCCAGCTTCATGGAGACGGTTGCGAATGGTCCTCGCCGATACCCCAGGAGCAACAGTGTCCCTAATTTGCTGGGAAGTGGCGGTGCGGTCCCCTACGGCACTGCGTAGGATCCTACGGTCTTGGCGTGCATCCGTGCGTCGCTGCGGTCCGGTCCCAGGTCGACGGGCACGTGCACCTTCCGCCGACCACTGGCGACAACATCGATGTACTGTGGAGACCTCACGCCCCACGTGTTGAGCAATTCGGCGGTACGTCCACCCGGCCTCCCGCATGCCCACTATACGCCCTCGCTCAAAGTCCGTCAACTGCACATACGGTTCACGTCCACGCTGTCGCGGCATGCTACCAGTGTTAAAGACTGCCATGGAGCTCCGTATGCCACGGCAAACTGGCTGACACTGACGGCGGCGGTGCACAAATGCTGCGCAGCTAGCGCCATTCGACGGCCAACACCGCGGTTCCTGGTGTGTCCGCTGTGCCGTGCGTGTGATCATTGCTTGTACAGCCCTCTCGCAGTGTCCGGAGCAAGTATGGTGGGTCTGACACACCGGTGTCAATGTGTTCTTTTTTCCATTTCCAGGAGTGTATTTATGACGTCGTATCTCCTGATCTAAGTGTCGTACAATGATATCATTTTGTAAGTATGTTCAACGCCATATGTCGATAGTCCCTGCAAAATGTGTTTCGAATCGAGTTACCAGCGCCGGCCGTTGTGGCCGAGCGGTTCTAGGCACTTCAGTCCGGAACCTCGCTGCTGCTACGGTCGGAGGTTCGAATCCTGCCTCGAGCATGGATGTCTGTGATATCCTTTAAGTAGTTCTAAGTCTAGGGGACTGATGATCTCACATGTTAAGTCCCATAGTGCTTAGAGCCATTTTTAACACCAGATGTTAGGTCCCATAGTGCTTAGAGCCATTTGAACCATTATGATTTCGAGTTAGCAGCAACGAAGTAATTAATGTAAACGATATGCACGATGCAGCACTTTTTCACGCATCTCACTGTTTACGACGTCATATCACTTGACCTGTGTGTCGTACAATGATATAATATTGAAGGTACATTAGGCGGCAAGTCTGTCTGCGAAATTTATTGCGGATCGAGTTAGTAGCAAAGAGCTAATAAATGTAAACGTGAAGCATGACGCAGCAGTTTGTCACAAATCTAGTTTATGGCGTCATATCTCCTGTGCTATGTAACATATAACCATGTAATTTTGCATTTACATACAGTGGTATTAGTGCATACTGTCTTTTTATGCAAATCTCTGCTTTCCTCAATAATCTGCATAGAGTTATTCTCCTATGTCACAGTATTTCTGAATAGCGTTTAGGGTCAAAAGTCCTGACTGTTTTTCTTATAACTGTGTGAAATTTCCATACATATAACAGGGCCTATGTCTTATTTTATGAATGGTTTTCGTTGTGATAAAGTGGCTGTTCATTGGGGTTGATGCTTTGACAAAAAATTCCCACAAAAATTTTACATGTGTGAACGATTTGTTATATTACCTGTTTTACGCTACTGGCCATTAAAATTGCTACAGCACGAAGATGACGTGCTATAGACGCGAAATTTCACCTACAGGAAGAAGATGCTGTGATATGTAAATGATTAGCTTTTCAGAGCAATCACACAAGGTTGGCGCCAGTGGCGACACCTACAACGTCCTGATATGAGGAAAGTTTCCAACCGATTTCTCATACACAAACAGCAGTTGACCGGCGTTGCCTGGTGAAACGGTGTTATGATGCCTCGTGTAAGGAGGAGAAATGTGTACCATCACGTTTCCGACTTTGATAAAGGTCAGATTGTATCATATCGCGATTGCGGTTTATCGTATCGTGACACTGCTGCTCGTGTTGGTCGAGATACAATGACTGTTAGCAGAATATGGAATCGGTGGGCTCAGTAATACGGAACGCCGTCCTGGATCCCAACGGCCTCGTATCACTAGCAGTCGAGATGACGGGCATCTTATCCTCATGGCTGTAACGGATCGTGCAGCCACATCTCGACCCCTGAGTCAACATATGGGGACGTTTGCAAGATAACACCCACTTGCACGAACAGTTCAACGAAGTTTGCAGCAGCATGGACTATCAGCTCGGAGACCATGGCTGCGGTTACCCTTGACGCTGAATCACAGACAGGAGCGCCTCCGATGGTGTACTCAACGACGAACCTGGGCGCACGAATGGCAATACGTCATTTTTTCGGATGAATCCTGGTTCTGTTTACAGCATCATGACGGTCGCATCCGTGTTTGGCGACATCGCGGTGAACGCACATTGGATGCGTGTATTCGTCATCGCCATACTAGCGTATCACCCGGCGTGATGGTATGGGGTGCCATTCGTTACACGTCTCCGTCACCTCTTGTTCGTATTGGCGGCACTTTGAACAGTGGACGTTACATTTCATATGTGTTACGACCCGTGGCTCTACCCTACATTCGATCCCTGTTAAAACCTACATTTCAGCAGGATAACGCACAACCGAATGTTGCAGGTCCTGTACGGGCCTTTCTGGATACAGAAAATGTTCGACTGCTGCCCTGGCCAGCACATTCTCCAGATCTCTCACCAATTGAAAACGTCCGGTCAATGGTGGCCGAGCAACTGGCTCGTCACAATACGCCAGTCACTACTCTTGATGAACTGTGGTATCGTGTTGAAGCTGCATGGGCAGCTGTACCTGTACACGCCATCGAAGCTCTGTTTGACTCAATGCCCAGGCGTATCAAGGCCGTTATTGCGGCCAGAGGTGGTTGTTCTGGGTACTGATTTCTCAGGATGTATGCACACAAATTGCGTGAAAATGTAATCACATGTCAGTTCTAGTATAATATATTTCTCCAATGAATACCCGTTTATCATCTGCATTTCTTCTTGGTGTAGCAATTTTAATGGCCAGTAGTATAAGTGCTTTAGTATTTTCCTATGTTGCGACGACGTTGTGAGTGTTAGGTGTTTCGTGACTCCGTATCATTCCACATCTAAATCTACACACACACACACACACACACACACACACACCGCAAGCCACCTTATGGTTTATGGCGGAGGATACCGTGTACCAATATCAGACCTTTCCTTTCATATTCCACGTGAAAATGGAGCCAGGGAGAAGCGACTGGCTGTATATGCCTCCCTACGAACCCTAATTTTTCTTATCTTGCCTTTGTGGACCTTAGGCGAAATGTACGTTGGCTATGGTATAATCGTTCTGTAGTCAGCTGCAGGTGTCTGTTCTCCAAACTTTGTAAACAGTGTTTCGCGGATAAAAGATCATCTTCCTTTAAGAAATCCCCATTTGAGTTCACGAAACACCCCTGTAATAATCTCATGTTCATCGAATCTACTGGAGACAAACGCTCCTTAACTGCTTCGATGGCTTCCTTTAATCCGACTTGGTGGGTGTTCCAAATACAAGAACAGTACTCACGAATGGGTCGCACAAGTGTTCTATAAGCTGTATGCTTTGCAGCTGAGGTGCAGTTTCCTAAAACTCTCTCAAGAAACTGAAATCGACCATTCGCCTTACCTACTACCGTCCTTAGCTGCTCCCTCCATTTGTTATCGCTTTCCAACTGAAGGCCTACACTTTTGATAGATGTGTCTATGTCGAGCGGCACACCACTCATACTGTGGTCGAGCATTACAGGACTGTATTTCTTGTTTATCTGCAGTAGCTTACATTTGTCTACGTTTAGAACAAGCCATCATCACACCAAACAGAAAATCTGTTTAAGTTACCCTCTATCCCTCCACAGCCACTAAACGAAGATACTTTCCCGTTGACTACAGTGTTATCAGCAAACAGTCGTAGATTGCTGCTCACCCAGTTTGGCAGATCATTATCCTTTTGGAACACATAAAAGGCAAACATATCCCTCTTTAACAGACTCCGAGAGAAGAACGAGGAACTAGCTGCCTCAGTTCTCAATCCGCCTCCCTCACCAAAAATTTTGCCACGCAAACATATTCGCGGTCTTTCAACTCAGAACATTCAAAATCCTTTTATCCAGTCTCTCTTCATACTCAGTCTTCTCTTCACACTCAGCATCTCCCTTTCATTGTCACTTTCTTTTTTATTAATTACGGAATTTGGCCAATTATAGAACACTTAGAAACTAAGGACAAGGTACAATCTTTTCATCTTCCCACAACTTCTTCATGCGTGGGCTGATGGGTTGCTCTGTTCATTACACATCACCTTCTCAGATTGTGAAATTCGTTATTGGACAGAAAGTTTTGCAGTACTGATCAGTAGCCTGAAACATTCCCTGTTATTTATGGTGTTTTGTGCGACATTAAGTTTTCTCAAGTACTTTCTCATCTCTTCCAGCCATCCCGTGGTGCTTTTTAAATTGGAAATGAAGTTTAAAATTTTCTTCGTTAGCTGCTCTCATTCATTCTGCACGTATGAGCGTAAAATTTTATTTTTCTTGTTGTGTCTATAATTGTTTCTATGTTCCTATATAGACCTTTATTTCTCCTCTTCGCCCAATTATTATCTTTGTTTTTTTTGTGGTCCTAAAATTTTTCTCCGTATTTTTCTTTCTTTCTTTTCCAATTCTTGTTGTTCACCTCTTTTATTCAGTGTTAGGCATTCGGATCCGTAAAATGCTTCCAATTTAAATACTGTTGTGCAGTGTTTAAGTTTTGCTTGGAATGATATTGATCTTTAATTATATAGGTTTCGGGCGAGTTTGTAAGCTAATTCCATTTTTTTTCATATGATATTAATAATCCAGTTTTAGCTGCCATTTTGTGAAGTGTTACTTTCATTATCTTTCCATCCGTTTTGTCGTTACAAAAGCAAGACATTTCACCTCATATCTTCCTCTTCCTTGTCCTAGTTGGATTGTTTCGACATTTTTCTCGTGTAGTTCTTTATCCCAACCTCTCATTATCTAGCCTAAGACCAGAGTGCCACTTTCTATATATGTCTATCTCCCACTGTCTCCTTTTTCTCCCATTGATTTACGGTACAGCCCACTGCCACTTTATCAGACTGTTATTTTTTCTTTCTTTCTCAACACCACTGTCTCCACAATGCCTCTGCATCTCAAAAATTCTCGGTGGTTCAACTTATGTTTTCCCTGCACTCAAGCGTTTTAATTTAGGTCCAAATTGCGCCCTCCCCTATACATACGTGTTAAATAATAAAATTATAAACAGCCAACCATTTCAAAGCAGAAATAAATTCTTTACCTAGGTTTCGACTTACTTTACTTTACTTTCTCGTGTCCGGAGATTTGTTTCAAAGCTTTTCAGCCCAATGTCTGGCCAAGTCCAATGTTTCTCTCTTCTCAAGCCGTAGTTCGTCAAGGGTACACCTTGTGAGGCAGATGGAACACTGTAGAAGGTGTTCCATATCCTGAACTTCACCAATGTCGCATTTGTTGTCTCCTTCGTACTTAAAGCCCCATTTGACTAGGTTTGCTTTAACTGGTGCTACGCCTGTTCTGATGCGGTTCAGTGTTCTCCAAATCTTCCAGCTAGATGTACTGCCGCTGGGTATTTCTCGTGAGTCAGGGTAGTCCTTCGGAGGCTCGTTCAATTCACTAGTGAGAAATCTCTTGCAGGATTTAAGTCTGCTACGTCCTTATGAAGAACCATGCAGCGGGTGGCGCTCGTCAACAATCTGTTTAAATTTTTCTGTATGTTCGTGCGCAATTCTTCGGGATTCAGGAGATGAGAATCCAGCTGCTTTGTATATTTGCCAAGTGGAGTGGGTTTCATGCATCCTGTTGTTAGCCTGCATGTTTCATTAAGGACTGTAGTGACTTTTTTGGCATGCGTGGATCGAGACCATACAGGGCATGCATATTCTGCCGTGTAGAAGCAAAGTGCTTGAGCAGTTGTTCGTAATACAGTCGGACTATCTCCCCATTTACTATTCGTCAGTTTTCTTAAAATATTGTTCCTGGCAGCAACTTTTTGGCAGATTTTTTCACAGTGATATCTGTACGTCAGTGATCTATCCAGCACGACACCAATGTATGTTGGTTTGTCCGTATGGTCCAGTTTGTTGCCATTCCAGGTGACGTTCAGCTTTCTGTTTGCCTGTTTTGTGCGGAGGTGGAAAGCGCTAACCGGTGTCTTAGATGGATTTGGTTTGAGGGAGTTCTCTTTATAGTATTCAGACATTACGTGTAACGAGTTTTCTAATTTCCCTTCTACGTCCTCGAAGCTATTTCCTTGCACTGTAATCGCCAGATCATCGGCATACAAGAAATGGGTAGTACGTTCCGGTGTTGGTTGATCATTGGTGTATAGGATAAATAGTAGGGGGCCCAGCACGCTGCCCTGGGCGAGGCCGTTCTTTTGTCGACGCCATCGGCTTTTTTTCCGTCCAGCATTACATAGAACTGTCTGTTTTGTAGCTGAGATTCAATGATTTTTGTGAACTGATGATCCTTAAATGTACAGTACAGTTATTCCATGAGCTTTCTGTGGTTGACGGTGTCGTATGCAGAACTTAAGTTCACCAATGCTACACCTGTTATTTGTTTGTTTTCAAACCATTCCTCTATGTGTTCTGTGAGTGCTAGGATTTGACTGGTGCATGGTTTCCCGGGTCTGAATCCAGCCTGTTGGGGAATGAGCTTTTGGTCTGCGATATTTGCTATTGGGCGGTAGTTCTTCGGTTGACCTGCGTCTTTCCCAGGTTTTAGTGGCGCCACTACCTTTGATTTCCTCCACATCTTTGGGATCTTACACTTTTTAAGCAATGATTAAAGAGCTGCAGGATCCATTGCTTGGCACTAGATCCGAGCTGTTTGCTCTGTTCCACGCGTATATTGTCGACTCCCGCTGCTTTCCAGTTTTTCATTGAGTTCATTCCATGATTAAGATCTTTCATGGTAAATGGTATTTCGAACATGCTTGACTCTTGCTCTGAATTTTGCTGATTTTTATTTTCTGACATTTCTTGTTGGGTTTTCCATTTAGTAGGAGCTGATGGGCAATTTGATTGGGTGTTACTGAAGACCATTGTTTAGCTGTCCCAAAGTCACAATTATGTTTTTTTATTAAGTTCCAAGCGACTGTGCTACTGTGGGTCATATCCACTCTTTCCAGAGTTTCGACCCATTTCCTTCGTCTTGATTCACTAATCAATTCCATTAGTGTTTCTCCACATTGGACTATTTCTTCACTAAAGGGGTCCTGTTCGTAAAGCATTTCGTACTCCCTCAGGATGTTCTTTGATTCATCAGAGAGGCCTGGGATGAAATGCTCTCTGCAGCCTCGGGGTATGTGTCTTCGAGAAATCTTTTGGAGGGTCTCTACGAAAGTTTGATAATTTTCTGGAATTGGGTGTAGATTTTTTTATTTCTGCATCCAGTTCCACAGCATATTCTGTCCATTTAGCTTTTTTAAAGTTGAAGCGTCTGCGGAACGGTATTTTCGTTGTCCTCAAAGCAGCGTATATTTGTATTCCGATAGGTCGGTGTTGCGTTTTAGGAAGAGGTGCGTATGCAGTTTTTAAGCATCGGTCTTCCACGTTTGCGCTTGCAAAACAAATATCAGGGTTGTATTCGCGCTTCCAGATTTTGCTGCTGAACGAGCATGGTAGCTTGGGATAAGTTATTTATTTCCGCCCACTGCTCTAATTTAATGTCCGTTGTCGTCTGTATGTTTGTAGCCCCATGATGTGCTGTGGCAGTTGAAGTCTCCTAAGATGAACTGTGTTTTCTGCTTGTTGGGGTTTGGCGGCAAAGTCAAGTTGAACTTCTCTCCGGGCGGATTGTATACTGACGTTACGGTGAAGGTGCTACACTCGACAGTCAGTAATTCTATGTTATTGTAGGTAGTTCTGTTAGTTCATATTATGGCCATCTCAGGTTTTGTGAAGACAGCGCTGCCATATTTAGGATGTGGATTTTCTACGGCTAATTTCATTCCTTCTATTTCTGGTCTTATTGCCCCTTATTTGTTGTGTGTTTCTTGTGTACACAGTATGTCCCACTTGAACGTGCGGCAAAGTTGTGATATGATTTGTAGTTTGTTTTTGGTGATACCCTCTACGTTTAGGCTTGGAATCGTCAGAGTTGGCTCTGAGAAGGGCCCATTCTTTTTGCTTTTCCGGTGTTGGAAGGATTGGCCGTTGCCTTTTATTGCATCGTTTCGACAAATATAAATTTGTCTTCTTCAGAAGGTAACCTAAGGGTAATGAACATCATAGCTTACATTAGAAAAGTATGAAACTTATAAGCCAAGAAAAATTTTAAGACAAATTAGAGAACTCTGGCATTACAGAAGTATGATAACGACGACTGGTACTTACAATTTTACATTAGTAAGGACTAATGTACCATCGCCGTTTTTACAATTGTCGGCATAAATGGTTCAAATGGCTCTGAGCACTATGGGACTCAACATCTTAGGTCATAAGTCCCCTAGAACTTAGCACTACTTAAACCTAACTAACCTAAGGACATCACACACACCCATGCCCGAGGCAGGATTCGAACCTGCGACCGTAGCAGTCCCGTGGTTCCGGACTGCAGCGCCAGAACCGCTAGACCACCGCGGCCGGCTTGTCGGCATAGATCCATGTGTCAAAAATAAAATATAGCCCTAGAATTAGGGTTTGTCACGTTAATATAAAATAGCTCATGGATCTTGCAGAGCTCACAACCGACTGAGTGTAGTCGGCGAGCGTAGTTACTCTGAAAACAGGGCATGTGGCGCTCGTGCCGAGAAACATGTGCCAATTGGCGTACAGAGGCAACGTGTAAATTATCAGTATTAATAACGTCCATAGGTAGAGTAACGATAAAAAAAAGGAGGAAGGAAATTAACACTCCCGTTATAACAATATGGGAGCATTGGTACAAATAATGTAGTTATACATAAAAAAAGGCAGGTGGCGCTTACGCCGAGAAATTTACGCCCAGTGGCATATACTGCCAAAATATATAAAAAATTACATTACTATATTAGTGAAGCCCACAAACGGTATACATGTCAGAACTTTAAAATTGACAATAATGGCTCTTGTCAAGAAAGAATTACGAACACTGGTACACGATCCTGTTAATACACATTCACAGAAAAACAAAATTTTTAGAGCCAGATAAAATCATATAACGTCGGATTTAGTAGCAAACATACATCGTGACAAAACCACCATTACATAAGGGGTAGTGAGCTTAAAGCACTGAAGGTGCATCATAGCTTCCTGAGGAAATAAACCACTAAGGTTACCAGCATTAATGTTGTACCGTAAACAGTACGGGTTTAAAGCCTTCGAAAAATTGTCTACAAGCAAGGTTCAACTGGTCGTTCAGTATATTACCGTCCTTGAGCTCAAGATGTTTGAAAATTTGTAACTCTTCCCACAGATCTAATCTACGCCCTTTGTCTTCTCTGTGTAGGATAACAGTGTCTTCTAAATATTTTGGCGTATGACTGGCTATCAGGAGGTATTCAGCAAATGTAGAATTGTGTATATTCGCTCCTTTTTTAAAGGCTCAAATGGCTCTGAGCACTATGCGACTTAACTTCTGAGGTCATCAGTCGCCTAGAACTTAGAACTACTTGAACCTAACTAACCTAAGGACATCACACACATCCATCCCCGAGGCAGGATTCGAACCTGCGACCGGAGCGGTCGCTCGGCTCCAGACTGTAGCGCCTAGAACCGCACGGCCACCCCGGCCGGCGCTCCTTTTTTACCTAATAGGTGTTCTTTTATCTTGTTTTCACAGCTCTGCCTGTTTGACCATTATAATATGAAGGACAGTTGTTACAGGTTAGTTTGTAAACCCCTGAATTGGAAAACCAATCGTCGGCGATCTCTACTGAATGTACAAGATTTCTCTTTAAACTGTTATCTGTAGAGAAGGAGACGTTACAGCTATATTTTTTCATTAGAAGACGTTTTATCCTATATGATATATTGCCAAGAAAGGAATAGAAATGAATTTTTTAGCTTCTTTGCTATCAGTGGAGAGGTTGTTGCTCAAAGTCGAACAGTTTTGGGAAGTTTTCTTACTGAAGATGTAATCAATCATATTCTGATTGTACTCATTATTAACCGCAATCGCTTTGATGACATTCTTTTTGCTGGTCGGCAGGTGATAAAAGAGTAGTTACCATACGGTGAATGACAGAATGAAAAAACGCCAGTTTATGAGCTTTTGGATGAGTTGAGTCAGCAGGGATGACATTATCTGAATACGTTACATTACGGAAAATCTTGAAATTGAAGGAACTATTCTGTATAGAAATTGTTAAATCAAGAAAGTTAAGTTCACCTTTTTCATTCTGAAGTTCATTTGTGAAGGAATTTTTCTCATGTAAACCATCGAAATGAAATGAAATGTCGTGTGGCTAGGGCCTCCCGGCGGGTAGACCCTTCGCCTGGTGCAGGTCTTTCGATTTGACGCCACTTCGGCGGCCTGCGCGTCGATGGGGATGAAATGATGATGATTAGGACAACACAACACCCAGCCCCTGAGTGGAGAAAATCTCCGACCCAGCTGGGAATCGAACCCGGGCCTTAGGATTGACAGTCTGTCACGCTGACCACTCAGCTACCAGGGGCGGACATGTAAACCATTGAAAGTATGGAAGAGAAGCTGTAACTCATGATCAGTACCGTCAAAAGCAATGATAATATCGTCAACATAACGTGCATAATAACGGATTTTGTGGCGTAATTCTGAACTTCAATTGAAGAACGCTATTTCCAGAGCGTTGATGAAAACGTCTGCCAAAATACCAGCGAGGGACTACCCATTGCTAAACCATCTGGCTGTATATATATTTTCCCATTGAACGTGAAGTAATTGTATTTCAAAACGACTTTAAGCAAACTAATCAGTTCTGCAATCTGAATTTCACTTAGTTTTTTATGTTTTAGTAGATTCTTTTTACAAGGGTTATGGTTACCATAAAGTCAGTATAAATTTGAAAACTGAATAAATCACGGAATAAAGTAGATAGAGAGATACAAATTGACACACACGCTTGGAATGACATGGGGTTTTATTGGAACCAAAAAAAAAAATAACTAAGTTCAAAAAATGTCCGACAGATGGCGCTTCATCTGATCAGAATAGCAATAATTAGAATAACAGAGTAAGACAAAGCAAAGATGATGTTCTTTACAGGAAATGCTCAATATGCCCACCATCATTCCTCAACAATAGCTGTAGTCGAGGAATAATGTTGTGAACAGCACTCTAAAGCATGCCCAGAGTTATGGTGAGGTATTGGCGTCGAATGTTGTCTTTCAGCATCCCTAGAGATGTCTGTCGATCACGATACACTTGCAACTTCAGGTAACCCCAAAGCCAATAATCGCACGGACTGAGGTCTGGGGACCTGGGAGGCCAAGCATGACGAAAGTGGCGGCTGAGCACACGATCATCACCAAACGACGCGCGCAATAGATCTTTCACGCGTCTAGCAATATGGGGTGGAGCGCCATCCTGCATAAACATCGTACGTTCCAGCAGGTGTTTATGAGCCAGGCTGGGGATGATGCGTACCTCTCACCCGTCACGGTAGCAGTTACAAAACCAGAACCACGCATTTCCTCGAAGAAAAAAGGCCCGATAACGGTAGATGTGGTAAATCCAACCCATACCGTGACTTTCTCGTCGTGCAATGAAGTTTTCACGACAGTTCTAGGATTTTCGGTAGGCCAAATTTTGCAGTTGTGGGCGTTGACAGACCCGCGGAGCGTGAAATGTACTTCATCGGTCCACAACACGTTACTCAACCAATCGTCATCTTCCGCCCTGTTTTGAAACTCCTACACCGCAAATGCCTTCCGCTTCACTAAATCGACAGGTAACAGTTCATGATGCCGATGGATTTCGTACCGATAGCATCGGAGTGTACGCCTAAGTGCCAACCAAACAGTAGTGTATGGAACGCCGGTGCGACGTGTGACTGCGCGAGCGCTGACTTTTATAACTTTGTTTTCTTTTTGTTCTAATAAAAGCCCATGTCATTCCAATATGAGTGTCAATTTTTACCTCTCTATCTACATTATTCCGTGGTTTATTAAGTTTTCAAATTTGTACTGACTTTTTGATCACCCGGTACTTTGACACAAACGAACAAGAAATAAGTACGCGGAATGTATGGCTTACAAAATCGTTTGCCTCACATTTTTTTCTGGGTGCTTGCTCATCGATTGCAGTTCATCGAAAACGTCCAGCTTATGATTTGTATATTAAACGAAGAAAACTGTTATTAGAAATAGGTTACTGAATTTACAGTCTTCACAGTTTTCCTTAATACTTATCAGTCATCATAAGTACTTTTCAGGAATGTCAAGACCCTTTCAGTCAATATATTACCAATTGGGGCACGTTTGTATAGCCGTAAACTACCACTCATACAGAGACAGCGCGTCGTAAAGTTCTGTTGATCAAAAATGCAAACGAAATCATTGCTTAGTCACCTCAGAACCCTTGATATGACACTAGGGTTTTGGTCACATGTTCACAAGTAAATTAAAACTACATTTCTACCTCAGACCAGATATTATGTGCGTATTTTAAGTGCATAAGTACGGTAAATTTGAACCTCTGGATCTCGGTAACGGTTAACGATATAGAAAAATATTTACAGTTACCTCGGGTACATCATCTTAAGAACATATGGTAAAAATTTCGAATATTTGCCATGAATAGAAATTATAGAACTGGCCATCCCCACAACTGGTGCTTCTGGTATCCAAAAATCATGGTTTTTCGGGGTTTAATTAGGAACCGCATATGAACAAATGGTGATTTTACAGGCCGCCTAAGGTTCACCGTACACGGCGCTTAATGCAAAGAAAAAAAGAAAAAAATCGATTTCCTCAATTTGCTAGAGCCAGAGCTAGTGTGAAGTGTTTAAATGTTGACACTGTACTGTGGGATCGATACAGCATGATCGTTCGTCCGATAGGTATTCAAATGGTCGCTAGGCCAATGGCTCTCCAATAGACCCTTTGTGTCGGTGATCAGCAGAACACCAGATACGACACGAAAGATCGCATTTTCCCGCGCAGCTTTTTGGAACGTATTGGTACCGTGCACAAAACTGCATATATATCAAATATAGTGCATGTATACCGTACTCAGTGAACACTAGCTTTCAGCATTGTTCAAGATATATAAGAATAATGTATTCACATTTTAATGTAGAAAAATGAGGTGTGGCAAATTTGAGATTTTGTGTACATTTTTCTGTTAACAGGAAAGATTGCTTGACTCAGTGAGGTGTCAGATTTGATTGACAGACCTATAACATGCGAGATATCACAGGAAATAAATATGTCAGTAGTCAAGTCAGATAAAATTAGCACTATTTGCAAATCAGTTCTCAGCAGTTGACTAAGCTGTCTCAAATAGAAACCAGGGGAACGAGCAGTTTTCTGAAATCCTAGAACTTATGGACGATTTGGATCAATAGTGATGCAATAAAGTTGTGTGAATTCTAGTAGAACTCTAAACTGTTATCTTGCAATAAATGCATTTTCAGAAAGAAATAATGACATAAATAGGAACGTTACTCAAAAAGCTGACTCTCCTGTTGGTCAACGATGCAGAGATCGACAATAACCTGTTTTAGCATAAACAGTCAGGTCTAAATGTGAAAACGTCAAACTTGTCGGCTAATACGTCGTATAAGTCTGTGCATATTAATGAAAAACATTGAAATTAACGAAATTTGTGGAAGATCCTAGAACGTTTCTCAAGCTTAAACAAAAGGGTTAAAATGACGACCAAGCATATCTTGGAAATTTAGGTCAGTACGAAAAACATGGCCATTCAGAAGATTTCAATGAGCTGCGGGAATATGTAAGTTCACGGCTGCAGGAAGATAATCTGCATTAAAGACACTGTCACATACACGCGTTTGTTATAAGCCCATGGCTTCAGTTAAGCTACTTGTTGTGAGGTATGACCGCGATATAATTGCCAATCCTGCGGTTTCTAGAGAGACGATGATACAAACTCATGAATTAAAAAAATTAAAAAAATTACGTAAGTTGTTGGTCGGCGAACAGATATTAAATCATAAAGAAGAGGAATACTTTGCTGCATAATTACAGGATTACCGAGATTAAAAATAATAAGAATGAGCTGTTGATGTATTGCAACATTGTTGGAAAAACTTCAGCGGTACTTGACATCTTCAGGTAGCAGTATCCCACGTAAGCAAAGCAGTAGAAAGCGGCGTGCGGAATCATCTCCGCAGCCCGTAGACAATGCTGTTAGTTTAGGATTAGTGAGACGCGCTCACTGCGCATTTCCCAATCCATATTCAAAGACCTTTAATTAGCGTTCACACGAAAGATAATTGTCACAAAGAGCTTACGTTGCTTGACGATATCGAAAACAGAGAGTACTCGAAAGGTGGTAATTAGCGCCGAGGTAATAAAGCAGTGCTGCAGCGACCATTCCTGTGGAATAATTACCGTTTTGAAAGCGAATTGCCGCGATTCAACAGACGAACAATTTTCCAACAAAAGCTGCGTGGCCGTAAATACCTCCGCAGCCAATTTAATGGTCCACCACCACAACGGTCTAAGTGTGTGAATGAAGTGCAGAGGTCACGTAATAACGGGAGAATAAGCGAGGTCTCACGAATAGGACATGTGCCAAAATCAGATCTAGAGTAGAACTGCTGGCGCACAGACGATGGTAACTCGTAGCTGACCAAGGCAAAAATTGGATTCACGAGCGTTAATTATTGTACGAGTATTAATTCCTGTAACAACTAGTTGACATGAAAATGAAGACTCTTTCACTGTGTCTCACTGTTGAAGTAAGAATTGAAGTCATATGGTGCAGTATCCCGGTTCAAAAGCACGACTACACAAGCGTGATCAATAAATTAAAAAAAAAAATTCTGAGACTCATCTGTAGGCTCACAGGCCCACGGGTAGCAGCGTCGTCATAGACGCCTTGCCACGGTTCGCGCCGCTCCCCCCCTCCCCCCCCCCCCCCCCGTCGGAGGTTCTTCGAGTCCTCCCTCGGGCATGGGTGTGTGTGTGTTGTCCTTAGTGTAAGTTAGTTTAGGTTAGATTAAGTAGTGTCTAAGCTTAGGAACCGATGACCTCAGCGGTTTGGTCCCACAGGAACTTACAACAAATTTCCAATTCTGCTAATCAGTACACCGAAGCGGCTACCGTAGAAGGATAGGACTGATGTTTGTTCTGACACGATAGGTGTGATATAGAAAGGCAACTAATGGTGGGTGTCACTAAACAACTCGAATGGCATCTTATTACTATATTCAACGCCTATCAGTGGGCTACGTTTACATGGAGTAGTAAAATTCTGCGTTGGAAACTGACAGAAAGCGAAAGCCTCAACTACACTGTTGGTCATCAAAATTGCATAATCAGAAAGCATAACAGATAGAGAAATTTCATTTATTGCTCGTATGCACCACGGGTAGGCAACCTGCAGTGTCCGGGTCGGGTACAGATAGCGATTGTTCTCGCTGGGGCCCATCGAAGAAATTCGTGGAAGAGAGAGCGACACACTCGTATTGTACTGCGCCCTGGACGCATTTTCGAATATTCGCCTTTCTGTTGTTCGCATTTTTCCAGTTTGTCTCTTCCGTTGTATAATTTTTTAAGTTGAAACGATTTAGGCTTTAAACTTTTTTAAAATGAATAAAGAAATATATTCTGAGACAAAAAAAGATGCACCACGAAGGAATTATCTGATCGGGACGGAAATCGGTAAATGTGATTTACATGAATACACAAACAAATGATTACAGTTTCATAAAAATTTGACCATTTATTCAGGAGAAAGAACTCCACAAACTGGGGGAGTAACTGACACGTTTGTCAACATCTGTAACTTATGCAAGCAGTTATTCAGCTTGGTATTGATTGATAGAGCTGTGGCGGCCGCTGTGGCAGAGCGGTTCTAGGCCCTTCAGTCCAGAACCACGATGGTGCTACGGTCGCAGGTTCGAATTCTGCGTCGGGAATGGATGTGTGTGATGTCCTTAGGTTAGTTATATGGATATGGTGTCTGTTCTTTCGGACCTGCAGCAGTCTAGAACGAAATTAGAATTATATATTAATACCTTCAGCTGCTGATGGGCGATGATATATATCAACGGGGACAGGTGAAAATGTGTTCCCCGACCGGGACTCGAACCCATGATCTTCTGCTTACTGACAGACGCTCTATCCATCTTTTTTTTCGGTATTGTTCGTTGTGTTTGGTCTGAGCGGACGTCACAAGACATCCGTTCAAGCTGATCGTTGATTCCTTTACTCAGTTTTTTTATAACAGAAAAAATATGGATAGAGCGTCTGCCAGTAAGCAGGAGATCGCGGGTTCGAGTCCCGGTCGGGACAGAGATTTTCACCTGTCCCCGTTGATATATATCAACGCCCGTCAGCAGGTGAAGGTATTAATATCTAATTCTTATTAGGTTAGTTAGGTTTAAGTAGTTCTAAGTCTAGGGGACTGATGACCTCACATATTCAAATATGTTCAAATGTATGTGAAATCTTGTGGGACTTAACTGCTAAGGTCATCAGTCCCTAAGCTTATACACTACTTAACCTAAATTATCCTATGGACAAACACACACACCCATGCCCGAGAGAGGACTCTAACCTCCGCCGGGACCAGCCGCACAGTCCATGACTGCAGCGCCTGAGACCGCTCGGCTAATGCCGCGCGGCACCTCGCACGTTAAGTCCCATGGTGCTCAGAGTCATTTGAACCATTTGACAGAATTGTAGGACGCCCTACTGAGGGATATCGTGCCAAATTCTGTCGAACTGGAGCCATAGACAGTCAAACCCTCCAGCTAGATGGAGGGCCCTGCCCACAATGTTACAAACGTTCTCATCTGGAGAAAGACCTGGCGACCTTGCATGCCAAGATAGCATTTAGCAAGCATGAAGACAGGCAGTAGAAACTGTGGTCACGTGCGGGAGGGCATTATCTTGCTGAAATCTAAGTCCATTGTGACTTGCCATGAAGGGAAACAAAACGGGGCATAAATATCGGGTGCCGCGAATGTTAACCAACATGACGCTGCTGTGAAATGAAATGGTATCCCTAGCCCATCTCTCCTGGTTGTCGGCGTATGGCGGGTGGCTGTCAGGAAGGTATCTCATCGCTCTCTTTGAGATCCCCAGACATGACTTTGGCCTAGAATCTGCTTGACCGCAGTAGAACTGTGATGAGTTCTGCTTCGAATTGAGTCTCGATGACCAGAGAAGACGTGTCTGGAGATGCACTGGAGAACGGTGAGATACCAATCTGACTGTCGCCCGCCATACTACCCGACAACCAGGAGAGATGGTCTGGGTTGCCATTTCTTTTCATAGCAATACCCTTTTGTCATCCGCTGTATCCTTACAGTGCAGCCGTGCGTTGACGATAGCCTATGTACCGCTTTGTTGCTTTTCATGGCAAGCCGTCTTGGAGTTACATTTTGGCAAGATAATGGCTGTCCACACACAACAAGGGTTTCTACTACTTTTCTCCGCGCTTGCCAAACCCTACCTTGGCCTGCAAAGTCTCCGGATCTGTCCCCAGTTGTGAACGTCTGGGGCATTACGGGCAGAGCCCTCCAACCATCTCGGGATTTTGACGATCTAATGCGACAATTGGACCGAATTGGGTAGATATCCTTCAGGAGGAAATCGAACAATTCTAACAACAAAGCCAAGTGAAGTACTGCTTGCGTAAAGACCAGAGACGGAGCAACTCGCCATTGACTTGCTCCAATTGTGAAACTCTGTCTGTTGAAAAAAAAATTATCCAATCTTTTCTAAAGTTTTAGTGATTTGTTTGTTTGTGCTTGTACATCACATCTACCGATTAACGAGCTATTCGGATAGTTAGTATGGGTTCGTCGTTTCCCTTTTTTTAATTTAATTTATGTTTTTTTGTCTTAGAATATAACTGCTCGTCGACAGGGATTACTTGTTTCACATTTTCTTTTCGTATTCTATCTCGTATTAACGTTAAAAAATAACTCCTATCCGTTCTGATCGTATTGAAACACTGCAAATTTTGAAACTGTAAGTAATCTATATTGAGTTAGCTGAACCAGTTACTGTCGTAGGCGTTAATTTTTCCATCAGGACACTTTAAAATTTATGGTGTCCCTTCTTGAGATATTTACATTTATTCACGTGTGTGAACATTGTTTATTTACCAACGATGTTGTAGTATTTTACAGTCGAACTTTTTTAAGACAGCTACTGTAAAACGGCGTAAGAAAAGAAAGAAAGAAATTCGTGTCAGTTGCTGAGTGCTGAATGTAGACGGCTGCCATGTGGAAGACCTTGGTTCGATTCCTGGTAATGCTAAGGATTTTTCCTTAGCAGGAGGATTGGATCGTGTTGTACTCGGCCTTCTGTTGCCAACAGAGTTGTTACCTGATTGAGAGGATGCGCCTCCAATATCTCGACAAAGGAAATGTTACGGTACGCAAGGTTTGTTTCCAAATTGTCGGAAGAAAGAGAAATTTTTTGAACTGTCAACGAGCTTTGTTTTTCTGTAGAAGCTCGGAGGACTCGCTGTCCGTGCGGCAAAACTGCATTCATTCGATGTAGTAGATGCCGTTTTAATTTATTTTTTTCGTGCCTGCATGAGAAAAATCATTTAACAACTTGTAATGTCGAAAGCACAGCCGACGATTAATCGTGCGTTAACCTAATATTCTAGCATATTGTAACTCTTGGAATTATTGAAAAAAGTTCTTTACATCTTCATTTATCGATTTTTGACCTCGGGTTTCAAGTCCGTCCCTCGACCATAAAACCTGTATCTGCAGATCTAAGCCGCGCGGAGTGACCGCGTGGTTTGAGGCGTCATGTCACGAACTACGCCGAAGTTTCGAGTCCACCTTCGGGCATGGGTGTGTGTGTTTGTCCTTAGGATAATTTTGGTTAAGTAGTGTGTGAGCTTAGGGGTGATGACCTTAACAGTTAAGTCCCATAAGATTTCACACGCATTTGAACATTTTTAACGTTGTGGCCTCCCCTTGTGTGCCTAAATGACGGAGATTGGTTCGCCATTCAGGGCTACTTTTGCCCTATGCCACAGTTCATCAATCGTTGTAGGTGGCGAGCAGTGACGTCTCAGTCCCTGAACAACCCATGGCCAGGGGATGTGGAGAACGTTCAGGAGAGGCCAACAGTCCCGGTCTTGCATTGTCTTGTTGAAAGTTAACGTCACGGCGACCTCGAAGACAGGGCACGGCCACCGACATTAAGATGTCAGAAATGTAAAGACTGCTGTCAGAATTACAAGCTATGTGAACTAGTGCTGATCGTGGCGTAACAGACATAACCTCTCGTCCATATAATTGCCAATAACGTAAATGTTGATTGGCATTTGACGAAGGAAATCTCCCGAAAGGCGTTATCACATTATTACTCTATACCAGTTTTTCCCAACATTTCTGACACCATTGATACTGAACACATTTATTTATAAAATGAAGAAAGATAAATGACATTTACTTTTAGTAGATGTCATATTAAACCGCAAACTAATAAGTAAGCTAGTGTGGTAGTTACATGTTTCATTCATCATTTCAAGGAATCTTTTATCGAAGCGATGTTCGCTACTTGCCAGACATTTTACGTTATTGGGCAAATGATTAAACAGTTTTGTTGCTGCATACAGAACTCCTTCCTGAGCTTCTGACAGCTGTAACTATGAGTAAATAAAGTCTTTATTTTATCTACTGTTGAACTTATGGAGATCAATGTTCTTCTCAAATTGTTATGGATTATTTATGACGAATTTCATCAGTGAAACAGTTAAAATGCCTAGCTACTTGAAGAGGCACCTGCATGATGTGCATGAGTGAACACCACATATTATTGCTCTCTTTTATGCAATCAGTACTTTCTTTCTAAGTGATAACTTAACCCAGAAAATTATTCAGTAAGACATTATGTAGTAGAAATATAAAAAATACATCAGGATGTTAATACGTTTGCTTCCAAGATAGGCAATTATACGAAGATCAAAAGTTGAAAGGTGGCAGAATAAATTGTCAGATGCGCACCTTACATGAGACCTTTACAAATCGTAATGAGAAGTTGAAGATGACACCTAACGTAAATCGACAGTTATGAGAACATTTGAGATTTTCACTCTGCAGTGGAGTGTGCGCTGATATGAAACTTCCTGGAAGATTAAAACTGTGTGCCCGACCGAGACTCGAACTCGGGACCTTTGCCTTTCGCGGGCAAGTGCTCTACCATCTGAGCTACCGAAGCACAACTCACGCCCGGTACTCACAGCTTTACTTCTGCCAGTATCTCGTCTCCTACCTTCCAAACTTTACAGAAGCTCTCCTGCGAACCTTGCAGAACTAGCACTCCTGAAAGAAAGGATATTGCGGAGACATGGCTTAGCCACAGCCTGGGGGAGGTTTCCAGAATGAGATTTTCACTCTGCAGCGGAGTGTGCGCTGATATGAAACTTCCTGGAAGATTAAAACTGTGTGCCCGACCGAGACTCGAACTCGGGACCTTTGCCTTTCGCGGGCAAGTGCTCTACCATCTGAGCTACCGAAGCACGACTCACGCCCGGTACTCACAGCTTTACTTCTGCCAATATCTCGTCTCCTACCTTCCAAACTTTACAGAAGCTCTCCTGCGAACCTGCAAAGGTCCCGAGTTCGAGTCTCGGTCGGGCACACAGTTTTAATCTTCCAGGAAGTTTCATATCAGCGCACACTCCGCTGCAGAGTGAAAATCTCATTCTGGAAACCTCCCTCAGGCTGTGGCTAAGCCATGTCTCCGCAATATCCTTTCTTTCAGGAGTGCTAGTTCTGCAAGGTTCGCAGGAGAGCTTCTGTAAAGTTTGGAAGGTAGGAGACGAGATACTGGCAGAAGTAAAGCTGTGAGTACCGGGCGTGAGTCGTGCTTCGGTAGCTCAGATGGTAGAGCACTTGCCCGCGAAAGGCAAAGGTCCCGAGTTCGAGTCTCGGTCGGGCACACAGTTTTAATCTTCCAGGAAGTTTCATGAGATCATTTGCCTATCAATATGTAAATCAAAAAGGGATGACAGTCAATCGATACAATAGTCCTATACAATGCATGTGGAAACGTCCCCTTAGAAAAATTAATGTATTACTGTGCTGATAAACCTCTTACATTATTTGATTTTCAAACAGCTGAGCAGAGCTGAACGTACTCAGACATTTCGCTCTTTACCTATTCTGATCAACACTAAACTGACACATAATATTTTTAGCGCAACGCAGTCTGACTTTCAATAATCCCTACAAAAGAATGGCCATGTCTAACAATAACATATACCTTTCATGAATCACTTACCTCACAAAAATCTTCGTTACTCGAACTACTGCAATACAGCGAGCGCCACTACTGCCAGCTAAATAAAAGAATCGAACTACTGAAGGCACTAACTACTGATAGGCATAGTTAGTAAATGAAAGATTTTGATAGAGAACAAACAATGTATTTACCTTAATAGTGTTCAAAAGTCATTATATATATATATATATATATATATATATCAGTTCATGACATCTAGTCGTGCAAATTTACTGCCTCTGTGCAGATCATCCGCTCTCAAAACTCCACCATCTCACTTCCCACATCCACCACTGCTGGCGGCTCACCTCCAACTGCGCAACTCTATGTACTGTTAACATCCAGCTGCCCAACAGTACAATAGCAAACAACAATGCAAACCAGCCACAGACTTCACACAGCACTGTCAGTGATGATCAGAATAGGTAAAGAGCGAAATGTCTGAGTACGTTCAGTTCTGCTCAGCTGTTTGAAAATCAAATAATGCAAAAGGTTTATCAGTACAGTAATTCATTGATTTTTCTAAGGGGATGTTTCAATGTCTTTGAGGGAAGGTATAACAGGTAATGCGAGCCGAGTTGCTTTCACTTTTGAAAAGCCAGCTCCACAATGGCGTAGTGAAACCGTGCTGTGGGAGTTAAGCTGGCGACCACATAAAGGGGTGGCAGGAAAGAGGACAGCAACTTCGGGCCAGATGATTCGAGCTGGAGGGCCGCCTGTAGTGAGGGCATCGCTACAAGAGCAGAGAAGAAGCTTTAGAAAACGGAATTTGGAATGCCAACAGGAGACGAACAAATGGCGGAGGTTCGAGTCCTCCCTTGGGCATGGGTGTGTGTGTTTGTCCTTAGGATAATCTAGGTTAAGTAGTGTGTAAGCTTAGGGACTGACGACCTTAGCAGTTACGTCCCATAAGATTTCACACATTTTTTGACACGAACAAAAGCAAGTGACGCATTTTCGTCCAGCGAGTGTGACACACGGAAATGTCAATGTACTTTAGGCGTCTAGAACGGGCACAAAATGTCCGATTGGCGTAAACTCTCTAGGAAGGAGCAAACTACTGAAGTTTCGACGCAGTTTGATAGAAGGGACGTTGCGATTGGTAGAGGGTGTTTCTACAAAATAAGAGGAACGCTCCTATTGGGCGAAAAAAGCCGTGACATGAAAAAGGAACTCAAGTGGAGGGAGGCAATTCCGCCATGAGAGGACAAGAGAGAAATTTTTGGGGAGGACTCTTCTCTGAACTGGCGTCAAGTGCAGAACGGAGCGCTTAATGCTCCGTATGCTCCGTATGACGCAGAGAAGAAATTGGTGTGGACACTTGTGTTCACAGCGGCTACACTCCAGCAAAAATTAGCTGTAGCAACGTTTAGCTCCAACTGCGGGGAAACGAACCAGCCAAATTAGTTAATTGTTCTTGTGAGAACTGAGAGGGCATTATAATGTGTACGCTGCTCCAACCACGCGCCTGTATATCGCCCCGTAACAATACTAGGGCTGAGTACATGTTTCCTCGCATAAAGAGAAACATAGGGAAAGTTTCTGGTAGAAAGTTCAGCAAAGGCCAGATTAGTTTTGCAGGAATTTCATTGGCAGAGAGAGCGGCCTTGCAGACAGCAGCACGTCGCAGATTAAGATAAATACTGCATACAGAGGCATAAACTTTGTTCTTTCACCAGCTTGCGTCCACTGTAAACTCGAGCGGCCTTGGGTAATCTTGCGCTCAAATTTGTCACTTGGCTAACCTTCCACCGTACATTTGATTGCCATCCTAAATAGTACCGAATGTTGAAGCAGAATCGGACGATTTTCGTAGTACTGACCAACATCATAACGTATGTGTAGGAGTAATTTAGTAAACAAACGTCCAATTAACCTTTCATATTATTGTGCTTAGGATTAATGTAAAGAAATTTCCAATTAAACGTTCATAATATTGAGCTTAAGATTAATGTTCTCTCAGAGAGTTAATATTTAACATTGTTGTATATAAACTTATTTCACTTTTTGATGTTGACAAGGTGCCGCTGTTTTTATGTTGGTGAGTTGAAAACTGCGTGAAAAGCTGTAATTTGGTGAGAAATATTGCAACATTAAACTTGTCATTTTACCTCACACAGTGTTCTCAATTCAAGAATAAGCAAAAAATTGGTTCAAATGGCTCTGAACACTATGGGGCTCAACTGCTGTGGTCATCAGTCCCCTAGAACTTAGAACTACTTAAACCTAACTAACCCAAGGACATCACACACACCCATGCCTGAGGCAGGATTCGAACCTGCGACCGTAGTAGCAGTGCGGCTCCGGACTGGAGCGCCTAGAACCGCACGACCACCGCGGCCGGCCAAGAATAAGCAAGCAAGCAGTAATAAAACCCCCACAACCTTACAGAGTATATAAACTTAATTGTTTGAAAAGCTCAGTAATATGCTTCTTCTAGTTGAAGTTTTCATCAGTATGTACACACAAAAATTTTTAGCATTCCATCCTATTTACTGATTCATTTTCAAGTGCTACTTCAGTTGTTGGTATGTTTCTATTTGGTGTACCAAACTGAATGTAGTGTGCTTCTGTTGTCAAAGAACCATTTAACGATTCTTTGAAAAATACCACTTACTAACTATTCTGCTGTCCGCCTATGCAGCACACCAACGGCAGCGTTACCGCCTACCACGCAAGGGGGCCCGGGTTCGATTCCCGGCAGGGGACTGGGTGTTGTGTGTCCCTCATCATCATATTCATCATTATTGACACGCAAGTCGCCGAAGTGGTGTCAACTAAAAAGACTTGCAATACGGCGTCCAAACCCCAAAGAGGATATCCCGCCCAGTAAATACCATGCGATCATTTCATTACTATTCTGCTGCTTTCTCTCTTAAGGAATTTGCTATAATACTAATGTGGCTTGCAAAAACTACCAATTTTTCTTGTCGAATGTTAAGTGGAAAGCCATTCACATCTATAAGGAATATAAGTGGACCCAAAATTAAACTCTTTGAGACTATTTTTGTGATTTTTTTCTCCTATTAACTAGAATTTCCTACCTTTTTGACATTGTCTGAATTATTCAGGACAACCTTTAGCATTCTGTTTGTTAGGTATCATTCAAACCAGGTGTAAATAAAGCCACCATTTCCATCAGATTTGACTTTTTGTAAGAGAGCAACACGATCTGTCCAATCAAATGCCTTGGGAAGATCACAAAAATACCATCTGGTGGTATATTATTATTTAAAGATTGTACTATTTGACAAGTAGATGTATAAATAGCATTCTCACGTGAGCAACCCACCTGGAATCCAACCAGTGATATGTTAAGTTAACTGTTTCCACTTAACTGTAAGACTACTTTTAATTACATTACTTTTTCGAATATTTTGGAAAAATGTCAGTACGGAAACTGGATGATAATAACACAATTGGTCTATATCTAGCAACCTCTTTTATACAGTGATGAAGCAATGCTCAGTTCATCACAAGTACATTCTGAGAAAAGAAAGGTAACTTTCCACATTGAGGGCAGACAATTACAAAACGTGATTCTCCTACAACAGTCGTCTCCGTAACGACACTTGCTTCACCTACAGCCTGTACACCCGTTTAAAATCAATCAAGTTAAAATATGTGCACAATACTTAGACTTACAAATTTAAATCATTTGACTTATGAACTCCTTACTTCTCAGCTGGCAGAAAGTAGAAGACTTCAGGATGTCAGTGTTTTTGTCTCACCCCTGGCACTAATAATAACAATGATGATAACAAAAATAATAATAAAAACAAAGTGTCGGCCCTGTAGCATTTTAGTACCTATTACGTAGTAACTGTTGTGTTTTGCTCTAAATTAATTACAAGGGTCATTCAATAAGTAATGCCCCATATTTTTTTTTTTAAAAAGCCATTAATATACATAGACAAACGTCCTTGCTAGTGCTTCACATCTGAAGTTCTGCCCGCCGGTGAAGCTCCGAAGCGTTCTGGCCGATGGCAGAGCCGTAGTACAGCATCAAAATGGCGTCTACTTACGACTCACTTTAGGAGAAGCGTGCCATTATTGAAGCCCTGTGTGCAGAAAAAGAAACCGTGGTGTACGTACATAAACGTTTGTGTGCAGTGTATGGTGATTTTGCAGTTTATAGGAGTACAGTTGGGCGATGGGTAAAGAAAGTAACAGCGTCAGGAAGTGCAGAAACAGAGCTGCATGATCAGCCACGCTCGAGACGTCCTGTCACAGCCACTGCTCCAGACATGCTGCATCGTGCCGACCGGCGCATCACAGCTCGACAGCATTGGAACTGCATCTGCAATAATCGAGACTCTCGGGTATACAAAGAGGTACTCACGATGGGATCCGGGTATGCTCACAGCGGACCACAAGATTTGAAGAAAGGCCAGTTCATCTTAATTGCTGGAGCGTTTTGAGACCGACGGAGAGGTCTTTCTGTCACGGATCGTTACGGGGGACGAAAGCTGGGTGCTCCGCTTTGCGCCGGAAACAAAAAGGCAGTCCATGGAGTGGCATCATCTTCATTCACTACAAAAGAAGTAATTCAAGATAACCCCGTCTGCTGGCAAAGTGATGGTGACAGTCTTCTGGGATTGTGATGGCGTCATTCTCGTGGGTCAACCATCAATTCAGAGGCATACATGAAGACTCTGAATAAATTCACGAACCGTGAATTTATCGGATCGGACAAGAATCTAGCAGAAATCTTGCTCCAATACGATAATGTGTCTGAGAACCCGGGAACACATCGTCAAATTGGGTTGGGCATCATTAACCCATCCACCCTACAGTCCAGAGCCGGCACCCTCCTACTCCCATCTCTTTAAGCCGCTTAAAGATTCTCTACGGGGAACACACTTTGAAGATGATGAGAGTGTCAGTCATGCAGTGAAAACATGGCTATGCCTACAGGACAAGAGCTTTTACTAGCAGGGAATACATGCTCATCCACAACGTTGGCGAGCGGCTATAGAAAGTGATGGAGACTTCCTTGAAAAATAGGACATGGTCAAGACATGTTGATGTATATTGTCACCAAATTCTGACTCTTAACTATAAATATGTTCTAAGAAAAAAAATGTGGGAACTTCGTAGTTTATTGTTAAGAAGTGAATAATGGAAAAAATTCTGATCTATTGCGGGAACTTGGTGCAAACATTTTCATCACGTATTTGAGCATATATGTTGTATATGTGCCAATTTTACTGTAACAGATGCATAATAAAAGTAAAAAGTGTATGTGTGACGAGTGGACTACGTGAGGAAGATGATATTCACACATTAGTTTCATGATACGTAGGATCGCCACACTGTGTTACGAGTTAATGATATTAGTTGGGACAAAACGTAATTATTGGTAACTTTAGTAATCGGTATTACACCCTTAAAGGCACAGTGATAATAGGAGGGGCGTTCAATAAATACAGCGACACATGTTCTTCTCGGCCAATTTTGGCTAAAAACAATGCAGAATTTGTTGTGGGACATCGCTTAATATTCGCGTTTCAGCCCCTACATTTTCATGGAGTTCAGATAGGTAGCGGCGCTATACAGAGCCATCAAAATGGCGCCTGTAAATGGGGTGCGTTCCAAACGAAGAGCTGTCACTGAGTTTCTGTTGGTGGAAAGCCGCAGCATCGCAGATATTCACAGACGCTTGCAGAATGTCTACGGAGACTTGACAGTGATCAAAAGCACGGCGAATCGTTGGGCGAGGCGTCTGTCATCACCGTAACAAGGTCGGGCAAACCTGTTCGATCACCTGCGTGTCGGCCTGTCGACGGATCACAATCAAACACCTCGCTGTCCAACTGTACGCCTGTGTTGGTTGTGCCGACACACTCGGCCACCAGTTGGGGTACTGAAAGGTGAGAGCCCACTCGGCTCCTCGCCGCCTAACAGAAGCCAGCAAAGAGCAACGAAGGACCATCTGTGCGGAATTGCTTGCTCTTTACGAGGCTGATCTTGACAATTTTTTGCCGAACATTTTCATAGGAGACTTCGCATCGGAATCAAAACGGCGATCCACGGCGTGGCGCCACACCACTTCTCCACCGAAGTAAGAGTTGAAAGCCGCGATCTCAGCCGGCGAAATCATGGCAACGGTCTTCTGGGATTCTGAAGGGGTTATTCTGTTTGATGTCCTCCCTCATGGTGCAGCAATTACCTCTGAACTGTGCTGTGCCATCCTCAGGAATTTGAAGAAACGATTCCAGTGTGTTCGTCGCCACGGAAATGCGAACGGACTTCTCCATGACAACGCAAGGCCTCACACAGATCTACACACCAGAGAGGAGTTCGCAGAACTTTATTGAAATATTTTTGTTTATCCACACTAGATGCCGCATCTCGCAACTTCCGACTTCCGTTTGGCTCAATGAAGCAGTACGTGGATGACGGGAGGATATTGATGCCGCAAGACGTTGGCTCGAAAATCGACCAGTGGAGTGGTACCATGGGGGCATATAAGCCGTCCCATTGAACGGAGATTATGTTGAAAAGTGGGGTTTTCTAGCCAACAGGGTGTGGAATGGCATATTAGTACCGCGAATAAAACCAACCTGGTTTCAGGAAGAAAAGTATAGGATTATCTATTAAACGCCCCTCGAAGTAGTGATCTTTTAAAGATAACTTAGTTTCATGACCGAAATATAAAGGACCTTTTTCTTTTTACCCCTTAGAAAATTACGAGGGTAATCGTAAAAAAAGATCTCCTATTTTTACAAGTAAGTAGACCTGTTTATTTCTACAAAGGTTTACATCAGTTTACAGCTTGAAAATTTAGCTATTTTTCGACATAATCACCATTTCTGTCGATGCATTTTTGTAGACGCTGTGGCAGTTTTTGTATGTCCATGTCATACCAGCTCGCCGCCATGCTGCTCAGAATGTTATGAACCTCTTCTTTCACCTCGTCATCGGAGCTGAATTGTTGGGACCACAGGCCGGCCGGAGTGGCCGAGTGGTTAAAGGCGCTACAGTCTGGAACCGCACGACCGCTACGGTCGCAGGTTCGAATCCTGCCTCGGGCATGGATGTGTGTGCTGTCCTTAGGTTAGTTAGGTTTAAGTAGTTCTAAGTTCTAGGGGACTTATGACCACAGCAGTTGAGTCCCATAGTGCTCAGAGCCATTTGAACCATTTTTGGGACCACAATTAACGCTGACAGGTACTGTTAGACTCTGAAAAAACACAAACGGGCAATTCAGAGCCGGAGAAGAGGAAAGTTGAGCACGGGTGTACACATTCTCCATGACAACGCTCGCCCTCACACAGCTCGGCAGACCGTTGCTCTCCTGCAACAGCTTCAGTGGAACATAATCACCCACCCACCCCATAGTCCCGACCTGGTGCCCAGTGACTATCACCTGTTCCCTTGGCTAAAAGAACATTTGGCCGGAAAGCGATTCAGCTCCGACGACGACGTGAAAGAAGAGGTTCATAACTTTCTGAACAGCATGGCGGCGAGCTGGTGTGACATGGGCATACAAAAACTGCCGCAGCGTCTACAAAAATGCATCAACAGAATTGGTGATTATGTCGAGAAATAGCTAAATGTTCAAGCTGTAAACTGATGTAAACCATTGTAGAAATAAACAGGTCTATGTACTTATAAAAAAATAGGAGACCTTACTTTTGGTATTACCCTCGTATATTTCACCCATCAGGATGAGGAACCACTGCTCTACACGATCCGGACAACTTCTGTAGAATTTTGTCCTGTTTGAGTGCAATTTCCGTATACACCTATCCGTAGATCCATTTCACCAATAATGAACTAGACTACGGTGTACTGAAAAGCTGATAGTCATGCTTCGCTTTGTTTTATTACGTATTTGCGACTGGGAGGGCCCGGGGGCTTTCCAGTTCCTACAGAGATAATTAAAAATCTCTTTCTTGTTCTGGCTTTTTATAACCAAGTGTTGGAGTTAACAGGGTAAGTCCTTATTCTTATAAAGTTGGTTTTACACATTTTCCTGATTAACGATTCAAAACTGCAGAAAATAAAATAATATGCTCCTGCTGGCTCTTGGGACAACTTAGCATCAGTTTGCTTGACTAGCGACTAGGAATGAGATAATGCAGAACTTAGCAAGTAACAAGTTTTCTGGAAAACACTCCCGCGATATAAGATAGTGTTTGCGCAGCAGTAACTATTACTAGGACAGTAGACTGAATTTCAGAACAGCAATGCACCAGTCCCTTTAAGCTGGAAAACTGTGGCTATGTGGATACGCGGCGTGATGGGATCCAAAACTGTTCCCCTTGAACTAAATATATGTGGCTACAGAATGAAAACGAAAGAGATGGAAAAAAGTAAGTTAACCATTAATGAATCGAAAAGTCAACACCAAAACTATACATTTATCCCACTGTGAGATAATACGGTCAATGAGTTCAAGGAAAAATGCTCGCGGTTGCCTACAGAAACGCACACATGCGTGCGCATCTTCGTCCGAAGAAAATCAACAGCGAGGAATGTCTTTTTTCACGGCACTGAAACTATGGAAATCGCAAGGGGTATTTGGGGACTGTGGGATACTCAGAATCGGCAACTTTTAATGAGCACAAGAAGGGTCTTGGAAGATGGTCGGTTAAGCCCTCACTCGATTTCGGCAACTCTGCACTCGGGTAGACGAACAGCTGGACTCTCTGAATGAGTCAGCAGGCATGGAATTCCTGGCCGTAAATATACCTCGCCAGTTCCATGGTTGTCATCATCTGGCTAGCATCTTTGCAAGCTTATATAAAGAAAGGAAAAATATGGCAAATACACATATTTTTCGACGTGTTTACGCAAAGGGTACTAGGAAAGGTTTTGCAATACGATGCAACAATAAGTGGCAGGAGGCTGATTGTTGCTGTGTTCTGAGAATACTTCATTCTTTCATCGTTGGTTTGGGTTGTTTTGGGCTGAGTTGATTTGGAGAAGGAGACCAGATAGCGGATTAGGGAAGGACGGGGAAGGAAGTCGGCCGTGCCCTTTGATAGGAACCATCCCGACATTTGCCTGGAGTGATTTAGGGAAATCACGGAAAACCTAAATCAGGATGGCCGGACGCGGTATTGAACCGTCGTCCTCCCAAATGCGAGTCCAGTGTCTAACCACTGCGCCACCTCGCTCGGTACTCTTGCATCGTAGCCGCTGTGCCAAGTCTGTGGGCGCCGTTGTTCACTAGCAGGGTTAGTTTGAAGCGCTTGCTATGAGTACGACGTGAGATTCGGGCAGTTTTGCGGTATAACTTCGCGAGTGGTTTGAAAATAGACTAGTGGACCGAAGAAATGACTCTTGCACTCAGTGATGAATGTCCACATCCTACAACTATATTCAGGTGGTACAGAGAATACCAAAGAGGAAATTCACTCTGGAGGACGCTGAGAGAACGGGGAGGCCACGATCACCAGTTACGGAAGAAAACATTGATGCTGTGAGGAAAGTGTTAGACGAAGGCAGGCGAGTGACCTATAAGCAGATAGAGGATACCTTAGGGCTAAATGTACTAGCAATTCGTTCGATTATGCATGATCATTTGCAAGTAAAGAAACTTCGTTGTTTCTGAGTGCCGCATAGATTGACGGAAGAGAAGATGAGACGACGTTTGACTCGGTGCCGGGAGATTTTATAGAAGTTTCCTGAGGGACAATTTCAATGTGTGAATTACATCGTGACACGTGACGAGAATCGGCTGCACTATTATGACGTGCGTACTAAAACTCAAAACAAACTTCGGGTCTTTGAAGGTGACGACACACCCGTAGCTGTCAGAAAATCCCGGTAGTAAAGAAGAATATGATAGCCGTTTTGTTCAAATCTAGAGGAACTGTGGAGCGTGTTGTTTTGGACACACAGAACACAGTCAGATCTAAGTGGTACACTTAACAGTGCCTGCCCAAAGTCATCCGATCTTTGAAGAACTTGCGACCGAATTCAGGAACGGACACTTGGTTCCTCCATCACGACAACGCTGTAGCTCACCTCGCCAAAGCATGAGGGGTGCAGGACTGAAACTTCTAGAGCAACCTCCACAGTGTCCAGACCTTGCCCCTTGTGACTTTGCACTGTTCCTGCACGTGAAAACAAAGCTGGAAGGAGTGAAGTTTTAAAATGCTGAAGACCTTCTGAGGGCTTGGGACGGGTGTGCCTTACTCCTAAGAAAAACTAGTGGGAACTGGTTTATTGAGTTGTTTCGGAGGATGGAGAGGTGTGTTTAATGTGGCGGAAATTACTTAGAAAAAATTAAAGAATAAAGCTGTATTGCAAACTTTCCTAGTACCTTTTGTAATAATCGGGACAATCTACATTCAGTTTGCGATGTCTGCAAAACCGAAACCTCATAGAAGTGTTTTAGAATTTGAAGAATATGTATTGTGTGGGTGCAATAATAATTCGCGGTGCTCCTTGAAAATGTTCACTATAGGCAGCGTAAACTTATTTTCGCGTTAGAAAGGCCAATATGATCACGCACCAGTTCTAGACCACTTAACAAACAGAAGAATGTTATCAAATTCTATTAAGGAAAAAGGAACAGATCTGGATGCAAAAGCCTATTTGTGAAGAAGTAGGTGACAATCCAACAAATCAATCAATAGTAAACACTTTTGATACAAAGGATGTAAAGTATATACGCAAGGATATTATTCGCGCTTACATCTACATCTACATCCATACTCCGCAAGCCACCTGACGGTGTGTAGCGGAGGGTACCTTGAGTACCTCTATCGGTTATCCCTTCTATTCCAGTCTCGTATTGTTCCTGGAAAGAAGGATTGTCGGTATGCCTCTGTGTGGGCTCTAATCTCTCTGATTTTACCCTCATGGTCTCTTCGCGAGATACACGTAGGAGGGAGCAATATACTGCTTGACTCTTCGGTGAAGGTATGTTCTCGAAACTTCAACAAAAGCCCGTACCGAGCTACTGAGCGTCTCTCCTGCAGAGTCTTCCACTGGAGTTTATCTATCAACTCCGTAACGCTTTCGCGATTACTAAATGATCCTGTAACGAAGCGCGCTGCTGTCCGCTGGATCTTCTCTATCTCTTCTAACAATCCTATCTGGTACGGATTCCACACTGCTGAGCAGTATTCAAGCAGCGGGCGACCAAGCATACTGTAACCTACTTCCTTTGTTTTCGGATTGCATTTCCTTAGGATTCTTCCAATGAATCTCAGTCTGGCATCTGCTTTACCGACGATCAACTTTATATGATCATTCCATTTTAAATCACTCCTAATGCGTACTCCCAGATAATTTATGGCATTAACTGTTTCCAGTTGCTGACCTGCTATATTGTAGCTAAATGATAAGGGATATTTCTTTCTATGTATTCGCAGCACATTACACTAGTCTACATTGAGATTCAATTGCCATTCCGTGCACCATGCGTCAATTCGCTGCAGATCCTCCTGCATTTCAGTACAATTTTCCATTGTTACAACCTCTCGATATACCACAGCATCATCCGCAAAAAGCCTCAGTGAACTTCCGATGTCATCCACAAGGTCATTTATGTATATTCTGGATAGCAACGTTCCTACGACACTCCCCTGCGGCACACCTGAAATCTCTCTTACTTCGGAAGACTGAGAATGACATGCTGCGTTATGTTATTTAGGAACTCTTCAATCCAATCACACAATTGGTCTGATAGTCCATATGCTCTTACTTTGTTCATTAAGCGACTGTGGGGAACTGTATCGAAAGCCTTGCGGAAGTCAAGAAACACGGCATCTACCTGTGAACCCGTGTCTATGGCCCTCTGAATCTCGTGGACGAATAGCGCGAGCTTGGTTTCACACGATCGTCTTTTTCTAAACCCATGCTGATTCCTACATAGTAGATTTCTAGTCCCCAGAAAAGTCATTATACTCGAACATAATACATGTTCCAAAATTCTACAACTGATCGACGTTAGAGATATAGGTCTATAGTTCTGCACATCTGTTCGACGTCCCTTCTTGAAAACGGGGATGACCTGTGCCCCTTTCCAATCCTTTGGAACGCTTCACTCTTCTAGAGACATACGGTACACCGCTGCAAGAAGGGGGGCAAGTTCCTTCGCGTACTCTGTGTAAAATCGAACTGGTATTCCATCAGGTCCAGCGGCCTTTCCTCTTTTGAGCGATTTTAATTGTTTCTCTATCTCTCTGTCGTCTATTTCGATATCTACCATTTTGTCATCTGTGCGACAATCTAGAGAAGGAACTACAGTGCAGCCTTCCTCTGTGAAACAGCCTTGGAAAAGGACATTAGTATTTCGGCCTCTAGTCTGTCATCCTCTGTTTCAGTACCATTTTGGTCACAGAGTGTCTGGACATTTTGTTTTGATCCACCTACCGCTTTGACATAAGACCAAAATTTCTTAGGATTTTCTGCCAAGTCAGTACATAGATCTTTACTTTCGAATTCATTGAACGCCTCTCGCATAGCCTTCCTCACACTACATTTCGCTTCGAGTAATTTTTGTTTGTCTGCAAGGCTTTGGCTATGTTTATGTTTACTGTGAAGTTCCCTTTGCTTTCGCAGCAGTTTTCTAACTCGGTTGTTGTACCACGGTGGCTCTTTTCCATCTCTTACGATCTTGCTTGGCACATACTCATCTAACGCATATTGTACGATGGTTTTGAACTTTGTCCACTGATCCTCAACACTATCTGTACTTGAGACAAAACTTTTGTGTTGAGCCGTCGGCTACTCTGAAATCTGCTTTTTGTCACTTTTGCTAAACAGAAAAATCTTCCTACCTTTTTTAATATTTATATTTACGGCTGAAATCATCGATGCAGTAACCGCTTTATGATCGCCGATTCCCTGTTCTGCGTTAACTGTTTCAAATAGTTCCGGTCTGTTTGTCACCAGAAGGTCTAATATGTTATCGCCACGAGTTGGTTCTCTGTTTAACTGCTCAAGGTAGTTTTCAGATAAAGCACTTAAAAAAAAATTCACTGGATTCTTTGTCCCTGCCACCCGTTATGAACGTTTGAGTCTCCCAGTCTACATCCGGCACATTAAAATCTCCACCCAGAACTGTAACATGGTGGGGAAATCTACTCGAAATATTTTCCAAATTATCCTTCAGGTGCTTAGCCACAACGGCTGCTGAGCCAGGGGGCCTATAGAGACATCCAATTACCATGTCTGAGCCTGCTTTAATTGTGACCTTCACCCAAACGATTTCACATTTCGGATCTCCGTCAATTTCCTTCGATACTATTGCACTTCTTACCGCTATAAACACGCCTCCCCCTTCACTGTCCAGCCTTTCTCTGCGGTATACATTCCAATCTGAGTTTAGGATTTCATTACTGTTTACGTCTGGTTTCAGACGTTTTTTTAAGTGCTTTATCTGAAAACTACTTTGAGTAGTTAAGCAGAGAACCGACTCGTGGCGATAACATATTAGACCTTCCGGTGACAAACAGATCCGAACTATTTGAAACAGTTTACGCAGAACAGGGAATCAGCGATCATAAAGCGGTTACTGCATCGATGATTACAGTCATTTGAAGAGTATGCCGAAACTGCCAAAATCTGCGACAGATGTTCAGATTGCCTTATCTCAGGTGGAGGTAACAACTACAAAAGGCGAAACTTTTCTCTTCAATGATGACATATAAAATGGTATGTTATTTTTTCTACCGAATCAAAACTGGAAGTTCTATGTCAGTTGGAAATTATATTGACGGACATAACGTTTCAATATACAGCAAAATACCGTCTTCAGCTGCTTACGGTACACTTTTACTCTGAAAGTTCTTACATACCACAAGTATCGAGCTTTACGAAAGACAAAAAGAGGGAAACCTATCTCAAGATTCTGAAACCTATCTCATGTTGAATGCAGAAAGGGTGAACTGTCTTTTACACAAGAAAAGTTGGTCATTGATTTCAAAGAATCTGTCCGTCAGAGTGTGAAGGTTTCTTTCCCATCAGTCGATATTGTTGGTTGTAGGTTTCATCTAGCTCAAGTTTCGTAAGTACAATTGTAAGTGTTGTTTTATGAAAGATAAACTTTTGTTGAACAATGAACGGCCATAAATTATTAAAAAATGTTTATGGAATCTTCTGTTGGTAGTTGGAAGAACATAAACATTTTGTGGATCGAATTATACAGTACTGATGTTTGTGGAACAATAATATTGTGTACCTCAATTCATAATACAGAATGTTATTCGCCCTTTTTAACTCATGACATAAAATTAAGAGTGTTGGAATTTTGACGCGTCTGTGTGTGTCTGGTGTCAGAGCTTGCAAACCAGTGGAGCGATTTTAGTGCAGTTTGAAGACTGGTTTAATGGGGATGGCTCTCAGCTATATTTTAGGACAATCTGTTCATCCGTCAAATAATCATCGGCTATACTAAGTAAAAAAGTGTGCTGACGTATTCTCCTCCAACACTCTGCGTAGGTAGAGATTCATCAAACTGTGTTGTGTCAAATTGTAGATCTCAAAACTATCTAAATAAAAGTATGGGAGTGCATATATTTAAATTTTATGGTGATATCACCGGTGACAAACTTCCTGACTGATTCGCTGTTATCGCCATGCATGTTCCTAATTTTGCAAAATTGGAAAAATATATATAGCAAGCAAACAGTCGTATAAAGTAAAAAAAAACCAAACGTATAAAACGGACAACTGATTATCGTGTACAACGACTGTTTGCACACACGGTTTTGAATTCTCCCATCGCAGATATATCTCCGCCAGATAGAACTGAACTTCAAGTTAGTGTCTCCATCATGTTTCGGGTACCTAGTGCTGGTTTCTTTTATAAATTTTTAACAAATTTATCTTTCTATTCCTAAAAGTATCAAAAACACCGCGAGTTCGATGCCCTTTCTCCTCATGGCTATCAGGGATAGCGAGCATTGCTTACATCACAGACCTTATCTTTAAAAAAAAAAAAAAAAAAAAAAAAAAAACTTTTGTCTTTTAAGTTTGCAGAAATAGTTTTTTTCTCTATACGTTTCAGATGAAGAAAGACCAGAACAGAGAAAAAAGGACAGTGGCAGCATCACACCTTTGGACTCGTTTACTCAGGCTCCAAAAATCTTCTTGACGTTTCGGCAACCTAGTCAGCATGCAGCCAAAATATGAAAAACTCACGAAGTTTGCAGATTACATTGTGAAAAAGTACGTCGATGGGGAAGAATATGAACTGTCTCTTCCATGCATTTGGGCAGAAGATTTCTGCGTCCTTTTGGCTGACTACTAACGCTTGTGAGAATTTTCTTTCTCGATTCACTGCTTCATACGAGTCCTCTCAACGAAATATCTTCAAATAATTCTGAAGTCTGAAACACGCATAAGCCGATACGTACATAAGAATTACTTCTGTCAAAAATGACGGCATCAACACAACGGATGCTAATACCAAATAGAGGCAAGCTTTCATACAACAAAAACTAGAGTTACTAAAAATGTGGTGAACTTAACTAAATAAATTTTGTAAAGTTGTATCATACAAAGCAGCAGCAATTTGAGCATTAGCATATAAAATAAATTAAACTGTTTTCATGAAAAATATATCTGTGTGTAATTTTAAATAACATCTTTATTTTTGTATATATTTTGTTTTCATTTATATCTGTCGTCAACGTTCTTTTGAAACCGCTGCAGATAACCGCAGCAGGTAGAAATTGCCGAATTCGTGTGTTCCATTCGGGGAATGATTTAGTAGCGCTGCGGAATTCGAGTGTTAGGTCTTCCACCAGCAGGTAGAAGTTGCCGAATTCATGTGGGCCGGTGACTCCGTGGAGGATGTGTAAGGGCTTCCCAGTGAAACTTCTCCAGCGTTATCGAAATAACCCTGGTAACATGTGGGCGGGCACTATCATACAACAGAACAGCGCCGCCAGTCAACATTCCTGGCCATTCAGAACTGATGTCGCACTTCAGTTTTTGAAGAGTGTCCGTGTGCAACTGTGTGTTTATTGTGGCGCCGTGTTGCAGAAAGTCAACAAACAGTAGCCGCTTGCAGTCAGAGAAGGACACTATGACTTGCTCGGAGCTGGTGTGCCTGTTGTTTCAACCAGGCTGCAAATGTCTCGCTGGATACCCTTATGCATCCTTCATACAGTACAGATCTCTCCCCATGCTATTTCCTTATTTTTAGGGCACTGACATGTTCGTGGTCGCCGATTTGTTCTCCCATGAACGTCTTGACCGTTTTGCCTCACAGTGGGATAATGCTAACAGTTACGGCGATTTCTTTTGAAACTTGAAATAACAAACAGTCTACAAACATTTTTTCACCTGCCTCGTCTTCATTCGACTACTCCTTGTATCTACGACAAAATCTTTACTTCTAGATGACGTTTGCTGCAGTTTCCATAGTGACAGAACCTGTCACATTTCTGGATTCAATGCATGTTAATGACCATAAATGGAAGTAATAGCGCCTAAAAATCTCACTCTCACAAATGTTTCCCGAAACAAAAAGTGAAAGATTGATTCCATGTTGCCTCATCACTATTGTATATCACATAATATTGCGATAGAGAAACCGAAGAGTATTTGAGGACGTTCGGTATAGGTACTACTTTGAAATGAAAAAGTGACAGAGAATCGAAGTGGTCTGCGTTAAACCAGTGAGAGTACTGATGATTCAGAATACAGATACCGGTAACAGAGAGTACGTGGCCTGAACATGATTCCGAGGCACATTCGGACTGATATTATGCCCTATTGTTATGGACGTTCAGTTGCTACTATTAAGATATACCTCATACCAATTTCGAACATAGTTACCGCATGGCGCAAAAACTACCCTTGTATTTGAGAGGAGATGTTTAAACACGGCGTCAGGTCTCTAAATGAGGTAAATCAATTATTTTTCTAAAGGGGCAGTAGGATTTTATTTGTTTTTATAGCCGAGGTGCTTATAGCAACAGATGCCATCTTTAAAATTAGTGCATTGAAAAACGTTTCGCGAACATAACGAAAACCGCGAAAATAATCAACTAGTATATACACTGAAACGACATGAAGTGTCTAAAATCAGGAAACATTTAATTTATTGTTACGTGAAATCATTTAACGATTTCTCGTAATGTGCATAAAATTTATGTTGGAATGAACACTAATTCGACGACACATAGAAAACAGGAAATTAATCACTTTCTTTTAATCAACCAAGAAATCCTCAAGGATATAATTATTATGTTACACAAAAAAAATAAAGTGAAAATACTTTATAATTTAAAAAACACAACATTAGTTTATTACCTTAACAATTGTGTTACTTTAGAATGGAGGGGAACAGAGTTTATTACCCAGAAAGAAGGTAAATTTGGCGTATTATGTAAAAGAAGCAATTTTTAGAAGAAGATATCTAAGCCAAGGGCGTCAGGTAGAAGCTACTACTGCATACGAAGGGAAATATCATATTAAAACTACATTATACGTTCAGCAAGTGACAGGATGCGCACCCACTGTCGCAGATAAGCAGCCAGCAAAGAAATTTTTACCAGTGGTGGATAAGTAATGAAATTCGAAGTATTCATCACGTATAGACACTCGGTAAAGATACGGAACTCAATAAGAGGTCAGAACAAAACTCCTCTGAATTCTGTGCGAAAACCACCTTACCGTTCTTAATTTGTTCAGGACTAAAACAGTTGCACATGCGTCTACATCATTTAAATGTATGGTTAGTTTGTAGGAAACACAATGAATGGCGCTGTGACATTATTCGAATAGAGACCGTCATAAATATTTAGATTTCAAAAAGGAGGAACCAGTCACATTCAAATTAATTGGTTTCAGACATGATTTATGTAATATATGAGTCGCTCATGAGTTGATGTACTACTGTAGAAGCTAGTTAGCGAGCGCATGCAGCACATAACTTGATTAAAGACATTTACTCCTATAGTTACCTTGAAGTGAAATAATCATTTCATCTGCTAATAGCGTCGCAGGGAAGGAGTAAGTTCTGCCGACCACTTCTCTGGTTGCGTGAAATCCTAGAGTGCTGCAGCCCCGCTACGAATGGCCCCGACGTATCGTAGACACAGTGCGGAGAACGCGCCACCACAGACGCTGCTCCGCAATTACCGACGTCTACGGTAGACGCGCAACAACTGACAGTGTGCGCAGCCCGTTTTCGGCGATGGGCCGCCAGCAAGGCCTGCGCATGCGCGGAAGCACCTACAGCTCGCTGGCGCCACAGAGATGTGCGCAGGAGTGGTGGTGACCCGTCATTGTTGAGCGTGGATCCTGTCGTTCCCGGCCGGCCGGAGTGACCGAGCGGTTCTAGTTGCTACAGTCTGGAACCGCGCGACCGCTACGGTCGCAGGATCGAATCCTGCCTCGGCATGGATGTGTGTGGTGTCCTTAGGTTAGTTAGGTTTAAGTAGTTCTAAGTTCTAGGGGACTGATGACCTCAGAAGTTAAGTCCCATAGTGCTCAGAGCCATTTCAACCCCTTTTTTTTGCCGTTCCCATGTCAATATTTGTACTAAGTACACGTGATTCCAAGGACATACAGACGATTAAGGAGAGCAGCCCTCTTAGATTGTTTGCAGATGATGCTGTCGTTTACCATATCGTAAAGTCATCAATGATCACAAGCAATTGCAAAATGATTGAGACAAGATATATATTTTATGGTGCGAAAAGTGGCAACTGTCTCCTAATAATAAAAAGTGTAAACACACCCAAGTGAATAACAAAAGGAATCCACCCAGTTTTGGTTACACAATAAGTTACACGTATCTAAAGGTTGTGAATTTAACTATATAGTTAGGAATTACGATTACTAATAACTGGATATGGAACAGTCACATAGATAATGTTCTGGAGAAAGATAATCGAGGACTGTGATTTATTGGCAGAAGAACTAATTGACAGATGCAACAGGTCTACATAATAGGCTGTCTAAACTACGCTTGTCTGTCCTCTTCTGGAGTACTACTGCGAGGTCTGGGAATCGCATCAGGTATGACTGACAGAGGACATCGGAAAAGTTCAAAGAAGGGCAGTTCGTTTTGTTTTATCATATCATGGATATGACAAGTGAGATGCGTTGGCGGTCACTAAAACAAAGGTGATTTTCGTTGAAACAGGATCTTTTCACAAAATTTCGATCACCAACTTCCTCCTCCGAATACTAAAAAAATTTTGCTGGCGCCCACCTACCTAGGAAGAAACGATAATTGTAGGAGGCGTATTCGGAAAGTAAGGTCCGATTAGACGCGAAATGGAAACCACTCTGAAAATCGGATGGAACTTTGCACAAATATGTTGTGCAGTGTCTTTTGTGTGCCTGTCGATCGCTTCAAGTCGCTCTTTTCAGTTCATAACACAAAGTGATCACGTAGAAATGCCTAAAACAAGTTTCTCCCGCCAAATACATATGTAGGCCTGGCGAGATTTAGACTGAAGTTATGAAGCCCACATAACATAAATGTCATGCGTTTCTTTCGTCTAGACATTTTCAGCCGCATTCTGCAGGGGCAATCAGGATGCTCCTGCAGCGTCATCGATGGGAAGTGTTTGATCACCGACAGTACAGCCCTTAATTGGCTCCCTCCGTTCATCATCTCTCCTCATTAACCGCTGGCAACGAAGACAACATCTTGGCAGAAACAACGAAAGGCAGAGCAGCGTAGAGAATTGGCGGAAAGCATAGGCGGGGACTTTCTGTGACGAGGGTACTGGAAAGTTTGCAGAACGCCATGACAGATGTCTAAGTCCGAGCGGCGACTTTTTAGAGTGGTAGCTGGAAGACTTGGCTAACTGTTGCGAATAAAAAAGTTTTGCTCCCCACTGTGGTTTTCATTTAGCGACCGATCGGACCTTACTTTCCGAACAGCCCTCGTAATAAAATGAGAGAAATCGGAGCTCGCATGGAAAGATTTATTCTTCGTTTTTCCTGCGCGCTTGAAGGTGCTTAATCAAACGCCCTGCCCGGCTCTTAATTATGAATTGAAGAGTAGTCATATAGATTTAGATATACGTTTTGATTGTACGAGTGGTATAAAATGAGACAAATTGTAATCTTAAGCTGCAGAAGCACAGCTAGCAACCATCTTTTGCATTACTCTACCACTTTTTTTGGTTTATATGTAACGCCTCATATGCTCTTCAGAAACAATACACTCATATTTAGAGATTGCTGAACAACTTAGGTTACGGCGAAAAAGCAGTTGAATCCAATCAATCCCTACAAAGAGGGACAGAAATGTGAGTGACTATGTCCGAGGACTCCAGCTCGCTACGTCGTTTGACATGTGCATAATATACGAGGGATATTAGGACAGTAAGTTCCGATCGGTCAAGAAATGGAAACCACTACGAAAATCTAACAAAGCTTTGCACATACGTGTTCGACAGTGTCTCTAGTATCCCTGTCGGTTGCATCGGTTCGTTCTTTTCAGTTCTGAGCGCATGGTGAGCACATAAAGATGCGTAGAAAATAGTGTCTCCCGCCAAGTATAAGGTCCTGGTGATAGATTTCGCCTGATGTTATGCAGCTCACATTACAGAACTGTCGTATGGTTCCTGCTTAGTGACAATCTCGGCGGCAATCTGCAGGGGCAATGAAAATGTTCCTGCAGCGTTTTCGATGGTAAGTGTTTGATCATCCGCACTGCAGCCGGTAATTGGCCCCTCTGTGTTTCGTCTCTTCTCACATTAACTACTGGCTATGGAGACAAAATTTTCGCACAAACAACGATCTATAGATGGGCGTAGAAAATTGGCGGGAAGCGCAGGTGGCTGCCTTATACAACGAGGTTATTGGAAATTTGGTATAACGGTGCGACAGATGTCCTACCTGGAGCGGCGACTATGTAGAGAAGTAGCTGGAAGGTGGAGCCAACTGTCGGAAATATAACATTTCTGATTTTCAATGTAGTTTCCATTTCGCGACTGATCGGAACTTACTTTCTGGACAAGACTTGTAATATCGGAGGTGGACATAAAATAGCGTGTGTCAACGATACAAAATATGAGGAGTGATGGAGAAGAGGAAATGCGTCTACTTCAAATAGGCTGTCGCTTCTCTACTGAAAAGTGACAGACTTTTAAAATTGGTTGATGTTACCTACAGCGATTGACGGTCACAGTACAGGGAACAATGTTGACGGAACTTGCCGATGCTTGTAGCTAGACATAATACAAATGCTGTCAAAACAATCTCTCGTAGTTCATGGGACGTCTATGTGGCTGCATTAGTGATCAATATGAAAACAAACTTCTCGTAACCTACGTTCAGTATAATAAATAGTCGCTGTGGCTGCCAGAGGTCGGCACTGTAGTTTATAAGGTGGATATCATACTAAGTCCCCCCCCCCCCCCCATTAACCACAAACCGCTAGCCGCACCGTAGATGCAACGGAAGGGTATCGATTGAAACGCCAGACAATCGTGTAGTTCCTGAAGAGGGGCAACAGCCTTTTCAGTATTTTAAGAGGCAACAGTCTGGATGACTGGCTGATCTGGCCCTGTAACCTCAATCAAAACGGTGTTGTTGTGCTGGTACTGCGAACGGCTGTCAGTAAGGGGAAGGTAGAGCCGCAATTTTTCCCTAGGGCATGCAACTCTACTTTATGGTTAAATGATGGTGGAATCCTTTTGATAAAATATTCCGGAAGTAAAATAGTCCCCCATTCGGACCTCCGGGCGTGGACTACTGAGGAGGACGTCGTGATCAGGAGAAACAAATCTGGCGTTCTGCGCACTGGAGTGTCGAATGTCAGATCCCTTAATCGAGCAGGTACGTTAGAAAATTACAAAGGGAAATGGATAGGCTACAGTGGGGGAATTCGTGAAGTTCAGTGGCAGCAGCAACAGTACTTCAGATCACGTGAATACAATGTTATAAATACAAAATCAAATAGGAGTAATTCAGGAATAGGTTCAATAACGAAAAAAATAGAAATGCGGATAAGCTACTATGAATATCATAGTGAATACATTATTGTAGCCAAGATAGCCACGAAGCCCACACCCACCACAATAGTACAGGTTTATATGCGAAGTAGCTCCGCAGATCATAAAGAGATTGAGGAAATATATGATGAAATAAAAGAAATTGTTCAGATAATTAAGGGAGACGAAAATGTAATAGTGATGGGTGACTGGAATTCGAGAGTAGAAAAAGGAAAACAAGGAAAAATAGTAGGAGAATAAGGGTTGGAACAAAGGAATAAAAGGGGAAGCCCCCTGGTAGAATTTCGCACAGAGCACAAATTAACTATCGCTAACACCTTGTTTAAGGAAGTCGTACACGTGGAAGAGATCTGGAGACACTGGAAGCTTCCGGACTGCTTATATAATGGTAAGAAAAAGATTTATTAACCATATTTTAAAGTGTAAGTCGTTTCCAGGGACGAATGTGGGCTCTGATCACAATTTACTGGTTATGACCTGTACATTAAAACTGAAAAAACCTGCAAAGAGGTAGGAAAGTGAGGCGATGGGACCTGGATAAGTTGAAAGAACCAGAGGTGGCTGAGAGCTTCAAAGGAAGCATTACGCCATGATTTACAAGAACAGAATAAGAGGTACAATACAAAACGAGTGAGTAACTTTGAGAGATGAAAGCGTGGAAGCAACAGAGGAGCAAATGCGTAAAAAATAAGGCCAAGTAGAAATCCTTGAATAACACATAATATACTGATTTTAACTGATGAAAGGATAAAATATGAAAATGCAGTAAATGAAGCAAGTGTGAGGAATACAAAAGTCTAAAAAATGAAATTGTCAGGAAGTACAAATTTGCTAAGCAGGAATGGGTGAAGGACAAATGTAAGGATCTAAAAGCACATTTCACTAGAGGAAAGATAGATATCACTTACAGGAAAACTAAAGAGGCCTTTGGAGAAAAGAGAAGCAGTTGTATGAACAACAAGAGCTTAAATGGGAAATCAGTCCTTAGCAAAGAAGGGAAGGCTGAAAGGTGGAAGGAGTATATACATGATCTGTACAAGGAAGATATACTCGCAGGCAATATTATGGGGACAGAAGAGGATGTAGATGAAGATGGAATGGGAGACACGATACTGCGAGAAAAAATTCGAAAGAGCTGGGAAATACCTAAGTCGAAACAAGGCTCCGGGAGTATACAACATTCCGTCACAGCTATTGATACCTTGGGAGATCCAGCCATGACAAAACTCTTTCATTTGATATGCAAGATGTGTGAGACACACACGAAATGCACTCAGACTGCAAGAAGAATATAATTATTCCAATTCCAAAGAAAGTTTATTAAGTCATGATTGCAAAATGTAAACACTAATAATTTTCAGAATAATGTAAAAATTGGTAGAAGCCGACCTCGGGGAAGATGAGTTTGGATTCCCGAGAATCGCGACCCTATAACGTACCTTTGAAGACAGGTTCAGGAAAGCTTTTGACAATGTTCACTGGGATACTCTCTTTGAAATTCTGAAGGTAGCAGGGATACAATGTAGGGAGCGAAATGCTCTTTACAGCTTGTACAGAAACCAGACGGCAGTTATTGGCATGAAAAGGAAGCAGTGGGTAAGAAGGGAATGAGACAAGCTTGTAGCATATCCCCGACGCTATTTAATCTGTACATTGAGCAAGCAGTGAGGGAAACCAAAGAAAAATTTATCCAGGTCCCATCGCCTTCCAGGGAGATGAAATAAAAAACTTTGAGGTTTGCCGACGACATTGTAATTCTGTCAGAGGCAACAAAGTGCTTGGAAGAACCTTTGAACGGAATGGACAGTGCCTTTAAAGAAGGATATGAGATTAACACCAAAAAAAGCAAAACGAAGATAAGGGAATGCAGTCGAATTAAATCGGGTGATGCTTATGGAATTAGATTAGGATGAAAGTTATATTAACAAAAGTTGCTATTTATTAAAAGTTTTGTTTGATGGCAGCGGAAGCTATCTGTAAGCTTACGCAAGCTTTCAACATAGGAATTCGTAAGCTCTGAAAATAAGAATTCGACTGTGATAATGTATTGTTAAATTCTGAATTCGAGAGACTAACATGAAACTGCCTGTCTGCTTCCCTGTCTGATTAAACATTCGCAGTGGGAAGAATACTGTCTGAATTCAACACTATGAATCATTAAACTTTTAAACCCTGGATAAACTCAGTGCTACCTTTTTATTATTATTAATTTTGTCTTATCTGTTGCACAATGGAAACACCATGACACTGCACTTGTCTTGAATGCGCGTCGCATTTTCTGAACTACAATTAACTACTGAGATGTGCCTGTTGTATTGCGATCTCTTAGGGGAAAAAAGGCAAAAGCATACTTGGTTCATAACAAAATGGTTCAAATGGCTCTGAGCACTATGGGACTTAATATCTGAGGTCATCAGTCCTCTACAACTTAGAACTACTTAAACCTAACTAACCTAAGGACATCAGACACATCCATGCCCCAGGCAGGATTCGAATCTGCGACCGTAGCGGTCACGCGGTTCCAGACTGCAGCGCCTAGAACCGCACGGCCACACCGGCCGGCGGTTCATAACAAATCTTAATAAGTAAAACGATAACTTATATTTTAACATGAACTTTGGATGCGAACAACGACTTGGGATAAATTAGAACATCAAATGTAATTAGTCTTCTGATTAGAAAAGTTCTATATTGTACAGTTATCTCTTTCTTAGCTTCAAAAACATTAATAAACAAAATAATTACAGTTCTTGAGGGAACAAAAGTAAGTAGTCTTTAACATCAAATGGGATATTTTCAGAAACGCAACTCGTAAAAATATGATTACATATTCAACAGTTATTCCTGCTCCAAATTCAAATTAAAAATTATGCATGACTGTTTACCTTTCCATATACTCAAGTCGCTGGATGTCTGAACCAAAAATGAATGAAAGAAGCTTTTGCAATAAAGTACAAAATCTGAAGCCAATTACCTTAAATTAAATCATCTTCTATTACTCATCAAAATTATCATAATCAAATATTCTTCTCAAGTTGCTTTAATTTCTTTCCTCATATGAAATAATTAATCATTTAATCAACATGATCCACTTCCTCAGAATATAGCTGTAACCGTACCACTCGGCCCACGCCGTAATATTCGTCATCTCACGATTAACAGTGCACATCATCTCTCAAGCATCTTGCAAAGCAGAGATGGACCTAGCAAGCCTCCAGGCGACACAGCATCTCTGCTGAGATGGTTTGTTTTTGAAATCACGAAATAGTTCTTCAGATGTACGTATGAAGCAATCTTTTTGTACTCGCCATCTGTGAATGGTGTGCCTTTTATGCAATTTCTAAAAGTACAAAGGCGCTTACGAGTTCATGACATCCAAATTCTAGAGAAAAGCCAACGAAATTATCTGCAGCCACCTATCACAACCCTTTGATCTCTCCAGACAGAATTTTGCAGAGTGAGGTTTCTAACTGACAAAGGTTAATCTCCAAAATTCGTTGATAAAATTAAAATTTTCTGACCAAGCGTTACATTCCTGACGAAAAAGTACGTCAGACCAAAGAATACAATAACAATAGTGATTAGAAAAGGAATAAATCGTTGTGTGCAGGCACACAAACATAGTCATAAAAATCTGTGTCCATCAGATGCAAGTTAACAAATCTGTAGAGTCTTGTACCAGGTGTACAGTATACTACTGCACCCCTTTTCAGTAAGCTAACACTCGAATTCAAAAACCTTAGCAGTAATCCACGAGCTTTCAAATCGAAACTGAAGAGTTTCCTCATGGGTCACTCCTTCTATTCTCTCGAGGAGGTCCTTGAAAAATTAAGCTGATTCTTATTGTATTGTTGATTGCGTTTACTTAAACTTATGGACTGACTTTTTACGTGTTTTATTGTTATCTGTTATTACTTTTATGTTGTAATTTCATGTACTGACACTTTACATGACTTTGGAGACTTTCTCCTCAATTTGGTCCTACGGAACTTGACGTGTAAATAAAATGAAAGTAAATAAAATAATCATGGAAGAGGCTGTTTTTAGGTGGCCGGTATACTCTTTCTACAACACAACTGCACACATGTATTAACAGGGTTCTTTATTCACAATAACACGAAGCTAATTATCTTTAGCCAGCCGCAGTGGTAGTGCGGTTCTAGGCGCTGCAGTCTTCAGAAACGCTTTCCTTGCCATCCTCTCTACTTCGACCATCATCAGTTATTTTGCTGCCGGCCGCGGTGGTTCTAGGCGCGCAATCCGGAACCGCGCGACTGCTACGGTCGCAGGTTCGAATCCTGCCTCGGGCATGGATGTGTTTGATGTCCTTAGGTTAGTTAGCTTTAACTAGTTCTAAGTTCTAGGGGACTAATGACCTCAGAAGTTGAGTCCCATAGCGCTCAGAGCCATTTGAACCATTTGAACTTATCTTTAAGAGAGTCCATGTGTTGTGGCACAGGCTCTTCAAACAATCAACGTTAGCCTCACTGATGGTGCAGTACAAGTCTGGTCGTAATTTACTGAAAGACGCCGACTAGAATAGTGACTGAGCTAGTGACTACGACTGAGCCCTCTGGTCAGAGGGCTACTTGCGGTCGAGAGGGCGTTGGCGGCCTGTTGCTTGCAAGTCTGTCTTTGGCCTCTCTCCTGATAGGCGCGCATTGATCAAGGGCCTGCTATCGATCTTCTTGCGACATTTTTGCCGACGGGTGTGCTGTCGACAGCAGCATAAAACGTGAAAGTCTTTATGTCATAGAAACGCCAGGATTACTCTTTTATGTTTTCTTTTATAAGTTCTTTCTAGTTTGTTTTCATAACATTAGCTACTGCAAGAAAACATGCTGCACGTAGGCTGTGAAATTTCTTGCTAAAAATGTTAGAGTAGCAGTGCACTAATTTTTGTAGTTTCCATAGTGAAATGCAGTGTCGTCCGTAAAATGAGTGCAATAGAAATCGGTAATAACATGATTTTACACAGTAATGCACAAAAGTCTTGTAGAATAGTTTCTTGAAGTAATCATTGTCGAAGACTGAGTGTAAAATAAAAATTGTTTTTATTCCACTGACATCGATAACCGTAACGGAATCAGATTAGTTCATGTGTAAGTAGGCTAGGAGCAGGCTCAGAGGAAAGTGTATCAGTCTATTACAGGGGTCGGTAACCTTTTGAGTCGGAAGAGTCAGAAATTACAATTTATAAAATTTCAAAGTTTTTAAAGAGTCACAAAAATTTTTCTTGCTGACAATAAATAGTACTTGCATAAATAAAGTTTATGACGAAAAAAACTAATCTATTCATTCATAAGAAAAATATATATTTATTCATATACTATAGGCAGTGTTTTTTCACAACAAATTAGATAATATACAGGGTGTTACAAAAAGGTAAGGCCAAACTTTCAGGAAACATTCCTCACACACAAATGAAGAAAAGATGTTATGTGGACATGTGTCCGGAAACACTTAATTTCCATGTTAGAGCTCATTTTAGTTACGTCAGTATGTACTGTACTTCCTCAATTCACCGCCAGTTGGCCCAATTGAAGGAAGGTAATGTTGACTTCGGTGCTTGTGTTGACATGCGACTCATTGCTCTACAGTACTAGCATCAAGCACATCAGTACGTAGCATCAACAGGTTAGTGTTGTAAGTAGGCTGTTTATGTTATCTTATTGGCAACGTTACGTAGCGCTCTGTATGAAAATCACTGGCTGTGCTGTGTGCAGTCTGTGGCTAGTTTGCATTGTTGTCTGCCATTGTAGTGTTGGGCAGCTGGATGTGAACAGTGCGTAGCATTGCACAGTTGGAGGTGAGCCGCCAGCAGTGGTGGATGTGCCGGTTACATCAAAGATGTGAAAGTCCTTGGCGTTGTGTAACCGGCACTGTAATAGTACTAAGGTTGCCCATAGAGGGCACAACTATTACACATCGTAGTTCACTGTTTTTATCCAAAATATAAATAAGCTGTAGACATACTAACTATCTTTTAATCAGACATTTAAATGATTCAATTTTATGTTATTAGTGTATTTCCTACTTTTATACTTTGACGATGGCGTCATATTATGAACGCTGATTGGTAGTTGTGAAGCAGTGTGACAGGAAGTAGGCGGAGCCTCTGCATATTTAAGCTCATGCTCAGCACTCATAACCATCAGTTGACTGCGTAGCAGCGAGGAGAGCTCCGCCTACCATCCTAAGGGAACCATGGGTATAATTAATTTTATCTTATCTTGTTAAATTTTGACATCATTAGACACTTTCATTTTATTTAAAGATTGGTATCTAGTATTTCTTAAAATTTATCCACAGGTCTGATGATGGTTCTGTAGAAAGAACCGAAACCGGTTACCTATATCATTAAAACATACATGAGACTGAACTTTAGTCAAAATATAACAATTAATTGATCACTGCTTTTCAAAAATGTTTACCAAAATTGTGCAAAGTTTGTCTAGTCAGGCAATTGGAAATTACAAAAGGTTTAGAAATATTAGAACCAAAATTATGAAACTTGGTATGAAAATTAAATTTAATAAAACTTGCCTCATGGAACATATCGTACCAAAATATGCTAGAATCAATATCCAATCCAAATCTAGTAATGTAACATATGTACAACAAAAGAGTAGTATTTTATGGATTAAATCTGAAATTAGAGAAGCTTTTAAGATAAAAGATCTTTTAAATGCCGAAATGTATAGTCTGCATTTATTGCTAAGTAATGAACTCTCACCTTTGATTTTTTCTATTTTACTAAGCAGCGTTGATGAGAAAATAGACTTTTTACGTAAAGCGATTACCCAAAGACATCAGAGAAAAATTGATTTACTCGTAGCTAAACAACAAAATAAGCTTTTAGAAAAGGTCAACAATATACATCAATTTTATCCAAGGACAATGAATCTTACAGATATTCACTTCACAAAGTCCGAAATGTCGCTACTTGACAAAGGCTTAAAATATAACTTAACTCCCCCACAAAATAATACGAATGTTAAACACATAATTGGTGATGTTGTAGCAACAAGCAAAATATCGAAAATAAATAAACCCAAAGCATGTAAGATAGCCCTAAAAACGAAGGATTTAATTTTAAAAGAGAAAAATAAACTGCATAGAAAAACCGAAGATAAAACACTTAAAAATATCAATAATAAATTACTAGCAGAGAAAGCAATTGTAGTAAAGGCCGATAAAGGAAATACCCTTGTTATTATTAAAGAAGACGATTATATATTTAAAACACTCTCATTTTTTAATGAAAATGGGATTGTTGAAGTAACTAAAGACCCCACTCCGAAGTTCCAGTTAAAGATCAAGAAATTAGTCGAAGAAAATAATCACCTCTTGACCCCTGAAGAAAAGAATATAATGAAAAATATGAATCCCCAAATACCTAAATTAAGATCACAGATTAAATTACATAAAAAGAGAAATCTATACGACCTATTGTCAACTACAAAAGCAGTCCTTCATATAAACTAAATATGAAACTTAATAAAATTTTGAAAGCATTCTATACATATGACAGCAATTTCAGTATCAAAAACAGTTATGAACTAGCACAACAAATCCACAATATAGACATTCCAACTAGTGCAAGTTTCGCCTCATTAGATATTAAAAATTTATATACAAATATACCAATTAATGAGACAATTAATATAATTAGGGATAACTTAATACAATACAAAAATATGACTAAAGACGAAATAATCGAATTTATAGAACTGCTTGAATGCACTTAAGATTACAATTATTTCTCTTTTAATGCTAAAATCTATTGTCAGAAAGATGGCTTAGCAATGGGAAATTCTTTGGCTGGGACAGTTGCAGACATTTTCGTGAACCACATTGAGACGCAATTCCTGAAAAATAACCCTGATATCGCAAATAAAATCATATATTACAAGCGATATGTAGACGATACATTATTGCTTTATAATGGTTCAAAAGATGAAATTGAGAAACTTACTATAAAATTAAACTCTACACATCCAAAGTTACAATTTACAGTTGAGCATGAAAATCGAAAATCTATCAACTACCTAGATCTCACTATAACTAATAACAATGGGAAACATTTATTTGCCATATACAGGAAACCTACAACCACTGATGTTATTATTAATGCCACATCATGGCATCCTGACAAGTATAAAAAAGCATTTTTTAAGTCTATGATACACCGAATACTAAAATTACCACTAGAAGCTAATGAGATCAAAAAGGAAATGACCATCTTAAAACAAATTGCAAAAACCAACTCTTTCGACACACGACAGGTAGATATCATTTTTAATAAAGTACAACAATCACAAAGCACTCCACTAATAGGTAATCCAAAATATATGAAGATGACATATATGGGAAACATATCAGATAGAATTACTAATTTATTCAAAAATTCTGGAATAACAATAGCATTTACAACTGACAATACTTTACAACAAAAATTAAGACATACAGCAAGTAAAGATAATGGAAAATCTACTAGATCAGGAGTGTACAAGATCCAATGTAGAGACTGTGAGAAAATATATATCGGCCAAACAGGTCGAAATTTTGCAGTAAGGTACAAAGAACATACGTCAGGTACCTCACGAACAAAGTCTGTATTTGGCCATCATATAGCATTCAATAATCATGCTGAGGGGACAGTAGAACAGAATTTACAAGTTCTGCATTATGCAAATAAAGGCTTACTTATGAATATCCTAGAAGAAATCGAGATATATGGTCATTTGAAAACCAAATCATCAGTGCTGCTCAATGAACAATTAGATTTTCGCGAAAAATATTATTACGACCTTTTTGACGAAATTTTATAGTAAAAGCATCTACTCTTTTGTTTTTTTATAAAATATAAGACTAGTTATACCCATGGCAAAAGCAATGTATGTAAAATATACTGCACAACATAAAAAAATTATTAAATTGACATTCATTAATATAAAAACTTTTAGATTGATGATTAAAAAAATTTAATCAGCAGTCTCATCAGTTATTCAGATATACATTATGTGGAACGTACTCTTGGCTGCTACCCTACAACTATAAAGAATATATCTATAAAAATTGCAGTTAAAGTAAGACGATTATGCAGCATCCAACAAAGATGCAATTGTGATGCAGGCGACTTGGTATAATGGATATATACCACAACGCCAAGGACTTTCACATCTTTGATGTAACCGGCACTGTAATAGTACTAAGGTTGCCCATAGAGGGCACAACTATTACACATCGTAGGTCACTGTTTTTATCCAAAATATAAATAAGCTGTAGACATACTAACTATCTTTTAATCAGACATTTAAATTATTCAATTTTATGTTATTAGTGTATTTCCTACTTTTATACTTTGACGATGGCGTCATATTATGAACGCTGATTGGTAGTTGTGAAGTAGTGTGACAGGAAGTAGGTGGAGCCTCTGCATATTTAAGCTCATGCTCAGCACTCATAACCATCAGTTGACTGCGTAGCAGCGAGGAGAGCTCCGCCTACCATCCTAAGGGAGCCATGGGTATAATTAATTTTATCTTATCTTGTTAAATTTTGACATCATTAGAAACTTTCATTTTATTTAAAGATTGGTATCAAGTATTTCTTAAAATTTATCCACAGGTCTGATGATGGTTCTGTAGAAAGAACCGAAACCGGTTACCTATATCATTAAAACATACATGAGACTGAACTTTAGTCAAAATATAACAATTAATTGATCACTGATTTCCAAAAATGTTTACCAAAATTCCCATTACATCCCGAGATATTGAGACGCGAAGTTGACGCTTGAAACACCCGACATGCGCTGCTAGCGCATGTCCTGAGGCTCAGGCGTGAACCCCATGCTGCCCGTAATCGCGATGTGATTGACATGTGTAATCACGCCTCCATACTTATCTAGAGGTCCGAAACGAATAATATGGTCTGTTGCCATCAACTCTCATAAGCACATAATGGTATCCGTCTTGGACGTTTTATGTATCTACGTACACAATATGAACCAGTACCGATCGGTGCACACCCGTCAGGTTGTCTTATTTATCCTGCACACCCAAAATAAGGTTTATCTAATGCGTTATATGATCCATTGTGCCTGTCGCGCAGGGCCTGGCTCTACCTAGTCAAGTGTCCAACGTAGTTCCCACTACTGCCACAGTTACCACTTCGCCTTGTTTATGATTTGCGACCCATGCAAACTCCTGTACTCCAACACCCTCCGAGCACCCCATTTGTTGTTTCTTTGGCGTGCAATACACCGCTTGCCAGTGTAGTCGTGCATCAGAGTAATCTAGTGACGGCACGGAGGTAGTACACAATGTGAATAAACGTTGTGTTGTGGAACTTATACTATACAGTATAATGTACACACATGAAGATATGGTAGAAATGCTGCTGATCTATGGAGAATGTACGTTGACGGGAAATACGTTATGAGATTGCTTGTTTGTTGATAGTACTGTTAGCGAACATTATGATTATTAAGTTAATATGTCTGTTTTCTACCCTACTCTACATACCTGTACTGTACCCTGTTGTAGGTGGACGAAATGCTGTTCAGGCAGAACGACTGTACAGAAGACAAGCCATCGCATTCGCGCCGGATGTTTGGTCGCCTCACATCTCGTCTACGTGAAACGGGAAGCTTAAATCCAAGACCTCGACATCGTCCTAGAACACGCACAGGTGAACGTGCTGAAGTTGCTGTGCTCGCTACCATAGCTGTGAATCCTCAAATCAGTACACGTCAAGTTGAACGTGAAGTTGGTGTGTCGAAATCAAGTGCACAGCGTATTCTTAAACGTCATAAATTTCATCCTTACCATGTTCATTTACACCAGGATCTTCATGGAAATGACTTCCGCAATAGGGTAACATTTTGTCGGTGGGCTCAGCAAAAACTTCTGACTAATCCAAATTTTTTTGCAGATGTTCTTTTTACCGATGAGGCATCATTCTCCAACAAAGGAATTGTCAATATGAGGAATATGCATTATTGGTCCGCAGACAATCCAAAATGGCTCCGTCAGGTAGAGCATCAACATCCGTGGAAAGTTAATGTTTGGTGTGGGATTATTGGAGATACCATTATCGGACCTTTCTTTATAAATGGCATCCAAAATGGCAGACAATACTCCAGGTTTATACGTCACAATCTTCCTGTTCTCTTGGACACCGTACCTCTGAACCGGAGAATGGTCATGTGGTATCAGCATGACGGATGCCCTGCACATAACGCCTTATGAGCACGACGACTTCTGAACCGTAAGTGCCCTGGTAGGTGGATTGGACGAGGTGGCCCAGTTAGGTGGCCTGCCCGATCTCCGGACCTTACACCGCTGGATTATTTACTTTGTGGAGCAGTGAAGGATGCTGTTTAGCAACATGAACCAACAACACCAGAGGACATGAAGCAACGCATTATTGATGCTTGTACAGCCATCAAAGAGGAAACAGTAGCACGAAGTAGGGCATCCTTCATCCGCAGAGTGACCCTATGTATGCAAGCCAATGGGCATCACTTTGAGCATGAGAGGTGAACGCTATGTTTAGTATGTAGTGCTGGTATCACAGCTGGTTTCACTAAAACCATCAACATGAATTGTACTATTACGAGTGAATGATTAACTGTCACTTGCGCTAGATCTACAGTAAAGTAAAGTTTTAACGTTGAACGGCATTACCTTTTTAGTAACGGATTAACGATAAGCGAAGTTAACTTCATGACTAACGTTGCGGTACACAGATATGTTACAGAACCGCATCACCCCTCCTAGCCTATGGGATAAATACCTGCTGCAGTGTACGACGTTAATGCAGGATGGCAGCAGACCGTATTATTCGTTTCGGACCTCTTGATAAGTATGGAAGTGTGATTACGCATGTCAATCACATCGCGATTACGGGCAGCATGAGGTTCACGCCTGAGCCTCAGGACGTGCGCTATCAGCGCATGTCGGGTGTTTCAAGCGTCAACTTCGCGTCTTAATATCTCGGGATGTAATGGGAATATTGCGATGCAATCAACGCCATTGTGTATGTGCTTTGTCATGCTATGGATTGCTGAAGAAAAAATATAGGAGGTCCATAAAAAAACATAAGTTTGTGTTAAAAAACACATATGCTTTCTTTTTAGAATGTTTCCAAATATGTACATTCATGGGCCCCAGCCCTATATATATATATATATATATATATATATATATATATATATATATATATATATGATATTATTACATAATCACTTATTATTCAAGTAAAATATTAAAACAATTAAACATTCACTTACAAAACTAACTTGTACTTCAATAACAAACAATTGAGCAAGCAAATTCAGTGGGAGCGATGGCTTTGCATGGTTATTCAAATAGAAAATTTTACCTTTACCAAACAATGTAACATCTACTTACAAATGAAAAAAGAATCGATAACATACATTCGAGCGAACGAATTCAATGAGAGCGTTGGCTTATAACTTGTTGTTTTACGTTTCAAATACGATTCTAAATTTTCATTAGTTAGTTGGCTCCTTACATTACTTTTAATTATATTCATGCAAGAGAACGCTTGCTGGCACGAATATGTTGATCCCAAGGTAGTCAGCACTCCAAATGCCAACTTCTTCACTTCACTGTAGCAATCTGGAAGACTATTCCATGTGTCGAATATAAGTGCCTCAGCTCGCGGCATTTCTTTTAAAGCTGTCCACTTTTGTTGCGTTACGTACAAACACTTCTGGACTTCTAATTCTTCCAATTTGTTTTTCAACTCTCTGAATTTTCCATTTCACAAAGCTTTACTTTTTAATTCGATCAATTGCAGACGTCCACTATCAACTCCAAATGGCTCAATGTGGATTTCGTTACTATTTGTATTGAGAGGATTTACTATGAATGCTAGAGTGGATTTGTTGGCTTTGAATTGCTGAAATCTGTCAGCAATTTCATCTTTCATTTTTAATTACTGTGCTGAAGTAACTCCAGTCAACAGTTGCACTGGTTTTATCGCGATGCTGCTTTAGAAATTTTCAGCTCTGAATATCTTTTGCAAAAATAATTAATTTTTCTTCGAAGCAAACTAATTCTTCTACCAAAACATAGGCTGGGTTTCCCTTTCCTTGCAGTGTTAGACTCAGCTCATTCATTTCGGAGTCATATCCACCATAAAATTTTTGCAGCCATTCGCTGTCCTCTAATTGAGGGTGATTAATGCCTTTTTCATTGAGGAATCTATTTACTTCATTGAAGCACAAAGCAAAACGTTTCGACACCTTACCCTGGGAAAGCCATCGAACTTTATTGTGGAGGAGGAGGTCGGAATACTGAGTCTCCATTTTGTTTAAGAATTCTTTAAACTGACGATGGTAGAGTGCTTTTGACAAGATGCTTTTAACAATCTTGATTACAAAATTCATGACCTCAACTATCTGAAGACATTTTACTTATTTTATCTTGTACTGTTTTAGTGGTAGATATTTGATTTTTTTCAAGATTTCTGGTTTGTTTTTGAATCAGGAAATAGTTCCTCAGATGCACGTATGAAGCAATCTCTGACATACTCGCCATCTGTGAATGGTTTGTCTTTTTTTGCAGTTTCTGACGATACCACGAAGCTTGCTACATTAACATTACTTGTAGATTGCGTCCAGTTACTTAACATGGAACTTGATTGCTGTACTTGTTTCTGGAGCTCGTCGACAGCTTTCTTTCGTTCTTCATCAGCTGGATATTTACTAGCAAACTGTGTATGTTTCGTAGTGAAGTGTCTCTCTAAATTTGATTTGTTATTGTGTGCGAGCTTTTCGTAGCAAATGAGACAAGTCGGAAGGCCATCTGAGTTGCATATGAAAGCAAACGACTCTTTCCAATCCCGACTGAATTCTCCATGCTCTTATTCCGTCTCTCTCTCTCTCTCTCTCTCTCTCTCTATCTATCTCTCTCTCCCTCCTTTTCTTTCTTTTTGTATATGCCATGCTTGCCGTGAAACTGTGATAAAGAATTTTTTAAATCATTATTCATCATTCAGGTATCCAAAACAGCAGATGAGAAGTATTGCAATTATTTCATATGTCAACGTATGCCTACGTAAATGCATACGAAAAGCTGGGCTTTAAAATATAATCTATCAAAAAGCATTTTACATCGATATTTTCCGATTAAAAATACTTACCTTGATAGAATAAATAATTCTCCAATATTTGAATTATTAAAATGAGTAATTCAGACACGAAACACTGTTTGTCTCACTCTGTGGTCGCCTCCCGTGTGCGGTGGTCGCCGACTCGCATGAACGGCCTTGTCAGAACTCAGAAAGTGCTTATCGCTGTGCGACAGTGACGAGTGTCACGGGGGAGGGGTGCGGTGAAAAGCGAGAACAATTGGCTGATTGTGAGGGATAGAAATGGTGCCTAATCCTCGTTAATCGATTCAGAAAGATTAAAAAATTTAATTTCTTATAAAATAAATAATATCTGCGTGTGGAACTAGTTAGCCGCGGCTTCACATCCAAAGAGCCGCATGTGGCTCGCGAGCCACAGGTTGCCGACCTCGAGCCTGTTACATTCTCCGCTGACAACTCAAGGCCAAGTGTACCTCACAACCATGCTGTGGAGCGTAAAGTTTCATATTTGCCACAGAAATATTTTTTTTTTATGTGCAACTGAAGAGAGCTATGCTGTCTCTGTGGCGAAATCGTACATTTTTTTGCTGAGTCCTCTAACAGTGTAGGTGTCCTAGCATAGGTCAGCAAGCAAGGAATTTCCCAGAGGTAAATTTTGTAACATATTACATACGTAGGGGCACATAAAAGGCACAGAGTCAGAACATCGCTTAGTCAGAGTTTTACAAATCCTATTGCTAAACAAATGATGCAGCCCCACATGCAATACACAGTAAAACGCGTAAGTACATTCTGTAGTGAATTTCTGAAATTACTCTCTCTCTCTGCTGTCGGACGTGAAATGACGAGCAGATGACTGATGAGACTGCCCCACGTTCGGGGCCAACAATTAATTGATATCAATAATTATATGAAATCAAACACAAAGGGTACAAAATTAAGGGGTTCTTGTATGAATGTAAAAGATTGCTTATATGACCAAACCATGAAGGATATGTATTTATTTTCGTGCTGTTCACACAAACCGAAATTATAAATCTCAGGGCCGATTTGACTGGGCGTGAACACGACTCAGTTATCAAGGGGAAGGAGGAGAGAACGATTCGTCTCGCCATTCTTGTTATTCTTCGTCGTATACTACCATCGGCGGCAGACACTTCGTCGGTGCGTCGGCTCGTCGGAGCATCTGCTACAACACATATATAATGGTAATGCTAAATTCTTGTAAATACATTGCCCATCTTATTAATCGATCTTGAGACATTTTTTCTGTCACGAGAAATGGTAAGGCTTGGTGGTCTGTGTAAACTTTGGTGTGTCTTCTAAATAAGAAATGTCGAAATGCAGCGAAAGCTCAGATTACTGCCAATCCCTTAAGCTCAGTAATGGAATAACTACGTTCAGAAAATGATAATACTCGACCTGCAAATGCGATAACTTTTTGAACGATAACACCATCTCCTTCAATCTCTCGAACTAGATATGGCCAATTGCCGTATTTGAACTGTTAGCAGCCAAAGAAAATTCGCAAGAAATGTCTGGATGTAAAAGTAATAGTGCATCTAGCACGGCCTCTTTTAAAATGTCAAGTTGTTTCTGAGCCTGTTCGTCCCAGCATCAGTTTGTATTTTTACCACTGAGCTGTGGAGAGTCAAGAGCGCTGTAATGAATGAAAAGACGAAAATAATTTATGAGGCCAAGAAAACTTCACTTAGCGTTTAGTTTCTGAAGTAACAATAGCTTTAATGGCCTGAAGTTTGTCTGGATCAGGTTAATCGCAGAAGCTACAATCATGTATCCTAAATATTTAGTTGAAGTATTTCCAAACTCCGATTTATTCAGACTGACAGTAATCCCATTTATTTGCTACAGTTAGGATGCAGATCAATTTGTCAGAAACTGGACTTCCCGTTGAGAGTGTAAAATACGGCAACAACACGAAATTTCTGTAACAATTCGTCTAAGGTTTCTGGTCTTTGTGTTTCTGTACAATGATCTGTTTATTTGCCTCGAATCCAGAATAAGTCTGAGAGATTCGTCATTCTACGGTACGATGTGTAATGGACTGTTGTAAGGGCTAGCTGCTGTTTCAATGATGCCTTGCTGAAGTATGGATTCAGTATACTGTTTTACTTCATTTCTATAAATGAATGGAATGGGGTAACATCTCCCTACAAAAGTATTGTGCGGTTTCACTTGAAATTCGTAAAGAAAGTGCCTAATTGTTCCAGGAATGTTGTCAAAAACATGAGTATGCATTTGAAGAATATGCTGTAATTATTGTTTGTCGTGGACATATCTTGATTATCAACTTTCTGCTTTAATTAGTATTACTTCTACAATGATTGTTGGCGATTTTTCATCTTTATCTGAGTAAGAAAAGTCTATGTTACTGAGCTGTGTGGTGCACCAATGAATGTTTTTGTCTGAAGTTAAGAAATTAGTCTGTTGACGTCCTGTTTTTCCAACTTTAATGAAATCTAAGCATCGCAGTTGTATAGCGGTATGCAATAATTGTTGAAATCCAATAATGCTTTGTGTTTGTTCAGAAAATCGATACCCTATATTGTATCTGGTGTAAGTAAAGGTACGATCAGAAAGTGTGCGAAAAAAGTGTGATCCTGTACCATGAAATCCAGATGTATTTGTGAATTGCATCCACTCCTTTTCTTGCAACAGCAACTTCTATTTTAGTTTTGCGTGAGGGTCAAGTACGACAAGATTTGTCTGAATTACATTTGTTGATTGCTGAATCGCTGATAGCTGTGACGGGAGAGCCTGAGTCTAAAATTGCATTTAAAGTGTGTTTTTATGTTTGCATACTGATGACTGGATGGTAAATGTGTTTCTGAGATTTTTCAGTCTCCCGTAACAGCAATTCTCTAATGACTTCTAAACACATCATATTTTCAATAATGTTGTCTCGCCGGGCGCATCTTCTGGCGCCTGCACTTCTAGTCATTGTCTAACTCCACTGTCGGGTCTCTGTGTGTTGGGTGATGAAACGTCAGCGATCTGTACTGTTCTCTGCTGTTCCGGATCATTCGGACAAAGCCGCTGCGGATGGAAATAGCTGTCTGGTTATTTAAAGAAAGATTTCGTTGTTTATTAAAGTTTCTTATTCTCCAAGTTTCGTTATTTCTGTTTCCATAACTGTTAGTTTGATTCTGATAGTGTGTCTGTCGTCGTGTGAGTTCTGGTAGTATGGTTTCTGTCTGTGATTGTTTTGCTATTTCTCTGTTCGTAATTACACTTCTGGAAATTGAAATAAGAACACCGTGAATTCATTGTCCCAGGAAGGGGAAACTTTATTGACACATTCCTGGGGTCAGATACATCACATGATCACACTGACAGAACCACAGGCACATAGACACAGGCAACAGAGCATGCACAATGTCGGCACTAGTACAGTGTATATCCACCTTTCGCAGCAATGCAGGCTGCTATTCTCCCATGGAGACGATCGTAGAGATGCTGGATGTAGTCCTGTGGAACGGCTTGCCATGCCATTTCCACCTGGCGCCTCAGTTGGACCAGCGTTCGTGCTGGAAGTGCAGACCGCATGAGACGACGCTTCATCCAGTCCCAAACATGCTCAATGGGGGACAGATCCGGAGATCTTGCTGGCCAGGGTAGTTGACTTACACCTTCTAGAGCACGTTGGGTAGCACGGGATACATGCCGACGTGCATTGTCCTGTTGGAACAGCAAGTTCCCTTGCCGGTCTAGGAATGGTAGAACGATGGGTTCGATGACGGTTTGGATGTACCGTGCACTATTCAGTGTCCCCTCGACGATCACCAGTGGTGTACGGCCAGTGTAGGAGATCGCTCCCCACACCATGATGCCGGGTGTTGGCCCTGTGTGCCTCGGTCGTATGCAGTCCTGATTGTGGCGCTCACCTGCACGGCGCCAAACACGCATACGACCATCATTGGCACCAAGGCAGAAGCGACTCTCATCGCTGAAGACGACACGTCTCCATTCGTCCCTCCATTCACGCCTGTCGCGACACCACTGGAGGCGGGCTGCACGATGTTGGGGCGTGAGCGGAAGACGGCCTAACGGTGTGCGGGACCGTAGCCCAGCTTCATGGAGACGGTTGCGAATGATCCTCGCCGATACCCCATGAGCAACAGTGTCCCTAATTTGCTGGGAAGTGGCGGTGCGGTCCTCTACGGCACTGCGTAGGATCCTACGGTCTTGGCGTGCATCCGTGCGTCGCTGCGGTCCGGTCCCAGGTCGACGGGCTCGTGCACCTTCCGCCGACCACTGGCGACAACATCGATGTACTGTGGAGACCTCACGCCCCACGTGTTGAGCAATTCGGCGGTGCGTCCACCCGGCCTCCCGCATGCCCACTATACGCCCTCACTCAAAGTCCGTCAACTGCACATACGGTTCACGTCCACACTGTCGCGGCATGCTACCAGTGTTAAAGACTGCGATGGAGCTCCGTATGCCACGGAAAACTGGCTGACACTGACGGCGGCGGTGCACAAATGCTGCGCAGCTAGCGCCATTCGACGGCCAACACCGCGGTTCCGGGTGTGTCCGCTGTGCCGTGCGTGTGATCATTGCTTGTACAGCCCTCTCACAGTGTCCGGAGCAAGTATGGTGGTTCTGACACACCGGTGTCAATGTGTTCTTTTTTCCATTTCCAGGAGTGTATTTCCCGTTTTATTATTGTCTTTATGTGTGTGTGTCTGTGAAACTGTGTCAATCACTGTTGATGTGAGCATTGTTCACGTTGCCTCTCATGAATGTCTGCTCGTTGTTGCGATGATAATTATGATTCGGCTGGTAATTGTTCTGATATGCTCCATTAAAGTTCTGGCTGTTCTGGTTTCGATATAGTCTGTCGTTGCCAGAATCATTACGTCTGTTATAATTAAATGATTCTGACTAACCTCTGTTGTTTCTGTCCTGATAGTTGTTGTTTTTGTGTGAAACACTGTTATTACTGTAATGTGTGTATGACTCCATAACCACTAGTAATTGTAAAACGTCTCGGAATGCTTGAATATTTTCTTTCTGGTGTCCTATCAGTAGCGAGATGTGTAACCATCTTGGATGTTTCGAATGCAAAGCTGGATTAACGCTGATGGCCTGTAAGGTTCTAACAAATGTTGGATTTTTTGATTTGTTGTACCGTGTGTCCGAAAAATTGTGTGAGCGTTACAAAGAGCGAGTTTTGAAAGTTTGGTAAATTTGGAAGTTTCTCCTTCACACCAGGCTGTGTTGTTTCAAACTAGGAAGCTGGAAGGAGTGCTCCCTGAAAGTCTCCAACTGAAAATCATTGTCATACAATAGGTCTCATTGTCCTTGATGGTTCTCCTTTCAAAAAACTGCAAATAATTTATAATTTCTAGTTTGTGTGTGACTGGCCAAGTAGGTGAAAATGAAAAACTGAACTGCTGGACCCAGTCTAACGGATTAAGTCGTTTGCTTGATTTAGAAAAGTTTAAAATTCCTTGCTGATAAAAAGTGTTTGTAGGCAAAGCTGTCGTGTCTCTGTGTATCCTAAGAATTTTGTGTATTAGAGTAAATGAGAGAATGTTCGTGATTTTGTACAAAGTCTCTTTCTTTCGAAGGTTGGCTTAAATGTCGCAGGTTAACATTTTCTATACAACTGTGAATGCAATCCTGAGAAATTAAGCTATTTTCAATTTATGTAAGATGGGCGTGAATTTTGTTCATTTCTTGCTTGTGATTTCTGTTAACTGTCCTCTGGCCTTGTTTAAACCTTCTGTTTTTGTTAAGTGTCCCTTTGGTTTCCATCTGACTGTTTACATGCATTTAAATGTAACAGAGTTACTTTACTTGAAAGATCTTCAATCCCTGAGCTTTCAGTATCTCTCACTGTTCCTTCGTTCTGGTGTCGATCATTTTTGTGTATGTTTCTACTTGTTGCATCTGTTCTGAATGTATGACTTCTCTTTTTGACCTTAGCAATAATTAAAGCTATGTTCTGGTGGTATGCGTCAGTGATTGCTTTAAGCCTTTCGCCTGTCTCAACCTCTCTTTTCGAAAAATATTGTCCTAACTGTGTGTGTATTGCTGCAGTTTCCTAGATTCTAGAATTTACATTCTGAATTTCTGTTTTAATTTCTTTGGTGAAATTCGCTTCAAGTAATTCTGCGTTTCTATTGTTCTGATAATTGCTTTTGACCAGATCTGAGTAAAGTGTCAAATTGTTTTGCAATTGTTTTGTTGCATTCCTGTAATAACTGCTGAAGCAGAAGACCAAGGTCACAGTTCTGCAAAGACTTCGTAATGTTTGTTGAGTGTTGAATACGATATATGAATGTAGTGTTTGAATAATTTTGTATTGCTTGAGTGGCTGCTGTCTCCAATGGGGCTGAATTTGCAACATTTAATCTCTAGTTTTGAGAAGGAAATGTTCGAATTTGCAAAAAAAATTGTTATGTGGATTCCGAATCGTATCTGATTCATGAGTGTCAATACTGACTGCACTCTGCTTGTCCAGATAGGACATGACAGTGTCCTACATTATTGCAACTAAATTAAGCTCACTATTGTTGACAATTGTATGATTTTTCTGTGACCAGTAGCAGATTCAAAAATTTTGCGCCCCTAGGCACATCATATTATATGCGCCCCCTCCCCCCCCAAAAAAAATGTTTTAAATAACAACTATTACCCGATCACTTCACAATTGCCGTTTTGGGTGGGAGCGTTGTGAGCTGTTTCCGTACTCTGAAGGACGCGTCACCGGTCTTGCCGCGCTCAATCAAAATTTAATATGGTTCCTGAACTGTATTTGGTGTACGGCAGCGGATAAAACAAACTTAAAACTACATAGTGTTAACACATTCTTCTGTCGAAAGACAACAGAAAAAAACACAAGGAAAATAACATTTCTATTATGACCTAAAAATTCAGCAGAGCATGTAGGAGACAACGGATTTTTGTTGTACATTCGCTTTTAATATGTTATTTTACAGGAAACCGTTGAAAATGAAAATGAAAAAGGTGTGTTACGATCTACAAATTGAAGCGAACGTGTCATACAGTAAAAATTAGTACGTACTTTTACAGAGATGCGTTCAAAATTAAAATTAAATTGTCGTTTTACGATCTAATAACTTGAATGTGGAGCTGATTAAAAAAAACACGTTCGGTATTAATAGGTGACTCTATAGGAAAGCATAATAAATGAAAATGAAATTGAAATTTCGGTGCACTAACTAGTAACTAAATACAGACGAACAAACACAGGTCTGGATTTGCTATTACATAATTTTACAGAGTGTGGAAAAATCAAATTTGTTTTATGATCTAATAGTTAACGTGTAAAGCATTATGGTTTTTGTAGCTAGATGCTGCATAATAAGTGTACACAATACCTTTCATCCATGTAAGGACTGAACAGTTTTGTACTGCAGCTACTGCTCTTACTATTGAGCTCTTTCTAACGGTATGAGCAAAGCTTTTACGTATTTATCGACAGAATTGAACTACGTTATTTATTAACACTTTTTGATCTGAGCGTACTCTCCGATAACGCATATTTCCGCCATACCTATCATTTCAGCAAACGCCAAGAATACACATCAGTTGTAATATACTACAGTATCAGTATGACTTGACCGTGCAGCGACGAGCGGCCTGGGTCATTCGGGTATTGTTTAGTATTGTCGGGCGCCTTCGGTCACGTCTGCACGTAAACGAGATTCAGTTCCGCGTTCTGCCATCGGCAATTGTAAAATAAATAGTAATACGTAGTTTGTAAATCCAATGAATGTACTCTTAAGTTATAATAAAAATCGCCTTATAATATAAAGTTGTTAAAACTAATATGAATAAATAAATAAACAAACCCACCAGTCAGCAAAGTTTGCGTCTGGTTTTAACGCCTGAAAACTCGCTGATCATATCTTCATAGTTGAAATGGTTATCAGTTAGGAAGTCGGCTTCGATGTGAACAATGGATAAAGCGTTTAATCTCTCCTGAGACAACTTAGAACGTAGGTACGATTTCAGTCTTTTAAGAGCGGAAAACGAGCGTTCCGCTGAACTTTTTGTAAGTGCCATACATAGAAATATTCTAAGAGCGATGTCAACATTCGGAAACACGGACTGTAACCTCTCTTTTCGTAAAAATTTACTCATTTCGACTGGTATATCACTAACCTCAGAATATTTTAAAAGTCCCGCAAAATGTACACATTCTATAGGGAAGGAAGACTCTAAATCCGTGTCATATGAGGCTTGGAGTTTTGCTGCACGTTCAGCAATATCGTCAAGTGAACTGTTCTTAAGGTTACTGAAAACTGTGAAGGAGTCCTACAGTGTTCTGTAGCTTTCCTTCCTCGTCATAAATTCGGCGTACAAGTTGTCGAGTACTGGGAGAAGTGTTTCGACTCTAAATTTTTCCCTTCCAGTCAAAAAACTACTTCAGAGTCCGCTTCTTCGTCATCATGAAGTTTGCGTCTTCGTGATCTTTTATAGATGCATTCATAGTCTATATCAGTCCCAATCTCCTTGGATTTATTTTGATAATAGTCGAACATGCCACGAATAGATGCAATAAATCCTACAAGTGATTCATATAATTCATGCACTATTTTAGTATCAATATTCACATTTTGCAGTTTCAGATTTACACTATTAAATCTCCGGAGTATGTCCTCCCAAACTGTCATCATGAATACTGTTTCTAGTCTGCTGAGTTGATTCAATAAAGCTGAAGCTTCATTTCGCACAAGTGGTTTTCCAAACGTATTATTGGCAATATGTGTGAGGGCATCGATAAAGCCCTCCCAGTTTTCACATCGACTTACACTCGCTTCCTTCCTTGCTGACCAACGTGTTTTTGATTAACTTATTACCGCTTTGCTTCCTGGTTTCATGAAAGAAAGAAGTTTATCCCAGCGCTGTGTAGAAGCAGAAAAAAATTATAAAAGTATTGCACTACACTGAATGCTTCTGTACAACAGCTTGCACCACTAGTGCTGACTAAATTCGAAGAATGTGTTGCACAAGGCACATAATGCGCTTTCGGATTTCGTTCTTTAATGTGTGCCTGCAAACCAGTATAGGTTCCTGATATATTGCTTGCGTTGTCATATGAGTGGCCTCTACAGTCAGTAATATTAATGGCATTTGTAGACTGGACTTTTAGTACGGCCTCAGCTAATTTTTCGGAATTGTGTCCCGAATTTGGTAAAAACAGAAGGAAACGTTCGACAGGTTCACCATTCTCGTTCGCATATCTTAATATGAAAGATAATTGATCATTATGTGAAATGTCTGCACTAGAATCTACTATTAAAGAGAAATATTTGGCCTGTTTTATTTCACTTACGTTAATTCTTTTTATTAGTTCAGAAAGAAGCTCTTTTATTTCATCACAGATTGTTAAAGAAAGATAACTTCTATGTCCCTGCCCTGGATTTTTATATCGTTCAGTGTACTCTGTGAGAAAAGGATCAGACTCGGCTATAAGTTCAAGAGCTTTTATAATGAACGGAATCTTCCAACGTCTCCACTTAGGGGAAGTCCACGACTTGTTAGCTTCTTCACTACTGCCAACACCGTTTTCAGCACATTGTGCCAGTACATTTTTTCTGTTTTAACAAATGACTCGAAATGGTTATCTATTGTTCCAAGTGACTTTTATTCTTGTTACGAGTGAGAACTCAGAATTTTTGTGTTCGAGTGACTTCTCATGATGAGATAAAATATTAGAAATATTTTTCCAATCTGCAATACCATTAGTAGCAACCGCGGCCTTACCTCCAAACAATTGACACGGTGCACCAAAAACAGCGCCAGTGCTACATTGTGTATACTAGAAAATCACACAAAGTTGATTCACCATTTAAAAGTTTACAGTAAAATACATTTTTGTTCAAGTATCTGGTTTTATCGCCTACTGATTATTTTGAATTAGAAAAATCACCGTTACAATTTTGATTAATGCCACGTTGTAAGAGAATGTCGATTGTTGATTCATTGACACACCACTCAGCAGGGTCATCACTAACGAGGTTATTTCTTTTTGTAATGTCTGACTCGACATTTGGTTTTTGGTGAAACTCGAAATCAGGAACAATTTGTTATTCTTCATTTTTGCCTTTAGTTTCGTCTATATTTACTTCTTTTACAACAGCTGCAGTGCCAGAAATATCGTTTGTACTACTTGAACTCGAAGTTGAACGAGCAACATTTTTTGTGAAAAATTTATCTACTCTACCAAGCGATTTTAGAACATTGGCTTCTCCTTCTCGCCGTTCCTTCAATGACTTCCGAAACGCCGCCCCATCTAATTTTGCACGTGTGCTTTCTTCACTGTTATTCATGTTACGGCACTTACAAAATTGCCAACCAACAGTTAACACAAACAAAAAAAATTGTAAAAGGAAAGAAAGAAAGACTGTATCCATTTCCAATCGTACAACCCCACACATGATCACAAGGCTTTTTACTTTAAACACGGCACATGAGCATAAAGATTTTTCCTTTAAATACGGAGCGATGAACTGACCAACCCGGATTACTCGACGTAATTGTGCTATGAAAGAACGACAATGCAGAATAATTTAATTTAATTGTCGCTTGTTCTCCATTGTCAGTGAACAGCAGAAGCACATCTGCCGGTTGGAATTCGTCTCGTTAAGGAAACGAGACAATCCCTTTTTTGGCTTCTGTTTCCAGCGCCGCTGAAATTTTACAAATGACGCAAATATCTTCTGAATATTCTTGACATTGTCTTTCTAATTTAAAAAGCTAATAATTTTTGCAATTTCTTGCAGTGAGGTGTGTTGGATCGACTCTTATCCCATTTATTCTTATTTACATTTCAGCGGTTTCTGTGGGCAGAGAAGACAGAGTACAAAGTTTAAGTAGTCTTGTCGGCAGTTGATGTGGTGTGTTGTTATTTGTGTGAATACGGCTGTTATATCTACACGCAGATGCATCTTTTGTTCCAACATAAAATAAAAATAGCCTTTCCTCGAAGAAAACAAGCTTAGTTAATGACTCAATATTATGTAAAAGTCAACACCTATATCTTTGGGGCACTGTTTATAATGTATATGTTTCACAGATTTTTTGTTGATATCAGGTAATCCAGCATACTTCCTAAACAAATGAGAAGTAGTTTGAATATTTTTGAACTTGCGTAAGGTTGTTAAAAAGTTACAAAGAAATAGATACAGCTATTTTCCTAAATGCTTCCTCAAATTGAGGTAGCGTTTAATCCAACGTTATACATTTGAAGGAGACCAAAAAATGCATGGCATAATGGCTGAGGTACTCGACCTACTTAATTGCACTTACACTCCTGGAAATGGAAAAAAGAACACATTGACACCGGTGTGTCAGACCCACCATACTTGCTCCGGACACTGCGGGAGGGCTGTACAAGCAATGATCACACGCACGGCACAGCGGACACACCAGGAACCGCGGTGTTGGCCGTCGAATGGCGCTAGCTGCGCAGCATTTGTGCACCGCCGCCGTCAGTGTCAGCCAGTTTGCCGTGGCATACGGAGCTCCATCGCAGTCTTTAACACTGGTAGCATGCCGCGACAGCGTGGACGTGAACCGTATGTGCAGTTGACGGACTTTGAGCGAGGGCGTATAGTGGGCATGCGGGAGGCCGGGTGGACGTACCGCCGAATTGCTCAACACGTGGGGCGTGAGGTCTCCACAGTACATCGATGTTGTCGCCAGTGGTCGGCGGAAGGTGCACGTGCCCGTCGACCTGGGACCGGACCGCAGCGACGCACGGATGCACGCCAAGACCGTAGGATCCTACGCAGTGCCGTAGGGGACCGCACCGCCACTTCCCAGCAAATTAGGGACACTGTTGCTCCTGGGGTATCGGCGAGGACCATTCGCAACCGTCTCCATGAAGCTGGGCTACGGTCCCGCACACCGTTAGGCCGTCTTCCGCTCACGCCCCAACATCGTGCAGCCCGCCTCCAGTGGTGTCACGACAGGCGTGAATGGAGGGACGAATGGAGACGTGTCGTCTTCAGCGATGAGAGTCGCTTCTGCCTTGGTGCCAATGATGGTCGTATGCGTGTTTGGCGCCGTGCAGGTGAGCGCCACAATCAGGACTGCATACGACCGAGGCACACAGGGCCAACACCCGGCATCATGGTGTGGGGAGCGATCTCCTACACTGGCCGTACACCACTGGTGATCGTCGAGGGGACACTGAATAGTGCACGGTACATCCAAACCGTCATCGAACCCATCGTTCTACCATTCCTAGACCGGCAAGGGAACTTGCTGTTCCAACAGGACAATGCACGTCCGCATGTATCCCGTGCCACCCAACGTGCTCTAGAAGGTGTAAGTCAACTACCCTGGCCAGCAAGATCTCCGGATCTGTCCCCCATTGAGCATGTTTGGGACTGGATGAAGCGTCGTCTCACGCGGTCTGCACGTCCAGCACGAACGCTGGTCCAACTGAGGCGCCAGGTGGAAATGGCATGGCAAGCCGTTCCACAGGACTACATCCAGCATCTCTACGATCGTCTCCATGGGAGAATAGCAGCCTGCATTGCTGCGAAAGGTGGATATACACTGTACTAGTGCTGACATTGTGCATGCTCTGTTGCCTGTGTCTATGTGCCTGTGGTTCTGTCAGTGTGAGCATGTGATGTATCTGACCCCAGGAATGTGTCAATAAAGTTTCCCCTTCCTGGGACAATAAATTCACGGTGTGTATTATGTATATTATAACGATAAAAAATCACATCTTACATTTTTATTTTTATAGTTTTTTCCTAATAAAAATGTTAATTATTGTATAATTTAGTTGATTCTGCAATAAAGCTTAATTCTACTACGTAAGTATGGACTATTGGAAGTTACAGAAAAAAATTAGAGCAATGCTTTATAAACTTTAGGATATATTTGTACTTGAGTTCCAAAAAATACAACTTATGGGAAATTGTGAATGAAGATATCAGTCCAATTAAACTGTGCCTCAGAACTTTCCTGAACCATAGTCTTCATCCTGTAGCATTTCTTCTTCTTCAGGCCTCCTCTTGGTATTCCATTTAGCACTTCATTCTTCTTCGGTAACTTGAAGAGCGAGCCTTTCAGCTTAATGCACCCGTTGTCTGTATAAGGCAAGCAAGTGATCTTCCATATTAGAGGTACGTTTTATTCCTAAACTTCTCACGACTTCCAACCATCCTATCACTCCATCCTTGAAACATATCACTCCATCTACTACACCAACTTTTAATGTATATAGTTCTACAAAAGCATTCTTGGATAATCTTTCCCATATGCAATGGTTGAAACTTTCATTTGTATTCTGAGTGCCCCCATGAACACATTTACTAAGCAAAATGGGTCATTCACGTCTCTAAAAAATTGGTTTTATTTCATTCGAAACAGGCCCAGGAAGAGAATGCTTATGATGATATATTTGACCATTTTCTTTTGCTTTTTGGTAACCACACCAAGAATCTGCTCCTTTAGGGCAAATTCTGTGATCAGAGTGGTCATCTGTGGACAACTTATGAAAGTAGGTGGCCCATACATCTTTTCTCATTGCTGTAACATCATTCTGAGGTGCAGTTCGTCTAATGGCCAGTCCACTGTAACTCTGAAGAAGGTCTATTTCATTTTCTGTCAATCTGCCTCAGCCAGACAGACATTTTCCATCAGACAGCCACATTTCTTTCATTTCTCTTCGTAGCTTCCTTAATCTACCACCATCCTCTTTAGTAAATATCCACAACACTCCAGTTTTGTTACCCAGCTATCACCATAAACATTGAAGTCGTTAATTTTATTGAAAGCCTCCGAGGTCCATTCGCCTAGGTATTTCGTATATCTAACGTTATAAACGGGCACCGACCACTGAAATACTTTTAGAGCTCCATCAAGCTCCATACCTCCACTGTAACCATCACAATTCTTAGAACACTGATGTTCAATATGTGCTTCAGTGTTACCATGGCAGGTGCAGCAGTACTTAGATAAGCACTCAACATCAACAACTGTTCCATTCTCCAGAGAAGTAGCACTTACAACACTATTCAAATAATCATTTACAGACACAAGAAGCCTGCACTGTTACCAACATATACAATGTATCATACGTGTAATCGCTGGAAACAAAACGTTCACGGTTCTTTTCGAAATAATACTAATTTCTGTAACAGAAATAAAGGGGGCGTGGCAGCATACATGACCGTAACTTTAAAATACGGTATATTTAGGTCATCTTTCATTTGAAACCCTATAATGTATATATCAATAAAATCAGGACAGACTATAGGATTTAATAAAGTCATAAAAATTTTCGATTTCTTCACCGGTTATAAGTACCCTGTATCCTTAAGAAGTTTAATATATAATTTGCAATACTATGTATTATTCGATTGCACAGAGTAAAAACTTTGATATCGTGCAGGCTGCAGCACAATAAATGAGACAAACGAAAGTTACTCTCTTCTTATTTTTCGCAAAAAAAGTAACTATGTAAATAAATAATAAAAATTTTTAAACTGTTGTGAAGTGTATTTCACACATTATTAGATATTCTGCTTATGTTCTTTTCGTATAAACATGTGTTCAATAATGTAAAACATTCCCAGTATCAACACGTTTTTTTAGAAAAAATGAGTGTCATTAAATCAAAGGTCAGATATTGAAGACCACAAAGGTTTCACATTAATTACTGTAATGGAGGGTTGGCTCGATACTTCCCGTAATTCCTACAAGAAATTTCAGTAGAGTCGGGTGTTACATACTGAAGACCACACATGTTACACTATTTAAGAAACTGCTGATTAGTTTATCACAGTTTTTCAGGGGTCCCGGTGTTTTCATGAGGAAAATATGGTAGGGTTAAGTAGAAGCCGACAACATTCTCGGAATAATAACGTTTCAAACATTGTATTGTAGATTGCTATCCTGACAGCTTACTTCAAAATATTTTGAACAATGATGAAGATGATACCAGACAGAAACCCAATGTTAAATTTATATTCGGTCAGCAAATAAACTATGTATATTTCCAAGCTTGTATTGTCGAATTTCGTTCTTAAGGCTTATTTAAACTAGCAACTTGTTTAATAATATTAACATTTTTTTGCCGTTTGTAATCGCAGTTATTTTAAAACAAAATGTTAAAATGAGTACAGAGCAAAATATGCCATCCCCTTAAGGAGCCGCCCCTAGGCCCATGACTAGTGTGCCTATATGTAAATCCGCCATTTTCTGTGATTTGATTGTGGTACAGGGTTTACAACTTGAGTGTCGTGCGGCATGTTAGCACAAAAAAATAATTTAATGTTCAGATCAATATATCAGTTGGTGTCTGTAATAGCAGGAAAAAAACACAATTTGTTAGTAAATGGCCCAGCAATAAAGCACAATTACGAACAATGTAAGACGAGAGCAGTGCAAAAGAGTTCTGTAGCGCCCTATCCTTGCAGGAATGTCGACATGTGAAAGTTATCTTAATAAAAGTAATATGATTCTTGTAATTTAGTGGTAGTTTTGCTTGGGGGCAGTGTATGAGTCTTGTAATTCATTGAAAGTTTTGCGTGGTGGCAGTTTAAGCTATCTACAAGCTTACATAAGCTTTCAATAAAGGGTATTTGGAAAAGAAATCCCTAGTTTTAAGTATAAACGTAATGGGGAAATTAATGAAAAATTACATCAATGAGTACATGTCATGAAAAATATAGCCGACAAGTTTTGTTTAATGTTAGTTGACTTGAACGTGGGATCCATTTGTTGCCCTGCACACGTCGAGACGATATTCCACTTCTCCCCTTGTATTCACGAACATTTCAGGAGTAGCTGACCCAAACGCTGCGACGATTCTTTCCCGCAAATGACAGACGTCTCTGATCTTTTCACTGTACGCAACATGCTTTATGCGGCCCCAAAAGAAGAAGTCCATAGGGGTTAAGTCTGGGCTTTTTGATGGCCAAGGCATTGAGCCAGCCCTGCCTATCCACCGTCCTGAGAAGCGAGTGTCAAGAACCGCACACATAAGAGTACTGTAATCAGGTGGGGTGCAATATTGTTGGAAAAACCCAAGCCCCTTTTGCGTCTCAATATCGTCCATTTGGGGAAAGAGATACACTGTCAAATGACACAGTAAACGTCACCATTTATTGTTTTCTCTACAACAATGAAAGGACCAATCACACTACATTCCATCAAACCGCACCAGTCATTAACTTTGGGAGAGCCACGTTGATGTTGAATAACTTAAATTTACGTTGCATTGTTATAACTAACTCAGTTTTCACAAGCCAAATAACACTGAGCTTTCTGCTGAGGAGTACACATTGTTGCAGAATTGGTCTGCACTGCTCGGCACGCAGGCCTGGACTGAACTGAGGGAACAGAGGGAAAAAACAGCACTGGTGCCGTCTCAATGTCAAACAGACCTGCAAATTGCACCGGAGCCGCATTTGGAGAGTTTATGACTCAAACACCACAAACTAGAATAGTGATGTCACTTTGTATAGTTTCTAGGACATATTAAAACTAGGGCGTTGCTTTTCAAACATACTGTTTAGGAATATGTGAATATTGGTAATAAGAATTCAAGTGCGAGAATGTGTTGCGAAAATCTGACTGCGAGAAAGTAACGTGAAGTGCCTATCTGGTTCTCTGTCTGTTTAAATACTCGTAATGGCAAGAATACTGTCTAAATTCAACACTGTGAATCAATAAACTTTGCCCTGGAAAAACACAATACTCCCTTTTTCGTATTGCTTACTGTTGCACAATGGAAACAGCGTTACACTGTTCTTGTCTTGAAAGCGCATCCTATTTGCTGAACTATGAGTAACTACTGAGTCGCGACCGATGTAATGCGCTCTCTTTAAAAATGAAAGGCAAAAGCATACTTCCTTCATAACAGATCTGAAAAAGTAGAAATGATAACACATATTTTGGAATGGGCTTTGGATGCGGACAGTGACTTGAGATAAATTATTATATCAGGTGTTTAGTTTTCTAATTAGAAAAATTCTTCATTCAAAAATTAACTATTTCTTTGCTTCACAAACAATAAACAAAAAATTACACTTCTTGAGAGGACAGACGTAAGTAGTCTTTAACGTAAAATGAGATCTTTTCGAAGCTGCAACTGGTAAAAATAACATTAAATATTCAACACTTATTCATATCCTCATATTCATGTATACCGGTAACTGTTTATCTTTCCCTATACTCAAGTCGCTGGGAGTCTGAACCAAGAATGCGTACCCACAAGTGGCCGCAATAAAGTACAAAATTTGAAATCAATTACCTTAAATTAAATCTGCTTCTGTTACTCATCAAAATAATCATAATAAAATATTCTTCTCAAAATGCTTCAGTATCCTTCCTCATCTCAAATAATTAATCAGTAAGTCGACATGATCCACTTCCTCAGAATATAACTGCGACCGTACCACTCGGCCTATGCCTTACTACAACTCACGACACACCAGTGAACAGTACAACGGCGCTTACACTTCATGACAGCCAAATACTGGAGAAATGTCCAGGAAATTATCTAGAGCCAAGGAAACGCGACATTTATAGCAGTAAATGAGTTTTGCTATTTGGGCAGCAAAAGCACTGATCATGGCCGAAGTAGACAGGGTATAAAATGCAGATTGACAACGACAAGAAAAGAATTTCTGAAGCAAAGAACTTTCTTAACAAGAAGAACAGATTTTAGTATCAGGAAGTCTTTTCTGTATGGAGTGTTGCCATGTGTAGAGGTGAAACACTGACGATAAACAGTTCAAACAATTGAAATGTGGTGCTACAAAAGAATACTGAAGATTAGATGGGTAGATCACGTAGCTAATGAGGAGGTACTGAATGGAACTGGGCAGAAAAGAAATTTGTGACACAGCCTGACTAGAAGAAGGGATAGGTTGATAGGACACATTCTGAGACATCACGGGATCACCGATGTAGTAGCGGAGACAAGTGTGAGGAATTAAAATCGTAGAGGGAGACCACTAAACAGATTCAAAAATATTTAGGTTGCAGTAGCTATCTGGAGATGAAGTGGTGTGCACAGAATAAGAGTAGATAGAGGTGCATCAAACCTCTCTTCGGACTGAGACGACAATAACAACAACAACAAAAACAACAACTTAGTATCTCAATACGATAGCCCTAGCTCTGTAAAATCATTAATAAGAAAAGCATAATCTATCTATGCAGACATGGGGAGCTGACACGTTACCCTCTGAAGTGGCAATGGCGCTAGTCCCTCACTCTTTAAAAAGGGACACAAAAAGGGCTTCAGGGGTTTTTCTTCAGTACCTCTTCTGTACCAGATCCTCTCTAACCACTTATGAATTGAAGATGATCTTGATAAACTGATTGGTGAGTACTAAGCCTGCTTCATGAAAGTATGTTCTTACCTGGAGTAGATTTTTCAATCTGAGTACGTGATCAAGTAAAAGACAATTGGCAGACACTACGTCGATTTTTAAAATAACTTACGACTCAGTTAACTGCGGGTCGTTATTGAATATTCTGGAAGAATTTGGGGTGGATGAATACATCCAGAAATCTGCTTAAACAGCTTCCGACCGGCATGGACTTCAAAGGTGAACTTCGTTAACGAGATTTCGGACCACATTGAAATTAAAACTAGCATCAGACGAGGTGATGGACTGTCTGCACTTCTTCTTTTTAACTGTGTCTTGGAAAAGGAGGATGATGCGGGATCAAAAATATGAATGAAGAACGTTTCGGACTACCTCCGAAACTGAAAGAAGGGTACGTAGACGGCTCGACCTTTGCGGATGACATAGCCATTTTTTCCAACAATATTAACTTAGCAATCACAAAGACTGATCTGTTGACAAAAGTAGCTGAGAAAGTACGAATACAGGTCTCCTTTGCGAAATCAAAATACATGATACGCATTTGCGATGGATAAGAATGGATGATTTTAAACTGAGGGGAGACTGAGTGAGTGAAGAAAATTAGATACGTAGACGAGGTAATCTAACAGAATGGCTTAGAACACGAAACGATCACCGTAGGATCTGCAGACTGATCTAGGCTTATTACGTGACGAAAAACTTCTACAATAAGAAGCCGCTGGGCACCGAAGCCGAGCTAAGACACTACGCCATGGTTGTCAAACATGAACGATAATATGCTTTGGAGACTTTGGATAGGAATAGAGGGGGGCTAGTCGACATATTAGTCAAAAGAGAACGCAGGATATTAAGGAAGATCTGAGGCAACAGATGGATTAATGGGTAGGTATGTTTTAAATCAAATAAGGAACTGTACAGAGAGATAGAACTGTTATCACCATGCTTTTAAAAATAGAAAGTTTTTGTCTATGGACACGTCATTAACATGTCCGATGATGGTTTAACAGCGAAAATTTGGAGTTTCATGAGACCAAAGGAAAAACGTTTAGAATCGTTCCATGAATGCTATAAAGATATCAAAGGCATCGATATTCCAGGGTACTAAATCATGGATAGGAATGAATTTAGACTAATGGTGAAGAACTAACGGAGTTTTAAGTTGGGAAAGGAACTCAGAAGACGAAGGAGGCCTTTGTCAGGATAAGGCGCTGTGCGATGGGCTCAGGAGTAGCAGGACATCAAAACTGGTAGACAAACGAAGGGTAAAAATTAAAAATTATAGCGGTTTGTTAACTCATAATTGCTCAGTTAGAATGTACAGAAAAGTGCAGCGAAGTAAAGATTGTACACTGCTTTGTACGTCCGCCCATGGAGGTGCAATGTGATCAAATATGTTACAAACATTCCTGACAGGCTGCTGTATAGCGTCAAAGTAACCTGAAAGGAATATCTCTTCAGGTCGATTAAAATTTCTTGATAACTGACACTTTTACGTGTTGTAGTCGATTTCCTCCAATCAGAGCGCTCAACGTCACGTCCGAACAGTTCGCCGTTCCCAAACTGTCACAACAATTCGTTCATTTCCGTAACCTCGTCCGGCTTTCTTTCTTGAAGTATTTGGCTCCCGAATCCTGGGTCTGGCCCTTTTATTTCGTATTTCATTACACATGATAACAACACCAAAAACAACAAACACAAACACACACACACACACACACACACACACACACACACACACACAACAATGCTAACGAAGCTCTGCATCCTTCCGCATAAGACGCGATTGAGCGTTATTTAAACGGTTATTATAATCAGAGATATCGGCTTACATTAGATAAGATTCACACAAGATTGCGCGAAGCCGAAGTTTTGAAGGTAGTAAGTTAATCTTGGCGACTGGGACACGAGAGTCACAAATACAAGAGCGCTTTTCAGTGTTATGTTATGGCGTAGTGGTTAGCGTATAAATCTGACGCTTAGGACGAAAGTTCGAATCTCGTCTAATACAGCGAAATTTTGTATTTTTACAGATCTGATTAGAAGACTGAGTACGATTTTTATTCCGTAAAATGATTTAAAAGTAATTTTTCTCTTCCTAATGCTTCACCGAGTAATTTTCATCATGGTACTGACTTTTTTATTTCCTCTTATTTTTCTTCCCGTCATTATTTTTCCGTTTGGAATCTGCTTGTATCGCCTGTAATCCGCAACCAAGTGCCAATAAGAAATGCTCATCGGCTGGTAACGCGGAATGCTGTGTAGCCAGTGAGAATTGTTGCAGGTAACCAATGACAGCGGGAAATTAAAATTTGCTTTTGCTGCTAAAACTGAAATTTCCGCCACAGATTATTCATAACTGTTTTCTCGGATGTATTGTGCATCACGAGGTTATTGTTAGGTTAGTACATGAGTTTAAATTCGGGGCTTTAATACCCGTGGTCTGCCGCAGTTCAGTCATTGGTCACTTAAAATCAGCTGTCTATAGAGCATCTCTGGTTTCCATCAGACCTCGTGGCGACTGCTTCCAACGCTGTTCCGCGTTACACAAAAACAGCATTTGACAAGTGACCCGCCATGTCTGTGCGTCGCTTACAACCGAGCCGTAGCCGGCAGCAAATGCGGCAGCGCTATAGCTGCAAGTGACAGACGTCGATCATCAACAAATTTTAATCGGACTATAATTTCTTTGTACTGTTCGTAATTCGTGCTTTTGCTACTGTAACTGACATCTTCTTCATCGGAAATAGAAGCCACATCAGTGCAACTAGATGTAAAAAATGTATAAAAATTTAAATTTGTCTTCACAACTATAATAAAACAGAACGTACCATTAAGCATTCAATAATAACTCCAGACATTGACCATTATATTAATGTCATTTACATAAAGAATAAACCTGAAATACGTATTATTTATGAGCCAAAGCTAACTTATGTCACATTAACACCCAGTACTATTTGACGTTTTAACATTAGCAGTTCATTTTTTAAATGTTCATATAAAACTGAGTAATTACACAGTTACACTTAAAATATTAGTTAATTATTCATAAACCCTAATTTGTCAATATATGTTTAATAAGCAGAAAGCTGCTCCGTGAAGACTCAGAAACTTCCGCTATCAAATAGTAATTCTGCACTGTCTCAGACGCTGCTTCCTGTTGGTGCTAACGACAATGATTTCGCTTGGCTTACACATCGACAGTTCTCAGAACACATAGAGCGCATGCGTGTCCGTAACAGTGCAACGATTCCCCTTGCTAACGGATTGTAAGACAGATCAGCGATCACCACCTGTTTACAGTGCTACTACAATATGTATTTTGATTGACATACTCTGATTTGAAATGAAGGGAGAAAACGTCTCGGGTCAAATCTCATGTAGTGAGCGACAGTCTTACATCCAATTTTGAAAGTCAGCAGGGAAAAACGTTTACCGATATTTTACAGCACAAACCCGCTTATCCAGTACCTTCGGTACCTTGACGATAACATACTACCGAAAATTCCGAATTACCGAGCATCATCTAAAAATAGTGCAGACGCAAGGTAAAGAATTGGCAACTGACATTTGATTGTCTGTCATACATTCTCTGCTTCCGTTAAAGTGGTAAAAATGTATAATACTGTATAAAAGAGCATTTTAGAGAACAAATGCAAAATACTTTGTTGCAAACACTGTAATATAATTTTAACTTTGTAAGTTAAGTTCATAATTGCTGTGTTATAGCTTAGTACAGTCCTGTGTATGTTTTATACTACAGTACATACAGTATTTCTGTACAGTATTTTATTCACTTGAAATAACTTATAATGTTCTTATGTTTATTGAGTCCAGTTTTCCCTTCAAAACCACGTTACGTATAGTACACAAATTTACAAGTTTTGGAGTACTGTAGCATAGTTGCTTTCAGCAAATCTTATAAATGTACGAATAGCGGCAGCTGCTTCATCCCAGGTAGCTGGGAGTATTGAGTTTGTTGGTCAGCCTCTCCTAGTTCATCAGATTCCATATCTGGTGGTTAAAGTTCTTGTTTTGGCCCTATCACACTTTCTATATCAGTTCGTCTGATATTTACTCGACTACAAGATTTTTTTTTTTCAATGCCTCTCTAGTCTAAAACTTCATCTCGCAGTAACTTTCTTATTTCATTTTGAGCAACATCTAAGAGTTTCACAACAGCATCATTTTCAAATAGAATAGTAGAGTCTGTTTCTTCTCTGTACACTTTTGGCCAGAGTTTTCGCCAAGACTTCCGAAGAGGAGCAGACTCAACTTTACTCCACTCCAAAGCGGTTTCAAAAATAGCATCTTTAATCCTTTTTTAAATCCACCACTAAACAGTCTGAATCTGAATTGATAAGCCGTCGAAGAAAATAAGTTCTGCAAAAACGTTTGAAATGTCGAATTATTCTCTGATTCGTTGGCTGAATCAGGGAGGCAATGTTTGCAGGAAGATAAGTGGCGAATATATCCCCCAAGACCAGTTCAGATTCCTAAGGGTGGGGTACACAATTATCTAGCAGCAGTCCAGCAAACCAAGATTTACTTTTTCTTAAAAAAAAATTGTCCCTCACAAATCAAGGAAAACCACTCCTTAAGCAATTCTGAAGATATCCGACATTTGAATGAGCTCCCAAAATTACAGGAAAATTTGAAACACCTTTAAGCGTCCTTGGTTTTTGTATTTCCCAGTAACATAAGGAGTCAACATGTGGCCGCCTTTAGCATTTGGAACCGCCATAACACTATCAACCGATCCTTAAAAGAAGAAGAAAAGAAAAAAAAGGTTGACGCAGTTTTCATCTTTACCTGTCAAAGTTAAACTAGGTAAACCACGCCGGAGTAGGCCTGCATCATCGGATTGTAGATTTCACTAGCAGTTACGTTACAGTGTTTAACCAAATTGGAAATAGTTTGTTTTCTTCGACTATGTTTTGATCTGCCGATAGAAACTCCCCAGCCACATCGAGCTTTCGGATTCCATGACGAGTTTTGAATTGGTATAGACAACCGTAAGAAAATGAGCATTCAGTTTCTGATGACCGCAAATCATCACGGAACTGTTTATCTTTACCCATAATAATGGGCCCAATTACAGGTTTCCCTTTAGTCCTTTTCACAGAGAATCACTTCTACAAAATTACATCCTGCTGATCTACTTAGCGTTTTCTTTTTTTACGTTTTTCGTGATTCAGTGTCTTTTACTCCAACTACCTCTGAGACAAACTTTTTAAGTTAACCTTAGTTTATTTTTTAATATTGTAAATTGAATAATGCCAAACTCTTGTTGCATCGTAAACGTAATATATTTACATTTCACATCCACTTTGTTTTGAGAGGTGCTTGGTTGAGAAAACAATCCCACAATAATAGGCAGCACTAGTGTAATTGCGATACAGAACAACACAAATCGTGATTACACTTTAAAACACAACTTTTTAATCACTATAGACAATTGGTGCACGACAGATGCTATGTGACTGGTAACTGGAACAGTTTTTGGCGCTACACGACTCTACATTGTCGACCACTACCGAGGGCGACCGGATCCACCGGACGCGTCCGCAACACTCGGTATGCGTGAAGCGATGCGTGGTCATTGAACATACCGAACTGTCGAACGTCGGTTCAACGGGCTTTTAGCGTACAACACTGTAGTTGAAGCTCATGGAGTCAGAGTAATGGAACGGAGGACAGACTCAAGGTGGCCTTCCATTCCCGAGAAGTCCGAACAACTACTGAAGATAACCCAAGAAGTAGGCAGCCGGTAACTGCAACAGACTTCACTTAAGCTGTCGCTGTTGACGACATTTTACAAAAACAATGACGCAGAACATGGGGAGAACCTGTCAGTGAAGCGAACATGCCTGTCTTTCCGGTGTTCAGAACATCAACCGAAAACTACAGGAAAGAAAAGTCGCTCTGAGCGAAGTGCTAACAGCAAAACGCAAAAAGATCGTACAACAACTGCCTCAACGTTATTAGAGAGAGGATAATCAGTTTTTAAACAGGATTGCCGCCATAGGTGAATCACGCATTGGAAATTTTGAGTAAAAATTGAAATCTTAGTCCTCCCAGTGGGAACACCCTAACTCGCTTCAGCCAAAAGAATGACTTCGCCAACGGTCGAAAGTCAATCTGGTGATGACTGTGGCTTATGACAAGATTGGAGTGATAGCAAAAGGTAGAGTTCTCCCGGGGAACAACTGTAACAGGGCAATACTACACGGACTTAGTGCCCAAAATATCACCAAAGACGGTAAGACACTTTCGTAGTTGGAGTGCTCGTTCTGCACGACAACGGACGACTGCGCATGCTCATACCAGTAAACAGAGTTCCGCAAAATTATGGGTGGGAAATCGTTCTGGTTGTCCTACAGTCCTCACCTGACCCTATCAGATTTTCAGTTGTTTCCAAAACTTAAGAAACTAATCAGAGGGTAACATTTTCAAATTACTGAGGAGGCTTCTGACGCAGTGGCCTGAGTACCCTGAACTGAGAAATTATCAGAGATGGCATCGCAACGAGAATACACAACTTGTCAGAAGGCTCATCCGCTGTTAGTGACAAGACTGGAGATTACATTGAAGACCTGTAAAGCCATTAAGAAAACAAAATGCGAACCATAATTTTACGATGTACAGAATTCTTTTAAATGAACCTCGTATCATCATCCTGTTCGTAGAAACGCCTCCCTGGCAGAATCTCGTCTCGGCACTCCACGCCAAAGGAGATACATACAACATAAGCAGAAAAGGAGAATTTCAGACGATTTCTCATGCCTGTCTTACTCTTTCTTAAAATTACTATTTCGTTTTGGCTTAAGTATTTCATTTATAATGTTCGAAGACATTCACTCGTATTTCATTAACATTTGTCGTAAGACACGCTAAAAGAAGGGAAAAAGAAATTAACAATTACACTGTGTCGACTTATATCCTGACAAGAGAGCACTAGTCAGGAAATCGAAACATGAGGTGATTTTTAATTTGCCCTTCATCTGTTGACGAGGATAAAACGTAAAATTCAAAGAGCACACGTTTTTGTAAAAATGTAACGTTTAACCTAATTGTAAAACTTCCTACATTCACGGTAGCGGTTCAGTGTCGCCTCTCCCCTCCCACTCCCCAAACCCCACTAGCGTCTGTGCAGGTGCAACGCCATCGTAAAAAGTACTGCCGGGACAATCCCAACAATCCCAGTCCTGTTCGTACAATATCACAGGTATCACGGATTGGTGCCAGCACATTCCCATCACTAGGTATACCCAGAGTGGCAAAGTGGCGTTGGTACCGCAACTGTTACGGATAATTTCTTTTCTGCTACCTCTCATACTGTTTACTTAGATTCAATATTTTCTCAAAACGCAGTCTTTTAAATTAAAGACGAAAAAGTAACAGGACTGCTAGCACAACAAAACAGATACTGTTAACAAATGGCTCTGAGCACTATGGGACTTAACTTCTAAGGTCATCAGTCCCCTAGAACTTAGAACTACTTAAACCTAACTAACCTAATAAGGACTTCACACACACCCATGCCCGAGGCAGGATTCGAACCTGCGACCGTAGTGGTCGCGCGGTTCCAGACTGAAGCGCCTAGAACCGCTCGGCCACCTCGGCCGGCGATACAGTTAACAGATTCTCTGCACAAGACTTTTCATAAAGCCCACACCAGGAGAACAGATGGGGTCAGAACAGATGAGCGCGCGTCACACAAGACAGAAATTTCGCATCCTATCCATATTTTAAGCAAGTCTTATGAAAAAGATCTGCTACTGGTCTTAAGTTCAGTTATGTCGAAACAACATACGAGCACCAGTCTATTATCCGATGAAAAGTGTCTGGACGTTTCTGCGTAGCGGACAATCGACCATTGGACGCCAGGGGAAGCGGATCCGCCAGTAGAAAAGGAAGTGCGGAGTATTGCGTCGTCAGTTGAGAGGCTGTAACGGCAGAGTGGGTTGATCAGGATAGGTCAGTGACGTCGAACGTGGAGTAATCTCCCGATGTCACCTGAGTAACAAATCTATCAGAGACACTTAACATTTCGGAAGCTGTCCAACTCGACTGTAGGTGATGTGACTGTGACTCGAAGTATCAGCCATTGCTTACCTGGGACCAAGCAGAACTCGTGTACTGACGGGCAGGGACCGTCGAGCATTGTGGAAAGTGGCTGTAAAAAATCGCATTAAATCATCGTATGGAATCACTCGTCAGTTCCGTAGTGCTACCAGTAGTCCATGAGCACGATGACTGTGTAAGTAGGCTGTTTAGGTTTTTGTGTTGATAATGCCACGTAGTGCTCTGTATTAGACTTGGCCACTGTTTCTATGTTTCGATACAGTGTATCGATACGAGGAACTGTTTCAGTGTTTCGAAACGGCTGTGGTTCACTGTTTCGAAACAGTGGTGTTTCATTCCGCCCCCGTTTCGGATAACCGCACTAGATTCGATCTCGAGCCAGACACAGAAACTGTATCGTTGTTTCAAAATAAGGCTGTTTCAGTCCACCTGCGCTTGGAACGAACTAATTGTATCGAAACAATGATGTTTCATTCCGCTCTGTGTCGTACGAGATTCGGGCTCGGCACAGATACTGAAACACAACATAACACTTCATGAAACACTTTCAAGAGTGACGAATTCTTTTTGACAAGCAATAGAATGAAGCTTAAGATATCCGAAAATAAAGCTTCGTTTCTAGCTGACTGTCCTATTACGAAATGGCGTAACATCTGCTTTATAAACACTAACCAAACAATGAAACAACGCATACTATTCCCATTCAAAATAATAAATATGTGAAAATCATTCGATTAAATTACACTTTTTTTATAACATACGCTTCTCTTTTCATGTACAGTAATCGTATTAAGAAACGCAAGTAAGCCTACAACATTTTGAATAAAAAAAGGCTTAGAGTGACAGTTATTAGACATATGCATAAATTTGATCTAGGTATAATTGCAAGCAATCTGTTTGACATATCACTGTTAGTGTAATGGTGAACGGGAAGGGCTGGGAAGCATGGTGACTTTATAGTAAAGGTTCGAAACATCTTGAAAGACAAAATTTTATTCTGTTATATTTTGTTGTTTATTCATATTATTTGGCGTTATTTGTGAGTCTATAGTCACTGTGCCTATTATCCACAATGATTCCCGTTGTGTGCATGGAAATTATCAGGATGGGTATATTACCCATACTAACGGAATGTGGGAATCCCAGTAGCATATCCGTTGTTTCTGCAGTTTGCTCCTACCTCCAGTTCCTTTCGTGGTGGTTCTTCTCTCTTCAGCTATGGCTGTCCTCAGCCAATTGAAAAGTATGAAAGTCACACAACACGAAAGCAACGCATTTGCTGCAGGAAATACGAAACTGCCAAGACGCCCAGGTGATAGTTTCATACTTTCTGCGATATGATTAGCGCTCTCGCACCTCATTTGTGTTTATATGGACATACTTATACAGTAGACATTCAAGGTGATTAAATGTGTACGTTTATTAGATTACAAAACACAACCTGTTTCACTGTTTCGAAACAGCGTATCGAAACATTACATTGTACTGTTTCATTTGTTTCGAAACAGTTAAGTGTTTCAGTTTGCCCATCTCTACTCTGTATGAAAATCGCTGACTGCGCTGTCTGCAGTCTGTGGTTGGTTGGACTCATTGCTGGAATATATTCGCTTATGTAGTGTTGTTCAGTTGGATGTGAACAGCGCTTAGCGTTGGGCAGTTGGAGGTGAGTCGCCAGCAGTGGTGGTTGTGGAGAGAGAGATGACAGAGTTTGGAGCGGACGATCTGGACGTGTGTCCACCAGAAAAAGGAAATTTGTAAAGATGTATGTCATGAATTGACGGATATATATATATATATATATATATATATATATATATATATATATATATATATCATTTGCTAACTATGCCTATCAGTAGTTAGTACCTTCAGTAGTTAGCATCTTTCGTTCAGCTGGCAGTGTTGGCGCTCGCTGTATTGCAGTAGTTCGAGTAACGAAGATTTTTGCGAGGTAAGTGATTCATGGAAGGTATAGGGCCATTCTGTTGTAGGTATTATTGAAAGTCAGACTGCGTTGCGCTAAAAATATTGAGTGTCAGTTTAGTGATGATCAGAATAAGTAAAGAGAAAACTGTCTGAGTAAGTTGAGTTTTGCTCAGCTGTTTGAAAATCAAATAACGTAGTTTATCAGCACAGTCAGTCTTAATTTTTCAAAAGGGAGGTTACAACAGTGCGCCAAAAGTTAAAAAGGCACTGGTGCTATGGTCTAGCAGCTCCTCATAAACTTGCCTGTAAGTCAGTCTTAAGCGACGCTTGAGGTAGCACGAAGAGCAATTCCGCTGGACAATGGATGACTGAAAACGAGACAATTGGAGTGATTAGTCAAGCTATGCCCTTTGGCTATCCGATAGAAGAGATTGGGTTTGGCAATGCCTGAATAAATCTACCATTTCATCAAGTGAAGTGCCAACACTGAAGTACAGAGGAGGCCGTGTTACAGTAGGGGATATTTATCCTGGTTATGGTGTGGTCGCCTAATTTTGATAAAAAAATGTTAAATTTGGAAGGATATGACACATTTTACAGCATTGTGTACTGTGTGCAACAGAGCAGCTGTTCCGTTTCGATGACTGTATGAGTGTGACAATGTACCCTGCCATAAAGCAGTATTTGTGAGGCATTGGTCTGTGGCCAGTCTGTACTCTAATGGACTGCCCTGCCACAGCCCCAACGGCATCCAACAGAAAACATCTGGAACGAATTAGGACGTCGATTTAACTCCGGATCCCAGTGTCCAAAGTCACTACCTTCTCCGGCTTCTATTCTTGATGAAGAATGGGCTCCTATTCCTCCACAGACATTCAGACACCTCACTGAAAATGCCCCCACCATTGTTCAAGCCTTCATAAAGGCGAAGGGTGGAAATACCCTATACTCGTTTTAGTGTCCACTAACATTTGTCCTAATACTTTTGGATACATTGTGAGAAATATGTCACAGTGTACACTCGTGTAGTTAAGCGGGGAAATGCAAATACTGGCTTTTCAACCAATCGCTCACTATGCCCGTACTGCAGTTTACTGTACATTTAAATGATGGCTGGATTGTAGTTACCGCATTCTGCATGGTGAGTTACCATACAACACGTAATTTTCGATTTAGACCTGAATTTTTTATCTCCAAACGATGTACATTTTCTTTTCTCTCACCCCTAAAAACTACCATCAAGCTAATATTGTCTAAATTCTTTAGTAAGGAATGCAGAATGAGATATGTGTAAGCTTTCTTTCGATGAAAGCTTTGATACAGTATTAGAATCGCTCTTAACAAGTTGCTGAGATTTACAAAAAGAAAAGGTTTATCATTTGCGTCAGTAGAAGAGGTTGTTGATGGTTTGTTCGTGAGGAAGTGGTCTGTAACTTGATTGAGTAATTATTAAGGGTACGCAATAACCAAGGTCCCCCCCACTCCCCGCCCAACATAAATCGATAAATTACACGTTACACGCCATCCATAAGAAAATGTGTGTTAATTGTTAAACTAAGATGTTTCAATGGATAATTGAACATTAATGACATGGCACAGGTTGGCATTTGAAAATATTGCTAATTTTAATTTCCGTATTTAAGCCATCGTTAATAATAAAGATGCGAAATGTTAGGATTAATTTTGCTCTCAGTAGTCTGAAGGAATTCAAAGAATGTTTTAAAGGAATTTAGTTTTCAGACAATAAAAGTGACTTAAAGACGGTTTATACGCCAACGCTCCATTAATCGGAGAGCCTGCAAAAATGGTAAATGTAACTATTACACAATTACTAATGGAGCTAATGGGATATAATCGTTATTCAAATGAACTGCATTTAGGTTTAAATGTTAATTAAGGATCTAATTATTATTCAAATGAACTGAATTTGGTTTTGCATATGAATTAAACACTAAGGAATGGGAAACGATGAATGGTACTTTTAACTTTAATATAAAACATTAAACGTGTACCTGAAATTTATGGGTATTCTACTGCAAACATCTTTCTGGTTCCCTTGAAAGTCTCCAAGCAAAATATTACCTTGCTTAACATACCAGCGGCACTCTTTTTCTTTGCCTTAGCAAAGAATTAATAACATATGCTATGGTCTCCCAAAAACGCACAAAGAAGGGATGTGACCCTATAGTCGGCAACATAGGGGCCCCGGCGTATCTTTTGGCGCAGCACTTACCGGTCATGCGAAGACCTTATGTGGGGAAATGTGCGCACCATACCCGGAACTCGAAGGACTTCATTGGCCGCCTGAAGGAGATGACAGTACAAGAATCCGACATCATGGTCAGCTTCGATATCGTCTCATTATTCACAGGTGTCCCGCTGGAAGATTCTCTCCACTTAATCAGTGAGAAATTCGGGCCTGAACTGACACAACTGTTCAGGGACGTGTTAACATCTACGGACTTTGTCTTCAATGGTCAGTACTACGAGCAGACCGACGGAGTAGCCATGGGGAGCCCGCTCTCCCCAGTGGTGGCCAACCTGTTCATGGAGAGTTTCGAAGAGGAAGCACTGTAAGCCACCGAACTGAAACCTGTATGCTTCTTTCGCTACGTGGACGACACGTTCGGCATCTGGCCACATGGACAGGAACAACTACAGATTTTTCTACAACATCTAAATTAGGTCCACAGTAACATTCTGTTCACCATGGAGACTAAGAAGGATGGAAAACTGCCCTTTTTTGATGTCCTAGTGGAACGTAGGTCTGATGCCTCACTGGGTCACAGTGTGTACCGCAAGCCTACAAACACTGACCTGTACCTACATGCCTCCAGCTGCCACCATCCGGCGCAGCTTAATGGAATGCTCAATACCATGGTACATAGAGCAAACTGGATGTCTGATGAACAGAACTTGCCAACGGAACTCAAACTCCTGGAGACCGTGTTCCGCAAGAATGGGTATGGCAACCGCAAAATCCAAAGGGCCTTCCGACAACAGAAGTGCAGCAAGAACCGAGATGAAGAACAACCCGAAGAAGAAAAGCAAATTCTGGCCTTTCTGCCGTTTGCTGGCAACATGTCGTAAAAAATACGGAGAATGTTAAGGCGAAAAAAGATTGACACAGTCTTCCGACCACCAGCAAAGATTCGTGACCTACTAGGAACGGCAAAAGATGACGTAGGCCTTAAGAAAGCGGGCGTATACAAAATCCCGTGCGGCTGTGGCAAATCCTACATCGGCCAAACAGTTCGCACGGTCGAGGACCGATGCAAGGAACACAAACGTCACACCCGCTTACGCCAACCCAGCCATTCGGCCCTAACAGAGCACTGCATTGAAACCGGAGACACAGAGAAATTCGAAGAGACAAAAATCCTGACGGCCACAAGTGCCTACTGGGACAGTAGCTACAAGGAGGCCATAGAAATTCGCGTAACAGATAACCTCACTAACAGGAACACCGGGTTTCAACTTAGCAAGGCCTGGAAAGCATTATTAAACACCATCAAAGAGCGGACGCGAGAGCCTTCCACCACGGCGGACGAAGATGAACTGTGCCTACCACCGGGCGTGGCTGCAGCTGCCCCCACCCCCCCCCCTCCCTCCACGCGGCACTCAGCCGGCCGTCCGCGCCGGGGTACGACTCGGGACCCCAAGATCATAAATACCACGGAACGGTTATTCGCCGAAATATCGTGGAACTTCTACGATCGGATCCGGCTGGACACCCGAGAACCTTGGATACACTTAATAACATATTCAGAATTTAGCTGAAACTGTCGAAAATGCTAGTATTTCCTCGCCATAGAAGCGGATTTCAATCAGTTTTTAGAATCTAATCATACACGACCACTTATCTGCACCAATATTCGGTGATGTGCTTCGGCATCCGTGGCACGTCGCTAAATTGTGATGAGGACCGAGAGCCGGTTATGATTTAAACAAAGCTTATTTTGCAATACACAAATTTTGAAGTGCTGTGTGAGCAGTAATTATTATTTTCCATGTTTGTACAATCGTGCAATGCTCTATAGCTTACACATCATACTTGTCATGAAACTAGATACAATTAACTATACGAAAGGACTATGTTGATTTGATAGACAGTTCACGAGTATTCTCTTCTTATTTCCAAACTCCTAAGGATAAAAAGATCACCTTCTCTTTTCAGGATAAATATTATGAAAACAATAAATGAATCGTTGAATATTGATAATCTGGACATTCATAATCAACCTGTTACTACAATTATGTGGGAATGAAGAAAATACTGGCAACTTGATTCGGGCCAGACACTTCCCGTTTATGAAACCGAGCCCTTACTCGCTTGGCCGCGGAATCCTTGAGCACAAGAGACCATATAAAATATATGAGCACGCCACAAAATTTCAAACTCGATTTTCTCCAGAACGGTTCAAATTTGCGTGTTCTTGTTGTTGAAGTCCTGGTCGTGTCCTACACATGCTGTCAATGTGAATCAAATCGGTGAGAAGTTCGTAGCGCGGGATTAACCGAGCGGTCTCAGGCGCTGCAGTCATTGACTGTGCGGCTGGTCCCGGCAGAGGTTCGAATCCTTCCTCGGGCATGGGTGTGTGTGTTTGTCCTTAGGATACTTAAGGTTAAGTAGTGTGTAAGTTTAGGGACTGATGACCTTAGCACTTAAGTCCCATAAGATTTCACACACATTTGAACAGAAGTTCGTACGGTCCTATTGGAAGGTAACTGCCATCCTGATACCGGGCAAAGTCGGAACCGATGACTCTCACTACCGACCAGTACCGCTACTCAGCATGATCTGTAAGCGACTAGAATGGCTAATTTTAAATCACATTCAAGACGCCATTGATCGAATCATCCGTGTCGAACAAGGTGGCGCTAGAAAATGTCGGAGCTGCTGCGACGAGATCTTAACATTGACCACTCTAGTAGAAGCTGGATGTCAGCGAGGTCTCAAATCTGTTGCAGTTTTTGTGATAACATAATGCACTTTATGACACTTTGTGGAGGGAGAAACTATTGTCAAATTTTACTGAAATCATATCATGTCAAAAGCTGATGTTTCTAGTAAACAATATGCTCTCTGACAGGAGCTTTAAGGTATTCCTGAATGGCAAAGTAGCAGATGGACAGCTCTAAATAATGGTCTACCTCAGAGATCAGTTCTGACCCCATTATGTTTAACTTGTATATCTATGACATGGCAGACATGGACTCCATGAAAATAAATTCTGTAGATGACCTAGCACTAGTCTTTCTCAGCGCAATTCTTATGCGCTGCGAGAGATTATGCTGACAAGTGATTTGACGAAATTGAGTGATTAGTTCAATAAATGTTGACTTCATCCTAACCCAAATAAAACTGAGTCTAATGTGTTTCATGTAAATAATACAGAATTTCAAAGGAAGTTACATGTGACTTGCGACGGTATGCAAGCACCGCATAACTACAGTCCCGTATATCTAGGACTCATTATCCATCCGTCCTTGACTTTCAAACAACAGTACATCAAGTTATCTAAGAAACTCGGCTCAAGGGTAAATCTAATTCGCAAGATTGGTTCAAATGGCTCTGAGCACTATGGGACTTAACATCTGAGGTCATCAGTCCCCTAGAACTTAGAACTACTTAAACCTAACTAACCTCAGGACATCACACACATCCATGCTCGAGGCAGGATTCGAACCTGCGACCGTAGCGGTCTCGCAGTTCCAGACTGTAGCGTCTAGAACCGCTTGGCCACTCCGGCCGGCTGTTCATCTTATATCATCCTTTCAAGACACTGTCCATTCCGTTCAACTGCTCTTCCAAGTCCTCTGCTGTCTCTGACAGAACTACAATGTCATCGGCGAACCTTAGAGTTTTTATTTCTTCTCCATGGATTTTAATACCTACACCGAATTTTTCTTTTGTTTCCTTTACTGCTTGCTCAATATACAGATTGAATAACATCGGGGAGAGGCTACAACCCTGTCTCACTCCTTTCCTTGATGTTCATTTTAAATGGTTTAAATGGCTCTGAGCACTATGGAACTTAACTGCTGAGGTCATCAGTCCCCTAGAACTTAGAATTACTTAAACCTAACTAAGCTAAGGACATCACACACATCCATGCCCGAGGCAGGATTTGAACCAGCGCCCGCAGCGGTCGCGCGGTTCCAGACTGAAGCGCCTAGAACCGCTCGGCCACTACGGCCGGCCTAATTCGCAAGATTGCCAGAAGCAGTTCGGGTGCAGACGCCAATACTCTGGGCGCTTCTGTACTCACTCTTGTGTATTCTGCTTGTGAATATAGCACTCCTGTGTTTGACAACATCACCCACACAACGAAGATTCATGTTCAGCTTAATGAATCCTCGACAGGTGTCACTGGGACTGTTATATCTATCCTCCCTCAACTGTTACGTAGTTAATATTGCCCCACGACCTCTAAGAATGAAAGTGGCTTAGATGAACTTCCTCAAGTGCTCATAAGGACTATCCCTTGTATTACGCCCTACTAGACCCACCAACAACTCGTCTCAACTCTCGTGAACCACCTTGGGTTGATTCAGAAACTATCAGTTCTTTCGGCATGGCCTCCAAGTGGCGACAACGCTCGAATGAACATCCGCCCAGCAACGCTCAAATGGTTCAAAAAGGCTGAGGGATTCCAACGACCACACCAAATTTGGTGGACCTGAACCACATAAGAAAGGGTCAAGGAAGGTGTGGATACACCTCGGAGAAGTGGGGTTTCCGTTCATGTACTGAATGCGACAGCGGAGCGGAGGAGCAAACAGCTGATTGTTAAGGAGTGCCCACTGAGAGCATTTTACGTTGATCTGAGGACTCTATACCAAATGACTCCGAGTGCTCTGGACTGGCTGTCACATCTGGAGATTTTCATTTGACTGTAGGTACTGTTGTGCACCTGTATAACCGTATGATTAAAAAAAATTAGTTACAACTACTGCCGTATGATCATACAGTGCAATTTCTTAAATACCAATGAGCTGTCCAATGCTACCTTCGCAGACTATTAATATCTTAATAGGAACTTTGGATAAGATATCACTTGGAACAATAGAAACTAAATCACTAGCTCAGTCTGGATCAGACCCCGAGGATGCAAACGGGATGCCGGTAACTGAAGCATAGCTCACTGGAATACAAGCGTCATACGTCAACCAACACACACAAGGCCTTAGTTGGTGCACTGAATGTTGAACTTTATACGAGACGACAATCTGTACGTTTACACATTATTAAAGCAGAATTCATTAAATTACTCCTAATGACGTGTAAGTTTGGAACGTGATCACTGTGTGACTATTACGGTGTCCTTTCAACAACTACAGCACTTATTCAAAAACATTAATGTGAAGGAACACGTTAGTAAGAGGAACTGTAGATTCTCGTTTGATACGAATTGGTAATCTTGCCTGGAAGCGAAGAATATATTATCGCTGTGATCCCACAGTGATCCAATTATTTCAATGCCAGTATTTTTCTAGGAACGAATGAGGTGTACGCTTTGCGGTAGAAAGACGTGAAATCTTTTTCATTTACGAAATGAGGTAGACGATACGTGTTTCAAACGAGATGAAGCCAATAACCGTACAGAAGGGCTATTAATGAGAAAACCTACTGGGGCTGTTGTGAAATTATTGCTTTTGTCACAAGCTTTATATTGCTTTTGTCTTGGATTCGTTTATTTAAGTAACATGCTGGAAACGTTGAAAGTTAATTACTAGTCTTTAACAGGGGATGTTATTGTGAGCTACAATATATTATAGAAACCGCTTGTTCTGCCAGCTGTAGGGCACACACGAGCTGTTCCAATACAGAAGAGTAAACTCCAGGAAAAGGAACGTCTACTTTTGTCACTGAGCATCTGAGTGACAAGCAAAAATGTGTGAAGTATTAGGTATCCATACTTTTAATTAAAAACGAATGTCGGTTTTAGCACACAAAAATAAGGTTTCTAACGGCTGTAACAAAATAGTTTATGAAACGAGTGTGATTAGGGGTGTTAAAGGAATTACAGATTCCTTGAAGCAATATAACAATGGGACAGAAATTCTACCTCATACAAGACACAGTTGGTTTCGTTTTGCCTCAGTCAAATATGTTTCTGTCTCTGTGAGTTATCTTCAGTGGGTTTTATGTATTATACTTTATGAAAACTATTATGCCACCTTAACATATTTTGGAGTATATATATCCTTCGGTTTAAAGCTATTTACATGTACAAAGGAACGGTAAGCATCTCTAAGCCGTTAGCTGTACAAATACACCTCTGTTTTCTACCGATTTCGGTTAAATAACCATCTTCTAAGGAGGAAAAGCTGTACAACGATGAGCCACAAGTACATTATTTACTTATTTGAAGATAATGTATTCGTGACTCATCGTCGTACAGCGTTTCCTCCTGTGAAGGCGGTTATTTAACAGAAATCGGTAGAGAATAAAGGCGTATTTGTACAGCTGATGTCTCAGAGACCCGTTTATTCAAACATTTGAAAGCTGTAATCAGTTACCTTATAAAATTTCTGAACGATAAGCATACGTCAGAGTATACGTTAGTTTGCTAAGGACACAAGGACACATGCCACAGACCTAAGACACTGTATGTTCTATGTTAATGCTCTGATGGAAATTAGGTCTACGATAGTAATTTGAAAATGATAATTTAATAGCTGTTGACATACCTCACATGACCCCCATTAATTATTCATATTAATAGCTTTACATCTATAAAAACATCATCCTTAAAATACGAGCATAAGAACTCCCTAAACGCCATATGCCTACACGCACACTTTGATTTTTCGTGGCTTTTCCGGTCTGGTTTGAGAATGTCAGAGAACGGACATATAACAATAGGTAATGATAATAGTATGTGATCAGTTTATACAGACTTTGGGCGCTTGACAATGGCTTTTTGCGTAAGGTCTGTTCATTGTAAGTTTGACCGTGAGTGATTTTTCTGAAAATATCCGTTTATCGGACTTCGTAGATTGAATAATTCCAAATATTTGGCTCGTGCTGGACAATTTATAACACGGAACCTATATCCATGCCAAGACGCCGTTTAATTGGAACAATAGCTTGCAGCATAAATGAAACACAACAATAAATAATATCACTGTATTCACAAAATATTATACTTAATTAAATTACATAGACACTTACATTAATTCTGTTGCTGTGTATGACTATGAGTATGCCTAGTGAGTTTGCGTCTCAATAAAATCGAATAATGGCGGTGTGCCAAATAATTATCTGCAGCGATGACAGATATGCGTCCTATCTGGACGGCTTAATCAACAAAAAAGATGCTGTCCCCAATTATTCTAATGTTCCAGCGGTTGCATGCCACAGTCGATACAACCGCTTATACTAATTAATATCTTAATTAATTCTTTATTTATATTCTGAGTTTATATCTACGTTTTTGCAATATATATCCACGCCCAACCTGCAAATGTGCTTTCAAAACACACACACACACACACACACACACACACACACACACACATAGAAAGAGAGAGAGAAATGTACTGATATACACTCATTAAAAAAAAGTTTTCCATCATCCCGGTTCCCAGAACTCCTGAAGATAGGCGTTGACTGTGGATATTTTATTATACACCCGGTCCCTTTAACTGTTCAGAGATGTCACTAAACCCGCCGACAGGACGGAGGGGGTCTGACAGCCGATTACTTCCAGTCATTCCACCTGGAAAGAAGCACATGCCTCGTGTTTTCTGTAGTTCAACCACGCCTACACGGTCAGTACCGCGGTTCAATCGCGTCCGCATTGTTACTTTGTGCCAGGAAGGGCTCTCAACAAGGGATGTGTCCAGGCGTCTCGGAGTGATCCAAAGCGATGGTGCTCTGACATGGAGGAGATACAGAGAGACAGGAACTGTCGATGACATGCCTCGCTCAGGCCGCCTAAGGGCTACAGCGCGGTGCAGATGGGCCCAACAACATGTCGAATTGACCACTCTTCATCGATGAGTGTCGCATATGCCTACAACCATACAATCGTCGGAGATGTGTTTGGAGGCAACCCGGTCAGGCTGAACGCCTTAGACACACTGTCCAGGTGGAGGTTCCCTGCTGTTTTGGGGTGGCATTATGTGGGATCGACGTACGCCGCAGGTGCTCATGGAAGGCTCCGTAACGGCTGTACGATACGTGAATGCCATCCTCCGACCGATAGTGCAACCATGTCGGCAGCATATTGGCAGGGCATTCGTCTTCATGGACGATAACTCGCGCTCCCATCGTACACATCTTGTGAATGACTTCCTTCAGGATAACGACATCGCTCGACTAGAGTGACCAGTACATTAACCCTATCGAGCCTGCCTGGGATAGACTGAAAAGGGCTATTTATAGACGACGTGACCCACCAACAACTCTGAGGGATCTACGCCGAATCGCCGTTGAGGAGTGGGACAATGTGGACCAACAGTGCCTTGATGATCTTGTGGAGAGTATGCCATAACGAATACAGGCATGCATCAGTGCAAGAGGACTTGCTACTGGGTATTATAGGTAACGGTGTGTATAGCAATCTGGACCACCACCTCTGAAGGTCTCGCTGAATGATGGTAAAACATGCAATGTGTGGTTTTCATGAGCAATGAAAATGGCGGAAATGATGTTTATGTTGATTTCTATTCCAATTTTCTATACAGCTTCCGGAACTGAGGTGATGCAAACATTTTTTTGATGTGTGTTTGTTTACCATTAGTTCTAAAATACTACTGCAAATAATCATTGGATGGAAACAATATGAGGTAACTGCTCTACAACACAGAACCTCCAAACCGAAATCATCGCCTGGAGTATAGAGAAACCACAAAACTTCAAAAAGTTTGCTCATCTCATCGTTAACACCAAAAGAAAGCAGAGGCCCACTTAAATTTGCTCTTGCCTTTTTTTTTTTTAGGAAAACGATAAAATGGGGAATAACATAAGTTAGTTAGTTATATGTTTCACAGATCGCTTGAAAAATTCTTTTGCCGATATGGAGTGCAACGAGTCAGTTTACAGGGTATGTATACATTATTATTATAAACACTAATGGACACATTATCATTTTATTCCTACACATGCAACTATACTTTAAAAAGTTAATTTTCTTGTTTTTGATTGGCTACCAGTTTCTAAGTAGAAATTAGTCAATAGAATAGGAGTCATCCTGGAGAGATAAATAAAATTAGATTTAAAACTTGCTTCTCTACCTGCCAAATATTTTGTGTTGTTAAACAAATGATCAATAATTTTTATTGCTGCGTACTGAAATTACTGAGCCTCTGACAGCTTCGACCAGTGGGTAATAAAAGTGCTTTTTCCCTCTAGTATTGTAGGTACGTACACCAGTGTTGTTCTCAAATTGTGTTGGATTGCTTATGACGAATTTTACTGCCGAAAATATGTATTGTGACGGTGCAGTTAAAAAGCTAAGCACCTTGAAGAAGTACCTACAACGTCCGTAGCTAAACACCACATATTATTCTTAATGCTCGCTTTTGTGCAGTCAATACGTTCTTTCTAAGTGATGAGTTACCCCAGAAAATTATTCCGTAAGACATTATTGAGTGCAAATGAGCAAAATATGTCTGGAGGTTGGATCGTGTTTCCAAGATTAGCAATTATAAGAAGAACAAAAGTCGCTGAATTTAATTCTTTGAGAAGCTCAGAAAACTGCTTCTTCCAGTTGACGTTTTCATCTATATGTACACCCAAAAACTTGGTAGTTACTAACTCCTCCTCATGTGCTGTCTCAATTTTGGTATGACTCTTATTTGTTGTTCAGAACTGAGTGTAGAGTGCTTTTAGAAAATTTAGTCGAGTCCATTTTCAGAAAAGCACTTAATAATTTTTTTGAAAATACTGTATACTAATTCTTCTGTTGTTTCTCTCTATAGGGATTTATTATAATACTAGTATTGTATGCAAAAAGTATCAACTTTGGTTGTTGAATGTTAATGAGAAGGTCGTTAACATACACTCCTGGAAACTGAAATAAGAACACCGTGAATTCATTGTCCCAGGAAGGGGAAACTTTATTGACACATTCCTGGGGTCAGATACATCACATGATCACACTGACAGAACCACAGGCACATAGACACAGGCAACAGAGCATGCACAATGTCGGCACTAGTACAGTGTATATCCACCTTTCGCAGCAATGCAGGCTGCTATTCTCCCATAGAGACGATCGTAGAGATGCTGGATGTAGTCCTGTGGAACGGCTTGCCATGCCATTTCCACCTGGCGCCTCAGTTGGACCAGCGTTCGTGCTGGACGTGCAGACCGCGTGAGACGACGCTTCATCCAGTCCCAAACATGCTCAATGGGGGACAGATCCGGAGATCTTGCTGGCCAGGGTAGTTGACTTACACCTTCTAGAGCACGTTGGGTGGCACGGGATACATTCGGACGTGCATTGTCCTGTTGGAACAGCAAGTTCCCTTGCCGGTCTAGGGATGGTAGAACGATGGGTTCGATGACGGTTTGGATGTACCGTGCACTATTCAGTGTCCCCTCGACGATCACCAGTGGTGTACCGCCAGTGTAGGAGATCGCTCCCCACACCATGATGCCGGGTGTTGGCCCTGTGTGCCTCGGTCATATGCAGTCCTGATTGTGGCGCTCACCTGCACGGTGCCAGAGACGCATACGACCATCATTGGCACCAAGGCAGAAGCGACTCTCATCGCTGAAGACGACACGTCTCCATTCGTCCCTCCATTCACGCCTGTCGCGACACCACTGGAGGCGGGCTGCACGATGTTGGGGCGTGAGCGGAAGACGGCCTAACGGTGTGCAGGACCGTAGCCCAGCTTCATGGAGACGGTTGTGAATGGTCCTCGCCGATACCCCAGGAGCAACAGTGTCCCTAATTTGCTGGGAAGTGGCGGTGCGGTCCCCTACGGCACTGCGTAGGATCCTACGGTCTTGGCGTGCATCCGTGCGTCGCTGCGGTCCGGTCCCAGGTCGACGGGCACGTGCACCTTCCGCCAACCACTGGCGACAACATCGATGTACTGTGGAGACCTCACGCCCCACGTGTTGAGCAATTCGGCGGTACGTCCACCCGGCCTCCCGCATGCCCACTATACGCCCTCGCTCAAAGTCCGTCAACTGCACATACGGTTCACGTCCACGCTGTCGCGGCATGCTACCAGTGTTAAAGACTGCGATGGAGCTCCGTATGCCACGGCAAACTGGCTGACACTGACGGCGGCGGTGCACTAATGCTGCGCAGCTAGCGCCATTCGACGGCTAACACCGCGGTTCCTGGTGTGTCCGCTGTGCCGTGCGTGTGATCATTGCTTGTACAGCCCTCTCGCAGTGTCCGGAGCAAGTATGGTGGGTCTGACACACCGGTGTCAATGTGTTCTTTTTTCCATTTCCAGGAGTGTATGTACAGTATTTAATAATCACTTTCTGAATATAGCAGGTGAACTAAATAGAAACCTAGTCCCAAAAGGGAATCATATAGCTTTCGTAGAAAAAAGTGTTCCGAGACCGTTACCTGAAATGCTCCTCCATGATACTGACAAGAGGGAGATTGAGTTAATAATTAAATCACTAAAGACCAAGAATTCTCATGGAGATGACGGGGTATCTAGCAGAATACTGAAGTATTGTTCTATGTATGTTAGCCCAGTACTTAGCCATATCTGTAACTTTTCCTTTAGGAGTGGTCGGTTTCCTGACCGATTAAAGTACTCGGTAGGGAAGCCACTTTATAAAATGGGAGACGGGGATAATGTTGACAATTATAGACCTATTTCTATGCCATTAGTGTTTGCTAAAGTTATCGAGAAGGTTGTATACACAAGGGTACTGGAGCATTTAAATTCACATAATTTGCTGTCAAATGTACAGTTTGGTTCTAGAAATGGTTTAACAACTGAAAATGCTATAATCTCTTTTCTCTGTGAGGTTTTGGACGGATTAAATAAAAGGTTGCGAACGCTAGGTGTTGTGTTTGATTTAACGAAGGCTTTTGACTGTGTTGACCACAAGATATTACTGCAGACGTTGGACCATTATGGAGTATGGGGAGTAGCTTACAATTGGTTCACCTCTTACTTTAAGAAGAGAAAGCAGAAGGTAATTCTCCGCAATATTGAGAGTGGTAGTGATGTTCGGTCCCAATGGGGCACTGTTAAGTGGGGTCTTCCCCAAGGGTCGGTGCTGGGGCCACTGCTGTTTCTTATTTAAATAAATGATATTCCTTCTAGTATTACAGGTGATTCAAAAATATTTCTCTGTGCTGATGACACCAGCTTGGTAGTGAAGGATCCTGTGTGTAATACTGAAACATCAAATAATGTAGTTCATGAAATAAGTTCGTGGCTTGTGGAATATAATTTGATGCTAAATCACAGTAGGACTCAGTTTTTACAGTTTCTGACTCACAATTCAACAAGAGCTGATATTTTGATCAGACAGAATGGGCATATTATAAGCGAGACGGAACACTTCAAGTTCCTAGGCGATCGGGTAGATAGTAAGCTGTTGTGGAAAGCCCATGTTCAGGATCTTGTTCAGAAACTAAATGCTGCTTTATTTACCATTAGAACAGTATCTGAAATAAGTGACAGTTCAAAACGAAAAGTAGTCTGCTTCGCATATTTTCATACGCTTATGTCATATGGTATTATTTTTTGGGGTAATTCTTCTGATTCAAAAACGGTATTTTTTGCTCAAAAACGGGCTGTTCGAGCTATATGTGGTGCAAGTTCGAGAACCTCTTGTCGACCCCTATTCAATAGTCTGGGAATTCTGACATTGCCCTCACAGTATATATTTTCTTTAATGTCGTTTGTTGTTAGCAGTATTAGCTTATTCCCAAGAGTTAGCAGCTTTATCTCAGTTAATACTAGGCAGAAATCAAATCTGCATGTGCAATGCACTTCCTTGACTTTTGTGCAGAAAGGAGTGCACTATTCTGCTGCATCCATTTTCAATAAGCTATCACAAGAACTCAAAAATCTTAGCAGTAGCCCAAACGCTTTTAAGTCTAAACTGAAGAGTTTCCTCATGGCTCACTCCTTCTATTCTGTCGAGGAGCTCCTGGAAAAGTTGAAAAATTAAGCAAATTCCAGTGTTACATTGTTGATTTTCTTTATTTAAACTTACGAATTGTCGCCTGAATACGTTTCTTGTATTTCATTTTATCTGTTTCTACTATCGTGTTATAATTTCATGTATTGACTCGTTCCATGACCATGGAGACTTCTCCTTAATTTGGTACCACAGAACACTAAATAAATAAAGAATAATAAAAAGAATTCCACTAGAATCACACGTCCTCTGCTACCCAGCAGGAAGACACGATTCTTCTACTGCTGGAGAAAGAGCATTGTGTCGTGTTGTATTGTATGGTCACTAAATCTAAGAAGAAGAGAAACGTTTTGATGAGATGTTGGCACATTGCCCCCCCCCCTTCCTCAGTGCCCTCGGGATTACGTATAATTGTGCAAATAATAGATTATGGTCTTTGGTGAGAGAGTCCTGAAGACGAGTAATAGCCAGTGGAGCTTCTTTCTTCGAAATTTCTGTGTGTATCAAGGGACAGAGAAACAAAAGACGGTGAAATCTTAAACAACCAGTGTCGCAGACACTGTACATTTAGTTTCCCTTATGGAGAACTCCCATTCACCCCCCTCAGCGACAGTTGTTGGGAAGTCTGTAGAAATTTTCTGTCCTTGGCTGGATTTTCTAATACGTATTTGTCTGAAGACTTCCATTTCGCACTTCAGCAGCAACTAGGCAGCGCCCCCCCCCCCCTCTCCCTCATCATGATTCACTAACACACAACTGTCTCTTCGTGCACACGTTTATGGTGTTTAGGTACTTTTCCACGATCTCTTCTTGCCTTCTGCGATAATTCGACATTTCGGCCTCGTTATCCGAAAGGCTACGAGCTTCTCTGTAGTTTGAGGACTCTTGAACCTATGATCAGCCACCTGTCTGCCCTGATTGTATAGAGGAATTTGTCGTTCCACCACAGCATTGGCTACCACTGTAGTTGATCTGAAGATAGTCGAATCAATGCTCAGCTGTTTGGTGTTTGGTACTGGCGATACCACTGCTCGAAGCTGTCGCTTTGTTCGGACACAGCAAGTTGGCTACACAGTGAACAGTTTACTTACAGACTGGTTGCTTGACAGGTGGTAATGAGAGTAAACAGCAAACTCGTCAGTCCGTTGTCTCAGGGGTAGCTTGTCCGGAAATAATGACCTCCGCCGAGAAGGTGTTCTGGTGTCGTAAGTACGTATGGGCGGTAAAATTGAGACACTGGAGGCAAAACTGATGCTAGAGTTGAAAATAAGTTACGGAGAAGTATATGGGTCGAGGCGGTACTTAGATCAGAGCACGTGAGTGGGGAGGGAGTCTCCCTGGGCACATCCTTGACGTAGCAGACGGGTAAGGTCTTCTGTGCGATTTATTGACAAACAGCCAAGACGGATTCAGAAAATACCGTTCTTGTGAAACACAACTAGATCTTTATTGTCATGAAGTAATGAGGGCTATCAGCAGGGCCGTCAAACTGATTCCATATTTTTAGATTTCCATAAGGCTTTTGAAACCATTCCTCACAAGTGACTTATAAATTAAACTGGATGCCTATGGAGTATCGTCTGAATTCGTAATTTCATGTCAGAAATGTCACAGTTCGTAATAATTTACGGAAAATTATCGAGTAAAACAGAAGTAATATCTGGCTTTCTACAAGGAAGTGTTATAGGCCTTCGATTGTTCCTGATCTGCATAAACGATTTAGAAAACAATCTGAGCAGCCCTCAGATTGTTTGCAGATGATGCTGTCATTTACGGTCTTGCAGAGTCATCAGATAATCAAAACGAATTGTAAAATGATTTAGACAAGATATCTGTATGGTGTAAAAAGAGGCAGTTCACTCTAAATGAAAAGTGTGAAGTCATCCACATGAGTACTAAAAGCAATCCACTAAATTTCAGTTGCACAGTAAATCACAAATATAAATGCTGTAAACTCAACTAAATACTTAGGGATTATAGCGATTACAATTACCAATTGGAACGTTCACGGAGGAAATCAAAGCAAATACTGCGATTTATTGGCAGAAAACTTTCAAAATGTAACACGTGTACTAAAGAGACTGGCTACACTAAGCTTGTCCGTCCTCTTCTGGAGTATTGCTGTGCTGCGTGAGATCCGCATCAGGTTGGATTGAAGGAGGATATCGAGAAAGTTCAAAAAAGCGTAGCTCGTTTTGTATCATCGCAAAATAAGGGAGTGTGTGCCACGGATACGATACACGAATTCAGTTGACAGTCATTAAAACAAAGACGTTTTTCACTGCGGCGGGACCTCCTCACGAAATTTAAATCACCAACATTCTTCTCAGAGTGCGAAAATATCTTGTTGAGACGCACCTACATAGGGAGAAATGATCACCATAATAAAATAAGGGACACCAGAGCTCGCACGCAGTTCGAGAGTGGAACGGTAGATACGTAGCTCAAAGGTCTTTCGATAAACCCTCTGCCAGGCACTTAATAGTGAATTGCAGGGTAATCGTGCAGTTGTGGATGCAGATGTAGAGAAAGCCAACCCCACAGACGAACCCCTCAACACAACCCGTCAACACAATGAAGGGTGACGAGAGTTTTCTAGCAAATAATGTCTTCCAGTCAGCAGATTCAGTACCATCGAAGTGAGAAAGTTAATAATGTAATCGACATTAGCTGGATCGTCATTAATAAACGAAATTAAAACAGAATAAATGTAGGATTACAGAGTGAGCCACTCAACGAGACATGATCTGGGGCCTCCCAGAGGCAGCATGCAGCAGCAGACATCACAACCCCAGTCACCCCTCCCCAGTCATGAAGGTACCTTAAAAACTTATATCTGAGATTAAAAACCACTTGTATCGAGAAAAATGAGAACCATTTTAACTGCTCGTGATACGTCCACCAATATAAGCCGCCAGCAATTCGAAATGGCATGCTTAGCAGGAAGGAGCAGAAGGAGTTGGCTTGCAGTAGAATGTGAGCTGGTGTCGGTAAGGCTCCCCAACCATTATTTGACGCTGAATACAGAGTGTACATCAAGTCCGCGAACACTTTCAATTATTTATTGTACAAGAACTTAAAACTGTACAGATGTAAACATAGTGCATTTTAAAGAGAAACTCTGAAAGTTTTTTTTTTTTTTACAAACATTCCAGTTCACTGGATGTACGACGCACCGATTTCTTTGGACTCCTTATGAATGTCTCTCGTACGCTCCGCATTCACTTCACTCACACTGGGACGTCCGCTTCTCTTCGCCGGGCACAAGCAACCCGTCGTAACGAATTTGTTGCGTCAGTGATAAATGGCCTTCCTCGTTGGTGGCTTCTTACTGTACTTGGTTCTAAACATCCGTTGAACAGTTGTAGCACACTTGTTTTTGTCGAACTCCAACACACAGAAGGGTCGATCCGCACCTGAACTTACCATGTTTGCGACCAGCGCTGACTATCGGCAAATTACCAAACTACGCTTTGGCGGTATACATGAAAAAAACTTTCAGAATTTCTCTTCAGAATGACATATGTATGACATCAGTACAGTGTTTGGTTCTTGTGCAATAAATAATTGAAAGTGTTCTCGAACTTTATGTACACCCTGTATAACTGTGGATTTGCCTGGTATGATCGGTATGGAGCCGGAATAGGACAGTGAGGGAGGAGAGAAAGGAAGGGTCAAACAGCAGTAGAATCCTTGTTGAGCGGAGTTCATTAGAAGGGGGAGTAGCACTCCAGATGTCGTTCCATTTCTGAGTGAGCAGAAGTGTTATTTGCACCCTCAGATACACACCTAGGATCGTCAAAGGGAATGTGTTGCGAGTAATTGCTCCTCTGTCCAAGCAGTCGGCCATTTCATTCCATCGGATACCCACATGAAATGGAACCTAGAGGAACACGACCGAGCAGACACTAAGGATTAAGTGATCGAAAAGGTCACGAATAACAGACACCACAGAGCGACAAGAAAAACGATATTCGGTGACCTGCAAACTGCTCATTGAGTCATTACTCATTACACTGAGGTGACTAAACTCATGGGATAGCGGTAGGTACATACACAGGTGACGGCAGTATCGCGTACACAAGGTATGAAAGGGTAGTGCACTGGCAGATGTCATTTGTACTCAGGTGTTCCATGTGAAAAGGTTTCCGACGTGATCATGGTCGCACGAAGAGGAGTTAACAGACCTTGAACGCGGTATGGTGGGTGTAAAAATGGTTCAAATGGCTCTGAGCACTATGGGACTTAACGTCTGAGGTCATCAGTCCCCTAAAACTTAGATCTATTTAAACCTAACTAACCTAAGGACATCACACACATCCATGCCCGAGGCAGGATTTGAACCTGCGACCGTAGCAGTCGCGCGGTTCCGGACTGAAGCGCCTAGAACCGCTCGTCCACCGCGGATGGTGGGTGTAGCTAGACGCAAAGGACATTCCAATTCGGAAATCGATTATAAATTTAATATTCCGAGATCCACAGTGCCAAGAGCGTGCCGATAATGCCAAATTTCTGGCATTACCTCCCAACATGGACTGCACAGTGGCCGAGCCGAGTGAGCTACAGCAGTGCTTAGCACACTGGACTCGCATTCGAAAGGTAGATGGTTCAAACACGCGTCAGGAGATCCAGATTTAGGTTTTCCGTTATTTTCCTAAATTGCTCCAGGCTAATGGCGGGATGGTTCCATAGAAAGCGCAGGGCCCATTTCCTTCCTCACGCTTGACACAACCGGAGCTTGTGGTGCGTCTCTAATGACCTCGATGTCAACAGGACGTTAAAACCAATAGGCCTTCCTCCTCCCCTCGCAGTGGTCTACGGCCTTCACTTAACTACCAAGAGCAGCGCCGTTTGCGTAGAATTATGAGAGCTAACAGACAAGCAACAGTGTATGAAATAATCGCGTAAATCTATGACGGACGTACGACGAACGAATCCATTGGGTTAGTGTAGCGAAATCTGGGGTTAATGGGCTAAGGCAGCAGACGACCAACGCGGCTGCTAACAGCACTACGTAGTCTGCGGTGCCTCTCCTAGGCTCGTGACCATACCGGTTGGACCCTAGAGGACTGGAAAACAGTGGCCTGGTCATATGAGTACCGATTTCAGTTGGTAAGAGCTGATAGTAGAGTTAGAGCGTGGCGCATACCCTACGTAAAAGTGACTCAAGTTGTCAACAAGGCACTGTGCAAACTGTTGGTGGCTCCATAATGGTGTACACTGTGTTTGTATGCAACGTGCTGGGTCCTCTGGTCAAACTGAACTGATTGACTATGAACTGTTACGTTCGGCTACTTGGAGACCATTTGCAGCCATTCATGGACTTCATGTTCCTGAACAAAGATGAAATTTAGTAGATGACAATGCGCCACGTCATTATGCCACAATTGTGGCGACCGGTTTATAGAATAATCTGGACACTTCGAACGATTGGTCTTGGCAACCAGATCGCCCGACATGATCCCAGTTAACATCTGAGGGGCCAGTTCATGCACAAAAGCCTTTACCAGAAGCACTTTCTCAATCACGGGCGGCTATTGAGGCAGCATGACTCAATATTTCTGCATACAACTTCCAACAACTTGTCGTGTCCATGACATGTCGGGTTGCTGTACTATATCCGGCAAAAGGAAATCCGACATTTTTTTTTTTGGATTTGAGGTCCGCCAGTTATGCAAAACAACGTTTTTCTCAGTACCCAAACATGTTTCGGCACCACTGTGCCCTCATCAGTGGGTTTTCGTTTTTATTTATTGTGCAATGTGAACATTTTTGTTGAATGATTATAAAGTTATGTGCATTTTTAGTTCAAAGAACATATCATTTCTTTTTGTAAATACCTTTATATTTGGTGTGCATGAATTTTCTGGACCACTTTTGTGTTAATTACTGCAGGTAGCTTGTCATCTGCAACCAAACGATGTTGATGAGGAAGTTTTTTGCTGGGAGTTAACCTATCTTCTAGAATGTAATTTAGTTTTTCGTGATGCTTTCGCTCCTATTTTCATATTTACTTACGTTTTAGTGTGGCAAGCACTTCGTTTCTCCGCATCATGCTGAGACGTTGTGATGCATACGTAACTATAACAAGTATTTTCCACAAATAACGAAGTAAAACACTTTTTCAATACACCAGAACACAGTGTGATTGTGGTTTGTTACGTGTCCCAGCCCAGTCAGTGTTCATTTGTTCACCAGAGAGTTCGGCGCCAAATTTGAATTTTGTTTGAATTTTATCTTTGTGCGTGTGTGTGTTTTCTGTGTGCTTCTTAGCTGTGTGTGTTGTCTTTTGTATGGTATTCCTTTTGTGTGTAAATGGTGCGTCTTTGCTGGTTTTAGTGTATCTATTTTTCGTGTGTGTGTGTGTGTGTGTGTGTGTGTGTGTGTGTGTGTGTGTGTGTGTAGACCTTATCTGTTTGTGCTGTTTTTATTTGTAAAGTTCCTTTAATGTGGTAAATAGTGTGCCCTTGATGAGTGTAGTGTATTCGTTTAAGATCTGTTTTCCTTCTGCTATTGCTTTCTGTATATGGAAGTTTTCCTCAATGGTCAGTTTGCTGTATATGCTGTGGCTAGGTTTTAGTATTCTTAAATACGTTTCTATTGTGGTTGGGTGCTGATTGTTGGCTATAAGGTGGTCAGCAAATGTGCTATGGAAGCTGTTGCTTTTTAAAGCTCTGAGATGTTCCGAATATCTTGTTTTGAAGTTTCTGCATGTTTGTCCTATGTATACTGACTGGCAAGTGTTGCATGTGAGTGCATATATTCCTGATCTGTTAAATTTATCCATGGGCGTTTTTTGTGTTCTGATCTCTTTCTGTGTTGTGTTCTCCGTCCTGTATCCTATTTGGAGTCGCTGTTTCTTTAATTTTTGCCTATTATTTTACGTTAGTATGTGCCATTTCGTTTTGTGTGTGTGTTGTTGCTCTGTTGTGTCATTGTTTGTGTTTTGTGTTGCTCTGTACTGGGCGAGGATTTGTGTGTGTGTGTGTGTGTGGTGTGTTCATTCTTGTACTGTTTGCATATTTTTTGATTTAACTTGTCTACCATACGGGTGGTATAACCATTTTCTACTGCTATTTCTTTTATTGTGTTTAGTTCTTGTGTGTAGTTCTGTTTGTTCATGGGTGTTCTGTTTAATCTGTGGAGCATGAATCTGAAGATTGCATGCTTATGTGTCAATGGATGGATTGTTAGGTTGTGAATGGTAGTGCTTGTGGTTGTCGGTTTCCTGAATATTGTGAAGTTGTGTGTGATGTTTGTTTTTTGTGTGGTGAGATCTGGAAAGTGTAGTGTGTTGTTAGTTTGTGTTTCTAATGCGAAGTTAATTTTTGGGTGTAAGTTGTTTATTTCATTGTGTAGCTGTTCTATGTGTGTGTGTGGTTCATCAGTCAGGCATATTATGTGATCGACATAACGGTGCCAGTATATAACTTTGTAGTTCTTTGGTTTTATTATATGTCTGAAGATCATGTTCTCCAGGTTGTTCCTGAATAGGTTACTTGGCAGTCCTTCGTGTTGAGAATAAAATTCTCTGTTGAATACAAAATTATTTTGTGATGTTACAGTCTTGAATATGTTTCTTATTTCATTGATTTGTGTGTCTGATGCGTTTCCTTTTTTTTTTTTAATCTTTGTGTGATTATGTTGATTGTTACATTTATTCGAATGCAAGTGTATATTGATGTGACGTCGAATGATATGAGGGTTGCTGTATCCAGTATGTGTATGTTCTTGATACTGTCTATCAACTCCTTTGAATTTTCCAGATTCCTGTTGTTATCATTAACAAAAATGTTCACATTGCAGGATAAATAAAAACTAAATCCCACTGATGATGGAACAGTGGTACCGAAACATGTTCGGGTACTGAGATAATCGGTATTTTGCATAACTGGCGGACCTCACATCCAAAAAACTTTTAACAGCAAACACGGCCAATACAAGGAGCTGCAAATCAAAAAGATGGAAATCCGACATATTGTTAGGAGCTATTCCATGACTTTTGTCAACTTTTTGTCAAGCGGTGAAGGGAGCGCTCTGTTAACGGCTATTAGTTCCACCTTAAAAACACTTGTACTCGGCAACGAATGGTGTTGCTGACCGGCAGGACATGTAAAAGCATATCCTGTCTTACCTGCGGTTTTAGATCCTTCAGTTGCTGATGGAACAATCGACTGTTTTTAACAACCGATTGGTCAGTGGATTGTTTTTTCGTTCAGTCGGATTTTCGGTCGAATGAAACGACCGAATGAAGCTATACTCAGTGTTCATGTGAGCTACATGAATGTTTTCACTCGCTCACTGTGTTTCAGTGGTTTCATTCAGTGTAAGAGAACTGTCTGGAACACGTCCCCATCGGTCGCGGCCGTTATATGAATATATTCATTCACTCTCCGGGATGAGTGGTTTCAATCAATGCGAGACAACCGACTGAAACAAGTCTCCGTTGGATTGAGCCGTTATATGAAGTCTCCACTCTCTCACCGGATTTGAGTGTTTTTATTTACGTATTTTTTCAGACTTTACGGTTATACATGAAACATGACTAGAGTTTACAACTATTTTAGAGACAAATAAAGTAGATCTGACTAAACAGCATATTTATAAAAATAAAGTAATTTCAAAATGCATGATATAGAAATTTTCGTACTTTGGCTATTAAATATCCATTTTTGGTTGGTTTTAAAAGTTTAATATCTGGTTCTGTACCGTAAAATTTGTGTGTATATAAGTGAACAACTCGTTTTAACGTGATTTTATTACGTCGGTTTCTTGTCTTTTTTTTTTTTTGTACAAATTTTGCAGTTGATTTCGAACTAACTTCCCGATAAGCTAAAGACTTGAGACTTTGAACATAACTCAGAACTGGTTGACAATCCCATATTAATCGGTTTCTCTTCTGGTGTATGGTGAAGTGTATGTACTTGGTGTAAGAACTGGGTGACACTGCAATATTAATTCGCCTTCGAGTCTGGCGTGTGGCGGAGGTTACTTTGTTTTTCGCTCGATCTGTCTGTTCGGTACAATTTTCGCCACTGACTTTAAACTAACTTCGCGATAAGCTGCAGACTTGAATCTTCCAATTTAGCTTAGAACTGGATGACAGTGCAATATTAAATCTCTTCCTTTTCTGGTGTATGACAGAGAGTAGGTACTTGGTGTACCATTGCTGTTTCCCTGGTTTCTCGCGAATCTTTCGTTCTTAAGAACGATGTCTGCAAAGGTTCTCTGTCAGCTCGATTCTCTCTAGTTTTTACATGTTTTGTCTTCTTGCGAGATATGCCAATGAGGAAGCGATATATTGGGTGACTCATTTGAAGAGGAGCCGAAGTAAATTTGAGGTGTACCCCATATCCTGCTGCAATCTCATCAAAAGGTTTGAAAGAGTAGAAAATATCTATTGAAATAGAATTTTTTTAATATAACACAGTTTTAAAACGGATTAGTAAATATTACATGATCTCTCCTAGTCCCATACAGTTTTCGTAACGCCATACAGATCCCAAACGTCATACAGATAATCCTGAAAATTTGTACTTGAGAATTTTTAATAGCTGTGACACTACCTGCAAAACTGAAAACGTGGGGCTTACGTATGTAGCTGGTGACGTTGTTTTCTGTACAAAATATTCAACTTCCACAGAAATAAATGGCTGAATATTCAAATGATTTTGCGTTTGTGGACATCGTCATACACTGCCTATAAAACGGTATGCAAACTGTCTCTAAAACGAGGCAAGGTCTTTTCTTCTTCATATATCCCTAAGGGAACCATTGCGCTCACCTTAGCACCCCCAACTATGGCTGCAATACGTCCGGATTTTCCCGGATTTGTCCTAATTGATGGAGTGCAGAGGCGTGCTGGAGGGATTTAAAACGCTTGACCGCTCTCCTATGCACATACAGTATGATCCAACATTGATAATGCATGTTTTAAAAATGGGAATACGTAGGAAGGTCTGGTGTGCGGAATAATGTTTACACACACCTAACTCTTTTTTTTCTTATTTTCCCATGTTAGTTATTGACTGGCCACCCTCCAGCAGTTGGCATAGCGTGTGGTACGATTGGTACAGACCAGATTTTGAGAGCCAGGTCCTGCGGAACCTCATTACACTTTCTTCTTCGGGCTGTACTTGCACGAACTGTTAGCTCGCTTCAGAGCGGCAATAACACACTTTAATGAAAACAACCTAGGGCGGAAACGAAAATGGGATATTCGCTTGAAAATCTGTTTGATACAGACGGCGCATGCTTTTAAGTTGACCATCCATCCCCCCGTCCCGCCTTTCTTCGTGACAGTCACGATTTTCTAGCTATGTCTCGAATTTTTCCGAAAGTAATTCGGGACACCTTTGTGTCCTTTCTGTCGTTATGAAACGATTTGTCCCGAATTATAAGTTCATTTCACCTGTATCGGTATGCTGTTACTGAAAGGGTATTTTCCCAATTGAGTAAGGCACGGAGCAGTGGCAAAACACAATTTGCTGTAGATACTCCGAAAGAAATGTTAGAGGCTGGAATGCCGGCCGGAGTGGCCGAGCGGTTCTAGGCGCTACAGTCTGGAACCGCGTGACCGCTACGGTAGCAGGTTCGAATCCTACCTCGGGCGTGGATGTGTGTGATGTCCTTAGGTTAGTTAGGTTTAAGTAGTTCTAAGTTATAGGGGACTGATGACCTCAGCAGTTAAGTCCTATGGTGCTCAGAACCATTTTAGAGGCTGGAGTGAATTATGAGGAAACTTGAGTTGAATGTTTTAGTAACGCTGTTGAAGAAAATTTACAGCACTGGTAAATACTGTGTGCCTGTTCGCACTCCATCTTAGAAGATACTAATAAAATATAAATTAATATACTTTTTGTTACAAATTAAAGTGATGGTTTGCATTTATTACGTTGAATTCAGACTTTTTGTCTAATATCATAATTGCTTAATGTATCCCTCTACGGTCACCTTAACTTGAACTTTGTTAAGCGGCTCCTAAAATCTTAGGTGTATATTAACATGGTGCTGCAAACAGTGGTTTTCTACCTATCTCCACTTCTGAATTATATGTGGTCAAATATATAAAGACAAATTTGGAACATCCGTATTTTCCGTATTTCTTTGCTGAGACAATGTGAAGCCGCCAACAATGGGCGATCGCATACACCGCAACGCCGCCCCGTCCGCCAGACAACTGAGTGTCTTAAATGGCATTTGCCTCCTACTCATTGAGCTGAATAAAGTTAGCTCTGAAAGGCAAGTGAGGAAATATTCCCCCTCTCCTGCCCCCGCTCCCCGCAGAACATCGTGGCAATTGGCCAACTTACCGTCTACAGACTGCTTGTGTCAAGGAAAATAATCCGATTTCACCCACATGTCGAGGGCTTTCAAAGTTTTTGTTTGGGTCGGCAGGTTACGTGATGGCAGGACTACCCCAGTGATACGTCTTGTTAATTAATTACGCCTTAATGGCACGTGGAACAGTATAATCCACAACAGTATATGAATCAGTTTTAAATGATGAAAAGAAAAATTACTCCATTCAGTTCATAATTAAATGAACGTGTGCACTGCCTATGTTAACTTTGCCATACCCCTGGGATACGTCTTCATTTAGAACCACCCTCTGTCAGTATAAAGTAGCACTGATTTAGTTCAGCTCATTAAAATACTGCAGGCTGGTTTCACTGGGAAGAATGAATGCATAGCTAGGTCAGCTATAACACTTAAGAGTGGTTTTAGTTAAAAGTATGAATACGAGGTTCGTCCGGAAGAAAAACTACTGGTGGCTTTCATTCGAAGAGAAAGAAAGAATAATGCAGTCAATATGCAAGGCTACAACTGTTCGGATCTTTTAATTCGATTGATTGCGCTGCGTGCTTTCACTAGAAAAAAATAAATGAATAATAATCCAACAGACAGGTGACTTTTAAGATTGTTTTCATTTGGTTGATCTCGCACAGTACTTTCATTCAAAAGTATGTGTGAGTAGTCCGACCAGCTGAACGACTGTTTTCATTCGGTTACTCCCACAGACTAGTTTCACTCCAAAGAATAAATGAATAATTCTACCGATTCGTATAACTACAACCGAATGAATTGATTGTTTTCCAACAACCGAATGAATCGACTGTTTTCATTCAGTTGTTCCCATCACTACCTTCATTGTAAAAGAAAACTACTGAAGAACGGAACGTAACAAATTCCGATTTGTATCACAGACCCAATGTGACCAGTGGAATGAGCTTTTCAGCATGTGGCCGACTTTTATCTCAATATGCAAATGTTTTGTGAAGGAACTAATTTAAATGCAAAGGAGATTAATTGTACCACCTATATCACGAATAACTACATACTGGGTGCCAAGCATGCAAATAGCTGCACGAGCAGCGGCGAGAATTTGACTTCACTGTGAGAAGACGCGTGCAAACGCACGGCGACAAATGATTTGATGACATACAGCTGTCCACAGCTCGTGGTTGTGCGGTAGCGTTCTCACTTCCCACGCCCGGGTTCGATTCCCGGCGGGGTCAGGGATTTTCTCTGTCTCGTGATGACTGGGTGTTGTGTGATGTCCTTAGGTTAGTTAGGTTTAAGTAGTTTTAAGTTCTAGGGGACTGATGACCATAGATGTTAAGTCCCATAGTGCTCAGGGCCATTTTTGAACATACAGCTGGAATGTAAATATAACTCCACTTGTATTACCATTATAAAAAGACATGAGATTTTTCACACATAACTATTGACGTACATGAGAAATTGATACTTAATTAAATGCTATTTACTCAGAGTGTCATGCCGGGTAATAGTGAGGCTTTATTCGAGCGAGAGGTACGGGTTTTCAAACTATGTATTTGTGAGACCCACTTACCTCACCCCATCGTTGTTTGGTAACTAACCCAACTATAGAGTCCCTCTGACCAAGGTATTGCAGATTTGCGTATGATGTAGCGGATATTGATTAGCTGTCAAGGTCGACTATTGTGGGCCACTGAATTTCGCTCAGCGAAAAATCGCCAATTGGCGTTTTTAAGTAGTCGGTCTTACGCTGTTTTGAAGTTCATATACGAGTATAGTAAGAAAAAGATCACTCGAATCTTGCTTTTACTACTGCTAGGATTTTAACATTGGAAGGAAGGATCCAACTTTGAAAAACATTGAAAAGACAATTCAAGCTATATGAATGCGTTATGTCTGTTCTTTCGGACACCTCCGAAAGAACAGATAACACGCGGAATCCGCAGTTTTTACACATTTTATGTAAATTGAAGGTGGAGGAGGGAGAAAGGAAACGGAAAGAACTACTGATGCCAGTTGTATCGGGACTTCATGCGGAATCAGCGGCGACGAGAGAAAATGTGTGCTGGAGCGTGATTCGAACATGGAGTATTCAGCTTACTTGTCTAATTTACTTGTTTAGTGCTCTACCAACTTGTTTCGTTTTTATTTTTCATTTATTATTATTTTTTATTATTGTTATTATTATTTTTTGTTGTTGTTTTGACCACCAGATCACCTTTTTTTTGGGCCCGGCTTCATTGCCTTTAAATAAAGCATTTTCCAAGTATAAATTAAAAAATTATGACTTGTACATCAAATGAAAAATGTGCCTCTTCTTCTGCAATTTTGTATTTTTTTGTGTTCTTGTCTTACCATAAAAGATTGAAACTGAGTGCTACTCATGTTGCACGAAATTGGGGGCTACGTGTATGAACGGTACTGATCGAACGTAGTAAGTAGCTATTGACGCAGCAGAAGCGCCGGACTGGGACTAAAAAGTAGCCTGGATTTTTTCTCAGTTAAGATGAAAAATAAAAAGGGGGCGCATAGCGCAGCACAATGCAAAGCGTCATGATAGGACTTTCCCATAGCTTAATCATCCAGGTACGACTTCTCGTACTAGCTACGGTACATATCCCACGTTGAATCTTGCTTTGTTCTGTCACCGACTTTTAATTCCAACTGCTGTTACCCTTGACGATCCAGCTGCGCAGAGGGTACTGAAGCATAAATATGACGGCTTGAACTTAAATAGTTACAACTATTTATTTACAGCTCGTGCAAAATAGATACGTGTTTCAAAGTTTTACAGACCTTCAAAGTAGTCACCAGCATTGTGTATAACCCGTTGCCAGCGATGTGGAAGTCGTAGGATATTCTTAGAGCGCCAGTTGTGTTGACATTTCAAGCGGCGCGGTCTATTGCCCGATGAATTTAAGCGAATGCCGTGAAGTGTTTCCTTCAGTTTAGAAATCGAGTTGAACTTAACGAGGGTTTACGTCAGGGGCGTGCAGTGGGTGGTATAGCACTTAGCAGCCCCATCAATCAAACTAAGCAGCAACAGCTTGCACTGTACGTGCTTGAGCATTGTCCTGCAAAATGATGGTCAGGTCCTGCAGAAAGTGTCATCACTTCTGTCTCTAAGTAGGTTGTGTTCCAAAAATGAACAGCATAGAGGCAGAAGTGATGACACTTTCAGCCGAATCTGACACTCATTTTGCAGGACAATGATCAAGCACGTACAGTGCAAGCTGTTACTACTTTGTTTGACTGATGGGGCTGCTAAGTGCTATACCACCTACCGCACTCCCTGCCTCATTCCTTTCTCAACCACTGCTTCCTTTCGTGCCCCGCAATTCTCGTAACTGCCGTCTGGTTTCTCTACAAATTGTAAGTAGTCTTGCTCTCTCTGTATTTTATTCCTGCCGAATCCCGTCAGTATTTGAAAGACAGTGTTCCAGTCGACATTGTTAAAAGCTTTTCCTAAATCTACAAATGCTATAAACGTAGGTTTGCCTTCTTTTAACCCATCTTCTAAGATAAGTCGTACGGTCAGTTTTGCTCGCGTGTTCCTACATTTCTATGGAATCCAAACCGATCTTCCCCGAGGTCGGCTTCTACCAGTTTTTCCTTTCGTTTGTAAGGAATTCGTGTCAGCATTTTGCAACTGTGGCTTATTAAACTGATAGTTCGGTAGTTTTCACAACTACCAGTACCTACTTTCTTTGGAATTGGATTTATTATATTCTTCTTGAAGTCTGAGGGTATTTCGCCTACCCCCATACATCTTGCTCACCAGATGGAAGAGTTTTGTCATGGCTGGCTCTCCCAAGGCTATCCACAGTTCCAACGGAATGTTGTCTACTCCCGTGGCCTTGTTTTAACTTAGGTCTTATGGTCCTCCATTGAACTCATCACGTACATCTCCCATCTCACCTTCATCTGTCCTCTACCACTTCCATAATATTGTCCTAAAGTGCATTGCCCTTGTATAGACCCTATATATACTCCATCCACCTTTCTGCATTCCCTTCTTTGCTTAGGACTGGTTTTCCATCTGAGCTCCTGATATTCATGCAAGTGGTTGTTTTTTCTCCAAAGTTCTCTAAATTTCCTGCAGGCAGTATCTATCTTACTCCTAATGATATAAGCCTCTGCATCCTTACTTTTGACCTCCAGCCATCCCTGGTTAGCCATTTTTCACTTCCTGTCTGTCTCATTTTTTACACGTTTGTGCTCCTTTTCGCCTGCTTCATTTACTGTATTTTTGTATTGTCTCCTTTAACGATTAAATCCAATATCTCCTCTGTTACCCAAGCATTTCTATGAACCCTCGCCTTTTTACCTACTTTATCCTCTGCTGACTTTACTATTTGATCTCTCAAAGCTACCCATTCTTCTTCTACTGTTTTTCTGTCCACTGTTATTGTCAATCGCTCCCTAATCCTCCCTCTGAAACTCTCTGCAACGTCTGGTTCTTTCAGTTTAGCCAGGTGCCATCTCCTTAAATTCCTACCTTTTTGCAGCTTCTTCAGATTTAATCTACAGTTAATAACCAATAAATTGTGGTCAGAGTCCATATCTGCCCCTAGAAGTGTATTACAATTTAAACCATACAGTCAAGCTGCATTCCATCGGGAAAATTTACGGCTGTAGTTTCCCCTTGCTTTCAGCCGTTCGCAGACCAGCACTGCGACGCTGTTTTGGTTCATGTTACAAGGCCAGTTCAATCAATCATTCAGACTGCTGCCCCTGGAACTACTGAGAAGGTTGCTGCCCCTGTTCAGGAATACACGTTTGTCTAGCCTCTCAACAGATACCCCTCCGCTGTGGTTGCAGTACGGTACGGCTATCTGTATCGCTGAGGCACGCAAGCCTCCCCACCAATGGCAAGGTCCATGGCTCAGGGGTGGAGGAGAGGGGGGATAACACTATTGGTCAGGAACTCTACGCCTACTTTCAGCGAAAATTTTCCGCCAGCTGTAATCGAAACGGCATTTTTCGAATCGAGCGCCACTGCGTAAACGTGCGTTAGCGATTGCCGCTAAGGAGGTGGGCTGCCTCTGTGTAGATGCTCCAAATGTTAGAAAACGAGAGATTTATGAACATAAAGTTCCATTTTTACCTGACTATAACCACAAGATACAACGCTGTTGTCGCAATTCAGATTGCCAGAAGGAAATTGACTATCTTACCATGGAATGATTCGATTGAAAACTAACTTGTAACTAATGTTTGATTAGAGTACATGATAACGACTAAGTTCTACAGAATTTTGGAGAGAAAGAAATTCTAGAAGCAGCTTAATCTGTTTGTAAATGATGTCAAAATAAGTTCTGTTGCACGTGACAATTACGTAAAACAAGTGACTAGGGAGAAATAAAAGGTTGTAGGGGGTAGAGGCTTCTTCCCTGAAAAGGGCGCATCCTATTTTTCTTGGAACCGTGAAATGCTTCAGCGCCGTCGCCCGTAATTTATCCAGCGAGGCATGTTGTCAGCGAGTAAGTATTTATGGCACTCCTAATGCTCTCGCAAGGAGGGGTATCCGTAGCGGGAGTAAGGGCTGGGGATTTGCAAATGCACACCGCAAGGAGGCGCGTCTTACCCAGCCGGAATTTTCCAAACCGTGTCGCTCTACTTCCGCGCCTCTCGTTTTATTTGCGGTCGCCCTGCGAGCCGCAACCTGATGCATTATTCATCCGCCCGCCAGTCAGCTGAGTTCGCGCAACAGCCGCCCAGCACATCCTCGTATCTGTAGCCGCTGCTATGCGCACATCCGTACTGCTCTTCTATAAAGCCTGGCACTGTACGTCACAGGGGCGTTACCGCACCTCACATCGTTTCGCTGCCCTGTGGCTTATCTCTCTGTACCCAACGTTTCCTCTAGTATAGCAAAACTACAAGTTCTTTTTGTGCCGACATTATCACCTTCTCTACTCTCAGCGTTATTTAGTATAAGGCGTAGCTACAGGGTGTTTCAAAAATGACCGGTATATTTGAAACGGTAATAAAAACTAAACGAGCAGCGATAGAAATACACCGTTTGTTGCAATATGCTTGGGACAACAGTACATTTTCACGCAGACAAACTTTCGAAATTACAGTAGTTACAACTGTCAACAACAGATGGCGCTGCGGTCTGGGAAACTCTATAGTACGATATTTTCCACATATCCACCATGCGTAGCAATAATATGGCGTAGTCTCTGAATGAAATTACCCGAAACCTTTGACAACGTGTCTGGCGGAATGGCTTCACATGCAGATGAGATGTACTGCTTCAGCTGTTCAATTGTTTCTGGATTCTGGCGGTACACCTGGTCTTTCAAGTGTCCCCACAGAAAGAAGTCACAGGGGTTCATGTCTGGCGAATAGGGAGGCCAATCCACGCCGCCTCCTGTATGTTTCGGATAGCCCAAAGCAATCACACGATCATCGAAATATTCATTCAGGAAATTAAAGATGTCGGCCGTGCGATGTGGCCGGGCACCATCTCGCATAAACCACGAGGTGTTCGCAGTGTCGTCTAAGGCACAAATTCACGAAGAATGTCCAGATAGCGTGATGCAGTAATCGTTTCGGATCTGAAAAATGGGCCAATGATTCCTTTGGAAGACATGGCGGCCCAGACCAGTACTTTTTGAGGATGCAGGAACGATGGGACTGCAACATGGGGCTTTTCGGTTCCCCATATGCGCCAGTTCTGTTTATTGACGAAGCCGTCCAGGTAAAAATAAGCTTCGTCAGTAAACCAAATGCTGCCCACATGCATATCGCCGTCATCAATCCTGTGCACTATATCGTTAGCGAATGTCTCTCGTGCAGCAATGGTAGCGGCGCTGAGGGGTTGCCGCGTTTGAATTTTGTATGGATAGAGGTGTAAACTCTGGCGCATGAGACGATACGTGGACGTTGGCGTCATTTGGACCGCAGCTGCAACACGGCGCACAGAAACCCGAGGCCTGCTGCACTAGCTGTGCATTGCCCTCTGTGGTTTCAGTACGCGGTCGCCCTACCTTTCCAGCACGTTCATCCGTCACGTTCCCAGTCCGTTGAAATTTTTCAAACAGATCCTTTATTGTATCGCTTTTCGGTCCTTTGGTTACATTAAACCTCCGTTGAAAACTTCGTCTTGTTCCAACAACACTGTGTTCTAGGCGGTGGAATTCCAACACCAGAAAAATCCTCTGTTCTAAGGAATAAACCATTTTGTCCACAGCACACTTGCACGTTGTGAACAGCACACGCTTACAGCAGAAAGACGACATACAGAATGGCGCACCCACAGACTGCGTTGTCTTCTATATCTTTCACATCACTTGCAGCGCCATCTGTTGTTGAAAATTGTAACTACTGTAATTTCGAAAGTTTGTCCGCCTGAAAATGTACTGTTGTCCCAAGCATATTGCAACAAACGGTGTATTTCTATCGCTGCTCGTTTAGTTTTTATTGCCGATTCAAATGTACCAGTCATTTTTGAAACACCCTGTATGTTTATAGTAACATAACGTTTACTTTGTATACACACTCATGTAGAAAAGTTAGTTATGATGAAAAAGTACATGTATGGATGAAAGGACTTGGGGTACTTGCTGAAAATGTAACTGTAAATGGAGATATTACTTTGTACTATAATTATTAATAAAGTGTGATCCCTAACTCCTGACTCATGGAACTGGCCAAGCAGTTATATTGAATGGACCTATATTCTGTGGGGGCTGCAGGGTTAATTTTACTCTGGACGTTCCGCTGTGAGCTCTCTCCGCAACAGCATTGAAGCACTATGCCTCGTCGACGTGTGTATCGTCAATGCCGCCACCGCATGCCTGTCTACAAACATATTATTAGCCTTGAAAATAAACTGGGAGGAAATGGAACTGCCCAAGCTGTTACACTGAATGGACCTATATTCTTTCGTGGCTGCAGGGTTAATTTTACTCTGGACGTGAAATCAAGTCGAAGAGAGAAAAGGTCATGTGATTGAGTTTTTGTTTGATTGAAGGTATATGCATGCACGCATACTACATGGTTCCGCCGGGGCACTAGCATCCGCATGCATAATCTTGTGGGTGCGCTTAACCCACAGAATTTTTAGGTTGATAGAAACAAAGTAAGGTAAATATTTTCCATTTCCCACTTACCTTTATCAAAAAGTAATGAGCTATTAAAACATTGTGATGGAAGTTAGAATTTCTGACCTCTAAAACGTATCTGTTTGTCAGATGTTTTTGTGCAAAGGCAATCAAGCAACGCACTACCCGATTCCTTGCCTTTCTCTTCCAGGTGGAAGGCACTCACCAGAATAACTGTCACACTATACAGTGAACGGAATCCTGTCTTTTCGGCTTGTTTTCATGTTTCCTTACAAGTGACACGCAACAATTGTTTTAAAATATCTACTTGTCAATACTGAGAAATAATAAATAATAGTCCGAGGCGCAAGAAAGACGATTGTTACAGACTGTTGTATCGGTGACTGGAATGGTCGCGGGGCTGAAGTGACAGAAAGCATGGAGGGACTCACGAATATGGGAAAGGACGGACACGAACAACAAAGGACACAACGAACAACAACAAGATCGAAACAACTGAGTCACAAGAAAACATAACAACCACGTCCACTCGTACACAGAACAAGAAAGTAAATAAGCTGTCTAATGCGAGGCAATGTGTCCAGAGACGTACGCAAGGTTAGATTGGCTGGCTGAATTTTTTTTTTATTGTGATTCCATTCCCCTGCCCCATATGGGCAGGGGAGGGCTGTCAGTGGCACAATCCGCCACTCTTCAGCAGAGTGACATGACAACTAAAATATGAATAAAATGTTACATACATAAGTCGATAAGAAAGGGGAACATAAAACAGAGTAAAGGGAGAAAAATGGAGGTAAAAATAGACTGACATGGAGACGTTCATGGGGGACAGTTAAAAAAGTCACCAGTAAGTTAAAAAACACAGTTGGCGATTCTTAAAACACAGAGAAGACACTGAATGGACATGCACAGGTTAAAAGTCGGCCACAGTATTAAAAACACTCCAGAACAACACACTTAAAACCCACTTGTAGCACACACGACGAAGAACAAAACTGCCAGATGGTACCTGCCGAGGGAAAGGTCAGAGAGGATGGAAAAGGAGGGGAGAGCAAGGGGCAGCAGGGGAAGCGGCGGGATGAAGAGAGTAGGGGCGTCAGCGGGTACACGAAGACGCAGGAGACACGTGGGGTGGGAGATGAAGAGGGAAGACAGGGCAGGAGGGAGTGCAGAGACACTGAAAGGAGGCCCAAGAGAGGGAGGGTTAGTAAGAGGCAGAAGCCGCTAAGGTGGAGCGAGGGGGAGGAGAGGGAGCCCTGAGGATGAGGCAGGAAGATGGGGCTATAGTTGGTAGGAAGGGTAGATGTTAGGGTGAAGTTCATCATCCGGGAGAGGTAGACGGTGGAAGTTGCGTTGGGAAAGGGGATGGAAGGTGTGGAGATGGAGAAAGGGTGGGACACAACGGTAAAGGCGTGGCAACTGGTTGGCGGAGGAGAGGAAGGGAGACACCAGGGGGTGAGGGGGATCAAGACGGCGAACGATATATAGTGTGCGGATGTGTTCAAGGAAAAGGAGAAGGTGGGGGAAGGGAATGAGGTCGTAGAAGATGCGTGTGGGGGAGGGAAGGCGGATGCGGAAGGTGAGGCGGAGAGCATGGTGTTTGAGGATTTGGAGGGCTTTATAGAACTGGGTAGGGGCGGATATCCCAGCTATGCTGGCATAACAGAGGATGGGATGGATCAAGGATTTGTAGGTGTGAAGGATGGTGGAAGGATGCAGACCCCATGTCCAGCCAGACAGGAGTTTCAGGAGGCGAAGGCAGTTGTGAGCATTGTTTTGGATGGTAAGGAGATGGGGAGTCTAGGTGAGGTGGCGGTCGAGTGTGAGGCCAAGGTATTAAAGGGTAGGAGTGAGGTGTATAGGACGGCCATAAATGGTGAGGTAGAAATCATGGAGGCGGAAAGAGCAGGTGGTGTGGCCTATGAGATCGCCTGGGTCTTGGAGGGATTGATACGGAGGAACCACTGGTTGCACCCAGCAGTGAATTGGTCAAGGTGGGTTTGGAGGGTACATTGGGACCATTGAAGGGTAGGATAAAGGGCTAGGGGAGGTTAGGGCATATCAGCAGTGTACAGGAGATAGAGGAGCAGGGAAAGGACAGAACCTTGGGGCACGCCGGCAGAGGGGTAGAAAGTACGGGACTTGGAATTGTGGTTAGTCACATAGGAGGGGCGATGGGAGAGGAAGGAAGCAACGAGACAGACAAAGTTGATGGGGAGAGCATAGGTCTGGAGTTTTAAGAGGAGCTGGCTGAGCGAGAGGCAGGCGCTTAAATACTCTATCGGGGGCACTGCTATTGGCTGCTGGAACCATGTGTTCCACTGTGGCGCCCTTACACTAAATGCGGGCCAGGAGGCGGCGCCGCCACCACTTACGGCGCGATGGTGATTCAAATTCCGCGGCGCGCGGTACCAGACAGACTACCACAATATTTTTTTTTTATCATAACATTGGCATGGTTTAACATTTCAGTGAAATTGTTTTCATGTTATCTGGAGTGTTATCATTTTGCTTGTTGACGCAATGGCTTTGAAGGAGGAGGGAGTTTATATTGTAGACTGAAGGGGTGTTACCTCATTAATAGCTAGTACAAGGAAGAGAGATTACTGATGGTATGCGCGGAGCAAAACCTCTTCGCTTGGCAGTTTTCAAACGTTATGCCATTACTGGACACATGTGGAAAGCTGAAACACAATACTGAATATTGATTCTATGTATATCTCTTTGCTTATATTACATGGCTTGTTACAACATATTCTATTAAATTTCTGTTTCTATCTGCTGTAGTAAAAGTTACGTTATTTAGTGATAGGTTATATATTTATTTTAGGAGGTCTGCACTTATTTTTGCAGATGGGCCCGTATCACGTACGTTACGCCTCTAGGTCTGCGGGCTCGTCTAAGTACATTTGAACCCAAGTATGATCTCATTTCTGTTGCTTTTAAGTCAACTGTGTTACCAACTGAACAAGGGCAGTCTCGATGTGTGGTTACAGTACCAGTATATTTTACTTTACCACGGCATAGATCTTTATACACAGGTGATGTCATAAAGGATTATAAATGAAAGGTAATCATTTTCAGGGTGGATACGTGGACAAGAAAAAAAAATCACCGGTTTTTTCCGGATTTCCCGGTTAAAAATATTTTTTCTCCCAGGTGAAAATACACTTTTTCCATGTTAACTGACAGTATACTTTTCCTCAGAACAGTAAAACTTATCAATCCTTTGAATGGTTATGTTTTTATATGCCGGTGTAGAACTTCACAGCCCTTTAGAAAACCAAACTCAGTTACAAGGGGAAACAAAATACGTTTTGAAAAGATCTTAGATGTGCAGCAACATGTACCCTGCATATTACGAAAGTATAAATTTGAATTCCACCAAACACCGGATGTATCTTTCCGAAGCATTGAAGTCGAGATTGCGATGCGCTTTTAAAAGCAAGTCATAGATCATTCACGTGATCCTGCCAGCCGATGACAGCTAATATTCAGAGCATAGGACAAGTGACATAGTCAGTCAATAGCAGCATTACTGTTAAATAGCACATATACATGTATTGGAAAAGTTAATGGTTTGAATTAATATACATAGTGTTGCTACAAGAAAAGCAAAGCATTCACATATAATATTTGTCTCGAAGATTAAGAAGCTGGCAAAGAAGCTAAGCTTTCATATATAATATTTAAATTTCTTGCATGTGTTACACATATCACACAAATGTGACATTAAATTTTGTAATAACGACATAAATGTCTTATCTTCTGGGCTCGAAATTTTTCTAAATGGTCGTCCTCAAAGAGTTGATTTTTAAATGAAGAGCAAACGCTCTGTGATTTAAGAATTTCATTGTACATTCTCGCACATAGTTCAGCTTGCGTAAAAGGAAATTTACTTTGAAAGTAACGCATTTCAAACAACAATTCGCAATATCTTCCTGCGACCTGTTAGAAATAGGTTCATTTCAGCAGCTGCCAGAGCGCCAGGTAACAGGTGTCAAAGCACTTGTGCAGCTACGATGGCGCAGGAAGCCCGTATGCTCGTATGTGTAAAACATTAAAAGATCTTACATTATGTCATAAAAGAAACAAGACATCAGAGGGTACTCCAAGAGCATCTGAATTTCATGAACCATACTAAAATGCATAATTCGGCTTACAGTGCACATTCGTATGGCCAGATTCGCACGTTAATTTTCTTGGAGAACCAGTACTGTATTATCTCATTTTTGGTTCCTTATTATGACATAATGCTGTACATGCTAGAAGATGAAAAGATGCACTTTTGAAATGCAGCGAACAGTTGAAACTAGCCAATAGTGTGGAATTAAACACTTTGTTTCAAATAAATAGGCTGCCTCAGCGGAAAAGATTAATAAAAGCCGAATTTCTTTAGCAAACCGACAAAAATAACTTCATTGTTCTGCAAGGCGATTAATGCTTGACTGTCAGAAAGGTGGAAATAAAACCGGAAACTAATAACATACTTTAGCCTTCCATAATTATGTGAATTATTTTAATTTACTTGATAGCTTCCGGCCACCAAAATCCGTTTTGAGTTCATTTGACCTGAGAGAAATAAATGAAGAGAAAACAGCAAAATCACTAAATGTAAACACAGGGCACGTAGAGCCTATTCTACCTCCCCACTACAACTGAGACTGCTCTGTACATCAGCCCCGGATCTACGATATTTCCGAACTGCGGCAATAGTACACAGTGGTCACCCCACCCTCCCCCTTCCTCCATCGAGCGTTTTAGGTAGGACGCCAAAAATTTGAAAAAACAAAATCGATTCCTCAAAAATATGTTCATTTTGTAGCGCACATCTTTCTGAAGAGTCTGATACATAAAACATGTGTTCGAGGAAATGTAAGACATGTTATTTGGTTTTAAGTGCGCCAAAGTGCAGTGCCACGCCTCTTCACACAGCATTCTTCTATCGCACATTTTATTTCGCTGTATTGAATTCAAACGTATAACATTTTGTAATGGATGCCATCAAACTACATTCAGGGCAGTGGACATTATAATGTCCTGTGGTGTCTCTCCTGCTCACAGTCGTCATTTTTGACATCCAGCCACTTTTTAAAAAAAAAAATGAGTGACTCAGAAAATTTCCACTATTTATTGCCTATTAGCTAACAACTTGTTTTTTTTTTTGTAACATAACATTAAATATGGGATACATGTAACCAATAAAGAACATTTCTTCAATCCTTACGGCCTAGCATTTATTTCTCTCTAACCTTGCTACAGCTTTACATGGTGTCCTTTCCTTTCTGTGAAAGGATCTATTACCTCAGCAAACGTTTTGCCTCATGAAGAAACGAATCGTTGTTGTCTAATACTGAAAAAGCTGTTAATACAAACAGTACCCAAGACAGGTGTGGTTTTCGATCTGTTTGCGTGTATTTTGTCACTGTCTGCTAGATAAAACAAAATAGGCCTCTCTAATATTGCAACACTTGTAACACACACCAAATAATTAGACGTTTTAGCACAAATTGTCACTTTTTTTCAACACAACGGAATATTATTCACGAAGTACCAATACCAAATGCGTATTAGGCCTACTACAAGCCAAAAATCTTTATGTTCGGAAATAGTTTCACATTTCATTCATATGCTCCAGTTCCCAAGCATGAGATCGAAAATTAGTAGTACGAAATTTCTATATAAATTTGGAATCGTATATTCTTCCTTAATACGTGTGATGTCCTCGTTTCTTCTCCTTCCTAGCTCTGACAAACAATCTTGTCATCACTATTTCTGTAACTATTCCTGCCTGTGTCAAAACTTATTCTCCGGTTAATTTGATTACCCCTTCCCCAATCAACTGCTTAGTTATCCTGCGTTTATTCTCCTGTTAGGCGTTATTATATGTTCGTACAACGCGTTTTCCGTGCTGCTCCCAGAATAGAACTTAGGCAGCTGCTACCGGTGTCTGTACAACTGGCCGTTACTACTGTAGCGTGATGACTGGGTGTTGTGTGATGTCCTTAGGTTAGTTAGGTTTAAGTAGTTCTAAGTTCTAGGGGACTGATGACCATAGATGTTAAGTCCCATAGTGCTCAAAGCCATTTTGAACTACTGTAGCGGTCTGGCCAAAAATTTTCAGTCAACGTTTAATTTTCTTCGATACACTGAGAAGTTAATACGTAATCTTTCTTACGTGTTTTCCTGTTAGTAGTTTATTTCCACTCTGGTAGTCTGAATCTGTGGATATCGCTGGTAATTATAATAACGCTGATCATTCGCAAACTCAGTCAATAGCATAAACAAACAGTGATTGACATTACCTGTTTGGCTTCATTCCGCTCAGCTCAAATAGCCCCGTCCCCTTCTGTCTGCAGGAAAGTTTATTTCTAGATGCTACGGGGATTCCCCTAGCAGAGACATGACGTACACTATGCACACATTCAAAAATCAACCTATGATACATTCAGAAATAAACTTAGAATATGTTCACAAATGATCAAAAATCAACAGTGATGCGTTTCAAAATCATGTGAATAATCGATAGACCAACGTGTGCTGGATACTAGGTGCTTTGTGAAGCAAGCTTTTTCCTCAAGAATATGAATTCTTGCCGCCCGTGGCAGATACCCCGGTTTGCCCCCACTGAATCTGGCAACTTGAGCGTGCCAGTGATTTTCTGGGCAGAATCTTGCTGCTACTGCTTATACAGGTAACAGCCACACTTCTGTAGCCAGAAACGGGAGAAGGTACTACACATGCGCGACTCAACTACGCATGCACTCGAGTCCGCTCGCGGCTGCTCAAAGGAACCAAATGCAAACAGTTGTGACGTCACGCTTATCGGATGCAATTTGTTGTTATGAACCATTACACAGTCTTCCTAAAGCCTTTGACACATTTTGCTGTTGGCGGACTCATGTATGAGCACTGTGTTTTGTTGTTGTATATGGCGCATTTCCTTTACAACTGAAGTTTTATTTTTTTTCCCCTCTCGTTCATGTTTTATTGCTGGAACATTATTCTGCAATGGCGGGATACAGTAATATCGTTTGTTAGAGTATTGTTTCCTACAAAAATTTAACTGAAAACTAAAACAAAACAAAAACTCTTGGGATTCTTAAAAATTCCCGAATTTTTCCCGGTTTTCTCCCAGATGAAAAAATTCCCGGGTTTTCCCGGATGTCCCGGATCGTATACACCCTGATTTTAAAAAATATGGAGACTCCCCGGAAAACATATACTGCATTCCACCATTTACATGCACCCATAAAAATTTTGGAAAGTCGGCGCCCTTGGGTATATGTTAAGTGCCACGATTCCTTAGCAGAGCGCTAGAGAAACCAAGACAAGAACGCGAAGTCTGCTCATAAAATAAAATACTGTGCGGTAATTTGTCTCCGGAAACCACGGAAAAACAGTCCATACAATTTTTTTCGAATGTACAGCAACCATGGACCATCATATAACCTGACAGGTGCCAGAGACGCTCAGAGGGCGGTTAAAGAGGTCCGAATGACAAAGAACGAAGTAGCATGGCATGACTCTGTGAAGAATTGGAAATCGGTAGATGATTCCTTGCTGCTCAAAAACTGACATATCACATTCGAGAAGTTAGTAGAAAACGTGAAAATCAACCATGGATGAATTACAAATATATAGCATGACATTACGAAAGTGATAGACGTCAAAGATTCAAGAAGCCCTCCCCTCGCAGAAACAAGAGTAGAAGCTGTCACACTTAACCAATGTCATATAGTCAGGCATCACGTTCGCATTCCACCTTCCTTGGTACCTCTGTTCATCTCCTCGCTGTCCTCATGGAACCGTTCTCCTTCTTCTCCACAAATTTACCAAGGTTCGCTGCGAAAAAATCGATAAGAGAATTTAAAATTTAAACTTCACATGTGCGTTACATCCTAATTTCATCAAATTCTGTAATAGTGCTTCAACCATGACTTTGTAATTTGGATGTTTCTTGTTGTCAAAAAGATGGCTACTAGTTATTTAAAAGAAACCAAAGCCCATTTTCCATTTAACTGTACTTTCACATTCATTGTCTTCCATTAAATTTCTGATCTGCAGCCCCACGAAGATCTGTACTTTAAGTTTCTCCTAAGATAATTCTGAAGATCTTCTTACCAAGCACAGGAAGCATTCACCGTCGTTTGGAAGTGATTTACTCAAATCTCTCATTAATCCAAATTTGATGTGAGGAGGGGGTAATAGTATCTTCCTTGGTTGATCAGGTGGTTCCTTTATTACGAGAGCGTGGGGAAAACTAACGCCTGTGTTTCTTTTAGGCGAAACTTATAAAAGTTTTTTAAATAAAACACACGTTATTAACATTCTACATCTTTATTTTTAATTCTGTATATTTGCAGTCGTTCTACTGCTAGAGCTCTGCGAATTGTAGTGTGTAACTTAACGGTTTGTAAAATAACTATGGCGGTTCTTGAGAAACATGGTGCTGTAATCGAGTTTCGGATTGGAAGAGTTCGTCTACACATGGAGCACTCTCTCCTTCATCATGACAACGCCAGACCACTCACGAGCGCTGCGAGATCTGCAACAGCCTGACGGCCTCGGTCCACTTTCATCGGTCATCCTCTATACAGCCCCTACATGACCCAATGAGATTTTCGTTTCTTTCCGAAATATTAAGAACACCTTCTAAGACTTCACTTTGACAGTGATGAAGTGAAACAAGCCGAGGTAATGGCTCCGTCAACAAAGCTAAACTTTCTACAATAACGGTATCAGCAAACTGGTCTCCCTTTAGAATAAAAGTGTTCATCGCCCGGGTGTCTTATGTTGTGTAAGAAATATCAAGAGGCGAAGAATAAAGATGTAGACTGTCAATAACTTTGGCTTTATGTAGAAAATCTTTCGTTTTCACATAAAAAACTAAGAGGCATTATTTTTCAGCACGCCTTCGTATATCTGTGAACAAGGTTCGAGGGCTTTCCTTTCGGACTAGTAATTTACTTTTGAATGCAGAATGAGATTTTCACTCTGCAGCGGAGTGTGCGCTGATATGAAACTTCCTGGCAGATTAAAACTGTGTGCCCGACCGAGACTCGAACTCGGGACCTTTGCCTTTCGCGGGCAAGTGCTCTACCGAGTTCGAGTCTCGGTCGGGCACACAGTTTTTATCTGCCAGGAAGTTACTTTTGAATGCTTGCATTTGGCTCTGCTGCCACCACTCATCTTGGGCGGTGCCAGACTTCTGTCTCGACCACTACATGTTCAAATTGCTCTAAGCACTATGGGACTTAACATCTGAGGTCATCAGTCCCCTAGACTTAGAACTACTTAAACCTAACTAACCTAACGACATCACACACATCCACGCCCGAGCAGGATTCGAACCTGCGACCGTAGCAGACGCGTGGTTCCGGACTGAAGCGCCTTCAACCGCTCGGTCACAGAGGCCGGCGACCCCTACATCTTATACCAAAGTACGCGTAGAAGACATTTTTCACGAAATTATAAATTTGCTGTCTTTGCTTCGTACTTACGTTGTTATAACAAACATAAAAGTTACTCAAGGTTACTCAAATACTTCATTTCTAAGAAATTGCAAAACTACTTTTAACAGCATAAATATTATCTCACAACACTATAATCTGCCAACAATGAGCTAACATTTTCCGCCTAACAGACAGGTGCGTGTGACGAGCATGTCCAACCACTCCATTTTACAAAAATAAAATTTCCCTTACTTATAATAAAATTTGGCCATGTGGAACTATAGGTTTAAATGAAAAACGAGTTACCTTGATTTGGGTAAAAAGTGTACATGACAGAAAAACATTCATAACAAATCTGAAATAAGCACCAAAATGTACTTCGGAACAGTGAATATTAAGTGAACATCAAAATCAAATTGCCTGGTGTTATGCTCAGAAGTGGTACGCCGTCACATAGGTATACTACAGAACTCCTGACCGTATGAGAGGCTGTGGGGACGGAGCTCAAAATGGTTCAAATGGCTCTGAGCACTATGGGACCAACTGCAGTGGGCATCAGTCCCCTAGAACTTAGAACTACTTAAACATAGCTAACCTAAGGACATCACACACATCCATGCCCGAGACAGGATTCGAACCTGCGACCGTAGCGGTCGCGCGGCTCCAGACTGAAGCACTTAGAACCGCCCGGTCACAACGGCCCACTGGGGACGGAGCGACGCGGGAAGCGATCCAGAAGAGCTTCTTGGCTACACGCCAACACCCCAGCTCATCCTGCACAGGACAGAGTCACATGTACAGCTTCTGTAAGATGTCGAATGATTCTGTATCCGCTTTATTCTGCTGACAGGGAATCTATTGCCTTTTTTCTCTTTTCATGCATAAAAGTCTTCATATGGCAGGTAGTTTCGGACTGACGACGAGATGGTATTCGAGATGTATGTTTCTAGAACAGCAGAAATGTCTTCTGCAATCAAGTTTTCCGCCAAGCAATCCACCACTGGGAAAAACGTGTCTCATTGAAACATGAATATGTAGAGAAGGATTAACACTACACCCCTCCCCCCTCCCCACATTTTCTATATTACACTGAATTTTGGAGGGTGGAGTCTGTTGGCTTAACCCATAAATTGCCTTGAAATTACTGCTGGGTTGTTGTAACTCAATGTTACTATTAATTCAACCCAAACATGGAAGGTTCAAATGGTTCAAATGGCTCTCAGCACTATGGGACTTAAAAGCTGTGGTCATCAGTCCCCTAGAACTTAGAACTACTTAAACCTAACTAACCTAAGGACATCACACACATCCATGCCCGAGGCAGGATTCGAACCTGCGACCGTAGTAGACGCGCGGTTCCGGACTGCGCGCCTAGAACCGCGAGACCACCGCGGCCGGCCCAAACATGGAAGGTAGCACTTGTTTACTGCTATAGTTCGACAAAATGCGCAGTAGTTTCCACACTATATAAAATCGCTAAGTACCCTTTCTTTACAGGGAGGCACTAGAACGGAAACGTGGCAGCACAGTGAGAAATAACGAAAAACAATAGTTAAAAGTGTGTTACAGTATTGTACTTAACTTTAAGTAACAATTGGATGCAGTGGCACTTGATTTCTTACACATAATACAATGAAGCTTTGCTGTCTATTTGCAGTCTGTGATATTGTCACTACGACTGAAAGCATTTATACTCATTTGACTGTATTTGCTGTTCTTTCAATAGCGACTACTAACTAGCGTAATGCAGGAAATACTGATCGACTGGGAAATAAACTCAGCTGGCTTCAGGCACTGAACTGAGTCCTGTAACTGCAGGATCGGCACTGAGACAGTGTCCGCCCCGCATCACCTTCTCTGCCTGTTGGCGGAAGGATTTTCATCTCCGCCAGTACTATGTGGAAGCGAAGTAGTTCTCAGGTGACAACTCTTTTTTTGTCGGTTGGCAGCAGTATAGGCAGTAGGATTCATTGACGAGCTTGGCACAGAAGCAGAATGGGGTCGAGATTTGGGAGCACCGTCTGAAGCCTGCTGCTCGGAATCCAGAAGTGCCAGGCAAGTGGTTTATCTGTCTCGCGGCGGCTTCTTGTGGGGTTTGTTGTGTACTCTTAAGACTGGTACAAAGCCGTCAACTTACACGAAAACAAATCTTGCATCGGTGATTATATCGTGATGGTGTAAAGGTAACATTTAGCATTTTCGATTCTTCAGTACTGTCCCCTTCCAGGGCTGGTATTCTCTAACACACTGTTTTAATGGTTAGGAATCACTATGGTTATTCAAATGTGGTTCACCGAGAGAGGCAGTTTAGTGCTAAGACACTGTATTTGTGTTCTAGAGGACAGTGGTACAGATCCCCATCCTGCCAAATAGGTTTAAGATTTTCCATAATTTTTTTAAATCACTTAAGGCATTTGCTCCGACGGTTTCAAAGGAGCATGGCGAATGTCGTTCCTTATCCTTAGTAGCTTCTGCTCCATCATTAATAACATTGTCTTTGACGAGATTTTATCGCTAATCTTCCTTCCACTGAATTTCATTGGCAGAAGGTAGTAAAGGGAAGTCGTATGGAATTATGGACTGGAATACTGTCACTGATTGTCTCAAGTAATGCTGGAAGGAATTGACTCCATGAATCCTGCAGGACTGTCCATAAATCCGGAAGAGTACGAGCGGGTGGAGATCTCTTCAGAACAGCGCGTTGCAAGGTATGTTAGATATGCTCAATAACGTTCATGTCTGGGGAGTATGGTGGCCAGTGGAAGTGTTTAAACTCCGAAGAGTGTTCCTGGAGCCACTCTGTAGCAATTCTGGACGTGCTGAGTGTCGCATTGTCCTGCTCGAATTGCCCAACTCCGTCGGAATGCCGAATATACATAAATTGATGCAGGTGATCAGACAGGATGCTTACGTACGTGTCATCTTTCAGAGTCGTATCTAAAGTCATCAGGGGTCCGATGTCACTCCAACTACACACGCAGCACACCCTTACACATACTCCAACAGCTTGAACAGTCCCTCCCCTGTTGTCATGCAGCAGGGTACATGGATTCATGAGGTTGTCTCCATACCCATACACGTCCATCCGCTGGACACAATTTGAAACGAGACTCGTCCGATGTTTCCAGTCATCAATAGTCCAACGTCTGAGTTGACGGGCCCAGGCGAGTCATAAAGCTTTTTGCTGTGCAGTCATCAAGGATACTCGATTGGGCCTTCGGCTCAGAAAACCCAAATCGATGATGTTTCGTTAAATAGTTCGCACGCTGACGCTTGTTGATGGCCCAGCACTGAAATCTGCAGCAAGTTGCCGAAGGGTTGCACTCCTGCACGTTGAACGATTCTCTGCAGTCGTCGTTTGTCCCGTTCTTGCAGGATTCTTTTTTCAGGCCGCAGCGATGTCAGAGATTTGATATTTTACCGGATTCCTGATATTCACGGTACACTCGTGAAATAGTCGTATGTGAAAATTCCCACTTCATCGCTACCTCGCTTCATCGCTCGTGCGCCGACTATAACACCACGTTCAAACTCACTTTAATCTTGATAACCTGCCATTGTAGCAGCAGTAACCGCTCTAACCACTGCGCCAGACACTTGTCTTACATAGGCACAGCCGACCGTAACGTCATATTCTGCCTGTTTACATATCTCTGTATTTGAATACGCATGCCTATACCAGTTTCTTTGGCGCTCAGTGTATTATCAGAAATTATCTTTTGACAGTGCTTACAGTCAAAACACAATCGAATTAATGGCATTAGCTGCCGGTGGGCACTGATTTAAATGAAAGTGTAAAGTTGAAAATATGTGCCGGTCCAGGATTCAGACCGAGGTCTCCTGCCTACCAGGCAGATGCGCTGACCATTGCGCCATCCCAAAAAGTCCATAGAACATTCGCCTCACATTTACAGTTCAGGTGAGGACGTCGAATGATATCGTCAGTGTGGATGCACACCAGGCTCGAACTCTTAAAGAAATCGGCGAAATGCCGCAAATAATGTGGATAATGGGGAAGGGGTACTACATTATTAGTGTGTGGATGACTTGACTATTTGAGTGTGATGTGAGATTTACCAGGGTGGTCCGTGCATTTGCGATGACCACTGGGTGTCCGGCTGGCACAGTGGTCAGCGAATTTGCTTAGTAACCAGGACACCTGTATTAGAATCACAGTCTGGCACAAATTTTCAACTTTTCCCATTGATTTAAACCAATGTCAGCTGGATACTAATGTGATTAATGTCTTTTTGTCTCGGTTCATAGTAGCTACTGGATGAAAATGATGTCTGTTCTTTCAGACATGTCGGAAAGAACAGATACCACATGTATACAATGCTTACGTTTCTGTAATATCCACATTATCTACCACACACACACACACACAAATATATATATATATATATATATATATATATATATATATATATATATATATATATATATATATAAGTTACGGTACTGACATTTCTGTAATATCCACATTCTCTACCATAACTATTATTATTATATGCAACTCATGTATTGTGTATTTAAACCGGAGACCTAGAAACGACGGAGAGGCTTCGTCCCGCCATAGCCTTCAGTGGTTCACAACCTGACAACAGGCAATAGTAGTCCACCCACCCCACCGCCGCCCCACACTGAACCCAGGTTTATTGTACAGTTCTGCCCCCTGTGGATCCCCCCCACCGGGAACGTCGAACGTCTCATACCAGACGAGTGTAACCGCAAATGTTTGTATGGTAGAGTAATTGTGGTGTACGCATACGTGGAGACACTGTTTGCGCAGCAATTGCCGACATGGTGTAACTGAGGCGGAATAAGGGGAACTAGCTCACATTCGCTGAGGTAGATGGAAAACCGCCTCAAAAACTATCCACAGGCTGATCGGCACACCGGACCTCGACACTAGTCCGTCGAGCGGATTCGTGCCGTGAACCGACACGCCTTCCCGCTCTGCAGTGGTAAGTTCCTATGCGACCAAACTGCTGAGTCCATCGGTCCCTAGGCTTACACACTACTTAATCTAACTTAAACTAACTTACGCTAAGGAAGACACATACACACACACACACACACACACACACACACACGTGCCCAAGGGAGGACTTGAACCCCCGACCGGTGGGGGGGGGGGGCGGGTTGGGGGGGGGGGGGGGGTCAGAGCCACGCGAACCTTGGCAAGCCGCCCAGACCTCGCGCTTACCCTGCGCGTCTTTCCCGCTCGGAAAGCAGCGCATTAGACAGCGCGGCTAGCCGTGCGAAACTCTTCTGCTACTGATATATCAATATCAAACATAAACAGGATCGCATAGGATTTCTCGTTGGACGACCGGAATATATGTTACTAGGTATAATAAAGATTATGGAATAGGAGGCAAACTTTTGCAAGCAATTAAAGGTCTTTACATGGATAGTCAGGCAGCAGGTAAATTGAGTTCATGGTTCAAAGTAGTTTCAGGGGTAAGACAAGGCTGCAACCTGTCTCCATTGTTGTTCATATTATTTATGGATCATATGTTGAAAACAATAGACTGGCTGGGTGAGATTAAGATATGTGAACACAAAATAAGCAGTCTTGCATATGCGGATGACTTAGTTGTGATGGCAGATTCGATTGAAAGTTTGCAAAGTAATATTTCAGAGCTAGATCAGAAATGTAAGGACTATGGTATGAAGATAAGCATCTCCAAAACGAAAGTAATGTCAGTGGGAAAGAAATATAAACGGATTGAGTGCCAAATAGGAGGAACAAAGTTAGAACAGGTGGACGGTTTCAAGTACTTACGATGCATATTCTCACAGGATGGCAACATAGTGAAAGAACTGGAAGCGAGGTGTAGCAAAGCTAATGCAGTGAGCGCTCAGCTACGATCTACTCTCTTCTGCAAGAAGGAAGTCAGTACCAAGACTAAGTTATTTGTGCACCGTTCAATCTTTCGACCAACTTTGTTGTATGGGAGCGAAAGCTGGGTGGATTCAGGTTACCTTATCAACAAGGTTGAGGTTACGGATATGAAAGTAGCTAGGATGATTGCAGGTACTAGTAGATGGGAACAATGGCAGGAGGGTGTCCACAATGAGGAAATCAAAGAAAAACTGGGAATGAACTCTATAGATGTAGCAGTCAGGGCGAACAGGCTCAGATGGTGGGGTCATGTTACACGCATGGGAGAAGCAAGGTTACCGAAGAGACTCATGGATTCAGCAGTATAGGGTAGGAGGAGTCGGGGCAGACCGAGGAGAAGGTACCTGGATTCGGCTAAGAATGATTTTGAAGTAATAGGTTTAACATCAGAAGAGGCACCAATGTTAGCACTCAATAGGGGATCATGGAGGAACTGTATAAGGGGGGCTATGCTCCAGACTGAACGCTGAAAGGCATAATCAGTCTTAAATGATGATGATGATGATGATGATGAGGTATAATAAATATATAAATAAATAACCTAAGTAAAAAAATGTTTAGCATGGATGATTGAATAATTATGTGCATTGCGGTTTTCGCTTAATGCTCTTGATGATGGCGGGGAATAAAGAACAGGCTGAAACCCAGCTGCTCATTTTCAGTAGAGGTGAGGCAGCATGTCTCCACCCAGGGAATGGAACACCGCCGACACTATGGCAATTCCTAGGCCAACAACATACTTCGGGAAATTTTAAATTTCACACAATACAGCGATCAAGAGCTGTTTGTCACCATCTCTTGCCTACATACAGAGTGAGGTGGCGCAGTGTTTAGCGTACTGAACTCTCATTCTGGAGGACGGTAATTCGAATCCGGGGCCAACCATCCAGATTTAGGTTTTCCGTGATGTACCTAAATCGCTGCAGGCGAATGTTGGGATGGTTCCTTTGAAAGAGCAAGGCTGATTTCCTTCCATATCCTGGAAATATTCCGAGCTTGTGTTCCGTCCCTAGTGACCTTGATGCCAAAGGGGCATTAAACCCATCTTGGTCTTTTTTCACATTCTGGAGGACGATGGCTCAAATCCGCGTCTTGACATTCACATTTCGGTTTTTCGTTATTTCTATAAAGTCGTTCCAGTCAAAGGCCGGTTGGTTCCTTTGAAAAGGGCATGGCTAATTTCCTTCCCCAGGTTTCTTTGCCCAGTCAGTTCGTTTGGCCACGATACTTAACAAACTAGTAGAAATGTGTTTCCATTTTAAATAAACACAAACGATGATACGACAGATTTTGTGTTCTGTGCAGCGTGAGATATAATTCTAAGTGTCACCTGCTGTTTTGAAGAGTGCTGGAAAAAATGTTTTAGTCATTGAATATCAAAAACGAAATTCGTTGCTTACTTCAAATGAAATTTCATTAATCCATTCGACTACTCGACGAACAAATCTGCGCAGTGACATTCTGAAATGAACAAAATCAACGCTCGCCATAGTATCCTAAAATTGTACATCGAATATATGGAGTTACTTCCCGTGAAATGATACGTTTCACGCTTAACTCGGTAACAAAGAACCGAATTCGCAGCTTTTTAGTGCGACATAACGAATACTTTTGAAAATACCAGCATTTGAGAGTAATGAATGGCGTTCCGTTGGTAGAAACGTTAAGAATAGAACTAATTTCAGGAAATCATTACAAAGTAAGAGAGCTGTCACTGTGATAGCTGTACAAACTAGTGAGATATGAGGATAACGATGGAATTAAAGCATGCGAGACACGAAGTGCTACGTATAGAATAGCGTTATATGGCAATAGAAATATGTACAATGAAATTCGTACTGAGCGTGAAATGAAGCACTATATTTAAGGAAACTTTCCACAAGTAATATAGGAAAACCGATCCTTTCATCTTGAGTCGGCGAGAAAACTGATGCAATATCAAAACGGAGCGCCTGCATTTTATAAGTTACTCCAAACTCATTTTCAGGTCATGTATGACAGCGTGAACAACTAAAACATGTATGCAGCATATACTCAGTACTAGCCAGCAGCCTTTACCAATACGTTTTGCACATTACTTCGATTTACGGGAGTCATCATGTCACTAATACGACGTTTGCACTAGTGGCACCACAATAAGGTTTCCATCGGAAAATTATTAGCCAGTCAGCTTGCTACTCAAGTTATTAGTAGTATTTTCTCTATTGAAATCCAGCTGACGTTTTCACCAATAAAATCTATTGTATTATTCACAATTATTGATCACTGGCAATCGATACTGGCCTGTGGTAACTAAAGCTCTGAGTAATTCAGATTACAATTTATTTTAAAAAAGCGGGTGAGTTATATATGCGCCATTTGTTTATTTGCGAAATTATGCATAATGCACCGAAATAATATCTTTTACCTAGCCGCTCAAATAAATGGTTCCTGCAACTGACGTTACATTTCAATATTGACGAACGCCCCATCATATGTTCGGCGAATAATCTACTGTCATTTGAAAGCACGCTACGCCCGTTGTGGACGAGAGCTGTGTTTGCTTTCTCAACAGCTTCACCATCTGTCCTTTTCACCATCTGTCCTTTTCATCATCTGTCCTTTTCACCATCTGTCCTTTTCACCATCTGACAGTAAGAGCTTTCGGCACATGCCTCTGTACTCCTCTGGCGTGGGCTTCGACAGCTTACGCCGCTATGAGCCGTGGTAGGGGTCACGGACCTGAACCTCACTAACAAGTGAACTCCTGCAGAAATATATCAACAAAGTAGAAGACATCTGCTTCGGCTGTTTAAAATAACATTTGTATCTCTCATAGTGATATAATGTTGCTTTGGACTCGTTGTGTGTCCCTTTGTAATAGAATAACTGGCCGGCCGGTGTGGCCGTGCGGTTCTAGGCACTTCAGTCTGGAACCGCGTGACCGCTACGGCCGCAGGTTCGAATCCTGCCTCGGGCATGGATGTGTGTGATGTCCTTAGGTTAGTTAGGTTCAAGTAGTTCTAAGTTCTAGGGGACTGATGACCATAGATGTTAAGTCCCATAGTGCTCAGAGCCATTTGAGCCAATAGAATAACTATCCCACCACTGAATTTATAGCAGGTTTGTAGATTTATTCTCAGTGCTTTAAGATTATTTCGAAAGCACAGTGGTATGAGAAACTTAAGGACGACCGTATCTGTCGCGTGACGTATCACGGCCATGTTTCTGGGTGCAGTGTGTGTTCCCACCTCCCCCCATAGGACGGTACGTCCACCGCCGTCTATCTTGATTGTTTTGGAGATTCAGGTGCGATGGCGTGGAGAGGTATCGATGTCCTGATCTCCAAATATGGTCAACATTAACGTGACAATGCACTCTTTCTCCATGAGTGTCTATTCAGATGTGCATTCTGCCTCGACTTTATTTTTATTGATGACAATGCGCTACCGCATCGAACTTCGCTGATGGAGGAGCTTCTCGAACGTCAGGATTTTCGGAAAATGGTCTGGTCTGCCCGTTTATCTGACTTAAATCACATCGAGCACGTGTGGGATGCGTCGGGGAGACGTACCGCAGCGCGTCCACATGCACTAGCCAACATCCAGGATTGGTCAGCGGCGCTTGTGGGGAAATGCAGCGCCCTACCAAACTCGTGGCCATCACGGAAGCACGTTGCGGAGCGTACACTGCCGATCGTGGTGAATAAACATTCTACTGTTCGTGAGAACCTTGTCCTGCCTTTTGCAACGTCCAGGGGAGCATCATAAGTCGTGGTGTCTTCAGTGTAGTTATTGTTTCTGAATAAAGGTGCCATTTCTGTTCACCGCGTTGCGTATTGCTTTAATTTACCTTCTCCGCTATTCTGTAGCAATTCTTTCTAAGCATGGTTCAAACTTAATCGTGCTGAGTTACTTGGGACTTCATGCGAAAGCTACTTTCGTCTTTAAGTTTTACACACCAGTCTGTATTACATTTTGTAAAGTGATTTGTCTAAAAGTTATAAATACGCTTAAAATAGATTAGAGAATTTTGTAATTGACTAATAGTTTGAATGAACATTACTATATGTAATGTATAATTATTATTTGCGCTTAAATCCTGTCTTTCTTTCTATCTCTCTGGAGAGATTGTGTTAACACATTCTTCTTCCGAAAGACAACAGAAACGAACACAAGGAAAATAACTTCTTTTATGGCCTAAAAATTCAGCAAAGAGTGTAGGAGAAAACGGATTTTTGTTATAAATTCAGTTTTATTAAGTTCTTTTACATGAAACCACCGAAAATGAAAATAAGAGTTGTGTTAATATCTAAAAATTGAAGCGAACGTCTCATACGTTACAAATTGGTGCATACTTTTACAGAGATTTGTTCAAAGTCAAAATTAAAATGCCGTTTTACGATCTAATAACTTGAATGTGTAGTAGACAAAAAAACACGTTCTGTATTAATACGAGAATCTATAGGAAAGCGTAAGAAATGAAAATGAAATAGAGATTTCAATACATGAACTAATAACTAAATACAAACAAACACAGAACTGGATTTGTTATTACATAATTTTACACACTAGTGTGGAAAAATCAAATTTGTTTTATAATCTAATAGTTAACGTGTAAAGGATTAAGGTCTGTAACTAGATGCTCCATAATTAGTGTACACAATACCTTTAATCCATATAAGGGCTGAACAGTTTCGTACTGCAGCTGCTGCTCTCACCATAGCTCTTTCTAACGGTATTATCAAAGCTTTTACGTATTTATCGACAGAGCTGAACTACGTTATATATTAATACTTTTTGATCTAAGCGTACTCTCCGATAAGGTATATTTCTTCGATAACTATATACTTCAGCAGACGCCAATAATACGCATCAGTTGTAATATACCACAGTATCAGTATGACTTCAGAAAGACATTTTCACTCTGCAGCGGAGTGTGCGCTGATATGAAACTTCCTGGCAGATTAAAACTGTGTGCCGGACCGAGACTCAACTCGGGACCTTTGCCTTTCGCGGGCAAGTGCTCTATCAAATTTTTTTTTTTTTTCGTTGGATTTCTTCGTGGTGGACGTCCGATGACACGCGTTCAGGTTGTTCGTTGATCCGTTTACTCAGTTTTTTTTATTACAGAGGGTAGCTAAACCCTCTGACCGAACACGCTGAGCTACCGTGCCGGCGATACCAACTGAGCTACCCAAGCACGACTCACGACCCGTCCTCACAGCTTTTCTGCCAGTACCGCGATAGGCAAAGGTCTCGAGTTCGAGTGTCGGTCCGGCAACATTTTTAATCTGCCAGGAAGTTTCATATCAGTATGACTTGATTGTACAGCGACGAGCGGCCTGGGTCATTCGGGTATTGTTTAGTATTGTCAGGTGCCTTCGGTCACGTCTGCACGTAAATGAGGTTTAGTTCCGCGTTCTGCCATCGGCAATTGTAGAAATAAATAGATAATACGTAGTTTGTAAATATAATGAATGTGCTCAAAGTTATAATAAAAATCACATTATAATCATAAATTTTTAAAACTGTTATGAATAAATAAACAAACTCAAATGTCAGCAAAGTTTGCATCTGGCTTTAACGGCTGAAAACTTGTTATCATTCCTTCATAGCTCAGACGGTTATCAGTTAGGCGGTGGGCTTCGATGTATAATGGACAAGGCATTCAATCTCTGCCCAGATAACGTAGAACGTAGGTACGATATCAGTCTTTTAAGAGCCGAAAACGAGCGTTCTGCTGAACAATTTGTAAGTGCCATACATAGAAATATTCTAAGAGAAATGTCAACATTCGAAAATGCGGACTTTAACCTCTCTTTTCCCAAAAATTTACTCAGTTCGTCTGTTATATCACTCATCTCAGAAGATTTCAAAAGTTCCGCGAAATGTACACATTCTATAGGTAAGGACGGCTCTAAATCTGTGTCATATGGCGCTTGGAGTTTCTCTGCACGTTCAGCAATATCGTCAGGTGAACTGTTCTTAAGGTTACTGAAAACTGTGAAGGAGTTCTACAGTGTTCTATAGCTTACCTTCCTTTCCACTAATTCGGCGTACAAGTTGTCGAGTACTGGGAGATATGTTTCGACTCTAAATTTTTCCCGTCCAGTCAGAGAAACTTCTTCAGACTCCGCTTCTTCGTCATCACGAAGTTTGCTTTTTCGTTATCATTTGTAGGTGCATTCATAGTCTATATCAGTTAGAGTCTCCATGGATTTATTTTCATAATAGTCGAACATGTCACGAATAGATGCAATAGATCCTAAAAGTGATTCATATAATTCATGCACTATTTTAGTATTAATATTTACACTTTGCAGTTTCAGACTTACACTATTAATTCTCTGGAGTATGCCCTTCAAGCTGTCATCAGGAATACTGTTTCTAGTCTGCTGAATTGATTCAATAAAGGTAAAGCCTCATTTCGCACAAGTGGTTTTTCAAACGCCATATGTGTGAGAGCATTGTTAAAGCCCTCTCAGTTTTCATACAGACTCATCTCTTCCTGACCAACGTGTTTTTGATAAACTTTTTTTCCGTTTTGCTTCCTGGTTTCATGAAAGAAAGAAGTTTATCCCAGCGCTGTGTAGAAGCAGAGAAAAAGTTATAAAGGTATTGCACTACACTGAATGCTTCTGTACAACAGCTTGCACCACTAGTGCTGACTAAATTCGAAGAATGTGTTGCACAAGCCACATAATGCGCTTTCGGATTTCGTTCTTTAACGCGTGCCTGCATACCCGTGTAGGTTCCTAATATAATGCTTGTGTTGTCATATGAGTGGCCTCTACAGTCAATAATATTAATAGAATTTGTAGACAGGACTTTTAGTATGGCCTCAGCTAAGTTTTCGGACTTGTGTCCCGGGTTTGGTAAAAACAGAAGGAAACGTTCAACAGGTGCATCATTCTCGTTCACATATCTTAATATGAAAAGAAATTGATCAATATGTGAAATGTCCACAGTATAATCTACTATTATAGAGACATATTTGGCCTGTTTTATTTCACTTATGAGAATTCTTTTTATTCGTTCAGAAAGAAACTCTATTATTTCATCATTGATTGTTGAAGAAAGATAACTTGTATGTCCCTGCCCTGGATTTCCATATCGTTCAGTGTGCTCCGCGAGAAAAGGATCAAACTTGGCTATAAGTTCAAGCGATTTTATAAATTTGACCATTATGTAATGAATGGCAAGAGATTTTATAAATTGACCATCACGTAATGAATGGAATCTTTCAACGTGTCCACACAGGGGAAGTCCACGACTTGTTAGATTCTTCACTACTACAAACACCCTTTTCAACACACTGTGCCAGTACATTTTTTCTGTCTTAACATACGACTCGATATGGTTATCTATTGTTCCAAGTGTTTTTCTTCTTGTTAAGAATGATAACTCATACTTTTTGTGTCACAGTGAATTCCCATTGTGAGATAAAATATTATAAATATTTTTCCAATCTGCAATACCATTAGTAGCAGTCGAGGCCTTACCTCCGAACAATTTAGACGGTGCACAAAAAATATCACCAGTGCTACGGTAGTATACTGGAAAATCACACAAAGTTGATTCACCATTTAAAAGTTTACTATAAAATATATTTTTGTTCAAATATCTGGTTTTATCGCCTACTGATTATCTTGAATTAGAAAAATCACCGTTACAATTTTGATTAATATCATGTTGTAAGAGAATTTCGGTTGTTGATTCATTGAGACACCATTCTGGAGGATCATCACTAACGAAGTGAAACGTCCCTTTAGAACAATTGTACACGACTGTGCTTAAACTGACGCCCAATATTATTAGCGCAACGCAATCTGACTTTCAAAAATCCCTACAAAAGAATGGCCCTGACTAACATTAACCTATACGTTTCACAAATCACTTACCTCACAAAAATCTTGGTTACTCGAACTACTGCAATACAGCGAGCGCCACTACTGCCAGCTAAATAAAAGATTCAAACTACGGAAGGCACTAACTACTGATAAAGATAGTTAGCAAATGAAAGATTTTAATAGAGAACAAACAATGTATTTACCTTAATATCATCAAAAGTCATAATATACATAGCAGTTCATAATATCCATTCTGTACTCAAATAACCGCCATCTCATTTCCCACATCCACCACTGCTGGCGGCTCACCTCCAACTGCGCAACGCTACGCGCTGTTCACATCCAGCTGCCGCTGCCCAACACTACAATGGCAGACAACAATGCAAACTAGCCACAGACTGCACACAGCACAGCCAGTGATTTTCATACAGAGCGCTACGTAACTTTGCCAATAAGAAAACATAAACAGCCTACTTACATAGCCCCCATGCTCCCCACAAAAAATTTTACAAAATATTTTTGGGCAGTGGCCAATAATGATTTGAAAAAATTTTTCATAATTACAATAACAAAGATATCAAATGCACACACTTATTTATACAATGTTGGTCAAAAGCTAAAATTTTCTCACAGTCCATAAAAACAGTCCTGATCATTCATCATAATAATAATTACAGTTTTTTTTCACAAAGTCTCATTAGTAAAAGAAATTGCACACAGAAGTAGTGGATTTCCATGCAGTCTTGAAGAAGCAGTGTTGTCCTTCCAACTGAAAGACAGTGCTGACTCTTGACATGCTGACAGGTAATGGGCCACAACAGAGCAAACCCACAGCAGAGTCATTCGACGTTTTGAAGAATATTGGTAGGTAGGTCATCACAGAGCAGACCCACTGCAGTCCTGGTAGAGAGTACTGGTGGGCCACCAGAGGTGCAGACCCACTGTAGTCCTGGTAGAGAGTATGGTATTGGTGGGTCATCAAAGATGCAGACCCACTGCAGTCCTTGTAGAGATGGCCAGCAGCCATCTGTTGTGACTGTGCAGGTGCACAATCACCATTGAAGAGTCTTGCAGTTAATATAGCAAGTCCATAATCACCACTTGTGCACTCACAAAGTTTTTTGGAATTGTCCTTAGAACCAGCAATGCTGTTATCCAGTCCCTTGCTGAATTAGTAACACATGTGCAAACACTATCAGTCCCTACTTCTCACATGTTGTCCATATACTATGACCAACAGAAACGTGTGCAGTGAAATGTAACTTACAAGGTACTTAATTTGATTAACTGGTGTCAATTACAATTTTATAACATAAAAATACAGTAACAAAGGTACAAAATACATCATTAAAAACATAACAATACAGATAACATTTGTAGTAAAATGGGCTTTACAAAAGAATTGAACTAACATATACATCAGTGTTACAGGAATTATGACATAAGTAAATACATAAAAGATCAGAAGAACGTTTGAAACATCACCTTCACATGTGAGCAACCAAACAGTATAAATAATGTCTAAACATCTTTACAAAGTAAATAACAGAGTATTAGAAAATGTCTACAACATAGCTCTCATCAGCTAAACACATAAAGACAGGAAAAACACAAATACACAAGGGTACACAAACATATAGTGGGATAACACAAGGAAAGGACAGGGTTTGTTTTACTGCAGTATTTGGCAAACAAAACTTTCTTTGCTTCTTGGAGATCTCCCTTCATTCATCATTATTCCCAAAAACTCCTATCTATACCTCCTTCCTGTTTTCTATTCATATCTCTTTCAAAATAAGTATTTCTGATTGTACAATACTCATTTTGGCCCAAATCTTTTTCCTATAACTTCTCAATGCATTCTTTCCCTACTGTCCATAGTCAGTTTCTTATATAGTCTACCCCTCTTAAGCTAACTTAAATCTACTGAGCTCAGATGCTAAACTAAGGGACGAGGCAATGCAGCAGCATACAACAAATCAACACAAACAGCAATGACAAAAAATGCCAATTTGCAAAGCAAGCAGCAGTAAATCTAAATTAACAGATAAAATGCAAAATTACAACTAATATGAGCCAATGTGCAGCAACAAGAAAAGCTTAACAGAGTAATACAAAGTTAAATTTAGCAGCACTATGCCTGGCAAACAGCAGCAACTTATACCTAAACATGACATAGCTCAAGCAGAAAAAATATTACAGTAAAAACAACAATGCAGACAAGGGAAATGTCTATTCACATCTTAATGTCTATGTAATTAAAGTGGTGCACCACAACAACTTATTGTAAAAAAATATTACCATGTACTTGAAAAGAAAATTATGTGTCCAGTTACTGTTACTAGTCCCTTCTTATTGTTCTTTCCTTTCCAGGTGCTCCTTTTTTAAGGAATGTGGATTACAAAATTATTATTTAATAGATCTGTTGACAGAAAGTGTTCACATTAGCAAATGCATTTTATTTTATAGAAGCAATGCTGCAACACAGCTGGAAAACAGGTATCAAATGAAATAAGCAATTACGCAGACCAAAGCATAAAAACATCTTTCAATAGCTGTGTGGCATTTCGTAAGTCAGTAGCTCTCAACTCTCATAGAAAGACACTTGTCATAATGAGGTGTATAGACATAAAAATACTTCTCGTTATTTCATTAGGCATTTCAGTAAATATCATAAATTACGAGCTCCACAGTATGCTTTCAACAAGGAAATGTCAATAGCGAGGATAATGGCCTCCATTTTTTTTTTCTACCTGTGCTTCCGGAAAGACACACCCTAATGGCTTGTTCTCCAGGTGTCTCATACAGCTGTGTGCCCACGACGCACGTGCAGGTGGTCACTTAACTTTCTTACGAAAATATTTACGACAGCAGTTTCCGCTACAGTGACAGTCTCATATAAAAATATTTCACAGGTCAAGAATTTATGTTTCAAATGTGTAGAAACAAAATCCTATAAATATAACAGTGTCCAAAAAGTTTTCCTCTGCATTGTGATACATTCACACATTTACACACATTTCATAACTCTTTAAGTACGATTCTTGGTTCCAACATCTTTTTTCACAAGTCAAGAGTCCCTAACTTCTATTCATTATTCATATACATATAAACACGTAATCACATTCCTCATATATGGTAGCATCATCTTATTGACATAAACATACCTCAACAGCATAATACACATCGTCGTCGTAAAAATAACATCATAACACCTCAGTCAAATCTCAAGAAAGTCATAGCTTTCTGCAATAATTTCAAACGATAAAAAATATTCTCTGCTCATTTCAATAGTGTCATCTGCCTCAAACGTACTTTAAAAATCATGATCTCATACCAAATACATCATTCAAAGCTCTCATAGTATCACAATGGTTCCGAAAAAATATGAAGAGTTCACACAGTACAGACAAAATACAATTTCATAAGTGTGAAGTTACCCAACGGTGTAATTACGTAAACATGTGTCACTGACATAGTAAAAAACATGTTTATCTCTCAGTTAAATGATCAGATAGCTGTGTAATTTATGTATTAGAGAAATATGGTACTGATGTGTAAAGTTGTACAAGCAAATACCATATTAGCTAGGGCTCCTTGTGCTTGCCAAACACATGGTACACGAAGTAAGCATGTACCCCCCTGAGGATCAATTTAATTATACCCTCAGGTGTTATAGATTACAAGAATGGAATTAAATGTATTACGGAAAACCTTTGTATCATTGTATTTCAAATATCTTTAAAAATAAATGATTTAAGTACAAAATTAATCACTCAAATACGTGTCCTGTAGCGCTAAATGTGCTTCTTGCTGTAAGATAATCTCTGTGGAAGTGTCGTAGTTATTGTCCTCCGAAAGCTAAGTTCTGCAGAAGTCAATGTACTTACCTCATGATAAACAAAAGTGAAATGCTTTGCGTATAGATATCTTAGTTATTATGCTTATTGTTGTGATGAAGAACGTACTGTGCTGTAACGTATTGTTGTGCTACGAAAGAGGCTGTTTCATTGTAGCTATACCACAAAAGTTACTACTAAAACATGTTTTACTTTCCAGAATAATTCAGAAAAACTGTGCAGTTATGAAACAGAAACACCGCAAACAGATTCTAAGTCTGACAAAGCATACGAGTAATGTAAAGTGAAAAGTTATATGGCAAAGACAAAGTTAAAAGGCAGATTATCTTTCAATAAACGGTTTTACATGTGAAATGTGGTGTAAACCTTTGCTCTTCTCAGTTCGCAGAGTTTCAACTTGAATGCAATTATCATGCGGTATTCGTCCGTAAAGAATACTGGAATTTTGCTCAAGGTTAGCGTCAATGTTATTTTTCCCTGAGCCAGTGGGTGCAGGTGGCTGCCTGCGGTGCGAGTCATTGTCTGTTTCTTTGTTGGCGCGCGCCGTTATTGGGATTAGGAGACCTAACTTCTACAAATTCGCCTTGCCGAGAGGGCTCTGCTCTGTTTAAATCCCGCCATTTCTCATGCAGTTCAGGTCTGTCGTTACGATCATATCATCTGTCGTCATGTCGGTAGATTCTATAGTTTCTTTCTTGTCGGTCACGTGGTGGAGAATTTCTCCCTGAATCGTAACTGCGCGCTGGACCGTTGCGTCTAAAGTTATTCTGTCTCCCTTGATGATAATTATTTTGGTTCCCATATTGTCTGTTTCTCTGATAGTCTCTGTGATAGTCATTACCGCGGAGAGGTGATCTTTCCCTGTAATTATTACTACTCTGCCAATGGTTGTCATACGGGTGGTGTCTGTTATGGTCACGATTTACGTTATAAGAATAGCCTTGTCGTGTATTATTTCTGTCATCGTGGAATTGTGACAGATGTGACCTGTAATTGTTGTACTCCTGTTTTCGTGTTCCGCGATTGTCAGTGTCAATTTCCAGTTCTTGTAACAGTCCCTGAAAAGCTTCAATGTCGTCTTTGCAACGTCCTGCTAAAATAATATGTCGTAAATGTTCAGGCAGTTTGATTAAGCAAATGCGGATGAGTTCTGAGGGGCTGTATGGGTTTGACAGGTACTGATTCTTGTGCAACATGTCTTCAAAATATTTCACAAGACTGGAAAATTCAGATTGTTCGAAATGTTTCATCATTATGATGCTATGCTTTACTCGGTCTTGTGTAGCTTGAGACCAATATGCTGAGAGGAAGGCATGATACAATTCTCCTTCACTGTGACAATCGTGAATGACCGATCGCATTCTTACAGCTCGTTCATTCTCCAAGTAGCCACACATAAATTCTAATCTGTGCTCCAATGACCAGTTGGGAGGAAAACAATGAGAGAATTGATGGAGCCACGCTTGTGGATGAATGTCGTTGGCAGAGTTCTTAAACGTTTTGAATTTACGTGTAGTAATGAACAGCTTATAATCAAAATCATCATGTCGGCGAGTCGCATGTCGGTCATTGTTACGTCGTTTCGGCGGTTCCATCTCAAAATTCGGTGTACCTTGCCAATTTCTTTCATAATTTCCGAAGTGCCCTGTGTTATTATTTTGTGGCTGTTCCGTATTTCTATGTCCCTCTTCCCGTATTGGAGCGTGAGTGTCCTCTGAAATACGTAATTCTTGTATTACCTGTGTCAGCTGATCTTGTACTTCCCGGATTTCTCTTTGATGTTGCATATTAATTTGATTCAGATTTTGTTTCAGTTTCCTAATTTGTTCGCACTCTTCTGTGTCATTAAAGACTACCGGTTTTGTGTCATTCAGATTATCATCTACCTTCGTAGATAAGTTAGTGACCTGATCCGAAAGTTCGGCTACTTTCTCCGATAGTGAACACATTTCCTCAGTGTGTCTTTCTGAACCAATTTTCAGAGTATCTACTGTATCCTTTAAGTTTTCTTGAGTTTTTGCAAGTTGCGTAACCGAATCGGTAGATGAAACTGAGTCAATTTTAGCTTGCAGGGTCTCATGATTTTCATGAACAATGGTTTGCAGTTCTTTTATGGCTGCTTCGTGATTCTGTAATGCATTTTCATGCCGCGAAAAAATAGGTTGAAAATGCTCACAAATTTGTGTTTTTACGTCATTACAGACTCTTTGACATTTCGATTCAATGTTATGTAACTCAGCAGTTAAATCTTCATGTGTTTGTTCGAGTGTGGTGTCTAACTTTTGAAGATTTTCTTCCATTGTGTCTAACTTAAAGATTTTGTTCCACTGTGTCTAACTGTTGCTGTGTTTGTCTCTGATTTTGTTCCATTTGTTTCTGATTTTGTTCAAGCGTTGTGTCTAACTTTTGTAGTCTTTGTCCCATTTGTTGCATTAACTGTAATAACAGTGCACTGGTGTCTGAAACATGTCCCTCAGTGCTATTCGGCAACGCATTTGAACCAGCAATATTTGCAGTTTGAATAGCAGAAAATATGTCTTGACTTAATTGAGAAAAGGGTGAGGACGCAAAACCTGAATCTACAGTATTTGCAAGATTGTGTCCTGTCGTTTCGGATTCCTGAGGCAAGCTGTGACCGACCAATCGGTTCACTGTCTACACCATTGTTTGCAGCCCGCTCCATTTCCCTATGTACAATTACCAAATTACTACTTTGAACATTAGTTAATTCATTACTCGGTGGCGCTAACACACTGCTTTCGTCTTCAATGTCATTTCTCAGTTTACTTTGGAGCCTAGTATTACGTTTTTCACACGCCATTATTGTCACAATATTTCACACGATAACACAAAAAGACACAATTTGAAGAGAAAATATAAGAGAACACATTAACATAGAACTGAAAATAATATCTAGTTAATTGCAAGCGCAGCTGTGCGAAATACTTGGTGCAAATCTACATGCATGCCACAACTGTTTTACTGTGCAACAATGAAAAACCACAACTACCAAGGAAATTCTCTCTATAATTACGCGCTAGCAATAAACAAAAGCTACACTAATTACACAAACTACAAGAAAAAATCAGAAGATTCCAGTGAGGTATCCTAGGCTAAGGGTCGCCATATGAAACGTCCCTTTAGAACAATTGTACACGACTGTGCTTAAACTGACGCCCAATATTATTAGCGCAACGCAATCTGACTTTCAAAAATCCCTACAAAAGAATGGCCCTGACTAACATTAACCTATACGTTTCACAAATCACTTACCTCACAAAAATCTTGGTTACTCGAACTACTGCAATACAGCGAGCGCCACTACTGCCAGCTAAATAAAAGATTCAAACTACGGAAGGCACTAACTACTGATAGGGATAGTTAGCAAATGAAAGATTTTAATAGAGAACAAACAATGTATTTACCTTAATATCATCAAAAGTCATAATATACATAGCAGTTCATAATATCCATTCTGTACTCAAAAATCCGCCATCTCATTTCCCACATCCACCACTGCTGGTGGCTCACCTCCAACTGCGCAACGCTACGCGCTGTTCACATCCAGCTGCCGCTGCCCAACACTACAATGGCAGACAACAATGCAAACTAGCCACAGACTGCACACAGCACAGCCAGTGATTTTCATACAGAGCGCTACGTAACTTTGCCAATAAGAAAACATAAACAGCCTACTTACAGAAGTTATTTCTTTTTCTAATGTCTGACTCCACACCTACTTTTCCGTGAAACTCTAAATCAGGAATAATTTGCTTTTATTCGTTTTTAACTTTTGTTTCGCATATATTTACTTCTTTTACAACAGCTGCAGTGCCAAAAATATCATCCATACTACTTGAACTCGAAGTCGAACCAGCAACATTTTTTGCAAAAAATTTATCTAACCTGCCAAGCGTTTTTAGAACATTGGCTTCTCGCTCTCGCGTTTCCTTCGATAATTTTCGAAATGCCACCCCACTTAATTTTGCATGTTTGCTTTTATCACTGTTATTCATGTTAAGGCACTTACAAACTTGTCACCCAACAGTCAAAACAAAAGAAAAAAATGTGTAAAAGGAAAAAAAAGATTGTATCCAGTCCCACTCGTACTACACCGCACATGAGCACAAAGATTTTTACTTTAAGAACGGCATAAGAGCACAAAGATTTTTCGTTTAAACACAAAGCGATGAACTGACCAACTCGGATTACTCGAAGTAACGACAATGCGGAATAATTTAATTTCATTGTCGCCTGTTTATCTGTTGTCAGTGAACGGCAGAAGCACACCTGCCGGCTGGAATTCGTCTCGTAAAGAAAACGGGACAGTCCCGTTTCCCATGCCGCCTGAATTTTAGCTGGGACGCATATATGTTGTAAATTTTCTTGACACTGTCTTTCTAATTTAAAAAGAAAATAATTTTTGCCATTTCTTGCAGTGAGGTGTGCTTGATCGACTCCTATTCCACTTATTCTTATAACATTTTAGCCGTTTCTGTGGAAAGAGAAGACAGACTAAAAAGTTTAAGTAGTCTTGTTGGCAGTTGATGTGGTTTGTTGTCATTTGTGTGAACACCGCTGTTATGTCTACACGCAGATGCACCTTTTGTTACAACATAAAATAAAAATAACCTTTCATCGAAGAAAAAAACCTTATTTAAGTAGTTTAATATAAAATTTGCAATGCTACATACTGTTCGATTGCCCAGATTGGGAACTTTGATATCGTGCAGGCTGCAGCACAATAAATGAGACAAACGAAATATGGTTTCTTCTTCTTTTTTCGCCAAAAAAAGTAACTAAGTAAATAAATAAAATTTTTAAACTGTTGTGAAGTGTGTTTCACACATTATTAGATAATCTGCTTATGCCCTTTTCGTATAAACATGTGTTTAAAAATGTAAAACATTCCCAGTATCAACATGTTTTGTTAAACTGGTGTCATTAAATCAAAGCTCAGATATTGAAGAGCACAGAGCTTTCACATTAACTACAGTAATGGAGGGTTGACTTGATAGTTCGCCGTAATTTCTACAATAAATTTAAGTAGAGTGGGGCTTTACATACCGAGGCCCATATATATTACAGTAATTAAGAAACTGCTGATTCGTTTATTACAGAATTTCAGGGGTCTCGGTATTTTCACGGAGAAAATATGGTAGGGTTAAGTAGAAGCCGACAACATTCTCGGAATAATAATGTTTCAGATATTGTATTGTAGCTTGCCGTCCTGACACCTTACTTCAAAATATTTTGAACGATCATGAAGATGATACCAGACAGAAACCCAATGTCAAATTTATGTATATCCTCAAGCTTGGATTGTCGAATTTCGTTATTAAGGCTTATTTAAACTAGCAAGTTGTTTAACAATATTAAAAAAATTATCGCTTGTAAGGGCACTCATTTTAAAAGGTAAAATTTTAAAATGAGTGCAGAGCAAAAACTGTCGCCCCCCTTAAGATGCCGCCCATAGGCCCTTGCCTATGGGTCTATAAGTATATCCACCACTCAGCAAAGTATCTTTGATTGGATCAGTAACTAATATTTGACCACGAAAATAAATAAATGTTGCCGCTTGTAAAAAGGCAGGCCTATTATTTTCCCATTATACCGATACGGTATATAACTAGAAACACGAGCAACCGAAAACAGAATGTATAACTAAAGCTGTTAAAACTTCGTGATCAAATAAAAATGTGAAGGAAACATAGGAAACTGAGATCTATGGAAGAACTTAAAGGAACTGTAATTAAAAAGTGCTTGCTTGTACTGACACAAGTACAAAGGGGCTTATAGTCGTGATACTATGATGTTGTCTATCACGGTACTCTTTTATGTGGTACAACATTTATTAGGCTGTAATTCTACATTTTTGCAATGCTACTAGTTCGTCTAGTGAATGTAAAATATCTGAATTCAGAATATTACTTAGGAAGGTTAAGTTTTGTGTAGGCAGCACTTCTAGCGACTTCTCGCCCCAGTACAAAATAGATTGTTCCCACTCAAGTGTGCTAGTACCATTGATCGCAGCTGGTAAACGAAATGACGCACATGCTATGTCACAAATCGTACCGTTGATTATTATAATAATAATATACATAAATTTGACATATGGATTTCTGCCTGGTATCATCTTCATGATCGTTCAAAATATTTTGAAGTAAGAGGTCAGGACGGCAAGCTACAATACAATGTCTGAAACTTATTATTCCCGTGTTCGTAACGGTTTACTTCGACTACTTCTGGTGAAAAAAATTGAGTAGACCCAGTGGATGCCTACTCTCTGGAAATGAGAATACGGCGTCAACACTTCCCTGCGACATTCACTTGCTTCGGTTTTTCCCAGGGATAGCTGGACCTCACATGCTTGTACGCTACTATGTATCATTCTACTTGGGCAGACCCTAATATTTTCCCTCTGGCATATCTTCAGGTTTTACAATGACATTAGAGGTAGCCATCTCTTTGCCCTGAAATTATTAGTACATTTTTCGTTCGTTCCTGTACCCATTTTGCTATGCGACCTGAGAGAAACGAACCTTTATCACTATCTTCCCCTTCGTTCAGAAGGCGAGATTACCCGGACAAAACCATACAACCTCCATATCCTATCCGCTCTTGACATTCTAAGGCTTTCGTATTTGCACTTTTACTTGTTGTCAAATGTCTCATACTTTCGTAGAAATTCTTTGAACTGATTCGACGTCGGATCCAAGCTTCAGCTTAATCACTTCAAAAAGCAAAGATACTTTTATCCCTTGAAACATGAAAGATCAGTAGTCGTATGGGCTTTAGAACTGTACGCAGCAGTTACAGAGTTTAAATATACATCCCAATTTTCATGATTACTGCTAACGTAGTAGCTCAACATCTTCGAAATCGTGCAATGAACTCACTCTGTTCTTCCATTGGCTTGAGGGTGGAAGGAGCTTGTTCTCACCTAGCGATCTTCCGTTTGCTTGAGGGTGGAAGGAGCTTGTTCTCACCTAGCGAATTTGGAGCAATCGCCACAATGACTTCATAAGATCGGACATGAAACTGGTACCCTGGTCTGTAATTAGCGTGTTCAGAATGCCAAATGCGAGAACCATTTATTTAGAAACGTCTGAGCAACTGTACTCTCTTTTTAGTGAGGAATTGCAGCTATTACTATATGACTTGAGAAATGGTCAGTTACAGTCTATACGTATTCATTTCCCACTGGTGTTCTATTAAATGGGCCTAAAATTTCTAATCGAAGCATTTAAAATTGTTTACATGCTTCCGGTAGACCTTGTAACGGAATTCCTCAGTAGCTAAGATCAGTTCGTTGTGCACAAGGTATGCAGTTTCTGACCTAATATTCGACATCACATTTTCTAGTCCTCTAACTAAATTTTTCGGCAATTCGCCTATCAGTTGCTCTTTGCCCACCATGGCCTAACAACATATGGTCATGTGCTTGTGCCAAGACGTCGTTCCGGAAAGTTTTAGGCACTACCACTTGTAATCCGCTCTTTGTTGTTTTGCACAGCAAGCCGTCAAGTGTCACGAACTGAGGTTGCGGCTTGAGTTGTTGACAGTCGGCATCATCAGTTTGAGACTTTCGCCATTCAGCAACGTTCCTGCCCAGTCTTTGTAGAACTGTGATTTGTCTACTCAAACTATCGGTGTTAACATGGCTTTTTCTGGCTAGTGTGTTACTTCGCAATCAAATTCACTCACACGAAATGCCCATCTTGTTAGTCTCCTGCAAGATTCCTTCAACCCTAATAACCATTTGAGAGCAGCGTGATCCATCACTACCTTACACTTTTGGCCATGTAAATAACAACGGAGGTATGTAAAGCCATAGATTACTGCTAGCATCTCCTTCTCCCCTGTAGAATATTTTCACTGTGTTTGGTTCAACTGTCAGGATGGTTAGGCTATAGTACGCTCTTTCCCATCTATACTCTGTTCTGAGACAACGCCCAGAGCAATTTTGCTTACACCAGAAAACAGAATAATTTTTTTTTCAAGAAAAAAAAAACGGCTCTGAGCACTATTGGATTTAACTGCTGAGGTCATCAGTCCCCTAGAACTTAGAACTACTTAAACCTAACTAACCTAAGGACATCACACACATCCATGCCCGAGGCAGGATTCGAATCTGCGACCGTAGCGGTCGCGCGGTTCCAGACTGTAGTGCCTAGAACCGCTCGGCCACTCTGGCCGGCTACTTTTTTTTTTTTCAAAATCGGGGATTTCAAAGCTGGATACGATGACAGCGCTTGCTTTAAAGTATGAAAGCTATCTGACATTCGCTAGACCATTCAAATTTTGCTCCTTTCTATAACTAACGGTTCAAAGGTCCGGCAATTCCAGAAAAGTCCTTTACGAATCGAACTTAATAATTATAGAGACCATTGAAACTTTGCAACTGTTTGACTGTCTGTGGTGGCGAAAAATTCGAAACTGATGAGACCAGACATCGTTTTCACAGCTTCCTTGTTAATTATATGTGCGAGGTAATTTATTACCATTGCTACAAAATGACATTTATCGATGCTTAGCGTCAGTTGTTTTGTTCTCATTGTTTTGAATACCTCCTCCAATCGTCATACTTGAAATTCCATTTCATTTGGATACGCTATTTTGTCATCCACATAGACCAAACATTGTTTTGATTTCAATCTCCTAAGAACACCATGCAGTAGGCCGTCGCCGGTAGCTGACCTGTCTGACATTCCCACTTTTGTTGGGCATCTCTTGTCACACATAATTGCTATCCGTATCCCTTCTCTATGACTGCGTACCTGTCCCCTGGTTTTCTTGCATTTGGCCTACGATTCACGTGAGTTTGCTATGTTATTGGATAACACACTCAAATCGGCACTACAGCTGCCTTACCCTGACCCACATCTGGTATTGGCATGCATGGACAATACTATGAACATCATCATCAATGGTCAGCATCGGGAGGTACCGTATTCGAATCCTGCTTGTGTACATTTTTTGCCGGCACGGTAGCTCAGCGTGTTCGGCCAGAGGGCTGCGTGCTCTCTGTAATAAAAAAAAATGAGTCAAGGAATCAACGAACAACCTGAACGCGTGTCTTTTGACGTCCGCCCAAAACTAACACAACGAACTATATCGAAGAAAATGAAAAAAAAGTGGTCAGCGCGGCAGAATGTCTATCCTAAGGGCCCGGATCCGATTCCCGGCAGGGTTGGAGGTTTTCTTCGCTCAAGGACTGGGTGTTCTCCTAATCATCATCGTTTCATCCCCATCAACGCGCAAGTCGCAGAAGTGGCGTCAAATCGAAAGACTTGCACCCGGCGAACGGTCTACCCGACGGACGCCCTAGTCACGCGACATTTATTTTTACCATGCAGTAAAATCTCTGAAATGTTGCGGATGCATTCTTGAGTCCTAATGGGATTCAACGATACTGGAAATGACCTGTCAGGATGGAAGACGCTGTCTTCGGTCGATCCTCTGACGCTACTTCTATTTCATGACATTCGCTCTTCCTGTCTATTGTGAAGAAATAGTTATACTGACCCAAGTTGTCGAGAGACTGTCATGTTTGGTGGTGGATATGCATCGCTAATCATTCGTTCATTGACGTATCGGTAGTCACAGTTGTTGTTGTTGTTGTCTTCAGTCCTGAGACTGGTTTGATGCAGCTCTCCATGCCAGTAAAGCTGCATGCCCTCGGGAAAAATTACGGCCGTAGTTTCCCCTTGCTTTCAGCCGTTCGCAGTACCAGCACAGCAAGGCCGTTTTGGTTATTGTTACAAGGCCAGATCAGTCAATCATCCAGACTGTTGCCTCTGCAACTACTGAAAAGGCTGCTGCCCCTCTTCAGGAACCACACGTTTGTCTGGCCTCTCAACAGATACCCCTCCGTTGTGGTTGTACCTACGGTACGGCTATCTGTATCGCTGAGGCACCCAAGCCTCCCCACCAACGGCAAGGTCCATGGTTCATGGGGGGGGGGGGGGGGGTAGTCACAGAAAAATCCATATTTTTTAATGCTGTCTGGTGACTTTTTCGGGACCAAAATTACGTGTGTCATATTCAGTAACACCGTCAGCTAGTTGCTGGTCGTTAAATTCTTCTATTATTGCTTGCATACACTTCAGAACACGATACAGGTTCTTGTTCACTGGAGCATTACTCCTTGTTTGTATTCGGTGTTGCGTGAGTCGCGTTGCTGGTAATGGACCATTCTGATTAAACAAATCCATGAACTGCAGTAACAAAGCTATCGTTTCCTTCTAAAAGTTTTAGTTGCTCGTGCAATGCAGATGCAATGATGATTTGGTTGCTGCAGAGGTCCTCACTTGACCTATCTATATCATATTCGTCCAAAATATCCAAATTAGAAATTACTAAACCCTTTGGCAGACTCACTTCGTTGTTGCCATAATTATCAAGACTGACCGGAACCATAACATCTCCGTCCACGTCACCGATGTGTACTATACTTCTGCGTACAACAAAGTATAACTTGCCCAATTCTCCGTTAGTTTCCAATGGCTCAACGACAAAAAGTAAATCCATACGTGTTTCCATAACAATGCTCGCCCAGATCAACTTCCCTTTACTTTGCAGTATCGTATCATGCTACTATATCTTCAGTTCCTACGTGCGCAGTTTATTGGGGACTACCTTCGTGATTGGGGAACCTTGCGACAGTGTACAATGTCCCACCAAGTTCAAATGTACGCTCCAAAAGGACAATTTTTGCGTGATGGTTAGCAAGAAAGTCGAGTCCCAGGACCGCACAATACCCTTCACCAATATGCGGCAATACTTCTAAATGCTCTTAAAAACACTTATTCCCAATGTTAATACTGAACAGCGCTGTCCCCAATGACTTGAAGTCATTATCACTACTACGCGTAACCTATGTCGTAGTGACTGCAGTCTCTTCCTGCCCAAGAGATCCAGACTGACTGCTGACACTTAAAGACTGTCTCCACCAGAAATTTGTGTTCCCTACCATTTGCTTTGCCTAGTAAACAGAGCTCCGTCTCTGCATACGTGTCTGCCGCTAATGCCGTCTCACGGATGAGGCACCACCGTTCCCATTTAACAACCGATTATTTGGACGTCGCTCGTCCCGTGCTTCCTTCTTCTTTATGGCCCATCTCCCTCATAACATTCGAGTTGACGACATTGTTTCCTGATGTGACCCATGCACCTAAATCTAAAATGCCTCAGTTCAGATGAAAAAACACTGTCATCACTCTGTCGTCATGTGGCGATGTCGATCTTCTCCAATTGCTAAGCAATACTGATGGCAGGAGGTAAGTCACTTAGTTGCTCCATTCTGACCCTCCTTGACGTATCAGAAGAAATACCTCTTAGAAACACATCCATTTGTATTCTCTGCCTCATGCAAAATCACTCCATTGGCCTCCGCATTCTGCGTCCTGTCATACGTTTACGAGTTCCGTTTCCTAGCCCCGTCAGAGAAGGATTTAACTCATTCGCTGTGCTTCTGCGACACTCCACTGAGTCTTACACTAAAGAACCCCGCATTGTTCTGCTTGCGATAGAGCTGTATTACACCGTCAACCAGTTCATCAAATGTTTGGATAGCTGCAACTGACAAGAGATGAGACTATATACTGGGCAGTCGGCAATCAGCTCTCATCAATCTGACATTTCTTAAGAAGGGTGGCATATTTATCTTCGTGCTTCCCGCGCGCTCTGCGACATTGGGGATAACTATAACATCATGTGTCCTGGTTTTTCCTCTTCTGCTGCCTCAATACCTGAGTACTCAAAGTTGCATTGTACTCGTACCTAGCCTCTTATGAAACTTTGCTTTGTGACTTTGATGGTATCTTTCGGTTTCCATGATGTCATTGTGCTTCGATTTGTCGCTTATCCCCGTGCGCTTTGATTTTATTTACAGTTTATGTTGCATAGCACTTTAAGTAAACTATATGTTGATTATTGTTGCGAACACTAAAGATAAAATGCGGTTCTCGCTACTGGTTTCTGTAGCTGAAAATTTTAACTTTGTGCCCTGTGATCTATTATGTGGGGATACGCACAACACTAAAAGATTTCCTGCTGTGAATGTATGATCTTTATTTGCATGACTATGTTCTCATAATTCTGATCTGGCTTGTCAGACATTGAACGCTGTATCATTACGGTAACTGGTTACGAAATTAAACATGTCTTTCTCTACTTTCGTGTCTGAAATGCGCTGAAAATTACTCTTATTATACGCACAGAAGTTACAGTATGCGGTGTTTGCCAAACATAAAAGCTGCAGTGAATTTTTTAATACTTGAACACAATTAATTGCCACGGCTAACACGAGAGCATGAAACTAAAAATCAAAATTGAATTTAATATTATTAACCAGGCCAGATTTCAACACAGGAGTCTTTGATATCACACAAGTAAAGTTTTAACACACCGATTTACGTAAATTATTTACGTCACTGATATTGTACTAATAGTTGCCTATGTCCATCTGAAAATAACATAATAAACTTTACAATTTTCCTCTGGGGTCTACGGGAAACTGAAAGAAATAATTTTAATGTACCATTATCTGCCCGCTTGGCTGCGGGAAAACTGCTTTCATTAAATTATAGTTTGAATTTGCTGCGGCAGTGGCTCCTGCGATCGTGGCGCAGCACTGCATCACGGAAAATTCTGAATTCGCTGAAAACGGCTAAAAATGTGGAATGAAATACTGGGAAAGGTAGCTACAAATTATTACAAGCATTTTTAACAATTTCTATATTCAAAATCACATAAAATTCAAAGTACACACCTTTTTTATACATCAGTATCCAATGGTGTCTTTCTCGATAAAAGAACAAAAGAAATCTAACCAAGCGTTCGAGAGAGCGTCACAGGCTCTTACAACATTCACGGCTACAAGAAGATAGAGTAATGTCTAAACCTCTACTATTTATAACCAATTTAATATATATATATATATATGTTATATTTTTAATTATCATTGTCTGCTTCGGTTTCCACACTCGCCGACCACATCCGTTATTTGCAAACTGATCAAACATAATGTTACACAAACATAAAAATGAAAAATAGTTATTTCCTTTTTTACAGTATCTACATAATCGATAACTGTTCATTCAGAAATGAAATATAATAACACAGATAAATGTTTTTCTTTCCACATATATTACACCGATTTTACAAATGTCTTGCCAGGAGACGTCACAGATTGGAGATCTGGGCGCTCGGTCGTTCCCAGCGTTGTGAAAGCTTACGTGTTTGCCGCATCTCGCTCAGTATTTCACCCCAGCTGGCATTCTACTGGTCACTGACACAGGCGGTTCGTCTTCCGCGAGCTTTCACGAATTTTTAGTGTCCGCCGAGGACTACCCTGCGGCGTAACATCTGTTTCTGCAAAAAACTAATCAACCTATTGCTTAGCACAAGATGTGCCCTAAGACATGTATGATCAGTTTATTTGACAGAAATGCGCTTACATATTTGCGCCAAGCTCTTTTATGCTTTCTGGTACCATGAATGACAAAGACGTAATCCCCTGAGAGTGAATCGAATAATACTATTGTGCAATGTTGCCGTTTAGCTGGAAAGTCTTCCGGGTGCGTATAAATCACGATGTTGTCATTCAGAATTATTGAAATAGCACTTATTTCCTTGTTTAAGCTTGGCTAGCCTGTTTTCATTAGAAAAATAAATTAATAGATAGTCACTTAAAAAAGCACGTGGAAATTAACGACATGGATTGATGTTCAGAGCCAAAAGAAATTTCTGAGCATCAGTTGCTCTAAACACCACTGTACCTGTACTTAAATAATCACACTTGGAAACAGCTAAGAGTTTCAGATGAATTTATCAATCAAAAATACGAGGGTTTGGAGAGTAGCAATACCTCCGAATTTTTCATGTGAGAACTGTTACAGCTTTTTGAGTAAAACAAACATTATTAAAATTCTACATGATTGTTTCTGCTTCATATCTACAAATTTATTTCTCGCCGTGGTCGCTCTAGTGACGAAGACATTTCTCGCAACGAGTAGAATTTTGTACTTTATTGACGGAGCTACAAACTCACCTCTGCTTCTTCCACTTCAACATTAACAAACTGAAGTCCACGAATGTAGTTTTTATACAAATGAAAATCGGTTGCGGTCAAGTCGGGACCATATGGAGGGTGATCAGTGACACTGAACCCACAGCGTTGTATTGTTGTAGATGTCGCAGCACTCGTGTGCGTTCTGGCATTGTCGTGGTTAAGGATAGGACGCTCCATGTGTGGACGAACTCTTGATTAGAAAAGCGATTGCAGCTCGCTCTACCCCATGTGACGACATAGTTATGTTACACACCGCCACGTTACACGCTACAATTCGAAGCCCTATAGCGGCAGAGGGCTGCAAATATGTAGACACAAAGAATAAAGCTGTTGAATGTTAATACTTTTTTTCCTTTCACAGTGGGTACCACAGCAATGAATTTATTAAAGGAAGATGGCATTTTCCACTTTTTCTGTGTTACTTTTATTTGTTCACGGCTAGCTAAAGCCTTCTAGGCCATTCTGAAGTGATTTTGTGCTTGTGTACAAAATAGACTGTATTAGGCTGGTGTATAAGTTCGTAAAGTTTTCGTTTTGCGTTTTGGTGTTCCGATTGCTATGGCTTTATTTATCGATTACCATTTTTTTATTTGAAGGTCACTGTTGCCATTTTAATTTCATTTTGTCATTTGGAGCTGTTGACGTTAGAAAATGGAGTGCCAATAGGAGAAATCGGAACATCTCCAACGTATCCTTCTGTTTGAGTTCAGTAGAGGGGTGACAGCAGCGGAGGGAGCGAGAAACATTTGCATTGTATGTAGCGAAAAGGCCATTGAACAGAGCACGACAAGAAAATGTTTTTCTATTTTTAAGGAAGATCGTTTTGGTATTAGTCACTCTCCACTTTCAGGAAGACCTTCGGGGTTTGATGAAGATCACTTAACGCATTAATCCGCAAAGATCCACATCTGTGTGCACGATATTGTCAAATGTGATGAACTGTGATCATACCAGCACCGTCCGACAATTTCGTGCAATGGGTTCAAACATCGGTTGTTTAGGTCCGCATGCTCTAATCCAAAATCACAAAAATCTGCGGGTGGATATATGGGCATCTCTGCTTGCTCGTTGTCGATTAACTCGTGAACTACACCAATCATTCTTATCTTATGTCATTACTGGTGAAGAGAAATAGTATCTTTAGGTTAATGTAAGGAAAAGAATGGAATGGTTGAACGAAAACAAAGCAGCAACACGCTGTAGAAAATATAATGCGGCGGACTACGAATTGCTTTCCCGAGATGTAACTATCACTGCCGACCTTTATTGTCAACAACTTGCAGACGTAATCCAAGAACAAAGACCAGAAAGACTGCGTGAGATGATGCTACTGCACGAAGACGCCCTCCCTCATTCTTGCGCCCTCAGTTTTTCACCCTTTCCGCTCTCTGTCGAGCAAACTTCTAGGAACATCTTTTCCGGATGAAAATGCCCTGCGAACATGGCTCGATGAACTCTTCACCTCAAAACCATGTTATTTCTATAGTAGCGAAATCGAAAATTACCCCAGCGTTGGCAGACTGTTGTAAATAGTGAAGGAGAATACATTATTGATGGCTAAGGTCTCTGTTGCGTGTATCTCTTGTGTTTATTAAACTTACTGAAAATGGCTACGAACATATTCACCAACCCAATATTATATTACCTTCACAAATACAACTATAATGATGTGAATGTATTTTAAACACTTTTATCTGCATTAGAAACCTATGCCTTACATACTGAAATGTCAGCCTATATAAATTTCTGTTTTCTGTTCATTTTGGTTCGCAAATGCTGTCTTGTTGCTTTGACAGCTTGACATTTACAAATGTATTATTTTGAACAAAAAGTAAAGGTAGGCATGGAATAAATGGAATAATAATTTCAAATACTATGACTGTATGCTTAAGTGTTTAGTAGAGGAAAGTTTAAAAAATAGTAAGTAATAGAATAGTATAAAGAAACAAAATAAAATAAATATTAAAATATATGGTGAGGTGAGATTAAATTTTAAATGTCATTTTATTGTATTCAAGATTTCTGATTTATCATTAGCAGAATGTGACTGAAGTTATCGAGAAAGTTTTTGTCCTGGAGCTCTGTTTTCTCATTACAAAGTGTGTCAGGCTGACTTTTAAACTGACTGAAAATTTTGATTTCTTCTAAGATATTCATTTGCTTTCCTTTCTCAGCATAAAGTAATACTTGGAGCACATAAAGTCTATCAATAACATTTCGAGTGCCTTTTTATACATCTTTTGAACAAGGAACACGCATCCAACAACATTAATGAAAAGCTCCAAATTTTACCTTACCCTAAGAAAGGGAAGCAACTGAAGAAGAAATCGAACTTCTAAATGAGCAAACAAATCTTCAGAACAAAAAATTTCTAGATGAGATGAGTCATATTCTGCTAATACCACTCAGAAATCATCTATACGATAAAATTAAATTTAAAATTTAATCTCGCCTCAACATATACTTTAATATTTATGTTATTTCTACGTACTGTTTTATTTCTTATCGTTTTTTAGCTTGCCTCAGCTAAACAAGTAAATGTATACCCACAACATTTGAAGTTATTATATCATTTATTCCATGCTTAGCTTTACTCTTTATTCAATATAACACCTCTGCAAATGTCAGGCTGTCAAACCAATAAGGCAGCATTTGTGAAGTAAAATGAACAGTAAACACAAATTTAAAGGCACTGACATTTCAGTATGTAAGGCATAATTTTCTAATTCAGATAAATTTATTTATGGGGAGATAGAAGGCAATTTTTATCCCTATTCTTCCAATGCTATTTTGCCCTCTGAATAGGTACACTTTTCAAAAGAACTATGAGTGATAAAAGAATAAAATTTTTACTGCATATACATAACATATATGCCTCAATTTGCAAGTAAAACGAACATAATACCTCTTATGGTTTTGAAGAAAACAATTTTATTCTTTCACTAGTAAAATTTAACTTTCTTGTGTGCATTAATTATTATAAAACAGTTTCTGATTGTTTGGTGTTTCCCAATTTACTTGTAATAACTTATTACCATCTGCAGTACAAGTTGACCAAATTTCTTGTTTCTAACCCCATTAGTTTATCAAATAATGGTACCTGAAAGCAAAAAACTGTAGTTTTGAGAAAAATCCATTTAAAGTTTAATATTGCAATTCTAGTATAGTTATTGATGAGAATTTCTTACCACTAATATTTTCGTGCACCATACTGGGCATCATCTGAATCATACTGATCTTTTTTTTCTCCTCTTGGTCTCTCTTCTTTTCTGTCTGGCTTCTTTTGTGCATTTTAAATGAGCAATATCTGCTTTGCCGATTCTCTCTTTATCTATTTGCACCCAGGATGTTGCAGTATTTCCACTACATTTTATGCACAATAATTCCAAAGCATTCCGTTTTCTAATTACACCATCATTGAAGCATAAAATATCATTATAAACACCAAATTTGATGGTGGTAAGCTGAACAAATACAGTTTTCGGTAACTGGTTCCAAATAACAGAATTCACGCATTCATGTAAATTTTGGGTTTTCCCATGAAGACATTTCAGGATCATTTGGGCAAAGACTGTGCACTGGATTTTCATTTGTGGAAAATTTATGGAAAAAGGAAGTCTATACAGACTTTTTCATGTTTTTTAAATTCACTAATTTCTTCTTATGCCCAAGCCATAACAATTCTGTAATCTTTCTATTTCAACATTTGTCAGGCTACATTTACCCCCTATCTTCTTACCATCTTCCAATACTATTTCTGACTTTTCTTTCAATAATCCTCTCAACCTGGACCCCATTCTCTTCTGAACATGCTCAATGCACTCTAATTTAGAAGTTGTGACATTAGGACCATAGGGTTGTTCTGCACATGCCCAGTCATAAGCATTGCTGTCACTGTCCCCTTAATACTGTGTGTATCTGACACCTCTGTTTGCCACTGAACGATTAAAAATCCTGAGAACTCCTGTTATTTCCATCCCACCACTTTGTACCAGTATAATTCATCTGACAGTTACGTTAATGCTCTTTTTCAGTTCCACTGCCACAAGTTTTACAGTACTTGCTTAGAATCTTTACATCAGTTACTTTGCTAGTATCAAATGATGTTGCTGTCACGATACCATTTAGTGAAGTGTGCCCACGTTTCTGCCAGCTGCCATCAAAGCATGCACAAATATCACCACTTTCACTGTCTCCACTTTCCTTGAGTGCTTCTTCAGCTGCTTCCTTCATTGAGATGTTACAAATTTCAGCAACAGCAGACCAATAACATTATTGTTAGTCATTAATTTTGCGGGAGGATTTGAAATGTCAAGAATTTGCTTGCCTCCATCTATTTACCAACATATCTGATACCGTAAACTAGCCTTATGTTGTCATCTAAATTATTATTTGCCATTTTTGATGTCATTGTTGTAGCTACTGCACCACATTTCTACAACTCAGTGTCACGTTTGACACAATGCCTTTACGAAGACGCCGATTCTCACCCAAAGATACGTTACCATCACGTATTCTGCACACAGTATTTTTGGAAATGAAATCAAAGAGCATGATAAGGTTCACCACAATATATCCAAACGAATGTTCATCTCCTCAAGCTGAGTGGTAGGAAATGCTTTGAAGACATTGCAGATTCTTGATATGCTAATTTTTTTATGTCTAACATTCTTGGGTCCTTTAACCCACCAACCTCTTTTAACTTTACGTTTTTATTTCCTCTGAATTTTAATTTAGCAGAGAATTTCTTTATTCGCGGCATTCTATGAAAACATGCGGAACCAAAGAAATGCAAATCAACACGTACTTCACTCACAACAATCTTCACAAAGTACAACCATTAACGGTCGAAAACAATAACAAACGCAATAGCAAAATCGAGTATCGATAGTAGATACAGGGTAGGAAACATTGAAGCGATAAAACAATAGACTCATGAAATAATATACAAGGAGTAAAAGAATGCTGTGCTTTATCTCTGCATGGCGCTAAAGGAAGGCGTGGCATTTAAATGGCAGATTGCACAGAGCGTCAGGAAAACCATCATATCTCACGAAAAACTGTCATATTTCTATAAAACAAAAACTGTTTCACACAGGAAAGACCAGGCATTTCAAATATGCGAAAATCTGAAAATCGAATTTTTGAAGCCCACTTGCCTCTCATCTCCCCTTAAAATACATTTACATTTACATCATTATATTTATATTCCTTGAGGTAATTAATATATTATCTTTCGTATAGAACCACCAATTCATTGAGAATGGCCTAGAAGCGGAAATCAGTCGTGAACAAATAAAATTAATACAGCAAAAGTGAAAAATGTCACCTTCTTTTAACTTTTGTGTGTTTTTAAAAAGCTTTAAGTATTTTCACATTAGAAATTCGCAGTCATTGCTTTTCAGCACTCCCTCGTATATTGAATTTCGGTGTGTCCTACATATCATCAGTGATACTAAGGTGATTCGTAGTTTACGTAATAATAGTTGGACAAACACCGTGTATTGTGAATAAATGCCAAACTTTCTTTCCTTTTTCTAAGGAGCGTGACCGTTAAGAGTTTTGCTCCTGTAACTTCCCATGCATGCTCCGCGCGATTACTTTACACTGACTACTCTGATATAAACGGCGCAGAATTAGAAAATGTAAACAAATTCCGTATCTGGAACTAGGTAAACTTGAAATATTATATATTAGTGGTACCTCTTAATGACTGAAACAGAACAGTGTCAACTCGAAGTACTGAAAGCTGTGAAAAACGTAGTGAAGAATCGTCATCACTGGCACTCCACTCACTAGACACCGAACATATCAATAACATATCAATAACGTAACGTGAAGAGATGCCATGAAACCTCTCGTTCTCTTGATACTAAGGTGATTCGTAGTTTACGTAATATTAGTTGGACAAACACCGTGTATTGTGAATAAATGCCAAACTTTCTTTTCTTTTTCTAAGGAGCGTGGACCGTTAAGGGTTTTCCACCCTGCACAGAGACCATGCCAACCGTGCATGATTATTGGGCGTAGTTAATTTTATCATACCAATCGCAACCGAGCCGTTTGGTGTATGACCGTTTATCTCACTCTTCGGTTGCCATTAACTGCACCCAGGAGAAACGGGCTCTTGCTGAACGTACAGATCTTACATCTGGATTTACACTCCTCCTCGACGTCCCCAAATATATTAGAACTGCTTCCTAAGGACTGGTTACGGAGTCATCACGTTTCGAAAAACATGAAGTACAACGTAACCTTCCAGTACTGCTCGTGGTAAAACTCTATTAAGTGAGAAAATTACGGTCGCTTTGTCATGTCCTACAGCTCCTGCTGGCTACCGTCTGTAGGAAATGGTTTCTTAAATTCGTGTGGTCCGCGAAATTACTGTCCCCTGCGAGTTATTGCCGGGCATTAGTTTCTAGCGGAAGGATTTACCCAACGGGAAAAATTTGAACGCAACGGATAACGCAATATTTTTTTTTAACCACTACAGGGGGCATCTATACGGGGCTTAATAGGCATTATGTAGCTTATATTTGCTTTCATGACCCAAAATTCGACTGCGGTACTGACTTTCACCTATTCTTTATGATGGAGGGAGCAAATAATCAGTCGAGGGTAGAGATTAATTGATATTTATTCAGTACCGATGGTATTTCAAGTACTAGTCGTGTTATTCTTGCAAATACATAAATAAAACTGGTCTCTCTAGTTAACATGGTTCAGTTTCGCCACGTAATTATGGAATGGGACAGGGGAACACAGACCTGGCTTCAATATAATTTTATACAAACATAGAATTATACTTAAATCCATGGTCATTACATTCAGTTGCTGTAGGTGACTCAGAAAATATTCAGCAAAGACACTACAAGCAAAACTAGGTCAGGGTGGAAGAGTATTTCGCAAGTCTTTATCAAATCAATGGGCATTAAAATCCGATACTTTTCCTAGTGGCACGAGTTTAAACCATGTATTTTACTTATCGCACAACATCGCCAACAAATCAAATAGTTATGGGGGAGCACAAGAAACATCATCACTTCAATTCTATTCAACACACGTGGCCAAGTTTCGGTAGCCAACAGAAATCCAGAAAAATACGGGCAAACAATATTATTCCTTCCCTGTTCTACTCTTGCCCACTATGGTACGATTATTCATCGTGTACAATACATTTTCAGACCGAAACTACAGTTTATCAATGTGGCGGTTGCTCTAACCGATCACGTGGCACGAAAGCAAGTTCACAAAGACAACATATGAAAAATGAACAAAATCCCTCAAAATATTACTGTAAATGAAAGAGCAGATTAAAATACATTGAATGAGTGAATTTCAGTTAAGCACAGAGCAAAATATATGACCGTGAGCTTAAGACGCATTGAGCATGGCGTGACCAAGTCAGAAACGCAAAGTTCTACTGAAATTCGAATAAATTATGAAAATAAATTACCTCATGGGGTTTAGTGGTAATCTCGCACCTGATTTCAACATCTGGACTCCATTCCGAGCAGATTTTAGACCATCTGATACTTTTTTTAACATTACCAAAACGAGAGCTGCGTCTCCATGTCTGTCCAGCGCCGCGACCCAGGAACAAGTGCTCGACCGCACACCTCGCATAACCGTTCTTCGTTCAAAAGGTGGTGGAGGGGATGGTCGCCAACCTTACAGGGCCAATCCTCTGGCCTTGGCGATCTCTCTGACCTGACTTGCCCACCATCTTTGCTAAACTTGTTCACGTTTAAGGGGTTGGTACTATCCTACCACAGAACGACTCTACACAGGCAATGCTACGACCTGTGAACAGAGCTTTCTGCTACATCACATACTATCTCATTCATACAGTCCAAGGTCGCATACGGGAAGGGATACAAGGAAACGTGGCACACATGAAATAAAATGAATAAATAAATAAACACCACTTGGTCCATTCTCGTCTGTTTGTCATACACGGAATTGGCTTCTGCAGAGTCAAAACACTCTGGCTATAGTTCTCTTGTACCGGAATTTAGTGGAAAAATATGGAACTGGACAAGAAGTTACTTTTCAGAAGACTGGGGAGAACAGCGTGAGGAATGAGAACCGTTTGGGGGGGGGGGGGGACAGCATTGTCCCAGGAGCGGCTGTGGGATTGTGTCGTGGGTTTGCACGTCGTTCGCAGGGCAAGGGAGCTACGTGTTCGTGCTGGGTATCAGAAACTGCAGCTGCAGCTGTGTGTATCTGCAGCAAACTCACCGCTCTCAGATTCACGATGATTCATAGAAATAAAGGATTTTCACGATTTCTGGTATATTTATTTATAGACTGTCACTTACAGGGCTATTACAAATGATTGAAGCGATTTCATAAATTCACTGTAGCTCCTTTCATTGACATATGGTCACGACACACTACAGATACGTAGAAAAACTCATAAAGTTTTGTTCGACTGAAGCCGCACTTCAGGTTTCTGCCGCCAGAGCGCTCGAGAGCGCAGTGAGACAAAATGGCGACAGGAGCCGAGAAAGCGTATGTCGTGCTTGAAATGCACTCACATCAGTCAGTCATAACAGTGCAACGACACTTCAGGACGAAGTTCAACAAAGATCCACCAACTGCTAACTCCATTCGGCGATGGTATGCGCAGTGTAAAGCTTCTGGATTCCTCTGTAAGGGGAAATCAACGGGTCGGCCTGCAGTGAGCGAAGAAACGGTTGAACGCGTGCGGGCAAGTTTCACGCATAGTGATGTGAAAGATTCAGTGTTTAAACCTCCTCTACCAAGAAACGTGCCAGAACTGTGAGCTCGTATCCACAATGCTTTCGAACTCATTGATGTTGACATGCTGCGCCGAGTGTGTGAAGAACTTGATTATTGGCTAGATGTCTGCCGAATCACTAAAGGGGCACACATCGAACATTTGTGAATGCCTAAAAAAACTTTTTGAGTTTTTGTATGTGTGTGCAAAGCATTGTGAAAATATCTCAAGTAATAAAGTTATTGTAGAGTTGTGAAATCGCTTCAATCATTAGTAATAACCCTGTATTTTTGAAACACGAACGTATAGAAAAGATGAAGACAACTACATTGAATTTTGAGATATTTTCGCAAATCGAAGCTCGATTCCGACCAGTGGATCTGTTACAAATCGACTGCTTCAGAAAGAAGGCCCATTGTTAATCATAACTTAAAGTTTCACGTAATGAAAGTTGGTTCTTATGCAACATAACAAACACGTTGGTTTTTACACAGAAGTGCTTGAAATAATCCGTATGTTTTCATATCGATATGTAACCTGTATTTACGATATCAGGTTTCAACACATATGTCAAGTTTTTGTACCGGACTTATGTTTCAGAAAGTATCCCCAGCCTTACTAACAAATATTGCAAGTCAGAGCCATATTTTATACGCAGGGACATAATAGATTTTATGGGTGACAGTTTAAATGAAGAACCCTTGCAAATGCTGGTGTGAAGGTACAGATTAACTTAGCTTCCGGCAGTTTCTTTGAAAAGCGTTCTGAAGTAACTGAAGTAATACAATCGATGTACAGTGCCCTAACACCTCTATAAAGATATGTGGTTTCCAAAAAACATTGTTGTAATTAATGTTAATTTAATAATACGTCGATACCTTGCGAGATACCATATGTCCTGTTCCGTGCATGTTTGTAATACGAGTATATCACTGAAATGCAGTCTTTTGATATCTACAAGGTCTCCGATCGGCACGAAATTTAAACCACAGTGAAAATGTGAAGTGCCTATTGACTGTTTCACCTGATTTCATGCAGCCCACATAACATAACTGTCATGCATTTCCTTCGTCATGACAATTCTCGACGGCAGTCTGCAGGTGCAACGAAGACGCTGTGCAGCATTATCGATGGAAAGTGTTTGATCACCCACCAGTCAGTACAGACTTGGCTCCCCATGATTTTCATCTCTTCGTACACATGAGCTGCTGTAAGAACAGCCTTTTTCGCACAGACAATGAGCTGCAGAGCAGCTTAGAGAATTGGAGGAAATTACAGGCCACGAGACTATTGGAATGTTGGTATCACAAATGTAACTAAATATTCCAAATAAAACATTTTTGATTTTAACTGTCGCTTCCATTTTGTAATAGATCGGAGACTGAAAAAACTACCGCTTTCGTATAAACATCTGAACTACCTTCTCTCGTATCTTCACGGCATCGGGATATTAATCTGGTGGTACTAATGGTAGAGGGTAGCGGACGCCCTTACTGCCGCCAGCCTCCCTCCCTGTGGGGCTGAATTTGTATAGCCTTTTGTCAACGTTCTAGTAGTGCCCCACATGAAATGGTTCAAATGGCTCTGAGCACTATGGGACTTAACTGCTGAGGTCATCTGTCCCCTAGAACTTAGAACTACATAAACCTAAGTAACCTGAGGACATCACACACATCCATGCCCGAAGCACGATTCGAACCTGCGACCGTAGCGGTCGCGCGGTTCCAGACTGTAGCGCCTAGAACCGCTTGGCCACTCCGGCCGGCCCCGCATGAAAGTGTGAGAACGTTATTGAAATCTTTGGAATCTTACAATTGTGGCGGAACGTGGTCAGATGACGGTGAGGGCCAGTCGAGTACCCGCGCACCTAGTCGTAAGCGGATAACCGCCTGAGAACCCCATCCAGGTTGGTTGGCTCTTCGGTCTTCATCTTCAGTCCGGCGAATGGATTTGATCCGGTGCCAGCGTGACTCCCTGAAGCCCGAAAGCGGTGTCCTAAAGCCCACCGCTCTCCGCCAGGTTTCAGCTACGTAACGTTGTACAATACCGACGATATCTAGCACTGGAAAATTATATATACTGTTGAACTCATTTAATTAAATAACACAAAGGATGAAAACACATACAGAATAACTAATAAAAGGTAAACAGGATCGGACAATAGCTCAAGAGAACGACAAGTGACACCTAATTAGCTGCTGACCGATCTCCCCAAGTTTGTACAAACATTATTTCCAAAACCGAATAACAAATTTCACTGAGATAAACCTCACCAAAAGGAAACTGTATTGCACTGATGAAAGACTGAAACAGAATTCAAATTGTACAATAAATTTCAGACGTCACGCTGGCACAGAGATTCTGGAACCGTGCCCTGTAATATTCAGACATAATTAGATAATGACCGTGTCATAGGACCGCTCTATTAGCCGCAGTCTCTTGGCAGTAATTAGTATTGTTGTACAATCTGTTACGTAAGATCGTCGTCGGGTTAATTATTACAAAAATGTATTTGACAATAAACTTAGACATATATATACATCATTATATGAACAAAACGAAAATGCAATTACATTTAATAATACGTTCAGTCATCCTCAGCGGCGATAATTGCTTGGCATCTTCGAGGCATGCGATTTCCGTCTATTCACTTTGAAAACATATCCAAATGACCCGAATTTTCACTGACAGCTGCTTCAAAGTGAAAACCTTTCTTTCCTTGTAACTTCTTTTTGACGTAAGACCATTTGTTTACAATAAGATTATTCAGGTGACGGTGAGGGCCAGTGCTGTACCTGCGCACCTTTCTCCTTTTCCATTCGCTGCAAAGCCTACTGCGGTGCTTTGGATCGTTGTCCTCCTGCAGTATTCAATTTTCATTTTTGTCGATGAACCAACGATTTTGGCAGTCGGCATCAGACATCTCTGATGAACGCAACCTGTGAGCTGCACTCATGTCTCTTCTTGTGTACGTCATTCAAGGTTTCAAAGTGAGACAATGTATTATAGACATTGCATGAAGGACAAAGGCTTCTTCTGTGTATAATGCCAACCACGCTCTTACTTAATAGACTGAATTGTTCATATACAGTTAAGTCAAGTACAAAGAATAAACCGCTAGTGAAAGGCCACGGAAAAAATGTCACTAACAAAAATGGTTCAAATGGCTCTGAGCACTATGGGACTTAACATCTGAGTTGATCAGTCCCCTAGAACTTAGAACTACTTAAACCTAACTAACCTAAGGACATCACACACATCCATGCCCGAGGCAGGATTCGAAACTGCGGCCGTAGCGGTCGCGCGGTTCCGGACTGAAGCGCCTAGAACCGCTCTGCCACAGCTGCCGGCTGTTAGTAACAGACGCAAGCATAATTGTCATGCAGAAAGAGCTATGTTCGAATCCCAGTACAGACTAGTATATCATTCGAGAATTAGGTAGGGGTGCTGCGCAACTGAAAGGTTACTTGAAGGCATCCTGCTGGTGAAAGTGTGTGTCGATACATGGGAGACGGTCGTTTTAAAAACCTACCGATCTATACTGACATCCAGCAGGATTATTATCACCTTTGCACTATTTTGTAGACTAAGGAGATTAACTGTGGCATGCTAACCGTAGATTTCTACCTGCCAGCTTGCCTAAGTAAGACACAAGTACTACCTCGTGACATCAAAAAATGGTTCAAATGGCTCTAATCACTATGGGACTTAACATCTGAGGTCGTCAGTCCCCTAGACTTAGAGCTACTCAAACCTAACTAACCTAAGGACATCAAACATACATGCCCGAGGCAGGATTCGAACCTGCGACCGTATCAGCAGCGCGGTTCCGATCTGAAGCGCCTAGAACTGCTCCGTCACAGCGGCCGGCGCTTGTGACATCGAGCTTGCGTTCTATCACATTTATTGACTTTTTGGGTTCATTTCTTTTCTAGAGAGCTCGTCAGCATTGCGAAAGCTATCTATAAAGCAGCATACGTCATATGTTATTGATAACAGCCGGTAGCACCAGAAGTTTCAACGACCTAGCATAGGTCATCCACGTTCTGTACTGGACATAGCCATTTCATTTTGAAGCATGCCACTGAAAGAGATTTCTAACAAATTGTTGTTCGCTGTGCTACTGAATTATGGCTGAGGGTTACGTATGGTTGCTTACTGACAGTTAATGAGGATATGTTGTTGGTCAGCGATGAAGCCTTTGTAGATTGTTTAGACGCTTTTGCAAGTGATGTTGCAGCGATCTGTCTGTACGTGTGACGTTGTGCCTGTTTCATCTAGTTAAATAACTATTGCAATAAGATCGCATTCGACTGTAATCATGGTCATACAGGACTCTTTGAGCATTTTCTTTTATTTTTTGAACCAGAGAATATAATATTTCATCTGACGTAGGTAATTGTTCTTGAGTGACTAATAAGACGTCTTATACTGCAGCTCGCATGTGTGAGAAAACATTCAGACGTGAGCTTTAGGAGACATTTTATGAGGGAAAGTGTAGGCCTCAGTGACATTATTTGGAAACGCAATCATTATTGTGCTATAAGCTAGAGTGATTTATCGTCAAAGACGAACTTTTGTTAGATCTTAGATTAATGGGCCCCTATCCCCACCACGTCATAGATCCCTATAAGTAATATTACCTATGCACTGAAATACCTTTGGTGGTATCGAATAAAGTGCTAACATTCAGTACCCTCGATTAATAGAGTTCCATTTACTGTCCACTGCACCTGTAATCATTCCTGCTTGCTTCTCTTCTTAATGGATGAGTTGTGTCGCCATATTCCTTTTTCTCTAGCAATTCTGAACAGTTGTGTATCATATTTAGCAGGATAGATTATGATTTATTACGATACTTTGATAATCCTATGTTTGCTTCCAGCAGACTATTTTTCAATGTAGCTATATATTTGGATCTAGGTGGTATCATCCGAGACGGAGCCAAATAGATGTAAGTGCTCTTTGGCGTGCATCACTTCACGTGACACTACTGGCTTTATGAGATGCAGCGAATGTCTCCGGTGAGGAGCGAGTTACTAATTCAGACCGCGTTAATACTTCATACCTGCGCGTTTTGATACACCCAATCTCACGATAGTTCAGCACTTTATTGGGTACCTTTTCATTGACATATTGATTTCTCAGGCAAGGCAACTAGTGTGACATCACAATTTTTTTCTGATGAGTTAACTTTCGCGAGCTTCGAGCCGAGACAAAAGAATATTGTGATGTAAAAACTATATGACGCAGAGAATCAAACAGGGCAAAATAAATTTCTGAGAGTGTAGGTTTCCTCAAACAGAGACATTTAAAGAGGCTAAAAGCTTTCCTAGTGTAGAGCAACGTCATAATTATTTAAAAGATAACTGTCACTAACGTTTAGGTCACGGGTGCAATTGTCTTAGTTTGAGTAAATTAATTTATTCCTTCTAATCGCTAGTAGTTTCCTACACCCAACTCATTGTCAAGCAAAAAATCGGAAAATCACTGCACTCGTGAACCATACATATGACACCTAAACGCCAATACTTAAAATTTAGAGCTAAATACCAAGTTGCATGGTAATATGTAGAGACCGCGGGTAACTTGTTATAGCGCGAAACAGTTGCATCTGTCGTGTTACAGAAATACACGACAGACTATTGGTTTGTATCTCAACAGTTCTATCTCACAGAAACATAGAAAGACAACTGAGTTTTATGCTTTTTGGGCTCAGGTTCTACGAAACATGCAGCACTACCTTCGTCATAAAATGTAAAGCTGCAATGTTCCACGAATGTTAGAACAATCGATTTACATTTGGATTACCACCTTGTCTATTAACTCACAGTCACAAATTTTGTTGTAAGAATGCAGAATCTCATGGCGATAACGCTGAATGACACGTTCTTGGGCTTTTAAATTATGTGTGAAGTTTGTAGAAAGTCGCGAAGTGCTCTCATTCTCAGATACTGGGTGAATAAGTCCGGGAATTCACGCGTCGCAGGCTACGGTCCTTTTTCACCCCCACACCAACCACTTTGATAGATAAGTAGTCCCCATCCCCACAGCGATGCTACTTCACGGTTAGGTAGCAATCAATCAAGTGTTTCCGGAGAAGATGTGAAATATACTTACACATACACACACTTACACACATACCAACCCTCCCACACACACACACACACACACACACACACACACACACACACACACACACATACATATATATATATATATATATATATATATATATATATATATATATATATATATAAGTTTTTATAATATGTATATGCTACTGTTTAAACGTTGATGTTAAGTTACTATTAGTTTCTGGCGGCCTACAATGTAGATAGTGAGCGACAAGTGTTATTACTTGGTGGTGACTCCCTCGTTAGTTGAACGCAAAACGGAATGCGAATTTAAGCGGATTCGAAATTCGAATATCGGTACCATGGTTTTTTTTTTTTTTCAAATTAAGGCTGGCGGTAGTATAGCTCATTTTTGGCACACATTTTAATTATTTTGTGTAATCTTGATTTAAAGAGAGTCAAGAACATCAGGAATGCTCTATAACTTTTGGACGTCTGTAAACATGAAGAGGATGGCACACATTTTAACTATTTTGAGTGATCTTGATTTAAAGAGAGTCAAGAACATCTGGTATGCACTATAACTTTTGGACGTCTTTAAACATGAAGAGGATGGCTGTGATAACGCCCCGCCAAACAGTGAGTCACTAAACATGTCGGTGAGTAGTTTCTGTCAGCTATGTGCACACACAGCGACAACGTTTTGGTGATGTCGTGTGACAAAGAGTCCTACAAGCACGTACAGTGCTATGTGGTCTTGTATTCAGTGCCCGTGATACGGCTGCTCTGGATTTCGGTTGGGTGGTCGGCTGGAATAACACGGCATTGTCCGTCGGCCCGCCGCTGTCCGCTATCACGTCAGTAGAGACCGGCGTTAGGCCCCCACTCGCAGTAGCTCAGCCCGGCACGCCGGCAGCCAGCTGGTACCACAAGACATTTGATTACGTCGCCGACGCGGTGCCCTTGTTGCTCACAGTCCGGTTTTCAACGGGAACTACCTACCACGGCGGCATGCTTGGTAGCTGCAGAACGTGTGCCTATGTATCCCGCCCTTTGGCGCTCCGTCACTACAGATCAACATTCTCTCCTCAGAGCAGCAGAAAAGATTTGCGGGGAAGAGAGAGAAAGAAAAATGTACAACTACCAACACGAAATTGCCCTAATACTTTTGTCTATGTTTCTGTCACGAACCAGCATACAGTACATTCAAGTCTCATGGAAAAAGATTCAGCATCAGGGATAGTAATTATTGTGAATATCACAGTTATTTATTCAAAACCAACACCTTTGCAAGACAATGCGTGTCACCAGATGACTGACTGACACGATGGACTCTAAGAATTCAGAATATTGCCCCTAGTGTCATTTAATGGCTATGTAGAAGATTCTGGAAGATTTCAACAGGGTGAACTGATTCAATGCCAATAGAGGCAAGATCAACTAAGGGTGGCAACTGAGAGTAGGATACAGAGCTACACCACCTTTTCCTCAATACAAATTGCAAAACGATTTAGAAAAGGTATCTGTACGGTGCAAAAATTGGCAATTGATTCTAAATAACTGTCGAATCCTGCCTAGTCGCCAACATATGGGGTGTCTATTAAACCTGAATTCTCCCATCACTAGACAACATTCAAACAAACCGTATTAATGAATTTAATAACAAACCGAAATGGTTACGATACTTTGTATTTACACTGACGTGTCGCAAGAAAAGGGCGACAAACAAAATAAGCATATTTCATCAGTATAGACAATGCTACATAATAAAAACGAAATGACTAGTCTTTATGCTATTCTTGAACTCGCTAGTCTTCAACTGGACTGCGCCTTTTTTTTTAGTTGTGAAAGGAAGTACAGCTTCACCGGTTGTAAACGGTCTTACTGTGTTGGTGGACGGTAAAACTTTTCCATTTGACAGTGGTGCCATTCCAAAGACAGCACCAGAGTGCAGTTTGAAGGTGTGGCGGTGGGACTTGAAGTCCCATACCACCCTCTGACGGTGTAAGTTCAGGTTGCAGGCAAGAGGTAACATAGCGATGAATAACATTAGGTCCCGGCGGAGGTTCGAGTCCTCCCTCGGGCATGGGTGTGTGTGTTTGTCCTTAGGATAATTTAGGTTAAGTAGTGTCTAAGCTAAGGGACTGATGACCTTAGCAGTTAAGTCCCATATGATTTCACACACAAAAAAAAAAAATTAGGTGTCAACATCGGTGGTTTACGATGGTCGACTCCCATCGAGTGGTCAAGTCAATACTATCGCTGCTTGAGTGGTCGTGGTCGGAATCGGAGTCCTCAACGATGGTGAGAGAAACTGGGTGTCGGTGACAGTGCCGGAGTTTCGTGGCGCCAATGTTTTGTAAACCAGCGACCATGTCGTGTAGGGCTTCTACTTTGGCATAAAGACGCCTTGCCTTCTCTCGAATGGAAGTCTTGAGAGCGGCCATGTCCGTTTCCTCATGGACGGTAACTACCCTCGTAAGGGGAGTAACATGCAGGCTCCACTGAAACACCTTATTCTGCAGGTGCTGGAGGGTCTTCATCCAGGAGGCACTAATCGTAGCCCACGCAGTGGCGCCATAGGTGAGGGAAGGGTGAACAACCATCCGGTACAGCCGGAGCTTGGCAACGAGGTTCAGTTCTCTGCTGGTGAACATTGGGTATAATGCTTTGATCAGCTTGAGTCCTTTTCGGGTTACATATTCTGCATGGCGATGGAAAACCAGTTTTATATCCATCCAGACACCTAGGTGTTTGGTATCAGGGGACCATGGGGCCTGAATGCCTGCTATAGTGATGTTTTGGCGGAGGATGGGGCGCCGTTTAATGAAGAAGACTGCCGTAGTTTTGGCGACATTAACGGCAGTTTTGTTGGAATAGAACCAGGCCACTTTCGCATTCACCTGTCTATGGAGGCGAGCAATGATCTGGTCTGTGTTGTGGCCAGTGGTATAGAGCACTGTATCATAGGCGTATTGCGCCAGGTGGCAGTGTAAGAGGACTGGCATATCGTTAACATAAATGGTAAAAAGAATGGGAGACAACTGGCCGAGTTGTTCTAGGCGCTTCAGTCCAGAACCACGCGCCTGCTATGGTCGCATGTCCGAATCCTGCCTCGGGCATGGATGTGTGTGATGTGCTTAGATTAGTTAGGTTTAAATAGATCTAAATCTAGGGACTGATGACCTCAGATGTTTAGTGCTTAGAGCCATTTGATAGGAGTCAACACAGAGCCCTGATGGGTACCCATCGACATGTGACGTAAGCTGGAGCATCGACCTTGCTGAGTAACCAAGAAAGTCCAATCGTGGAGGGAATTATCCATGATCTCCACATAGATGTCAGGGATGGTCGTCTGTGTCAGCATTTTGTACACAAGATTGTCCTGCCAGATCTTGTCATACGCGTTTTGTAGGTCCAAGAAAACTGCTGGCATCAACATGGTGTAGTTAAGTCCTTGCTGACATGTTCCGTGATCCGAATGACTTGAATTTCAGCCAACAGGTGGGAAGCAAATCCAACTGTTTTGGATGGATGGTCCCAGCTGCAGCCAGAGGTTGGGAAATGCTGTGGAGGATCAAAGATTCTTGAACCTTAGCCATGATATTTAGGAGGCTAATGGGCTTGTTAGTAGAGTTCATAGAATCCTTCAAGGGCTTGGGAATGGCAATCATTTTGGCCCACTTCCACACCAGTTGTGAGACATCAGTTCAGGATGATGGTAAGTAAGACCAGTGACTTGTGTGGGAGCTGTCAGAAGTATTTATTTAAAATATCATCCAAACCTGGAGCAAGCTGCCCACACTTGTGCCACAGGATCCCTTGGATTTCCGCCGTGGATGTAAGTTGAAGGGGAGATAGGGGTGGTCTTTGTCTGAAAGTGGCAATAGCCGCTAGAATATCGTTTTCAACTTGTAGTCCATGAGGCTTGAGGTCCTGGACATCCAAAGACAAGTGACGTTGTTAAGGAGCAGGAAGATGGGGTCGTGATCAGAGGCTAGTTCATGGAGTGTTTCCAACTAAAACTGGACTGCTATGTTTTTGAATATGGTCACATCCAGAAAGTCTGGCTGGCGGTCAGCACGGACCAGTATATGGGTGGGCGTGTGGGGGCCATAGACCAACAGCAATAGAGGATCTTCTAGGTCAAGGAGGAGTCTGCCCTTGGGATTAGCAATGCGAGAATGCCAGGCCAGATGCTTGGTGTTGAGATCTACCCAAACAACTAGTTCGTCAAAGGACATCAAAGTATGGAGATAAGCTTCAAGAAGTGGTAAGTTAGGGCTCAAGCACACCACAGCAAAAGTTATAGCACCAAGGTGGGTAGAAGCAGTGACTGCCGTAACCTCTATATGTTCGAGTGATTGGAGAATCTCGTGATTATGGACGAGTGACTTTTGCAGAACACTGCCGTGCCCCCACCTCATTGATGGAGTCGATCAGTGATATCAAACCTTGTTGAGGGGACGAAAATTGTCTTCGGGTTTCACTGGGTTTTTAAGTAAAATGTCTACATGGTGGTCGTAGAGGAAAGTGTTCAGTCTTCATATCTTTAAGGCCATTAGCATTAAAAATGCAGACTATTAGTTCCCGAGGGGCTGATGGTTATGTGGTGGATGATTTCGCCATTATAACAGAATCTGGCTGAGCCCTTCAACAAGGGCAATGACCTTAGTGAGCCCATCCTCCGACCGACGGATCTTTTGAGCTGTTTGACGAAAGACAGCCCTGACGTGGGACCACGTCAATAGAGAGATGAACTGGAGGATCTCTCGCATGTCATCCCAGAAAGAAGCGTCTGTCTCCACCACTGGAGGAATATCCTGGGTGGGCTGCTTGACCCTAGGATGGGCAGGGGTGTGTGTGGTGGCTGGTAGAGAAGGCGCCACAATGGAGAGTTGTGGCACTTCAGCAGGTGGGCGGGAGGAGGCTGCAAACAGTGTATCAGCTTGATGGGCATTGGTCTGCATCACAAATGTTCAATGTTCGTGAATTGATAAGAGACGAAACTGCTCAGGTTATCGGCCTCCAGACTCACACACTACTTAAATTAACTTATGCTAAGAACAACACACACACACACACCCATGCCTGAGGGAGGACCCGAACCTCCGGTGGGAGGGGCTGCGCAATTAGTGACAGGGCGCCTCTAACCGCGCGGCCACTTTGCGTGGCTATGCGTCACAAATGATGGTTGAGTAGGAGGAGACGGAGCTGCAGCAGCGGATCAGGTCGTAGAGGATGGAGCCGGAGGGGGCTCCTGCGTCACAAATGCGTCAGGCGCCTGAGCTTCAGTGGTGTGGTGCCGTTTTGGCGGGGTTGGCCGATTCGTCCTTGGTTTCCTTCGAGGAGGGTGGGAAGACTTCATAGCCTTCTGGTATATAGAACAACCCTTCGAGGAATCCAGGTGGTGGGGATCGTGAGAAGTGCCCATACAGCGGATACACGTGGGTTTTTCTGAGGCCGGGAGTTTTCAGTCCTCTGATGGATGTGAGTCAGCACACTTGACACATTGCAAAGGCAGTGAACAGTAATTGCGGGTGTGGCGCAAACGTTGACACCTACAGCAGATGGAGGGGCCTTCATATGATTCAATACGCACCTTGGTGCACAGGAGATACCTGATTTGGTAAATGCATTTGGCATCCTCTCCCCCAAATAAGGGAGACAACATGGTTGGGCATAGGGATTAATTTCCGGGTCTACGGTCCCTCTTGTTTGATTGGTGGACCAAAGGTTCCAGGAGACGGAGTAATTCATCCCTGACGTCTGTCTCTTTAACATCGCAAGGAAGGTTTTTGATGACGATTTTTGTTCTTCTGTCGCCAGAAGCCTGATGAGTGTAATAGGCCACGACCAGTCTGGTGCGGCGTTTATGTCCTCTTTGCATAGAGGCAGCTGCTGTCGCGTCATCCTGGAGAGGGCTCGGTCAGCATGTAATTGGTTGACGTCTTTTCACAGCCCTCTCTGCTTTATCGTTCCCGACTGGCGTGCCGGCGCTTGACTTTACACCGTAACAATAACGAAAAGTGTGAGGTCATCCACATGAGTGCTAAAAGGAAACCGTTAAACTTCGGTTACACGATAAATAAGTCAAATCTAAAGGCCGTAAATTCAAGTAAATACCTAGAAATTACACTTACGAACAACTTAAATTGGAAGGAACACATAGAAAATGTTGTATGGAAGGCTAACCAAAGACTGCGTTTTATTGGCGGGTCACTTAGAAAATGTAACAGATCCACTAAAGAGACTGCCTACGCTACGCTTGTCCGTCCTCTTCTAGAATACTGCTTCTCGGTGTGGGATCCTTACCAGATAGGATTGACAGAGTAGATCGAGAAAGTTCAAAGGAGGGCAGCATGTTTTGTATTATCGCGAAAGAGTGAAGACAGCAATCTGTAGGTTACACTTCTCGTGGCACATTGTACTTTGTCGACTACAAGTCTCTGGTCAACACACTTATATGGGATTAATAGATACATTCCTCTTCTTCTTTCTCCTGGCCTTATGCCTTATCCTCATGGAATAGGCATGCTAGTTGTCAGACTTGGAAATATGAGTGGTAGAGGGTGGCCCGGATGCCCTTCATGTTCCCACCCCTTCCCTCAGGACGGAAACTGTGAACCCCATCTGTCTGAGTCTTGTGTTATCCCTTCTGAAGGTGTGAGAGGTCTTTTTTATCTTCGCGCTCCGTGTTATTGAGGCTAGACAGCCTATTTACCAAGTGGGATGTGGGAAACCGCCTAAAACCCACATCCAGGCTGTTCGGAAAACTACGCCTCCTCATTAATCCGCTAGAAGGATTCCGTCTAGGGACGGCGCTTCTCCCCGAATCCCGGAAGCGGCGTGCTGACGTGTGCGGCTCTCTGGGAGTGTTACGTCAGTAGATACCTACTGTGGGATATTTTAAAAAGTGGAGGTTCGCCATATAAATGTATCTAATTAACATAACTTATTAACACAAATTTTTCATTTACATTATAAATGTCATTAAAAATTGTGTACACGTAATGAATGAATGAACTAACTAACAAAAAATCAAGGATTCACACAATGGGTAGCCTATCACCGACAATATTTAAATCCACAGTGTCTCTCCTAAGAATCGTCAGGCGCATTTTCTCTGGTGTTCCGACAGATATTTTCAATTTCGTTTTTGCAGTGTGTAGCTGGAGTCGGCCCAAACCAAATGCCGCTCATAAAGTCCTTCATGCAACACCAGTGTCGAGAGGAGGCGTCGGTTTGTTCCCCATTACAAACAAAATTATATTTAAAGCGGAATTTTAGGTGCCCAGTCGAGAGAGCGATTTCATATTAGCCTAGTGTGACAATAGTTTTATCGATATGCATTAACAGGGACAGTAAAACACGAAGAGCAACTGGTACTTCAGCAGCGACTGAGCAGCGCTTCTGCACGGTGGTAGGAGTCAATGAGGGCGAGGCCGGTTCTCTCGTTGCTAGAATACTGGTTGTTCTTCATGTTTTCCTGTTAATGCATATCGAGAAAACTACTATCGCACTAGAGTAATTTGAGACGGCTCTGTCGATTGGACACCAGAAAATCCACTTTAAAGATGATTTTGTTTGTAACAGGGAACAAGTCGACGCCTTCCCTCGACTCTGAGCGTCGCATGAGAGACAAAATGAACAGTACTTTTGTTTGTACTAGCTTCAGTCCTACACATAAAAAAGTGAAACTGCACATATCTGCCGGAAAACAAGAGAAAATAAGCCTGACTACTCGTACGAGAAACGCCCAGTGCACTGAAGAAGTTTTGCAAGATGGGAAATGGAGTTAAATATTTTTAATAATATTAACTGTGGGAAATTCGAATAAGAGAAAAAGTGTTTGAGATGTGCTGCTATAGACGTATGATGAAAATTAGGTGGGCTGATAAGAAAAGGAATCGTGAGGTTCTCTACAGAACTGGCGAAAAGAGGAACAGGTGGGAAACACTGTGAAGAAGATGGGACTGGGTGTTAGGACCTGAGTTACGACATCAAAGAATAATTTGCGTGGAACCAGGCACTGTAGGAGAAGACAAACTGGAATATATCCAACAAATAACTCAGGGCACACTGCTCAAGTTCTACTATGAGATGAAGTGGTTGGCACGGGAACAGAGTTAGTGGTGGGCCACAACAAACCAGTCAGAAGACTGAGGATTCAAAAAACTAACGATACCCGATAGCGTTACGTAGAGTAAGCGTGATAGCGTTACGGAGATGTTTAGCAAACTCAAATGGCAGACTGTGCAAGAGAGGCGCTCTGCATCCCGGTGTAGCTTGCTGTCCAGGTTTCGAGAGGGTGCGTTTCTGGATGAGGTATCGAATATATTGCTTCCCCCTACTTATACCTCCCGAGGAGATCACGAATGTAAAATTAGAGAGATTCGAGCGTGCACGGAGGCTTTCCGGCAGTCGTTCTTCCCGCGAACCATACGCGACTGGAACACGAAAGGGAGGTAATGACAGTGGCACGTAAAGTGCACTCTCCGCCACACACCGTTGGGTGGCTTGCAGAGTATAAATGTAGATGTAGATGTAGAACTTGATGACAGTTTAATTTCGGTTTCACCACTATTCATATGTACTTCCCAGTATGACACACAAGATGTGATGCAAAGCAATACGGATACGGACAAGCCCCTAGAAGTGACGGCAGCGGAAAGGAGGCGGGGGTACCTTAAAGAGATTCGTTACGAAGGGGAAGCTGGAGGGGTGGCTCTCATGTTACGAGAAAGTAAAGAAATGAATGAGTATCGTGGAGCCCTTGTGACACCTAGAGTCTCCAGGGATAGCATGTCGAAGCAGTGTATCATCCTTCTCGGAATAGAGACAGGCGGGCCTGGTTTCCACGTGGTGGGTTATTATATGCAAGCACATGTGCTGGTATGGTGGACGAGTACCTTAAACATCAATACATTTCGCGTCCAGCATCAATAACTCACCCCTCGAACTTGAGTACGATCCGACATGAATGGAATTACTCTAGGGTGAAGGGACGTAGGAATATGCATTACATCGTCATCAAGGACCATTTTTTGACCCACAGAGAACGCTTAACAAGTAAATGGATACGTTAATACGTCTGTTCCACAATACTGGGGGTCGTTATGCGTCCTATTTTACAATGGTACGGATCATTGATTCTTTAAATTTCTGTATATTGTCGGCGGAGATACACCGTACACATTAAGGGGCGCACTCACTCCATGGCTGCTTTCCGGGTGTTAGTGTTAGAGAAATATGTGTCACAGTGAAAGCTTATCGTCATACCTCCTTGCCTAGGGACGCCAGATGAAAGTTGATGTCGTCAAGCCCTGAATCAAAATTGCGCAACGGATAACTGGAGAGGGGAGCTTGAGAGCGCTACCTAGAGATCGTGCCCTTTCTTTACGATACAAGACAAGGGGCTAGAGGGCTCACACGCTGATGTGTGGGTCCCTGAATCCTATATCTTTTATTTTAAATGAATTCCTTTAACTTGACTTCTTTGTGATTTTTAAGGTATGTTAAAGATTGATGACAATTGATTACGTATTTATTTTAAATATTATCACTCGATTTTACAGCGATTGCAGCAATTGTTCCAGTTTACAGATATTACAATTTTACAACTTCCAGCTTGGCTATATTATATAACAATCTGCACGAACTTTTCTACGGGCAAGACGGAATTGCGTTGGCCAAATGTATGCCACCAAAGTCTCCCAATATTTTACCTAGGACATCCACTATGTGAGGAGGATAACGCGAAAACTGGGGACCAGATACACAGGGGGTCAAATTTCCTCAATTAACGAGATCATTCATTTCCTTACACAATCCGAAGCTGGAAATAATAGAATTAGTACAAATATTCAAATACCTCTCTTCCATGCGTGAACATTGAGACAGACGCACTGAGGGCACGTCTGCTCACTTACCCACCTTCTGTAACACTCCCTTAATATCTGGCGGGCAGCCGGAGGTGTTCCTGGGCCCCGGTGGAGGGGGTAGTCGAACCACTTGACCGTGACCAACCTCTCCACCCCAAATCTTGTGACACTGGAAAGTCTTTGACTTTTACCTGCCTGTGCTGTCTCTCTGATCCCCTACCCAGGAGTAAGGTTGGCTCTACTATACTACAGAACTACTTCCCAACAAAGATTTGGCCACGCTTTACGGACAGGTGTGAGGAGGATTAGGAAAGTTCATGTGCAGATTCACATTCACGTACAAGAAATGCATAATACACGACATATATAAATACGTATTATGAAGCCTGACACATTTCTTTCCACCCGTCCACATGGGTTCTGTTGCACCAGCGGCCGGCAGCGTCGTGTAATAAAATTGGCTGCGGAGCCGCCTCTGTTTCTATTTCCCGGTGCGAGCGAGCAGCGAAACCTGCTGCTTATAGAGCGGAAACTACTGTACCGTTTCAACAGATCACATTATTGCATCGTTAGAGGGTGTTGTACGTTGGAACACTTCTCACGCTTTCGTTTCCAGCCAGCCCTGTAACATATTTTCTTATACCATTTTTGAATGATGGCATTCACTTTTGGTATGCTTCAGTCTCTTTCTGAAACTATTAAAATTACTCCAGAAAAGTAAGGTTCTTCCAAATGTGAAGTAATATTTTAAAGTCCTATATGTTCCCTTATATAGGGACAAATATTCTACTGAAAATTTGAAAGCATTGCAGTTAATAAAATACTGCCAGTATTGGACTCAATAGTATGTCTGTCACATTATTACTCTAATACGTACAAACCAACAATCAGAAAATGACATAAAATTAAGCAGAAATAAAATCCATAATCAGTTACAAATTAGAGGCAGTCTGAAACAGAAACTTTTGGAAGCTAACATAAATTTTCATTTTCAAGACAGGAAAAATTGTTAAGCTATTAAAGAAAATTTGTTCATTCCCAAATATCACATGCTCCATGGTAGACGACCTTCTTCTGCTTCAAGGTGCAGTACCCTGCACGATCGACGAAGTTTGGTTTAACCGCTCGTACGCTATATAACTAGTATTAAAATATGTAGAACTTTACACAGCATAAAATAGTGTAACTGGTGACTTTATAACATCTACCAAACAACTCTAATGTATTATACAACACTTAAATATGTAGAAATAATTAGTAATGATACAAAAAACACAACCTCATGTCACAAACATAAATTTGTTTACATAACTAGTGGCACAAGACAGACAACACGACTGTCTCTCGCTTTTATCATATTAATCACACTTGGACACATTCTAACGACGTAAGCGAAAACTGATGCATGAGACAGCACTTCATCACCTATTCCATACTCCTGAGACCGTGACAAGACACTACAAAATGGGCCTGGAATTAGTAGCCTAGATCATGTGCAGTAGAATGTGGCACAACCTCGACAGTCAGATTCTTTGCGTAACGCATGATTTACCCCCTAACGTTTAATTTATTTCTTCCAGCGTAGTAGGGTACAACCTCTTGTTTATCCAGGTCCCATCCCCTCAAATTCAAACCTTTTTGCAGTTTCTTTAGCTTTAATCTACAGTTCATAACCAATAGATTGTGATCAGAGTCCACATCTGCCCCTTGAAATGTCTTACAATTTAAAACCTGGTTCCTGAATCTTTGTCGTACCATTATATAATCTATCTGAGACCTTCCAGTATCTCCAGGCTTCTTCCATGTATACAACCTTCTTTTATGATTCTTGAACCAAGTGTTAGCTATGATTAAGTTATGATCTGTGCAGAATTCTACCAGGCGGCTTTCTCTTTCATTCCTTAATCCCATTCCATATCACCTGCTACGTTTCCTTCTCTTCCTTTTCCTACTATCGTGTTCCAGTCACCCATGACAATTAAATTTTCGTCATCCACATTATGAAAAGCAATCTCTCTCTCTCTGGTTTGAAATCTTTGGTGCAAAGAGATATCGTTGCTTGATCTCTGTATGTTTAACCTTGTTCCACCTTTGGCCATATTTACATTCGCATTCAGTGCATTATGAAAGTCTCCCTGTGCTTTAGAAGAATATATAGTTTAATTGTTACAACGCAATAACGAAGTCATCAAAATGCCTTCGTCCCTTCATAAAATGGTGCTTGGTCTGTTCGTTTGTCTTAGGCTATGTTGCGTGTTGCTACATCTCGTTTTTTGTAGCATTAAGATTAAATATCGGTATGATGGGTACTTAGTAGCTGGTTATAGAAATACAGTCTGTAAAAGTTTTAGCGAGCTCCGTAGTACAGATAAGTAAATGTCAGAGACCTGCTCGAATTTTGTTTTTACACACATCATTCATTACTCTAATACCAAAGGTAATGACAAGAAATATAGTTGTTACTATTATTGATTGTATTTTTTCAGTGTGGAACACTGGGCATTATCTTCCTTTCCCCCAAAATTATGGTTGGTGAGGTGACCCATTTCTGAAAAACTACTACAATTTTTTGATGTACATTTCAGTCAAAGAAATACTGTAAGTTACATCATTTCCATATTTTGATAGACAATTTAACATATGATGCTTGGTTCGGCTTATTTTTGTTCATATATTCATTTAGACCTAGGATGAAATGCCATCTCCCTATTTAACATGTTACACACGGTCTCTATAATTACAGAACAAGTTAGATATGAAACAAGCATTGTGGTAATTCATCTGAGAGTTCACAGCGACGCTTTAAGCATTGCACATTAATTCCATTCTTCCAGTAGGCGACAGTAATTCGCACTAGATACTTTTACGTTTGCTTGACTCTTTAGCTCAGCATTTTAGGCAAGACGTGTTTTGTGCATTTATAGGCTCGGTCAGATTGATTTTGTTACGATACCTCATTTAGGTATAAGAATTAAATATCAACAGTCTGCTTAGGATGCTGTTTTTAAGTCACATGTGTTTGTCACAATTTAGATATGACAATAGCAAGAGCGATACTTTTTACAAGAGTTCACAGTCATGTTTTAGGTAACAATTTTGATGGTTATCAATGTGTGGATGTTTGTGTGTGTAGGTAGCGGTAAGGCAGGTGTGGAAACAGTATTGTGATGTTTGACATAAACGTTGTACTTTTTATGTTGCTAACGTATTTTTTTCAGACATTTTAGATGTGGGATTAGCATTGTATTACTTGACAAACAACATATAACAACTTACATGTGGTAGTATTTAATGTGACTGTCTGTTGTGCCTTAAACCAAGTGTGGTACAATGATCGAAATATGGATGCCAAAAAGTGTTACTTAATCTGTATGTTCATGGCATAAACATTAACTGTTACGTGTATCTGACGACGAAACTTACGTATTTTACACGTGGAATTACTTAAAGCTACACTTTTAATGTAATTGTTTTTTTTAAATGCTGCTGAACATTGTACAAAATTCAGATTTCTTGGATCCTTTGATCATAAATAAGATGGCGGCTCTGGGACTACACTGTTTCGTTTTAGTAGCTGGTATAATACTGGGATGTGATCGTTTGTTCCGTTTTAATGGCCACCAAATTTCCAAGTAGTATTATGTAGTTTCGCGGATTGCAAATGACATCATAGATAAAGAGGGCGTGACTTTTCTCATGATGGCGATGACGTTATTGGTAAGGGGGAATGGCTTGTAGCGCCATGGGAGGGAGGGTAAGATTACATCCTTATATTCCAACATGTTCCCGAAGCCCTATTACGCTCCTACCGTTGTCGTATGCTGGATGTGCTGCTTTTCCCCTGCTAGGAAAACATGCTTTTGGTGCTTTGTTGCTAAAAGCAATTCTATTATGTCTGATGCCTTGACGAAGCTGGTTGTGATTTACAAAACAAAAATACTTCATTGGTTAAGTTTTATGCTATGTTCACGTGAGTTGCCTTTTGTTTTTCGACATTCTTTTCACGATAAAATATTTTTATCCTTAACGTCACTTTTTATAGCACGTTCTGTTTCAGCAATATGCATTAATATGAGGAGGAATTTTACTTTGGTAATGGCAATAGAAATATAATCTTGAGGATAAGGACTAAAGCCACGTCTCTTTATACAGATTTGATGTGTCTCTTCTCTTTCCCTGCGTAACCTGAAGCCGATGTTGAGATGGTTAGTTCAACGGGAAATGTAGACTTATCCCTTCAGATTTTCCCATCTCAACGATTACTCCATTAGAGAATCCACTAACTGATATAGTGTGACATGGAATTTTCTAGATCTATCGGAGACACACAGTCCACACAACTGGTCCAGCTTGCTGTGGCGTAAAGTAGTTATTTCTGAGCGTTAGATTTCTGATTCTAGTTCCATCGTTGTCACAGTTAACAACTGCTATTCTTTATCAGGGAACTGAATGTTGTATTGCCCGCTCTATTGTGCGTGGTAACGTTTGACATTTCGTTGTTTCTACAGAACCCACTACAAAATGGAGCAGCATGTTAGTGAGAGAGCTCTTTTTCGGTTTAATGACTACCGGAATTTCGAAGTTATCCACGATGGATACGAAGTTATGGTTTCTGTATTCAATTTATTATTATTATTTCTTTCTATTCTCAGACGTTATGTCTGGTCAAAAATGGACCATGACGCGGACCTTGATCAAGCGTGACTTCCTTTTAACTGTACGGTATATGTTATATTGCATTTAGGAACTTTCGGGTCATTGAACATGTATCAATAATTACAGATTTTTGTAGTTGTATATATATGTTTGGATGTAGCTGTATTGCATTGATGTACTGGTGGTATGACTCCTGTAGTTGATAGTATAATTGGTATAATGTCAACTTTATCCTGATGCCACATGTCCTTGACTTCCTCAGCCAGTTGGATGTATTTTTCAATTTTTTCTCCTGTTTTCTTTTTTATATTTGTTGTGTTGGGTATGGATATTTCAATTAGTTGTGTTAATGTCTTCTTTTTATTGGTGAGTATGATGTCAGGTTTGTTATGTGGTGTTGTTTTATCTGTTATAATCGTTCTGTTCCAGTATAATTTTTATTCATCATTCTCCAGTACATTTTGTGGTGTGTACTTGTATGTGGGAACGTGTTGTTTTATTAGTTTATGTTGTATGGCAAGTTGTTGATGTATTATTTTTGCTACATTGCCATGTCTTCTGGGGTATTCTGTATTTGCTAGTATTGTACATCCGCTTGTGATGTGATCTACTGTTTCTATTTGTTGTTTGCAAAGTCTGCATTTATCTGTTGTGGTATTGGGATCTTTAATAATATGCTTGCTGTAATATCTGGTGTTTATTGTTTGATCCTGTATTGCAATCATGAATCCTTCCATCTCACTGTATATATTGCCTTTTCTTAGCCATGTGTTGAATGCGTCTTGATCTATGTGTGGCTGTGTTAGATGATACGGGTGCTTCCCATGTAGTGTTTTCATTTTCCAATTTACTTTCTTTGTATCTGTTGAAGTAATGTGATCTAAAGGGTTGTAGAAGTGGTTATGAAATTGCAATGGTGTGGCCGATGTATTTATATGAGTGATTGCTTTGTGTATTTTGCTAGTTTCTGCTCGTTCTAGAAAGAATTTTCTTAAATTGTCTACCTGTCCATAATGTAGGTTTTTTATATCTATAAATCCCCTGCCACCTTCCTTTCTGCTTAATGTGAATCTTTCTGTTGCTGAATGTAAGTGATGTATTCTATATTTGTGGCATTGTGATCGTGTAAGTGTATTGCGTGCTTCTAGGTCTGTGTCACTCCATTTCACTACTCCAAATGAGTAGGTCAATACTGGTATAGCATAAGTATTTATAGCTTTTGTCTTGTTTCTTGCTGTCAATTCTGTTTTCAGTATTTTTATTGGTCTTTGTCTATATTTTTCTTTTAGTTCTTCTTTAATATTTGTATTATCTATTCCTATTTTTTGTCTGTATCCTAGATATTTATAGGCATCTGTTTCTTCCATCGCTTCTATGCAGTCGCTGTGGTTATCCAATATGTAATATTCTTGTTTAGTGTGTTTTCCCTTGACTATGCTATTTTTCTTACCTTTGTCTGTTCCAAAAGACATATTTATATCATTGCTGAATACTTCTGTTATCTTTAGTAATTGGTTGAGTTGTTGATTTGTTGCTGCCAGTAGTTTTAGATCATCCATGTATAGCAAATGTGTGATTTTGTGTGGGTATGTTCCAGTAATATTGTATCCATAATTTGTATTATTTAGAATGTTGGATAGTGGGTTCAGAGCAAGGCAGAACCAGAAAGGACTTAATGAGTCTCCTTGGTATATTCCACACTTAATCTGTATTGGCTGTGAAGTGATACTACTTGAATCTGTTTGGATATTAAGTGTGGTTTTCCAATTTTTCATTACTATGTTTAGGAACTGTGTTAATTTAGGATCTACTTTGTATATTTCCAATATCTGTAGTAACCATGAGTGGGGTACACTATCAAAAGCTTTTTGGTAATCAATGTATGCGTAGTGCAGCGACCTTTTTTTAGTTTTAGCTTGATATGTCACCTCTGCATCTATTATCAGTTGCTCTTTACATCCTCGTGCTCCTTTGCAACAGCCTTTTTGTTCTTCATTTATAATTTTGTTCTGTGTTGTATGTGTTATTAATTTCTGTGTAATGACTGACATTAATATTTTGTATATTGTTGGTAGGCATGTTATAGGGCGATATTTAGCTGGGTTTGCTGTGTCTGCTATATCTTTAGGTTTCAGATAAGTTATTCCATGTGTAAGTGTATCAGGGAATGTGTATTGGTCTGCAATGTAACTGTTAAATAATTTAGTTAGGTGTGAATGTGTTGAGGTGAACTACTTTAGCCAGAAATTTGCTATTTTATCATTTCCAGGGGCTTTCCAATTGTGCGTAGAATTAATTGCTCGGATGACTTCATGTTGCAAAATTGTCACTTCAGGCATTTGTGGTGTCATCTTGTATGAGTCTGTTTCTGCTTGTATCCACCGTGTGTGTCTGTTATGTTGTACCGGGTTTGACCACATGTTGCTCCAGAAGTGTTCCATGTCTGTTATGTTTGGTGGATTGTCTATTTTAATGTGTGTGTTATCTATTGTGTGGTAAAATTTCTTTTGGTTTGTGTTGAATGTTTGGTTTTGTTTCCTTCTATTTTCACTTTTTTTGTATCTTCTAAGTCGTTTGGCCAATGCTTGTAATTTCTGCTTCTTTTCATCTAATTGCTCTATCGCTTCTTGTTGTGAGATTTTACCTAACCTTTTTCGTTTTTTGTCTGATATTTCATTTCTTATAAATTGTGTTAGCTGTCCAATGTCTTTTCTCAGTTTTTCTATTCTGATCTGTAGCCTGTGTTGCCATGCTGGTTTTGTGGGTTTCTTCTGTGTGTTGGTTGGTTCTGATCTCTGCCTAGTGTGTATATTTAGTGTAGTGAGTGCACCTATATAAATCAGTAGTTGTAACGCTTCCATAGTTGTATTTTCATTTATTTTGTTGTGTATGATTGTGTTGATAGTTTTTATTGTTGTTTCGACTTGTGGGTTATTTGGTGGTCTATGCAAGAATGGTCTTATGTCTGTATTTGTGTCTTTGTATTCTATATATGTCAGCTGAAATTTTTCTTCTATATCTAACATGTGTGTCACTTCGTGTTCTATTTGTGCTTGTTCTGGTGGTTGTCTTAAGATTTCGTTTTCCTCTGATTGTTTAATTGATGCGTGGTGTTCTTTGCTTGTTTGCTCTGGGATGTTTTCCATTACTGTATTTTCTTCTTCTTCTTCTTCTGATTGCACATTATTTTGTTCCAGTATTTGTTGTACTAGTTGTTTGATGTTTTCTAATTCTGACTGGGGTATCCTGTTATTTTTTATTATTACATGAATCTGATCAGCTAGTCGTTGTTCTGTTAAAAATTTTAATTCTGGGTATCTAGTAATAAATGTTGTGTATACTTGTGATCTGTATCCAGTTGTGTTGGTTCCTAAGTTTGTTGCTTGGTAATAACAGAACATGAGGTGTCGGTTAACTTCATCTGACCATCTCATCCTCTGTCTTTGTTTTCCTTCTAGAGTGGTTGCAGAAGCATGTCCTGCAAAACACCTCTATTTGGATTTAAATCGTTTTCCGTATGGCTATTATTATTATTAGTAGTATTATTATTAATATTCACTGACATATCGTTGCACTACTTGTGTTGGTTTACTTAATTACGACTTTTGTTGTAGATATAAAGTAGATATACTTTAAATATTGCGTAATTTCTCTTACACAGGTCATGTCTAAAATCAGCACAGAGAAGGGTAGACTCACATGTCTTATGTCACTACTATTCATTCAGTTTGTCATAAATCATATCATGTTTTGCTAATTGATGAATATATGATACTGATATTATGGGTAATATCGGCGACTGACAAGATGAAGCCGCTAACAAGTCTTAAATCCTCTCTATTTGTGTAGTTAATTGTGTGCCACATATTTGTCGTGTAATACGACTCTGGCAGAGTACCAAATGAGCTACACGGCAGCAGGGGGCCAAGGCCGTGGGCACAGGCAATGATATGTTACTCTGTTCCGCTGGCGAGCAGCCTCCACAGCTCCCTGAGGAGAAGAGCAAACTTCTACATGTAAGGCTGCTTTTGAGTAGGCCTTGACGACCCAGCCGCTTACCGCCAAATAGGAGTTTACAGGTCCCACACTGTCTGCCATGGAGCCAGCAGGGCCTGTGCCATGAAGATTGCACAAACTGTGGCCCGTCTTCTATACAGTACAGGACTCTGCCTGAAAATCCCAGTGTAAGTAACCATGTCATGCATGCGGCCGACGAGAAATAAAAATTATTCTTATAAGGCAGACTCTCTGATCAAAGAACAGTTCGATGGGATATTGGTTTTACTGTTTGGTCGTTTCGTATAACCTGGAGGGTACCAGGCTGGATGAGAGATATTCTTCTCTGCTTTCATGTGGGAAGCAGTGTGGCTGTTTAATGTCAAAGGTTTCTTCTTCTCCTTCTGTGGGTGCCGGACTGCGACAGCCAGAAGCCATACATATGGAGCGAGAAGTTCTCTCTCTTACAGGTGGGGAGGTAGCCCATTTGCTGGTGTAAAAAATATTTGTGAGAGCTTGTTTTCTCCAGATTTCATACGTAGGAAAAGATATCTGAGGAAAAGAAGATTGTTACTTGGTTTTCTGCAGATTATGTGCATGGAAGGAAACTCATTGGATAACAAATAAAACTTTTGCAGTGTGGGATGCTGGACCACATACTATTAGCCAATATTTGGCAGAGCCTTTTCATTGGTGTAGTATCACTTGCGCCGGTTTTGTACAAAGCAGAAAGGAAAGAGAGAATTTTTGGGACATTCGGGCTTTGGAGACACAAACAAAGGACTTGAGATTGACAGACAGACGAAAACATGCTGACTTTGCAGACATGACAGAAGGCAGATTTGCATTTTCGATGGTCAACCCATCATGCAGTGCATGATAAGCAGCTATTGGCAGCAGGCCCCACCATATGCAGGTTCAACTCTCTGATCGTCAACTATGGTGAGAACATCGTGCGGCACAGGCCATCCATCAAGGGGAAACGTTAGGCGTTTTTCCATGCAATGCTTTTAAGCTTGATTAGGTTCCATGATTTAACGCCTGGTCGAGCTCTCGAAGGCTCATCCATGACCGAGCAGGCTTTGTCATTTGCATGTGGATTTCAAACGTCTTTTTGGCATATTGAGTGCGATCGCTGCACACCTTTCTGCGGTTACACTTTTTTCAATATGACTTGGTGAGATGATGGTCACTTTTATCTAACTTGTTTCTTGCAAATTTTGTCCACATTTACATGTTCACAACTGGTTTTCTTTCACTTTGTGTTTTATTAATCATTGCAGTGTAGTTATTGCTTTATTGTTTATGAATGTGCGAGCAAAGAGTAATTGTAATAAATCAGGTCCAACTGGTCCAAGATCTTTAATTAGGCAGTCGCCTAATTATTAAACCTTTAACGGTTTTTGTACGAGCTGACACGCAGAATTCATTTTCTAGGATGATCCTATTGACATTATTCAATCCATTGTGTGACAGATTCATTTTCGTATCTCGAGTTTATGGGGAACAAGCTGTCTCCTGGTCAGTCCACCCGGTGCAGATCATTATAGCAGCCTCATGTCTTGTTGGCTCGGTTGGCGTCTTACAGTTGTTAATCAATCAGTGACTCTATTAATATTTTTTGGAACCTCTCCTGAATTACATAATTCATATAAACCTCTAAAAAAGAATTTTACTAGTTTATTGTTGCTTCTTGTAATTTCCGTCTTTCAGTATCACACTTTTCAGTAGTATGTTTCTTTGTATACTACTTGGCAGCAGCTTGGATTCCACAGTTTGGTTAACTCTCGTACATGGACACATGACGTCATGATTTAGTCTTAACTGTTGGCAGAAAAGCTTTTAGTCTTCCATGTCCCATTAACATCACTGTAAAATTAGGACAGATCAGCAGTATGAATGCAGACTTTTGGTGCACCACTGCAAAATTCTTCTTTCGTAAAGGTTCATTTTGTAGTCTGTTGTCTTTCTTCTATTGTTCCGAAACCGATTTGTGTGACATTTCTTCCATGGAGGTTTTTAGACGTTTGGGATAGCTAACTCCCTGTTGTGATCCAGATGCCACTCACCAAATAGTCTGCAGCTTCATTTAAGTGTATGCATATGTGAATTTTAATGCATGTAAAGTCTTTAACAATTTTCTTCTTTGGGTGTATTCTAATCTTATGTCTTGCTGCTTCACATAAGCTTTCGTGATGATTTGGATTACTCAAAGAGTAGGAGATTACAAGCAGTATGGCTTACCTCCTTCAATTTATACTAAATTTACGTGCCTCTTGTCACATTTGGCGATAGAAACAGTAAACTTTTTCCATTGCCGTTTGCGTCCAGATTGGTGCGAATTTCCGAGTGGGAAACTGGCGGAAGAAAAATAAAGACACTCTTGGTGTGATTGGGGTGGAGATAGGTCGCTGGTTCCAGGTGTCGTGGCACTTGAAGGCGTCAGAGACCAGATTAGCGAGATTCGGATTCCTCACTACGACCCCTGTCCTCAGACTTACCACCGCAACAGAATGGTAACAGTACACAGCAGCACGGCCCACTAGATGAGGGGTAAGGCTGGAATAGGAAGGGTACCGTTAGCACAGCTCTACTAAATGCGATTCGTGCCTTAGTATCATCTGGTGTGCTATTGAATCGACCACTGTAGTTTCTAAATTAATCGTTGCGTTGTATTTGATTAATGATTTAATGTCCAGCTTGGATACAATAGCCATCACTCCTCTTGCCTATCTTTTGAGATGTCAGCAATTAGCATTGTTTTTCGTAAAATGTTGAAGCTAATACTTTGCTACTGTTTAATGCAATAAAGAATCGGTTTGTGTTTCATTTGCATTGTTAATTGAATGTGCACGTAGTTTCCTTTAATTCACTGATTTATTCTGCTGATTGAATGGATAGTTACCTAGTAGGTCTCACATTATGATTCTGTGGTTGGCGATAGCGATTCCGTTGCGTAATTTACAGTTAAAAAATGGTTAAAGTGGCTCTGAGCACTATGCGACTTAACTTCTGAGGTAATCAGTCCCATAGAACTTAGAACTACTTAAACCTAACTAACCTAAGGACATCACACTTACCCATACCCGAGGCAGGATTCGAACCTGCGACCGTAGCGGTCGCACGATTCCAGACTGTAGCGCCTAGAACCGCCCGGCCACCCCGGCCAGCAATTTACAGTTAACACGAAGTCACAAGGGCCATGTGACGGAGTCTGGGTAGGTCCGTTATTCTGAAAGGTTTCACAGTCTCAAACACCGCGGGAGTTTCAAGAGTATAATGCTATTTTACTGTCGGTGTATACACTCCTGGAAATTGAAATAAGAACACCGTGAATTCATTGTCCCAGGAAGGGGAAACTTTATTGACACATTCCTGGGGTCAGATACATCACATGATCACACTGACAGAACCACAGGCACATAGACACAGGCAACAGAGCATGCACAATGTCGGCACTAGTACAGTGTATATCCACCTTTCGCAGCAATGCAGGCTGCTATTCTCCCATGGAGACGATCGTAGAGATGCTGGCTGTAGTCCTGTGGAACGGCTTGCCATGCCATTTCCACCTGGCGCCTCAGTTGGACCAGCGTTCGTGCTGGACGTGCAGATCGCGTGAGACGACGCTTCATCCAGTCCCAAACATGCTCAATGGGGGACAGATCCGGAGATCTTGCTGGCCAGGGTAGTTGACTTACACCTTCTAGAGCACGTTGGGTGGCACGGGATACATGCGGACGTGCATTGTCCTGTTGGAACAGCAAGTTCCCTTGCCGGTCTAGGAATGGTAGAACGATGGGTTCGATGACGGTTTGGATGTACCGTGCACTATTCAGTGTACCCTCGACGATCACCAGTGGTGTACGGTCAGTGTAGGAGATCGCTCCCCACACCATGATGCCGGGTGTTGGCCCTGTGTGCCTCGGTCGTATGCAGTCCTGATTGTGGCGCTCACCTGCACGGCGCCAAACACGCATACGACCATCATTGGCACCAAGGCAGAAGCGACTCTCATCGCTGAAGACGACACGTCTCCATTCGTCCCTCCATTCACGCCTGTCGCGACACCACTGGAGGCGGGCTGCACGATGTTGGGGCGTGAGCGGAAGACGGCCTAACGGTGTGCGGGACCGTAGCCCAGCTTCATGGAGACGGTTGCGAATGGTCCTCGCCGATACCCCAGGAGCAACAGTGTCCCTAATTTGCTGGGAAGTGGCGGTGCGGTCCCCTACGGCACTGCGTAGGATCCTACGGTCTTGGCGCGCATCCGTGCGTCGCTGCGGTCCGGTCCCAGGTCGACGGGCACGTGCACCTTCCGCCGACCACTGGCAACAACATCGATGTACTGTGGAGACCTCACGCCCCACGTGTTGAGCAATTCGGCGGTACGTCCACCCGGCCTCCCGCATGCCCACTATACGCCCTCGCTCAAAGTCCGTCAACTGCACATACGGTTCACGTCCACGCTGTCGCGGCATGCTACCAGTGTTAAAGACTGCGATGGAGCTCCGTATGCCACGGCAAACTGGCTGACACTGACGGCGGCGGTGCACAAATGCTGCGCAGCTAGCGCCATTCAACGGCCAACACCGCGGTTCCTGGTGTGTCCGCTGTGCCGTGCGTGTGATCATTGCTTGTACAGCCCTCTCGCAGTGTCCGGAGCAAGTATGGTGGGTCTGACACACCGGTGTCAATGTGTTCTTTTTTCCATTTCCAGGAGTGTATTATTATTGCTCTTTTTAAGTCTCCAGATGTGTTCAGCTTTCTGAAAGCCTTTAAAATGGCAAAGTCCTCGCCTTGACTGTTTGAGCGTTTCATTTCCCAGTTTATACTTAATGAGAGATGTTTACTTCTTGTTGATGAAAACTACAACTGATCCAGCATCTCGTTCAGTTGTACTTCCACAAGTTAAAACTTCTGTCGTGTACTCCCTCCTTTCATTTCTTTTGCTACGAACGACAATGCCATGGGGATGAGGCCAGCTTTTATGATGATAATAGGTTTCCTACGTTTGTTTAGTAGTTACAGTTTTAATTTCATTGTATTCAATCCCGATTACTTGATTTTACTAATTATTGGTGTTAGTCCAGGTGAAATACACAACAGTTTTTCTGATTCTGTCTTGTGGGCACACAGATAATATTGCTCTTTCATGACAGATGCTTAGATCTTCGGAATCAAGTCTCCAATTACGCCTGACTGATTTTCTTAACACTTGTTATTAATCTTCTGGATTTTTTGTGACTTGGTGAACATGCTCATTGAAACGGAACTAATCATCATAATTATTCCAAGATATTTTAACCGATCAATTTGCTTCAACAGTTTATTGTTCAAAAATATGCTACTTTTGTTTTGTCTCTTTTTCTTCTCCTTTTTATTAACAGCACTTACGAATTCTGCTCATTCAAACGTATTTTGTTATTTTAAGCCAATTCTCCAATTTTTCACCATTCGATATTAGAGAAACGCTGCTTCCTTTCGTCAATATCACCAAATAATCAGCAAAGGTGATCGTTTGTGTTTGTTTGGTATAACTTAAGTTGAGCAATGAGTGGTATTGTATGTTTCAGAATCCTGTACCGTAACGTGAAAGCTGGAGATATTCTTTGGTTACTTTTCTCTCAATCTTGACTTCGTTGACAAGGAAAAATTTCATTCCTCCATTAAAATATCTTTTAACCAAATTGGATATGTTTCTTGGAAATGAAATTCTTGTAGATCAATGAAAATTCTAGGCCACCAAGTGGCATCAAAAGCTTCTTGCACGTGCAGGCTCACCATCGTCACCTGTTGGCCATGCACCAGACTGTCTTCAACAAATTTCCTTGCCATTGCTAAAGCCGCTACAGTGATTTTCTATGGAGTACAGCCTCACTGATTGTAGTTTAGTGAGTCCTTTGAAGAAGTTAAGTGCGCCCCCCTGCTACGGAGTGAAAGTTCTTTCTGGAAATAATCCTCCGGCTGTAGTTAAGATATGTCTCCGCAATACAATTTCTTCCAGGAGTTTTAGTTCCGCAGGGTATGCAGGAGATCTTCTGTGAAATTTGGAAGGTAGTAGATGAGGTACTGGCGGAACTAAAGCTATGAAGGTGGTCGTGTGTCGTGCCTGGATAGCGTAGTCGGTAGAACAGATGCCCATGGAAGGCAAATATCCCATATCCGCTAGGAAGTTTAGAATCAGTACACACTCCACTACATCGCTACATACTGAAAATTCATTCCGAAAACACGGATATCGTTCCAAAGAGTAAAACAGAAATTCGTACAATGATATCAGACTTATATGGAAGCAACCCCATGATCAAGTTGTGGATAAAAATAAGCTCATATGGCAAAGTATTTTTCATCCACTTGAAATAGTTTACTGATCGCATTGCAGCGGTGTAGTTGGTGTGCAACTATCATATGCCTGTCCACCACTGACAAACGGCTACTTCCGTCGGGGGTTCGAGTCCTCCCTCGGCCATGGCAGTTTGGTCCCATACTCCTTACCACAAATTTCCAATTTTTTCCGCTGACACAGGTTATGTTAATGAAATGGTTTGTATAAATCAGTCTGTTTTAAAGATAGGGCGATGTGGGAAAGTGACAAAATGGCGGAATGCGTCTGTCATCATTGGACGTGCCCGTGACTATGCTGTGAACGGGGCTGTGAAGTTTCCGACTCTCAACATGTCTGCAAGGGAAGCTGTACCACTAGCAGGCATGTAACGCGGCTAAAGAAGAGTGGTAACTGAAAGATCCTACACGATAAGCCTTGTAAGACATGCAATGTCAGTGAGAAGTGATTTCAAACCCTGGACAGTAACTGAATGAACACGCGTAGTGTGGCCCGACGAGTCACCAGCTGCCTGTTTTCGAATTATTCGAGACGTCCAGTGCACGGGCAACTCAGTGAGGTGTTAAACCAGTATGGTGCGAAGGACACGATTCTGTGATGTTTCCGGGGTAGGGAAGAGGTTCGTATTAAGACTTCAGCTCACACTTCTTCCTTACCGTGAGCATGAAACAGTATTTACCAAGTTTTGCCCTATCTTCAGTATCTTCAAGATAAGTCTGCTGTTGTGAGTTCCGCCTTCCAAGTACACTGCAGTCATATTCACAGAGCTGCATGCATGTCGTAATTGTTTACTGAATAATGAGGCGCCCGATGACACCTCGACCGGCCTCCTGAATTACCTGATACTAATTCCAAAGAAAACGTCCAGGATTATTTGTAACAATATTCTCACAGTGTGTTAGCTCTTGGGATGATCTGCTGGGCTTAGAATACGCGTAGGAGCTTTTGCACTCTGTTCCTCAGTTTACTGAAGACATTATCAAGACCAGAGAAGGTGTTACATGATATTAACGAGATGTCTCTTAGAGGTTACATACGTTTCGTACGGTGTCAGTATGATTATCTCAAAAATGTGTCTAAGCTATTTTATCACCATCGGCTGGACAATGGTAAGTTTTAGTTTATCTCTTTTTCGCTGGTAACTGTCGACTCCGCCATTTCCTCACCGGTGTCCCTGACCTCAAACCCTTGCACCATAACCTCTTTATCCCTCTTGGTAGGCTACAACACCGTTGCAAAATCTGCCTGCACATGTTTCAAGATCTACCAAATTGGTGTGTAGCAAAAGACAATCACATGACGGGAACTCTATTTTCCCATTTCCAGTTTGCGAAATGCGTTTACATATTCCGTATTATTAGGTTTATGTTGTCACCTTTCTGAATGCCAGACATGTCCTATGCAAAATAGCAACTTGCTTTGGTATATACAGGGTTATTACAAATGATTGAAGCGATTTCACAGCCCTACAATAACTTTATTATTTGAGATATTTTCACAATGCTTTGCACACGCATACAAAAACTCAAAAAGTTTTTTTAGGCATTCACAAATGTTCGATATGTGCCCCTTTAGTGATTCGGCACACATCAAGCCGATAATCAAGTTCCTCCCACACTCGGCGCAGCATGTCCCCATCAATGAGTTCGAAAGCATCGTTGATGCGAGCTCGCAGTTCTGGCACGTTTCTTGGTAGAGGAGGTTTAAACACTGAATCTTTCACATAACCCCACAGAAAGAAATCGCATGGGGTTAAGTCGGGAGAGCGTGGAGGCCATGACATGAACTGCTGATCATGATCTCCACCACGACCGATCCATCGGTTTTCCAATCTCCTGTTTAAGAAATGCCGAACATCATGATGGAAGTGCGGTGGAGCACCATCCTGTTGAAAGGTGAAGTCGGCGTTGTTGGTCTCCAGTTGTGGCATGAGCCAATTTTCTTTATTCGTCGACTTCCGCTGGCTACGCGTGAAACTTGCCCGCACGCGTTCAACCGTTTCTTCGCTCACTACAGGCCGACCGGTTGATTTCCCCTTACAGAGGCATCCAGAAGCTTTAAACTGCGCATACCATCGCCGAATGGAGTTAGCAGTTGGTGGATCTTTGTTGAACTTCGTCCTGAAGTGTCGTTGCACTGTTATGACTGACTGATGTGAGTGCATTTCAAGCACGACATACGCTTTCTCGGCTCCTGTCGCCATTTTGTCTCACTGCGCTCTCGAGCGCTCTGACAACAGAAACATGAAGTGTGGCTTCAGCCGAACAAAACTTTATGAGTTTTTCTACGTATCTGTAGTGTGTCGTGACCATATGTCGATGAATGGAGCTACAGCGAATTTATGAAATCGCTTCAATCATTTGTAATAGCCCTGTAGAATTCTTAAGAATATGCTAAGTATATTGCAGTACTGTACAGGGCGGCTCCGTCATTTATACTATAGCCAACGTAAATGGTACGGTGATGAACATATAACTGCATCATTTTACTTGAAAATGAATTAAAAACGGACCTACATAGTTTCCTTCAGGATTTTCAACACACTTTATTACTGACTGAGAGACTAAACTTCTCAACGCTTTTTACACTGCTCAACAAAAGTTTGGAAAATATCATAAAATGTAGTCTACGATCCTAGAGCTCTCACTGACCTAGGCACTTCATGCATTATCCATAGCTTATATACTGGATGGTATGCTTTGTAGCCGCTACTCAGTCATGTAAACATATTCCTGCTGCAGCATCGCCAGCACTCCAATATCAACAGCAGCTTCATTCAGCTTGTGTTCAGCACTGCAGTAACATGCCACATAGAGGCATACAAAACTTTGATAAAGTCAGGCTAATGGCTTTACTTTCAGAAGATCATATACAGCAAGATGTTGCAGATCGGTTATTTGTCACTCAAAGTGGTGTGTCTAAGGTGTGGAGAAAGTGCAGAGAGACGGGAAATGAGAGACGGTAAATTTGAACGATAGATCTCGCAGTAGTCGTCCTCATATGACAACACCCATGCAGGATTGTTTCCTCCAACTGTCTGCTCACAGGCGCCCAATATCAACTGTCATAAATATTGGAAATGACTTCTCCCGGGTAACATGGATTCATATCTCAGACCAAACAGTGCGTAGAAGATTGCATCAAGGAGGTCTTCATTCCAAAAGCCCTATGAAGTTTTTCACTGAACCAACGGAACAGATGCACGTCAATACTGGACCGTTGCACAATGGAGTGATGTCAAGTTTGCTGACGAGACTAGAGTTGTTTGTGACCGGACACGAGATGTGTTAGGGTTTGGAGAAGAGCTAGACGGCACCAGGAACGCCAGTACGTTCAGGAAGTCCCTCCCTTTGCAGGTGGAAGTGTGATGTTCCGGGTGGAAATAATTATGGGACGACGGACCGCTGTAATTCCAATCTACGGCTATTTCACTGGTCCCCGATACCTACAACATGTCCTACATACGATTTTAAGACCCTACATAGGTGACGTCGGTGACAACCTCATCCTAGTCGATGACAATGCAGGACCCCGCCGTATTCTAGCAGTGTCTCGGTATCTTCAAAGACGCAAAATCAACCGAATCTACTGGCGAGTTCAGTCTCCAAACATGAATGCAACTGAAAGTGCATGGGACCTGTTGAAGGTGTTCAATGCACTGGGTACGAATCCACCTGACAACCTTCAGGGCCCCACAGAAGCCGCCACTGAGGTATAGGTCCTCATATTCCAAGACAAACTTGATGGACTCATACAGTGGAACAACTCATCTGTGTGTGGGGAGGACATACTCACTACTTAAAACTGATAATCACCATCATGAGATAAAGATTTTCACTGTTTTTTTTTCAAGATGCGCACTTAGGACTGAGCCTGCTTTGTTTTCTAATGATTTTTTTTGTAACTAAAGCAAATCGTTCTCGTTTTCAAAAAGAATTACGTTTATTTTGTTAATAAGGTATTGTACAAACCTCGATGGGTGTACTACACTACTGGCCATTACAATTGCTACACCACGAAGATGACGTGCTACAGACGCGAAATTTAACCGACAGGAAGAAGATGCAGTGACATGCAAATGATTAGCTTTTCAGAGCACTCACACAAGGTTTGCGCCGGTGGCGACACCTACAACGTGCTGACATGAGGAAAGTTTCCTACCGATTTCTCATACACAAACAGCAGTTGACCGGCGTTGTCTGGTGAAACGTTGTTGTGATGCCTCGTGTAAGGAGGACAAATGCGTACCATCAAGTTTCCGACTTCGATAAAGGCCGGATTGTAGCCTATCGCGATTGCGGTTTATCGTATCGCGACATTGCTGCGCACATTGGTCGAGATCCAATGACTATTAGCAGAATATGGTATTGGTGGGTTCAGGAGGGTTATATGGAACGCCGTGCTGGATCCCAACAGCCTCGTATCACTAGCAGTCGAGATGACCGGCATCTTATCTGCATGGCTGAAACGGATCGTGCAGCCACGTCTCGATTCCTGAGTCAACAGATGGGGACGTTTGCAAGGCAATAACCATGTGCGCGAACAGTTCGACGACGTTTGCAGCAGCTTGGACTATAAGCACGGAGACCGTGGCTGAGGTTACCCTTGACGCTGCATCACAGACAGGAGCGCCTGCGATGGTGTACTCAACGACGAACCTGGGTGCACGAATGGCAAAACGTAACTTTTTCTGATGAATCCAGGTTCTGTTTACAGCATCATGATGGTCGCACCCGTTATTGGCGACATCGCGGTGAACGCACATTGGAAGCATGTATTCGTCATCGCCATACTGGCGTATCACCTGGCGTGATGGTATGGGGTACCATTGGTTACTCGTCTCCGTCACCTCTTGTTCGCATTGACGGCACTTTGAACAGTGGACGTTACATTTCAGATGTGTTACGACTCGTGGCTCTACCCTTCATTCGATCCCTGCGGAACCCTACATTTCAGCAGGATAATGCACGACCACATGTTGCAGGTCCTGTACTGACCTATCTGGATACAGAAAATGTTCGACTGCTGCCCTGGCTAGCACATTCTCCACATCTCTCAGCAATTGAAAACGTCTGGTCAATGGTGGTCGAGCAACTGGCTCATCACAATACGCTAGTCACTACTCTTGATGAACTGTGGTATCGTGTTGAAACTGCATGGGCAGCTATACCTATAAAAGACATCCAAGCTCTGCTTGACTCAATGCCCAGGCGTATCAAGGCCGTTATTACGGCCAGAGTTGGTTGTTCCGGGTACTGATTTCTCAGGACCGATGCACCCAAATAGCGTGAAAATATAATCATAAGTCAGTTCTAGTATAATAAATTTGTCCAATGAATACCCGTTTATCATCTGCATTTCTTCTTGGTGTAGCAATTTTAATGGCCAGTAGTGTATAAGAAGTCATTGTAGTAAACTCTGTGATATTCCAAACTTCTGTAGATGTGACTATTTCACTCAGCCTTCTGGCTATTTAAAATAGGTAGTGTAGCGATATGCCAAGAATATTTTAGACGACAGCATTGTAAGCATTTTCAATTGCAGAATAGCTACAACTGTCCACAATTACTCCAATGAACATGTTACGGCGTGAAGTCAAGCGCCGGCACGCCAGTCGGGAACGATAGAGAAGAAGGCTGTGAAGACGTCAGCCAATCGCACGCCGACAGACCCCTTTCCAGGACGACAACGCGACATCAGCGGCCCCTATGCGAGAAGGACATAAGCGCCACGCGCGACTGGTCGCGCCCACTTATACAGCAGCTTCAAGACTAGCGACTTGGATAGAAACGTCAACTCTAATCACTTGCTTGTACTGTCTATGTCGCACGGACTTGGGAATTGCTATACTGAAGAGATTTCTTATATTGTCTGTCGACCTTTGCTTGCGACACATCTGTGTAACACGAAGTTAAGTATTGTATTTTTTAATTTTATAAGAAAACTCATTAATACGATTTGTTTGAATGTTGTCTAGCGATCCTAGAAAGCAGGTTTCCTAGACACCATATATTTGATGACTAGGCTGGATTTACAATGAAATGAACACCCTTAGCTGCTTACAGGGGTTGACATACGTCAACGGGGACAGATGAAAACGTGTGCCCCCACCGGGACTCGAACCCGGGATCTCCTGCTTACATGGCAGACGCTCCATCCATCTTTTTTTTTATATATGAAGGAAGGTAGGAGAAACAGAAAACTTTATTATTCACAAAATAAACATAGTACGTCCTGACACATGATAACTGTCCGGGAAGGAACCTCGCTGCCGTCCTACCATGCAGCATGAAATAACAACAAAATCAAAGTGGGGCCACCTCCGGCACCCTAAAGAAAAGTATTTATGGATATGAAAACAAATTTGAAGTACATCCATTTGCTAACTGTTCAAGCCTGTGTTTTACGTAGGTCGCATATTCGCATAGTGTTCTTAGTCGATCACATTACGTGGTCGGTTTCACAGCGAAAGCACCGCCGCTCATCTTTGCGCACCCGGCACACCCCAAGTATATGGCGGGTCCGCAAAAACCGTTACTAGGAAATTGGCATACCAATCCTTGTACTTTTGTAGCCGTAATAGTTTTGTGTGTCCATCTTGCAAGTATTGCCAGTAATCCAGGACGTTCAGTAAGTTCGTACGTGTGTCTCTATAGATGTAATGGACCGTCATACCTGTGATCCACGCCACTGTGTTCGTCTTATGACGCGGAAAATACGTTTCCTCTGGAAAAAAGACTATGTCAGAACAGACTGCTGTATAGATAGTGCGCCGCATGAACGCTATTATCTTTCTTGCGAGAGTCCAGACAGCCAATGCCTCGCCGCAGACCAGCCGATGGTCGTCCGTATCCGGCACGCCGCATTGGTGACACAAGGGCGAATCCGCCAAATGTATTGTATACTTTTTATCATTTGTAGGGTATTTTCGGTTGACGACAATGTACCATGTTGATCTGACTGATGTAGATAGGTGGGGGTGGTGGACCGTGCGCCACACCTCGTGCCAATTAACAGCTGGATGTTTGCGTTCCACCCTATTCCGGGCGATCTGTCGAAGAAGCAGATGGTACACGTCCTTCGATGTCGACTGTCGGGTCGTCGGTGAACGCTCTCGAACGTAACTGTGTTCCACGATGAACGTGCGCACATACGTTAAAGGGGGCGATATATGGCCGACACTGACTGGAGGAAGATGCGATGTTGGTACGAGTTCTTCGATGATCGTCCCCGTAAGCGAGTGATTCCTGTTGCGCCACCGTTTGAGCATAGCATTAATATACATGGCACGCGCCTTCTCGTGCACGTTCACTAAACCAACGCCCCCCTCTCGCGCTGGGAGGGTAAGCGTGTTGTACTGTACCTTAAAGAGTTGTCCCAGGCACACATAGTACCCAAAAGCCGCCTGAATCCTCATAGCCATCGTGCGCGTCAAGGGGAGAAGGTGTGTCAGGTGGCACATCATGGGCGCGAGATAAAGGTTGACGGGTAACACTCGCTGCAGCATATCCATCGACCGTAAGGCGTTTAGTCGTACTGCCGTGCGGACTCTGAGTAACAGTCTTCGGTAGTTGTCCGCAGCCGTTCTCGCTGTCTCTTTATGAAAGGTGATACCCAAACAGCGGAGGGTTTCCACCGCAGGTAAGGGTCCTTCCGTTCCTGATTCTAGTCCACGCCCCACATGCATGACTTGTGATTTTCGGTAGTTGACCACACTGCCAGCTGCCATCCCATACGTCTGTAGCCAATCCAGTGCTGTTTGAGTTTCCCTCCCATTCCGTACGAGGAACACAATATCATCCGCGTATGCTCCGCATTTGAATGACAAATGCCGTAGGGAGATCCCGGTAAGACGGCGGCGAAGGCCTGCGAGGCACGGTTCTAAGGCGATCGCATAAAGGAGGATCGACGAGGGGCAACCCTGTCTCACTGATCTTAAGATCTGAAAATACTCAGTTCTCCCTCCATTGACCACCATCGCTGATCTGGCGCCGTGCAACAGTCGCATCACAGTATTGGTCAATAATGGCGAGACACCCATCCTGTTCATCACCGCCGCAAGGTACACATGATCCACGCGATCAAAAGCATGATCGAAATCTACTGCAACCATCGCCCCCCGGAGGCGGCATGCAGCCGCGAGGGCGACGACGTCACGATAGTCTCCCAAGGCTGTGTGGATATTACTGATGCCGCCAAGGCAAGTCTGATCGGCATGTATTCGATTCTCCAGCGACTGTTTGATACGACTTCCCAGGATGCGCATGAATATCTTGTAGTCACTATTAACGAGGGTCAAGGGGCGATAATCACAAGGCCGTTTGCCACCACGTGGCTTCGGTATCGGTATCATGAGCCCTTCCGTGAGTTGAATGTGAACCGGTACTTCTTGCCGCAGAAGCTCATTAAACATACACAGCCACATCGGTGTCATAATGGTCACAAAGGCACGGTAAAATTCCAACGGGAATCCGTCTGCACCTGGGGACTTGTTGCAAGCACCTCGTGTAATCGCTTCCTCCAGCTCTTCACACGTAATTTCAGAAAACCCGTCCGCTTCCACGTTCACACTCGTCGCGTCTGGGATCTCTTCCAGGACGTTCCCCAGCTCCCTCTGACCCTCCCCGCTGCTCGCATAGAATCTGCTAAAATGATCCGTGAACGCCTGTGCTATGCCCCTTTGTGTTGTAAAACGACGGCCATCGCCGAGATCGATCTCATGTATTAAATTCCTGTTTCTTCTTCGTCTTTCCTTTATCACATAATGCATCGAGGGAACCTCGTTGGGCAGGAAATCCTGCGACCTCACGCGTATCATCGTACCTGTCATCCTCTGCGTCGCAAGTTGTACCAGCTTCGCCTTAACTCGGTGAACGGCCGTCTGGCGTTCTGGTGTAGGTGGTTGAGCTAACAGTTCCCGGAGAGCCGTAAAGTAAAACTCAGTGGTCGTGCGCTGCCATTGAGAAACCTCCTTCCCATAACTTATTAACGTCCTCCGTAAAGCTGGCTTCTCGCACTGCAGGACAGAACCGAAAGAATTTCGTCGATGGAGGCAGCCATGCCACGCGTCCTCCACCATGCGTCGGCATTCTGCATTGCGCAGGTGGGAGACGTTCATCTTCCAATTACCCCTCCGTCTCCACACCTGCTGTCTATCAAGGTTAACGGTACAAATATATGCCTCGTGGTCTGTAAACGCTGTCGGCCATATTTCTGCGTCCACCGTCGACATTGCTAACGCCCTAGAAACGTAGATTCGGTCTAAACGGCCCGCGGAGTGGCTAGTAAAAAGTGTATATCCTGGTTGGTTGCGATACTTCAGGTCCCATGTATCGACTAATTCCATCCCGTTGATCAGCTCTCTAAGTTCTTGGCTAGTGGTATAGTTAGGTTGTTGGTCCTTTCTGTCGAGCACACAATTAAAATCTCCGCCGAGTATGCAACCATCGTATCGTCCCTGGAACAACGGTGTAACCTCATGGGCGTAAAAATCTGCTCTGTCCCTTCTCTTATCCGAGCCTGACGGTGCGTATATGTTGATCAAACGTATTCCACCTATGGTGACGGCCGTACCACGGGCAGAAGGCAAATACTCTACTTTGTCTGCACGTATCCCTTCCTTTAATAATATAGCTGTGCCAACGCCTCTCTCGTCACACGGGGAACAGTAAATGTCGTAACCGTAAAAGTCCGAGGGGGGAAGTACCCGAACTTCTTGTAACTGTGCAATGTCTAAATCCGCAGCCTTTATCATGTCACTGAGCATCTTGATTTTTACCGGCGCCCCAGTGCTATTGATGTTAACAGACCCTATCCGATAAGCTTGTTGCATGGCGGTCAACGTAGATAGGGTACCGTACGGTCGCTAATTTTGCCGTACATAGGCTGCTGTCGGACTAACGTTCCCCGCCTTCCCCTCATATGGTCTGTCATTAGTCCGTGCACTCTGCCGCTCTTACACCGGGAGAGTGCGTGGGAGCAGTTCCTCCGGCATCATCTGTTCCCCACGGGGGTGGGTCTTCTGACCAGTCCCCTAGTGTCCCATCGTTGTCGTGCAGCGCAGGCGCCGTAGCCTCCTCAGTAGGCTGCTGCCGTCGATCGAGCTCCGTCGCTGTGTCTGGAGCATCGTCAGCGGTAGGTCGTGCCGCCGTCCCGCTGGCCACCGTTGCATCCACGCTAGGCAGTTCTTCTGTATCCATAGTCGTCTTTTCTGTACCCGTAAACTTCTCAGAATTGTGTGCTAGATCAGATTGGTCGTTCTCCACCGTGAGGCGGCGCTTCTTCCGGCGTTTTGGTGATCGCTGTTTACGTTGCCGGGCCTCGGAATCAGAGGTCAGCATGGTCTCCAGTTGTTCGTGGGGGGCGTCGGAATCGCGCGTCGTCGTATTATCGACGTCTCCAAGTGCCTTATCTGAAGGGGCCGCAAGCGGAACCGAAGAGAGGGCGTCCTGTGACTGCTGCAGGCGGTCCAGCGCAACGGCGTCTTTCTGTGGCTCGCCACGATCCGCCGCTGTCTGTGTGTTCTGGTACGCGTCGGTCTCGCGGCCCACGTCATCGCGTAATGCGGCGACGTAAGTCATGGGGAGCACAGTCGGATGCGGCGTGAGGGGTGGATCATCCCGTGGCAGCTGTAATAACCTTCGTTGAGCACACTCAGAACGTATGTGGCCCTCCTTCCCACATCCAGAGCACGTCCTTGGTTGCCCGTCGTAAATGACAATCGCCCTACAACCGGCGATGTACAAGTATGACGGGACGTGTTTTCGGAGTTCGATCCGTATTTGTCTGACGCCATTGAGGACAGGATACGTCTTGAAACTCGCCCATTTTTCAGCCACGTGGGATAGGACCGTTCCGTAAGGACGCAGGGCGTCTGTCACCAATTCTTCTGGCACTTGGAATGGAAGCTCAAGGACGTGGATCGTTCGGAGGCCCATGCCGGCGTGTTCAACTGTTACCGCTCCAACATTCCCATCCGAATGACAGAAACGAAGTCCTTGTCGGTGTCGAAGTAGTAGTTCGTCACATGCCGCTTCATTGATGAGCTCGACATAGACCACGCTGCTGACAATAGATAAGTGTATTCCAACTAGAACGTCAGGTTCGATTTTCACCTCGTCCCGTAAATAACGTTCGATCTCGTAAGCCTTCGGTCGAGCATATTCGCTAACAAAACTAAATTTCAATGTCGATTTGCCGAACGACAAGGCCATGATTCGTTCTATGTATACAGCGACACACCGCTACACACTTAACGTAAACATCTCTCGCGCAGACGTGCGGCGGGGACGTAAACACCGTCCGAACCGCTGCGCCGCCGAAGGCTGACTGGTGAGCCACCGACGACACAGAGGATAGCGCGACTGCAAGGATTTATCTCTGGCACGCCTCTCGCGAAACCCACATTCTCAACGTATTGTCCCGCACTACATTCGTAGTGCCCCCACCCATTATACTCATTAAAAGAGATAAATCCCTGCAGTCGCGCTATCCTCTGTGTCCTCGGTGGTTGAGATGGATAGAGCGTCTGCCATGAAAGCAGGAGATTCCGGGTTCGAGTCCCGGTCGGGGCACACATTTTCGTCTGTCCCCGTTGACGTATGTCAACGCCTGTAAGCAGCTAAGGGTGTTCATTTCATTGTAATTTCATTCTAACGAGCTGCTTGGTCACCGATGGTATCTTAGTAAATATATAGGCTGGATTTAAGAGAACACTGTATCCCTCGTGTTTACATTCGGGTATGATTTTTCACATCAGCTGCCATGTTGTTCCAGAAGTTACACAAAACAGCTTCGTAATTAAAGGGCTGAAAAAGCGTTAACACACTAGAAGCCGACTGAACCAGGTCACATGGTCGATGTGAAATTACTCGCTTCGTACACAAAAGCGTGTGTCACTATTTTATTAGGCAGCGGATATTACGAGAGTAACTCGCAACATCGAGTGTTTCCGAATGTGTATATTGACATAATTTACTGAAAGAGAGAAATGAAATGCACGCAATTTGAGCGTCCATGTTGGTATAACAAGGGGAAAAAGAACTGAAGCTTTCAAGTTATTTAGAAAAAATCTATAACACATTCCATCCAATACAAGTGGTATCGGCGTGAAGTCAAAAGGCTAATTGACCCAAATAATTACCGTTCATTATTGGCTATTATTTCCACTGTGTTTATCTGTCAGTTATATGAAATCATTATGCCAAACCACTGTGACTAATTTTTAACAGGTTTTTTATTTTCAGAATAATATACTGTCGTCAGTTGCACAATGAGAAAATTTTTTATCTTCTAGCCAAAACGAGCTACCTCGTTTGTAACGCCTACTTGATCGATGCTGCAACTTTTTCTTTTAACATACTTACAGTAAATAGGGAAAAACATGGTGGATTAACTCATATTAGTCGCTTCAGAAAAATGTACTCAAGGATAATATGGAGCACTTGTAGTCTTTGCATCAATAATGAGATGTGTAATGATGTAACATTGTCGAGCCCTCCGGTTACACTACTCGCAAATTTCAAATTTTTTTTTATCTAGTTTGTAAATGAGAGTATCTATTTAGTTCTGGGGTGTCGAATTCACTAATAAAATGAATTTTTCTCCATTATGTCACATTTCCCAGATAACAGAAGATTGTAAAACAGTACTGGCGAACACCGACAGAATTAAAACAAACAAGAAATACATATTCAGAACTTTAAAGCTCAACACCATTTAATAGGTATGCAAGGTGAATCATTTAAAACTTTCACTGCAAATACTGCGGAAATGGAAACTGCTACTGATGTCCAGTTATCACAGAATGGATTAGTAGTCAGGGGTTCGTATTGTTAGCCAATAAACAGGCCGTAATAATACTTAGAAAGCGCATTTTTGAGCGAACATATTTTTTTTAATGGACCACTGCCTATTGACATTAACGAAGTAAGAGTAGTTTAAAGTAGAATGTCAGTGGTGTCTTTTGCAAGGTTTTAGTGCGAGTGGTTTACGAGACATCGTATTTTGAAAAGATTGCGCACCGACACTTGTTTGTGCCATTCAACCTGCGGCGTTGCTAGGTACGATGTTCTTATGTTTTCTTATAGTGCGCTTATGTGTTCCTTGAGTGCACTGCTGTTTGCTAGTCAGTTAGTGTATAACAGTCCAAGCAGTAGGTCTGAGTGGACGGTGGGATTTACCAATACAGGAAAAGCTGACGTGCTCATGGTATATGGACAGTGAAGGAAGAATGTAGTTCGTTCTTGTACGGTATATGCGGCAAGATGACCCAATAGACTTCAACCATCTCGGAAACCGTTTATCAGCCTCTTCAACCAGTTACGTGAAAGTGATAGTGTAACACCAGACAACATAACGTAAAGCATCACGTGACGACAGTAGAGGGGGAAATTACTGTTCTTGCTGCTGTTGCAGTTGACCCACACGTTAGCTCCCGCGCAATCATAAGAGGTGGCACGAGTCAGGCAATTGTCCTACGCATTCTTTATCGACATGGGTTCCGTACATTTCGCACCTCTCCATAAAGAGTTGCATGGAAAACTTTATGAGAATCGTATTAACTTCAGTACAAACATAGAAGAAGATATCCTCGGTGTAACGAAGCAGCTTATATCACTAAATAAAGGCAAGGCCTCCGGTCCAGATTGTATACCAGCCAGGTTCCTCTCAGAGTATGCTGATAAAGCAGCTCCATATTTAGCAATTATGTACAACCACTCGCTCACAGAAAGATACGTACCTAAAGACTGAAAAATTTCTCAAGTCACACCAATACCCAAAAAGGGAAGTAGGAGTAATCTACTGAATTGCAGTCCTATATCACTAACGTCGATTTGCAGTAGGGTTTTGGAACTATACTGTATTCGAACATTATGAAGTACCTCGAAGAAAACATTGACACATAGTCAGCACGGATTCAGAAAATGTCGTTCTTGTGAAACACAACTAGCTTTTTATAATCATGAAGTAATGAGTGTTATCGACAGGGGATGTCAAATTGATTCTATATTTTTAGATTTCCAGTAGGCTTTCGAAACCGTTCCTCTAAAGCGTCTTCTAACCAAACTGCGTGCCTACAGAGTATCGCCTCAGTTGTGCGACTGGATTCGTGATTTCCTCTCAGAAAGGTCACAGTTCGTAGTAATAGACGAAAAGTCATCGAGTAAAAGAGAAGTAATATCCGGCATTCCCCAAGGAAGTGTTATAGGCCCACTATTGTTCCTGGTCTATATTAACGACATACGAGACAATCTGAGTAGCCGTCTTAGATTGTTTGCAGATGATGTTGTCATTATCCGTCTTGTAAGGTCATCACATGATCAAAACTGCTTGCAAAATGATTTAGATAATATATATGTATGGTGAAAGAAGTGGGAATTGACCCTGAATAAGGAAAAGTGTGAAGTTATTCACATGAGCACTAAAAGAAATCAGCTAAATTTCGATTACACGATAAGTCACACAAATCTGAAGGCTGTAAATTCAGCTAAATACTTAGGGACAACAATTACAAATAATTTAAATTGGAACGAGCAAACCAAAGACTGCGATTCATTGGCAGAACACTTGGAAGGTGCAACAGGTCTAATAAATAGACTGCTTACACCATGCTTGTCCGCCCTATTCTGGAGCATTGGTGTGCGGTGTGGGATCCGCATCTGGTGGGACTGACGGATGACATCGAAAAAGTACAAAGAAGGGCAGCTCGTTTTGTATTATCGCGAAATAGGGGAGATAGTGTCACAGACATGATACGTGAATTGGAGTGGCAATCATTAAAACAAGGGCGCTTTTCGTTGCGACGGGATCTTCTCATGAAATTTCAATCACCAGTTTTCTCCTCCGATTGCGAAAACATTCTGTTGGCACCCACCTACATAGGGAGAAATGATCATCAAGATAAAATAAGAGAAATCAGGGCTCGCACCGAAAAATTTAAGTGCTCGTTTTTCCCGCGTGTCGTTCGAGAGTGGAACGGTAGAGAGACTGCTTGAAGGTGGTTCGTTGAACCCTCTGCCAGGCACTTTATTGTGAATAGCAGTGTAACCACGTAGATATAGATGTAGAGAAATGGGTATTAAGACAGGAAGCTCTAGTGAATCATGTATGTTGTTTAGTGTTGAAGCCACTTTTACCGGTCATGGCCAGGTAAACCCCCGAAACATGCACTATTGGTCGTCTGCTTCGTCAGGTGTAGCGTCAGTGCCCATGGAGTGTAAACGTGTGGTATGATAGCGTGAACCATCAGCTCATATGTCCGTTTTTTCACAGATGGAACACTGAACACGCACAAGTGTAGCAGCCTCATAACAGATCATCATCCATGGATGCTAGAAGACGTTCCTCTGCAGACTAGGAAGAACCCGTGGTACTGACATGATGGTTGTCCAGCCCATAGAGCACGAAGTACTGTAGCTTGTCTTCACGAATTGTTTCCAAATCGTTGGATTGGACACTGAGGACCTGTACCTCGGCCGGCCCGTTCTCCGGATTTGACGCCTGTTGATTTTTTTCTGTGGGCAAAGCTGAAAGACGCTGTTTACTAGCACGTCTGCAGCAGTCATTCCGTACCAGAATGGAAGCGTGTATTTCAGCTGCCGGTGGTTATTTTGAACACAATCTGTGATGCTCAGTTGTCTCGTTATTGGTCAAAAAAATGGTTCAAATGGCTCTGAGCACTATGGGACTTAACATCTGAGGTCATCAGTCCCCTAGAACTTAGAACTACTTAAACCTAGCTAACCTAAGGACATCACACACATCCACGCTATAGGTAGGATTCGAACCTGCGACCGTAGCTGTCGCACGGATCCAGACTGACACGCCTAGAATCGCTCGCGTTACTGGTCAGAAAGCACGTAACTACTGTACGCACTTTTACTGTTCTTTAGTGTGTGCTACCACAGGTATTGTGTGCAAGTGTCGGTGTCTGAACCTTTCAGAATAAGGTTTCTCGTAAACGACATGAACTAGAATTCTGCAACAAACACCACGGACATTCCAATTTACCCTACTTCTAGTTTGTTAATGTTCACAGGCATTACTCCATTTAAAAAACTGTATGTTCGCACAAAAAGTATACTTTCTAAGTGCTACTACAATGTGTTGATTGGCTAACAATACGAGCCCCTGAATACCAACCCATTATATAATTACTGAGAGTGATAGGGGGGAAGTACATGGAGAAGAAAAGGAAGGTGTATGTTGTGTTCATTGATCTTGAGAAGGCTTTTGACTGTGTCAAATGGGACAAACTGATGGAAATCCTAAGGAAACATGGAGTTGACTGGAGGGATAGAAGGCTAATTATAAATTTACATTTGAACCAGAGAGCAAGAGTAAGAATAGGAGGTGTGATGAGTGAAGAAATTGAACTGTGAAGAGGCGTAACAACACTGTTTAATATATATCTAGAGGAAATTATTAGTGAAAGTTTTGATGGGAGGAGAGGATTTTGAAAAGGGGTCGGAGAGTGGAATGTATAAGATTTTCAGACCACATGGTTGTGATGGCAGAGAGTGAAAGAGAGATGGAACAAATTGTACATGGTGTAAACACAAAATTAGAAGAATATGAAATGAAGATTAACAAGAAGAAAACGAAAAGGATGATAGTTGGAGGAAAGGGGAGAAAATGGCGTATGAAAATTATGAAAATAGGGGGACAGGAAATAGAGCAAGTGAATAACTACAGTTACTTGGGAAGTGTAATAATGAATTATATGTATTGCTCAACAGAAATTAGGAAAAGAATTGCAATGGCAAAAGAAGGATTCAAGAGGAAACAGAAATTACTTTATGGACCACTAAACAAAGACCTGAGGAAAAGACTTGTCAAATGTTACATCTGGAGCGTTGTACTATATGGTGCGGAGACCTGGACATTGAGGAAGGAAGATGAAAGAAGATTGGAGGCACTAGAGATGTGGATATGGAGAAGAATGGAAAAAGTGAAATGGGAAGACCGAAGAGTTGGAGGAGAAAGAAACATGCTGAAAGTCATCAGAAAGAGAAAACTGAACTGGATTGGACATTATTTGAGGAGGGACTGTTCATTGAAGGAAGGAATACAAGGAATGGTGGAGGGAAAAAGGGGAAGAGGAAAAAGATATCAAATGCTGGACAATATCAAAGGAGGCAAATATTCAGAAATGGAAAGACTGGCTGTGGACAGACAAAAGTGAAAGAGGCTGCCTTAAGGGAGAATACCATACTACCACTATGTCACTAGCACTTTCCATTTCCGCAATATTTTCATTGCAAGATTTAAGTGATTCACCCTGTAAAGACATGACGCTCATAGAAAGTCAGAATTATTTCACAACATATTTTCAGCTTTAATAGTCTTTGGCATTCCAAAACTGTGACAACGATGCTCTTTCCTGTTTGCCATTTCACCACTCTCCCTAGCAAGACCCCAGCAGGAGTTTCCCATCAGCGAAGGGTTTCAATGACCTCGGTAGCCGTGTTCCATCGTACGGTTGCAGTGGCGAAAGTGTTCAACCCGTTCTCGCTTACGATTTACAATTTTTCTGGAAAGAAAACGTGGTGGTAATGTAAAAAGTGAATTTTAAGCGATATTTAAACTGCATGTTCTTGTAGCTAATAGATCAATCAAAATGGAATCATAGTTATCATCTCTTCTGCCTTCCATAAAGCCTTTCACAGTTACTTTGATACACGACCAAGCAGCTAATTCAGTATTTGTGAGTTTGGCATCAAAGGATGGAAATACACTGAAGATTTATTTGAAAACTTTGTGTTTTTTGCTTGAATTTCCTGCAATACTGGTGAGGCAGAAAGAACAGTTTGGAAAATTGTCTTCAGCTCACAGCACACCACTGGGACAGCGAACGGAATGGCTCATAGTTTTTCTTTCAGCAATGCTGTTAAAGAGGTAGTAGAGCTTATGCGGGCTATATGAGGTGCAAAAATTTTTATTTTGATCACTAATGGGACAATCAAAATACAGTTTATAAGTCTTTGTAAGTCAATCAGTTGCTGATTTTCTTTGAGATTTTCGACTGAACGTCCCAACGCTGCCTCTCACAAGAATCACTCAATGAGGTAATAAAAAATCGCAAAATACTTCTGGGCCGAGGTAATTATGATGCGAATTGCATCCTGAGTGTTTCAGCATGCAGGAAGACCCCTTCACACTATAGATTATCTTGTAATTAGCCGAGTAAAGTTTGGAATATTTATCACACCCGCCACCTACTCAATATTTGTAGATCTTCCTGTACCAAAACAACAAAAATTAAAACATTTAACATCTACAGTAAAGAACAGTAAACAGCGAAATACGGGAAATAATTGATAAAAAACCATTACAAACTCAAAAAACTTACGTGCTATAACAGTCTGAAGTGTAGATTCGGACTGTACACACTAGAATATATGCTAATTGATATATCACATCACAAATACAAAATGGCTTTTGAGTAATGTCACCAGACTGCGTAAGACGTCTTGAACAATTAACAGATTTCCGTCGTTTTCATCATGAATCACTAATGCACTATAGTTCACATGGAACTTAACAATATTTCTTGGATTTGGCACTGTGGGTACCTTCTGGGAAAGGAAAGTATGTTCGTGTACCACACCTATATACATAAAAGGTCTGTCCAAAAAGTTTCGGAACTTTGTGCACAAAATTTTTCTACGCTTATCTTTTAGTCGTTGTGCATGGTCTCCTTCGAATACTCGCCTCCACAACTGATACACCGCTCCCAACATCGTTTTCACTCTCGGAAGCAGTTCTGGTACACCTCTTGCTGAATCGCGTGAAGTGCCGTCTGCGAATTTTCTTTTATCTAGTTTATTGTTGCAAATCTTGGTCCTTTCAACAGGGTTTTCAACTTTCGAAATAAAAAAGTCCACAGGGGTCAGGTCGGGTCAGTACGGAAGATACAGAGGATGGGGTATACAGTGACTTTTTTGTGCAATAGTCCCTCACCATCAGGGATGAATGTGCCCGTGCGTTATTGTGATGCAAGAGCCATGGATTGTCACGCCACATTTCAAGCCGTTTCCTTAAATGATCCAACTGAAATGTTAGATTCTTCTGCAGTCTCTCGGACAGTCAGTCTTCAATTGGCACAGTTTCGTTGACGTTCCTGGCATAAGGGTTGTCGGTAGACGTCGGACAACGTCCAGAACGAGGGTCATTTTTAACTTCCGTCTGACCATTTTTAAACCTTGTGTACCGTTCGTAACACCGAGTACGGCGTAAGCACTCATCGAAGTAGGCTTCCTCCATCATTTGGTGTGTCTCTGTGAAGGTTTCCCTGAGTTTCACGCAAAATTTAATGCAGCCGTGTAGCGTCTCTAACTCTCTCATTTCGAAATTTGCATACTGTGCGACACAGTGTTCCACTCAATATAGTACTGATCAATAACTAACAGACATACAGCAATGGAACTACCGGGAGGCGTTTGCAGAGATACCAACCGCATTTCGCTCCAACACACTGGTGCAAAATTACTAATGTTACGGAATTTTTTGAACAGATCTCGTACACCGCAGGCCACCGTGTGATGTCTGACGGAGGGTACCTTCTACCACTGCTAGTTATTTCCTTTCATGACCCATTCGCAAATCGAGCGAGGGAAAATGATTATCTGATCTTCGCGATCCTTACGCGAACTGTGTGTTAGCTGGAGTAGAATCGTTCTGCAGTCAACTTCATATGCCGGTTCTCTAAATTTTCTCAATAAAGTTCTGCGGGAAGGACATCGTCTTCTCGTCAGGGATTCCAAATTGAGTTCACGATCTTCGTAACACTTGCGTGTTGATGGAACCTACGGGCAACAAATCTAGCAACATACCTCTGAATTGCTTCGATCACTTGCAGTATTTCCACCTGGTGGAGATCTCAAACACTCGAGCTGCACTCACTAATGGGTCGCGCTAGTGTTCTATGCGTGGTCGCCTTTATAAATGGGCAACACTCCCCTAAAGTTCTCGCAGTAAACCGCAGTTGAACATTCTCCCTCCTGCCAACTTCCATTTCCTATCGCTTTACAATACTACACCTAGGTATGCTGTATTTGAACACTGGAGGATTCATTTTCCTACTCAAACGCATTATTCTGTACTTTTCTACGATTAGAGCAATTTTTCATTCACCACACGAGCTAGAAATCCTGAAATCCCGTCTAAGTCATAACGACGACTCCTCTTGCAATCTTAGCGTCATCAGCAAGCAGCCGCAAATTGCTGCTAACCCTGTCTGTCAAATCATTAATGCGGGCCGGCCGCTGTGACCGAGCGGTTATAGGCACTTAAGTCCAGAACCGCGCTGCTGCTGCGGTCGCAGGTTCGAATCCTGCCTCGGGCATGGATGTGTTTGATGTCCTTAGGTTAGTTAGGTTTAAGTAGTTCTAAGTCTTAGGGGTCTGATGACCTCAGCTGTGAAGTCCCATAGTGCTTAGAGCCATCTGAATCATTCATGCGTAAGGGGTATTCAAATCAAAACGAGACACTTGGAAAAAAAGTAAATATAGCTTTATTATTTCATAAGAAATTGCCATAACTGTTAATATATTTATCTAAATGTGACACAAAACGATCAATGGCTTCATGGAAAAATGTTTGCAGTTGCTCACAGAACCATGATTGTGCCTAGGGGTGCAGCTCTTCGTCCGAAGCAAATCGACTGTCACGAATGACTTTCTTCAGGGTTCCAAAAATTTGGAAATCCAATGGAGAAAGATCGGGACTGTGTGGAGGATGTGTAAGAGCTTCCCAGCGAAACGTCTGCAATCTAATCGAAACAACACTGGCAATATGTGAGCCGACCAACATATTGCCAAGGTTGTTATAACGCTTAGAGTGCTTACGAACAGTGATACATAATGGCCAAGCCTCTCAGCTGTTTCACTCCGGTTGTAAGCACAGTGTAATAACGACGGCCCCACATCACGGACGGTGAGTTTTTGTTACAACTGTTACAACTTGTCATGCTTTTGTAATTATGTGACGATGAAAAATCACGGCTATACATTTTATTTGCCTCTTTCATTAAGTTTAAGAGAGCACTCTCTGAGTTGTATGGCCGTGGTCCATGGAACTGTTCTAGCCCTGGCGTTTCGTGCAAAGCTACGTTGGACATCTTCGGAGGTGCTCCTGGTTGTGCTGAGTCTTGCCGACTGACCAGTCGGACGTCGAAGAACGGTATAAATACCGTGGAAAGTGGGCGTGGTCTGTATTTCACGTGATAGCAGAGACAAACCTTGTCAAGAATAAAATGTAACAATCGATCATAGAACGTCAAAGATAAAAACTTCTCATCGATTCTGTATCACTGAGTTTCGTAGCTTCTTCTTTTGTGTTACAATTATCCCCAAGTTTATATATTTCGATGGCTTCTCTTTATAGCCGTGGATAATATTTCGTCATAATACATAAAACTTCAGTTTCCGAAAATTTCACTATGTCATCACCCGATTGAAGAGCATGTTCCGCCACGGCTGACTTGTCTGTTTTCCCTAGTCGGCAAAGACTTTTATGTTCATTCAACCATGTATTCACACTTCTCTTTGTAGTTCCAACCAAGACCCTACCACATGTACACGAATCTTGTAAACACCACTAACAGACAGAGGGGGACTTTTATCCTTAACGGAACGAAGTGCTTGGCCTATTTTCTTAGTTGGTCTGAAAATCGGTCAAACATTATTTTTCCTTAAATTCTTGCCGATTTGATCTGTTACTTTTTTGATGAATGGTAAAGAAACTGTGTTCTTCCATCACTGTGTCCTGTCGTTGACCTTAGGCCTCCTGTTATTCGCTCGCAAAACTCTATTTATCCTTGACATGGTTTATCTCTGCTATCACGTGAAATCCAGACCACACCCACTTTTCACGGTATTTAGGTCGTTCTTCGACGTCCGACTCGTTAGTCGGCAAGACTCAGCACAACCAGGAGCACCTCCGCAAATGTCCAACGTAGCTTTGGACGAAACTTCAGGGATAGAAGAGTTCCCTGGACCACGGCCTTACAACCCGGAAGAATTCTCGGCAGCCGAAACATCCGGTCGTGAAAGCCTTCATTGTATGTTTAAGGGAGCAATTCTGTTGTTCGGTAGATGCTTCATAGATAATGTGAATCAACGTAACTACTGGTGCTGTTTTTAACTTATCATAATGCTTTTCCTACCACAAATATCATCATGGCGTTTACAGCAATATCTTGCTGTTTGTAGCGGACGATTCGGTCATTAAATAAAACACACAGAAAAAACATCACACAATATGAGTCTTTTGGTAAGAATATATTACCACAGCAAGTAAATGTGATGAATAGCGAGAGCAGGCGAAATGCAGCATACACCTCTCACAGAAATAAAAATCACAAATAAATGGGTGTGAACTACGTTACAACGAAGGAATTCATGAGTCAAAACCTCCGAAACGGAACGCAAGACGCATAACATGTGGTACCTGTGTAGAACAAGAAGGAGGTACGTACGGGGGAGGTCCCTTCGTTACACGTCGATGTTGCAAACTGACATTACGCCACGACACATACACAAATTTGAATACATCGAACTGACACGTCAAAGACTGGACGAAAAGTTCTTAATTTCGTGGAAAAAAGAGGGGGGGGGGACCGACTGAGTGTTGGACCTGAATTTCCCCCTTCACAGACGAACGCAGTGACCACACAACCACGACACGACGCACGTTGACGTTGCCCAGTATTGGGCACACAGAATTTGGATCGTTCACTGTTTTTATTTTGCTTCTTTTTCTACAGTTCGTTACACCTTCTTCCTATTTTCATGTTTGATCTGAGTTCAGTTTATGAAGGGCTGTCTACTGTGCCATCTTACCACTAAATCTGAGGGGGTTGCGATGAGGAGTTTCCCTTGTAAGAAAGAACGCGGCCGATATCGTTCCTCATCCTTGAAACGTTTAGAGCTTGTGCTCTGCCTCTAGTGACCTCGCTGTCGAACGGACATTAACCCCTAATCTTTCTTTTTTCAGGCTACTTCTCTGTCGTTCCACTCTCGAACATTGCGCGAGAAAAACCAACGCTTAAATGTTTCCGGTGCGAGTTCTGATTTCTCTTATTTTATTACGAAGATAATTTCTCCCTGTGCAGGTGGGTGCCTACAAAATATTTTCGTATTTGGAGGGGAATGTTGGTGATTGACATGTATGATACCCCACTACTAAAGAAGACTACCCCTTGACCTGTCGGAGGCAGCAAGACATTCGTTACTGCTCTTACTACCCGACCTAACTATCGCAGAGTTTTATTTGCCTTGGCTCTTGCCTTTGCTCTGTTTTTCCTCTGCCCTTCAAACCGCTACCTTTCGTTCGACTTTCGGCCCAATCTATCTCCAGATGAGTGCGTATTAATGGTTAACCTTAACCAGACGTACGCAAACATCGCAATACCCACATCTTGCGACACCTCACTTTAGTGAAACCTAACCCTTATGCAGAGGTTGCAGTAGACCTTTTCAATTGGCCATCATGCCCTTGTGGACGTGCAGGGGCTCCACCTTTTTTTTAAAAATCGGAACTACTTGTTATAGGCGGGGCACGAGCGATGAGACACAGCCATCTCCGAGGTAGCGATGAAGTGGGGATTTTCCCATACGACCATTTCACGAGTGTAGCGTGAATATCAGAAATCCAGTATAACAGCGGATCTCCGACATCGCTGCTGCTGGAAAAAGATCCTGCAAGAACGGGACCAACGACGACTGAAGAAAATCGTTCAGTGTCACAGAAGTGCAACCCTTCCGCAAATTGATGCAGATTTCAGTGCTGGGCCATCAACAAGTGTCAGCGTGTGAACCATTCAACGAAACATCATCGATATGGGTATCCGGAGCCTAGCGCCCACTCGTGTACCCTTGATGACTGCACGACCAAAGCTTCACACCTCGCCTTTACCCGTCAACACCGACATTGGACTCATGATGACAGAAAACACGTTGCCTGGTCCAACGTGTCTCGTTTCATATTACATCGAGGGAATGGACGCATATGGGTATGTTGACAACCTCATGAATCCATGGACCCTGTGTGTCAGCAGGGGAATGTTCAAAGCTGACGGAGGCTCTGTAATGGTGTGGGGTATGTGCAGTTTGAGTGGTATGGGACCCCTGATACGTCTGATTACGACTCTGACAGGTGAGACGTACGTACGCATTCTGTCTGGTCATCTGAATCCATTCGTGTCCATTGTACATTCCGAAGTACTTGGGCAAATTCCAGCAGGACAATGCGGTACCGCACACGTCCAGAATTGCTACAGAGTGATTCCAGGAACACTTTTCTGAGTTTAAACACTTCCGCTTGTGACGCTACAATACTATAGCTGGAGGCAGCCACCGCGAGCCATCTAGTGGAAGAAAAGGTGACGCTAAGTTGTAGTATTAACATAAAAGAAAGTCGAGAGGGCAGCAGGGAATGGAGACAGCCAGCGAGAGGCATCTAGCGCCTTAAAAGAAAAACAGTACTGCTAGCATTACCCGGCGACAGTATTCCCCCAATGAAAATATAAATAGTGTGTAAGGAAAATATATAATAAGAAAATGGGTAAAAATAATAATTAAGCAGTACTGATGGAAAGAGAATAGATAAAAGTAAATAGACTATAAGTAAATGAACCAGTAATTTTACAATAACATCAAGGTGAGTTTCTCCCTCCCCCCCACCCCCCACCCAATGCTACGCTGATGGAAGAGCGTAGCCGGCAGGCAAGAAAAGAACAATGATCAGAGTCAAGTCGAGGTGGCTCATGGCAGTGGAAGTTTTCGCACGTGAGCTGGCGAGGCCTAAGTATGCAGTGCACTAACTTTTGTTAATTATTATAAAAGACAGAGCCGAAACGACGTCGCGTGGAGGGGAGCAGTGGCATATACATGTTAAAAGGGTTGCAGAACGAAGAGAAGTTTATTGCACTGAAAAGGGCGTTATTGTGCAATATGGCAATGACGATGGCAACCAGGTATACCCACGGCTTTGGACTCCGCTATGGGATATACAGAGGCAACGGTAAAGAAGAAAGTTAAGTGCGCTGTGTTGGGCCAAGCTCGTGAATATAAGACGCTCCCAGCACCATGAGCGATTGTAAGTGCGAAACCGCGCCGTAGAGCAAAGACCAAAAACAAACAATAAAGGATTTGTTTTGCCAGTGTAAAAGAAGTATACGTATATTTATCTATAGTGCTACGAGTGGAAGAGTATTAAATCAGTGTATACCCCAAATAGTAGTCCCAGTGAATGTGATTTGAGTGTTAACCTGAGTCCTTCACCACCTGGTAAATGGCTTGGGTGCGTCATGGAGTACACAAGAGGTCGACAGGAGCATCGGCAGTCGCACTGAGGCTGATAATTTCACCGGTGATAGTTACTCAGAACTGACAACTGTGGATGTGAACGAGTTGGAGGGATCAGAATACACTACAAGGTACTGTACTTGCAAGTTCCAGATGCTACGCTGTGGGTGAAAAAGAGTGAGCAGAGTAACTGCGTGAAAATTTCAAGTGATCCAAATTGAAGGATTAAGGATAACTGCCGTGATTAAATCCAGAAGATCACCACAGCTTAGTAGCCTTATCATTAGTTATTGTAAAGAGATTAGTAGATTAGTAGATGTAATATTCTAGTAATAATACTTTTATTGTGTAGGGGAAAGGCGTGTGACGGAATAGAAAAAGTGAGGGTCCTTACTGAAAGATATGTGTGTCTGGATAAGGTAAGGTTAAATAAAATGGAATACCGCAAAGGGAATCAACCCTAGAGTTCCTGCGGGAAGTGTTGCAGATTATTCCCCATTATAAAATTCTTGTATAATATAAACAGAGCATGAGGATTCTCAGCTACAGGCGCCACACAGTGGATCGTGGACGGCAATCTGTCAGGCAAGTGTGCAGTCGCGCCTAACGAAGTCTGATGGAAGAATCCTGGGGAGGGCACGACCGCCACACGGTGGCTACCAAACTCCCCAGTCATGAACGTTAAGGGGCATATATGAGATGCCTTGCAACGACCTGTTCAGAAGAGATCTCCACCCCCTCGTACTCTTATGGTTTTATTGACAGCCATGCGGGATTCATGGTGTCAGTTCCCTCCAGCACTACTTCAGACACTAGTCGTGTCCATGGCACGTCGTGTTGCAGCATTTCAGCGTGCTCGCAGGGGCCCTACACGACATTAGGCAGGTGCACCAGTTTCTTTGGGTCTCCAGTATATATTTTTGGGTAACTCTTCCAACCCTCAAGGGGTAGTTTTGGCTCAGGAATGAGTGGCTCGTGTAATAATTGGCGTAAGTTCGCGAACCACCTGTCCTCCCCTGTTCAACAGCATGGGTATTCTGACATTGACCTCCCCAATATATATATATATATATATATATATATATATATATATATATATATATATATATATATATATATATATATGAGGAGTTTCTTGAAATGTTAAGCTGATTTCTGTGTTATATTGTTGATTTCATTTACATCAACTTATGGCTTGACATCGGTTAGGATTCACAAACATTTTATTTTATTTGTTATTACTTTTGTGTTTTAATTTCATGTACTGACACATCCCATTGTCATGAAGATATGTTCCTCAATTTGGTCCTACAAAACTAGACGTGTAAAAAAAAATTAAACATATGCGTCTTCTTCCATAATGGGAGCGGGTATGCTACCTACTTTCTTGTTGAGCACCTATGCAATTTCGACTTCAAAGACGATCTGGATAGGTTCATACCTGACACTGTTGAAAAATACATTTCATTTTCCAAGCAAATCATATTAAAAATAATGCCCCACTCGTTGGATTCGCTCTATTTCATGCAGGCATCCCCAGAAACTTGGTGAGACAATGTGTCAGGAAGATATACATACCACCAAAGGCGCTTATCTCGGCGATGAAAAGTTTCACCTTGTGATGAATAAGGGTGTCGGGACTCGTTGGGGAGATTCCACAAAACTGTGCTGCCCTATATAACCTCATACTACAGTAAACTCACAAGTGATGCCACAATAGATGAGGAATGTTTGCATGTGGTGACGTTTTGGCAGGAAGTCAACATTCCCAATTTAGTGAAATATGTTACATTATACACTCCTGGAAATTGAAATAAGAACACCGTGAATTCATTGTCCCAGGAAGGGGAAACTTTATTGACACATTCCTGGGGTCAGATACATCACATGATCACACTGACAGAACCACAGGCACATAGACACAGGCAACAGAGCATGCACAATGTCGGCACTAGTACAGTGTACATCCACCTTTCGCAGCAATGCAGGCTGCTATTCTCCCATGGAGACGATCGTAGAGATGCTGGATGTAGTCCTGTGGAACGGCTTGCCATGCCATTTCCACCTGGCGCCTCAGTTGGACCAGCGTTCGTGCTGGACGTGCAGACCGCGTGAGACGACGCTTCATCCAGTCCCAAACATGCTCAATGGGGGACAGATCCGGAGATCTTGCTGGCCAGGGTAGTTGACTTACACCTTCTAGAGCACGTTGGGTGGCACGGGATACATGCGGACGTGCATTGTCCTGTTGGAACAGCAAGTTCCCTTGCCGGTCTAGGAATGGTAGAACGATGGGTTCGATGACGGTTTGGATGTACCGTGCACTATTCAGTGTCCCCTCGACGATCACCAGTGGTGTACGGCCAGTGTAGGAGATCGGTCCCCACACCATGATGCCGGGTGTTGGCCCTGTGTGCCTCGGTCGTATGCAGTCCTGATTGTGGCGCTCACCTGCACGGCGCCAAACACGCATACGACCATCATTGGCACCAAGGCAGAAGCGACTCTCATCGCTGAAGAAGACACGTCTCCATTCGTCCCTCCATTCACGCCTGTCGCGACACCACTGGAGGCGGGCTGCACGATGTTGGGGCGTGAGCGGAAGACGGCCTAACGGTGTGCGGGACCGTAGCCCAGCTTCATGGAGACGGTTGCGAATGGTCCTCGCCGATACCCCAGGAGCAACAGTGTCCCTAATTTGCTGGGAAGTGGCGGTGCGGTCCCCTACGGCACTGCGTAGGATCCTACGGTCTTGGCGTGCATCCGTGCGTCGCTGCGGTCCGGTCCCAGGTCGACGGGCACGTGCACCTTCCGCCGACCACTGGCGACAACATCGATGTACTGTGGAGACCTCACGCCCCACGTGTTGAGCAATTCGGCGGTACGTCCACCCTGCCTCCCGCATGCCCACTATACGCCCTCGCTCAAAGTCCGTCAACTGCACATACGGTTCACGTCCACGCTGTCGCGGCATGCTACCAGTGTTAAAGACTGCGATGGAGCTCCGTATGCCACGGCAAACTGGCTGACACTGACGGCGGCGGTGCACAAATGCTGCGCAGCTAGCGCCATTCGACGGCCAACACCGCGGTTCCTGGTGTGTCCGCTGTGCCGTGCGTGTGATCATTGCTTGTACAGCCCTCTCGCAGTGTCCGGAGCAAGTATGGTGGGTCTGACACACCGGTGTCAATGTGTTCTTTTTTCCATTTCCAGGAGTGTACATTAACGCTGATGTACACATGCTTGCAGACATTTATGAGAAATTCCAGAGTCTCTGCTTGGTCACATATGCACTGGATCTTGCGTTCTATTTTATCATTTCAGCGCTTTCGAGGGAAATTGTATTAAGAAGAACATGTATCGACATTAAAGTATTGATTGATGTCGGCATGTTGTCCAACTCAGATATAGGATTCGTGGAGGACTTTGCCAGTGTGTACATAGATACCCCAAGGCGAATAACCCGTGAATGAGTGAGGAGGAGTACAAGTCGACTCCAAATTCTGGTGAACGATACGTCTTGGAGGTAGAACTGCCATATCCTACCCATCTGCATGATGCACACGTGACTTGTTGTTGTGCCTGGAGTCCCTAGTGGCACAATATGTTTCTGTCCCAAACTCATGACAATGCTGGGGTGATAGCAGAGATATACAGAAACATCCAGCAATAACCCACGTTCAGGATGGAACTTATTAGAAACACCCGCAGCATATCCTCCAAACAGCATCACAGGCTGAAGTACTACAGTGATGTAAACAGAAAACAGAGGGCTCTGTAGCAACATATGACTTTGAAAAGGATTTTTATAAATTAATGAATTATTTTGTTTTTGTGAAACCCATTGGAAATGTTAAAGAATACCGCGAAATTCATTTAGTTTACCGTTGGCGAGGGAGGGGTCGCAATGGTGCAAGAGTTTACGTAGCCAGGCCAAATTTTACGTCGGATGCCACCTTCGATAAAGGAATAGTTGCTGTGGAGATGGTCAAGGTTTCGGTGCAGTTCACGAAACCTGTCTGTCGGTGTTTGTATTCTGGACCTCTCCAAACATTACCAATCCTACTAAGAGTTTGCGCAGCCAAACTTTTCTTAGCTGAGATTGCCTTGTATGGATACTAATAGTTTCATCTACTGAGTGAAAGCTGTTGAGACATACGAAGTAATTAGGTACAATCACAATGTATTTAATATGTCTGGATATGTGGCCGACGGAACTTATGGAAGAACACCTCAAAACAAAAAGGCTATCAGCCTGACGAAAGACAAGATGAATGGTTCACAGATTGTGGAGTTCGTTGGTCTTACATCAAAAAGGTATGCATAGCACATAGATGCAAATGCCATCCAGAGGCATGCTGAGGGTATGCATCATGTGACCTCAAAGGCTGTCTCCATCGAAGATTACAAAAATTGTCTCCTCGAGGGTATTGGCACTGCGCTACGTATGGTGTGCCAAGTGGTCTTTCTATTACAAGGCAGTATGAGGTACATACTGCTCTGCAGCTGAAAGTCGGGCCTTCCCATCATGACAACAACTGGTTCACCTGTAGGGACAGTATTGGGACCCTCCCACACCCACACTATTCACTTCAGAGTCATTCAGTATGTGGGTGCATCTTTATTTGTAAATAGTGGATGTGTGTGTGTGTGTGTGTGAAAGTATTCAGAATGCTGGATGTTTCATTTGTCAGCGGTGTCACTAGAAGTATATGTGTGAATGTCTGCACACCGTGTGTGTGTGTGTGTGTGTGTGTGTGTGTGTGTGTGTGTGTGTGTACATACTGTGTACAGGGTGAACATCAATAAAACTGACAAATTGTAGGGACGGATTTCTGACTATAAATTGAGGAAAAAGGGTACTGTGAACGTGTATCTGGAAATGGACGATGTGGCTACAACACCAAATCGTCCCAGAACATAGTAAGTTGCTACATCGCACCCACATCTCAGCAGATGTTAAAAGTGGGTTCCGTGGGATTCAGTGCATGCTTTCACTTATTGCATCATGGATTGCTGCACTCTTTCACACGTTCCAGCCTCTCCCCAAATAGCGTCACAGACGTCATGAACAAGTTGTCAAAGGGTCTGCATATCGGCAACTGGTTCAGCATACACAATGCTTTTCAGATACCCCCAGAGGTAAAAATCCAGGGGGTTTAAGTCTGGTGATCTAGCAGGCCATGCTACAGGTTCTCCATTTCCTACACAGTGTCCGGGGAAGATGATGTTCAGATGTCAGTGAACTGTAATAGTCGGCCGCTGTGGCCGAGCGGTTCTAGGCGCTTCAGTCCGGAACCGCGCTGCTGCTACGGTGGCAGTGTGTGATGTCCTTAGGTTGGTTAAGTTTAAGTAGTTCTAAGTCTAGGGGACTGATGACCTCAGATGTTAAGTCCCATACTGCTTAGCGCCATTTGAACTGTAATATGGAAGTGGGGTGGTGCTCCATCAAAGAGATACCACATAACCTGCCGTATTGCCAAAGGCACATTCTAAAGCAGTCCAGGCAGAGTCTTCCACAGAAAGTCCATGTATGTTCCTCTGTCGAGGCATTGTGGTATAATAACTGATGCACGTATATGGTCGTCGAGAATCCCTGCCCACACATTGATGCTGAGCCGATGCTGATTAGATGCCTCAACCATTCCCTGAAAATTCTCTGTAGCCTACATATACAATTATGCAGTCTGATGATGCCAGTTCTGGTAAAGATTGCTTCGTCGGTAAAGAGGGCTGATGAAGAAATTCTATAATTGTGATTGTCTGGTACAAAAACCAACAACGAAATCATTCTTGTAGAAGGAAATCTGCTGCTGATAATCCATGCATTCATTGCAGATGACGGGGATAGAACTGGTTGTCCTCCAGGATATACATAATCGTACTTTCGCTTGTATCATGTTAGCAGGCCACTTGCCAGGAGCTTGTCCTAGGGTTTGTCTCAATGTGCTGTATACTACGATCCTCTACCTCTGGTGTATACAGTCCACCACCTCCCTGCACTTATGTATGACCTTGTGGATGACATCGGAAGTTCACTGAGGTTTTTTGCAGATGATGCTGTGGTGTATCGAGAGGTTGTGACAATCGAAAATTGTACTGAAATGCAGGAGGATCTGCAGCGAATTGACGCATGGTGCAGGGAATGGCAATTGAATCTCAGTGTAGACAAGTGTAATGTGCTGCGAATACATAGAAAGATAGATCCCTTATCATTTAGCTACAAAATAGCAGGTCAGCAACTGGAAGCAGTTAATTCCATAAATTATCTGGAAGTACGCATTAGGAGTGATTTAAAATGGAATGATCTTATAAATGTGATCGTCGGTTAAGCAGATGCCGGACAGAGATTCATTGGAAGAATCCTAAGGAAATGCAATTCGAAAACAAAGGAAGTAGGTTACAGTACGCTTGTTCGCCCACTGCTTGAACACTGCTCAGCAGTGTGGGATCCGTACCAGATAGGGTTGATAAAAGAGATAGAGAAGATCCAACGGAGAGCAGCGCGCTTCATTACAGGATCATTTAGTAATCGCAAAAGCGATACGGAGATAATAGATAAACTCCAGTGGAAGACTCTGCAGGAGAGACGCCCAGTAGCTCGGTACGGGCTTTTGTTAAAGTTTCGAGAACATACCTTCGGCGAAGAGTCAAGCAGTATATTGCTCCCTCCTACGTATATCTCGTGAAGAGACCATGAGGATAAAATCAGAGAGATTAGAGCCCACACAGAAGCATACCGACAATCCTTCTTTCCACGAACAATACGAGACTGGAATAGAAGGAAGAACCGATAGAGGTACTCAAGGTACCCTCCGCCACACAACGTCAGGTGGCTTGCGGAGTATGGATGTAGATGTTGATGTAGATGTCTGTCTTAAAGGGCCCGCGATCACATAAACTCGTGAAATGTTGTGTGAAGTGTTTGGTGTCTGTGAGAGTACTTGTTTTGGTATAGTTGTACTGCTTCTCGAACATTTCCTCCTCCTTGGCCATATACAAACACCGTCCCGAGATGAATATCGAACCATTGTGCTGCTTCCCCTACGCTGTTTCAGTCACATAGCCCTCAACACAAGGAATCCAGTGCAAATGGTCAGAGGTACTTCATTCGTCACCGTCTTCTACCACGGCAACGATGCCTCTCTGGGGGTATGTTCATAGGACCTTCTTTCCTCTATTTCCAGTCTGGAAAATCCGTCCCTGTCCCTGCAATTTGTCGATTTTGTTAATGTTCACCCTATATATTCCTGTGTGTGTATGTGTGTGTTTGTGTGTGTGTGTGTGTGTGTGTGTGTGTGTGTGTGTGTGTGTGTGTGATATTTCTTCAGCTCCTGCTGCGACGCCCAATTTCCCATATATTGTACAGGGTGACAATTATTGAACTATATGAAATAAAATCATCATAACTTCTGAACGGTTTGCGTTAGGACGTTCACACTGCATGGATGACCGCGGGGCATGATTGGAATGTATCGTTTTGTTTAGCGACGAAGCCCACCTTCATTTGTATGGGGTCGTCAATAAGCAAAATTGGCGTATCTAGGGAACTGGAATACTCTCTTTCAAATTCTGAAGGTGGCAGGGGTAAAGTACAGGGAGCGAAAGGCTATTTACAATTTGTATAGAAACCAAATGGCAGTTATAAGATTTGAGGGGCAGAGTGAGACAGGGTTGTAGCCTCTCCCCGATGTTATTCACAATCTGTATATTGAGAAAGCAGTGAAGGAAACAAAAGAAAAATTCGGAGAAGGTATTAAAATCCATGGAGAAGAAATAAAAGCTTTGAGGTTCGCCGATGACATTGTAATTCTGTCAGAGACAGCAAAGGACTTGGAAGAGCAGTTGAACGGAATGGACAGTGTCTTGAAGGGAGGATATAAGATGAACATTAACAAAAGCAAAACGAGGATAATGGAATGTAGTCGAATTAAGTCGGGTGATGTTGAGCGTATTAGATTAGGAAATGAGACACTTAAAGTAGTAAATGAATTTTGCTATTTGGGGAGCAAAATTACTGATGATGGTCGAAGTAGAGAGGATATAAAATGTAGACTGGCAATGGGAAGGAAAGCGTTTCTGAAGAAGAGAAATTTGTTAACATCGAGTATAGATTTAAGTGTCAGGAAGTCGTTTCTGAAAGTATTTGTATGGAGTGTAGCCATGGATGGAAGTGAAACATGGACGATAAATAGTTTAGACAAGAAAAGAATAGAAGCTTTTGAAATGTGGTGCTACAGAAGAATGCTGAAGATTATATGGGTAGACCACATAACTAATGAGGAGGTGTTGAATAGGATTGGGGAGAAGAGAAGCTTGTGGCACAACTTGACTAAAAGAAGGGATCGGTTAGTAGGACATGTTCTGAGGCATCAAGGGATCACCAATTTAGTATTGGAGGGCAGCGTGGAGGGTAAAAATCGTAGAGGGAGACCAAGAGATAAGTACACCAGGCAGATTCAGAAGGATGTAGGTTGGAGTAGGTACTGGGAGATGAGGCTTGCACAGGATAGAGTAGCATGGAGAGCTGCATCAAACCAGTCTCAGGAATGAGAATCCGCATTTCGGGATCGAGAAGTCTCTGCACCCTCAGCGGGTATTGTATGGTGTGCAATGTCCAGTCACGGAATAATGGATTCAATATTTCTTGATGGCACAGTGACTACCATACTGTACGCGAAATTTTTGGAAAATGATTTCATCCCCATTATCCAAAGTGACCCTGATTTCGACAAGATGTGGTTCGTGCAAGACGGAGCTCGACCCCATCGACGCAGGAGAGTGTTTGATGTCCTGGAGGAGCACTTTGGGAACCGCATTCACGCTCTGTACCCAAAGGCCACTGGCATGGGCCTCGGCTAGCCGCCATATTCTCCGATTCTGAACACATGCGACTCCTTTTTGTGGGGCTATATTACAAACAAGGTGTATAGCAATAACCCAAAACCATTGCTGAGCTGAAAACAGTAATTGGGATGTCATTGACGGCATCGATGTTCAAACACTTCGGCAGGTCATGCTGAATTTCTCTATTTGTCTGCGCCACATCATCGCCAAGGATGGCAGGCATATGTAAAATGTCATAGCTTAATTCCGAATATCTGTAGTGACGTTTACATGTTGAATAAAATGTTTGCATGCCATAGTTTGTAACTAATTTAAGTTTGTTTCATATAGTTCAGTAATTGCCTCTGTGCATATAGAAATCATGAAACCAATCGGAAAAGAAATGATTATACAAATGTAAACGTTATTCTAAAAAAATGACAATTATATCTAGAAAAAAAACAGCACCCAATCATTTAGTACTAATTCAATGGGAAATGCAGTATTTAAGTTCCACTCTCTGCTAGTATGAAATGTATCTGATAGTATTAGTTCTTTTTAATTTACTGTCTGAAAAAAGTTATTTAATGAAAAATAGATTCTTAAATGAAAACGTAAAAGAAAAGGATAGAAAAATATTACTAAATATCAGTTATTGATAACAAAAATATAAATACTTTTTCATTAAAATATGCATTAATTAGTTATATCGTTGTTATTATTTATAAAAAGAACCTAACTGTGTCAGTACAGAGTACAACTGTATTACTGAGAAAAAAGTCAATAATAATTTTAAACTTTATTTGTTTATAACAGACGTTATCATTTGGAAAACACCTCCTGGAATGCTGTTCGTGAATGGCAGCACAACACGTCAAATCACTAGAAAGAAGTTCAAAGCTGCATCCATGATGTGTGGGATAAGGCAGAAGAGGGCTCCCGCTGTCATACGAAATCGCAAAATAAATGGTTCAAATGGCTCTGAACACTATGGGACTTAACTTCTAAGGTCATCAGTCCCCTAGAACTTAGAACTACTTAAACCTAACTAACCTAAGGACATCACACACATCCATGCCCGAGGCAGGATTCGAACCTGCGACCGCAGCAGTCGCGCGGTTCCAGACTGTAGCGCCTTTAACCGCTTGGCCACTCCGGCCGGCACGAAATCGCACCTCAGACCTTGACTCAAGGTGCTTGTAGCACGCAGAAAGTTTGTTCGGAGGCCACCAACTGGTCTGCTCTAAAACAATTAAGTACCGTCACAGACACAGAGGCAGAACCAGCTTTTATCAGAAAACACAGCAAACCTCGAACCTGCCCTCCAACGAGTTCTCGCTTGACACCACAAAGGCACGCTATAGGGTGTCTGGTTCGGAGCTGTCCTTGAAGTAATCGATTTGTAACAGTTCGTTGTGTCACTGTGTCGCAACCTGTTGCTCAAATTTCTGATGCAGATGCAGCATGATGCGCCAGAGCCGTACAAAGAAAGCAATGGCCTTCCCTCTCGGTGGTGACACGTGCCAGTCCGGAGCCCAGTCTTCTCACGACTGTACATTCTCGTGACCACCGCTGCCAGTACTCACACACTGGCTACATTTCTGCCAAGTCTTTCTGCATTATCGCAGAAGGAACATGCAACATCTCATAGACCTATTACACGACCTTGTTCAGACACACTGAGTGTTGATAAGGGCGTCCCTGTCGCCTTAAATGCATTCTTGACTAACATAAGTTCACCATGTCCAATCTCAAAGGTAACTAACGCTCACGACCATCACAGCCTGTATTTAAAGCAAATCTGATTCGCATTCTTGTAGTATACTACTAGCGTCACTCTTACGCCACTGGCGAGAAATTTGAATAGGCGTTATCTTTGAGGTTAAGAAACACGCCTACAAAATTTTCTTTATGTCGCATAGCTCCATCTTGGTGCTGCGATTTTTTTCCCTCAATGTACAAGTCTCAAAAATGTTTCAGTTGCCGGAGGTAACTTCGATACTTTTTTTCTGCGTATGCTGTAGCCGTACTAGAAGCCTTAAGGGGAGTACGTACGTCCTATACCCACAGTGTTAAATTTGCAATATTGATGACACATCATCTTAGAACCTGTGACAGATAGAGATCTGAAATTTTTGGAATGTATAGTATCACTCCTTTTCTGATTACTGAACCAGAATCAAAATGTACAGAGAAATAATTAGCTAGTTATGATTTTTAAAAAATGTTGTGCAATATTTTCGTTTAAAAGTCCACTTTTTCTTCCGTAATTAAAAGACCGTTGGAGGTAAAGATGTTTTGCGACGTTCAGTAGCTGCAGTATACTAAGTGGTAACATAGTGTAAAATTAATGGATCAAATAATTTTAAAAATGTCATTTCAAGCAAATCAAATTCAAACATTTTATTTGATATTAACTTACACATGGAGGCATGCCAGCTTCTAGAAACAGCCAGGCCCATAATCAACATTGTCTGGATCCTGTGCTTGACTATCCTGCAAACCTAGAAGCTTCCTTCTTTTCCTGCCTCTTGCTTCTTTAGTTATTTTCTCTGCTGCACGCTGGGCTTTCATGATCCTAAATCGATCCATTCGCTGAAAGGCTTGCAGCGTGTTGCCACCTGGAGTGATACCAAGTTCCTCTAGTTCCCCAATTCTTCCCTTTATACCATCATTAAACGTTACCACAGCATCAAAAACACCCAATCATATAGTTTTCCTTCCTAAAAAGACATTTTTTGGTATGCGGGTCCAAATTACATTATTGAAAGACTCATTCGGGTTTTGTGTTGGACCATCGAGACATTTGGAAAGAAGGTCAGGATGAGCTAATTCTCTATATATTGGTTTAATAGCTTCCATCACTGCCGATGGTATGCTGTTTTTGTGCCTAAATTGTTCCTCGCCACCCGCTGCCTGATCTTTGCGGTACTTGCACCGTGAATCAGCACTAGGTTGGCAAAGACCATGTATAGGTGTATCATCAGTGGAAGAATTGTGGACGAATTTAGCCCACACTGCTCGTTTCATCCCTTCTAGGTCATGTGTATTGTTTCGTATTGCCATTCCATAATAATGCTAGAGTTCATCAATGTTTTTGTCTGTAAGTCTTGCTTTGCCATTTAGAGTCTTTCCATCTCATAACTTCCCTTTTCCTTTTGTCTGCTTCAATTTTCGGAGACGTCTTCCCATCCGTTTTTGAACGTGGCCCACACATTCAATCTTAGCAATCTGCTTATTACCATAAGGTTGGCTTTCCACTACTGATTTGAATGCTTTTGAATCACCATCCCCGAAGTACTCAGTGTAACACACACCTCTCTCCTGTTGTGAACGTCTGAACATAGAAACAACTGCAGTAGCCTGCACACCCCCACTAGTTCTCTCATAATTCTTAGCACAATTTGCTTTATGGCTTTCACTTGTTTCATCAACTGATTTACACTGATGACAGTATTTAGTTAGCACTTCAGCGTCTAAAACTTTACTTGTGTCAACACTAGTGACAGTAGCAACTGCATTTTTTGATGTGTGACCTCTCTTATGCCATGTGCCATCAACAGCCACAGATAAGTCTGTTGTGTTATTTAATTCTAATGCTTCTTTAGCAGCAGCTTTCATAGAAGCAACAGCAACAGGTATTACACATTCACCAATTACTTCTGTGTACTTACTTGATCTGGTTGGTGGGTTTGGCAAGTTCAGCGTTGCACATAATACTTCAGCTACAGTCAATCCTTTCCCAATGCACCTCATTCCGTAGAGGAATCTAACATTGCTCTCAAACAAGTCATTCTTGCACTTTTCAGAAGTCCAAAATGATGTCGAGAGCCTGCAAACTTCGCACTGAATATCAAGTTTGTTAGCCAGTCCAGTCCTTGCAGATGAGTCCTCAGAGATGCTAATTTGCCCACCACAAACGTTACATGACACAGCATCTTGCAAAACTTGTCCTAACACACTCAAATCTAAAAGAATATAACCTAAACTATTTTGATCTTTGCCAATAAATAAATCCTCATGGTCTCCAAGTTTCCTCTTCGAAGCACTAGTAGGCGTGTCCTTATCACGGGTCTGTGAAAAATCTATTTCGGGATCAACACTGGATTCAGATTTTGTGATATGCTGATTTCCATGGAAACGTCGCTTCTTAAAACAACCCTTTCTTTTCGTCATGTTGAAAAGAGGTATAAGAACGTATAATGACGCACCAAACCACTATGTTTTTACTTCAAAACTTATGAAACACGACAACCACAAAGTAAATAAACAAAATGCATGTGCTATACGGCCATTTCTGTTTACACAGTGCATCCAACCTCTTAACACGAACATTAACATTATCTCAAGGAATAAATAGCTAAAAACCACAGCCTTCTAGATTGAATAGTTCAAGAGAGAGAGATACTTAGGCAAGTCAGTGCAGAATGACCGGATAATTTTACACGCGCACTATTAACTTTGAAATGATAAAAACTACACTTCCAATTGGAGTTTTTCGACAAATAATGCATCAAATTATTCAGGAGAGATCAAATATTAATAAGAAATAATAATCCGAAAATGTCACTTTTTGACCAATTCCGCCATACCTACTCCCCTTAAAATGTCAGCTCCCTTCTTGTTTCCCAGGTCACGATTTTAGCTGATCCTATAGTGGTTTTACAATATCAAAGGCACAAGAAGTGGAATTCTAAAACCAGCAACCACATCTTGTCAAGCATTTGGCAACGAATCTAGCGTGAAATATAAAGGCAGACGATAGATTTCCTGTGGGCTAAATCTCCCTGCGGCATAGCTCATACTGAAGAAGTTGTTATTTTAGCTAAAGAAGCCACAATATCCTGAAGTTCCATCGATCTCAAACTTCCGCCCTCTGAACTGTACCGTCTGGCCACACAGAACGCCTTCCAGCTAGAGATGGGTCGTTCGCGAACTAACGCGTCCAAAGGAACGGTTCACCAAGATGAACGGAACGAGCGAGTAACGAATTCTAAGGAACGTTCTTTCATAGTTCACTTCGGTCGCGGCTTTCTACTTACAGTTCCCGGGAATGGGAAACGGTCGGTCTCGTTCGCGAACGGCACATCGGCTGGTCTCGTTCCAGCCTCGGTCCCCTTCCCGTCTGTCTCTGTCTCGGTCTCGCTCGGCCGGACTCGTCCTTCTTCGTGTGGCCACTCGTCGCAGTTCCACTGCCGACTGCTCATAGTTAGTTCAGTAACGAGTTGTTGTTGCTGTTGTTGTTCGTTTCGCTCGCTTCATACGCCCGTTCTAGATCTGTTTCAAACCTTTTTTGAACTCTGAACTTCTGGTTCTTTTCGTATACTATTCAGCGTCCACGACCGGTAATTAAAATGTATTTTATAATTACGTAAAGTACATAAAAATTACGTGATATGTAATACATACATCTTTTCAGCTAACAAAACGGCGTATCAGCTTACTTCACTATTTCGGTAAACAGCAGAAGAAATGCTTGTGAAAAGGCAAGATTTTCTGTTATTACACATGCAAAGGACGTCGTCACGACTTACACGATTGGCCGTTTTCCGTCCTTTTTTTTTATCCAAGGTAAATGAGCACGTTCATTGTTATGGAAGGCAGACCGACTTACAACCGAATGAAGCCCGCTTTTCGTAATCGAGTGTGTGGTGTCTCATTTTGTAACTCCTACAATGTTATTTCAATGGTACAGGGTGGCACTCGAAAAATCGGCCCCGAGTACTGGACTGCTCATTGTCGCTTAACAGTCGTCATCTATTGTTTCTAAGTTGTTTGCATTAGCTTATCTGTCATTTCTTCACCGCCTAATTATAACATGTTTATCTGTTCTCCTAATTGGCGAGCAGTCTGTACTCGGGGCCGGTTTTTCGTGCGCCACCGTATACTATTTCACCCCGATCAGCCACATAACGCTACTGTTGGCTAAAGGAGATGTTTTGCAGAATCACGAAAATTACAAGTGTGTAAGAATTCTGTTATGAATAAAAACTCTGTACTCCAGGGGGGAGGCAAGTGCCCCCTCTCGGCGCCTTCCATTTTCATTCACCTATTACACCAATTTTCGATAAGAACCACATACCAAGCAGAATGAACGGTGAACGAGTAAAAATGAACGGTTCCCAGAAAAGAGCGGTCACCAGTGAACTAGTTCCCAAGGATTAACGACTTTGCCTATCACTACTTCGAACAATGGCAAGACGACTGGGACGTGTCTCAGTTATTCAGGGGAAGATATTACTTCCTTGTTCATACTAATATTCCACGTAGCCTCTGGTTTCAGGATGTTCGCCTACCCACGTATCTGATATCTACTACCTTACGTAAGCGATTTAACAACGGAAGCTTTCAGATGCATTTCCACCGCATTGGAATTACTGCAAGCCCGCTCTGTGACTGTAATAACACTACAGGAGGTGACCAATCACATCCTCTTTGCAGAATGGGAGAGGCACGGACATTCTATTTTTGCGACTATTACTTCGTCTGATAGAAGAGCCTCCTACGAGTGCCGCCGTTCTACTTTCTTTGAATAATGCATCACATATTAAAGGGCATTACAAATGTTTCAAGCTGTGAAGATGTCTTTGTAATAACAGTCCAGCACTGGCAACTACGTTAACTGTCTTGCTAATATATTTTAATGTGTATGGTTATTTCCATGTAGGCTCTAAATATTTGTATTTATAGTACTCCTAATTTTTCTTTTTACCTATTAACTTGTGGTGCCGTGTAAATCTGACACATTATGTTCAACACCTTTGTTAGATGTATACGTGTATCTTCATTTATATTTGGGCTACTGCAACAATGTTAGTCGTTAATGTCTTTATACTTGTATCATTGTTATGTCATCAATTTGTGGTTTGTACTACTGCGTTGGTACATTAAGTTCATAGTGTTTTGCCATTTAGTTTACACAACAAATACATATAACAGAAACTTCAGTCATCAATAATATACTCTACCTCACCTGTAGAAATCATATAGTTTGGTGACAGAGAACTGCCGGCCGCAGTGATCGAGCGGTTTTAGGCGCTACAGTCTGGAACCGCGCGACCACTACGGTCGCAGGTTGGATTCCTGCCTCGGGCATGGATGTGTGTGATGTCTTTAGGTTAGTTAGGTTTAAGTAGTTCAAAGTTGTAGGGGACTGATGACCTCAGTAGTTAAGTCCCATTGTACTCAAAGCCATTTGAACCAGTTTTTGACAAAGAACTCGTGGAGCCAGAGCGCATTTTCATCCGGAATGTAAGTTATAACACTTCCGCCCGCTTCTGCTATACTATAACCTCAAAGCTGGAGGCAGTTCGTGTAATGAAATTATTTTTATTAGAGCAATTACAGTATAAAGAAGCAGAGCAGTGTTACCCTCTAAAAGGAATTTTTCCTATGTTGACCGTGTTGTACCTAACGGAGATGGTCAGAATTGCGTAAATATTTAAACAGTAACAAACAATAATTTACCTATCCACAGCGTCCAAATGACAATAAAATCGGTCGCCAGCCTAATTAGGCATGAGAATGGGTAACATTCTTATTCAGGAATTGAAAATAAGTAACTTCAATGGGCAAACACAACCTATACTTTCGTCACTCGAGGGTGCAATGAACTCTGACACCTATATATGTTCACGATAAGGTTGGAGCTGACAGAGCAGAACAAACTATTTGCATAAATATAACAGATATCAATACACACTGTTACTTTCAGAGCTTATTCAAACTGAATGGTCTTTATAACATTACTATTAATATTCACTGTAGAATCATAAATTGGACATTGGTTCAGTATTACTTTTCAAACAGTTTCCTATCTGACAAAAAATTGTAAATGTAGTTCAATGCAAAATTATGAACTGGTCATAGGTTAAGTCTCTCTCAGCTAATTACTTATTTAGAATGAGAGTTAAATGTATTTCACTAACAAACAATGTCTTTCTATTAATTGTTATTTATCATGAGCATAAAGGATAAACTGTGGATCCTCTTACACTATTAATATGCACTTTCAGTAAATAAGAGGAACCCAATATTGCACAGAGTTTGACTTGAATAGCAAGAGTAATTAAAACTTTCTATAATTAAGTAACTTTGTGCATTTGAACTACTTTCAGTGGAAGGGGGCCCTTAATCTTGACCACTGTAGCAGAGCTAACTAAACACATTTTCAATACACTAAAGAAACAAGCCCTTAATAAACATGAACATATAACTTTGAACAGTAATAGTTCTCAACTTTTACTGCAGTAGAACACAACGTGATGTGTTTATAAGACAATTGCTCAGCTTTGGGTGATTTTCAACAGACTGCACTGTGATCATTTAATTTGCAAAACTCTATAAGCCACAATTTTGAGAACATTCACTTTAGAAGTTGGCAACAAAATATTAATAAGCAGTTTTAATAAAAAAATTATTTTCAGCAATCATCATTTACTATATTAATCAGTTCTGCTACATTAACATTAACTTAGTTTCTTCTTACCATCTTCAAGTGGCATTAATTAGTAAAACAATGTTCTTTCAATAAGGACACTCGGTAATCACTTTAGCATGGGAAGCATCCTAAGTGGAAAGGTAATTTTTCATAAATAGTCTTTTGGTTACCTAATTATTGAAAACAAATAAATCATCCACATGAGCTGATCCTTCACTGTAAATTTCTATAATGCCTTGGTTCCTTTTCAGTGATTGCACAACGTGGTGGCGAGTGCAAGTCGATGGATGGATTTGCAGGCGGATATGTGGGACTCTGCCATGTCTTGGTGGCGATGCTAGATACCAATTCCAGAATAGTTCCAGCTCTTTATCCAACCATCCGAGGCATTGGAAAGCGGCACAAAAAGCCTCTCTCGGCACGAGCACAATACACAACTTTTACATGAGCAGTTGACAGTTTGGTAGCTCGTCCCCGACTGTTTCTTAATCCAACTCTTCTGCCAAGGCCAACCACAATTTGCGCGCGCTACTAAGTTCCGTTCCGGAGGGGAACCACATCACCTTTTACATACAAAATAACTAAGATCCCTAAGTGAAGGTCAGCGGTTTACATAACAGCAAACAATCACTTTAAATAAAATAGAGCAGTTACACATATTGGTATTCCTACAAAAAATTATTCACACAGAAATTACAATTATATACAGTAAGTTTTGTTCCCTCCAAATGAGGCAAAGAATTCAAATGATAGATACACTACACTGCATAGAACCAAACCATGACATCAAAGTTTTTACACAGAAAAGAATTAACACTCTCATGGTATCGGTTCAATCCACCAACACTTACAGAAACTTAGTGTTTAACATTAAACAAAACAAAAGGCAAAATAAATCAGTAGAGTATTAGAGCTATGATTTTACAAAGTTTCTTGAAGGTTGTTCGATACAAAGTGGAAAAGATAAATATCTGAGAGCCTAAGACCAGGTGAATAAGTTGGGTGCGGGATGAGTTCCCAACCCAACTCCAGTAGACTGTTTTTTGTCAGTCTAGCGGAGCAGGGGCGGGCGTTGTCGTGGGGTAGCTTCACTTCATGCAGTCTTCCTGGTCGTAATTCTTGAACTGAATCTTAAAGACGACTCAGTTGTTGACAATAAATGTCAGCAGTGATGGTTACATCTCGGGGAAGCAATTCGTAGTACACCACAACGTTGCTGTTCCATAATCCTTTGTTGATGCATGCAAGTCTTTGTACTGTAAGTTGTTGCTTTGGATTCACCCATTTATTTATTTTTTTCATTATTTTAGCATAAAGACTGCTTTTCTCGTCACCAGTAATGATACAGGCTAGGAATGGTCGGTGTTATTAACGAGCCAAATGATGAATAGCAAGCAGAATTGTACATATGACTACCAGCTGATTTTTGTGACTTTGGCTTAGAGCTTGCGATACCGAGCGAGGTAGCGCAGTGGGTAGCACAATGGACTCGTATTCGGGAGGACGACGGTTCAATCCCGCGTCTGCCCATCATGATTTAGGTTTTCCGTGATTTCCCTATATCGCTTCACGCACATGCGGGAATGGTTCCTTTGATAGAGCACAGGCGAATTCCTTACTCATTCTTCCCTAATCCGATGAGACCGAAGACCTTGCTGTTTGGTCTCTTTCACCAAATCAACGCCCCCCACCCCCTAGAGCTTGCGATACCCATACACCCGAGTTTTGAACCTTCCTTACTGATAATATATGTGTACGAAGGTGGAATGGTCACAGTTTATCACATTTGCCAGTTCTCTAGTATAGTGATGTGGATAATTGTGGATTCATGCATTTAAATGATCTTCATCAAAGGTCTAAGGTCCTCCCGAAAGCGCAGAGTCCCTAAAGTCAAAATGATCCTCCTTAAAACGAGAAAACCATTTTCTTTCCGTGATCTGTCTGGTGACTTTATCCCGATACATGACGCAAATGTTGCTGGCTGCCTCCGTTGCCTGTCACCCTTCTGCTGATCTCAAACATAAGAGTGTGTCGGAAACGTTTCGATTTTTTCACTTGACATTCCATTATCTGGCGCTCACAGCTCCACTCAGTATGTCGAAATGACAAAAAGTCGGTATGTAAACTCAAGTACAAACATGCAAAGCAAACACACTACGAACTAATGCACCAACCTAAGAAAGTCTCTTATTTAATGCGCCCATACAAACCTCTCCATCCCACCCTTTTAGCTGACTAAATGATCGTTAACAGGCAGAGGCCAAATGAATACATAAAAGAAGAGGTTAAGTTGTAATGTTGATGCATTAATTTGTTCTGATTGCGGTGCTGATATTCAAGACAATAAAAGCGGGTTAAAAGCTGTGAGCTATCTTGGGAAGTTAACCTTGCATTACTGAGCAACTGTTTCATCAGGTATCCAGTCTAGCTTACCAAATTCCCAACCAGACTAACATTAATTATAATCTTTTAATAGTCATCTTATGACAACTGGTGATACATATGTAAAAAGAGGATTTAAATAAAGATAAATGAATCAGTTTATATTTGGACATTTATTTTAACATTGATCATAACTAAACTGGTGCCTCATTTAGGATTGTGAAAATGTGAGTTTGTAATCTTATGGAACACATCAAGTACGGAGCCAAGATTGGGAGATTGCATTCAACACTGCATTCATAAAAAACACACGAAGAACGTTGAAACACATGCAAGAGGAAATTAACCACAACCAACCGATTCAATTTTCACCCAAAGAAGTTACGTTCGTAGCGCAATCCTGTCCGTCATGAAATTACCACACACTGGTATACTAAATTCATACTATCTCTCTGTGAAATCTTCCCGAAAAGAACGCTGAGGGCTACTTTGATGATTACACCACATGCTTCACGTGGTCAACTTGGTTTACACAAAGAGTGTAACTCGAAAATAATTTTGATAATTAAAATAAATTACATCTAAACGCAATTTACAAAAGAAAAACCTCGATCTGGTTACTATCGTCTTACTATTAACCTGATGGGTCAAAAAATTGTATAAGCACGTGGTACTGTTCTCACAAAGTACACCCTACGTGGGTTGAACATAAAGAAAAGCTGCTATATTGAAAAATATTGTCAAGATGAGACGTTATAATCTCACGCACATTCGCATTTAAGATTGATGATCTTAGAGTTATGGGTCATCAACATGTGGTTCCACATTACTCACAAAGTAGTGACAAAGCAACTACTGAAAGATATTCTGAACTTCACACGCGAATTACACTGCGTTGCACTTTAATATAACATAAGATATTTTAGATCTAAACCTGAAATAAAGGTGATTAAATTTTCAATTAGGCTGAACTTAAGAAATCCATTGTCCTACGGACTTAGCAGAGATGCGTTTAGCCGGAGATCTTACCACTTCAGACGCTCACCGCCGACCAACTGCTGTGGGCCCCTACCGAGGGTGCTTCACAGATATAAACGGAAGTGACCAGACAGGCAGCTTCCTATACCAACATGACAAGGGACGGACAGGACCATACTAAGAATAGAAACCTCTTTGCTTTTAGAAAGCGTAGCTACCTGTTCCAACGTTGGTCCTACTGTTCTCTAGCAGACAGGCTTGTCTGCTGCCAACATGCATGCAACTAGAAATACATTTGCTCATTCATCCTTTCACACAGAAGGGAAGCGGGATGACAGTATCTTATCATATACAGTATATAAAAGAAAGCGGATGTAGGTTCCGTATGAGACTGTGTGACATGAATTACATATAAACTGTGTTTTAAATTGTAGTAGTGCGACAGATCGTTCTTGATTATGAGTAAAAGTAGCATGTTCCACTGCTCAGTCTCCTCCCGGATAGACTCAGAAACACCACAGTAAATTTAGAAGTGGAATTTATGCCGTAAATGACAACAGATTTAAGAAATTAACATGAATGGAATCCAACAGAGACCTTTCAAAGTTTGTGTTTGCTGTACAAAACGATACAAATGACTGCGTAACATTGACGACTCGGATAAAAGGAACACTGTAGTGAGTGCGCTAGTTTCAAGTGAGTAACTATTTAAGCTGCAAGCCTGAATAGGTATACTTATGTCGGTAGACAGTCATGGACACAATTGTTCGTTACACTGCAGTGGAGTGGACGTACGCGTTCCTACTGGACCGTGCAGACGAGCTCTCGTCACTAGGCGACGCGTCAGCTTGGTCGGCACCTGCTCTGAGGGCCTGCGCTCAACCCTCTCTGTGCCGAATGAAGTACGGGCGATGTGACGCGAGTGGTCGCTTTGGGTAATTGGGGCAGGGTGGAGACGGACCCTGTGGGACTGCGAGCGTCAGATGTTTCGGTGGCCATGTCACAGCCCTCGCAACACAAAGCAGTGACCTGTAATTAACTTGGCTTCCAGCTATCTGGAGCCTGTGATCCGCCCGTCACTGGCGTGCAACACAAGGTAGTCCTTACACCCTCTTGTGACCATGTGAGTAACTCCAGTGGATAAGCGAGCAACGGAATTAACGGCCTCTACATTACAAATGGAACTAATCACGCAGGGACAGAAGCGGGTACCCAAGCATCTGGCGGAGTAACTCTGTTTACGTGACTAGCTTCCCTACCGAGTTACAGTCACAGATGAACTTTCCATACTCTATTTGGTCATTGTGAGCATACAATAATAAAAGAACATTTTTGTGCAGTAACTAAACACAAGCAATATGTGACGATCGTCGGTCAATGCATCAACTGAGTGTGATAATTTAAGTGTTCAATTTCGGGAAAAAATACATACGTCTTTCCGTAGACACATGGACTACTTCTGTTTCGTAACTTCCTACGAGATTAAAACTGTGTACCAGACCGGGACTTGAAAGTGGAACCTTCTGTTCATCAGACAACTCTCTTACCGACTTTCTTGAACGATTTATTTATTCATATACCATTTCCTCATTTACACTATTACGAAAATTTTTCAATTTTCAGATCACAAAAATTGTACTGAGTTATCCTGTCGGGACTGACAACACGTCATCGCTGCTAGTGATTCTCTCCTACCTTCCGAACTTCACAGGTTTTTATCTTGATACTCAGCTGGGTATCCTTTACAAGATATGTTCTAAAAACAATCATATTTGTTTTCTCGGCTACAAAGCGCTCTACTTACAATCTCATTGATGCTGCTCGACCCCTACTCCACTTGCCCGCAAAATGATATCTAAAATCTCTTCCACCACGAGATTTCTAGCCAGCTACTTCAGAGTAGAACCCGTGCGTTGCCTACTTTACATATGTAGGTGGGTATAACAGACGCCGTCTGGAGTGGCCGTGCGGTTCTAGGCGCTACACTCTGGAACCGCGCGACCGCTACGGTCGCATGTTCGAATCCTGCCTCGGACATGGATGTGTGTGATGTGCTTAGGTTAGTTAGGTTTAAGTAGTTCTAAGTTCTAGGCGACTGATGACCACAGAAGTTAACTCGCATAGTGCTCAGAGCCATTTGAACCATTTGGTATAACAGAAATGAAAGTTAAGGTAAATATTCGAAATGTTTGTCATAAATATCCAAACTAGGTAAGGACAGGGGGGGGGGGGGGGGACATCAAGAAATGTATGAAAACAGTCAAACACAGTTTTACTCAGACTTCTGCTGGTTCCCACACAGGTCTAGAGGTCAGCTACATTTTTTTAAACATAGTAACCTGTGGGAGTGGAACTTTGATCACGAAATGTGTTGTTGTTGTTGTTGTTGTCTTCAGTCCTGAGACTGGTTTGATGCAGCTCTCCATGCTACTCTATACTGTGCAAGCTTCTCCATCTCCCAGTACCTACTGCAACCTACATCCTTCTGAATCTCCTTAGTGTATTCATCTCTTGGTCTTCCCCTACGATTTTTACCCTCCACGCTGCCTTCCAATACTAAACTGGTGATCCCTTGATGCCTCAGAACATGTCCTACCAACCGATCCCTTCTTCTGGTCAAGTTGTGCCACAAACTTCTCTTCTCCCCAATCCTATTCAATACTTCCTCATTAGTTATGTGATCTACCCATCTAATCTTCAGCATTCTTCTGTAGCACCACATTTCAAAAGCTTCTATTCTCTTCTTGTCCAAACTATTTACCGTCCATGTTTCACTTCCATACATGGCTACACTCCATACAAATACTTTCAGAAATGACTTCTTGACACTTAAATCTATACTCGATGTTAACAAATTTCTCTTCTTCAGAAACGCTTTCCTTGCCATTGCCAGTCTACATTTTATATCCTCTCTACTTCGACCATCATCAGTTATTTTGCACCCCAAATAGCAAAACTCCTTTACTACTTTAAGTGTCTCATTTCCTAATCTAATACCCTCAGCATCACCCGACTTAATTCGACTACATTCCATTATCCTCGTTTTGCTTTTGTTGATGTTCATCTTATATCCTCCCTTCAATACACCATCCATTCCGTTCAACTGCTCTTCCAAGTCCTTTGCTGTCTCTGACAGAATTACAATGTCATCGGCGAACCTCAAAGTTTTTATTTCTTCTCCATGGATTTTAATACCTACTCCAAATTTTTCTTTTGTTTCCTTTACTGCTTGCTCAATATACAGATTGAATAACATTGGGGAGAGGCTACAACCCTGTCCCACTCCCTTCCCAACCGCTGCTTCCCTCTCATGCCCCTCGACTCTTATAACTGCCATCTGGTTTCTGTACAAATTGTAAATAGCCTTTCGCTCCCTGTATTTTACCCCTGCCACCTTTAGAATTTGAAAGAGAGTATTCCAGTCAACATTGTCAAAAGCTTTCTCTAAGTCTACAAATGCTAGAAACGTAGGTTTGCCTTTCCTTAATCTTTCTTCTAAGATAAGTCGTAAGGTCAGTATTGCCTCACGTGTTCCAGTATTTCTACGGAATCCAAACTGATCTTCCCCGAGGTCAGCTTCTACTAGTTTTTCCATTCGTCTGTAAAGAATTCGTGTTAGTATTTTGCAGCTGTGGCTTATTAAACTGATTGTTCGGTAATTTTCACATCTGTCAACACCTGCTTTCTTTGGGATTGGAATTATTATATTCTTCTTTAAGTCTGAGGGTATTTCGCCTGTTTCATACATCTTGCTCACCAGATGGTAGAGTTTTGTCAGGACTGGCTCTCCCAAGGCCGTCAGTAGTTCTACTGGAATGTTGTCTACTCCGGGGGCCTTGTTTCGACTCAGGTCTTTCAGTGCTCTGTCAAACTCTTCACGCAGTATCGTATCTCCCATTTCATCTTCATCTACATCCTCTTCCATTTCCATAATATTGTCCTCAAGTACATCGCCCTTGTATAGACCCTCTATATACTCCTTCCACCTTTCTGCTTTCCCTTCTTTGATTAGAACTGGATTTCCATCTGAGCTCTTCATGTTCATACAAGTGGTTCTCTTATCTCCAAAGGTCTCTTTAATTTTCCTGTAGGCAGTATCTATCTTACCCCTAGTGAGATAAGCCTCTACATCCTTACATTTGTCCTCTAGCCATCCCTGCTTAGCCATTCTGCACTTCCTGTCGATCTCATTGTTGAGACGTTTGTATTCCTTTTTGCCTGCTTCATTTACTGCATTTTTATATTTTCTCCTTTCATCAATTAAATTCAATATTTCTTCTGTTACCCAAGGATTTCTACTAGCCCTCGTCTTTTTACCTACTTGATCCTCTGCTGCCTTCACTACTTCATCCCTCAAAGCTACCCATTCTTCTTCTACTGTATTTCTTTCCCCCATTCCTGTCAATTGTTCCCCTATACTCTCCCTGAAACTCTGTACAACCTCTGGTTCTTTCAGTTTATCCAGGTCCCATCTCCTTAAATTCCCACCTTTTTGTAGGAAGATAATAAACAAGAAAATGTCTGCAGTTAAGTGTTACTACTGTTTGGTAAAATTTATAAATGATGATATGAAAGAAATGACGATAGTCTTATTTAAAATTACTTTAGGATTGACAGCTATTAAGGAAGTAGTGGGGTGAGACTCGCAAGGAAGACACAGAACGTATTCAGCCAAACCTGCAACAACCGTGGCTGCAGAAACCATTTGTGGCTGTCATATTTTCACCCCCACCAGCACATCACTTCCCTTTTGCAGTACGCTGCTTGTAAACTTGCTGTCCAGCCGAACTTTTCAGTACGTGCCGAGATTTTGTTTATTTCCGTTTATTGCAGTTGTGGGGCTAATATTCCATCTGTTATTACTACTGTTCGTTGTCCCATACGAACAAAGATTGGAGCAAGGACTTCAAATTTTATTTATCTGATAGAAATACACAAGATGGACTAATATATGGATATATGAAATGGTTCAAATGGCTCTGAGCACTATGAGACCTAACATCTGAGGTCATCAGTCCCCTAGAGCTTAGAACTACTTAAACTTAACTAACCTAAGGACATCACAGACATCCATGCCCGAGGCAGGATGGAACCTGCGACTGTAGCAGTCGCGCCATTCCGGAATGAAGCCCCTAGAACCGCTCGGTAACCGCGGCCGGCCTGAACTTACCAAAAACACGTTACCGTCCTTAACACGGAGTCGGAAACCGGTTGGCATCCAAAACAGCTTCCAGTATTCTCAGAGTAGATACATACGCGTTCCATATGGTTTTCAAAGTAATCGTATACCATTCTTCCTGCAAAATAGTGGCAAGTTAAGGTAACAGTGATGGAGGTGGATTGGGATCGCGAATCTTTCTTTCAGAAGTAGACCATAAAGCTTAATAATATTGTGATCTGATAACTGTGGCAGCCGAGGGAGATGCGACGATTCATCCTCGTGCTCAGAGAAACAGTCCATGAGAGCTCTCTGGTTAGGTTAGTTAGGTTAGGTTAGTGTTTAACGTCCCGTCGACAACGAGGTCATTAGAGACAGAGCGCAAGCTCGAGTTAGGGAAGGATTGGGAAGGAACTCGGCCGTGCCCTTTCAAAGGAACCATCCCGGCATTTGCCTGAAACGATTTAGGGAAATCACGGAAAACCTAAATCAGGATGGCTGGAGACGGGATTGAACCGTCGTCCTCCCGAATGCGAGTCCAGTGTGCTACCACTGCGAGAGCTCTCTGAACGGGAGGACTGTCGTCTTGGGAAGCAGCATCACCATCGGGAAAAGTTGTACCATGGGATAGGCCTGATCATCCAAAGTGATCACATAATCCCTGGCAGTAATGCGGCCTTGCAGAGGAAACATGGGATCCATGGAGTATAACGCTATGGCTCTCCAGATCATCACCGAATCCACTTGATGTTTCACTCTTGGGACGTAAACTCGGCCAGAAGTTGAAAGCAGTGTCATACAAGGCTGATACGACTACATAACATGCTTCCATTGCACAACAGTCCAGGCATCGGCACCACGTTTTCCAAACTGCCTATTGGCTTCTGTCTCGGGTTCTTCGGCCGACGTTCACCTAATGATTTTTCTGACGTTTCGCCAGCACGAGTGGCTGGCATTGTCAAAGCTTCACCCTCCATTGCCGGTGGTGAACTGGAGCCGAGCTCGCGGCCGCAGACCATATGTACCTGGCGCGCCAACGTCCGAGGGCTTCTCCGCGGTCTTTTCCGGTGCGGTTCTCCTCTTGCTACCTGCGACGGTCGTTCGCTGCAGTACGGGAAGCCAGGATCCGTTTACCTTAAGGCTTTCCTCTTTCTTGTTGAAACTGTTCGCGTGTTTTTGTATTTCTACAGCTTCTCTGAACAAGCGCGTGTGATAGTGCTTCTCTACAGCCAGAACTTCCGTGTTGGTGAATTTTATTATGTGGTCGGTCTCATTCAGTGCGTGCTCTGCCACGGCCGATTTCTCCACCTGCCCCAACCTGCAATGTCGCTTATGCTCTTTGATCCTGGTGTTGATTGTTCGACCAGTCATTCCGACGTAAACTTTTCCGCATGTACTTGGTATCCAGTATATTCCCGACATCGCAAATGTGTCTCTTTTCTCCTTCGCCGATCTAAGACACCCTTTGATCTTCCTTGTCGGTTTGAAAATCGTCTTTCCACCATGTTTGCGCAATATACAGCCGATTCTGTCCGTCACTCTGGGAATGTATGGCAGAAAGGCTGTACCCGACATTTCTTTTTCTGGTTCCTTACTTCGCGGTGTGTTTGGCTCTGTTACACTTCTGATATAATTTGTGGAGTACCCACTGCTCCTCAGAACAGTTTCCAGGTGTTGCATTTCTCGTTTACCATGCACATGCGGAAAAGTTTACGTCGGAATGACTGGATGATCAATCAACTCCAGGATCAAAGAGCATAAGCGACATTTCAGGTTGGGGCAGGTGGAGAAATCGGCCGTGGCAGAGCACGCACTGAATGAGACCGACCACATAATAAAATTCGCCAACACGGAAGTTCTGGCTGTAGAGAAGCACTATCACACGCGCTTGTTCAGAGAAGCTGTAGAAATAAAACACGCGAACAGTTTCAACAAGAAAGAGGAAAGCCTTAAGGTAAACGGATCCTGGCTTTTCGTACTGCAGCCAACGACCGTCGCAGGTAGCAAGAGGAGAACCGCACCGGAAAAGACCGCGGAGAAGCCCTCGGACGTTGGCGCGCCAGGTACATATAGTCTGCGCCCGCGAGCTCGGCTCCATTTCACCACCGGCAGTGGAGGGTGAAGATTTGACAATGAAAGCCACTCGTGCTGGCGAAACGTCAGGAAAATCATTAGATGAACGTCGGCCGAAGAACCCGAGACAGAAGCCAATAGGCAGTTTGTCAACAAGTGGCCACGAAAGCCTTAATTTTGTACCACGTTTTCCCTTTACGGCATTTGCAGCAGTGATGTGGGGCTTTGGAATTCCAGCTCGCCCTGCAATTCGCTGCTTCTGGGACAGCCTTCGTGTTTTTTTTTTTTTTTTTCATGCTTACAGGGTTCGCGAGTGCAGTTCTACAGTGACTTTTGCAGCTGTCGTCCTCTTATTTTGTGTCACAGTTCTCTTCAATGATCATCTGTCACTATCAGTCAACACACACTTTCCTCCGCGTTGCGACGCCACGGATGATTTTCCAGTTTCCCTGTATGTGGTCTAAATCGATACTCTGCCTCTTAACACTAAACAATGCGGCTACTTTGGTTATGAAAACACACACCTTACGAACACCAACAATTTTCCAACGTTCAAAATGGTTCAAATGGCTCTGAGCACTATGGGACTTAACATCTATGGTCATCAGTCCCCTAGAACTTAGAACTACTTAAAACTAACGAACGTAAGGACAACACACAACACCCAGCCATCACGAGGCAGAGAAAATCCCTGACCCCGCCGGGAATCGAACCCGGGAACCCGGGCGTGGGAAGCGAGAACGCTACCGCACGACCACGAGATGCGGGCCAAACGTTCGAATTCATTTAGCTACGATATAACGCTCTCACAACTACACAGACTTTTGTTCTGACCACGACTGTCACTTGCAACATCTACATCTACATCTGCATCTACATGGTTACTCCGCAATTCACACTTAAGTTCCTGGCAGAGGGTTCATCGAACCATTTTCGTACTACTTCTCTACCATTCCACTCTCGAATGCCGCGTGGGAAAAAGGAACACCTAATCTTACCATTCGAGCTCTGATTTCTCTTATTTTACAATGATGATCATTTCTCCCTACGTAGGTGGGTGTCAACAAAATATTTTCACATTCGGAAGAAAAAGTAGGTGATTGAAATTTCGTGGTGGTGGTGGTGGTGATTAGTGTTTAACGTCCCGTCGACTACGAGGTCATTAGAGACGGAGCTCGGGTTAGGGAAGGATTGGGAAGGAAATCGGCCGTGCCCTTTCATAGGAACCATCCCGGCATTTGCCTGAAACGATTTAGGGAAATCACGGAAAACCTAAATCAGGATGGCTGGAGACGGGATTGAACCGTCGTCCTCCCGAATGCGAGTCCAGTGTGCTAATCACTGCGCGAAATTTCGTAAATAGATATCGCCGCAAAGAACACTGTCACCCCTACTGCGCGATAATACGAAACGAGCTGCCCTTCTTTGCACTTTTTCGATGTCCTCCGTCTACCCTACCTGGTAAGGATCCCACACCACGCAGCAATATTCCAGCAGAGGACGGACAAGTGTAATGTAGGCTGTCTCTTTAGTGGGTTTGTCGCAAAAAGTGTTCTGCCAACAAAGCGCAGTCTTTGGTTCGCCTTCCCGACAATATTATCTTTCCAATTTAAGTTGCTCGTAATTGTAAATCCTAGGTATTTAGTCGAACTGACAGCCCTTAGATTTGTGCGATTTATCGTATACCCAAAATTTATCGGATTTCTTTTAGTACCCATACGGATAACCTCGTACTTTTCTTTGTTTAGTGCTAATTGCCACTTTTCGCACCATACAGAAACATATCGGGGACGTTGCACAGGCGTCGCTGATGGTCAGGTACAACAGTGCTACCTGCAGGCTTCGATACCATCTTTATTTACTTTCAAGCACTCCTATCTCGCGGTGTATCCATATTTTCGTCCTATCCCAGGCAAAGAGAAAAGCGAAGATGATTGCCTTCAGCGCCGAAGTCAGTGATAAATTTAAATATGTGGAGCTTTTGGATGTAATATCTTTGCTGTTACTTCTCACGTGTTTTCGGCCATCCATTGCGGTAGAGATTACGTCGTGAATTTTTGCTAAAATATTACGAACGCCGCATGGGTTGGACAGAGTTCACTTTGACAGAGTTCGACACGATATCCCTCAGGAGGATATCCAACGTCCATCAATGCCAAGCGAAATAACTGCTTGCATAAACGTCAGAGCTGGACCAACATGTTACCGACTTACTCAATTTGTGTAGCTCTTTCTCTCGAATGAGTAATCCATTCCTAAAGGTCATTGAGTAATCTCGATCAGAGATTACGTAAATTCACGGATAACGACAAAAATAACGCAAAAATAGTAGAACGATCCGAACTGTGATCGGCTCGTTCTTTATACATCCCACATAAAGTCTTCATATGAGTTTTCTAAGCACTTCGATGTACAGACGTCTTAGTATGCTAAATTCGTAGCCACTCATGTGCCTCACGTGACAATCGATGTAGATGTAAATTAGTGCTAAGGTATTGCAAAAATGAGAAATTTAACGCTGGTAGACAGAATTTTCATACAAATAGTGATATTACAACCACATGACAGCCTTGGGAGAGCTAGTCCTGACAAAACTCTACCATGTGGTAAGGAAGATGTATGAGACAGGCGAAATACCCTCAGACTTCAAGAAGAATATAATAATTCCAATCCCAAAGAAAGCAGGTGTTGACAAATGTGAAAATTACGGAACTATCAGTTTAATAAGTCACGGCTGCAAAATACTAACGTGAATTCTTTACACACGAATGGAAAAACTAGTAGAAGTCGACCTCGGGGAAGATCAGTTTGGATTCCGTAGAAACATGGGAACACGTGAGACAATACTGACCCTACGACTTATCTTATAAAGTAGATTAACGAAAGGCAAACCTACGTTTCTAGCATTTGTAGACTTAGAGAAAGCTTTTGACAATGTTGATTGGAATACTCTCTTTCAGATTCTGAAGGTGGCAGGGGTAAAATACAGGGAGCGAAAGGCTATTTACAATTTGTACAGAAACCAGATGGCAGTTATAAGAGTTGTCGGACATCAAAGGGAAGCAGTGGTTGGGAAGGTTGTGAGACAGGGTTGTAGCCTCTCCCATATGTTATTCAATCTCTATATTGAGCAAGCAGTGAAGGAAACAAAAGAAAAATTCGGAGTAGGTATTAAAATCCATGGGGAAGAAATAAAAACTTTGAGGTTCGCCGATGACATTGTAATTCTGTCAGAGACAGCAAAGGACTTGGAAGAGCAGTTGAATGGAATGGATAGTGTCTTGAAAGGAGGATATAAGATGAACATCAACAAAAGCAAAACGAGGATAATGGAATGTAGTCGAATTAAGTCGGGTGATGCTGAGGGAATTACACTCCTGGAAATTGAAATAAGAACACCGTGAATTCATTGTCCCAGGAAGGGGAAACTTTATTGACACATTCCTGGGGTCAGATACATCACATGATCACACTGACAGAACCACAGGCACATAGACACAGGCAACAGAGCATGCACAATGTCGGCACTAGTACAGTGTATATCCACCTTTCGCAGCAATGCAGGCTGCTATTCTCCCATGGAGACGACCGTAGAGATGCTGGATGTAGTCCTGTGGAACGGCTTGCCATGCCATTTCCACCTGGCGCCTCAGTTGGACCAGCGTTCGTGCTGGACGTGCAGACCGCGTGAGACGATGCTTCATCCAGTCCCAAACATGCTCAATGGGGGACAGATCCGGAGATCTTGCTGGCCAGGGTAGTTGACTTACACCTTCTAGAGCACGTTGGGTGGCACGGGATACATGCGGACGTGCATTGTCCTGTTGGAACAGCAAGTTCCCTTGCCGGTCTAGGAATGGTAGAACGATGGGTTCGATGACGGTTTGGATGTACCGTGCACTATTCAGTGTCCCCTCGACGATCACCAGTGGTGTACGGCCAGTGTAGGAGATCGCTCCCCACACCATGATGCCGGGTGTTGGCCCTGTGTGCCTCGGTCGTATGCAGTCCTGATTGTAGCGCTCACCTGCACGGCGCCAAACACGCATACGACCATCATTGGCACCAAGGCAGAAGCGACTCTCATCGCTGAAGACGACACGTCTCCATTCGTCCCTCCATTCACGCCTGTCGCGACACCACTGGAGGCAGGCTGCACGATGTTGGGGCGTGAGCGGAAGACGGCCTAACGGTGTGCGGGACCGTAGCCCAGCTTCATGGAGACGGTTGCGAATGGTCCTCGCCGATACCCCAGGAGCAACAGTGTCCCTAATTTGCTGGGAAGTGGCGGTGCGGTCCCCTACGGCACTGCGTAGGATCCTACGGTCTTGGCGTGCATCCGTGCGTCGCTGCGGTCCGGTCCCAAGTCGACGGGCACGTGCACCTTCCGCCGACCACTGGCGACAACATCGATGTACTGTGGAGACCTCACGCCCCACGTGTTGAGCAATTCGGCGGTACGTCCACCCGGCCTCCCGCATGCCCACTATACGCCCTCGCTCAAAGTGCGTCAACTGCACATACGGTTCACGTCCACGCTGTCGCGGCATGCTACCAGTGTTAAAGACTGCGATGGAGCTCCGTATGCCACGGCAAACTGGCTGACACTGTCGGCGGCGGTGCACAAATGCTGCGCAACTAGCGCCATTCGACGGCCAACACCGCGGTTCCTGGTGTGTCCGCTGTGCCGTGCGTGTGATCATTGCTTGTACAGCCCTCTCGCAGTATCCGGAGCAAGTATGGTGGGTCTGACACACCGGTGTCAATGTGTTCTTTTTTCCATTTCCAGGAGTGTAGATTAGGAAATGAGACACTTAAAGAGGTAAAGGAGTTTTGCTATTTGGGGAGCAAAATAACTGATGATGGTCGAAGTAGAGAGGATATAAAATGTAGACTGGCAATGGCAAGGAAAGCATTTCTGAAGAAGAGAAATTTGTTGACATCGAGTATAGATTTAAGTGTCAGGAAGTCGTTTCTGAAGGTATTTGTATAGAGTGTAGCCATGTATGGAAATGAAACATGGACGATAAATATTTTGGACAAGAAGAGAATAGAAGCTTTCGAAAAGTGGTGCTACAGAAGAATGCTGAAGATTAGATGGGTAGATCACATAACTAATGAGGAGATGTTGAATAGGATTGGTGAGAAGAGAAGCTGTAAGTAGGCTGTTTATGTTTTCTTATCGGCAACGTTATGTAGCGCTCTATATGAAAATCACTGGCTGTGCTGTGTGCAGTCTGTGGCTAGTTTGCATTGTTGTCTGCCATTGTAGTGTTGGGCAGCGGCAGCTGGATGTGAACAGCGCGTAGCGTTGCGCAGTTGGAGGTGAGCCGCCAGCAGTGGTGGATGTGGGGAGAGAGATGGCGGAGTTTTGTAATTTGTCATGAACTGCTATATATATAATATGACTATTAAGGTAAATACATTGTTTGTTCTCTATTAATATCTTTCATTTGCTAACTATCCCTATCAGTAGTTAGTGCCTTCCGTAGTTTGAATCTTTTATTTAGCTGGCAGTAGTGGCGCTCGCTGTATTGCAGTAGTTCGAGTAATGAAGATTTTTGTGAGGTAAGTGATTTCTGAAAGGTATAGTTTAATGTTACTCAGGGCCATTCTTTTGCAGGAATCTTTGATAGTCAAATTGCGTTGCGCTAAAAACATTGTGTGTCAGTTTAAGCACAGTCTTGTATAATTGTTCAAAGGGGACGTTTCAAAGCTTGTGGCACAACTTGACTAGAAGAAGGGATCGGTTGGTAGGACATGTTCTGAGGCATGAAGGGATCACCAATTTAGTATTGGAGGGCAGCGTGGAGGGTAAAAATCGTAGAGGGAGACCAAGAGACGAATACACTAAGCAGCTTCAAAAGGATGTAGGTTGCAGTAGGTACTGGGAGATGAAGAAGCTTGCACAGGATAGAGTAGCATGGAAAGCTGCATCAAACCAGTCTCAGGACCGAAGACCACCACAACAACAAACAACCACAAACACCACTTATTTACACGTCAAGTTTCGTAGGTTCAAATTGAGAAACAAATCTCCAAGGTCCTGGAACGCGTCAATACATGAAATTACACCATAAAAGTAATAACAGATAAAAATAAACTGTTTATGAACCCAAAAACAGACTAGCAGTAAGTTTAAGTAAACACAATCAGCAATACAACAGAAGAATCAGCTTCATTTTTCAAAGAACTCCTCAACAGAATAGGAGAGACCCATGAGGAAACTCTTCAGTTTACATTTGAAAGCGCTCGGATTAATGCTAAAATTTCTGAATTCTTGTGGTAACTTATTGAAAATGGATGCAGCAGTGTACTACACACCTTTCTGCACAAGAGTTAAGGAAGTCCGATCCAAATGCAGGTTGGAATTCTGCCGAGTATTAACTGATTGAAAGCTGCTTATTCTTGGGAATAATATGATATTGTTAACAAGAAACGACAGTAAAGAATATGTATATTCAGAGGCAAGTGTCAAAATACCCTAACTACTGAGCAGGGGTCGACAAGAGGTTCGTGAACTTACACTACTTATTGCCCGAACCGCCCGTTTCTGAGCCAAAAATATCATTTTAGAGTGGGAAGAGTTACCCCAAAATATAATACCATACGACATAAGCGAATGAAAATAAAGCAAAGTAGTCTAATTTTCGCGTCGAACGATTACTTACTTCAGATACCGTTCGAATAGTAAAAATGGCAGCATTAAGTCTTTGAACAAGATCCTGAACGTGGGCTTTCCACAACAGTCTACTCTATCTGGACACCTAGAAATTTGAACTGTTCAGGTTCACTAATCATATGCTCAATCTGTGAAACTAAAACGTCGGGTTTTGTTGAATTGTCTGTTAGAAATTGCAAAAACTGAGTCTTAATGTGATTTAGCGTTAGTTTATTTTCTATAGTCCATGAACTTATATCAAGAATTGCAGTGTTGAAATCAGAGCCAATATTGCACGCAACGTCCTTTACTACCAAGCTAGCGGCATCAGCAAACAGAAATACTTTAGAATTACCCGTAATAGTGGAGGGCAAATCATTTATATACCGGGTGATCAAAAAGTCAGTATAAATTTGAAAACTGAATAAATCACGGAAAAATGTAGATAGAGAGGTACAAATTGACACACATGCTTGGAATGACACGGAGTTTTATTAGAACCAAAAAAATACAAAAGTTCAAAAAATGTCCGACAGATGGCGCTTCATTTGATCAGAATAGCAATAATTAGCATAACAAAGTAAGACAAAGCAAAGATGATATTCTTTACAGGAAATGCTCAGTATGTCCACCATCATTTCTCAACAATAGCTGTAGTCGAGGAATAATGTTGTGAACAACACTGTAAAGCATGTCCGGACTTATGGTGAGGCATTGGCGTCGGATGTTGTCTTTCAGCATCCCTAGAGATGTCGGTCGATCACGATACACTTGTGACTTCAGGTAACCCCAAAGCCAATAATCGCACGGACTGAGGTCTGGGGACCTGGTAGGTCAAGCATGACGAAAGTGGCGGCTGAACACACGATCATCACCAAACGACACGCGCAAGAGATCTTTCACGCGTCTAGCAATATGGGGTGGAGCGCCATTCTACATAAATATCGTACGTTCCAGCAGGTATTATCAGCCAGGCTGGGGATGATGCTATTCTGTAACATACCGGTATCGGCGTACCTCTCACCCGTCACAGTAGCAGTTACAAAACCAGAATCACGCATTTCCTCGAAGAAAAAAGGCCCGATAACGGTAGATGTGGTAAATCCAACCCATACCGTGACTTTCTTGTCGTGCAATGGAGTTTCCACGACAGTTCTAGGATTTTTGGTAGCCCAAATTCTGCAGTTTTGGACGTTGACAGACCCTCGGAGTGTGAAATGAGCTTCGTCGGTCCACAGCATGCTACTCAACCAAGCGTCATCTTCCGCCATCTTTTGAAACGCCCACACCGCAAATGCCCTCCGCTTCACTAAATCGCCAGGTAACCGTTCATGATGCCGATGGACTTTGTACGGATAGCATCGGAGGGTACGCCCAAGTGCCAACCAAACAGTAGTGTATGGAATGCCGGGGCGACGTGCGACTGCACGAGCGCTGACTTTCCCGGGCATAGACGAACGCGCTACAGTCTCCATTTCTTCCTGAACTGTCTCAGCAGCATTACGCCTTGTCGTCGGTCGGCCACTACGGGGTCTATCGTCTAAACAACCCGTGGCTTCGAACTTCGAAATCATTCTCGCCACAGCTGCATTTGTCAACGGACCTTTACCCGTTCGAATCCCCTTCCTATGGCGATAGAATCGTAACGCTGAACTAACACATTCCCCATTCAGATAATACAGCTTCACTAAAAGAGCCTTTTCAGGTAACGTCAATATGCTGCGACTGCTGGCGCATCTGATTCTCTCTCTCATTACAGCTCCTTTTATACGCGATTGTCATGCACAGTCACTGACGTTTTGCTGTCCAGCGCCATCTGTCGGACATTTTGTGAACTTTGGTTTTTTTTTGTTTTAATAAAACCCCATGTCATTCCAAGCATGTGTGTCAATTTTTACCTCTCTATCTAAAGGATCTAAATAAGGAACAGGCGTGGCCCCAACACTGATCCCTGGGGCACCCCCTCCATTCGACCCTACCCCACTCCGACCTCACATCACAGCCATTCTCAACACTGTAAATAATGACCTGTTGGTGTCTGTTGATAAAGTAAGAGGTGAACCAATAGTGAGCTACTCCCCGTATTCCGTAACACTGATGGCATCGAAATAGGTCTAAAATTGACTACATTATCGTCCTTTTTATAAAGCGGCTTTACTACTGAGTACTTTAAACTTTCAGGAAACTGGCCATTCCTAAAGGAAAAACTACAAATATGGCTGAGAGTCCTTAGTCTTCAGTGGTTTAATTATTGGCTTAATCTCCCCCTTGTCTGTATCACAGAAGAATATTTCAGACACCCATCTCGGAAAAGTATTTGCCAAGAGAATTATATGACTCCCTGTACAAACTAAATTTTTATTTAATTCAGCAGCAATTGTCAGTAAATAATTGTAAATACTGTACATATATCTGATTTATCAGTAACATAAATATTTTTAGTACAACCTGAATTTATATCGCCTTCATGGTTTCGTCTTGCTAATGTAAATTTGGCAATGTTGCTGGCAGAAGCTGGTGGGTTGCCATTTCTGTCGCAACATCTTCCGGGGACGGACACTGTATACGTCACATGTTTACGTCTTCTACTATCCCATGTGAAAGTGAGAGAACGTTGTCGAAGTAGGTGCAGATCGTGTACATGGTACGGCACTTAGAAGCTAGCCCGGTAGTCACCGAGCTGGAAGAGGTAAAACCACATCCAGGTTGGCCGCAACACCAACGTTCGTCGTTAATCCGTCAGGCCCATCCCAGAACTGTGCGTCTCCCCTAATCTCAGAAGCGGCATGCTAACGCGAGCGGCTATCCGGGCAGGTCATCTGAGACAGAAAATGTATGTAATTCTATCACATAATTCATGCAGGACGCTTAGTCGAAACTAATGTTTAAAAAGAAGAGGTTTAGCAAGAATATCTGCACTGGTCAAGAGATACGGTAATAAGAAATTTTGTTGCTCTGTAAAAGATATGGCTGCGTCGGTACCATCGTTCCCAGACTCTACGGTACGAAAATTCTTCAAGCGAATTAAGTGTACCCTCTAAATACAGGCTCAATTGACTTCACGGCGAAAGACGGATAATGCAAACTTGAATCTATTTGTTCTGCCAACTACGCAGAATCTTCAATATTGGATTCCAGTGCTCTCTAGAAGGATGCTGCAACAAGGAATACCGTGCCATATTTTGCAATCGACCCGCTTCAGAAAATTGAGGGCTTTACTGAGATCGGTTCTTAAATGTAAAACAGAAGACTACTACTCACCCAAAGTTTCCACAAATTTCGTGGCTTAGGTAAGAATGGTCATGTGTCCCAACAATATTACCAAAAATTTATAGACCTACATTTAGATTGTAGTAGAACAAAATGATCACTATCGCACTATTCCGTACTCAGTTCATATCAGTATACAATCACCTCTGCGTAAACGAACTCTTAATGTTAGAATTTGTTACAATGAGTGAAATATCTGAGAGTACCAATAGTCGTAATTTCTCTACGTATTTCATGGCTTGCGCTTATAAAACATAAAATTATACGCAATTAAGAAATTTTGTACAAAAAGGCTCTCTGCCAAAATTCTACAATAATTCGATTTTCCTTGCTCTATAGAAGAAAAGTCGAATTGTCGTAGAATTTTGGCAGTCCATCTATTTCTGCAAAATTTCTTAATCTCTCTGAATACCTCAGAAAAAAATTAGGGAAATCTTCGCTTACCGTTACAGAAGTAGATGAAAGTTCACAAAAATCGTGAGATGCGGCTGTATTGTCCTGCTGCTTTGTTTACACATAGATCGAAGAAGGGGACAGAGACACGACGGCTTCCCTTCCGATATCCGCTGAATCAACTGCCATACAGAAAAGGGAAGCAGTTTACTCTTGCCGTGTGTCTGATTTTGACCAGGGATTGGAAATTAACCGTTACCCGATTTCCGGTTTGCCAGACACCTGTTGGTATCTCGAGCGGTTTTACTCATACTGCTAGGTGAATTAACCATTTATTGAAACGGCAACGAACGCCGTTAAGCGCTTTACGAAATCCTCCCATTCCATTGCCCGATAACTGCAGTTTACGAGTAGATTCTTGGTGACGTATTTTGCCCCATATATGCTTGATCGGGCAGGTCTTGCTTCCTTTACTACCAGTAGAAGGGGCAATGATATCAGTACTAATTTTGCCGTTTACTAGACGTTGTTTTCTTGTTCTGGTACATACTACCACTTCTAAAAGTTGCATACCCTAAAATCTTAGCAACAACAGTATCAGTACATGTATTTCACTGTCAGTGGTATCAGAACGATTTTCCCTCATAATATTCGACTTTTCCTTTACCTCGAATTGAGACACCTACCCTTCTCCTTTATCCCTGAAAGTCTGCAGTATCATGGTAGAATCACCCTGACCATGTTATTCGAAAGTCACTAATCATCCTTGTTATGTAGTACAAACTGTCGTTAGATATATAAAGTATTCAAAAGAAGATAACAAAACATTTTGTTCCGGATTCAAACTCAGCACCAATAGCCATTCCCAACTAAGCACAAACAAAATTAAATACAGTATCTTACACCGTTAGCGGCACTTGCGCAAGTCTGCATTTGAGACAAAAGATGATGAATATTGTCGTTTCTGAGTCAGACTCCAATACGGTACTTATCGTCATTTCTGACTGGGCTAATATTAAACTTATCGCTTGTATCAACGTGTTAGCAACCATAGATTTGAAATTAAGCGATGAAAACTTTTGTGTTTCCCTGAGATTTCGATCCGCCATTTACTTTCCTCGTTAACTAGGGACGCAGCGATGTTAAATATACATTTATTTCCAAGTTAAATTGTGTGCCCATGTTTGAACGTGATTTTGTATGACGTAATAATTTGTGCGGTAGGGAGATTCAAACCCAGCAAATCATCACATTGCTAGCGAAGCACAATCAGCCCAATTTCTTCGTCAGAGCCCAGCCGCTTAAATCTGTTATGACTAGAGGAAATATTTTATGCCTGACCAGGATTGAAATTCCACTCACGCCGTCTTCGTTAAGTACACAAGAAGGCAGCTAAGAGTGCTTGCATTTGATCTCGAAACGAAGTGACGAAAATTTTGGTATCTGGGAATAGAAATCACTACATGCCATCATTTTGAACTTCATACTGTAACAGCCGCTCCAGGCCGCTATTACGTTCCTAATCGGATTAGAAACATGACTACGTTACTACTGTCCAGCCAAGATCCCGCCACCCCAGTTGCCTTCCCTGCCTGGCTTCCACACATCTATTTTTCCATTGGTGTTGTTCCACAAGATTGTGTACTTTCTCATATAGATGTGATTTATATGTCTCTACTGACTCTAATTTTCTTATTAGTATCCTTGATTTTTCCCGTTTTGTTTCTAAGACATTTTACTTTAAACATTAAAGTCAGCCTATCGCTGTCTCCCTAAAGCGTCAAATTTGGCCATCCTCCAGATGTTACAGCTCTGTTTGGCGTATGCGCTATTACACTGCGCATAAGCCTAGTTTTTACAAGTCTAGCCCCATTTTGGTAGTAACATTGCTTTTTACAGACGGTATGTGGATAATACCACCGCCATATTCAAAGGCGATGTGAATGATTAGTGACACTCTGAACTGCTACCAACCAAAATTCTAATTTACGTACGAAATTGAAAATCAGTATCATGAACTTAGTTTCCTCGACTTGAAATTTCTCTGGCAGAAGAAAAAAATGGTTTTGACATCTGTAGAGAACCTGCTACAACAGATAATATCGTTCATGCTTTATCCTGTCGCCCTGTTTGGCACAAACTGGCATTTTTTCGTGGTACAATTGACAGCATATTTGAGATCCCTCTCACTCCCTCTGCTATTGCCAAAGAATTTAACAACCTGAAGTACATTGCTTTCAACAATGTGTATCAAGTTACTCTTGTGCAAAAACTTCATAAGGCTAAAGATAATAAGCTGAGCAATCTTTCTTTACTTAATAAAGATGGTGTCACTGGGAAAAAAATATTGTACAAGTCCTTTCCTAGGAGGCATGTCATATCGGATTGCCAAGTTCTTTACCATAGAAATCATGGCCTCACTGTGGCGTTGACCACTGATAATATCACTAAGTTTCTTCTCATACGTAACGAAAGGCCTACATCTGACAAGTACTTCAAATCTGGGATAAACAGTACAAAATTCAATTTTTGTGGGGCGTTTTTGACCTGTTTTCTCGAGCACTTACTCAACAAAGATGGTGAAAATTCCTAGAGGTCATCTATGCTAAACTCCTTAAAACTGTAAAAACTCACAATCCCTCCGCCTTGTTTACTCGATACCGAAATTTGCATATAGTTGGCAAAGAGTGCAAAATGAATCTTTTAGAAGTTGAAATTTGTGAGCATTCACGGTGGCCATGTAACACGCTCGGGGGTAAAGGGGGTAGATTCGCAGTACTAATAAAAGCTAGCCTTTGGCACTCGAGTCTATACAACACTCCCTAGACACAGGAATGGGGCTGGATATTTAACGTATCTGGTCCTTCCCGCGGCGGTTGATCTGCTGTTCTCTGCGCGGACTGCCTGCTACGATGTGTCCTGTAATAACTATAGTATAGCAAGGAAGGAAGCCACTCACACCAGCAATACGAAGTTGGTCTGGTAGAATTCACTATATTCTGCTAAACACTCGCACAGGGTGGGGCTGTACTGCTCACAATTAACATTATTCCACAATGGACGTGATCCATATTTGTACTCCAAGTACGTGTCCGTTGTGACGTATAAGGTTGCTATCTAAATGATGGTACCCAATCAAAAAACACGGCGCACAGAAGCAGGAGAGCTTCTGTAAAGTTTGGAAAGTAGGAGACGAGGTACTGCAGAAGTGAAGCTGTGGGGACGGGGCGTGAGTCGTGCCTGGGTAGCTCAGTTTGTAGAGCACTTGCCCGGGAAAGGCAAAGGTCTCGAGTTCGAGTCTCGGTCTGGCACACAGTTTTAATCCGCCAGGAAATTTCATATCAGCGCACACTCCGCTGCAGAGTGATAATCTCATTCTGGACAAAATAATCACTGTTCAGCGGATGTTTTATCAGTTGAGGATTGGAACAGTTCTTCCAAAAGTACTGAATAATTTAGTACCTTATAACCCGAGCGTGCGCGTAAGCGAATCGCGACGCGGATGCTCCATAAAATTTTGGGTACGATATACGAACGAGAAAGAACCTGCGCTTGTGATATTCAGCTAGTCAAAACGATATATCTTTCTTTCACTTACAACTTGCAATTAGGATCATACCAGTCCACATTATTTTTCCGTAGCCGTTGCGACGCGGTTGATTGTTATTCTCCCGACACGACACACGAAACCGAGAAACATCACTTTTTGGATAAACATTAATACTGCGACGTGAACACTGAGATTAAACGCAAAACTGGTGTGACAAACATTTTCAGTTAGTTCACCATAACTTGTACACGCTGCAGCCACTGCATCAACATAACACTCCACCGGCGCTACACGAAAGCTACGCCATGACTCCCCACTGTTGCAGAGAAGCGACTATCGATATTCAACTACACAATTCTATGCTTACACCGCCTTAACACAAAGTATGAGCTGAATGATTTTTATTGTACGTACAGCTTATTTGTTAAACGATTTACAGTAACCGACTCGAGGTCCTACTTCTGGTGTATCCGACTCCACAGTCGAAACTCGATTAGCCACAGATTATTAAGTAATTTCATTTTATCGTTTCTATCCAATATGTACAAATGACTTTTATTGTAACTTACATTTTTTAATTTTTAACAATGTTTTCTTCGCACAGCCATGAGCTACTAATATGTCTATTGCGTGATTATCACACGCTGACTTGTAAAAACACCTAACAAGGTCACTAACTATAACACACCAGGCTTTACTTAGCATCCAGATGATGATGATGATGATGAGCGTTTGGCGTCATTGGCCGGGAGGCCCCTCGCGGGGCAGGTCCGGCCGCCTTGGCGCAGGTCTTATTACATTCGGCGCCACATTGGGCGACCTGCACGCCGGATGGGGATGAAATGATGATGAACACAACACAACACCCAGTCCCTGAGCGGAGAAAATCTCCGACCCAGCCGGGAATCGAACCCGGGCCCGGAGGACGGCAATCCGTCACGCTGACCACTCAGCTACTGGGGCGGACAGCATCCAGATGAGCTACAGGCACGGTTCTACACACCAAGTCAGCTTAGCAACACGCGCTTGGGCCGCTCGCATGATGTCGGTCTGTGGCCTCCTGTACCTGCCATCGAAACTACAGTTCAGGTTACTTACTTGTTTCATTTACACACACATTACACCTACATCTACATGGTTACTCTGTTATGTTCCTGACAAGAGGGATCATCGTCCCACGTTTAAGCTACTGCTCTACCAATCCACTCTCGAAGGGCGTGCAGGAAAAACGAACACCTAAATCGTCCGTGCGATTTCTGATTTCTATTATTTTATTATAACGTTCTTTTCTCCGTATTTAAGTGGACTATGACAAAATATTTTCATACTCCGAGGAGAAGGTTGGTGGCTGGTGATCGAAATTTCATGTGACGTTCCTGCTGCAGCGAAAACGGCCTTAGCTTTAATGACTGCCACCCCAGTTCGTATACACACATCAAAAAATTTTTGGTGTCACCTCGGTTCCGAGAGTTACGGAACCTATACTGAAAATTGGAGCAGAGGTCAACATAAACATCATTTCCGCCCTTTTTATTGCTCATGAGAAGCACACATTGCCCGCATCTCGTGGTCGTGCGGTAGCGTTCTCGCTTCCCACGCCCGGGTTCCCGGGTTCGATTCCCGGCGGGGTCAGGGATTTTATCTGCCTCGTGATGGCTGGGTGTTGTGTGCTGTCCTTAGGTTAGTTATGTTTAAGTAATTCTAAGTTCTAGGGGACTGATGACCATAGATGTTAAGTCCCATAGTGCTCAGAGCCATTTGAACCATTTTGTACACACCGGTCCCTCTAATACCCAGTAGCACGTCCTCTTGCGTTGATGCATTCCTGTCGAAACTAGAGTTCAGCTCACTTACTTGTTTCATTTACACATACATTACACCTACATCTACATGATTACTCTGTTATGTTCCTGACAGAGGGATCATCGACCCACGTTTAAGCTACTTCTCTACCATTCCACTCTCGAAGGGCGTGCAGGAAAAACGAACACCTAAATCGACCGTGCGATTTCTGATTTCTATGATTTTATTATAATGTTCTTTTCTCCGTATTTAAGTGGACTATGATAGTACTACTATGACATACTATCCACAAGTTCATCAAGGCACTGCTGGTACACATTGCCCCACTTCTCAACGGCGATTTAGCGTGGATCCCTCAGAGTGGTTGGTGGATCACATCGTTCATAAACAGCCGTTTTCAACCTATCCCAGGCATGTTCGATAGGGTTCATATCTGGAGAACATGCTGGCCACTCTGGTCGAGCGGTGTCGTTATCCTGAAGGAAGTCATTCACAAGATGTGCACGATGGGGACCCGAATTGTTGTACATGAAGACGTATGCCTTGCCTATATACTGGCGATATAATTGCACTATCGGTCGGGTGATGGCATTCACGTATCGTACAGCCGTTAGGCGATTTCCATAACCACCAGCGGCGTACGTCGGCCCTACATAATGCCACCCCAAACCAGCAGGGAACCTCCATCTTGTTGCTCTCACTGGACAATGTGTCTAAGGCTTTCAGCCTGACCGGGTTTCCTTCAAACACGTCTCCGACTATTGTCGGGTTGAAGTCATATGCGACACTCTTCCGTGAAGAGAACGTGATGCCAATCCTGAGCGATCCATTCGGCATGTTGTTGGGCCCATCTGTATCGCGCTGCATGGTGTCTTGGTTGCAAAGATGTACCTCGCCATGCACGTCGGGAGTGACGTTGCGCATCATGGAGCCTATTGCACAGTTTGAGTCGTAACACGACGTCCGGTGGCTGCACGAAAAGCATTATTCAACATGGTGGCATTGCTGTCAGCGTTCCTCCGAGCCATAATCCGTAGTTAGCGGTCGTCCTCTGCAGTAGTAGCCCTTGGGCGGCCTGAGCGAAGCATGTCATCGACAGTTCCTGTCTCTCTGTATCTCCTCCATGTCCGGACAACATCGCCTTGGTTCACTCCGAGACGCATGGACATTTCCCTTGTTGAGAGCCCTTCGTGGCACAAAGTAACAATGCGGACGCGTTGGAACCGCGGTGTTGACCGTCTAGGCATGGTTGAACTACAGACGGCACGAGCCGTGTACCTTCTTCCTGATGGAATGACAGGAACCGATCGGCTGTCAGACCCCCTCCGTGTAATTGGTGCTGCTCATGGATGGTTTTTTACATCTTTGGGCGGGTTTAGTGACATCTCTGAACAGTAATAGGGACTGTGTCTGTGATACAACATCCAGAATCAACGTCTATCTTCAGGAGTTGTGGGAACCGGGGTGATGCAAAATTTTTTTTTATGTGTGTATCATATCCGCGGCGCTCTCTCCCTTATTTAGAGATAGTATAAAATGACCTGTCCTTCATTGAACCTTTTTGATGTCCTCCGTCAGCCGGCCGTGGTGGCCAAGTGGTTAAAGGCGCTACAGTCTGGAACCGCGCGACCGCTACGGTCGCAGGTTCGAATCCTGCCTCGGGCATGGATGTGTGTGATGTCCTTAGTTTAGTTAGGTTTAAGTAGTTCTAAGTTCTAGGGGACTGATGACCTTAGAAGTTTAGTCCCATAGTGCTCAGAGCCATTTGAACCATTTAAGATGAACATCAAGGAAAGGAGTGAGACAGGGTTGTGGCCTCTCCCCGATGTTATTCAATCTGTATATCCGTCAATAGTACCTCATGCGAAACAATACTCCAGAAAACTATTGCTTAGCTTAGGCAGTCTCTTTAGTAGACCTATTACATTTTATACGTGTTCTGGCAATAAACTGCAGTCTTTGGTTGGCTTTCCCCACAACATTATCTATGTGATCGATCCAGTTTAAGTAGTTCGTAAATGTAGTCCCTAAGTACTGTTGAAGTGGTGTGAACACACAAAGGTACTTGCAAACAGAATGTCATCAGCATGCTATGCCCTTAGAATCCTATCATAAGTATGTAACAAGCAGTGTCTTTTAGTTACATATTATTCATATGTACACTCATTTCTTAGCTATGGCATTCTTTTTTTATGAACACAGCCTTCAAACTCCAGAAAAGAGCCATAAGAATAATAACCAAAAATATTAGTAGAGCTCATTGCAAAGATCTGTTCAAAACATTGGAGATTTTAACTGCTCTATGTGAATACATTTAGCACTCGGTTGTACACATCAAAAATAGCGTTCATAATTATTGCACAAAAGAACTGTCCATGACCGTGCAGCAACAGATAGACTCAACTTATATTTACCAAGAAAAAAATTAACATATGTACGATAAATTACTAAAAGAGATTAAAGAAACTGCAAAAATACACTTATTTAAAAAGGCAGCTAAATAGTACCTGTTATGCAATACATTTAAGGATTACTTACATAAAACAGAGAAGGAGTTTGATAAAAAATGTTATACAAATAAATAATAATAATAATAATGATTATCAAACATCCAACATTCCACATAACACCTTCACATCTGCCGGAGTGACCGAGTGGTTATAGGCGCTTCAGTCTGGAACCGCGCGATAACTACGGTCGCAGGTTCGAATCCTGCCTCGGGCATGGATGTGTTTCATGTCCTTAGGTTAGTTGGGTTTAAGTAGTTCTAAGTTCTAGGGGACTGATGACCTCAGCTGTTAAGTACCATAGTGCTCAGAGCCATTTGAACCATTTTGAAGAAGTTAGCCTAAAATTAGTAATTGTTTAGTAATTTCTTTATTTAAGTAATACTCTTGAAGGTAAACGAGATATGTCCAATAATTCACTCATTACGTTAAAACTAAAACCATTGGTCAATATTTCAGTTTCTAACAGAAATTGCACTGAGTTAATTCATTTACTTTCTCTTAACAACCATGCCTGAAAAAGGCTAAAACTGTTAGAAACCTTCAGGTCAAATGGCATAAGATGGTAATGTCTTCCGTTAAATAATGCAGATATTCTCGCCATATTTCTCGCTCACAATGTTTAATGCGACATATTTCAAGTACTACCAGAAGGAAAATAGTGTGTACATTTATCTGTTTTCATTGCAATAAACTTAAATTCTATTTTTCCAGATGGATAAATAAAATAAAATCTCACATTTTCTACTGTTGCAGCAAGTGGAGGGAGCACTGTGGGCCTCTCAGCTACTGAAAATATTGTATAACTTTCATAGAATTAGTTTCCATTCCAACACTGTAGGAAAATATCGCACAGATGGAAACATCGTATGGTACTCGGTGTCTTAGTCCCCAGTTAAAAATTGTAACTCTGTGCAATACTACTTCTATAATCCAATGTTGCCAACTGTCAATAACACTAGCAGCAGACAGGATGCGTTTCCATAGCGGCTTTGTTTCTTGAGTGGGTTCACACATATGGAACCAAGTTTGCAATTAATAGATGCAGAGCATGCAAGGGGTATTACTAGGGGAATGTTTTTTTTCATTACCTATAATAATTATTTTTGTTTTTCTTTGTTGATCTAAGTTCAGAGCGAAAATTTCATCCCTATCAGACGCAATTCACTTTTTTGAGCCTCTGCAATAGCTAAAGTGTAAATATTATGAGTCAGTAACATCTTCTGATCATTATAAACATATAAAAGTTTTTTTTCTGAAGAATGTTGTTATTGGCACAACCACTTGAACACAGAAACATAAATGAAAAGACATCTACACAGCGTTGACTCCAAAATGGGAACATTGCACGTGCTACAAACAAAATAAAGTTTCAAAACAACAAAACAAACTGTGCCAAGAAATAATGCCCAGCGACTAAAAAGATGTGTCGTAAAGGAGCAAAAGGATGAAACCAAGAGAGATAAAAAGAAACACAGTACATTTGCAGTAAATACAGAAATGTGTCATCCATAGGCTAAATTTAATTCCTTCTATTATAATCAAAAATCAAAAAAGTAACTTCTACCCGTAATGATTACTAAATCAACGCTACTGAGTCCGTAAGAGGGAAGGGTGGAGAGTGTGTCTTCTTCCAAGAGCTCCACCACATAAGAACAAGAACTTCTTACAAAGATGTTACGAAGCGGCGCCACTGAGATTCCACTCCGAATGTGTCATCGACTATCGAGCTTTTAATTAAGGGTCACTATTTTGTTAATTGCCTCACACTTACAGTCATGTTTAATAGCTTGTCACACTCAAAGGTTTCGATTTATACATGTGTTGCTACTTCTTCTAGGTTTTACACAATTATGTGTTATTTACTATACATGACCAGTAACTTTCTATTAATATTTTTATTCGTTTTATATAAATTTTAAGTATGGGTTTAATTTCCACGTATTTTATGTGGGTCAATGTTTCATTGTCAGGAGCTCAATTTGCAATATGAAGTGATTTTAATTAATCACTATGCATACTTAAGTTTAACTATTGGATTTACGATACTGGTTACCCATACACCAAGCAGTAGCGCCCTCTACCGGTCTCACTTACTTGTACAGACTGGACTTACCTAGGTTATCACCGGTACTTACTATGTAACTAGGTATATAGTATCTGATGTTGATACTTACATCTGATTATTTTTGTGGTATGTACAGCTGGTACGCACAGCTGTAAATCGTGTTAACATTTTTATTTTTTATATATCACTTATGAGACGTCCCCTTAGAACAATTTATACAAGACTGTGCTTAAACTGACACACAATATTTTTTAGCGCAACGCAATCTGACTTTCAGAAATCCCTACAAAGGAATGGCCCTAACTAACATTAACCTGTACCTTTCACAAATCACTTACCTCACCAAAAATCTTCGTTACTCGAACTACTGCAATACAGCGAGCGCCACTACTGCCAGCTAAATAAAAGATTCAAACTACGGAAGTCACTAACAACTGATAGGGATAGTTAGCAAATGAAAGATTTTAATAGAGAACAAACAATGTATTTACCTTAATAGTCATAATGTATATAGCAGTTCATAATATCCAGTATAACAAATTTCAAAACTCCGCCATCTCTCTCCCCACATCCACCACTGCTGGCGGCTCACCTCCAACTGCGCAATGCTATGCGCTGTTAACATCCAGCTGCCCAACACTACAATGGGAGACAACAATGCAAACTAGCCACAGACTGCACACAGCACAGCCAGTGATTTTCATACAGAGCGCTACGTGGCATTACCAATAAGAAAACCTAAACAGCCTACTTACATAGCCCCATGCTCCCCACAAAAAATTTTACAAATTGTTTTGGGCACTGGCCAATACATATTTGTTAAAATTTTTCATAATCTTAATTACAATAACAAAGAAATCAAATGCACTCACTTATTGATACAATGTTGGTCAAAAGCTAAAATTTTCTCACAGTCCATAAAGATAGTCCTGATGATTCATCATAATAGTAATTACAGTTTTTTTTCACTAAGTCTCATTAGTAAAAGAAATTGCACACAGAAGTAGTGGATTTCCATGCAGTCTTGAAGAAGTAGTGTTGTCCTTCCAACGGAAAGACAATGCTGACTCTTGACATGCAGACAGGTAATGGGCCACAACAGAGCAAACCCACAGCAGAGTCAGTCGAAGTTGATGAATATTGATAGGTAGGTCATCACAGAGTAGACCCACTGTAGTCCTGGTAGAGATTACGGTATTGGTGGGCCACCAGAGATGCAGACCCAATGCAGTCCTTGTAGAAATAATGGTATTGGTGAGTCAGCAAAGGTGTAGACCCACTGTAGTCCTTGTAGAGATGGCCAGCAGCCATCTGTTGTGACTGTGCAGGTGCACAATCACCATTGAAGAGTCTTGCAGATAATATAGCAAGTCCATAAACCACCACTTGTACACTCACGAAGTTTTTGGAATTGTACTTAGAACCAGCAATGCTGTTATCCAGTCCCTTGCTGAATTATTAACACACATGCAAACACTAACAGTCCCTACTTCTCACATATTGTCCACATACTATGACCAACAGAAACGTGTGCAGTGAAATGGAACTTACAAGTTAATAATATGATGAGCTGGTGTCAATTACTATTTTATAACATAAGAATACAATAACAAAGGTACAAAATACATCATTAAAGAACATAACAATACAGATAACATTTGTAGTACAAGCTTTACAAAAGAATCGAAATAACATATACATCAGTGTTACAGCAATTATGACATGAGTACATACATAAAAGATCAGAATAACTTGCAAAACATCAACTTCACACATGAGCATTAAAACAAAACAGAATAATTAATGTCTAAGCATATTTACAAGGTAAATAATATATTATTAATGCCAATTATATTTAAGGATAACAGTATTCCTCATCATAGTGAATGTAGCTTAGTATTAGAAGAAGAAAAAATTCTATGAAACTACACAGAGACAGGAAGAAAACAAATACACAAGGGTACACAAACACATAGAGCGATTACACAAAAGGAAAGGACAGGGTTCGTTTTCAGTGTAACATTTGGTACTAGATTTTTCGTCTTATTTCAACATTTGTTTCCACCAAAAAATCCTATCCAAGCATGCTTTCTGTATTTATATATTCACATTTTTCTTACATCATTATTTATTTTTCATTATCTTACCTCATAATTTATTTCCAAGAAAATCCTACCTATACCTGCTTTTTGTACTTTTTTTGTATAACTTCTCAATGCATTTCTTCCAATTCATCGCAACTCATTCTCTTATAGGCTACCCCCTCTTAAGCTAACTTAAATCTACTGAGCTCAGATGCTAAACTGAGGGACGAGGCAATGCAGCAGCACAAAACAATTAATGCAAACAGCAATGACAAAAAAATGGAAATTGGCAGCAGCAGTAAATCTAAATTAACAGAGAAAATGCAACATTACAACTAATATGAGCCAATGTGCAGCACCAAAAAAAATGAATCAGTAGTAAAACTAGCTTAGCAGAGTAACACAAAGTCAAATTCAGTAACACTATGCCTGGCAAACAGCAGTAACTTATACCTAAACATGACATAGCTCAAGCAGAAAAAATATTACAGTAAAAACAACAATGCAGATAAGGGAAATGTATATTCACATCTTAATGTCTATGTAATTAAAGTGGTGCACCACAACAACTTATCGTAAAAAAATATTACCATGTACTTGATGAGAAAATTATGTATGCAGTCACTGTTACTAGTCCCTTTTTATTGTTCTTTCCATTCCAAGAGCTCCTTTTTCAAAGAATGTGGATCATAAAATAATTATTTAATAGATTTGTTGACAGAAAGTGTTCACATTAGCAAATGCATCTAAGTTTATTTTATAAAACTAATGCTGCAACACAGCTGGAAACCAGATATTAAACAAAATGAGCAATCTCTCAACTACAAAGACAATAGATGTAAAATGTCTCTCATCATTTCATTAGGCATTTTAGTAAATATCATAAATTACGAGCTCCACGGTATGTTTTCAACAAGGAAATGTCAATAGCGAGGATAATGGCCTCCCCTTTCTTTATTCTTACCTGTGCCTCTGAAAAGGCCCTCAATAATGGGTTTTTTTTTCAGGCATCTGACACAGCTGGGTGCCCACGACACATTACGTGCAGGTGGTCACTTAACTTTCTTACGGAAATATTTACGACAGCAGTTTCTGCTACAGTGACAGTCTCATATACAAAATTTCACGGGTCGAGAATTTGCGTTGCAAATGTGTAGAAACAAAATCCTATGAATATAACATTGTCCAAAAAATTTTTGTCGGTATTGTAATACATTCACGCATTTACATACATTTCATAACTCTTAAAGTACGATTCTTGGTTTCCAACAACCTTTATCACAAGTCAGAGTCCCTAACCACTACTCATTATTCCTTACCTTATTACACACACACACACACACACACACATATATATATATATATATATATATATATATATATATATATATATATATTCGTCGGCACCTCTTCAATATTTCATCATAATAAATATGCTGCACAATCAAATTCCTCATATAACATCAGCTTATTGATCATAAACATACCGCAACAGCATAATACACATAGTCATCGTAATAATAACATCATAACACCTCAGTCAACTCTCAAAATCGTCGTGCAAGAAGCATGAAGCGCCCTTTGAATGTATCCTGATAGCTAAAAGAGCCACGCGCACTTTGAATAAGAAAATGCTACTTGACACTGAAATCAATATAAAAGATAGGGTCGCCACCAACTCAAGCCACACGACAAAGAAGAAGTAGCACTGAGTCGGAAAATTACTTAATTTATTAATAAGAAAAACTCACAAAAGAACATTCATTGTAAAGTCATTGATAAAGAATGGGATGTAGTTATTAATATGATCCAGGCATTCTTCCCGTGAATCAAATATTGAGTAAAGTAAAACGGGCGTGAACACCATGCGTAAGTGCAGCCTGCAGCAAGATTCGTGAAAACACGATCTATTCCAGAGCATTTCTTTCAGATAAAAAAGGGACACTAATCACTACACCTGTGCACATGGAAACGCTATAGGTGGGCCAACAAGGAAAACTACGAGGTAAATGGCGAAGGTAACGGCGACGTAACATCAGTACACAAGATAAGATTGAAGGCAAAATTATTTATTCCTTAAAACATTGATGTAGTGCATCTATAGACTGCTGTTGCATGCTAACTGTGTACAATTGCTTGTGAAATACTACACGTTTCATAACAGACTCGCGTGTCCACTCGGTCCGCGGAGACAATTTCTATGGACCGTGGCCAAATTTTAATCACATGAGACAAAGAAAATTCACAAATACACAAAAATTACCAAGATCTGGAAAAGATTAGAAGCATACACACACAGTTGTAGGCACATAAACATTCACACTGAACCGAGGGCACTTCAACATATGCAACTCCCTTGTGCTGCATTCCTCTCACGGATCAAAGTCAAGACTGCATTGGGAATCAAACTGAAAGTCTACAAAAGCCTTGCATTCCCTGCTGCAACCCAGCAAGTAAATTTTTATAAGACGAAATTCGAGACCAAAAGCTAAAAGCTCCCCTCTCTATGTGACAACGCGCCACACGGTCAGTCCAACGCACCCTTCTTCGACTGGAGCACAGCTGTGTACCTTCCCGTACCGGCGGCAGACTGCCTCCCGCTTCTGCAGCCTCTTCCACGCTCCGCGTGGACCGGAAAACCCCAGGATGCCATTTCCGCCACCAACCTAACGCAGGTGGATTTCTCCCAAGTAGCGGAAACCTCTTTGCCGACTTGACCACTACGAGAGTTGGCAATGAAAGGTGGCTACAGGACCCTTTCAGCTTCCTCCAATAATTAAAAAAAATTCTCTCCTCATGTCAAAAGTGTCATCTGTCTCAAACGTTCTTCAAAAATCGTGATCCCATACCAAATATATCATTCAAAGCTCTCATAATATAACAATGGGTCCGAAAAAATATGAACAGTTCACAAAGTACAGACAAAATACAATTTCGTAAGTGTGAAGTTATCCAAAGGTGTAATTATGTAAACATCTGTCAATGCCGTAGTAAAAAAGTTTGTCTCTCTCAGTTAAATGATCAGGTAGCTATGTAATTTATGTGTTAGAGGAATATGGTACCGATGTGTAAAGTTGTATAAGCAAATACCATATTAGCTAGGGCTCCTTGTGCTTGCCAAACACATGATACACAAAGTAAGCGTATACCCCCCTGAGGATTATTGTAACTATACCCTCAGGTGTTACAGATTACAGCAATGGAATGAAATGTATCACGGAAAACTTTCTTTGTAATTCAAAAATCTTTAAAAATAAATGTTTTAAGTACAAAATTAATCACTCTAATACGTGTCCTGTAGCGCTAAATGTGCGTCTTGCTGTAAGATAATCTCTGTGGAAGTGTCGTAGTTATTGTCCTCCGAAAGCTAAGTTCTGCAGAAGTCAATGTACTTACCTCATGATAAACAAAAGTGAAATGCTTTGCGTATAGATTTCTTAGTTATTACGCTTATTGTTGTGATGATGAAAGTACTGTCCTGTAACGTATTGTTGTGCTACGGAAAAGGCTGTCTCATTGTAGCTATACCACAAAAGTTACTATTAAACATGTTTTACTTTCCAGAAGAATTCAGAAAAACTGTGCAGATATAAAACAGATACACCGCAAAAGCAACATTGTAAATTGTCACTCATTAGTAACGTCGTGATATAATCGTGTAGCTGTCACATAAACTAACCACTGTGTCATCTGGTATCTCTCAGAAAGTACTTTAATTCAGAATGTATTTTCAAGTAAACCAAAATGTTGCATTAAAATCTCGTTAGCAGTACTGGTAAATGTTCTAAGTATGTGAGCCTTATAGTCGTTACGTAATCGTACAACTAACAAGCAAGAATGTACACACACAATAACACTGTGTCGTCTGTTCGCAATAACAATGCATTCGTTATTTCTGTTTAAATAAGTTCTCTTGGTTCTTGAGTGGATATTGAACTTCAAAACATTGTTGCATGTAAACAGTTTCTCAGTGTGACAAATTGTACAAGTAGCGTGAAGTGAAAATTGCAAAGACTAAGTTAAAAAGCAGATTATCTGTCAATAAATGGTTTTACATGTGAAATGTGGTGTAAACCTTTACTCTTCCTAGTACGCAGAGTTTCAACTTCAACGCAATTATCATGTGGTATACGTCGGATTCTGTAAGGTCCATTGTAAACTAGAAAGAATTTGTGACTCAATTGTTTCTTGTTATGTGACAATGAATGAGCTTTAATGAGAACTTTATGACCAATATATAATTTCTTTGCATTTGCTTTACCATGTAATTTTCTCCTTTTGTCTGCTGCAGATTTTATATTTTTAAGAGCCAAATCAATTATGTCTTTGTGTCGAAGTTTACGTGTATTCGGGAAAGGTACAAGCTCTCTGATTCTGTTCGGTGGTTCTTCATTCTTTAGTACAAGAGTAGGTGGTAAAGCAGTGGAATCATGAGGCATTTCATTCAGCACATTTTGAAATAAGTGTAAATATCTGTCCCAATGCTGATGATTTCTGTGACAATAAAGTCTGCAAAGCTTATTGATTTCTTTCATAATCCGTTCAGATGGGTTACAATGTGGTGAGTACAATGAAATAAAAACAGGTTTGATTTTATGATTCCGAAGCATGCGTGACCAAACAGCAGATCTGAATTGCGGTCCGTTATCTGAAATGACTTTACTAACGTGTCCAACTTCATGTAAGAAATTTTTAACAAAGGCGTTGGATCCAGACCGTCCAGTGGCTTTACATAACGGAGTGAAAGAAACAAATTTTGAAGTAAGTTCAACAGCGACTAGAACGTACGAAAATCCATTCGATGTTCTGACAAGGGGTCCCAAGAGATCAACAGTAGCAAATTCTTTTAATTTAGAAGGAATGATAGGAAACAGCGGAGCACAATGTGAGACAGTAGATGGTTTCGCCTTTTGACAAAGTTTACAAATAGACAAGACTCTTCGAATTCTCTTTTCCATATTGTTAAAATAACAAGTCGTTCGAAGAATATGATAACATTTTCGTGGACCAAAACGTGCGTAGCTGAAATGAATGTACCAAATGAGCTTATTAACAAAATCGTCTGGAATGCAAAGTACCCATAGCTTGTCATCAACAGTGCAGCGTTTGAACAGTATGTTGTTTCTAACCAGGTAATAATGCCGAATCTGAGTGTGTGTCTTTTCATGCCATTTACTTTTGATGTCTTTCCAAATCGGATCTTTATCTTGTTCATGAGCAATGTCCTTTAAAGATGTGGTGATGAAGTTTTCAAAGGCGATTTTCTGAATGTAAAGAATACTGAAATTTTTCTCAATGTTGCCTTCTGTGTTACTTTTCTCAAGGCCAGCCGGTGCGCGTGACAGCGCGTCCGCAACAATGTTCTCCTTGCCGGGAATGTAGACTATTGTGAAGTGGAATTCTTGCAGAAACAATGCCCAACGTTTTAACCTATCATGATTTAATTTTGAAGACATAAGAAATTGTAATGCACGATGATAACTGTATACTTTTACGTGCTTTTTTCAGATTTTGTTAGCACTCGGCTAGCAAAAGCAATGGTTTTCTGAACAGTAGTGTCATTTTCTATGGCTTCTTGAAATAAATGGGCACCAAGACCGACTTTAGAAGAATCCGTGCTAAGGCAGAAATCTTGTGACAGATCTGGATGAGCTAGTATTGGCGCGTTAAGTAGCGATTCTTTCAAAGAATTGAATTCCAACTGTGCTTGTTCGTCCCAGTTCCAAATAGTATTTTTTCCAGTGAGAGAACAAAGTTTTGGTGTAACAAAAATTTGCATATTCAGAAAACGACGGTAAAAATTTACGAGACTTAGAAAACTGCGGACTTGTCTTTTTGTGGATGGAACTGGAATGGCTCTGATTGCTTCTAGCTTTTCAGGATCCGGCTGAATGCCTTCAGAAGAAATAATATGTCCCAAAAACATCACCTTTGTCCTACCGAATTCAGACTTTTCCAAGTTAACTGTAATTCCAGATTCTGCAAAAATACGTAACAAACTGTTGAGGATGCGGTTATGTTGTTCCCATGAAGCTTCTGCTATTAGAATATCGTCCACATATAAGGTGATATGACGTTTTAAGAACTCAGGTAATATGGAATTTAGCCCACGAATGAATGCTGCTGAAGAAATGATCAAACCAAAAGGAAGTTTCCGAAGCTGATAACAAACGCCGAAACAACGGAAAGCTGTGTATTTTCTACATTTTGGATGAAGTTCGATCTGATAAAAACTGGATCTGAGATCAATGGAAGACAACACTTTTACACCATTAAAATTTTGAAGAAGTTCTTCCATCGTCTGCGGCCTGTCTGTTTCAGGAATAATGATAGTATTGATTTGTCTCAAATCTAAGACAAGCCTGATCGATCCATTTTTCTTCTCAACAACATGTAACGGATTGTTGTATGAGCTTACTGCAGGCTCAATAATGCCCTCGTCAAGCATAGATTGTATTTCTGTTCTAAGATGGTCCCTATAATGTGCTGGAATTATATATGGTCTAACACAAAATTTAGTATGCTCACGAACACGAAATTGGTATTGAAATCCCTTGATTGTTCCTGTTTTGTGAGTAAAAACTGTGGAATGTGCTTGTAAAATCTCAAAAAGGTCCTGCCTATCAGTGTCATTACAACTCTCAATTGTTTGAATTTTATTCTGAATTAACTCATTAGTTTCAAATATGCCATCGATATCATCCCTGTCAGTACTTGCAGAGTGATTGTTAGTGTCTAGTTCCGTAGAAAATTCCGAACTGTTGTCTAACGGAAGGTAAAGCCGATTAATTTCCTCATCATGGTTTGAGTGCCAGTCTTCAAATTTCAAAACTATTGACTTACCTTCTTTCTCTAAACTTATTTCAGCATCGTGAAAGCTTAAGATTGCTCTGTATTCATTCAAAAAGTCTACTCCCAGTATAATTTCCGTCGACAATAATGGAACAATAAGAAAGTTCATAGAGAAGCTGTGGCTTTGCCCAAAGAATTCTAAGTTTGTTTGTTGGCGTACATCTACACTTTTTCCAAAGATTTCACCTTGTAATTTAATCTTACGTAACGGAAGTGTGGGGCAATCGTTCGATTTGTTGCATTTGCTAAAAGCTGTTTCACTAATTACTGAAATGGGACTGCCAGAGTCAAGTACTGCCGTAAATTTTACATCATTTACAGTAATGTGAATCACAGGATATGCAATGTTGTTATGTTTTACGTCGTGTTCCTGGAGTAAGATGTCCCTAATGTCTTCCATTTTTACGTAATTACTAGCTACGGCAGCTGCATCGTCAGTTTCATAAGTACGTTTTGTGGCTGCCAGCGGTGTGAGTCATTGCCTATTATCTCTTTGTAGGCGCACGTCGTTATTGGGATTTGGAGAACTAACTTCTACAAATTCACCGTGACGAGAGGGTCCTCCCCTGTTTAAATCCCGCCAGTTCTGATGCAGTTCAGGTCTGTCGTTGCGATCATATCGTCTGTCGTCATGTCGGTAGATTCCATAGTTTCTTTCTTGTCGGTCACGTGGTGGAGAATTTCTCCCTGAATCATAACTGCGCGCTGGACCATTGCGTCTAAAGTTATTCTGTCTCCCTTGATAATAATTATTTTGGTTCCCATATTGTCTGTTTCTCTGATTGTCTCTGTGATAGTCATTACCGCGGAGAGGTGATCTTTCTCTGTAATTATTACTACTCTGCCAACGGTTGACATACGGGTGGTGTATGTTTTGGTCACGATTTACGTTGTAAGAATAGCCTTGTCGTGTCCATTTATTATTTCTGTCATCACGGAATTGTGACAGATGTGACCTGTAATTGTTGTACTCCTGTATTCGCGTTCCGTGATTGTCAGTGTCAATTTCCAGTTCTTGTAACAGTCCCTGAAAAGCTTCAATGTCGTCTTTGCAACGTCCTGCCAAAATAATATGTCGCAAATGTTCAGGTAATTTGATTAAGCAAATGCGGATGAGTTCTGAGGGGCTGTATGGGTTTGACAGGTACTGATTCTTGTGCAACATGTCTTCAAAATATTTCACAAGACTGGAAAATTCAGATTGTTCGAAATGTTTCATCATTATGATGCTATGTTTTACTCGGTCTTGTGTAGTTTGAGACCAATATGCTGAGAGGAACGCATAGTAAAATTCTCCTTCACTGTGACAATCGTGAAAGACCGATCGCATTCTTACAGCTGGTTCATTCTCCAAGTAGCCACACATAAATTCTAACCTGTGCTCCAAATGACCAGTTGGGAGGAAAACAATGAGAGAATTGATGGAGCCACGCTTGTGCATGAATGTCGTTGCCAGAATTCTTATATGTTTTGAATTTACGTGTAGTAATGAACAGCTTATAGTCAAAATCATCATGTCGGCGAGTCGCATATCGATCATTGTTACGTCGTGTCGGCGGTTCCATCTCAAAATTCGGTGTACCTTGCCAATTTCTTTCATAATTTCCGAAGTGCCCTGAGTTATTATTTTGTGGCTGCTCCGTATTTCTATGTCCCTCTTCCCGTATTGGAGCGCGAGTGGCCTCTGAAATACGTAATTCTTGTATTACCTGTGTCAGCTGATCTTGTACTTCCCGGATTCCTCTTTGGTGTTGCGTATTAATTTGATTCTGATTTTGTTTGAATTTCCTAATTTGTTCGCACTCTTCTGTGTCAGTGATGGCTACAGGTCTTGTGTCATTCAGATCATCATCTACCTTTGCAGATAAGTTAGTGAACTGATCCGAAAGTTCGGCTACTTTCTCCGATAGTGTACTTATTTCCTCAGTGTGTTTTTCTGAACCAAGTTTCAGAGTGTCCATTTGTGTTGAAATCGTATCTACTGTGTCCTTTAAGTTTTCTTGAGTTTTTGCAAGTTGCGTAACCGAATCGGCAGTTGCAACTGAGTCAATTTTAGTTTGCAAGGTGCCGTGATTTTCATGAACAATAGTTTGGAGTTCTTTTATGGCTGCTTCATGATTCTGTAATGCATTTTCATGCCGCGAAAAAATAGGTTGAAAATGCTCACAAATTTGTGTTTTTACATCATAACAGACTTTTTGACATTTCGATTCAATGTTATGTAACTCTGTAGTTAAATCTTCACGTGTTTGTTCAAGCTTATGTTCCACTGAGTCTAACTTTTGAAGCTTTTGTTCCATTGTGTCTAACTTTTGAAGATTTTGTTCCATTGTGCCTAACTGTTGCTGTGTTTGTCTCTGGTGTTGTTTCACTGTCTCTAACTTTTGAAGATTTTGTTCCATTGTGTCTAACTTTTGAAGCTTTTGCTGTGTTTGTCTCTGCTGTTGTTCCATCGTCTCTAACTTTTGAAGATTTTGTTCCATTGTGTCTAACTTTTGAAGCTTTTGTCCCATTTGTTGCATTAATTGTAATAACAATGCACTGGTGTCTGAAACATGTTCCTCAGTGCTATTCGGCAATAAATTTGAACCGGCAATATTCGCAGTTTGAAAAGCAGAAAATGTGTCTTGACTTATTTGAGGAAAGGGTGAGAACGCAAAACCTGAATCTACAGTATTTGCAAGATTGTATCCTGTCATTTCGGATTCCTGAGGCAAGCTGTTGCTGACCGATCGATCGATAATCCTTCCCTGTTCACTAATTGTTTCACTGTCTACACCATTGTTTGCAGCCCGCTCCATTTCTCTATGTACAATTACCAAATTACTACTTTGAACATTAGTTAATTCATTACTCGGTGGCGATAACACACTGCTTTAGTCTTCACTGTCATTTCTCAGTTTACTTTGGAGCCTAGTGTTACGTTTTTCACACGCCATTATTGTCACAATATTTCACACGATAACACAGAAAAGCACAATTTGAAGAGCAAAAATAAGAGAACACATTAACATAGCACTGAAAATAATATCTAGTTAATTGCAGCTGCGAAATACTTGGTGCAAATCTACATGCGTGCCATAGCTGTTGTACTGTACAACAATGAAAGACTACAACTACATAGGAAATTCTCTCTATAATTACGCGCTAGCAATAAACAATAGCTACACTAATTGCACAAACTACAAGAAAAAAATCAGAAGATTCCAGTGAGGTATCCTAGGCTAAGGGTCGACATATGAGACGTCCCGTTAGAACAATTTATACAAGACTGTGCTTAAACTGACACATAATATTTTTTAGCGCAACGCAATCTGACTTTCAGAAATCCCTACAAAGGAATGGCCCTAACTAACATTAACCTGTACCTTTCACAAATCACTTACCTCACCAAAAATCTTCGTTACTCGAACTACTGCGATACAGCGAGCGCCACTACTGCCAGCTAAATAAAAGATTCAAACTACGGAAGTCACTAACTACTGATAGGGATAGTTAGCAAATGAAACATTTTAATAGAGAACAAACAATGTATTTACCTTAATAGTCATAATATATATAGCAGTTCATAATATCCAGTATAACAAATTTCAAAACTCCGCCATCTCTCTCCCCACAACCACCACTGCTGGCAGCTCACCTCCAACTGCGCAACGCTATGCGCTGTTAACATCCAGCTGCCCAACACTACAATGGCAGACAACAATGCAAACTAGCCACAGACTGCACACAGCACAGCCAGTGATTTTCATACAGAGCGCTACGTGGCGTTACCAATAAGAAAACCTAAACAGCCTACTTACATAGTCCCATGCTCTCCACAAAAAATTTTACAAATTGTTTTGGGCACTGGCCAATACATATTTGTTAAAATTTTTCATAATCTTAATTACAATAACAAAGAAATCAAATGCACTCACTTATTGATACAATGTTGGTCAAAAGCTAAAATTTTCTCACACTCCATAAAGATAGTCCTGATGATTCATCATAATAGTAATTACAGTTTTTTTTTCACTAAGTCTCATTAGTAAAAGAAATTGCACACAGAAGTAGTGGATTTCCATGCAGTCTTGAAGAAGTAGTGTTGTCCTTCCAACGGAAAGACAATGCTGACTCTTGACATGCAGACAGGTAATGGGCCACAACAGAGCAAACCCACAGCAGAGTCAGTCGAAGTTGATGAATATTGATAGGTAGGTCATCACAGAGTAGACCCACTGTAGTCCTGGTAGAGATTACGGTATTGGTGGGCCACCAGAGATGCAGGCCCAATGCAGTCCTTGTAGAAATAATGGTATTGGTGAGTCAGCAAAGGTGTAGACCCACTGTAGTCCTTGTAGAGATGGCCAGCAGCCATCTGTTGTGACTGTGCAGGTGCACAATCACCATTGAAGAGTCTTGCAGATAATATAGCAAGTCCATAAACCACCACTTGTACACTCACGAAGTTTTTGGAATTGTACTTAGAACCAGCAATGCTGTTATCCAGTCCCTTGCTGAATTATTAACACACATGCAAACACTAACAGTCCCTACTTCTCACATATTGTCCACATACTATGACCAACAGAAACATGTGCAGTGAAATGGAACTTACAAGTTAATAATATGATGAGCTGGTGTCATTTACTATTTTATAACATAAGAATACAATAACAAAGGTACAAAATACATCATTAAAGAACATAATTCTCTTCTCCCTTTCCCGTGGCACACACTGATTTCTCATAGCGTATGATCCTGGACGCAATTTAATGTTCGGTTTCTGAATATAGCTCCCAGTTTTAGCTCAACCCCTTTGCTGAAGAGCCTTTGTGTCTAATTCGTCACATCAGGATGAGCTAAGATGATTTAATCGTGAATGTCACCACTTAACATTCCCTTACGTAACTCAATGGGCGGCAGCGGTGACCGAGCGGTTCTATGCGCTCCAGTCCGGAACCGAGCGTCGACTACGGTCGCAGGTTAGAATCCTGCCTCAGGCATGGCCGTGTGTCACGTCCTTAGATTAGTTAGGTTTAAGTGGTTCTAAGTTCTAGGAGACTGTTGACCTCAGATGTTGAGTCCCATATTGCTCAAAGCCATTTAAATCATTTTTAAATCAATGCACCAAAAATGTTTAATGGTTGCCTGGGACATCATAACGTATTCCTAGAAAATACTCGCTTTATTACAGAAGTTTTAGACCAGTTACTAATATTTATATATGTTCACTAACTTCAGAACAGCATCTCAGCATAAAATGTAATGACGTTAAAGACTGTTGGTAAGGTGCTTTTGATTTCGCTGGATGCTCTGCCATAATTGTGGACATAGATTGCTACAACAGACAACGATCGATAAGAAGTTTCAGGTATGAGTATAGTAGTGTCACACTGAGCCCATGTAATCCCACTGCTCGTCAGCACCTGTTGAAACGAAACGTCTAATCCGTCAGCCACACTGCGGTGTACGCCGAAGGATGTTACTTCCGGTACAACTAACATTTCGCCTTTCCTTGTTCCATTCCAGAATAGTACATGGGAAGAATATAAAATTCCTTGTGAACGTGGGGAGTCTTACATCGGCCATTCGATTCGCTCAGTCCAGGACAGGTGCGTAGAACATAGCCGGCATACGAAGCTATAATAGCCGGAAAAACCAGCTGTAGCAAAACATTGCTTAAATGCGGGACCCAGAATGAAATTTGACAAGGCGGTGATAGTTGCCAACGCTTCAGGTTTTTGGGACAGTGCTTAGAAAGAGGCAACTAGAATTAGGTTGGCAGACAATTTGATTAACACTTTGCCGTCGGCACGCCTCGTACAAATTTCTTCGCTCGACATGTATGTAACATACTTTGTGTAGTTCGTAGACTGCTCTCTGTATTCGATATTCACTGTTCATCATTAACATTGACATGTCTTGTTGGTTAAAATCGTACGTTTAATTCTGTATTTTCATTTTTCACTGCCCTCCAGTTTCGTCAGTCTATATATTGAAGAGCGGTTGTCAAAGGACGCAGCCTTCTACTTTATTTTCTTTTGTTATTATCCCCAATTACTTGGATTCTTGTGTTTTTAAGGATCTTCTGCATTATGTGTATAAGATGTATTGATATGCCTCTTCTTTCTAATGCCTCTCATAATTAACTGTCTTTTTACTTTATTGAAGGCCTTGATACATAATTTGTGAAAAGTACGTGTGTTTCTTTATTTTGTTCGTTGTGTTTTTTTTATTTTTTTTTTTAAATTTGTAACAGTATAAATGTATTGCCTCCGTTCCCTGAATCCATTTTGTTCGTCTGATAGATGCACTGCATAATGGGTTTCGGTCTTTTTATTCTAACATATAACTCGCACACCAAGTAAGTAACGATCTGTCTATAATTTTCGGTATTAGATCTGTGCCCTTTTTGAATATTAGTCTTATAAACGATATTTTCCATTATTTTGCCGTTTCCTCCCTTATCCATCAAAGATTCAGATATCTAAGAAATCTTGTTTTAATTTCTGAAGAAGAGTGTTTAATCAGTTCGCTGTTCATACCGTCACTTCCTACCGCCTTTCGGTCGTTTATGTATCTGAGAGCATGCTCAGTTCTTCGTACTTAGTGATATCCGGATCCGGATTTGATTTGAAGGTTTCCTCATTTCGTATACTCGTTTCATCAACCCACATTTATTTTTCTATATAGAAGTCAGTTTTGTTCTTTAATACATTAAATCTGCCTCAGCCTGTTCCATATTACTCAAGTATCTTACTGTCTTATAGGCAAAGGACTGCAACCCGTGGACATCATTTACAATTTTGCCTATCCTCTATGAAGTTATGCCATCCATATCGATCTGGCTTCCTGCATAGCTTTTTCACTTCTGCTGTTTGCTTCTTGTACGTTTCTTTAGTCTCCTGAGTTGGGTGTTACAGGTAGCTGATATGTAGTTCTCTCTTTACTTCAACTGCCACCTCCATTCCTTTCATGCATAAGTTGCGTCTTTTCCCTCTTTGCCTTTGTTCTGTTTTTCATAATGCTCTAATATCTGTAGTTTCTATTATATTCTTAATTTTTTTCCATTCATCTGTCTCATTATTTTGTCTAGCAGTCTTGGGACAGATTCTTGATAGATTAATGTTCTAGTAAGTATATTTTACATAACTCTCTTAGTTACTCTGAGGATCTTATATTTACCTCATACTTTCTATACACACGCACATCCTGAAACAGAACAGATAGTTTTTGGTTTGGGAGAAAATAGTTATACCTCCAGATCCTCTAGCAGACCATAAGTACTTGTGAATATCTTTGTGTCTGCAGAAAGTGTTTAAGACAATGAAGTCGTTGAAAGCTGTAAAATCTCTTAACATATTTCCATTGCCCGCTCGAACTAAATTGAATAATGAGATCAAGGTATCTCGTCTCTGTAAACGCGAATTCATGCTTCTGGTCGCGGTTTCGAAGTAGACCAGTTTGACAGCCCGGATTTCTTTTCCCGACGCCGCGTTAACGGTGACGGCTCCACACATGTAGCGCCTGGCGCGGTTGCTCGGATGAGCTGCGTGGAGTGAAGTGCTGAGCCTAAATGGTGGATGGGGAGGTTCCTGGGGTGACACGACGACAATTTAACGTTTCACATTTAAATAACGTCACAATAGCATGATGCATTGACAAGTCTTGTCTACTTATGTAGGAAAAAAGCTACATTATACGCCGCACGGGGTAGCCGCGCGGTCTTCGGCACCTTGCCACAGTTCGCGCGGCTTCCCCCGTCGGAGGTTGGAGCCCTCCCTTGGGCATCGGTGTGTGCGTGTGTGTTGTCCTTAGCGTAGGTTAGTTTAAATTAGATCAAGTAGTGTGTAAGCCTAGGAACCGATGACCTCAGCACTTTGGTCCCATAGAACTTACCACAAATTTCCAAATTTCTACATTATATTATGCCTCAGAACTGATAGAGATGGATTTCAGAAATGACATACGTAGTTTAGAGTGTCCGACAGACTTAAAGCACAGTTATTAGCTCTTAATATTCTGGTGTAATATGTATCCTAGCAACTGCCTAGTAAAAGTATGGTACAATGATAATGTGGTTTCTACCTCTCATTCGTTTAATCTACATTACTACAGAGTAAACATTGTACCGTTTCAACAGGACCAGCTTATATTCACACATTCAGTGATGTAATGGAAGAGGAACACAACGTGACTTTCGTACGAGTTTCGCCACCCACCTGTGTTCTATACAGTGTTGCCAAAATCAGGGTCTTTTCCTTATGAACTCTAAACTTTAAACCAGTGCATTATTCTTGTGGGCAGTATGTAGTACCCCTTTAGCGGTTATGACTGTATTGCCAATAACATGATTACAAGCTATGCTACGGTTTAGCGGAATTTGGGAACCGAGCATAGACTTTCATACACGTAATGATCCTTCTAAACTGACAGTCACTCAGTAATATCTGCAAGCTACTCTGAAACCAAAATGTGCTGCTCTCTATAATAAACGAAGTTTATTGAATCTGTGAAACTCACCGCAGCACCATTAATATCATCCTATTCCTGCAGTCATTCGTGCAGCAGCTCCATAAAGAACTCTTGTAAAAAACGTATTAGTATGTTTGTATATAAGAAGGTGTCAAGAAGTATTAATTTTCTCTCGCGTTCTGCTTTCACCAAATGGTGGGTTTGGGGAGTAAAGGGACCAAACCAAGTGGTCATCAGTTCCTTTCTCTACATTCAAACAGGTCTCGCGATAAAAACATTCCCAAAAGGGACCGGGAAAGTAAAAGGCGTGAAATTCACTATCTATTTCAATATCTTCTTACACGCATGCCACCAAGCGAGCTTCTCCGAAGTGCAACAGTGCTCAGGAAAGCCTCGTCCCGAGCATACGGTCCTCTTGGTTACCTGGCTCAGACCTATGGAGGTGACGCTGTTGTTACCACTCTGGCTCCCATTCGGGAGATCGGCCGTTCAAGCCCCTGTCTGACTATCTAGATTCAGCTTTTTTTCTGATTTTCCAAAATCGTTTAAGACAAATGCCAGGATGGGTGTACTGTAAGATTATAGCAGATTTACTTTCCTGTCCGGGGTGCCAAATAGTACTCTTCCTGTTGTGGGTTGTGAGCAGCTGATAACCGATAGAACAAACACAGTCTGTAATTTGGTTTGCCGGTCGGAGTGGCCGAGCGGTTCTAGACGCTTCAGTCGGGAACCGCGCGACCGCTACGGTCGCAGGTTTGAATCCTGCATCGGGCATGGATGTATGTGATGTCCTTAGGTGAGTTAGTCTTAAGTAGTTCTAAGTTCTAGGGTACTGATGACCTCAGAAGTTAAGTCCCACAGTGCTCAGAGCCATTTGAACAATTTTTTGTAATTTGGTTTATAACCACCCGGCTGCATACTAAATGAAGCTCTCCTTTTACAAAACGCTTACAGTCTAACTGGGATATTGCCATTCTCTATCATCCTACATATCATCACAATAGTTTGGGCCCTCGCTACTACTGCCATAACAACTTGTCGATGAGTACTTCCCGCAATGGTAAATTCTTTGGTTACTATAAACTTTTTATGTATTCGGTCTGAATTCAATTCCACGCCCCTCAATACAGTTGATACAACAATTTAATTGTCTTTCGCGATATTCTTTTAAATACACTGATGGAAAAATCGAACATTAAAAAGGAGTTGTGCCACATCAACGAAAGTTGTTCTTACAGCTCAAAGATGATGGCTACTCTTCCTCCGCGCCAGTCGCATGAGAATGGCGCTAATAGCGCCACTAAGAGGATACAAACGAATTTTGCTGTAAATTCACGCTGTAGCGCTAGTGAGCGTTAGTTACCTTTGAGACTGGACGTTGTAAGTTGATGTTTGTCACGAATGCCTTAAAGACGACAAAGACGCCATTATCAATACCTCAATGGGTTTGAGCGAGGTAGTGTAATGGGGCTACGAGTTGCTGGAAGTTCCTTCTGTGATATTGCAGAAACACCTTGGCAGCAATGTAGCCACTGTACATGACTGCTGCCAGCGAAGGTCACGAGAATGCATGATCGCAAGAAGACCGGGCTGCGGACGGCAATGTGGCACTACCGAGAGGGAAGATCATCGTGTTCGGCGTAAGGCTCTGGAGTGTCGTATCGATCTGCAGCAGCTACCTGAGCAGCAGTTGGTGCGTCAGTAACACAACGAAATGTTACGAATCAGTTACTACAAGGACATCCCCGAGTCAGACGCCTGTAGCGTGCTTTCCACTGATCCCAATCCACCGCCATCTGGGACTCCAGTAATGGCAACCGAGAGCTGATTGGAGAGTACAGTGGAGGTCTGTTGTGCTTTCTGATGAAAGCTGGTCCTGCCTCGGTACCAGTGATGGCCGTGTGTTGGTTGCAAGGCGGCCAATTAATGGCATACAATCAACCTGTCTGTGTGCTAGACACACTGGACCTGTACCTAGAGTTATGGCCTGGGGTGTGATTTCGTATAACAGTATGAGCACTCTCGTGGTTATCCCATGCACCCTGACTGAAAATCTGTACGTCAGTCTTGTGATTATACCTGTTGTGTTGCAGCCGGCCGAAGTGGCCGCGCGGTTCTGGCGCTGCAGTCTGGAACCACGAGACCGCTACGGTCGAAGGTTCGAATCCTGCCTCGGGCATGGATGTTTGTGATGTCCTTAGCTTAGTTAGGTTTAACTAGTTCTAATTTCTAGGGGACTAATGACCTCAGCAGTTGGGTCCCATAGTGCTCAGAGCCATTTGAACTATTTTTTTTTTGTGTTGCCATTCATAAACAGCATTCCTGAGGGTGTTTTCCAATAGGATAACATTCGCTACCTAAACCCAACATTCTCTACAGAGTGTCGACACGTTGCCTTGGCCTGCTCGGTCGCCAAACCTGCCTCTAATCGTGTATATATTGAACATATTCGGACGACAACTCCAGTGTCATCTACAAACGGCATGAACCGTCCGTGTACTGACCAACGAAGCGAAAGAGGCATGGAACTCCATACCAAAAACCGACATCTGGCACCTGTACAACACAATGCATGCACATTTGCATGGTATCATTCAACATTCGGGCGATTACACCGCTATTAATGTAGCATCATTTCAGCTTTTTAGTGGCTTATTTCGCTCTTACGTTACACTGTGGTCTTGCGATGTTAGTCAATTCAGTATGTTACCTAGACAAATATATTCCACAAACTTCATTTCTCAAGATTAATTATTTTTTGTTTAAAAAAATGGTTCAAATGGCTCTGAGCACTATGGGACTTAACATCTATGGTCATCAGTCCCCTAGAACTTAGAACTACTTAAACCTAACTAACCTAAGGACAGCACACAACACCCAGCCATCACGAGGCAGAGAAAATCCCTGACCCCGCCGGGAATCGAACCCGGGAACCCGGGCGTGGGAAGCGAGAACGCTACCGCACGACCACGAGATGCGGGCTATATTTATTGGTGTTGCGCTTTATTCTGTCATTGTATATCTTACATAATGCAAGATGTATGGACGTAAAAGGCTGTGCTAATTACATAGAGAAAGAGAACAAGGTCTTGTCGAAATCTGAAAAAAATGTGGAAGTAGACCATGCAGTTAAGGAGGCCTGCACGGAACATAACATGACGCAATGTGCCATTATCCTTCATATCAGGATCCATATGACTGTGAGAACAAGAGTGACTGGAAGTGAGGGTCAGTGAATCAACGAATCCAACTATCTGTCAAAGTCCAATTGCTTATTGTTGAGACTGATGCGATGAAGTAGCCCTGTCCCGCCACAGTCCTTAAACTAGTTGTTTCACATTCCATTAAGACGAACCCTACTACTGTGATCTCTGTGGTGTACCGATCTTTACACATCAAATTTTATGTGCATTACATATTTGGATGAATGTGAATGTCGTATGACTAGGGCCTCCCGTCGGGTAGACCGTTCGCAGGGTGCTAGTCTTTCGATTGCATGTCACTTCGACGACTTGCGCGTCGATGGGGATGAAATGATGACGATTAGGAAAACACAACACCCAGTCCCTGAGCGGAGAAAATCTCCGACCAAACCGGGAATCGAACCCAGGCCGCTACGATTGATATTCTGCCGCGCTTATCATTCAGCTACTGGGGGCGGACATATATTTGGTTGAGAGGACAGAAGTAACTCTAAGTGAGGACGTGGCCGCTATTTTAGCTGATAACAAGATTTGTGGGGCAATTTTTTTTTTTTAAATTGTGCAATAGCGGGCACTTAGACCATGTCTTAGCTTCGAGGTGTTTCTGGGTATTTTTGTGCCGTTGAGTGGCTGGCACTTCCTATTTTCGCCCAGTGAACAACCACACTAATTTATCTATAGCTGTATTTTATATTATTTCAATGAATCTCCATCTATTTTATTAGCAGTATTGGAACCGCCTACAAATATGATTGTAGCATTCCTGATTCACCCCCTCCCTCTCTCTACCTCTTTGCCGACCGGGGTGGCCGAGCGGTTCTAGGCGTTACAGTCTGAAACCGCGTGACCGCTACAGTCGCAGGTTCGAGTCCTGCCTCGCGCATGGCTGTGTGTGATGTCCTTAGGTTAGTCAGGTTTATGTAGTTCTAAGTTATAGGGGACTGATGACCTCAGCAGTTAAGTCCCATAGTGCTCAGATCAATTTGAACCATTCTACCTCATTCTGTCTCTCTCTCACCCTCTCTCTCTCTCTCTCTCTGTCTCTCTCTCTCTCTCTCTCTCTCTCTCTCTCTCTCTCCCAATTGCAAAATGGTTCAAACCTTATGCCTGTGACAGAAACGCGGGATGTTAATAGGAAAGAGATGTGTATTAAGCTATCAGCCATAATCCAACTTAGAACCAATAACATGTGGTGTTCCCAAAGATTCAATCTTAGGGCCCTTACTTTTTTGTGTGTACCAAACATCTTCCATTAGTAACATTACCATATACCAAGTTTGTTGTATTTTCAGATGATAGGAACATTTCAATCAATAGTAAATCAAGTAATGCCTTAGAAGCCCGGCTATTGAAATTTTCATGGACTTTAACTGTGAGGAGCATGCCACACAACTGCTGCAGAGCCTGAACAAATTTCGATTTGCTACTCGAATGTTGTCAGACAGGTGATATAAAGATTAAAAAGCTAGCGAACTAAGTTTACTTTCATTCCATAATGTCGTACGGGTTATGTTCTGGGGTAACTCATCAAATCAAGCTAAAGTTCTCCGAGCCCAAAAACCTGCAATACGAATTGTTTGTGGTGTGAATTCATAAACGTCCTGCAAGAGGGCTGTTTAAAGAATTGAGATACTAATTACTGCTTCCTAATATATTTATTCCTTAACGAAATTTGTCATTAAAATATATCTTTTTTCTTCAAACCAACAGCTCAGTTCATGAAATCAATAAAGGAAACAAGAATAACTTTCACAAAGCTTAAAAGGTCACTTAATTGGGTTCGTAAGATGCTAGTAGCTGCAAGAAATTTAACTAATAATAAAGTTCAATTTAAGAAGAGTCTAAAAGATTTATTGGTGGCCAACTCCATCTACTCCATGAATAATTTCTTAGCAGAACCGATTGAAGCGTGTACGGTATTAATAATACCACATAATGCAAATTTTGCGTACAGTCTGACTTCTGTAAAATTTTCTTCAGTAATGCAATCATTGTAAATAACTGCTGTAATATGTTTCTTTTATCCTATGATACCTGAATACTATAACCTAAGAATTACCATATGCACCCAATCAGACTCAAAATTTAACATTTGGTGACAAGTTCTATAACCTTTTAAATGTGAATGTCCATAAGACTTTTTACCGATTCTACATCCATGAGGGCAATTTCATTTAGTATTTGTGGAAGTGTACATTAGCATATCTGTTCTTATTTGTAAATATGTATTGCGTAATACTGTTTTCCTGCATGTTCCATATCCCAGAGGATCTCCTCACTATGGATCAATTAAAACGAAAAGTACATCTGATCTAATATCTAACCTAACCGAATATCTATTTTTCTCTCTCTTTATCTCCATGTATGTATGTATGGAAGTGTGTGTGTGTGTGTGTGTGTGTGTGTGTGTGTGTGTGTGTGTGTGTGTGGAGATGTATGAGTTTTAGTGATAATTTTATATTCATTTCACCTTGTATTTTCTATGTTTCACTACTGTCAACCAATATACAATCACTCGAAGCAAGATGCTTATCGTAGATGCAAAGGACAGGTTGCACCTTACCTTAAAGAAGACACGCCAAGTTGCAGACAGGCGCGATTAAATGACACATATAGCTTTTGGCCACAGTCTCCGTCAGTAAAGACAGACACACACACACACACACACACACACACACACACACACACACAAACACATACATACGACCGCCAACTCCAGTATCTCGGGCCAGAGTGGCATAATCAGATCTTGATAAGATTTCAACATGATGCAGAGGCTGGCAACTTGCTCTAAATGTTCAGAAATGTAAAATTTTGTATTTCACAAAACGAAAAAATGTAGTATTCCATCACTATAATATCAGTGAGTCACTGTTGGAATCGGCCAGTTCACACAAATACCTGGGTGTACCACTTTGACTTTGTAGGGAATTGAAATTGAATGATCACGTAAGTTCAGTAGTGGGCACAGCAGGTGGCAGACTTCGGTTTACTGGTAGAATACTGGGGAAGTGCAAACAGTCCACAAAAGAGACTGCTTACAATTCATTCGTGCGACATATCCTAGAATATTGAACAAGTATATGGGACCCGCACCAGATAGGACTAACAGGGGATATTGAAGCATACAGAGAAGGGCAGCACGACTGGTCACAGGTTTGTTTAATCCTTGGGAGAGTGTCACAGATATACTGAAGGAACTGAACTGCCAGACTCTTGAAGACAGATGTAAACTATACCAAGAAAGTGTGTTAACAAATTTTCAAGAACCGGTTTCAAATTATTACTCTAGGGATATATTACAACCTCCTTTACGTATCACTCACACATCGAATCGTGGGGATAAAATTAGAATAATTACTGTACGCACAGAGGCATTCAAACAATCATTCTTCCCACGCTCCATTAAATGAATGGATCAGGAAGAAATCCTAATAATTAGTACAGTTGGATATACCCTCTGCCATCCTCTCTCACGATGGTTTGTAGATTAGAGACGTAGATGTATTTGTAGATATATCCGCAGTGTAGACGAGATCACGATGTTTGCGACGATCCGACCTTCAAAGTCAGTTTATTCACGCTTGGTTCCATCGGTACCCTCTTAGTCCCACAGTCATCAAAAACTTAAATATAATCCAATAATTAAGGATTTCCAGCGACTGAAAAATGAGAAACAGCATTCCAGTAGCTACTAAACGCTCTAAGGATTTAACAGCTAACTTGCTCCAAGATATTAATTCTATTTCCTTCAGCAACAGCAAGGAGAAACACTTTTGCTACGGTGGCAGCTCGACTCAGCCTGACTCTTATACGGCTGATACCATTTTCCAACGTGTCTTTCCCAACACAGATAGAAGAAAATTAGAGCCGCACGACCTACGATGTTCACAGAGCTCCATGAATGTGTAATCGACTAGCGAGAAATGTCGGTGACACTGTTGGCATTGTGAAACCAAGCAATGAATTTGAGAATGCATGATTCCAACACATGAAACCGTCAAATATTCAATAAAAAGGTCTACACCCATAAGCCACGCACTTACCTTGAATCTACATCACCAATTTTAACAATTCACTGGAAAATGAGCCCAACTCTGTATTACTTTTTTCACATATACCTGTGCCAGTTACTACATGTTTCGAAACCACATCGCGTTTCGTCGCAACGCTTCAGTTTGCTAGTTCTACAACCACAGTAAAACAAAAGCAAATATGTTATTCTAACTACAGATGGTGCTACATTATAAGTAAATAGATACCTATGATGCCAGTGGCTCGTACCTCTTGCGGGAAAATTGCATCTCGCTCCGTTCAAAGGTTTTAAAGCTCGCCAAGAACTTTGGGAAGTTTCATCAGTTGTACTCGAAACACAAATTCAAATACTACAGTGCTTGATGCGAAACGGCAGCTTCTTCCGATCAGTAACACAGAAAACGTATTCATACCAATTCTACAAACCCTCAACAAAATACCGAAGTAATTGCTAGGTAAAGCACATGTTGACTCAGGCGCTATAGCACTGTTGTTATCACGCCCTTGGATCAACGTGAAACAGCAAAGCCAACAGCTAGAAGCCACATTTGTGGTTAGCAACATCGATAGTAGTAGTTAAACAAGCTAAGCAATAACATTTTAAATAAAGTTAAATAATATTTCTTTGCAGCTCATCACAGTAAGGACCGTGCCATAACAAATGTAACTCTACAACAGCTCTCTCACGTTACACAATTGTGTCCTACTGCAGCTTTCAAGTAATAGGTGTTGACAGGCGTAAAAATGCGATTCCCTCAGCGCATTGAACTCACAAAATGATTGCAGGTCTCGTTTACTGAGACCACTAACATAAGGACATTCTAGTGGATTAATTTTCGACATCTTTCGCCTAATATCTTGGCCACGGCAGGGTGAGAATGTTGGTGTGGATGACATGCGAAAATCGCATGGCCCACACCTACTTATACACACATCAAAATGTGTTTTGCATTACCCCGGTTCCCAGAACTGCTGAAGGTAGAAGTTGACTGTGGATATTGTATCACAGACACAATCCATTTTTCAGAGATGTCGCTAAACCAACCCAAAGATGTAAACAACCATGCATGAGTAGAGCTTATTAGACGTAGGGGGTCCGACAGCCGATCAGTTCCAGTCATTCCATCAGGATGAAGGTACACGGCTCGTGTTGTCTGTAGTTCAACCATGCCTAGACGGTCAATACCGCGGTGCAATCACGTCCGCATTCTTACTTTGTGCCAGGAAGGGCTCTCAAAAAGGGAAGAGTCCAGTCGTTTCGGAGTGAACAAAAGCGATGTTGCTCGGACGTGGAAGAGATACAGAGACTCAGGAACTGTCTATGACATGCCTCGCTCAGGCCGCCCAAGGGCTACTACAGCAGTGGTTGACCGCTGCCTATGGATTATGGCCCGGAGAAAGCTTGACAGCAACGCCACCATGTTGAATAATGCTTTTGGTGCAGCCACAGGACGCCGTGTTGAAACGACTTAAACTGTCCGCAATAGGCTGCATGATGCGCAACTTCACCCCCGACGTCCATGGCGAGGTCCATCTTTGCAACCATGACATTATGCGGCGCGGAACAGATGGGCCCAACAACATGCCGAAAGGACCCCTCAGGATTGGCATTCCGTTCTCTTCACTGATGAGTGTCGCATATGCCTTCAAGCAGACAATCGTCGGAGACGTGTTTAGAGACAACCTGGTCAGGCTGAATGTCTTCGACACACCCTCCAGCAAGTGCAGCAGGGTGGAGATTCCCTGCTGTTTTGGGGTGGCATTATGTGGGCCGATGTACGCCGCTGGTGGTCATGGAAGGCGCTGTAACGGCTGTACGATACGTGAATGTCATCCTCCGATCGATAGTCCAACTGTATCGGCAGCATATTGGAAGGCATTCGTCTTCATGGACGACAATTCTCACCCCCATCGTGCACATCTTGTGAATGACTTCCTTCAGGATAACGACATCACTCAACTAGAGTGGCCAACATGTTCTCCAGACATAAACCCTATCGAACATGCCTGGCGTAGATTGACAAGGACTGTTTATGGACGTCGTGACCCACCAACCGCTCTGAGAGATCCACGCCGAATCGCCGTTGAGGAGTGAGGCAATCTGGACCAACAGTGCCTTGATGAACTTTTGGATAGTATGCCACGACGAATACAGGCATGCATCAATGCAATAGAACGTGCTGCTGGGTATTAGAGGTTCCAGTATGTACAGCAATCTGGACCACCATCTCTGAAGGTCTCGCTGTATGGTGGTACAAAATACAATGTGTGGTTTTCATGAGCAATAAAAAGGGCAGAAATGATGTTTATGTTGATCTCTATTCCAATTTTCTGTGCAGGTTCCGGAACACTCGGAACCGATATGATGCAAAACTTTTTTTGATGTGCGTATTTGCCTCATTCTTGTACACTGAGGTGAACTACTCATTTGTATTTATGGAAAGAATTCATCTAACCAAATTGACATAATCTGCCTCTCTGAAAATCAAGTGACCACTGGCATAGATATATTAGACATTTCATGATTTAAGCTAACTTCCTACTTCTGCAGAGTACATATGGATGGAGGAGGAGTTGCCACATTTATTAAAAACTGCTATAGATTCAAGAACATCGACATTAATAAATTCTTTTTAAACCAGCATCTAGAAGCATGTGCAACAGAAGTAGAGTTCCATAACAGATCCTATATAATAATAACCACTTACCGAGCACCTGCAGGAAATTATAATCTATTCATAAATCATCTAGAAGCTCTTTTGGGTTATTTAACAGGAAGAAACAAAGAAATTTTGAGTGCTGGTGACTTCAATACATATTTTCTAATGGAATCTTCCAGTAAACATTTACTGCAGTTAGTAATGTTGTCTTTCAATCTCACACTGTAAACTTTCCAACTAGGATCACTAAATCCTCAAGGACAGCCATTGATAACATTTTTATAGACAAATCAAAGGAACAAAATCATATCATAAAACCTGTAATAAATGGACTATCAGATCATGACATGCAGCTCCTTATTTTAGATGTAAATTCTAAGCATATTATCAAGACTGCTAAATCTGAGTGCAAGAGAGTAGTCAGTCAACCAAAAATTGAGTGTTTTAGAAAACTGCTCAAAGATATGAACTGGAAAGATGTTTATAGTGCTCATGACATGAATAAAAAATATAATACATTCATGAACAAAGTTACTCAAATTAAACAGAAGTCTATAATAAAACCATGGATTACAAAAGGAATAAAGATTTCCTGTAAGACAAAAAGAAAAATGTATCTGTCGACCAAGAATAGCTCCAATGCTGATGATTTAGCTAAATACAAGGAATACTGTAAAATATTAAAAGAAAGTGATTAAGACACCTAAACAAATGCACTACGAGAAGAAGATAGCAATGTCAGGGAACAAAATAAAAACAATATGCGATATAGTGAAAGAGGAGACTGGTAGAACCAGAAAGGAACAGGAGCAAATAGCATTAAGGGTAGATGACACATTAGTAACCGATGGGCATAGTGTGGCAAATCTATTTAACAAGTACTTTATATCTGTTACTGATAGAATGGGATTGTCAGGATCAGTAAATAATGCCCTTGAATATCTGAATCTAGCCTTTACAAATAGCTTCAGCTACATGAATATGTCACTCACTTCACCAAAAGAAATAACTTCCATAATAAAATCTTTAAAAACAAAGCATTCTAGTGGTTACGATGAAATATCTACAAAGTTAATCAGGGCATGTTCTTGTGAGTTTAGTACAATTCTAAGTTACTTGTGTAACCAGTCAATTATAACTGGGACATTTCCTGACTGGCTAAAACACGCAGATGTTAAGCCCCTATTCAAGAAAGGGGATAAAGAGATACCATCTAACTACAGACCGATTTCACTTTTGCCAGCATTCTCAAAAAATTGAGAAAAAGTAATGTACAGGCAGCTTCTCAACCATCTGACCACAAATAACATATTATCAAGAACACAGTTTGGATTTCTGAAGGGTTCTGATATCGAGAAGGCTATTTACACCTACAGTGAAAATGTACTTAATTCATTAAATAACAAATTACAAGCAGTAGGTATTTTATGTGATTTGTCAAAGGCATTTGATTGTGTGAACCACAACATCCCTTTAAATAATTTAGAATTCTATGGTGTCACGGGCAGTGCTGCAAAATGGTGCAAGTCATACCTCGCTAACAGGAAACCAAGGGTGTCAGTGGAAGGGACTAGTGAATTAAGTCATCAGTCACCATCAGAATGGGAAGAAATTACATGTGGTGTCCCACAAGGATCCATCTTAGGGCCATTGCTTTTTTTGTGTACATTAATGATCTCTCATCAGTTACACTGCCAGAAGCAGAGTTCGTTTTGTTTGCAGATGACACAAGTATTGCAATAAATAGTACATCAAGTGTAGTTCTAGAAAGATCTGCTAATGATATTTTCATGGATATTAATAAATGGTTTAAGGCCAACTCATTGACATTACACTTTGAAAAGACTCACTACATGCAATTCAGAACCTGTAAGAGGTTTCCACCCAGCATATGCATAAAGTATCAAGAAGAGCAGATATAAGAGGTTGACAGTCTTAAATTCCTGGGATTACAAATTCATAATAAATTCAGTTGGGAGGAGCACACCACAGAACTGCAGAAATGCCTTAACAAATCTGTATTTGCAGTTCGAGTGTTAGCAGACGTAGGCGACATAAAAATGAAAACGCTTGCATACTTTGCCTACTTTCATTCCATAATATCATATGGTATAATATTTTGGGGTAACTCTTCAAGTCAAACAAAAGTTTTCAGAGTCCAAAAGCGTGTAATACGTATTATTTGTCTAGCAAATTCACGGACGTCATGTAGAAACCTCTTCAAAGAACTGGGTGTACTAACCACTGCCTCTCAGTATATTTGCTTCTTAATGAAATTTGTCCTAAATAATATATCTCTTTTTCCAACAAACAGCTCAGTTCATACATACAATACCAGGAACAAAAATCATCTGCACAAGGCCTTAAAAGCACTTACTTTTGTTCAAAAAGGGGTCACTGCTCAGGAACACTCATCTTCAATAATTTGCCAGCAAACATAAAAAATTTTGTTACAAATAAAGATCAGTTTAAAAGAAGCCTGAAAGACTTACTAGTGGCAAACTCCTCCTACTCCATTGACGAATTTTTTAATAGAAACAAATGATGTATTGTACACTCCTGGAAATGGAAAAATGAACACATTGACACCGGTGTGTCAGACCCACCATACTTGCTCCGGACACTGCGAGAGGGCTGTACAAGCAATGATCACACGCACGGCACAGCGGACACACCAGGAACCGCGGTGTTGGCCGTCGAATGGCGCTAGCTACGCAGCATTTGTGCACCGCCGCCGTCAGTGTCAGCCAGTTTGCCGTGGCATACGGAGCTCCATCGCAGTCTTTAACACTGGTAGCATGCCGCGACAGCGTGGACGTGAACCGTATGTGCAGCTGACGGACTTTGAGCGAGGGCGTATAGTGGGCATGCGGTAGGCCGGGTGGACGTACCGCCGAATTGCTCAACACTTGGGGCGTGAGGTCTCCACAGTACATCGATGTTGTCGCCAGTGGTCGGCGGAAGGTGCACGTGCCCGTCGACCTGGGACCGGACCGCAGCGACGCACGGATGCACGCCAAGACCGTAGGATCTTACGCAGTGCCGTAGGGGACCGCACCGCCACTTCCCAGCAAATTAGGGACACTGTTGCTCCTGGGGTATCGGCGAGGACCATTCGCAACCGTCTCCATGAAGCTGGGCTACGGTCCCGCACACCGTTAGGCCGTCTTCCGCTCACGCCCCAGCATCGTGCAGCCCGCCTCCAGTGGTGTCGCGACAGGCGTGAATGGAGGGACGAATGGAGACGTGTCGTCTTCAGCGATGAGAGTCGCTTCTGCCTTGGTGCCAATGATGGTCGTATGCGTGTTTGGCGCCGTGCAGGTGAGCGCCACAATCAGGACTGCATACGACCGAGGCACACAGGACCAACACCCGGCATCATGGTGTGGGGAGCGATCTCCTACACTGGCCGTACACCACTGGTGATCGTCGAGGGGACACTGAATAGCGCACGGTACATCCAAACCGTCATCGAACCCATCGTTCTACCATTCCTAGACCGGCAAGGGAACTTGCTGTTCCAACAGGACAATGTACGTCCGCATGTATCCCGCGCCACCCATCGTGCTCTAGAAGGTGTAAGTCAACTACCCTGGTCAGCAAGATCTCCGGATCTGTCCCCCATTGAGCATGTTTGGGACTGGATGAAGCGTCGTCTCACGCGGTCTGCACGTCCAGCACGAACGCTGGTCCAACTGAGGCGCCAGGTGGAAATGGCATGGCAAGCCGTTCCACAGGACTACATCCAGCATCTCTACGATCGTCTCCATGGAAGAATAGCAGCCTGCATTGCTGCGAAAGGTGGATATACACTGTACTAGTGCCGACATTGTGCATGCTCTGTTGCCTGTGTCTATGTGCCTGTGGTTCTGTCAGTGTGATCATGTGATGTATCTGACCCCAGGAATGTGTCAATAAAGTTTCCCCTTCCTGGGACAATGAATTCACGGTGTTCTTATTTCAATTTCCAGGAGTGTATATATTCATACTACTAGTATTGTTATTTGAGCTAAAAGATTGACATGTTGGACATCCACGAGGATATTCTCAACACGGATCTATTGAACGAAAAACTAATCTAATCTAATCTAAAAAAAGCTTCCATCTGTGCATCTACACTCCTGGAAATGGAAAAAAGAACACATTGACACCGGTGTGTCAGACCCACCATACTTGCTCCGGACACTGCGAGAGGGCTGTACAAGCAATGATCACACGCACGGCACAGCGGACACACCAGGAACCGCGGTGTTGGCCGTCGAATGGCGCTAGCTGCGCAGCATTTGTGCACCGCCGCCGTCAGCGTCAGCCAGTTTGCCGTGGCATACGGAGCTCCATCGCAGTCTTTAACACTGGTAGCATGCCGCGACAGCGTGGACGTGAACCGTATGTGCAGTTGACGGACTTTGAGCGAGGGCGTATAGTGGGCATGCGGGAGGCCGGGTGGACATACCGCCGAATTGCTCAACACGTGGGGCGTGAGGTCTCCACAGTACATCGATGTTGTCGCCAGTGGTCGGCGGAAGGTGCACGTGCCCGTCGACCTGGGACCGGACCGCAGCGACGCACGGATGCACGCCAAGACCGTAGGATCCTACGCAGTGCCGTAGGGGACCGCACCGCCACTTCCCAGCAAATTAGGGACACTGTTGCTCCTGGGGTATCGGCGAGGACCATTCGCAACCGTCTCCATGAAGCTGGGCTACGGTCCCGCACACCGTTAGGCCGTCTTCCGCTCACGCCCCAACGTCGTGCAGCCCGCCTCCAGTGGTGTCGCCACAGGCGTGAATGGAGGGACGAATGGAGACGTGTCGTCTTCAGCGATGAGAGTCGCTTCTGCCTTGGTGCCAATGATGGTCGTATGCGTGTTTGGCGCCGTGCAGGTGAGCGCCACAATCAGGACTGCATACGACCGAGGCACACAGGGCCAACATCCGGCATCATGGTGTGGGGAGCGATCTCCTACACTGGCCGTACACCACTGGTGATCGTCGAGGGGACACTGAATAGTGCACGGTACATCCAAACCGTCATCGAACACATCGTTCTACCATTCCTAGACCGGCAAGAGAACTTGCTGTTCCAACAGGACAATGCACGTCCGCATGTATCCCGTGCCACCCAACGTGCTCTAGAAGGTGTAAGTCAACTACCCTGGCCAGCAAGATCTCCGGATCTGTCCCCCATTGAGCATGTTTGGGACTGGATGAAGCGTCGTCTCACGCGGTCTGCACGTCCAGCACGAACGCTGGTCCAACTGAGGCGCCAGGTGGAAATGGCATGGCAAGCCGTTCCACAGGACTACATCCAGCATCTCTACGATCGTCTCCATGGGAGAATAGCAGCCTGCATTGCTGCGAAAGGTGGATATACACTGTACTAGTGCCGACATTGTGCATGCTCTGTTGCCTGTGTCTATGTGCCTGTGGTTCTGTCAGTGTGATCATGTGATGTATCTGACCCCAGGAATGTGTCAATAAAGTTTCCCCTTCCTGGGACAATGAATTCACGGTGTTCTTATTTCAATTTCCAGGAGTGTATATCTTGTGCAATACAATCAAAATTGTTCTTTAGTTGTTTTGACTGTTCCTTCGCAATATTGCTTAATATGGCAGTCATCGTATCCTCTAATTTCAGATATAAGATTGCAAACGATCTGATATTGCAGACGTTTACGGAACTGTTTCGGTTTGGGGTTGATGTGCTTGCACTTCTGTCTAAATGGCGGACGCGTCTGTATTTTTACCGGTCGGCTCCGCCATATTGTCGTTTTGAAAATGTTCCTGAAATTTCATGTCGTCTGTGTGATCTATATTTCCTGTTCTGTTAATTTGCGTCATGACACAGCTAATAATTTTGAAACATAATATTATTCATTTCATTGCATTTGCATGCGTATGAGCTATGAAGTTAGCAACACTGAAATTCTCCCTAAACTTTTCAAAAGAGCGACATGACATTACCAGACAAGACGTCATTTCTTCGACATGTTAACTACATAGAATGCAACAGCAGTCATTTTAATGCCACAATCGTCGAGAACTCAACAATTACTGCGCTGCCTAAAGATTCATGATATCTGATAGCAAGATATAAACAGGGACGCCTTATCTTCTATTTTGCTGTGATGGCCGGGTTTATTATGCAGTATAATATAGTTTCTTTTTCTCTCGTATTATTTCTTCCTTCTCCTTGTGTTATTTTATAAACACTGAAGACCAAAGAAACTGGTACATACTGCCTAATATCCTGTAGGGCCCCCGAAAGCACGCAGAAATGCCGCAACACGACGTGGCATGGACTCCACCAATGTCTGAAGTAGTGCTGGAGGGAAATGACATCATGAATGCTGCAGGGCTGTCCATAAATCCATAAGAGTACAAGAGGGTGGAAAATTCTTCTGAACAACACGTTACAAAACATCCCAGATATGCTCAATAATTTTTATGTTTGGGGAAAAAAATGGTTCAAATGGCTCTGAGCACTATGGGACTTAACATCTGAGATCATCAGTCGCCTAGAACTTAGAACTACTTAAATCTAACTAATCTAAGGACATCACACACATCCATGCCCGAGGCAGGATGCGAACCTGCGGCCATAGCGGTCTCGCGGTTCGAGAATGAAGCGCCTAGAACTGCTCGGCCACACCGGCCGGCTATGTTTGGGGAGTTTGGTGGCCAACGGAAGTGTTCGAACTCTGAGGAGAGCTCTTGAAGCCATTCTGTAGTAATTCTGGGTGTGTGGTGTGTCGCATTGTCCTGCTGGAATTGCCCAAGTCCGTCGAAATGCACAAGGGACATGAATGGAATCAGGTGATCAGACTGGATGCTTACGTACGTGACACCTGTCAGAGTCGTATCTAGACGTATCAGGGTCCCATGTCACTCCAACTGCACACGTCCCACACGATTGCAGAATCTCCACCAGCTCGAACAATCCCCTGCTGACGTGCCAGGTCCATGGATTCATAAGGTTGTCTCCACACCCGTACACGTGCATCCGCTCGATGTAGTTTAAAACGAGACTCGTTCGACCAGGCAACATGTTTTCAGTCATGAACAGTCCAGCTCGGTGTTGATGGGCCCAGGAGAGACGTAAAGCTTTGTGTCGTGCAGTGAACAAGGGTACGCGAGTGGGCCTTCGGCTCTGAAAGTCCGTATCGATGATGTTTCGTTGAATGGTTCGCACGCTGACAGTTCTTTGGTGCCCCAACATTGAAATCTGCAGCAATTTGCGGAAGTGTTACACTTCTATTACGTTGAACGATTCTCTTCGGTTGTCGTTGGTACCGTTCATGCAGGATCTGTATCTGTCCGTAGCGATGTCGGAGGTTTGATGTGTTACCGGATTCCTGGTATTCACAGTATTCTCGTGAAAATGTCGTACTGGAAAATCCCCACTTCATCGCTACCTTGGAGATGCTGTGTCCCATCGCTTGTGCGCCGACTATAACACCACATTCAAACTCACTTAAATCTTGATAAACTGCCATTGTAGCAGCAGTAATCACTTTAACAACTGCGCCAGACACGTGTTGTCTTGTGTAGGAGTTGCCAACTGCAGCGCTATATTCTGCCTGTTTACATATCTCTGTATTTGAATGGGCTTGCCTATACAAGTTTCTTTGGCGCTTCAGTATGGTCCATTGATCGTGACTGGGCCAAATATCTCACTAAATAAGCGTCAAACGAAAAAACTACAAAGAACGAAACTTGTCTAGCTTGAAGGGGGAAACCAGATGACGCTATGGCTGGCCCGCTAGATGGCGCTGCCATAGGTCAAACGGATATCATCTGCGTTTTTTTTAATAGGAACACCTTTTTCGCTTTGTGATAGATTGCGCTGTAATAGTCACAAACATATGGCTCATAATTTTAGACGAACAGTTGGTAACAGGTAGGTTTTTTAAAATTAAAATACAGAACCTATGTACGTTAGAACATTTTATTTCGGTTGTTCCAATGTGATACATGTACGTTTGTGAACTTATCATTTCTGAGAACGCATGCTGTTACAGCGTGATTACCTGCAAATACCACATTAATGCAATAAATGCTCAAAATTATGTCTGTCAACCTCAATGCGTTTGGCAATACATGTAACGACATTCCTCTCAACAGCGAGTAGTTCGTCTTCCGTAATGTTCGCACATGCATTGACAATGCGCTGACGCATGTTGTCAGGCGTTGTCGGGGGATCACGAGAGCAAATATCCTTCACCTTTCGCCACAGAAAGAAATCCGGGGACGTCAGATCCGGTTAATGTGCGGGCCATGGTATGGTGCTTCGACGACCAATCCATCTGTCTTGAAATATGCTATTCAATACCACTTCAACCGCGCGCGAGCTTCGTGCCGGACATCAATCATGTTGGAAGTACATCGCCATTCTGTAATGCAGTGAAACATCTGGTAGTAACATCAGTAGAACATTACGTAGGAAATCAGCATATATTACACCATTTAGATTGCCATCGATAAAATGGGGGCCAGTTATCCTTCCTCGAATAATGCCGCACCATACATTAACCCGCCAAGGTCGCTGATGTTCTACTTGTCGCAGCCATCGTGGATTTCCCGTAATTTCTCTTGTGCCCAGTGGCAGAACTGTACACGACGTTCAAAGTCGTCGCCACGCAATTCCTGGTGCATAGAAATATGGTACGGGTGCAATCGAAGTTGATGTAGCATTCTTAACACCGACGTTTTTGAGATTCCCGATTCTCACGCATTTTTTCTGCTGCTGATGTGCGGATTAGCCGTGACAGCAGCTAAAACACCTACTTGGACATCATCTTTTGTTGCAGGTCGTGGTTGACGTTTCACATGTGGCTGAACACTTCTTGTTTCCTTAAATAACGTAACTATCCGGCGAACGGTGCGGACACTTGGATGATGTCGTCAAGGATACCGAGCAGCATACATAGCACACGCCCGTTGGGCATTTTGATCGCAATAGCCATTCATCAACACGATATCGACCTTTTCGATTTTAACACGGCTAATGTATCACGAAGTAAATACCGCCCGCACTGGCGGAATGTTACATGATACCACGTACTTATGTGTTTGTGACTATTACAGCGCCATCTACCACAAAGCGAAAAAAGTGGTCCAACTAAAACATTCATATTTCTTTGCATACTAGACGAATATGTAATAAAAATAGGGGTTCTTGTTTTAAAAAAACGCAGTTGATATCCGTTTGACCTATGGCAGCGCCATCTAGCGGGGCAGCCATAGCGCCATCTGGCTTCGCCCTTCAAGCTAGACGAGTTTTGTTCTTTGTAGTTTTTTCGTTTGATGCTTATTTCGTGAGATATTTGGCCCGGTCACTACCAATGGACCGCCTTGTATGTGTAACAGAATTAAAGGATCACTTCTTCGATTCGCCATAATGGCCTCCGATTGCGACGCATGGATTCGAAATTTGGCTCAAAGGTGCATCCAACCTTCCTCTGTAATAGTGCAAAAGCGTGCAACTCTGTGACGTCACTCTCGAGCTCGATGACGCTTGAAACTGCAAGGTGTCGTCAGAAAAACAGGGACAGAGCTCAGAAATTCGTGTGAGGTGTAATGTGGGTTAATGATGCCACATTGATACCAAATTTCACCACAATTCTGCCCAGCGCTACCGTGGATGTGTCGTATGATGACAAGGTCGTCACAGTCCACTTTACTCACATTGCACCTCTATTTTTTATGCCGCTGCGATGGAGGTCAGAAACACGAGGCCCAGCGTTGAAATAACGTGGTTTCCTTGTGAATGCGCGAGGAGAACGTTTCAAACACAACGCTGGTCAGAATCGACATGAAAAAGCCTCAGGGGATGGCAAAAAGTGCGTCAATGAAACCACCCCTTTTCTTCGTACGCTGACTCCCAAATATTTCGCGGTCGGAAACGATAGTTCGCAGTGTGATAATCAACTGGGCGACGTTCTTCACAACTTTTGAGACTACTAACACCTCCTGGGCGATTTAACCCTTACCGATGGACACCACGGGGCTGCCACACAGCTGAACGTGATCTCACTCTTTTGGAATGCAGTGCGACCGCAATTGTTACCCTAATGTGTATGATGGAACTAACAGGGACAGTTCAAAACATTAGACGAAATTTCATAGTCATTCGAAGTAGCAACGGGTGCTTAAGCATTTTCAGTGCTCCTGTTTCATGCACCTCTGTGGCGTGATCACGAAAAAGCGAGACATGCGTGAATACAACGGCAAAATGTCCCTCCAAGGCCCCTTCATTTCGGCAACTGCCTCGGTGGCACTTGCCCATATTTTAATAATGTTTCTCCGCTGAGAAAATCTGCGAAGTGATCCTACAGGCACGCAGTTGGTACCGCTATGGTCAAAGTCAAAAATTCGTACGTTTTCTTGATGACGTTGTCACCTACGTCTTCGTGGCAGACATTAAGTGACACAATTTACTGTCCAAAATGATAGGACAATCACGGTGGCTCGGCCAGATTAAAAAAAAAAAAAAACATTTGTACTGATGAATGAGACTCACAATGCAGTACGATGATTTTTGATTGGATACCGTACTTATAATGCCGGATATGGCGATTGTATGACTTTACTTTCAATGGAACATTGATCATATCATATACGTGAGTGTTCTTGCAACATTTTACCATAACAAGTACAAGGAGACAATACCGACATCACGATCTCCCGGCGGTTCTGGTAACTCACGAATATTGAACTGAGAGTGACACCGAAGCGCACTGCGGGTAATATTGCATCTCTTCCAGCTTCTAGCTAACGCAGGATCAAACTTACACATTCAGTACCCAAAGGCTTAACAAAGATCTGTAAACCTCAGAGTGTATCACACACTTATCTGCATCGATTGTGACTGGATAAGCTATGCAGCTGCTCTATGAAGACAATGTTTGTATGGAGGTACAGAGCTTACAAACAGCAAAGAGAAGCTTAGCAAAGACAACGAAAACCATCCAGATTAGCTAACAGCAGAAACTCGAAAAACTGGTAAATCCGAAATAAATGCAGCAGAAATAACTTAAGGAATGTCTGGTCTTTGTAGTCTTTCGATAAGGTCTTTTTTAGACTATACCGAAAGGCGACTGTCTAAAATTTAGTCTCACCATAAAACTACAGTAAATATTTCATTTTTCGAAAATAGTAAACAGTTTTAGGATCATCACTGTACTGCAGTCCTTTTCAATAGTTAATAAAAATACAAATATTTGTAATAACCTCAGTTAAACACGCTGGTTCAGTGTCTAAGTGTTAGACTAGAAATTCGAAGTCCTAGTTCAATTCCCGATCGACCAAATGACTGATTTTTCTCTTTTTCTTTCTCGTTTCTTCAACCTATCACAATTTTTTGTTACTATGTAAATTGCAAGGTTAAACCATGCTTCCTAGTCCATGTTACTCTATAGGTACTTTTATAACAGAGTGACTAAATGAGTTACAAGGTCGAAGCAAGACAATGGAACACCATGAACAGCAGCCTCGCAAGATCTCAGGTGATATAGGCATCATAATACCTGTGATGTTCTCGTTATGTTCTTGTCTGAAAAACATTTCACACATTTGAATTCTTCTTCTTGTACCATTTGTCTCTTGGTGCCTTATCTCTTTGAGTGTATAGCAGAAGGTGATGATGTTGTACGATTTAGATTAATTACATTTGATCTAGACTTGAAATAATGTTGGTTAATATTATTAATATTTTCTTTCCTAACCTTGTGTCTGAATGTATTTTTCAGAAGTGTGATCAGGGAGCGAAACTGATGTTGGTGTTGCTAATACGGTGATGCTATTGATCGGCAACCACGGCTGCAGCCTTAAATGAATATTTTAGTAAATGAACCTACGGTTTTTTTTTCGAATTTGTTTTTCAAAGTAAGATCCGTTTAAGGAAGCATTGCTCGTCTACGCTAACATCGGCTGACATACTTACATTTCTGTCCACAGCCATACATCACTCTATTAGTAGGGGATCAACAGCCACAGACTGTGTTGACTAATAAGGTTGCTCCCTTCATTGAGATATTTCCGTCACACTCTTTGCTAATAACACGAAACAAACAATATTTAATCGTGTCGTTCATTCATACACTTCTGAGGATACAATAAAATCCTAACCAAACACAAAAACATAAAAATATTTCCTGCAAAACTGCAACAACGAAATTCAGGACAATGATTGACTTCCACACATCAACCTTTCCTGTACAGGTACACAAATTTGCTGGCTTAAAAGGTGACTGCGTATATCAGAAGATAGCGGGATTTCGAAAATTAATCCTGGACAGAACTCACCAAATTCCTATGTGAGATGATGAGGTGGAAGTTGAGCTGTTCAGTATATCCCTGTGTATAGTAATTCCCATCCCTATCGACCTAAGCTCATCTAAAATTTTATGAAATATCAATGTCACACAATGGACATGTGTTATTCAACAATAACTATTAGGTGTGGCTCCATCAGGCATGAAAATACAGGTATACCACACATACATATATTAATGAATGAAGTCAGCTGTCTACAACAGAAACATGTGGTCACTATGACAATTAGTTTTATTACCATAGGGCATCGACATATGAATTACCCTCTGAGATAAGTAAGTGAACATTTAATAAACGGACAGGGTATTATAATGATTAAATCTAAACTTGGTATTGGTGGATGAGCACATTATAGGCACAATCATCAGAATAAATTGTTGATACTGCCAATGACTACAAAAATGGTTAGTGGTTTAAAGAAAGAAATCAGAAATTAAGTACAAACACCAGCAGAATCGCCAATGTGTATGACGGAAGCAAGTAACTGCCTGCGAAAGTCAAAACTGTCCAGTTCAGCCCTGATGAAAGTTAAACTGCATCCTGTCCCTCTAGAATAGAGTGCATAAGAAAAGGCGCTCTCTAATGATAAAACCATCAGAAAAAAGTACGCGCAAAGTGTTTTTCTTTCTTTTTCTATAAAAATATTATACGGACTGGAGTAATATATGACTAAATATCAGTCCTAGCTGTTGCGTGAATGAAATGAAAAGACAAGATCACTAAGAAACCAACCTGAGAGGAATGAGTAAGAAAATAATGTGACTTCAAATTGGTCATCTAGAACAGTTTGTTAATAAACAACAGACCATCAATATAAAGTATCTACAATACAGATAAAATATATGAGAGGGTAAATAATCCTTACATTGATATGTTTTTGTGATCCCCTTTTGACTTTTATTGTAATTTTTAATGTAAGAAAACGCCGTTTTTTAATAAACAAATAATATTTTCATCCCAAAAGGGTGTCTCTGTTATTATCTGTTCACGAGCAGCAGTACTCGTTCCCTTAGGCAGTGGGACATGTACTGCAGCTCAAGTGTTACAAGGTCTCCACGCTCTAAAATTTGATATAATATTTTAAAAGTTATCGTTTTACAATGTCATTATGTTTGTTTACGGTTTTCTTGTTTGTGCGTCTGGAAATCTTTAGACCTTCAGATGTAATTGCATGATTAAAAACCGTGAACGTCATTTGGAAAAATAAAAGAACACAATGTACTAGTTTCATATCAGAAACAAAAATTATTACTTGGCAATTTAATAACAGATTATAAGAATTGCCCTACTGATCTATGAGAATGACACTGTAAATCATACAAAAGTTACAGATCCTTCAAAGCACCACTTTGAATTTAAAACTGTATTACAGAAATGAAATAAGAGGTGGCACGGAGCTGAAAGTGGTGGCGTCTAGGTAAAAGTTAAATGTCTCTCAACAGTATTTGTTTTCCTCAGCGGCATTTTAACATTAACAAAATAAACGATCAAAACCAGCCACAAACCATTTAGTAAATACCGCAATGAAACTGATATTCAAGTCATTAAAGACTTAAGGAATTTTTTTAATATCGAGGCACGTAAGTGATTTTAAGGGCTCACTGCCTTAACCAGTAGAAACGGAATCCTTATAGTATCAGTTTGTCATCCGTCTGTCTGTCGGTCTCTTAAGATCCATTTTCTTCGAAACAGGTAGAGCCATCAAGCTGAAATTTATTTTACGCTATAAGGTCTGCGGATTCAAGGCGGTGTAAAAAATTCAGGCCTCTAAGTCCACACAATCAAAAGACACGGCTATTTACGCCACATATTTTGGTACTTCCAAACTCGCTGACCAAAACCTATAAATTAACTATTTATGTATATAACGAAATTCATACGGAACCCTCAGAGTCCGAATCATATTCGCACTTGAAACTTCCTGGCAGATTAAAACTGTGTGCCCGACCGAGACTCGAACTCGGGACCTTTGCCTTTCGCGGGCAAGTGCTCTACCAGCTGAGCTACCGAAGCACGACTCACGCCCGGTACTCACAGCTTTACTTCTGCCAGTACCTCGTCTCCTACCTTCCAAACTTTACAGAAGCTCTCCTGCGAAACCTTGCAGAACTAGCACTCCTGAAAGAAAGGATATTGCGGAGACATGGCTTAGCCACAGCCTGGGGGATGTTTCCAGAATGAGATTTTCACTCTGCAGCGGAGTGTGCGCTGATATGAAACTTCCTGGCAGATTAAAACTGTGTGCCCGACCGAGACTCGAACTCGGGACCTTTGCCTTTCGCGGGCAAGTGCTCTACCAACTGAGCTACCGAAGCACGACTCACGCCCGGTACTCACAGCTTTACTTCTGCCAGTACCTCGTCTCCTACCTTCCAAACTTTACAGAAGCTCTCCTGCGAAACCTTGCAGAACTAGCACTCCTGAAAGAAAGGATATTGCGGAGACATGGCTTAGCCACAGCCTGGGGGATGTTTCCAGAATGAGATTTTCACTCTGCAGCGGAGTGTGCGCTGATATGTAACTTCCTGGCAGATTAAAACTGTGTGCCCGACCGAGACTCGAACTCGGGACCTTTGCCTTTCGCGGGCAAGTTCTCTACTGGTAGAGCACTTGCCCGCGAAAGGCAAAGGTCCCGAGTTCGAGTCTCGGTCGGGCACACAGTTTTAATCTGCCAGGAAGTTTCATATCAGCGCACACTCCGCTGCAGAGTGAAAATCTCATTCTGGATATTCGCACTTGTTTGGTTTGATTTTTACTTTTATTTTTTCTTAAAAAAGAGAATCACTTTTTGCAAGCTTTGGAACATAAAAATAACTGACACTATTAACCTCATAAATTCCTTCAAGTCTCGACATAATTATGTGTGGTACAAAGGAAGAACAGGATTTAAAAATTAATTTCTTGTTAGTAAGTAAATACAGAAATAAAATGTTCATAAAACAGTCAATGCTAAAATCCAAAAGCTGTTTGCCTTTTACAAGTACGCTTAAAATAGCTCAGGTTTGTACCGGTAACACGGAATCCTGATCCACACCGGACGCTAAGACAGAAATAATTGGCGTTACTCAAAGCTAGGCATTACTGCAGTTGGGAACCCAGATTCAGTCTGTGTAGCAAAGCCTCGCTCAGACAACAATCAACACTGAAGTCACACACAACACAATGTGCTCACCATTTTCGTTTCTATTCCCGCTCTTGCCTGTATAGTAAACTGGCAGCATCGAAAAACCAAATCTGCTTAGGCAGGAAACGGTCGGACTCTGGAGACATAGTCACACATCCACAAAGGCAGAGGGAAGCAGTAATTCTTCAGATATGGTAGGCACACTTTCCACAGCCATCCAGAACGCAACGAACCGCGCCTCTGTCCTCGGTGAGCAACCCCAGTCACTATGCCAAACAGCATGCAAACATTCAGAGGTGGAGGGAGCACGTGTGTGCAGTTAAAATCAACATGAAGTGCGGCCTCTCGCGCTATGCCCGCTAACAAGTTGCCAGGGTGCAAAGGGCAGAGATGTTTGACGAGCGCAAGATACTGACTCTAACGCAGTCACGACTTAAGAATACATCAGGTATGCTAGTGTAATACCAACCAATGAACTGATTTGTTCCATGTATATAGTTTTGAAGGAACGCAATCAGTATCGTGAACCATTATCTCTCAGCTTTATATGTGTAGTGAAGATAACATCAGGTCATTGCCCACCCTTTAATCATTGAAATAAAGAAAGAAAGCAGTGGAATTTCGTGGACTTCATTGGGTTATGATAATGTATTGACACTCTGAGTAGCAATACTTTTACAACTAAGAACATACCATACAGGTTGTCACCACAGCAGCTTAATTCCAAAATGTGATACCGTGTCATCGATAGGTCAGTGACAGATAGTAGATCTTCGTGTAGAGCGTATGTCCGCTGCGTAATTATCTTTTCAGTTGTCTGCGTTCATTGCAACACTAGCTGCGTACCCTTGTTCAGTTATGAGGAGTACTCCAGATTCCATAAAAAGATGCGATCCACAGAGACCTTTTGCAGTACAGACAGTTCGTTTGCAAGCGACAAAAACTGTGGATGAATTTGTCGTTTTCTTTTGGGGTTCACTGTTAGCAGGCTGTGAGGAAGACCTTACCCCTGCTCCACAGCTGAGTATAGTGGATAAATGTGATCGTCACAGAGGAAGGCTTAAACGTTTGAATTTTCAGTCCTGTTAATAAGTGACAGATCACAACTGTCGTTAGACTACGAACGAAAATTTCCGTCACCCATGTAGAGCAGCCTTTCGATAGCAGTTCGAAATGATGCAGGGGAACCTAAATGAGGGTCGCCAGATGGTAACTTGATATCCCATACATCCAAAATGTGAGTCTAGTGTCACTGTGCAGACTTGATCCAAATGGGAGGTATCGTTAACAGCGATCGCTACGTCGGATCAGCTATAGGGAACGATGTTTGATGGACCGTTGCTCATAGTTCACCGTATTCCCACAACTGAGGCTCCATATCCCAAGGTTGTCACTCCTCCATTGTTCTTCGAGACCTGTACGCCAGTTCACTAAGGCCTCTCTACAAAAAGGAGGACACCACAGATGTCAATAATTATCGGCCAGTATCCTTGCTTGCAGCATTTTCAAAACTCTTCGGGAAAGTAATGTACTCAAGAGTGGTTAGTCAACTCAATACTAATGGGATACTTAGTACATCACAGTTGGAATTTCAAAAATGCTATTCCACTGAGACAGAAATATACAAATTCACTGTCCACATAATAGAGTCTTTAAATAGTAAAATGTTACCAATACGAATTTTCTGTGACTTATCAAATGGTTCAAATGGCTCTGAGCACTTTGGGACTTAACTGCTACGGTCATCAGTCCCCTAGAACTTAGAACTACTTAAACCTAACTAACCTAAGGACAGCACACAACACCCAGCCATCACGAGGCAGAGAAAATCCCTGACCCCGCCGGGAATCGAACCCGGGAACCCGGGCGTGGGAAGCGAGAACGCTACCGCACGACCACGAGATGCGGGCTCTGTGACTTATCCAAAGCATTTGATTGTTTGTATGTTACAGAAATTACAATTCTGTGGTCAAAATGGAATAGCACATGAGTGGTTTAAGTCATACCTACAGAACAGGAAGCAAAAAGTTTCCTTATACGGGTAAAAAAAAATCATCGCGAAAAGGCCATGAAGGCCCAACGGTACCGACCAGCCGCTGTGTCATACTCAGCCTGTAGGCGTCACTGGATGCGGATATGGAGGGGCATGTGGTCAGCACACTGCTCTCCCAGCCGTATGTCAGTTTCCGAGACTGGACCTTATACGGGTCAAGTGATTTAAATAAGTTTGCCACTTCGTGTAACTGGTGTGAAATTACATTAGGTTGGCTCAAATGGCAAATATATATACATCTTGTTTCATACATGCATTTCCTGTGCACTTGACATGTTCCACATCATAACGGCTACCGTACCGTGCCATTGATCAATGGAACACGCAACCAACTAACTAACTAACTAATTCTTCCCATCCCATTTTCACTCCTACCCTATGTTGTTCGAATGCGGTTGCTTGAAGAAAGTGTCACTGCCATTACTGGTCGGCAACGGAAGTGATGAGATGGGGTCAAGTTACTGCCCACCAGTCATTGCACCTGTGTTCTACATTAAATGCTAATGAAAAGTTCAATTTTTACTTTTTTGCGTTTTCTGAATCTGCAGACTATTACCTTTTAATAGATATATAATTTATTCAATTCCGAAGACTACAACTATTTTTAAATTTTTTTTTGAAATGTGTTCTACATGGGCGTGACCTACTGTGGCGCTGTTAAACTGCTGTCAAATGGTGTTATTATTAACGTCCGTGTTCATCAGGTACATTTTAGTGATGTGAGATAAAGTATGTATTGTGGCTAACCTATTTTCAGAGACTTAGCAGCACCTGAACTGTTGAAAAAGTGTATTCACGGAAAAACTCAAAACCCCACTGAAAGTGTAAATAGTGTTATATGGTCGAGAATCCCCAAGACTGTATTGATGGCAACATTATAAGGTGCAAGGTATTTAGAAATATGGGAATGAAGATAGGTTCTAACATGGTACGAGCGATGCTTGCTTTAGACAAGGAACGCCTTCGGGCTGCAGACAGGGCTGTAAAGAGTCTAGAAATACAAGCAAGAGTAAACAGGAGGAGGAACAAGAGGAAGCTGGAGGAGGAGTTTGCAGAGGATGAAGATAATCCATCCTATGGACCTGGAATGCACTAAAAAGTTAATCCAATCTTTGTCGCTCGATTCCCAAAACTTTTATTTTCTCATACTAATTACATGTTTTCTAAGGATCTTCCAAACATATTTGTTTCAAACTTTCAGTAAATGTTACACAGTACCTTCTGCATAATTTAACACAGCCTTTTTCCAAAAAACTGTATATTTTTGAATATATAAATAAAAAATTGCAAAAAAATGTTGTGAATTTTCATTACAATTGAAAAAATCATCTTTAATAACCGAACTAAAATTTTGTAAAATCCCTGTGTTAAGTTGTAGCCCATATTCCAATAAATAATCTGTAAAAAGTTCAACTTCCTTCCTCAAATACTTTGTGAGGAAAGATGTAATTTATAAGCGTTATTTTAACATTGCAAGTATAGGGCGTTCCGGAGCCCCTTAAGGCATGTGCCAGTGTCGATTTTGATGTGTGGTACCTTGCGAGAGAAGTAAGCTATTTGCAGGAAATGGGACTCGCCTTCCAACGACACAAACTTAGCACAATATACCACTGCTCAAGTACTCATCAGTCACACATTCTACACAGACACACAGACGGCACTTCTAAGGTGGTATGAGACACACATCGTCAAACCACCTCCACTGAGACCTAGTGGTCTGCGCGATCCCTGCGCCTTATTTCCTGAGTTTTGAATCAACTTTACTGAGCGTAAAGTAACTACAAGTAGAATCTATCGAGTGATTACAGAGACATCTTCTTAGATATCGATCTTAATCAACTGTACCATAGCATCAGCCCTGATACTGAGTAGTTTGGGTAGTTTGTCAGCTAAGTCCCTAGATTCGCTCACGTTTCAGGCACGCAAAGTAACTTCGTTCTATGTTTATCGTGAATACATTGAGCAAGTGTATTAAAGCAGCATGTTTAGTTGGAACTAAATCAGATTCAGTGCGTTGTTTTTTAACTGTATACTTAATGTTATATATAACGCTACATACCTTATCTGAGCGTCTTATATTATCAGACTTACGGTACACCTAAAAACAACAGTATTGCATTTCAAAATTGCTTCATCACCATGGGAACATCCTCGTTATAAATTTCTTCACGAATGAAACTCTGTGCAGATTTAGCATGACATTAATTGCATAAAATTATTTTATTCGGTCGAATTTAAATTACTCTGATTAAAGGACACATTATCTGACAGTCCTCATGTCAATAGAAGAATAATCTCGTTAGTTACCGAGCGACAACGTGTCTATCGTAATTAAAATTTAAACCGCTGTGTAACGTTGCTGAAATGCGTAATTTATGGGCATTGCTATAACGGTCAACCACAAAGTACTCATTTGGACGCGGTGTAGCCAGTAGGTCGGGACATATTTACGATGACGTCATTTGATGCACATACGTCGCGCTTTGGTAACGTTACTCCGAAATTAATGTGTCCCGGATTAAAACTGCGCTACAGTCCAAACCTTTAAAGCGAAATATTGAGACTCATTTAGCAGTCAGTAGGCAGGCAGATAATTTTCTGATGGAGCACGAGTATAATTTTACGACGCGTAAATACTTCTCACAGATATTGGTCTTTATACACGACTGAAGGAAATGTTAAAAATATCTGTTCCCAAATTGCAGAATTTCTCTTACTATATGTGTCAACAGTATAACAACTAGTTTTTAGTGATCCGTTTATCAGTCGGTAACAACGAGACCCTAGGATCACTTTGTTGTCCATCTGTCTGTCTGCTTGCATGTGTCAAAAACTTCAGGAATGAGGTAACGTATCAAGTTGAAACTTATGTCCCATTTTAAGGCCCAAGGTCCCTTGGCGATATAATAAGCGATAGCCTGTAAGTCAATGCAATCAAAAGCAATGTCCATTTATGTCACACATTTTGATACTCGCAAACGCACTCATCAAAACATACAAGGAACTTACCGTTCACCTAGAAAACGAAATTTGCGAAGAATCAAGGTTTAAGACTACAAACAAAAGAAAAAATCCGAAAATTGTCGGTTTGTAATTATTTGCCAAGAAAAAGTTTTGTTGTAATTTATCAGACTGTCTGTTTGTCCGCCCGTCTTTTAAGAGAGGTAGACGTATCAAGTTGAAATTTATGTCGTATGCAAAGATCTACGGTCCCTTGGCGGTATAGTAAACATAAGCTTCTAAATCAGTGCAATCAAAAGATAGGGGCATTTATGTCACATATTTTCATCCTCGAAAACTCACTAATCAAAATCTGTGGAGTACTTCCCATTGGTCTAGAATTGTGAAATTTGACGAGAAGAATGGTTTCACGGTACAAGCAAAGGAAAAAATCCAAAACTGTTAATATGTATTTATATCACACGAAAAAAATTTTTTGTCATTTGTTATGCGATTGCAAATCTGAAATTAAAACATTCTCCAAAGTCTTGGAATCCCTGGGACCCATATCTTGCCAGTATGAACGTCGACAATTGGCAAAATTGAGCGCCCATAAGCCCCAACACCACAATTGGCAAAAACGGTAGAGCTCCTCGACTCCTGGAATGGAGGAACTGCGTATACACACAATTAAGTCTGTACGGAGACCTCAGTGCGTGAATCCTTTTTTTATTTCTAGTTTAACAAATGAACATGAGAAACTAACGTTCTCTGCTTGACAACATGTATACTTTGATGAATATTTCTCACAAACTGTATTACACCACGTAAAACTAGCTACAGCTCTGACCTACCTATAAAAACGTGTTGTGTTTCTTTCATTTTTGGCTCAATGGCTTTATCTGAAAAACCGATACCAGTATGACATTCACTGAAGACCAAAACGTTATGATCACCGGTTTAATAGCGCCCTAGCTACACTTACGAGCGCAATATGCAGAGATTATGCGTAGCATTCGAAAAGTTCTTTAGAGGTTTTTCGGAGGTGTGGGGCATCAGATGTCTATACACAAATTGCGGTGTTCCCCTTAAATTATGGACCGACGGTTTGTGAGCACGGATCTGGAGCCAGATAGCGTCACAGGTGTTTTGCATTGGGTTCATGTTAGACAAATTTATGAAGACATCAACGTGAGTTCACCGTAACGCACCTCAAGCCACTGTAGCACTGCTCTGGCCTTACGATACGGACAATTATGCTGGTGGTACATGCCATCGACATCGGAAAAGACATCAAGCGCAGAAGATGCAATAACGTCCACGTAGTCCACAGCTGTAATAGCACCTTCGATTACAGCTCCAGGTCCCCTGGAAGTGAATGTCCCGCATAGCGTAATACTGGTCCCACGGGCCTCCGTCAGTGGCGCCGTGCGCGATCCGAACAACCGTTCGCCTGTGTGACGGCGTATCCTGGTGGAACAAGATACGATTCATCCAGCCAGGGGACAGGTTTGCTTTGAAACTTCTTTATTTAAATGAGTGTGTCTGTACTTAAATTGCTGAAAGACTAAGAAGATGAAACTTCTGCTTTATTTGATTCTAAAACAGCTGTGTAAAACTGAACGTACTGAGCCTAGTTTCTCTTTACTTTTTCTTATGCTATCAACACTGACCCACAATATTCTAGCGAACCGCATTCTGACTGCTCAAAAAAAAGTTACAACCTGACTTCAAACAATTAATTCAAAAGAATGGCCCCGACTAAAAAGAAATCCTCACGACAACCAATACACTTCATTAAGCACTTACCTCACAAAAATCTTCATTACGTGAAATACTGCAGTACAGCGAGCGTCAGTACTGCCAACTAAATAAAAGTTTATAACTACTAAAGCCACTAAATACTAATAGGCATGTGGTTAGCAAAGAAAAGATTTTGTTGCAACGAAATAATGTATTTCTTTGCCTCAATAATGTGACATCCAGTTCAAAAACGAATATATATCGTCAATGGCATCCAGTACAAAGATATATAATCATGAATAATTTTCAGTCTCCAAGTCGGATACCTGCAGATCGTTAGCCTATGCTAACACTTCAGACCTCTACTCTCCATCAATGCTAACTTCTCACATTTAATATCCATCACTGCTGGCTGTTCACCTCCAACTGCCCAGTAGTATTTCCACCACTGCTGGTGACTAACATCCAACTGCCCAACAGTACTGGCGATTAAGAAATGGTTCAAATGGCTCTGAGCACTATGGGACTTAACCTCTGAGATCATCAGTCCCCTAGACTTAGAACTACTTAAACCAAACTAACCTAAGGACATCACACACATCAATGCCCGAGGCAGGATTCGAACCTTCGACCGTAGCAGTAGCGCGGTACCAGAATGAAGCACCTATAACCGCTCGGCCACAGCGGCCGGCCTACTGGCGATTAACTTCCAACAACGAGTCCGACCAGCCACAGAGTCTCTCACAGAGAAAGGGAGGTCAGAGATCCAATTCTAAGCGCTACACAGCGCTGCCAACACAGAAGCAGCCCACTTACACCTTTGATCCACTGTGGAACCTCGAAGATCTTCTGCCCTTCGAATCGCTTTCCATTACTTATAATTTATCCTGATTTTTGCGGGACGTCCTTTTTTGTTTAAAAAATAAATGGCAGTTTAAAAATAAGCAAGAGGCACTAGAAGCTGTGTACAAAGAATAGGATCTCATGAACTTCACACAGGAAACCGACTTCTCTTACGGAGAAACCAGCCAAAATAAAAAATAGGCAGGAATGACCTACAAAGGGACAAATCCAGACAAAATTGCTGAACGTTTCAGGAGAAATAACGTTAGGATCGACCTTCATACAAGAAATTCCGTCAGATTTAAAGTACGACATAAAATACAAAATGATGACACAAATATATAGCAGAACCTGACAGTAGTTTTCCAACATAATATTGTTCCAATAAAACTGCCTTTCGTACACACTTGTATTTTGATACAAGAAATCTTTGATAAGTTGCACGAAATCCAGAGAGAAGTCTAATTTACATGTTAGAATGTAGACGAATAGACGTCGCAGCCAACGTCTTGTTGCGTCAATAACATCCCCATTATCCATCGACTGCTTCCCGCGGAGAGCATCCTTCATTGAGCCAGACATATGTAAGTGGGAACGTGCGAGATCCGGGCTGTAGGGTGCAATCAGGAAGAACAGTCCAACGAAATTGTCAAAGCTACTCTCGGCTGCGCAGACTTGTGTGAGGCCACGCGTTGTCATGGTAAAGGAGAAGTTCGTCTGCATTCTTGTGGCTACTGCGAGCTAACACATCCCAAATATGTTCGGGCTCACTTGCAGTTCCTCTTCATCGAAATGTCCTGGCTCAAACTCCTCTAGGGCTTGAACCGCACGTGTCGTATTACACGCCGTAAATTAGACACTTGTGATCCTTTGATTAAATTGTCTGGCGTTTTGCAAGTTCGCGAAACATAAAGTTAACATAACATATAATAACAGTAATTATAATATTGGGAACTAAATTACCAACCCATAAATGATGTAGGCCACACAGTTGCGATTTGGTTACAATAATGTTTATGCAGAAAGCAAAGGAGAGATTTTACTCCCTGGGGTAATTTGTTTTCTTTTCCACTCATAATCGATAAAATTTGTAAGGTTCGAGTGGTAGAGCTTTCGGAAGATTGCTCGAGATACAACTGGAGTGTTAATCCAGAGGGTTTGTGTTTGGTCGGCAAAAGGTATTTTATTTCGCTCAAGTCCGGTGGCAGGCCAGTGAGGAGCCCCCCGCCCATCCGCCACCTGGAGACGCGCCAATTCGAAGCAGCACCTCTCCATCTGTTAAGACAGTGTACCAGGTTCATGGAAATAAATAAATACAGGGTGATTCAAAAAGAATACCACAACTTTAGGAATTTAAAACTCTGCAACGACAAAAGGCAGAGCTAAGCACTATCTGTCGGCGAATTAAGGGAGCTATAAAGTTTCATTTAGTTGTACATTTGTTCGCTTGGGGCGCTGTTGACTAGGCGTCAGCATCAGTTGATGCTAAAATGGCGACCGCTCAACAGAAAACTTTTTGTGTTATTGAGTACGGCAGAAGTGAATCGACGACAGTTGTTCAGCGTGCATTTAGAACGAAGTATGGTGTTAAACCTCCTGATAGATGGTGTATTAAACGTTGGTATAAACAGTTTATAGAGAATGGGTGTTTGTGCAAAGGGAAAAGTTCTGGACGGCCGAGAACGAGTGATGAAAATGTAGCACGCATCCAGCAAGCATTTGTTCGCAGCCCAGGAAAATCGACTCGCAGAGCTAGCAGAGAGCTGCAAATTCCACAATCAACTGTATGGAGAGTCCTACGAAAAAGGTTAGTTATGAAACCTTATCGTCTGAAATTGGTTCAAGCACTGTCTGCAACTGATAAGATTAAAAGAATCGATTTCTGTGATTTTATCCTTGCTCAAATGGAAACAGATGAATCTTTCGTTTCAAAGATTATGTTTAGTGATGAAGCAACTTTCCACACTAACGGGAAAGTCAACCGTCACAATGTCTGTATATGGGGCACTGAGAATCCGCGGGAAACAACTCAGTATGAACATGACTCGCCTAAGGTGAACGTTTTCTGTGCCATTTCAGCCAATAAAGTTTTTGGTCCCTTTTTCTTCGAAGGTGCTACTGTAACTGGACTACAGTATCTGGAGATGTTAGAGAATTGGCTGTTCCCTCAGCTCGAACAAGAAGCACAACACTTCATATTTCAGCAGGATGGAGCGCCACCACATTGGCACTTATCTGTCCGTAACTACCTGAACGTCAACTACCCGAGGCGATGGATCGGCCGCCAGGCAGACCGTGACGGAGCACTTCATCACTGGCCTCCAAGAAGCCCTGATTTTACCCCCTGCGATTTTTTCTTATGGGGGTATGTTGAGGATATGGTGTTTCGGCCACCTCTCCCAGCCACCATTGATGATTTGAAACGAGAAATAACAGCAGCTATCCAAACTGTTACGCCTGATATGCTACAGAGAGTGTGGAACGAGTTGGAGTATCGGGTTGATATTGCTCGAGTGTCTGGAGGGGGCCATATTGAACATCTCTGAACTTGTTTTTGAGTGAAAAAAAAAACCTTTTTAAATACTCTTTGTAATGATGTATAACAGAAGGTTATATTATGTTTCTTTCATTAAATACGCATTTTTAAAGTTGTGGTATTCTTTTTGAATCACCCTGTATATTAAGTAAAAAAAATTTTTTTACTCATCATTATTTTCTTTTCTGTAAATTTATTATATTGATGTAATGATATTTGTGAGAGAATATGGCACTTGACCATACTTGAGGATTGTGCAGACTCCAGAACCAACACGGCAGACTGGACATCACAGTCCGCAGCAGCCAGAGAGGAGTGAGTGCAGCGGGCAGCTGTAATGAGTCAGCTGTAATGCAGCCCAGGTGCGGGGGACCACCTGCTGCGATAGAGCTGGCCGCTGCCAGCTGACGTGCCCACATCACGCAGCCCCAGTGGAGGTGGCATGTCTCAAGCCAGAGCAGACAGCGGGACATCACCACGCACCAGCAACAAAGCCCTAGCAGCCGATGACCCGCCAGGCCGCTCATCGAGGGACAAGCGGGTTGCATGACGCCACAGTCGACGCGCGTTCCAAGCCTAACTGACTCAGCGAGCTGCTGACAGTGACGTGTCCCGTCAACAAAAGACGAGCTAGTCCAATGTTCTGCACCGACAGAAGCGCGTTCTGGTGCAGACGTGAAGAGTAGGGCTGTCCCACGTCCTGCTAACGCTTAGTGGATTTCTATGCCAGGGACAGGTTGCATGTCAAATGCAACGCTGTCACACCAGTCCCTGACGGCTGACTGCGGCCTGGCCAGGATGACGCCAAGGGTCCAGCTGCAGTCCAGAAGTTTCCAAGGATGCCGGTTGCTACCCAGACACCAGATGCTGCCAGAGATGAGTGTGAACGCCAGACACGTGTGCCGCCACTTCTGCCACGTCATACGCTGAGTGAGAAGCCATTCCACTTTGGCGCGAATTGCTGTTCTTCAGTCCTACCAGGCACAGTTTGTGCGTGTGCGTAAGTGCCATGTTCTCAATTGATGTGACATTTCCAATTGTGAAATTTGTCTCCACAGGGGTCCTTGTGGTGGGAGTGAGAGGATACCTTTATGTAATATCATTAAGCAATATCTTTTCGTGTTTTTGTATGTATCAATTGAACTGTCTTGATTGTGAGGGCTATGTTTATTCTGCACATTTATTAATGATCTCGACACTGATTATGTGCCTGTATTTGTTTTCATGTCGTAGAAATTAATACACAAATTTACACAACTTGCTTGATAAGACAAAAAGATTACACATGCGATATCCTTGTTCATTGAGAATTTGAGAATGTGTGTGTTTGATGATTGAGACCAAATGAGTGATAGAGCAGGGGTAAACCAATAAGCAGAGAACAATTCATACTCCAGGACTTCGTAGATGACTAGGGACATTAGACATCTCTGACTTCGGGATATGGTGTGAACGGGTATATTTCTTCTTTGCAAGGCCTTTTAACTTCATATCAAATGTTTATTGGAAGACCGTGATGTAGCAATGACTCCTGGGTCTAGCTTAATTCATGTTGTTCACAGTAATGTTTACATGTTCCCTTGCTAGCTTGCAGCTTCATATGAGTGAATGACCCCTGGAATGAATGAGGTCAAGCTAGGAAGTCATTAGCCATGAGCAATCCTGATTGGCCAAGTTACCTTTTTCGCATATATATCGGTTATCAGGATGAGATTCTCCTACGATTTTCAATGATTTCCTCTGGTCCATGTCACACTAAACAAAAGTGAAGTGAGACAATACCCAAGGAGAAATCTATGGCAGGTAGAGGGCAATGATAGAGGACAAGTTACTCTCTCACCTATTTTTCGCATATGGAAAATTATTAAAGTTTTCATTACAACCTGACGCATCTTGAGGGAGACTCTAGAAAGTTAATGGCCTAAGCAGACATTGATGGAGCCTGGTAGGGCGCTAAAAGCATTAGGTATTTTTATGATTCTTAGTTCATAGAAATGGCAAGTTGGGAACTGAAAGCAATTGGCGGCAAGCCCATCACTTAGTAAATCTTGCTGGACAGGTACACAGCTGTACAGGGCAGCCCCTCATCGAGACAGATCTCCAGCAGAACAATGCTGTGCTACCTGCCACAGCGCCAGCAGAAGCCTGGGCAGGGGCAAGGGTCTAAAAGAATGCGTCCATACAGTGGAGTCATAAACTTGGCATTGTGTGCAGAGCCACACATAACAAAAATTCACCAATTTTTGTGTTTGCCAATAGTGCAAACAGGCCAGTGAACCACTTCCCCTAGCCACCTCGGTTGTAAAAGAAAATTCTGGCGTCTCAGAAAGGTTTGGAGATAAAATATTTATTAAACCTCCTAGATAGGACTAACAAGCTCCAAGGCACAGGCGATTTACATAAAGATCTTTGAGATTGTATCTGTTCGCTTGTTGCTGTGAGAAGAAACATGACTTTGGGAAAAATCATCCCTTCCCCCTCTCCAAAAACTTAAAAAAGCCAGTAATTGACGGTTTCCGTTTTTTTTCAGAGACGCAGGTTCCTTAACTCTTGCCCTGGTTCGACATGAGTGAGTGCTGCCGTGTGAGAGGGGAGATTTAGCGCCTCTAGAGCCCGGTGATTGTCTCAAGGTGGTGTGAAAGCAGTGTCGTTCGTGTAATCTGCGAGAAAACAGAATTTTTTTCTGGAGAAATGGCGAAGCACTCGGATGTGAGACTTTGATCTGATGAGCACTTCTGGTCGAAGCTCTGGCATGTGTGTTTGGTACTTGGGGGCCTGTCCTGAGACTGAATTCGCTTGTGAGTAGTTTAGTCACGTCGGTGCACGAAGCAAACAGGGTAACGTACTGTCGCTCCGGCATTGTCAGGGCGTACAGATTTCAATCGCCACTTGCTCTCAGCTGCACCTATGTAGAGAAACTTCAGTAGATTTGATCACTCAAAGTCTGGTGAGCGTCAGATCAATTCAGCTTGCGTTATCCACATATTATGGCCAGAGTACTTGACTAGTTAATCTGACTCTGCCACCCAGGATCCACCCAGTGGAGTAGTAAATAACCTGTTAGTTGTTTAGGGAATTCAATCGATAATTTGTTTAGTATAATTTATGACTTGTTTTGGAAAAATAAATGTTGTTAGTACATCAACTTCTGCCTACATTTTCCGTAACTTAAATAGTCCCAGCAGAGTTACCTTACAATATAAATAATCTCTTTCTACAAACCTAATGAAAAATTACGCATCTGAAAAACCACTTGTGTGAAATTCTGTCATTAGCACTTTAACCCTTAAGGATCATACACAGATGCAAATGATCATTGGTATTAGTACCATGGAAGAAAGGTAGGATGTTTAATGAATTTCATTTATTTTTGTGTAAACGAAAAAGCACACTGAATGTATTTCAGCAACAGTGCTGATTAAGTGGTGAATATAAGAAAGAGTTGCAAAAATTGACTTAATTAATTGGTTGATGAATGTTTTTAAAGCAAGGGAAAAGCAATTGAGTGACCTAATAGTTTTCCTACTGCTCCTTCTCAAAGGAATATGCCCTTCCTAATCAACAGTGAATGTGCACTAGAAAAGTAAAATTGGAATGCAAGTCTAACAGTCGCTTGAGTCATGATCAGCAGTGAGCAAGGAGTCGACACAGAGTCCCTAAACTGCCAGAGATGAGCTGAGTTTCACCGTATCGAGCACGCGTACTGCGTCGTGGTGGCTGCTACTGCTGGTGTGATGGTATGGCTCATTTGCGGCGTGACAGGTCTATTTATATAGATACGTCTGATGGCTGGTGATGGGACGAGGACGGTGGTATGCATCTATTGCCATCTTTAATCTTTCAAACAACCATATCATAAAATTAAGGAATGTTCTGTCGGCATAAACAAAGTCGGAAGGACAACTCATTAAAATAAGTGAACCTGAGTGATGCTCATATCGAAACTCCACTAGGATTCAACCTCTTCTACTCGGATTGGAAAATGCTAAGTACTCTACACGTTCAGAAATCAGAACCAAACGTCCATCAGATTTCATATGTAATGACAAATTTTTATCTGAAAAAGCAGGAGACCATGGCCGCACGCTAAGGCAGAAGTCTTCCTACAACCGCACAGGGTCAATTAGACGATTGTTTGATCTGTTGAACTTGAAAGCAGCAAGGCCCGACTTGTCTGCTGTCAGAGTGAAGTGTGTCCAGAGCAGAGTAGAGTGATTTACAGGACCCCGGCAGGAATTACGAAAACTCATACCTCCACTACGTTTCTATTGTCCCCAATAGTCTTTTCCAGTCACATGCGTGAGCACCATGAAAATCTCCTTACTACCAAAAGAAGGGAAGAGTCTTATCCAATCGAACACTTAGTTTCAGTCTTCTAGTACAGTTGGGGGACACGACAGCCACCATTCTGATGTCACAACATCTTCGCCAATAGGAATTGTGCTCTCTGAATGGTACAGTGTTCCCACGCTACGGCGTGGAGCTAAAATAAGAGGAAACACTTTAGAAGTGACTGGTGGTTGGTATTGTTGTGTGCTGTGTCCGCATTTTTTGAAGTTTCCAGTCTGCCGACAGAGTTTTCGTCCCACCAATAGAGAGAGAGAGAGAGAGAGAGAGGGGGGGGGGGGGGGGGGAGAGGCAGAGAGTGAGAGAGCAGAGGCCTTCTGTAAATACAACGAAATCTAAAAGCATGCTTTCTGTTTTGCAAGGAAAACACTTTAGAAGTGGGAGATGGATGTTACTTTTGCGTCCTGTGTCCACATTTTTGAAGATTCCAATCTGCCGACAAAGTTGTTTTCCCAGCATGGAGACAGAGAGTGGAACCATCCTCTAACATGGCGGAGGCAGTAAAACGAAACGTTAAAGCATGTTTTCTGTTCGGCAAACTCTGAAGCCAATTGTAGGCAAAGAGCGACAAACAAAAATTGTCCAGTGCATTGCACACACCATGGAGAGACGGTAGGCCACACCCTGGCACCCCTGTGGGCGGGTGGCGGCGCCCTGTCGTAAACGCATAACTCTGGAGCTCTCAGAGCAATGGCCCGGCTAGCTTTAGCTGTCCTGAAAAGTCATCTCCTTTACCACTCAGTTCTGACAACAACCTTCTACATTTATAAGACACTCCAAGTACACCGTGACTGGAAGCTACAACTGTAATAAGAATTGAAAGGAAGTTAGTATACGTACAAGGAAAGGATATATGCGCTCACTTATTTTTTAGATGTTACTCATGCAATGCAAATCTGCTTATGTCATCCTTTGCTTGGCCTAATAGGCTATAAAAAGGTAATAAACACGAAATAAACACGAGAAACGTTACATTAAATCCGTGACGTGTTTCAAGGGAGATTGTATACTCTTTATGCATTGTTTCAGTACACGCATTGGTGCTTCATATAAGCCTAACGACTTTCTACTTTTGTACAGTTTTACTGACTTCATACCGTGTGGTTGGTAACAACATCGCTGGGTTTAGTGTTTCATTATTTATTGGTAGCTACTATAATTGTGAAAGGTATGTGGTAAGGTCTGATCAGGGTAGCTCCAGAAAACAGTCGGTAGTTGCCAACCGCAAGGTGGAACGAGTATAATATCTTTGAGTAGGAGGATCTTTGATAGTTAAGACAGCCGGGCGCTCGCAGAAAAAAAACCGGGGAGTCACAGGTAGGTGCCCGGAGGAAGCCGATGTGTGGTGACAGCGTTAAGGTAGGTCGCGCTCGCTGCACCAGACCAAACTTTAGCACGTAAATGAGAGAAGATATACACTCCTGGAAATGGAAAAAAGAACACATTGACACCGGTGTGTCAGACCCACCATACTTTCTCCGGACACTGCGAGAGGGCTGTACAAGCAATGATCACACGCACGGCACAGCGGACACACCAGGAACCGCGGTGTTGGCCGTCGAATGGCGCTAGCTGCGCAGCATTTGTGCACCGCCGCCGTCAGTGTCAGCCAGTTTGCCGTGGCATACGGAGCTCCATCGCTGTCTTTAACACTGGTAGCATGCCGCGACAGCGTGGACGTGAACCGTATATGCAGTTGACGGACTTTGAGCGAGGGCGTATAGTGGGCATGCGGGAGGCCGGGTGGACGTACCGCCGAATTGCTCAACACGTGGGGCGTGAGGTCTGCACAGTACATCGATGTTGTCGCCAGTGGTCGGCGGAAGGTGCACGTGCCCGTCGACCTGGGACCGGACCGCAGCGACGTACGGATGCACGCCAAGACCGTAGGATCCTACGCAGTGCCGTAGGGGACCGCACCGCCACTTCCCAGCAAATTAGGGACACTGTTGCTCCTGGGGTATCGGCGAGGACCATTCGCAACCGTCTCCATGAAGCTGGGCTACGGTCACGCACACCGTTAGGCCGTCTTCCGCTCACGCCCCAACATCGTGCAGCCCGCCTCCAGTGGTGTCGCGACAGGCGTGAATGGAGGGACGAATGGAGACGTGTCGTCTTCAGCGATGAGAGTCGCTTCTGCCTTGGTGCCAATGATGGTCGTATGCGTGTTTGGCGCCGTGCAGGTGAGCGCCACAATCAGGACTGCATACGACCGAGGCACACAGGGCCAACACCCGGCATCATGGTGTGGGGAGCGATCTCGTACACTGGCCGTACACCACTGGTGATCGTCGAGGGGACACTGAATAGTGCCCGGTACATCCAAACCGTCATCGAACCCATCGTTGTACCATTCCTAGACCGGCAAGGGAACTTGCTGTTCCAACAGGACAATGCACGTCCGCATGTATCCCGTGCCACCCAACGTGCTCTAGAAGGTGTAAGTCAACTACCCTGGCCAGCAAGATCTCCGGATCTGTCCCCCATTGAGCATGTTTGGGAATGGATGAAGCGTCGTCTCACGCGGTCTGCACGTCCAGCACGAACGCTGGTCCAACTGAGGCGCCAGGTGGAAATGGCATGGCAAGCCGTTCCACAGGACTACATCCAGCACCTCTACGATCGTCTCTATGGGAGAATAGCAGCCTGCATTGCTGCGAAAGGTGGATATACACTGTACTAGTGCCGACATTGTGCATGCTCTGTTGCCTGTGTCTAGTGCCTGTGGTTCTGTCAGTGTGATCATGTGATGTATCTGACCCCAGGAATGTGTCAATAAAGTTTCCCCTTCCTGGGACAATGAATTCACGGTGTTCTTATTTCAATTTCCAGGAGTGTATAATGATTTCAAATTTTTTTTTTAGATAATGTTCAGAGTTAGGATTTGTATGTCCAAGGTTCGACACAGTAAGCGTTTTGTAAAATTTTTTGTAAGAGTGATTCGTGCTACAAAAATGGTGGAATAGTGCGATTTGTGTATGACTTAAAGTTTTAACAATGTATATATTGAGATCAACATTGTGTTCAAATCTAACAGCCTGAATCATAGTCCACATCCTTTGCTTGTATTGAATATGAAAATGAGTAGTAAAGTAAAGTTACTCACCAATGAAATAACGTAAATAAAATGAGGCGTCTATGCAAAATATATGTGCAGTTCATAGTTTGAAATCGATTTTGGTATAACTGACGTTATCAGAGCAAAGTTATTTCAGATAACTAATTTTATGGCATTGCGCAACTGGCATTATTCAAGTAAAGATATAATTTCATTAAATAACCATCAGGGCCAAAAGTTAATTTTTCAGTACCATCTTAATGCCATTGCCCAAACGACATTATTCTCTTAAACTTGATTGCTGTGTCAAATACATGTTGCATTTCTGGCAAAATGCAGGAGTGCAAGAAACAAGTTCACAGACGCAGACAGATGCAGGTTCGTTGAATAATTAATTTGGAACGATCTTATCATTGATACTTTCACAAAATAAAGGTTACAATTTTGGTTAGATACTTTCAACTGTTTCTGGGAATTTCTGCTGTAACTTTCTTGTAGTACTTCAAAAAAATCTGTCACAGTTTGTTATGTGGTGTGGATCATTTATTACTTTATTGCCCACCCTTACCAATATGTTATTATACCTTTGTTTGTCTCTCCCGGTTTCATCTTCATGACACTTTGCTTTTACAGTATTCTCTGCATTGTAGACTATTATGTAATTAAATGACTGTTTTTGCAGCAATCAGCACTTTCTGATAAATCATTTTGTATCTATGATAGAAATTCAAGAAATCTAACTCATTATGATTGTTTTTCATAGAACTGAGGTGCTTAAGGATTTTGGAGAACTGCTTAAAACCGGCTGTTATCCGTTTCTTGTTTTGAGACATTGATACTGATGTGACTACTTTTAAAAATTCTATTTTAAAGTTCAATTTAAATAATGTGAACATTTAGAGAATTTCACATCTACAGTGGTACCTCTATGCAACTCATGTCAGCTTTAGTTTGTTATTTCTTTTGAAAAATTTTGTATTTTAGTTTCTGATAAACTTCATTTGTAAGATTTCAGTGTAGAGAAATGTTGTAGACTCAGTTTTATTGAAGGATATTTATGACTGTGGTACCAGTCCCATTGTTTGGTAGATACGGTCATAGTACGAGATCTTTTACAGCTACATCACACTTTTTCCTGCTCATATTTGAGGCCACATAGTCAATTACTGTTGCAGCCATTGTAGTAACCCTTGTTACACTGTTGGCAAATAGGGAAGTGCCAGAGTTCTGAAGGATATTTATGAGTATGGTTCTACTTTCATTAATGACATTTATGTTTGTGTCTCCTGATAAAATTATGTTGACTTTTGTACTTGAGATTTTATCTACAGCTACTGTTAATTTACTGAAAGGAGTGTCCACTCTATCAGTAAAAGATGTATATACACACAAATGACTAATTTCTTGGTGTTAAATAGCCCTGTTAAGACAGTAACTGATATTTCATCTTTTGACAGATCATGTTTTTATTTGAATTCTGACACAAAACCATGATCCTCCACCCTCTGAAATATTCCTGCGCTAAGGGCCTGTCCTTTCATACAATGATAATACAAAATTTCGGATATCTGTGTCTCTGCACCAGTGTTCAGTGACACAAACTACCTTACGTTTCATAGATTTACGGTCAACTTCATACTGTTTTGGTGTTTAGGTGTAGGGCACCCCTAGTGAAACCCTGTCCCGATAGGCACCAGTGCGATTTGCAGAAAGTCGACTGCTATCAGTGCCATCACTAACCCACGCCTATCCACCGTTAGCTCCATTAAGGGGTGGTCGATCATCACGCTGGAGCAGTTCAAGTAAATTTACATTGGTACTGCGAGTCTGGGAAGCTATCTTGTCCAGGTCACCACCCATTTCATATGCCCCATCCCTGTCCGAGCTGCTTCCCACTTCATCTACAATCACTACATGGTCCTCTTTTGAAGAATACTTACATACAGACCCTAAATTCTCTATCACTTGATTTAGATCCGGATTTGATTAGAAAATGCCGGTGGCCTGGTAGGGTTCCCTAAACTCTCCCGTAACTTTGCACATTCCTAGTGTTTCTGACAACGGTTGAAGTATGCAGCACATTTCTTGCTCTTAGTCCTGCTTGAGGCTCTTCTCCACTTTAGTCTGATTACCTGTTTTTAGTGTTGATAACAAAACTGTCAGAACGCTGAAGCTAGTTACTGCACTGTTCTAACAAAATTTATTCTATTAAGAAAATTTATACAGAATTTTCATTGCGACGCAAAATTTCGGCCTACTTCGCGACTGTAGGAATTTCAAATGACACGAGTTATTTGAAGGTAAAGTACTGTAGGAAGCTAAACATTCATTTTTGTAACAAGAAGAGATACTGCGGCAAGAACACAAAACAAAACAATTTAATTTTAACACTGTTGACTGCTAAATAAGTACTTTATGTGGAACAAACATATCTGTGTATCTCACTCGAAATTAATTTTTCAGCTTTCTCTGTGTTATTAAAGACGATGATAGTAGTTTTTTGTTGAATCATTTGCAAAATGCTTGATTACAATATTTGTAGCCAACTCCTCACGAATAGCACCAAGGGGGTCGCCATGCTTAACGTCCCCATCCGACGGACGGATCAACATCAACTGTGTCACATGCCCTCATTTCATGATACAATTCCGAAAGATTTGATACTTAAATCATAACAATGGGGCAAAGTCTGGTGGTCACGAACTTTAAGCCACCACCTCTGTTTCCCATGCCGGCCAAATACTGGCAATGAAATTTTTTTCTTTCACAAGTCTTCCCGCTGGCTTCCCCCGGGTCGAGCGACATCGGAGGCGGGTACGCTGATAGTTATTATCGCTGATTAATTTACTTGTACTGTCAGCTTTGTCGCTCTCTATTCAGTTGGTTTGCTGTTCGGCAACATTTTCTTTAACTTCCTTATTCATATTCCTCCTATTTCCAGGCCCTGATGCATCCAAAACGCAGTCAATCCGCCGTAACTTAACACGCACACTCCTGGTTGACATATTTAAATGAGCAGTTGTGTAGGCTGTGTAAGATCACAATTTTCCACAAGGTGTTTGGTTGAACTGCGTATGGAACATGTGCAGGGTTGGTGTTTGCACATGAAATACGCAATATGGCTACACACAGTCACATAATAGGATATGTGGTTTTTAATTCTACTTGAGCTATTCGATTACCATTGAACTCACGATGCCAAAACATTTCAGGCCACACTTATTCTCCGATACCATAAAATGTCCTGCATAAGCTAAGTATATATTCTCACGGATGGCAAGACAAACCTGTGTATAATATTAGTTTTGTGATAACGAAACCATCATTATGCTTAAACTTTACGCAATCGTTGGTATCCCCAACTATTCGCTCACAAACTTCGTTATAGGTAAATTGAGCATATACATAATTTCCAACATCGTTGATATGACTACCTACCATTTCCGCACCAAGCACCTTACGTCAGCAAACAACCGATTTCGAATAGAGATGGATGTAGGCTTTCTGGCGTTTCTTTCAAGCTAAATTTCAAAGATTCTCACCCAGAGAAAGACACGTTACAAAAAGATCAGTTGGCGATACCACTGGGCACAAACGACACTCTGTTCTAAACAAGCGCAGCGTGCTTAGGCAAGCCACGCTGGCCAAATGCTGACTGTGATTGTACTATGCAAGCACGACTCACGATCTGCCCTCACAGTTTTATTCTCTCCAGTGCCTTATTACTTCCTGGAAAGTAACTTTAAAAAATTGTAAATTTGTGGTAAGGTCTTATGGGACCAAAGTGCTGAGGTCATCGGTCCCTATGCTTACACACTACTTAATCTAACTTAAGGGGAGCCGGAGGTGGTCAAATCCAAAAAATTACGATTTTTTTTTTTGCTACCGAAAATTAAATGGACCATTCCTCTTTAATGTAAACTTTGAATTATTGTTCTACTCGCCTTGAAGTGGAGTTATTACCAATTTCCCCCTCGCCTGCAGAGGAAATGGGCGGCCGCTGAATGCATCTAACACCCTCTCGTGACTTCCTGGCGAACTGCTTGGGATTTTCTCGGCCTGTTACGCATACAGCGCCTTATGTTACGCATACAGCGAGTGTGCAAGGGTTGGCTACATTGTTTTCTGTGACAAATATTACCCGTATTTCCTTACAGCTTACTCCTATTTTCCTCAGAATTTCGAACATCTTGCTCCATTTAATATTGTCGTACACTTTTGTTCTGGTTACGATGCCACGTTTTAGTAATCGTGTATATAAGAAGAGGAAGAACGTAGGGAAAAGAAAAGTAACACTAATACCAAGTTGCGAAACTACAATGAATAAGAGCGCGGAACATCGTGTCTTTGCTGTTTACCGTTTCGAATTAGTTCAGTGTTGCGCCTGTTGTTGGTAGTATTATACTTCTTGTGTAAAGCGGGTAATATGCAGTATGTACAAGAATGAGGAGGGAACAATAAAACCAATTTTTCATGACTTAGCACAGCCAGAATTGTTACACAAATGTCTACACGAAAAGACGCAGTATCCTAATGAGAGCGTAAACAATTTGATTTGGAAAGTGATTCCTAAAAGGGTGTTTGTAAGCATAAAAACACTGCACTTTGGCATTTATGATGCAATAGCAACCTACAACCAAGGGAACAGCGTGAAGTGTTAAGTTCTGAAGGCATTAGGATTTACAGCTGGGGTGAACACCGTACGAGCACTAAGAAATACTGACAGAGAAAGGATAAGAGGAGCAGAAAGAAGAGACAGGCATATGAAGTATGATGGAAGAACAGGCCAGAAAAGAAGACAGAAGAGGAAGCTTTTGTAGGATGAAGAAGAAGACCCTGATAATCCATCCTATAGTGCAGGAATGTATTGAGAAACTTTGATAGCCATTTCCCGTAAATTAGAATTTTTCGAATATGAGGAACATTTTCTCAAAATCCACTCAAGCTAGAGAGATGAAATTTTTATACAGCACTCGTAGTGGTCAAACTTACATTGTAACACAGCCACTTGGCAATATGTTCAGTAGTTTCATTTCAGTTTAATTATAAAGCAATTATTTGTAAAAAAAATTTGGGTCATTAATAAAAAAAAATTGGAAGGAAACTAGGAAAGATACTCCAAAATCCCTCTGTCATAACTGCAATACTAAACCACTCTATATGTAAAAAAAAATTCAAATTTTTCTATTTGGTAGTTTATTCATAAATGTTCCTCAAACTTAGTGATTTTGACATGGGCAGCATAGGCACCTCCGGCTCCTCTTAAACTAACTTACACTATGGACGACACACACACCCATGCCCGAGAGAGGATTGGAACCTCCTACGGGGGAAGCCACTCGGAGCGGAAAGTAATAACATACTGAATAAAGACCGAAGTGGTTCCTCGTTCAGACCTCCACAGTTACAAGTTTCGAGCAGGCCCTAAATACACTCCTGGAAATGGAAAAAAGAACACATTGACACCGGTGTGTCAGACCCACCATACTTGCTCCGGACACTGCGAGAGGGCTGTACAAGCAATGATCACACGCACGGCACAGCGGACACACCAGGAACCGCGGTGTTGGCCGTCGAATGGCGCTAGCTGCGCAGCATTTGTGCACCGCCGCCGTCAGTGTCAGCCAGTTTGCCGTGGCATACGGAGCTCCATCGCAGTCTTTAACACTGGTAGAATGCCGCGACAGCGTGGACGTGAACCGTATGTGCAGTTGACGGACTTTGAGCGAGGGCGTATAGTGGGCATGCGGGAGGCCGGGTGGACGTACCGCCGAATTGCTCAACACGTGGGGCGTGAGGTCTCCACAGTACATCGATGTTGTCGCCAGTGGTCGGCGGAAGGTGCACGTGCCCGTCGACCTGGGACCGGACCGCAGCGATGCACGGATGCACGCCAAGACCGTAGGATCCTACGCAGTGCCGTAGGGGACCGCACCGCCACTTCCCAGCACATTAGGGACACTGTTGCTCCTGGGGTATCGGCGAGGACCATTCGCAACCGTCTCCATGAAGCTGGGCTACGGTCCCGCACACCGTTAGGCCGTCTTCCGCTCACACCCCAACATCGTGCAGCCCGCCTCCAGTGGTGTCGCGACAGGCGTGAATGGAGGGACGAATGGAGACGTGTCGTCTTCAGCGATGAGAGTCGCTTCTGCCTTGATGCCAATGATGGTCGTATGCGTGTTTGGCGCCGTGCAGGTGAGCGCCACAATCAGGACTGCATATGACCGAGGCACACAGGGCCAACACCCGGCATCATGGTGTGGGGAGCGATCTCCTACACTGGCCGTACACCACTGGTGATCGTCGAGGGGACACTGAATAGTGCACGGTACATCCAAACCGTCATCGAACCCATCGTTCTACCATTCCTAGACCGGCAAAGGAACTTGCTGTTCCAACAGGACAATGCACGTCCGCATGTATCCCGTGCCACCCAACGTGCTCTAGAAGGTGTAAGTCAACTACCCTGGCCAGCAAGATCTCCGGATCTGTCCCCCATTGAGCATGTTTGGGACTGGATGAAGCGTCGTCTCACGCGGTTTGCACGTCCAGCACGAACGCTTGTCCAACTGAGGCGCCAGGTGGAAATGGCATGGCAAGCCGTTCCACAGGACTACATCCAGCATCTCTACGATCGTCTCCATGGGAGAATAGCAGCCTGCATTGCTGCGAAAGGTGGATATACACTGTACTAGTGCCGACATTGTGCATGCTCTGTTGCCTGTGTCTATGTGCCTGTGGTTCTGTCAGTGTGATCATGTGATGTATCTGACCCCAGGAATGTGTCAATAAAGTTTTCCCTTCCTGGGACAATGAATTCACGGTGTTCTTATTTCAATTTCCAGGAGTGTATATGATCTGGTTAAGTAGAAATGCAACTATCACAAAGTTGCACTACAAGTAGGTAAAACTTTGTACGTCAAATTTAGTAAAATTCTGGCTCTCACAGATTAATAAATAAAGGATAATGACGTCATTGAACCGTGTGTCGGCTCTCAACACATATCGCGCTGTTAAGATTGTTCTGAGTCCTTCCATTCCATCGTTAATTGATTCTTTCATATTTATAGTTATGCTGCGTACGATTCTGTTGAGATTCCCCTCTGGCGGCGTGTCTGGTCTTATCGATCTTCGAGTCGTTGCTTCCTGTTAGCCTTGTATAAGGGAACAAGATTTTTGGGGGCATGACCGGTTGGTTGCCTAGGGTGACGAGTCGGTCGGTCGGTTTTTAAAATCGGGAATTAGAGAATGTCGTACGATGAGACCGCGGCATGGCGGGGCAGTCGAGTGTTGGCTGTTGTTCCGAGAAGCCACGTGGTCTATCCTGGTGGTGCGAGACGTGTGGGACCAGTTGACGGGAGAAGGCTGTAAGGTCTTGCTGTGAACACACGGGAGCCACGGCTGTGGTTCCGAGTCACTACTTAGTGGGAGCGGTAACGGATGTCTTCAAATTTTCTGTCTGGAGGCGGGAATGGTGGACTAGTAACTCGCCTAACCTGAGGAGTGGTATTTCGTCGCCGTGGGTGCAGAGAAGACGAGGGCTCCGGTGACAGAGCGCGTGGCTGCGTGACTGTGCCAAGTTCCGGTACGCTGGTGCCGTGGACACGGTCGGGTGTGAGGAACCTTTGCATCAGAGTTCACCTGCTGTTTCTCTGATAAACTGCAAGTTAAGTTGGTTAAAGGTTTAAATGTTAATTGAAGAACTTCGGTTTGTGCAACCAGCGTCTTTTCTGCCTTGTGGCCTCCCGCGTTCGGGTTTCCTGTCCCTGTCGCCGGTGTATTTATAGACAATGATCTTTCCCGCTTTTTATTAGTACTGCCCAGTAGGAAGTGTATTTTTGGGCAGGGATTATGGTTCCTGATTTGATTCCTCCTCCTCCCCTGGCCTCGCGTGAGGTCGATGTGGTTGCTGAATGTGAGTCGTTGTGGGTCTGTTAGTCCGCTTCCAGCCTGAGCATCCTTCGGGAAAAATTGTGGCCGCGCTTACACCCGGTCGGTTAATTATTTCTATCCCAGGACATTTTAGTGGCAGGACATGGTATTAAAGTTGTTAGTTATTGTAAAATGTTAAAGGGTTGTATTTACTCTGATTGTTTTTGGCCACTGTTTAAAAGGGTTAAGTTTGCCTTTCATTGGTGGGTTTTTTAAAATTACGTGGCTTTAAAATTGTTAGTTACTGTAAAGGGTGAATGACTGTATCTTTACTTTGATTGTTTTAATCTACTTGGCACCCTTTGAAAATGCTGGTTCTGTCTCCGTTAGCGAGCCCTTGTAAATTAATATCTTGTTGTGCCAAAATTTAAATGAAGTGGCTCCCTACATGTTCGGTAGCGAAATTGTATGCAAATTGTTTTGTTTCATAACTTGAAAAGTTTTAATTTTGCTATTAAAAGCTTTATCAAAGTCTGTTTTAAGTAAAATGGCTTGGCTATTAACGGTAAAGTAAAGTTTTAAATTTCATTACTTGGAAAATTTTGTTTTGTTATCAAATGTTTTATCAAAGCCGGTTTTAAGTAAAATGGCTTGGCCGTTAACTATAAAGTAAATTGTTTTGAAAAGGCACTCATGCCTGCCAGCTTTTTTGGATCTGTTCCTGGTCAAGTGGTAAAGAAATGTCTTTTAATGGCTGAAGTAATCAATAAAGAAATTGTAAATAACAACTCGACAGTAAGCAACTAATTTTGGCCCAGTTTCCCAACTGGGGGTTTTTCTTGATTAATCGTAACACCCATCTGTCATAAACCCATAACAATATTTTTAAAAAAGTATGAGCTTATATATATTATATATTATAAAAGCATATATACAGTACAAAAGCATGAAAAGTTGCTATGGTTTAAGGTAACATACTCTTGAGTAGCGAACCTCAGCCTAAATCCAGCCGCGGCCCCTTCATAACCTTATCTTGGGTCATTGCTTCTCCTTCCATCGAAACTTCGCAAAAATTTCTTTCTGCCAGAAGTGCTAAACCCACAAGATACACTAGAGATCTTCTACGGAGTTTGGAAGACGATATTCACTGGCAGAAGCGAAGCTCTAGTGGTTAGTCTTGAGTCAAACACCAATCAACTTTCGCGACCAGACTGACACAATGCCTTACCCTGGCTTCTTGGACATTTCACACTCTTTATCTCCTAATTCAAAGGTACTGATACTCAGGAATTCATCTACTATTTGTCATTGTAAGTTTACAGTCTTAAATATCACCTAGCAGCCAAATATCGATCGACGGTGCACAAATATGAGTGTAATTCTTGAGATATTTAACAATGGAAAGAGACGATGAGTAAAACGCATTCTTGATATTAAAGTATACAATTTAATGTTGATTTCTTATTCAGGACATCGTGTTTGTGAGACGACAGGAAGTTGTCAGCCTGAGCAAGCATTCATGGAAGCGATTACATTCTTAATGCGTGCATGGTTTTATGGTGGCTCTCCTTCGGATAGCATTTTCCTGCAGCTTGTGAGCATGCAGGTAGTTGGTAATTTAACAGTAAATCTTGCAGTGGACGTTCGGGGTATGAAAGCTAGTGCAGCTATTAAGGAAAGGAATATCTCGAAGCACATACTGGGGATAGAGTGCTGGGCCCAAGGAGTTCTCCCATAGTGTGCAGGCTGAAAAGTGGCATACCTGGACCTACTTGTTAGGCATCTCTGCCCACAGAAGAGGCCAGTAGGTGCGAGGTAAATGTAGGTCGCCCACATAATGCGTTACGACAGCGTCGTAAACGGGCTTTGTGAACAGGGATGGTACCTATACAAATTCACGCGTTTCAGTGTGCACTGTGGACAGGACGCTATCGACGGAGCAGTCAGACGGTGCCGTCCCATGGCCTGCAGAGATTATTTGGGAAGCCTCAGACATTTAAAACAATTTCAGAAGGAACGCAACATTTATCATGGCTCCGAAACTACCTGTGTTGGGACACAAAAGCACTTTTCTTGTTTTAGCTGGAGACCCTGGTTGGACAAACTGTAACTTTCAGGCTGTCCAAATAATGATCATCATAAACGTGTTGTTCACTTTAGAGCTTTATGGAAAGTAAAAATAATTCGCTGCCTAAAGTGTCTGATCGACGGCACAATATCTCCTCCTCTCTGCACAGGAAGTTGCGAGTCAGGAATATACCACCTCTCCTGAAAGGAGGAGAATATTGTTAATACTGATTCGGACTGGCTGAGGAGTAGAGCAGACGAGTTAGGGGGGGACATGGCGGAGCTCGGGGAGTCTTTTGATTGGCATGAAACCCTTTTGGGGACGGTTGCGGGAGTGCTTTTAGAAGTTAACCGAGATTTGATGGAAATGGAGGGGAGAAGTGACACTACGTATTTCGATTGACACTCCGGTCTGCAACGGATCTTCCAATTCAGATATCTGTCTGCAGTGGATCGTTGGATTCAGGCTGCGGTCTGGAGAGGAAACTGGTCTTGACTTGTCGCGAGTGGGGTGCACTTGGGACACTTGTCCTGAGAGTGATTCAGCACTAGCACTAGTCTCGACTGGGGAGGCTGTGGTGAGGGCTTAGCTGTATCGTCTGTTTATATCTCACTCATCTTGGACAACTCATTGCGCCATGGTTGGTTGGTTGGTTGGTTGGTTGGTCCTCCCGAATGCGAGTCCAGTGGCTAACCACTGCGCCACCTCGCTCGGTTTGCACCAAGGGCTGTCTTATTTGTGGCAGGTCTGCTGGTTTGACGCTTAATCTCCTTGTGTGCTCCATCGTATAAGTGAGTCAAACTGGTCCATGGTATGAATGGCGGAATGGCGAATTGGAGTGTCACACGCTGGAACCTTCTGAGATTTCATGGCTCCCAGAGAGTAACTGGGATCTGTCTAACAGATTACTAGCCAGGACTTTGCATATTTCATGCCCGCAATAGGGAGTTACAGACGGCGCACATCACTATTCTGAAGACACTTCATCTAAAACCAACACTTGAGACAGTACTGCTCTTCGAGAAAAGGGGTGTTTGCCGCTCTGGGTTGTTAGGGCGAACAAGATCACAGCCTCTTCACTTGTTCTCAGCTTTACCAACGCAGTATAACTTCCTTGTAGAATAAGTCCATCAAGGTCTATTCAGTGTTGGATGATTTCAGATCGCGCTATCCATATTTGGAGCCAGAATAAATACTTAAATGTCAAAGCTTGGTCTTCGCCAACTAGCCGCCACATAGGTTTGTCAACTGTTCGTTGCATGTTTGCGCTGCCGCCAGATCATGTTTTGTCACCGTGCATAACATGTATTTTTGTCCATTTTTAATAAATAAACTTGCACCGTAACTTTTATAAAAAATCAAGTCCATGTTGATATATTAATCACCCATCAATATTTGACAAATGACAGGGCCACCATTTCATTAACACTCTTCCAGCATTCAGGTTCATTTACATTCTGAAATTGAGGTAGCCCCCGACGCAGGCTATCAACAATAAACACAATTAATGGGCAAAAACAATTTAGCAGACACATGGGACAGATAGTGAAGTGGAAGGTTTAGTAGTTACAGTGATTGCTGTCAGGGCAGTAACTCAAGAGTCGCCTGTCAACTTTCAAAACATACCGGAAGTCTGGTGTAGTCTTGCGAAGTCACCAACACTCTCACCTGATGGAAGAAGACAATTGGGAAATCGTGAAAGGTTGTAAACTAATAGATCTAAAATGAATGTTTTGGAACTATTTAAGAGAGTAGAAGGGAGACAAAGCATTGTCTGGTGTAATTTTTTTAGTTTCATTATTACTTTTTAAGTTTAAGAGAAGAAAATTATCAATTTTTCGTTACATGTCTATTTTTTACGTATACAGTTTAATTAACAAGAAGTGGAACAATCACTTTCATCTACAAAAAATTCGATCAAATCACTGATATCATTAAACAGTTATCACAAGTTCAGTTTTCTGTGGTTCATGTGAATTTCTTATTTTTAAGGAAAAATCATGTAGCAACTGTTGCAGTTCTGTTGCTTGGGTTTCATCTAAAAGCAGTTCAAAGGATATCTTAATGCAGCATAAAATATGTGCTGCAGGGAGAACTTAACAACAATTTATGCTTTTTTTAAAAAAAGTGTTCCGCAGATACAAAATGTGCACTGCCGTAGTGTGCCCTTTTTATGACCATTATTATTATTGGCTTAATATAAATAAAGAGAAGTATATATTGATAATGATTAAGCTATGCAAGCTTTGTGATTCTTGTGTTCCTATATTCATATCGGCTTTACATATTCCATAAACCGATTCACTACTCACACCATAACTGTAGTTCATATAAATACCTCAGAGTTTTTGAGAAAATATAATCCTTTAGCATCTACTATTTTACCCAATCCTCACCTAACAAAGCAACTGACAGCTGTCGGCCTTCGGTACTGCATGAAGCGAGAACGTCTAAATTCCGTTCCTTTGTATCAAAAAGCGCGTTTCAAGCAAACAGATACAGCGACTTGCTTCCTTTGCGGGATGGAGCAAATGTAACAGATCAAATGGCTAGAGGGAGAGGGTAAACTCGCCCTTCGCCCTCGATTCGCGAAAGGGCAGAGAGAACACGCGAATTTTGTAACACGTAACTGACAATACAGCTGCGTGAGTAATGGCAGCTAGCTCATCTCGCCACCTACCAAGTCCCCCCTGCGGGTCCGGGGATTAGAATAGGCCCGAGGTATTCCTGCCTGTCGTAAGAGGCGACTAAAAGGAGTCCATCCCCCTCACGGGGGTAGTTAGCGCCTGCGTCCGGAGACGGACGGTTCCACGACCTATAATCGTGGTCTTTTTGGTTTTTCACTTCTCGTTTCTTCCTTCCTTTTGTTGGTTCCTTTCTTTGCTCTTCTCCACCTCACTGTCTTCCTTACTCTTTCCCTTGACTTCTCCTTGCCTTCTCATTGCCTTTTTCTCCTTGCCTTCTCATTGCCTTTTTCTCCTTGCCTTCTCATTGCCTTTTTCTCCTTGCCTTCTCATTGCCTTTTTCTCCTTGCCTTCTCATTGCCTTTTTCTCCTTGCCTTCTCATTGCCTTCTTCTCCTTGCCTTCTCTGGTCTCCGCCTTGGCGTTTGAGACAGTCTGTCCTATTTCTCCCTCTCTCTTCTTTTTCCTCTTCTTCCTTCCTCCCTGTGCGTGCCTGAAGGCCGACCCACGCGTTCGCACGCGTAGCCGGTGACGGGGTAACGCGTAAGTCCCCGCCCTGGGTAGACATGTAAGGCACGCGCGTAGCCCCTGGTAAAGGCCAGGCCCGGGGAGGGGTGATTGCCTGAGCTGATACCTTCTGACCATGCCGATTGGTCCCTCCGTCTGTTTCTCGGGAGGTGTGACCTGAGGTGTAAACATTCACCTAAGGCGGGAGTGCCCTCTGAGAGGGTCCCCACAAGGAAGGAGCGCGCCATCGGAGACGCTGGCAATCATGGGGGATTCCTCCGCAATGGATTCTACTCCATCTCTCTCGACTTCGAGCCAAAAACGGAAACGTGACCAGCCAACAGTGACAAAAGTACTACCGCCTGCCCCACAGTTCCTCGTAGTTTCTCGATCTGAGGACGGAAAGGATTTTTCCTCTGTCAACCCTTTCGTTATTCAGAAGGGCGTAGATGCCATAGCCGGATCTGTCAAATCTTGTACCAGGTTGCGTAACGGCACCTTATTACTAGAAACTGAGAGTGCCTTTCAGGCACAAAAACTGCTTCGGGCCACACTCCTGTACACGTTCCCTGTCCGGGTGGAGGCCCACCGAGCTTTGAATTCGTCTCGTGGTGTAGTCTATACTAGCTCCCTCGACGGATTGACTGACGAGGAGATTCAATCTTTCCTCGCTGAGCAGGGCGTGACGGCTGTCCATCGGGTCATGAAAAAGGTCAACAATGACCTTGTACCGACCCGGACACTTTTCTTGACCTTCGATAGTGTTAAGCTGCCATCGCGCATCAAGGCGGGCTACGAGGTTATTTCTGTTTGCCCCTATGTCCCGACACCTACGCGCTGCTACCAGTGTCAGCGTTTCAATCACACTCGACAGTCTTGTTCCAATGCGGCTAAATGTGTCACTTGTGGCAGGGATGCCCATGAGGGTGACTGTCCACCTCCGTCTCCTCGTTGTGTGAACTGTCAGGGTGACCATGCCGCATCCTCCCGCGACTGTCCTGTCTATAAGGAAGAACGCTGTATCCAAGAAATTCGGGTCAAAGAGAAAGTGTCCACCTCGGCTGCTCGCAAGCTATTGGCTAGTAGGAAGCCCACGCTGCTCCCAGCGGGGAAATACAGTACTGTCCTCGCCTCTCCTCGGACTACCCGGGAGGTAGCAACCCAGACATGCGATCTGACCTTCAGCACCACGGTCGTCCGTTCGGCCAGTGCTAAGATCGCGCGGTCGACGTCTCCTCTTCCTCCCATCACCCCACAGACACCAGCCCCTTCCTCAGCTTCTGCTAAGTCGAAGACCCCGAAGTCAGATGCACGGGCCTTCAAGAAGGAACCATCCCGTGCAGACATCCTCCGTCCCTCGACCTCCCAGCCTTCGACCGGTACTTCCACCAAACGTCCTTCCAAAAAGGCGCATAGGAAGCACAGTTCTCCTTCTCCGCCACGGCGCATTTCTTCTCCTGCGCCATCCAGCGGTTGCCGCCCTAGGCCGTCATCCGTTTCGCCTGGCCGCACCGCTGGTAGCCGTACATCTGGCCGTTCACCGGCGGAGGAAGCTCCCCCTCCCGGCCATCCTCCCGAGATGGCCGATGACCCTATAGACCCCATGGACGATGACTGTCCGCCTACTGATAGCGGCGGCAGTGCTCGCTCGAAGCCAGGCCCTAAGCGGCCTTCGAGGTGACCCCTTCTCTCATCTTCCTTTTCTTACGATGGCACTTATTCACTGGAATATTCGCAGCATTCGCTCCAACCGAGAGGACTTGAAGTTGCTGCTCCGCTTGCATCGTCCGCTCGTCGTAGCCCTCCAGGAAACGAAGCTACGCCCATGCAATCAAATTGCCTTGGCACACTACACCTCTGTGCGTTTTGACCTACACCCTGTGGTAGGTATCCCAGCTCATGGAGGGGTTATGTTACTGGTCCGGGATGATATTTACTACGATCCCATCACGTTGCACACCGGCCTGCAGGCAGTTGCCATCCGCATTACTCTCCCCACTTTTACGTTTTCCTTTTGTACCGTTTACACTCCATCGTCATCTGCCGTTACCAGGGCAGACATGATGCAACTTATTGCTCAGCTACCTGCACCATTTTTGTTAACTGGAGACTTCAATGCCCACCATCCCCTTTGGGGCTCTCCAGCATCCTGCCCAAGGGGCTCCTTGTTAGCAGACCTTTTCAACCAGCTCAATCTTGTCTGCCTCAATACTGGCGCCCCTACTTTTCTTTCGGACACATCTCACACCTATTCCCATTTAGACCTCCCTATATGTACTCCCCAACTTGCACGCCGGTTTGAGTGGTATGCACTTGCTGATACATATTCGAGCGACCACTTCCCGTGTGTTATCCATCTCCTGCAGCATACTCCCTCTCCATGCTCCTCTAGTTGGACCATCTCCAAGGCAGACTGGGGGCTCTTCTCTTCCAGGGCGACCTTTCAGGATCAAACCTTCACAAGCTGCGATCGTCAGGTCGCACACCTTACGGAAGTCATTCTCGCTGCTGCTGAATATTCCATCCCTCACCCTACTTCTTCTCCACGTCGCGTACCGGTCCCCTGGTGGACCGCAGCCTGTAGAGACGCTTTACGTGCTCGTCGACGTGCTTTACGCACCTTTAAACGCCAGCCTACAGTGGCGAATTGTATTAATTATAAACGATTACGTGCTCAGTGTCGTCGTATTATTAACGAAAGCAAGAAAGCCAGCTGGGCTGCTTTCACAAGCACCTTCAACAGTTTTACTCCTTCTTCTGTTGTCTGGGGTAGCCTGCGCCGGCTATCTGGCACTAAGGTCCACTCCCCAGTTTCTGGCTTGAAGGTCGCGAATGAAGTCCTTGTGGCCCCTGAGGCTGTCTCCAATGCCTTCGGCCGCTTTTTCGCAGAGGTTTCGAGCTCCGCTCATTACCACCCTGCCTTCCTCCCCCGCAAACAGGCAGAGGAGGCTAGGCCACCTGACTTCCGCTCCTCGAATTGTGAAAGTTATAATGCCCCATTCACCATGCGGGAACTCGAAACCGCACTTGGCCGATCACGGTCCTCCGCTCCAGGGCCTGATTCTATTCATATTCAGATGCTGAAGAACCTTTCTCCTGCGGGTAAAGGTTTTCTTCTTCGTACATACAATCGCATCTGGATTGAGGGACATGTTCCCGCATGCTGGCGCGAGTCTATTGTTGTCCCGATTCCTAAGCCGGGGAAGGACAAGCACTTGCCTTCCAGTTACCGACCTATCTCGCTTACCAGCTGTGTCTGTAAAGTGATGGAGCGAATGGTTAACTCTCGATTGGTTTGGCTGCTCGAGTCTCGACGCCTACTTACCAATGTACAATGTGGATTTCGTAGGCGCCGCTCTGCTGTTGACCATCTGGTTACCTTTTCGACCTTAATTATGAATAACTTCTTGCGGAAGCGCCCGACCGCGGCTGTGTTCTTTGATTTGGAGAAGGCTTACGACACCTGTTGGAGGGCGGGCATTCTCCGCACCATGCATACATGGGGCCTTCGCGGTCGCCTCCCTCTTTTTATTCGTTCCTTTTTAATGGATCGACAGTTCAGGGTAAGTGTGGGTTCTTACCTGTCCGACACCTTTCGCCAGGAGAATGGGGTGCCACAGGGCTCAGTTTTGAGCGTCGCTCTCTTCGCCATCGCGATCAATCCAATAATGGATTGCCTCCCAGCTGATGTATCAGGCTCCCTTTTTGTGGACGATTTTACCATCTATTGCAGCGCGCAGTGTACACGTGTCCTGGAGCGCTGTCTTCAGCGTTCTCTTGACCGTCTTTACTCCTGGAGTGTCGCCAATGGCTTCCGTTTTTCTGCCGAGAAGACGGTCTGTATTAACTTCTGGCGCTACAAATAGTTTCTCCCACCGTCCTTACGACTCGGTCCCGTTGCTCTCCCAATCGTGGAGACAACCAAATTTTTAGGCCTTACCTTTGACAGGAAACTTAGCTGGTCTCCACATGTCATATTTGGCCGCCCGTTGTACCCGTTCTTTAAATGTCCTCCGTGTTCTCAGTGGTATGTCGTGGGGAGCGGATCGAACCGTCCTACTTCGTCTATATCGGTCGATCGTCCGCTCCAAGCTGGATTATGGGAGCTTCGTATACTCCTCTGCACGGCCATCCATCTTACGCCGCCTCAACTCCATACAACATCGGGGTTTACGACTTGCGATCGGAGCATTTTATACCAGTCCCGTAGAGAGTCTTCATGCTGACGCTGGCGAATTGCCACTCACCTACCGGCGCGATATACTGCTTTGTCGGTATGCCTGTCGGCTACTGTCAATGCCCGACCATCCGTCTTATCGTTCCCTTTTTGACGACTCTCTTGACCGTCAATACGGGTTGTATGTCTCTGCCCTGCTACCCCCTGGAGTTCGCTTTCGTCGCCTCCTTCAACACCTTAATTTTTCACTCCCTGCAACCTTTCGAGTGGGCGAGAGCCGCACGCCACCTTGGCTCCAGGCTCAGGTCCGCGTTCACCTTGACCTCAGCTCGCTCCCAAAAGAGGTCACCCCCGGTTCGGTCTACCACTCCCGTTTTTTGGAACTTCGTTCGAAGTTCATCAACATGACTTTCATTTATACAGATGGCTCTAAGACCAATGACGGGGTCGGGTGTTCCTTTATTGTCGGGGCACAAAGTTTCAAATACCGGCTCCATGGCCATTGTTCGGTCTTCACAGCTGAGCTCTTTGCCCTCTACCAGGCTGTTCTTTACATCTGCCGCCACCGACATTCTGCTTATGTCATCTGCTCAGATTCCCTGAGCGCCATCCAGAGCCTCAGTGATCCGTACCCGGTTCACCCTTTCGTACACCGGATCCAACGCTCTCTTCAGCAGCTGATGGACGTCGGTTCTCCGGTTAGCTTTATGTGGGTTCCTGGCCATGTCGGTATCCCTGGGAACGAAGCTGCAGATGCCGCGGCCAAGGCTGCGGTCCTCCAGCCTTGGACAGCTTCTTGTTGTGTCCCTTCGTCCGATTTTAGCAGGGTCATTTGTCGGCGCATTTTATCGCTGTGGCATGCCGATTGGGCTGCACTTACCGACAACAAGCTTCGGGCCTTAAAACCTCTTCCCGTGGCTTGGACGTCCTCCTCACGCCCTTCTCGGCGGGAGGAGGTCGTTTTAGCCCGGTTAAGAATTGGACACTGCCGGTTCAGCCATCGCCATCTGCTGACGGCCGCGCCGGCGCCGTTCTGCCCATGTGGGCACTTGCTGACGGTTAGACACATTTTAATGTCCTGTCCAGATCTTAACACACTGCGCCTCGATCTTAACCTGCCTAATACTTTCGATGCCATTTTAGCGGTTGACCCACGAGCAGCTGCTCGTGTTCTTTGTTTTATCAATTTGACAAACCTCGCTAAGGACATTTGATGATGCTGTTTTTTAATCCTATGCCTGTCAGTCTATCTTTTATCGTGTTTTCCCTTTTAGTTGTTGTTTTAAACTTGTGCCTCGCGGTGCATTCTTAGAGAAGTCAGGGCGCTAATGACCATTGAAGTTGTGCGCCCTAAAACCACAAAAAAAAAAAAAAAAAAAACCTACCAAGTTTCAAATCTTTCTTTCCGTATACAGAACGTAAGTTACAGTTGCGTACAAAAGCTCCTAACTACTGTATCATTACTTTCAGCTATTTTATTTCAAGAAGTACAGCCTGTAATATTGTCCCTTTCGAAAGCACGAGGAACCCCAGACAAAGGATAACACGAAACTTGCATCTACATCTACAAATACACTACGCAAGCTACAGTGTGGTGCATAGAGGAGGATACCTTGTATGACTGCTAGACATTTCCTTTCCTGTTACACTCGCAAATAGAATAACGACTGTCTATATGCTTCTGTACGAACCCTAATTTCTCTCCGTCTTCTCTTCGTGGTCCTTCCGCTAAACTTACGCTGGTGGCAGTAGAATCGTTCTGAGATCAGCTTCAGATGCTGGTCCTCTAAATTGTCTCAGCAGAATGGAAACAGTCGTCTTCCGTCCGGGGATTTCCAAATGAGTTCACGAAACATCTTCGCTATACTCGAGTGTTGATCGAACATACCCTTAATAAATCTAGCAGCACGCCTCGAATTGCTCCGATGTCGTCCTGGTGGGGATCCAAACACTCGGACTGTACTCAAGAAAGGGTCGTACTAGTCTTCTGTACGTGGTCTGCTTCATAGATGAGTTGGAGTTTCATAAGATTCTTCCAATAAACCGAAGTCGACCAAGTTGCATTCACCACTACCGTCCTTACGTGTAGATCCTTTCATATCGTTACACGACGTGGCTGTGTCAAACAGAACACTACTAATGTTGTATTAGAACATTCCGGGATTGTTTTTCTTACTCATCCGCATTAACTTAACATTTTTCTACATTTAGAGCAAGCCACCATTTATCGCATCTACTAGAAATTTTTTCTACGTCATTTTGTATCTTCCTACAGTCACTCAACGGTGATACCTTCCCACACGCCATAGTGTGTTCTGCAAAAACAGCAGATTGCTGGTCACCCTTTCCATCAAACTGTTTATGTATATAGAGAATAAGACCGGTCCAATCACTCTTCCCCAGGGCACTCCAGACGATACTCTCGTCTCTAATGAACACTTATCTCTAGAACAAATTATTGGATTCTATCTCTTAAGAAGTCTTCGAATCACTCACATGCATCTACATCTACGTGATTACTTTGCTATTCACAATTAAGTGCCTGGCAGAAGGTTCAGTGAACCACCTTCAAGTTGACTCTCTACCGTTCCACTCTCGAACGGCGGGCGGGAAAAACGAGCACTTAATTTTCTCTGTGCGAGCCCTGATTTCTCTTGTTTTATCGTGATGATCATTTCTCCCTATGTAGGTGGGTGTCACCAGAATGTTTCCACAATCGGAGGAGAAAACTGGTGATTGAAATTTCATGAGAAGATCCCGTCGCAACGAAAAACGCCATTGTTTTAATGATTGCCGCTCCGATTCACGTATCATGTCTGTGGCACTATTTCGCGATAATACAAAAAGAGCCGCCCTTCTTTGAACTTTTTCAATATCATCCGTCAGTTCCATCTGATACAGCCGGCTGCGGTAGCCGAGCGGTTCTAGGCACGTAAGTCCGGGGCCACGCGGCTGCTACGGTCGCAGGTTCGAATCCTGCCTCGGGAATGGATGTGTGTGATGTCCTTAAGTTAGTTAGGTTTAAGTAGTTCTAAGTTTAGGGGGACTGATGACCTCAGGTGTTAAGTCCCATAGTGCTTAGAGCCATTTGAACCATCTGATACAGATCCCACACCGCACAGCAGTACTCCAGAACAGGGAGGACAAGTATAGTGTCAGTAGTCTTTTTAGTAGATCTGCCAACGATTCGGTCTTTGGTTTGCTCTACCCACATTATCTATGTGATCATTTCAACTTAGGTTATTTGTTATTATAATTCCTAAGTATTTAGTTGAATTTACAGCCTTCAGGATTGTGTGACTTATCGTGTAATCGGAATTCTTTTAGAACTCATGTGAATAACTTCACACTTTTCTTTATTCAGTGCCAGTTGCCACTTTTCGCACAACACATATATATCTAAATCATTTTGCAATTCATTTTGGTCATCTGATGACTTTACAAGACGGTAAGTGACAGAATCATCTGCAAACAATCTAAGAGGGCTAGTCAGATTGTCTCTTATGTCGTTAATATAGATCAGGAACAATAAAGGGCCTGTAACATTACCTTGGGGAGCGCCGGATATTAGTTCTGGTTTACTCGATGACTTTTCATATATTACCACGAACGGTGACCTTTCTGACAGGAAATAACGAATCCAGTCGGCACAACTGAGGCGATATTCCATAGGCACACAGTTTGGTTAGAAGGCGCTTGTGAGCAACGGTGCCGAAAGCCTTCTGAAAATCTAAAAATATGGAGTCAATTTGACATCCCCTGTCGATAGCACTCATTACTTCATGAGTATAAAGAGCTAGTTGTGTTCCGCAAGAACGATATTTTCTGAATCCGTGCTGACTATGTCACTAAATCGGTTTTCTTCGAGGTACTTCACAATGTTCGAATACAGTATATGTTCAAAAACCCTACTGCAAATCGATGTTAGTGATAAAGGTCTGTAATTCAGCGGTTTACTCCTATTTCCCTTTTTGGGTATTGGTGTGACTTGAGCAACTATATAGTCTTTAGGTACGGAACTTTCTGTGAGCGAGCGGTTGTATATAATTGCTAAATATGGAGCTATTGCATCTGCATACTCTGAAAGGAACCTGACTCGTATAGCATCTGGACCAGAAGCCTTGCCTTTATTAAGTGATTTAAGCAGCTTTGCTACACCGAGGATATGTACTTCTATGTTTCTCATCTTCGCTGTTGTTATTCTGGGAAACATATCTGGGAAACTAATCAGTGAGCTCGCACTTTCGTTAACAGTCTGGAGTAGTGCACAGTGTCAAACACTTTCACGAAATCTAGGGAAATGAAATGTCCCCGTTTCTCTTCCTCAATGATTCAGAGGACATCATGTGAGAAAGGAGTAAGTTGAGTTTCGCACGAGCGCTGCTTACTAAATCCATGCTGGTCTGTGGATAGAAGTTTTCTCGTCTTAAGGAAATTTATTGCATTCTAACTACAATATATTCAAGAATTCTGCAATAAACTGATATTAAGGATTCACCAGTTGCAACATATTCGCGATAAGGTTTCACAGCGACATAGGAAGTATTTGTTTTGTTATAAATCCAGACGTCGATCACAAAATATCTTAATCAGGTAATTAATTTCAGTCAGCAACGATCGTCTCCAGACTTTAATGAATCCAGTATATTAGCTAACTGGTGTCATTGCGTATGTAGATGGTATAGTCGCAATAATCAACCATACAAGCCTCGACATAAAATACAAAAATTTTTCTCAGTTATTTTACCCTTCTTATATACAGTAGTCAGTCATCTGCGCTTTTTTCCTGTCACTTGGTGGTGGGCGACAGATTCGCGATAAATGCAAGATAAGTAAGGGGCCAATGCCATACAGTTCTTTCTGTAAAAGCGAACTGGGATTTCATCCGTACCTGGCGACTTACTTGTTTTCAGCTCTTTCAGTTGCTTCTCTACTCCAGAGACGCATATTAATACGTTCTGCATAGGGGAGTCTGTACTATGGTCAAAAGACGGTATGTTTGCACGGTCCTCCTACGTGAATGATTTCCTATAAGCGCATTCAAAACTTCAGCTTTATTTTTGCTGTCTTCTATTGCCGTACTAGGCTGCTCAACGAGTGAGCGATTTTGTGTAGGTCCATAATTTTCTCGGGTTCTTGGTGAAATCTTTTGCTGAAGTACGACGATATAACTGCTGCGTAGTTCGCTCATCGATCCTTTTTACAGAAACACTAATTTCTACTACCTTTTGCCAGTCGCCTATTACACGTCGTTTATGGTACTGGGTGTGCAACAGTCCCTGCTTCTTCAGCATTTTCCGAATTTTGTTATTAAATAAACCGCGGTGGGTCTTTTCCAACCTTAATCCACTTACTCGGCACATATTTCTCCAGAGCCCGATTTACTATCAGTTCAAACTTTTCCCATAATTCCTCTACATTAATCATATTGGAACTAAATTATGCCCATTCATTTTACAGGTGGGATGCTAACAACTGCTTATCTGGTCCTTCTAGTAAAAATATTTTTAGTCATCTTGATGGATTTATTAACTGCCGTCGCTAAAATGACATCATAGTCAGTAATCAAAGCCTCTAATCCTGCCACTGTCGATATCAGGCCTGTTTATAGCTAGTAGGCCTAAAGTGTTCCCATTGTGTGTGGCTTGTCGAAATAGCTGTTCGAGACTGTGGTTTCGTTCAAAGAGCGATGAGCCAAAGCAAGGTCTGTACCTCACAACGTGGTCTGAACAGAAGATGGTCGCTGCAAGCTACATCATCGAACGAGCGAGACACTGGCGTAGCCACACCCAGAAATATTCCACTACGTCGCCGCAACCGCTCATCTGCTTACACCCAGGCACATTGCCGCTCAGCCTAGTCCGCGATCATCGACTAAAACGACCCATCGTCTTCTAGTAGGTCAGCTGTGTGATCAACGATTTAGGCAGGACCCTACGTGAAAGTTATTGTTAAATGTACCCTGTGTCAGAAACTTGTACTTTGTCTGAATCGAGTGTATGTTAATGTTCAGAGAAAGTTGTAAATACTCATGATGTACCTCTGGAAAAGTATTGTACAAAGTAATTCTTCTTATCTATGTTGTAACAGTGTATTAATATTTTATGTGTTTTAGTAGCCACTCTGTGTCCTCCCGGTGCAAAGTAAAGAACCCACCACTGTACCGGTAATGTACTTTCGCCCGGTACAAGAAAGACAGCTTTCGGAAAACGTATTCAAAACTATTTCACGAGATAATCTGTCTGTAGCATCTGCAACGAATCCATAGGTTTCACAGTCTACATTTGGTACGTTGAAATAGACTCCTACTTATTCCGTACTCTATGGATTTCCAAGCTACTGAACGCAGGCCTCCTTTGAATAATTTTAAAACTCACAGCTAAATCGGGTTACCAACTCGAGTTTATTGCAGCCCTGTTACTCACGTCCAGATAAATTGACTTTCCCGTCGACAGACATAATGTTTTGGTCGGTTCCAATGAACTCTCCCCCTCCTCTCGCTAAATATTTCTGAATTTTCTGCTATTACTAACTGAAGTGCTGAAGATCAAGCAACCATATCGTGATAGGAAGAAGTGGTCAAGCGATGTGTGTAATTAGCGGGAGGGTGTACGACACCGCCGGCCCCCCTGCGGGTCCGGGGTAAGAAAAGGCCCGAGGTATTCCTGCCTGTCGTACGAGGCGACTAAAAGGAGTTTCAACCGTTTCGGCTTTCCATGTGATGGTCCCCCTTGGGGTTTGACCTCCATTTTTCAAAATTCTACAGAAGTACGAGCCTTTTGGGGAAGGACACCTTATGTGGTGTACCACTGGTCCTAAGTGCACTAAGACCTTGGCACTCAGCATTGCACCGGCGTTGTAACCATAACCACTATTCCTCAAATTGGGCCTAAACGCCTGATGGGTTGTCCAAGTTACGCCCATAGTGCATCTCCATCTGCACCAGCGATCATGATGGACTTTCCATGGCACCAGAAATCCAGCACGGTAACCAGCCCACTGTGGTGGGGTCATCATGTACCCTCTAGGTTGTAGCCCCCTGACAACACAGGGATCGTACTGCCGATACCTGAGCTGCACCCTCCCCACGTCGGCCAAGGAGTAGATGCCCGTCTCTTTGGGGCATCGGGACTCCTGGCAATGGTCATCCTGCCAGGTGGCCCTTGCTGCAGCTGGGTGGCGCCCGTGGGGAGAGCCCCTAGTCGGAGTGGGTGGTATCGGGGCGGACGTTTCGCAGATGAAACGTCACCACGTATCAGGTCGCTCTGCTGCCGAGTCTTTCAAAAGAAAAGGTACCGTTTCTAGTTCTGGTTCTCCTGCCCTTTCCCCCTTGGCCACTCCATGGAAGGAGGGACAGGCCCGCCGGCTTGGGGCGAAGTACTTCCCCCGCTATTTGGTCTGTTCTCGAACCGATGGGGGGACGTTCGCCACCTCCAAGCCCATGTTCTTTGTTCAGCACATTGAGGACATCTTCGGGGAAATCGAGGCTCTCAGCAAGATGCGTTCAGGGTCCGTTCTTATCAAGACCACCTCCGCCACACAGTCGGCGGCGCTCCAGGCGTGCGACCGCCTAGGGGACATCCCAGTCTCCATTGTCCCACATCTGGCACTAAATAGGACGCAGGGGGTTATTTTTCATCGTGACCTCCTGCTACAATCTGATGAGGAGCTCAGGGCCAACCTGGAACGCTGAGGCGTGCATTTCGTCCGGCGAGTCCAGCGCGGCCCCAAAGACCGTCGCATCGACACCGGGGCCTTTATCCTCGCCTTCGAGGGGGACGTTCTCCCGGAGAAGGTAAAGGTGATGTGCTACCAGTGTGACGTGCGACCCTACGTCCCGCCTCCTATGCGCTGTTTTAGGTGTTTGCGCTTTGCGCACATGTCGTCACGGTGTAAGGCTGAGCCCCTCTGTGGGGATTGTGGACGTCCTCTTCGTGAGGAACATACATGCACCCCACCACCTCGGTGCGTTAATTGTCCTGGCGTCCACTCGCCTAGATCCTCAGACTGCCCCGCATATCAGAAGGAGAAGAAGATACAAGAAATCAAAACTTTGGATCGGCTCTCTTATTCTGAGGCCAGGAAGAAGTATGACCGCCTCCATCCCGTGCCATTGACCACTTCGTTTGCCTCAGTTGTGTCCACTCCTTCCGCGGTATCCTCACCCCTATCCTGTCCCCCCTCCGCCTCCTCTGCCCATCAGGGGGCTCTGCCTCCGCCTCCCAAATCCCTCCCTTCCAAATCCTCCTCCCCTGTGGCCCCCACCCCCTCTGCCCCAGGGGCCACCCTTCCTCCTCCTTCTCCCCCTACGCCACCTGAGAAGCGATCCTCTTCTCAGGCGTCCATCGGGGAAACGTTCCGGACCCCAGCTTCTGAAGTCCGGCGTTCCAAAACGGACCCCGCGTGTGAGGACCTTCTTTGGGTCCTGCCCACCATCCCTGTGCCTCCTCGGCCTTCCAAGAAGGCCTCCAAGAAGAAGTCTCTATCCCCCTCTCCACCCCGGCACGTTTCGTCTGACGCTCCATCCGTGAGTCGCTGCTCCCGGCCGTCCTCAGTTTCGTCGGGACGCTCTGCTGCCAGGCGCTCAGCTGGCCTTTCGTCGGCAAATGATGCTGCCCCTCCTACACAACCAGGGACAGCGGCCGCAGCTGGCGACGAGTCGATGGAACCGGATCCGCCTCCCGTCGGTTGTAGCGTTGTTCCCTCGCAACCTGGCCCTCCGCGGCCGTCGAGGTGACCAGCTCTTCCCCCGTCTCGTTCCCCCAACTTTTTGACTAGCGATGGCTTTGTTTCATTGGAACATAAGAGGTATTCGATCTCATCGGGAGGAATTACAACTGCTCCTCCGCCTGCACTGTCCGCTCGTCCTTGGACTCCAGGAAACCAAGTTGCGCCCGACTGACCGTATTGCCTTTACCCACTATACCTCGGAGCGGTATGACCTCACCCCTGTGGACGGTATCCCAGCTCATGGTGGGGTCATGTTGCTCGTTCGGGACGATGTCTATTACCATCCCATCCCATCCCATTGACCACCCCACTCCAAGCAATAGCTGTCCGCATTACTCTTTCTGCTTTTACTTTTTCAGTTTGTACCATCTACACTTCACCGTCGTCTGCTGTTAGCTGGGCTGACATGATGCACCTGATCGTTCGGCTTCCCCGGCCGTTTTTATTGTTTGGCGACTTCAATGCCCATCATCCCCTTTGGGGCTCTCCTGCATCCTGTCAAAGAGGCTCTCTCTTGGCAGATGTCTTCAACCATCTCAATCTTGTCTGCCTCAATACCGGCGCCCCGACTTTCCTCTCGGACTCTACTCATACCTACTCCCACTTGGACCTCTCGATCTGTTCTACCACTCTTGCCCGTCGGTTCGAGTGGTATGTCCTTTCTGACACCTATTCGAGCGACCACTTCCCCTGTGTCGTTCGTCTCCTGCACCACACCCCATCCCCACGTCCTTCGAGCTGGAACGTACTAAAAGCTGGCGACCTTTCCGGACCACGATTTTCCCAGTTGTGACAGTCAGGTCGAATACCTCACGGCTATTATCATCAATGCTGCCGAACGTTTCATTCCTCGTACTACTTCTTCACGTCGCGTTTCCGTCCCCTGGTGGAACGAGGCTTGTAGGGACGCTATCCGTGCTCGACGACGTGCTTTACGCACCTTTCGCCGCCATCCTACGTTGGCGAATTGTATTGAATACAAACGACTCCGAGCGCAATGCCGTAGAGTCATCAAAGACAGCAAAAAGCTTGTTGGGCCTCTTTCACCAGCTCCTTTAACAGTTTTACTCCCTCTTCCGTCGTTTGGGGTAGCCTGCGCCGGCTGTCGGGCATTAAGGCCCACTCCTCGGTACCTGGCCTGACCTCAGGTAATGCGGTCCTTGTTGATCCTGTGGCTGTCTCCAACGCCTTTGGCTGCTTTTTCGCGGAGGTTTCAAGCTCCGCCCATTACCATCCTGCCTTCCTTCCCAGGAAAGAGGCAGAAGAGGCTCGGCGTCCTTCCTTTCACTCGCTGAATCTGGAAACTTATAATGCCACCTTTACTATGCGGGAACTCGAACGTGCGCTTGCACTGTCCCGGTCCTCTGCTCCGGGGCCAGATGCCATTCACGTTCAGATGCTGGCACACCTTTCTCCGGCGGGCAAAAGCTTCCTTCTTCGTACCTACAATCGCGTGTGGACCGAAGGTCAAGTCCCCATGCGTTGGCGTGACGCCGTTGTTGTTCCTATACCCAAACCCGGGAAGGATAGACATCTTCCTTCTAGTTACCGCCCCATTTCTCTTACAAGCTGTGTCTGTAAGGTGATGGAGCGCATGGTTAATGCTCGGTTAGTCTGGATTCTTGAATCTCGACGGCTACTTACTAATGTCCAATGCGGCTTTCGTCGCCGCCGCTTCGCTGTTGACCACCTTGTGACCTTGTCGACATTCATCATGAACAACTTTTTGCGAAGGCACCAAACGGTAGCCGTGTTCTTCGACTTGGAGAAGGCTTATGATACCTGTTGGAGAGGAGGTATCCTCCGCACTATGCACAGGTGGGGTCTATGCGGTCGCCTGCCCCTTTTTATTGATTCCTTTTTAACGGATCGAAAGTTTAGGGTACGTGTGGGTTCCGTATTGTCCGACGTCTTCCTCCAGGAGAATGGAGTGCCTCAGGGCTCCGTCTTGAGCGTAGCCCTTTTTGCCATCGCGATCAATCCAATTATGGATTGCATTCCACCTAATGTCTCAGGCTCTCTCTTTGTCGATGACTTCGCGATCTACTGCAGTGCCCAGAGAACATGCCTCCTGGAGCGCTGCCTTCAGCGTTGTCTAGACAGCCTCTACTCCTGGAGCGTGGCAAATGGCTTCCGGTTCTCTGAAGAAAAGACGGTTTGTATCAACTTTTGGCGATATAAAGCGTTCCTTCCGCCATCCTTACATTTCGGTCCCGTTGTTCTCCCATTTGTGGACACAACTAAGTTTATAGGGCTCACGTTGGACAGGAAACTGTGTTGGTCTCCACATGTCTCTTATTTGGCGGCCCGTTGTACACGTTCCCTTAATGTCTTCAGAGTTCTTAGCGGTTCATCTTGGGGAGCGGATCGCACTGTCCTGCTTCGCTTGTATCGGTCCATAGTCCGATCGAAGCTGGATTATGGGAGCTTCGTCTACTCGTCCACTCGGCCGTCCCTCTTACGCCGGCTCAACTCCATCCACCATCGGGGGATACGTCTTGCGACCGGAGCCTTCTACACTAGTCCTGTCGAGAGTCTTTATGCCGAAGCTGCCGAGTTACCGTTGACCTACCGGCGCGACGTACTGCTGTGTCGGTATGCCTGCCGGCTGTCGTCTATGCCCGACCACCCCTCTTACAAGTCCTTCTTCGCCGATTCTCTCGACCGTCAGTACGGGTTGTATGTGTCTGCCCTGCTGCCCCCCGGAGTCCGCTTCCGTCGCCTGCTTCGACAATTGGATTTTGCCCTCCCTACCACCTTCAGAGAGGGTGAGAGCCCGACACCACCTTGGCTCCAGGCTCCGGTTCATATTTATCTCGACCTCAGCTCACTCCCGAAGGAGGGTACTCCGGCTGCAGTGTATTGCTCACGGTTTGCCGAACTTCGTGCTCGACTTTCCGGTCACGCCTTTATTTACACCGATGGCTCCAAAACTGACGATGGTGTCGGCTGTGCCTTTGTCGTCGGGGCCGCCACCTTTAAATACCGGCTCCTCGACCAATGTTCCAGCTTTACGGCCGAGCTTTTTGCTCTCCCTCAGGCCGTTCAGTATGCCCGCCGCCACCGCCATTCATCATATGTACTCTGCTCTGACTCACTCAGTGCTCTTCAGAGCCTTGGAGCTCCCTATCCGGTCCATCCCTTGATTCAACGGATACAGCAGTCCCTCCATTCTTTCGCTGATAATGGTGGTTCTGTCAGCTTTCTGTGGGTTCCCGGACATGTAGGAGTGCCTGGGAATGAGGCTGCGGATGCTGCAGCCAAGGCTGCAGTCCTCCTGCCTCGGCCAGCCTCCCATTGTGTCCCGTCATCTGACGTTCGTGGGGATGTATGTAAGAGGCTTGTGTCGTTGTGGTGGGATGCTTGGTCATCCCTCCAAGGCAACAAGCTCCGGGCAGTAAAACCGCTCCCAACTGCTTGGACAACATCCTCCCGACCATCTCGGTGCGAGGAGGTCCTTCTGACCAGGTTGCGGATTGGGCATTGCCGGTTTAGCCACCGCTACCTGCTCTCCGGTGACCCAGCCCCGCAGTGCCCTTGTGGTCAGGCATTAACAGTGCACCATGTTTTATTGTCTTGTCCCCGTTTTAGTCAATTTCGTGTTGTCCTGTCCCTGCCATCTACTTTACCGGATGTTTTAGCTGATGACGCTCGAGCAGCTGCTCGTATTCTGCGTTTTATAACTTTAACTGGCTTGTCCAAAGACATTTAATCATTTTACTTATTTTATCTGCATCTTTGTCAGGTCCTTCTGGTGTCCCCTCCAACCCCTTGAGTTTTACCAGATTCCATGTGCTCTAACAGTGACTGGGCGCTAATGACCTCAGCAGTTGAGCGCCCTTAAACCAAACCAAGAAACAAAAAAAAAATAGCTTTCTATTCATAACGAATCATACTCTCGTTATACCATTCTTCGACAAGACAATTGGTTAAAAGTCTGCGACTTCTTATGCGGGAAGTCTTAGGTCGCCATTGCTGATGATTTTTATTCAGAATTTAAACGGTAGCAGGGTTCGAGCTGAAAACCGAGGACGTTTTGGTTATTAATCAAAAACGCTACCCCCTCCTTTTTTCTCGGCGAACGTCACTTCACACTCGTTAAAGTTCATCGCTGATTCGTTAACTCAGTTTCTTTTTTTAATTGCAGAGTGAAGCCACCCCTCTGACCGAACGCTCTGTGCTACCGTGCCGGCATCTCTGGGCGCCGGGTCCGCACTTGGTTTTATTTCTATAGGTTTATTTTAGCTGTGGACTACCGCTTTAAGCGCGCTATTTGTTTATAACTTGACGTAGATGATAAGAAGCGGCTCTGAAGCAATTGCCTTTCCGCTACGATTTGTTAAAAAGAATCTCTTCAAGTACTGCTATATAATACTACTTTTCAGTATCCCTTTATTCTCCTGACCATTGATAAGAATTCTTCATAAAATTATTTTTCGTTATTAATTTTTATACAGACCACTCGAGATGCCTGTTCAATTGACAGGAAACCGAGCGTGACTTCTAATAAATAGTATCTTACAGCCAGTGCGGGTCATCTCATCCAAAATATGAAAATTTGTCTGCGGTTGTCCGCAATTTAAAATATGTTTGAGCTGTCGCATGAAAAGTTTGGCGGTATTGCTTTTCAGTACGGTCTTTTACAATTATCTTAATAAATCGCGACTCTGGGAGGAATGCAGTAAGGAACAGTGTATAGCGTGTATGATTTGATTGTGACTGTAATTTCTACAACATATCTAACGTACCAGGACCATTAGTGTTACGCATTTCAACTGTGTTACCTGTGACTTCGTAGGCGTAAGTTTGTTAAATCGCTTGTTAGCAGTAATATGGCTTTGACCGCTGCGTATTTAGTTAGTAACAGAAAAAGCCACTGACGTCCCAGTTTACTTTGAATACTCATTTAGTAGCACAGCTAGCCTCAGCCAGCTTTTAAATTTTACAGCCTGAAGACCATTTTCAGCAGACATCACATGGATAGACAATTGAATAATCTATGTTCTATCTGATGCGACAGAGTTCAGTGAGGTCGCTCTCACAGCCTACATTCCCATACAAATTGGGGCAGTTACATGCTGTATGTTGTAACGCAGAGGGCGGAACATGCAGAGCGCTTATTGCGCTGGACACAGCCTGTTGTCACATTCAGCTGCAATGGTAACCATTGCATTTATATAGTATTTTGCCGACGTAATTGTTTACACCTCAAACTAGCGCTTAGCATCTGTAATACCCGCGGAAACTTCTTCGAAGGTTATCTTAACTCTTCATCAAGTATCTGTCAGTCGCCTCTATTCACTGGCTACACGTAATAAATCGGTTCACACGTCAGAGTCCACAGCTATCGCGCAACACATAAAATCCGCCAGCAGTTGCAGAGGTGCTACGTGTCCTGACCGGATCCTGTGTTGAGTTACTGGTGTAGTAGGTAGCGGCCCTCGCGGAAAAAAAAAGAAAACAGATTTGAAATTCTCCATCTGTGCCCTATCTGTACTCTTAAAATGCTACAAATTTTCACGAAATGTGATCAAAGCAGCATCCTGTACCCTCATACAGCCTAGTCATCCGAGATCTACAATGTAGCCAACGCCGTTTCCTTCAACAACTTGTCGTCCTTGGCACCAAAGTTATCCACGCTGACGGGCATTACCTCGCTCCGCCCCTCTCTTGTACGCGCTCAGTGCTATATCTCATCAAATACCCCCTTCATCCAATACCTCACTATCCTCCAGCGGTTCCGGTATACACACTTGATGGGTCAGACCCCACATTCACCCAAAGCGACTTTCCGGTGCCACTTGACACACAATGATGCGAACTAAGTCATAATGTCATTGTTCACCGTGTAACTGGATTGTCCTGTACTTAGATGCTTCTTACAGCAGATCAACATTGACAGCAGCTTCCCCTAAGCGGAATGACTTCTCACTAAGCTTCACTATATGTTGTCGAAGGCCAATTACGACAAGATATTGATGCAGAATGTGTAACGCTAGGATTGTGTAGAGTTTCGCAGGGATCGAATGAAGGGTAGAGCCACGGGTAGTAAAACATCTGAAATGTAACGTCCACTGTCCAAAGTGCCGTCAATGCGAACAAGAGGTGACCGAGACCTGTAACCAGTGGCACCCCATACCATCACCCCGGGTGATACGCCAGTATGGCGATGATGAATACACGCTTCCAATATGCGCTCACCACGATGTCGCCAAACACGGATGCGACCATCATGATGCTGTAAACAGAACCTGGATTCATCCGAAAAAATGACATTTTGTCATTCGTGCACCCAGGTTCGTCGTTGAGTACACCATTGCAGGCGCTCCTTTCTGATATGCAGCGTCAAGGGTAACCGCAGCCATGGTCTCCGAGCTGATAGTCCATGCTGCTGCAAACGTCGTCGAACTGTTCGTGCAGATGGTTGTTGTCTTGCAAACGTCCCCATCTGTTGACTCAGGGATCGAGACGTGGCTGCACGATCCGTTACGGCCATGCGGATAAGATGCCTGTCATTTCGACTGCTAGTGATACGAGGCCGTTGGGATCCAGCACGGCGTTCCGTATTACCCTCCTGAACCCACCGATTCCTTATTCTGCTAACGGTCGTATGGATCTGGACCAACCCGAGCAGCAATGTCGCGATACGATAAACCGCAATCGCGATAGGCTACAAACCGACCTTTATCAAAGTCAGAAACGTGATGGTACGCATTTCTCCTCCTTACACGAGGTATCACAACAACGTTTCACCAGGCAACGACGGTCAACTGCTGTTTGTGTATGAGAAATCGGTTGGAAAGTTTCCTCACGTCAGCACGTTGTAGGTGTCGCCACCGGCGCCAGCCTTGTGTGAATGCTCTGAAAAGCCAATCATTTGCATATCACAGCATCTTTTTTCTGTCGGTTAAATTTCGCGTCTGTAGCACGTCATCTTCGTGGTGTAGCAATTTTAATGGTTAGTAGTGTACTTTCTTTACCTTCTCCTCTGTATTAACTCATAAGTACGTACATACAGTTTCTTAATCCTATCCACAAAATATTCAACTGCTTCATTATGCCTTTCGGAAAGCATACCCAGATACTCACGGAAAAACCATGCACTGTTCTCTTTCCTATATTTTTGTTCTAGTCCTTGCCTGAGCTGATCAAAAGTCCCTGCATTGCACAAAACTTCTATCCACCATACAAACGACTTGTCTTCTCCTGTTAAACGTAACCCTGCTGTCTATAATAACTGCTTATCAGACCAAACTTACGTCATCTGATGACCTGATATCCTTCACAGATGCTAACATATCCTCAAAAGACCTACCAGAAAAGGAAGAAACACGGGAAGTAACAGCCAGATCTGCTCTTGGAATCTGTGACTTAAACACTTGTATTTTCCCATCTTTCTCCACTGGCTTATTATGTGCCCTTCACCGAGCTACTTGATCTAGCAATGATTGTAAAGCCTCCTCTCTGGTATCACCTTGTGTTTCCGATTCTGCAACTGCCTCACCGTTACTCATTTTTACGACTCAGAAATAATGAACCAACAATAACACCAAAATAATAATCAAACACTGAACAGAACACCTCACAGCTACACTATGTGATAAAAGTATCCGGACACCCCCCAAAAAATACGTCTTTCGTATTAGGTGCATTGTGCTGCCACCTACTGCCAGGTACTCCATATCAGTAATGTTTAGTAGTCATTAGACATCGTGAGAGAGCAGAATGGGGCTATCCGCGGAACTCACGGACTTCGAACGTGGTCAGGTGATTGGGTGTCACTTGTGTCATACGTCTGTACGCGAGATTTCCTAGAGCGTAGGTCCACTGTTTACGATGCGATAATGAAGTGGAAACGTGAAGTGACACGTACAACACAAAAGCGTACAGGCCGACGTTGTGTGTTGACCGACAGAGAACTCCGACAGTTGAAGAGCGTCGTAATATGTAATAGGCAGGCATCTATCGAGATCCACACAGGAATTCCAAACTGCATGAGGATTCACTGAAAATACTATGACAGGTACGTGGGAGGTGAGAAAACTTGGATTCCGTGGTCGAGCGGCTGCTCTTAAACCACACATCACACCGCTCATAGCCGGCCGGTATGGCCGAGCGGTTCTTGGCGTTTGTCTGGAACCGCGCGACCGATACGGTCACAGGTTCGAATCCTGCCTCGGGCATGGATGTGTGTGATGTCCTCAGATCATTTAGGTTTACGTAGTTCTAAATTCTAGGAAACTGATGACCTCAGATGTTAAGTCCCATAGTTCTCAGAGCCATTTTTGAACGCCGCTCATAAGCCACACATCACGCTGGTAAACGCCAAACGACGCCTCACTTGGTGTAAGGAGCTTAAACAGAGGGCGACTGAACAGTGTAAAAACGTTGTATGGAGTGACGAATCACGTTACACAATGTGGCGATGCGATGACAAGGTGTGGATATGACGAATGCCCGGTGAACGTATTCTGCCAGCGTGTGTAGTGCCAACAGTAAAATTTGGAGGTGGTGGTGTTATGCTGTGGTCGTGTTTTTCATGGGGCTTGTACCCCTTCTTTTGCGAGGCACTATCATAGCACAGGCCTACATTGATGTTTTAAGCATCTTCTTCCTTCCCATTGTTGAAGAGCAATTCAGGGATGGCGACTGCGTCTTTCAACACGATAGAGCACCTGCTCATAATGCAAGGCCTGTGGCAGTTTGGTTACCTAACATTAACATCCCTGTAATGGACTGGCCTGCACAGAGTCCTGATCTGAATCCTACAGAACGCAGACTTCTTGCCAGGCCTCACCGACCAACATCGATACCTCTCCTCAGTGCAGCATTCTGTGAAGAATGGGTTGCCATTTCCCAAGAAAGCTTCCAGCACCTGATTGAACGTATGCCTGCGAAAGTGGAAACTGGCATCGATGTTAAGGGTGAGCCAGCGCCATATTGAATTCCAGCATTACCGATGGAGGGCTCCACGAACTTGTAAGTCATTTTCAGCCAAGTGTCCGGACACTTTTGATCACATAGTGTACATGTATTATTAACATACTTCTTCTGCCTAATCATGAGTCACCTGAACGCCGTACATTTTCTCTCCATGTACCCCGAACGATTACGTGTAAAACAAACCACTCCTATAGCTTTGGCACAAGGGGTACAATGCCCTAACAAACTGCACTGGGTACGATGGACAGATACTAATCATTCACCTCTCAAACCTTCCTTATACTGTGATAATCCTGCTTGTTCCTCCAGTTTTACAAAAGTAACCCTACTATTAAACCTCGACCACATAAACCAAATGAAGAAAATGTACCTGGGGTGGCCTCTCAGCTCCACATGAAGCCACCACAGTGGCGTGTGGAGACTGCTGTGCATGAGACTCGACTCGCTCATCCATGTTCGGAGTCAGACTGCAACTGCCGCTGTAGTAGTAAGTCCTCGAGAGGGAACTCAGTGGTGGCAGTTGCAGGTGCAGACGACAGGTGGGTGCTGTTGTACACAGAATGCTTGTGAATGGTGGGAAGCAGTGCACACAGCACTACTCTACTATAAAGGATCGCTGACAGACATGTTGTAGCTTATCTTTTGAAGGTTCAGATGGCTCTGAGCATTATGGGACTTAACATCTGAGGTCACCAGTCCCCTAGACCTTAGAACTACTCAAACCTAACTAACCTAAGGACACCACACACATCCATGCCCGACCAGGATTCGAAACTGCGACCGTAGAAGCAGCGCGGTTCCGGACTCAAGCGCCTAGAACCGCTCGGCCACTGCGGCCGGCTATCTTTTGAAGGAAATCTTTATGTAATGTATCCAGTTCCATTGCTGTGCTGGATTATAAGTTATTCATTGCAAGCAAGTTGCCTTTCAAACTCAAGAGGATGCATGTTGTTTGTGTATATGCCTTAGAAGACTGTAGTTGTAATAGAATATTTGTGATTGGTAGTAGGTTCTTCCACACAGCAACATTTTACTAAAAATGTGAGGACTGACTGCTGTACATAACGCTTCTCGTTAGTAAAAGAGAGGGAAGTTCAGGCTTAAAAGTAATTTCTGGCATTCCTGTAAGGAGTTTCATAGCATCTAGAAGATAATCCAGGGATGTGAGTGAGGCGGTGGCGGCTCTCCAATTATTGTTCGGCCAGACTGAGCTACAGACATGCACAGGTAAGTACAGGTAAGTTCAATGCCTGACTTCTTCGCCTGTGGTAAGATACCATGGCTAATAACATCAGAAAGCCTCAGCTACTGTTACCTTCGTGGCATCTCTCCAAGTGGCAGTCTGTCACATCTGCAAGAACAAGTTGGGATCTTGCGCACTGCATTGTTGATAGTTTCCTCGTCTACTGGTTTTGATTGCAGATAATAAACTTGTCACCAGATATAAGCATGTTTGCGTGTAAACTGTAGAGGAAACATGCTGAATACATACAGGATCAGATATTTTGACGCATCTGTGTCGACTGGCAACTGACAACATTGGTTTAACTGCTACCACCGTCAGAAACTTTTTTTGTGGTGAATTTTAAGAGAATGGTACCTAGACCTTTCAAATCTTCCCAGAGGATTTGTGTGCATCTTAGTTGTAAGTTTTCGTCTAGGACAATTGCATTAACACTTCGTTGTGGGGCCTGTGATTGGACCGGTGTACAACTGACATTTTAAACTTAGGGCAGCTAACCTTGAGGACATTCGTAGGGTTTTGGATTTCTCAGCATTTTAAATGTAGCAAACATGGCCTATTGGGTTCTAAAATTGGAATTCCATGCCTGTGTAAGTAATGGGAACAGTGTATGGGTGGTGCAGAGAAGATGGGAAACAGCACTTGTTGCATCAACTTGGATTTTGAATTTTCTGCAATTTGGAACTTAAGTAGGACCTTGGATTCTAATCTTGGGACTCAGTGCCCATGGCCTGCATGTATGTAGGGGTAACTTAAACATCTAGGATGGTGATTTACGACAGTGTGGGGGCAGCTGATATGATTTGTAAGGGGTAGTGGGAGCAGTGAGAGAGTGGCAGTGTCTCCTCCTTCATTCGTTTAAATATTAAACATTTCACCTTGTCGTACTACACACAAACAGCTGGGAAACTCATAAAACATGCAGAGTGTGGCAGTATCCCCTGGCCCACTATATTGGATTTCCGACCAAGAGGACAATTACCCATCTCGGATTTTTTCAATCTTCCCTCAGTTATAACTAGCACATGTGATCTGTGATGCCAGAGGGGTGGGGGAAAAACCCAGTGGCACAATTAAGCTATTTCTGTAATTACATTGTGCTGTTTATAATATACTGGGCATGGCTGAGTAAAATTAAGATAGTTCAGGTCAGTCAGGTGAAGTGATTTCAGGGACTACCTGCCAATATGACATGTGCTGCCACTGAGCTGCTAAGCACAACATAGCCCAGCACAGCAAGGACCAGAGTCACGATATCATCAATTCAGTGGGAAGGCAGAGCCATAGCGGCCTGAGTGACTTGATTGTTTCACATATTTGGCATGGTCCTGTTATGGCTCATGTGACAGAATACAATTCTTTAGCAAAACAAGACTGAGCCATTACCAAACAAATGCTCCTCATTTCTAGTCAGAGGTACTGCAGTATAGAAGCCACGATATCCAAGGGGGGACCTACAATGGCCTGCTAGACTGCAAGTCTGCATGGATCAACCAGTCTTCACCTCTGGACTCCGCTGCTGCTAGCTGCAGCCCTGATGCTCATGCTGAGGCCAATGCTGTGAGTTGCCTGTGTGCCTACCTCCACCATTTTTAGTTTCCTAACCTGGAGGACTACCACTAGATCCTGGGGCCAATGCAACTGTGTAGCTGCCATTGCCCATGCTGGTAAATTCTTACTGCCTGCCTCTGCTCGTGTGGATTGACACACTGCTGCCATGAGTGCTCTCCGATGTACCCACAGCATCATTTGGCATGTCTATTTGCGCCCCATATTGTGCTGCCAGGCAGTCTCTAGTCTGCCCTGTGAGCTGCTACCTGGTTTCAGTATCCTCACAACTCGTTTCCATCGTCATCCATTGGCCACAAGACGTTACAGGCTGTCAGGCCAGCTGAGGATGGCCACCTCTCCCTGCAGGGCATGTACAGCTTATGTTCTCATCGCTTCTTCATGTATATTCATGATGGCTGTAGTTGAACAGTAAATTAATGTTTTAACAATGACGTTTTCGTGAGTACGCATCATAGGACTAGCAGGCATCCAGTCATCACTCCACACTGTACCCCACCACAGTAGAGGTCACATCTGTGGCCTCTGCCTCTAAACGCAGACATCATAGTGGACCTATCCCAGATGTCCTGAGGGGGTGGTAGCTTCAGGTCTATAAGTTGTTTTATATTGACTACATGGTTGGCATTGTGATACAGTTGCACCGTTGCTTGTAATATGGACTACCTACCTACATTACAGTCCCCTGCACCAGAATACACCCAGCATCACTACTGGCGGTGTTTTCTGTAAACGGACTGTGAAGAGCCAATGGAACTTAAAACTGTGTTCTTCACTGTTTGCAGACAGCAGCTGTGATCGACACCGGCATAAAATGAAATTAGGTCTCGAAAAGCGTATTTAAACTCGTGTTAAACTGTTGGTCAACTTGTTATTACTATATCAGTAGCATATAAAAATGAATGAGCCAATAAAGAATAACAGAGGATAATGGCACCACGTAATTCACATCGTCAAAACAGCTTCACCAGACCGAGCACTACTACAGTAGTTTAACAAAAATTATTTGTGTCATTTGACTGAGTCCTTAGCCTTACTCCATCGCTAAATGCAAGAGATGGTATAACAGAGAAGACTAGTCACACTATGTTAAAATACAGTTTAGAAAGCGCATTATGCGAGCGAAACAATCAATTTCACAATATTCGCCATAAGTAAAAATAACATTGCTCAACACTTAACACCAAGAGAATTACATTTCTTTCTTGCGCGTCTAGGCGCTCCAGTCCGGAACCACGCGACTGCTATGGTCGCAGGTTCGAATCCTGCCTTGGGCTTGGATGGGTATGATGTCCTTAAGTTAGTTAGGTTTATGTATTTCTAAGTTCTAGGGGACTGATGACCTCAGATGTTAAGTCCCATAGTGCTCAGAGCCATTTGAACCATTTTTTCTTGCGCGTCTCTGCAATCAAACTGAGAACTGTCAATGAGATTTGACTTATTTATAGAGCTTAATGTTTTTCATCAAGAGACAAATAAAAGTATAAATCTCCTTTTGACGTAAACCATGATTTGAGTATACTAAAAATATATAATACGTACATGCAGACCTACAACCATTGTAAAAGTGAGGCTTCAACAGTCTCACAAACCTAAGTAATAGGAAACTGAAGCGCACATTGAATGCACGTTTTGCTAATGAAAACTGAGCGAGCGTGCACAGTGGTTAAGGCACTGGTTTATATTTTAGGAAGACTGTATAAAAATATCTGTATCACGACCCTTATTGAGTTTTTCTTTGGTTATAAAAGTCACCTTAGCCACCAGAAGCTATATTCAGTCTCTAACTATGAAGACACATTAAACTCAAACTGCAAGTCGCACGCCACGTGCCTGTTTTAAATTTATCAGAACACGTTTATCCTGAAGCAACGTCGTCCGCCTTTTCGTGTGCCAGATTCCCACGCACGGCTCTCGCCCGTGATGTTGTCACAGAACTGGCGGCTCTCTAACTGCGGGCACACACTGCTGTTAGAGCAGGCCTTCCTCCTCCTCTGCCGCAGGGCTGCCCGCCCAGAGTTGGCTCATTGTGAGCGCCGGAACCATCCGGGGCGTGGAGGGAAGCCAAACAAGCTGCCGGACGTGGCCGCCGTTCCCAGAAGCCCTCCCATCTGACAAGTTTAGGCCTGGCTCCCAACAGTTTAGCGGCAGCGCCTCGTACCGTGGCATATGATGAACTGAGGCGTCTCCGCGCGTTGTCTTTGACTGAAATTAGAAATAGCTGTGTAGTTACAAACTGTTCCTTCCTTGTTAAAGCTATAGTGATTCATTTCCTCTCTCATAAAGATTCAGATCGAAGTCAGGAGGATAACTCATTAAGAATCTATAACATTACACTTAAGTCCATTAAATTTCGGACATGCAGCCGCACAAATAGTTTCTTCCACTGACGTTTCGGCGCGTATCGTCGGGCCATCCTAATAGATGGGTACAAATATGAAACTTCCTGGCAGATTAAAACTGTGTGCCGGACCGAGACTCGAACTCGGGACCTTTATCCTTCGCGGGCAAGTGCTCTACCAACTGAACTACCCAAGCACGACTGACGCCCCCCTCCTCACAGCTTTGCTTCTGCCAGTAACTCGTTTCATACCTTCCAAACTTTACAGAAGCAAATGTCATTCTGGAAACATCCCCCAGGCTGTGGCTAAGTCATGTCTCTGCTATATCCTTTCTTTCAGGAGTGCTACTTCTGCAAGGTTCGCAAGAGAGCTTCTGTAAAGTTTGGAATGTAGGAGACGAGGTACTGGCAGAAGTAAAGCTGTGAGAACGGGGCGTGATTCTTGCTTGGGTAGCTCAGATGGTAGAGCACTTACCCGTGAAAGGTAAAGATTCCGTGTTCGAGTCTCGGTCGGGCACACAGTTTTAATCTGCCAGGAAGTTTCATATCAGCGCACACTCCGCTGCAGAGTGGAAATGTCATTTGGGTATAAATATGTTGGTTATAAATATGTTGTGGAGTGAAGAAAAAATGATGAAATGTTAACAATAATATAATTATATAACTAGTTTACTTATTGATAGTTGAAAACATTAAAACTAAGGCATATAATCCATTTATACTTAGTTATACATGTGATAATTCCTAGTGAAGTATTAAATCAAAAACAAATGTAAGGTTTACAGACTTACTTCATTCGGTTTTCTTTTTATTTTCTCGGCCACAGTCGACACAAAACCTAATCAAAAATTGTGCAGTCTTCGTGTAACTAAAGCTTGCAACTTACGCAGTAGAACCCATCTGTCATCTTTTTATATACCTTCCTTTTTTTATTTGCACTTTTCAGGTATAATTCTCCGCACTTCTTATACATATTTAGGGACGCTCTTTTAATTCTTCTGTGTCGTCATTTGAGTCGTTGTCATCTGTTTCGTCGTGCTTGCTATTCATTTGAACGAAAAAATAAATGTATCCGCTTATACAAACTGTTACTTGATTTGTGCGGCAAGTATCCCTATTTAAAAAGTGTGCAGCAAATGTACCAGATTTTATTGCCGAATGTATTTCTATTTATGGGGAGAAACGCTGCACCTTATCCATTTCATGACCTTGATAGTCAAGATGGACGTACTATAATCAAAACACGCCCAATAGAACTTACTGTTAACAGAAGTGCTCAGACATTTGGAAACTGTTGCCTATTTAGCTTACACTAAGAACTATTCGTGACGCTAAAAACGTTTTGAAGGGATATTCAGTGACTTACTTCACTTACTCCCCCAGAGATTATGTAAAACTTCCTCGATCGAAACGTAAACACTTTTATTATGGTGTGGCGTCCACTGAGCAACTGCAGTGCAGATACGTGCGCGCTGTCGCTGAAACTACGAGGGGTGTGCAATCTATACTGCATGCGGCGCCTCTCCCGGATTTACCCTGAGTGATAACAGAGCCCTGGAAGCTTTCACAGCTAAGGAAGTGTCAGCCGATATCAACGGTTTGACCCATTATAGCACAATAGCCACTGGAGTAGGAAGATACATTCGAGGCTTGGCAGCGTCGGTTAAGTGGTTAGCAAGCCCCTTAGGTGGACGCTAACGTGATTAATTTCCATAGCAAGCTGCACCAGCCAGGGGCTTCAAAATTACTCTTCCATCTCAAATATACGAAATGTGCTGTACAAGTAAAAACAAGCACTTCGATTTTACTTTCATTGTCACGATCGCAGCCACACCAAACTCCACACACTTCGAGGCGCTTCCTTTGAATTCCAAGATGATCTTTTAACACGTAGTAATGAACGTGCATGTATAAATATGTAACACATACAACCATTGGAAGCGAAAGGCCAGATACCAGGAGTAGGAGTGGAGAGCTGTTGTCCAAGCTGGAAAGGGGCACAGTTCTGCAGCAAGAGTTTTTCAGCAGTCTGGGTAGTGAACGGTGTGATTCTTTGGATTCAGATATGCTGTAGTGGTCTCTTGTCGTCGTAGAGTGTCAGAGTGCGGTTTGAGGATGATCTAACTATTTCGCTGGCTATGAATCACGGTTAGAAGTAATGAACATGTGTAGTCTCCTCCGTGACTTTTGCGAGGGCGTGCTGAAAAGTAATGTCTTCGAAATTTTATGAGAACTTTTAGTGCTTTGTAAACAAAACAAAAGTTATTAATAGTTAACATCTTTAGTCTTAGTATCTACGAGGGTTGCTCGGAAAGTAAGGAACGATCGGTCGCGAAACGGAAACCACAGTGAAAATCAGAACTGTTTTCTTTGCACATTTAGTTGCATCTTCCAAGTACTTCTCTACGTAGTCGCCGCTCCAACTTAGACATTTGTCAGAGCGTTATACCAATTTGCCAACACCATCGTCATAGAAGGCAGCCGCCTGTGATTTCCGATAATTCTCTACACTGGTCTATAGCGCGTAGCCTGCGCCCAAGTGTTGTCTTCGTATCCAGCGTTTCATGTGAACAGAGATGATACTCAGGACGAGACAGTTAGGGCTGTGTTGTGGGTGATCGAACACTTCCCATCGAAAAGGCTGCGGGAGCATCTTCACTGCCCCTGCAGAGTACAGCTGAGAATTACCATGAAGAAGGAAGTGTGTGACAGTTGTGTTAAGTGGGCTGCATTCATTAAGGCGAAACATCTCAGTGGGCCCTCCTACTTGGCGGCAGACATTGTTGTTGCAGGCACCTTCACTCGCTCACAGTGCACTCACAACTGAAAAGATCGTCTTAATGCGATCGACAGGCATACTAGACACACTGCCCTAAACATCTGTGAAAAGCCTTGTCAGATTTTCACAGTGGTTTCTGTTTCGCGACCGATCGTTCCTCACTTTCCGAATAGCCCTCGTACATTTTTATTTCTCGACATAGTCACGCTAGTGACGAACACATTTCCCTCAAACAAAAGTGTGTTGATACTGTTACTGTAGAAAGTTCCACTTTGTTGACGGAGCCTCATCCTCACCTCTGCTGCCACCACTTCATCGCAATCAAAGTGAAGTCCTCAGATGTGCTCTTGAAGCTTTGGAAACACATAAAAATCGTATGGGGTGTGGTGTGCATACTGTAAGACCTTCGGTACACACACCATCAGATTATTTGACTTGTCGCTCTAACGAAGTAGGCGAGTGTCAGCAATATGTCTCGTGGTCTTATCGTGGTATGTTTATCTTCTGCCGTTAGGTCAGACGATAGAAATGCCATTTGCACGCTTAGAGTAGCAGATTGATTGTGACTAACTTTAAACATAACTTGATTAATTTTCACACACATTTAATAAAATAATAAAAAACATAAACCTTGCTTAACTTGATTCTGGATGCTATTTACAATTGACAATCTGAAGTTCCTTTGGTCTTGGTATGTTAATCTTATTCTCACATCTCTATTCATTTCTCTTCATGACTATGTACAGAAATATGATAATCTAATTAGGCAAAGACTAAAACTTGACTATAGACTGGTACAGACTAATGCAGACTGACTGATCGGAGGTCTGTACACTCATTATAATACCTCGCGCGTTCAGGTATCACTGCGTGAGTGTGATCTGCGAGGAGAAAAGATTCTACGTTAGCAGCAATCTCATTGGCTGCGTTACATATTAATACGCGGATCAGCGGAAGCAGAATTTGGTCCGTCTCTAAGACAGCGCCATCTCATAATGCAGAGACGGACGAGCGCTGTGCCTGCCTGCGCTGTTGTGCTTAGCGGGGCGCGCTCTAGTGGGAAAGTTGTGTACGCGAAGACTACACGGAACTATGTACACAACATGGGGTAATGCCGGTACTGCATGGAGGGTGGTCGACGACAGTAAATCAAGGCGTCGGGTTGTTACAGATGTCGCAGTGTTTATGCATGGTCTGACACTGTTATCATGAAGAGACGTTGCTCCATGTGTGGACGAACTCTTCAAATTCTAAACTCGATTGCAGCACACTGTTTCTCATTCACTGACATTAATACTTTCCACACATCCGTATTACGCGCTACAGCGCAAATCAATAGTTGTGAAAATGAGCTATAATGAATCACCTGATTAGAAGGACGGCTATGAGATGGCAATGTTCTCGGCGGAATTTCCAAATTACTGAATTTAATCAAACAATTTATCCAAAAAATAGGAATTTTTACCTCATTTACACATATTTTTTTCAGATGTTGTTCAGAATTATCATACGTTTAAAATATCATTGCAAGGCAAAGGAAAACGTGTTTCTGATACAGTTATGCAGTATGTGTTCGGCTTTATTGACTAACTAAGACAGTTTTGGAAAGACCTTAAGACTAAGTTGGTAGCTTATTTCAAACGTCTGAAGGCAAATACTGAGACCCATCACTAAGTTCAATTTCTCAGAGAAAAAGGAAGGTTGTTTATGTAAAATGTTTAATATAGCTGAAGCAGTAAATGGTAGATTTAGTGATTTGAAGACACTTAAACCTACACTTTAATTTCTGGAAATAGTGTTAGTTGCTAATGTTTTGGGAAATGTATGTGCCATTACACCGCCAGTTATAAAAGGTTCACCAACTGTGGAGATGGAACGACTGAAATCGCAAAGGAACGAAAGATTAATAGGAGTGAAACGAAGTGGTTGTGCAACTACTGAACTCTAGAAGAAGGTACCAGAAGAAAATGACTCACTAACTAAAGGATCTGCTAAGATGTGATATCAATCTTTGCGATCTCTTGTGAGTGTGAATCACTCTAAACAACTCAAGTTCATTACTTCTAAGCATTGAACTGAACTAATTGACGAACATTTAGCTGAAGTTGTACGAACAGCACTCAACAGTTATCAGCAAGAACGCAAACAGCTCACAGCTCAATAAACACTTGAGAAGCCACATCTCAAAAGTACCTTTTTCGGAACTGTTAAAAAAAGAAAAGGTCTCTTCAGCAAAAATTAAAATACTTAGCCGTGTGTCTATATGCGCTGGGGCTCACTCGTTATCAGTTTTTTAAGTTTGTGCCTCCGAACGGGAAGTAGTCACCACCGATGTCTAGGATGTTTCATCACAGCGAAACACACACAACACAGACTGAACGATGTGGGCGACGATATGTGGACTCGAATTTTCATACAAATATAGAAAGAAATATGTCACTCTTGTTGTACCTAGAATATAGCCAACACCTCAAGTAAAATGGTCCGTACCGCAACAAGTACTTCTTCTACAGACACGTTTGCGGGACCTATTTTTCTGGTTTTAACATGTCGTATATGCCGTAAGACAGTGAGACACTTTATTTAAACACGGTGTATATAAAAAGTTTGGTTTCCTGTAGGATAGAGAAACTGAACAACTGATTACTGGCAAAGTGTGAACTTGAAGAATTGCTGTATTCACGTAAAATCACGAGTTACATGAGTGAGAAACGCATGACAGTCGTATACGTTGTAGCATCTACAGTTCTAGTAGATTCTGGTCTGATCTCTGATTGAATAATGCTATCACCCGGGTGAAGATAACAAGAATGATCATCCGACAACAAGGAATACTTCAGATATAAGATAATTAGCACAGAACTCTTCAAAGCAAAACACATAATGTTCTTTTGAACGCTTTATATATATATCATGCGAGGCTATATCCGTTGCTTTGAACAGAAGTTAGTGAGATCGTAATTAAGGTGACTAATAATAATTATCAATAAATACTTGAGGCGACACTTAATTCTATCTGTTAACAGTAAGATCAATAAATCGTAATTAGGGGAGGTAATTAGAAGGATCTAAAGAAGAGAAATTTATAACCGTACGCTTCCTCATAACCGCAGCTTACATTAGACTTACAAACGGCCGACAACGTGAACGCTACTGCCCCGCAGCCCACAGCCTCCCAAAGGAGGAAGGGAGGAAGGAAGACAGGTCATTAAAGACGGCCCAAAGGAGCAGAAAGCCGTCAGATGGCCAACACGGGCCACTGGCATTTAGGAAGGGGTTATTAAAGAATCTGCTTGCTCTCAAAGGTCACAAAGCCCCCTCGCCCTGCGTGATCCCGGAGAAAGGGATTCATTAGGTGTACAGAGAAACGTAAAATTAGCTCTGCGTGTACTTGTTATCGATTGGAATAAACGTTTCCTAATTATAAAGTTATCAGTGGACTGAGATAGGTACTTACCGTCAACATATGCACAATACGGACTGGAGTCCTAAGAGTCGAATGACACTATTTGCGAAGAGGATTAAGGTACGTGTAACCTCCCCCTCACTTATCGACCTTAATGACAGTGAAACATTAAACCGCGTGTACCTAATGGAAGTTTGGGAAAAGCAATCGTCACCGAAGTTAATCTGTCGGTAAAGAGGGAGGAAAGGGTTACATCTAAATGAAAGGAAAAATGCAAATGAAACTGGTGGAAATTAATTTTGAAAAGGGGTAAAGTTAATAAAGTAAGTAAATGTGCGGCAGTTACGTTAACAATTAACTAGTGGTAATTAGATATTTGAGATTTGGGGGAAATTATGGTCGCCAGTCCTAAGGACAATTACTATGGTAACTGAAAAAGAAAGGTTATTACACATATAATTAGCACTAGAAGCGTAGTAATTGAAGGTTGACATGTGCAGTGTGAAAACTGAAAGATTGTCAGAAGTAATAAATTTCGCTACACTCTGACTTAATTTAGCAAAACAATTAATAAAACCGGAAAATCGAAAGTTAATTTAGTGACTGAAGTTAATAGTGAGCTTTCTTTCTGAAGCACATCGAAATTCACTCAAATACGGTTAGTCTTGGACTACCTCAACAATCATTTCAAATGCTACTTGAATCTACGCAATTTAGAAATAAGGGATTTAACTTTGAACTTGACTTAAATGATTCTGAACAATTAACAATAGTAAAATTTAATACGTACCAAGCTGAGCTGCAGTCACAGGTAAGCTAAAATACGGTAACAAAACTCGCACTCTTACTTTGTGCTTATGTAATCTGAATATTGTAGCCAGCTATGAATACCTTAACTGAACTTTGAAATTAAAGCAGTGAAATAGGATGATGATACTTTAATGCTGGCGTTTGAATTTCAACAACACTCGGGTTCATTCCGGAAAAGGAAGGGACCCTGCTTGGTAATGCAATTGGGACAATGAGCAACAAAGGTTCATGCTAAGTAGCTGTAATTTTGTGATGCAACAATTTTAAAAGTTCGAAAAGCTGAGGTCTGCCATACAGTTCTAAAACTTTACGTGCTTCCAGTCTTCCTTGATGGTGGATTGAAGGTTTGAAGCCGTCGATCGAGGAGGTGGCGACAGTCACTCATTGTCGGCCGTCGCTGTTGCAGAAGCTGGATGTTGGCGCACCTTCTTCCCGACACGGTCACCAGACGAAACGGGCTCTTGATGTGCGCCAGCTAATGCTTCCCGTCCGCGACACCATGTCAGAAACTGTCATCGCCAGTCGAGCGTAATTACATGCTGCCAAACCCCGAAAGCGCGGCAACTCGCGGGAGCGTCACACAACACACCTGCTCAACCGCACTACAGCCAGACCCCCTCTCTCTGCCCGCGCTCCACGCGACAGAGTTAACACTACCAAAGATCCTACACACTGTGATTCTTCACACGACCTATCGATGTAATCGTTCGATAGCAGTTTTCCCTAGGTAAGACCCAGCGTAAAATACAAATAATATTCACAAAACAAACCAATTATACATCGACATAAATGCATATATATATATATATATATATATATATATATATATATATAGTAAAACAATTACAAAATAAGGAAAAAAATTTGCAGTGCAATAGATGGAAATAGGAGGATATGCATTTCCGGCGTTACAGTATCATTGTACCCTCTCCTTACGTTTGTAAAAGAGTACATTTAAAAGGGAGTAAGAGAAATTAGGGATAAATTTGGAAAAGCAATTAAAATTTTAGGGATTAAAAATAAAAATATTAAGGCCTACTGATGACCTGTAATTTTGTCGGAGATGGCAACGAACATAGAACATCAGCTGAAAGAAAGGGAACAGTCTTGATAAGGCTATAACATGAATGTCAACAAAAGTAAAATGTAAGTCACGGAAAGTAGTCCCAATTAATTAGCATGGTGCGGAAGGAATTAGACTGGGAAATGAGACCCTAAAGGTAGTGTACCAGGAGTTATCTGACGATGGCAGATGTGAAGAGTGCCTTGATAAACTTGTGGATAGTATGCCACGACGAATACAGGCATACATCAATGCAAGAGGACGTGCTACTGGGTATTAGAGGTGTCGGTGTATACAGCAATCTGGACCACCATCTCTGAAGGTCTCGCTGTATGGTGGTACAACATGCCATGTGTGGTTTTCATGAACAATAAAAACGGTGGAAATGTTTATGTTGACCTATACTCCAAATTTCTGTATAGGTTTCTGAAGTCTCGGAACCGAGGTGATGTAAAACTTTTTTTATGTGTTTACGTAGACAAACTTCCTCGTTTGTGCTTCACGTCTGACGTTTTTTCCGTACGCCGGTGAAGTTTCGAACCGTTCTGGCTGATGGCTGAGCCGTAGTACAGCGTCAAAATGGCGTCCTCATACGACTCAAGTTACAAGCAGCGTGCTTTTATTGAATTCTTGAGTACAGAAAAAACAACCGTGGTGAACATCCATAAACATTTGTGTGCAGTGTATGGCGATGCTGTAGTTGATAGGAGTAACGATGGGCGATAGGTAAAGAAAGTTACAGCCTCAGAAAATTCAGAGAGAGAGATCCATGATCAGCCGCGCTCGGGACGTTCTGTCGCAGCCACTGCTTCAGACCTGCTGAATCGCGCGGATGCCACTATTTGTGCCGACCGGTGCATCACAACTCGACAATTGGCTCTACAGTTGTCGGTCAGCTTTGGAAGTGTGTCTTCAATGATCGAGACTCTCGGATAATCAAAGAGGTGCTCACGATGGGTTGAACGAATGCTCACAGCGGACCACAAGATTCAAAGAAAGGCCATTTCATCTGAATTGTTGTAGCGTTTTGAAACCGACGGAGAGACCTTTCTGCCACGGATCGTTATTGGGGACGAACGCCGGGTGCACCACTTTGCGCTGGAAACAAAAAGGCAGTCGATGGAGTGGCATCATCCTCATTCACCTCAAAAGAAGAAATTTAAGACAACTCACTCTTCTGGAAAAGTCATGGTGACAGATTGTGTAGGCGTTTGTCTCGTGGATGTGATGCAAAGAGGTTCAACCATCAATCCAGAGGCATAAGTGAAGAGACTGAATAAACTCGACGTGTTCGATCGGACAAGAATCCAGCAGAAATCTTGTTCCAACATGATAATGCACGCCCACACACAAGTCTGAGAACGCGGAACACTTCGTCAAATTGGGTTAGACATCATTACGTCAACCACCCTACAGTCCAGACCTGTCACCCTCGTATTGAATCGCTTTGGGTCGCTTCACGATTCTCTACTGGGAACACACTTTGTACATGACGAGAGTGTCAGTTATGCACTGAAAACATGGCCACGCCGACAGGACGAGAGCTTTTACCAGCAGGGAATACATGCTCTTCCACAATGTTGGCGTACGGCCATAGAACGTGATGGAGAATACGTAGAACAATAGGCCATGGACAAGACATATTGATGTGTATTGTCACCAAATTCTGACTATTAACAATAAATATGTAATAAGGAAAAAATGTGGGGCATCGCTTATTAAATCAGCCTCGTACATGGGTAGATCAATTGATTAACGACGATGTAGTGAATCGAATTAGCCAGAAGGAATTATACGGAACAATGTGACTAAAACAAAGTGCAGGTTGCCTGAAATCATGGCTTAGATGTCAGTAGTTAATTTGGATTTGAAAATATTTATCGAGGTTCAAAATAAACTAACATTTCTTTGTAGCATTTGTTTTATGTTTACTCACAAAATAACACGAGTATAAAATAGCAAGTTGTAATTATATTCAAAAATCAGTGGCAGAATGTACATTTGCGTTCTTGAGCCAGTTTTTTAAAGTTAGGTCCACGAGTATGCTTGTAGTTCGGTATAGACCGCATTTAAATGTTGCAGAATGCATATCAGGAAAGCCACAGCTAGCATATTGCGTTCATTTGCTAGGAACTCCAGATCCCCTCTTACTTCTTGCGTTTCAAAGAGGAAGTTACTTCTTCTTTTATTTGCCAAAAACTTTGTCACTTGACCTCTACTTAACCAAAGGTCATTGTGCTGCAAAAAGTCAAAATGCGCCGAATCACAGTCTGATTGAAATACTTTGAACTGATTGTGGTGAAGAGCAGAACGAAACCTCATAAAAATAATCATCTTGCTCAAGCTGTCGATTACTTCTTTTGCTGTTGTTGTGGACATCATTCCGAAGACTGGTATGATGCAGCTCTCCGTGCTACTCTATTCTGTAAAACTAACCAACTACTGAAACCTACATCCTTCTGAATCTACTAATGATATTGAACTCTTGGTCTCTTGTCTACAATCCCCCCCCTCCTCCCCAAATCTTCCCTCCAATATTAAACTAGTGATTCCTTGATGCCTCAGAATGTGACCTATCAATTGATCCCCCCCTCTAGTCAGGCTGTGCCACAAATTTCTTTTTTCTCCAATTCTATTCAGTATTTCCTCGTTAGTTACGTAAGATACCCATCTAATCTTCACCATTCTCCTGTAGTACCACATTTCAAAGGCTTCTGTTCTCTTTGTAGTGTAACGACGTAAGTTTTTATAAATGATTTTCTTTCGACATATGACCATGTGTAGACTCCGTCACCTACGTCAGTTACAACCCACTTCAAAATTATTTATATTCTTTTTAAATTGTCTCAGAATGGTTCTTGAACGAAACTGTAAAACATCATTTGAGTCGTATGCGCAGAATTACGTCACTCAGGCCAATTGGTTTGCGCAAACTTTTTTTAATTTAGATGTCGTTTGTTTCTCCTCAGAAATTATATTGATGCACGTTATCTGATTTAATAAATATTAGATCCACATTGAATAAACTTTCGAGATTCAAACTCGCGATGAACGTTGTCAAAAATTAATAATCTTATCAAATATATTATTAATTCATTCACATAATTCCTCATAAATAAATTCTCGGAACACGTATTTAAACTTTAGTAGCATCCACTAATTTATTATCTTCCTACATATAGACGTGAACCTGAGCCTTGACAAGACAGAACTAACTATTTACAACAAGATTAAACTTTCTATGACGTCATTGTTGTACAAACATTACAAATTCTCAATTATTTTATTTTTAGAAGCACGACGCAACAACTCGGTTTCAGGATCTTCTGTTGTTCTTTGGCTGTCGACTCGCGACGTATAGTGGACAGCAATTTTCTCTCTGGTCCCGGCAACGAAGATGCTGTCTCCGTTCGTTGCGCCGCCCTCTCCGTACATGAAACATAAAAAAATAAATACAAAAACTTAAGACAATTCACAACCATTACAAATATTACAAAAATACATAAACAAAACTAAATTAAACTTATATTCACCTGCAAACTGGGCTGACACTGGTGGATGGGTGACGCTTCAATTTCGCGTCCCACTACATACCCCACCCATAAGCTCAGTTTGTCAGGTTTTAACCGAAAATAAAACTTCTTCTTTATACAATATTTAACTGTTAATACATTTTTCTCACATTTTACGTAATCTAGAGTCCTTGCTCTTAGATCGATTTAATCCTTTTACTACAATATTGTTGTGACTGTTTGTCATTTACTTTTAATTGTGCTATTATGGTAATTCACAACCGAATATATGGAGATTACACCTTTCCATTTAATAGTTGCTAGTAAATAATAATTGAGTACGTTCCTCGTTGTTACATTAGGACAGAGCGTTCAAATTGTGATAGGTTAGTTTCAGTTTTATTCATTTACTAGAGTTATTCTTTCCAAAATGTATATTACTACTAAGTTTCTCACAATAACTAATAGTACTATTTACTTCTACATCTACATCTACATCCATACTCCGCAAGCCACCTGACGGTGTGTGGCGGAGGGTACCTTGAGTACCTCTCTCGGTTCTCCCTTCTATTCCAGTCTCGTATTGTTCGTGGAAAGGAGGATTGTCGGTATGCCTCTGTGTGGGCTCTAATCTCTCTGATTTTATCCTCATGGTCACTTCGCGAGATATACGTAGGAGGGAGCAATATACCGCTTGACTCTTCGGTGAAGGTACGTTCTCGAAACTTTGACAAAAACCTGTACCGAGCTACTGAGCGTCTCTCCTGCAGCGTCTTCCACTGGAGTTTATCTATCATCTCCGTAACGCTTTCGCGATTACTAAATGATCCTGTAACGAAGCGCGCTGCTCTCCGTTGGATCTTCTCTATATCTTCTATCAACCCTATCTGGTACGGATCCCACACTGCTGAGCAGTATTCAAGCAGTGGGCGAACATGTGTACTGTAACCTACTTCCTTTGTTTTCGGATTGCATTTCCTTAGGATTCTTCCAATGAATCTCAGTCTGGCATCTGCTTTACCAACCATCAACTTCATACGATCATTCCATTTTAAATCACTCCTAATGCGTACTCCCAGATAATGTATGGTAGAAAAAATTACGTCATTCTTTTCCCTAATGCTTTATTTATGCCTGAGGTCAAGAAGAAATCAAGCAAAACTTCCTTTAGAATCTCGGCACGGCTTTCTTTACCTTCGGACACCTTGTTGGGTAATGGCAATTTATTTAGGAGAAACAAGCGAGAGAGCCCCGTTTGGTGTGTTCTACACTCCTGGAAATTGAAATAAGAACACCGTGAATTCATTGTCCCAGGAAGGGGAAACTTTATTGACACATTCCTGGGGTCAGATACATCACATGATCACACTGACAGAACCACAGGCACATAGACACAGGCAACAGAGCACGCACAATGTCGGCACTAGTACAGTGTATATCCACCTTTCGCAGCAATGCAGGCTGCTATTCTCCCATGGAGACGATCGTAGAGATGCTGGATGTAGTCCTGTGGAACGGCTTGCCATGCCATTTCCACCTGGCGCCTCAGTTGGACCAGCGTTCGTGCTGGACGTGCAGACCGCGTGAGACGACGCTTCATCCAGTCCCAAACATGCTCAATGGGGGACAGATCCGGAGATCTTGCTGGCCAGGGTAGTTGACTTACACCTTCTAGAGCACGTTGGGTGGCACGGCATACATGCGGACGTGCATTGTCCTGTTGGAACAGCAAGTTCCCTTGCCGGTCTAGGAATGGTAGAACGATGGGTTCGATGACGGTTTGGATGTACCGTGCACTATTCAGTGTCCCCTCGGCCATCACCAGTGGTGTACGGCCAGTGTAGGAGATCGCTCCCCACACCATGATGCCGGGTGTTGGCCCTGTGTGCCTCGGTCGTATGCAGTCCTGATTGTGGCGCTCACCTGCACGGCGCCAAACACGCATACGACCATCATTGGCACCAAGGCAGAAGCGACTCTCATCGCTGAAGACGACACGTCTCCATTCGTCCCTCCATTCACGCCTGTCGCGACACCACTGGAGGCGGGCTGCACGATGTTGGGGCGTGAGCGGAAGACGGCCTAACGGTGTGCGGGACCGTAGCCCAGCTTCATGGAGACGGTTGCGAATGGTCCTCGCCGATACCCCAGGAGCAACAGTGTCCCTAATTTGCTGGGAAGTGGCGGTGCGGTTCCCTACGGCACTGCGTAGGATCCTAAGGTCTTGGCGTGCATCCGTGCGTCGCTGCGGTCCGGTCCCAGGTCGACGGGCACGTGCACCTTCCGCTGACCACTGGCGACAACATCGATGTACTGTGGAGACCTCACGCCCCACGTGTTGAGCAATTCGGCGGTACGTCCACCCGGCCTCCCGCATGCCCACTATACGCCCTCGCTCAAAGTCCGTCAACTGCACATACGGTTCACGTCCACGCTGTCGCGGCATGCTACCAGTGTTAAAAACTGCGATGGAGCTCCGTATGCCACGGCAAACTGGCTGACACTGACGGCGGCGGTGCACAAATGCTGCGCAGCTAGCGCCATTCGACGGCCAACACCGCGGTTCCTGTTGTGTCCGCTGTGCCGTGCGTGTGATCATTGCTTGTACAGCCCTCTCGCAGTGTCCGGAGCAAGTATGGTGGGTCTGACACACCGGTGTCAATGTGTTCTTTTTTCCATTTCCAGGAGTGTATATTAACACTATTAAAAATCTCTATTAAAGGCACTCAGCTATGTTCTCGTGAGCCATATAGCTCTGGACGCCAATGGTCCCTAAAATTATTAACCATCCCCTTTGGTTCCTACTATCCGAGTAAATATAAAATATATAAAATTCCTTCTGACGTAATAAAATTTCTTCCATATAAATCCCCTTTTGGTTATCTTTCTCTTTTTGAAGTACCGGTAGATTATTGTAGAACACTTGTTTAAGCTTCCTGTCATTTCTTTAAAGTAACACGTAACTATCACGAAAAACTTCACATGAATAAACTATGAACGCTCTTCCGTTTGTAACATATACTAAATATTAACTCATTTAGGAATGAAGGGTTTCATTTGACCGACACTATATAATCCATTAATTACACCTGATGAAGGTTCCATAAGAAGTAAGGCTTTGGGATGTACAATCTTATGTACAACATATGGACCTTCAAAGATAAAGAAGAATTTTCTACATTCCTTATTGATCTTCGAACCTTTAGGATGGATCACCTGCAAACTGGGCTGACACTGGTGGATGGGTGACGCTTCAATTTCGCGTCCCACTACATCTTTCAGCCTAATATGTTTATTGTCCATGTTTCATTTGCATATGTGGCCACACTCTATAGAGATACCTTAAGAAAAGACTTCCTATCACTTCAAATTATATTGGATGTCAACAAGTATCTCTTCATCTGAAACGCTTTTCTTGTCATTTACAGTTTATATTTATATCCTTTCTGGCTCGGTCATCATCAGTTATTCTACTGTCCATATAATAAAACTCATCTACAATTTTATGTGTCTCTTTTAGAGAGACACTAAGTTTTCCATCAAGGGCTGCGTGCTGAATTATGCTCCGATAAGACATTAGTCCAGCGCTATCTACCTTGACACTCTGTTCTACTAACCTTTCCTTTGTTGATCATCGTTGAGACCCCGTCAGTTGAATTAGAAACCATTTCATCGCAAATAATGTTTGAATTTGTCATGAAGTCATCACAAGTCTTCAATAAATCTTCTCCGCGAGCCCTGCCTTTAAACGACAATATTGCTAGCAATTCTTCCCCAAATGCTTTACTTTCAATACCATAAAATCGCACGAAATAAGGCATCTGTTCTTCATCAACAATGTCACATGATTTATCAAGTGCTATGGCGTAGCAAGGCGTCTTCTGCAGAAGTTCGAGCAAACTACTATTGTTCTCAATAGCCCAAAATTTCGGCTCTTCTTGTACTGCTGCTGACCGATAAGTTAATACCTTAAACTGCGGCAGCAACATTCTTTCCCTCTTAAAAAAGTGCCGCGTCCAATTCCAACATACATTTGTGAAAACGATTTCTGGTGTATATTAACCGTCCAACACACACGCATGGCTGCTTCAGCAGTGTTTTCTTGGCCGTTCATATAGCTTTTTTTATTGAAGTGCTTATATATTCTTTCGTAGCGTCGCTTTAAATTGGCACTTTTAGTAAGAGCGACTGTTTTGTAGCATATGGAGCAAACTGGAGCAGCTCTAGACCGGACAGGCATAGCGAACCAATTTTGTTCAGTCTACTCAGTGAAAAACTTCCTATTTTCACTATCGGCTTTACGGTATAATTATAGATTGCAAATTACTTAACCCTGCAGTAATCGCGCCATGTTTAGTACCGTTAGTAGTCGCTGCGGACTGTCAGTTTATAAATAAACATCAACAAAGTAACTGTGAATAGGCAGTTTTCTACGCTTAATTTTCATGTGTTAAGTACATACCTTCTATAAAGCTAGAAATTTGGCTCAGTTCCACTGAAATTTTAAATTTTGCAATTCCACTGGAACTGTAAATGTCTAATATGATACAGTATTTATTTGTGGATATAAAACAAGATGTATAATAAAACCGTAAGCACATTGAAAGGAACACATCGGTTACAACAGTTCTTCAGTGTACACAGTTCAGTCACGGCCTTCCGTTTATAAACATTCTGAACAAATAACATTTGCATTTTCCAAACACAAATATTTACTACATTTGCAGAAGTTATATCTGGTACGTCTTTTCTTTCTCCTGTCACAGCATGCGCAACGTCCTCTCTGTTTGTTAGGATGTTCCGTGGGCCTTGCTTTCGCTTCACTTTGGAAAATTTCACAAATACTTAAGGAAGCTTAGACGGTTTGTTACTCATGGCAGCTCGGACTCGCATGTGTTCTGTAATAAGCTCATAAAATAACTGGCGCAGAAATTCTCTTCGTGACTATCATTTCTGCTTTGCCTGTCTCTTCTTCAACGCTGTCATCATGGTTAAGACTGGGTACCAGCACAACAGTTTTTCCTTTCTCAGAATTATATGGTATAAGAATGCAAGATTTTCTGAAGGCAATCACATTTCAACCCACTTAAAGCTTACTTGGCTTTGTGAATTCAAATAGTAATTCTTTTCGTATGGTTCTTAATGAACTTAGCCAAAAATCGTTTTTCAATCTTTGAACCAAGTGAAGGCTCGTAACCAGTTATCCACCGTGATATTCCTGCCATTTCCTTTGATGGAGGTACACAGCCTCCGAACTACAGCGGCTGGAGTATTAGTTATATAATATGGCCCCCTTGGTTTTGTTCCAATAGACACATCCATATCAGTAGTATGATACATTCTGGCTCCACAAAGAGCAAATATTTTTATTCCGTATTCGTTCTGCTTGCTAGGTATATAGTGTCTAAACCGACCATTGCTTCGATATGCCTCTAACCTCATCGATTGTGAGGTATTCGAAAGGAGTGTACGCTGTTTTGCAATCCTGGACTAAAATGTCAAAAATGTTTCTTATTGGAGCTAACTTGTCATATTTCAGTCTTTCTTCTCTTGCTAACTTGCCGTCAGATCGCAGATATCTGAGAAGGAAGCAAAATCTAGACAGTGACGTTTTGAGCCTGAAAATTTCTACCCCTGTGCTGTCAGTCTTCCACAGATCGCCTGCATTTTTGATGATTAGCCCTCATCATTCCAGCCAAATACAGTAAACCTATTAGACCTTGAATTTCACTTCCACTCGTAGAGTTGCAGTCCCTGTCTTTCGAAAATTCATCTCTCTGGGGCTTGATAAACAAATTCGCGTTTTCTGCTACTGTTCTGATAATATCATCAATGAGAAAGTGCTTTAAAATTTCAGTTGGCGTTTTCAGATGTTTTAGAGTAGGCTTTACACCAGGAAGATTGTTTACTATATTTTCGGACCTGGTTCCAACATTTTTGGGAGGTATATGTTTATTCCATTTCGTAATCTGATCTTTCCAGCATACACTAGACCGTTTCCGGTATTGGCAGTAGGCCTATTCACCATCAGACACCACTTGTTCTCTATCAGAATAGCCGGCCGAAGTGGCCGTGCGGTTAAAGGCGCTGCAGTCTGGAACCGCAAGACCGCTACGGTCGCAGGTTAGAATCCTGCCTCGGGCATGGATGTTTGAGATGTCCTTAGGTTAGTTAGGTTTAACTAGTTCTAAGTTCTAGGGGACTACTGACCTCAGAAGTTGGGTCCCATAGTGCTCAGAGCCATTTGAATCTATCAGAATTTTCAGGTTGCTCTTCTTCCTCATCCACACTTTCTTCACATTCACCAAAGTCATCTTCATGATCACTCTCTGCCGAAACCTCAGCAAGCAATTTTAAGCAATTTTCTAATTCTTTCAGACCCTCTTTCATATGCATCCATTCTGCAAACCCTGGACCTAACAAAACAATGTAAGTAATAGAAGGTAACACTGCAAAACTAAGAAACCCCTTGCGAATTAAAAATAATAGGACAATAATGGCTTACCTTTTACTACCGCTCCTAAGGCCAATACCGCATATTACACGGAATGCCGTTGCTCGCGAGGGACTGTAAGTCCGCAATTATTGACCATTCCACCCCCACTACTCCAGTCCAAACGAAGCAAAGGAGTAACGTAGTACTGCTGATTGAAGGAAGGTACACGAATTATGTGATTTCTAGGTCTACTAGAGTAAAAGGAAAGAAGAAAAATCATCCGGACGGACTGTCAGTCCGCGTGCGACTGCTGCAGGTTTAAGAACACTTACTGGCTCACTGTGCCAGCAAAAATTGCTCTATGGTTATGAACTGTTTATAGACTGTAACTACGAAGTAATCACTAAACTGTAATCAGGCGAGAACGGATACCAAAAGCACTGACTCGAGCTCAGATGTAAAAATGCAGTTAAATAAATGTCGTTCGCCGTCTGCAAGTCTTTCGATCTGACGCCACTTCGTCGACTTGCGCGTCGATGGGGATGAAATGATGATGATTAGTACAACACAACATCCAATCCCTGAGCGGTGAAAATCTCCGACACGCTCGAGAATCGAACGCGGACCCTTAGGATTGACAATGTGTCGCGCTGACCACTCAGCTACCTGGGGCGGACAAAATGCAGTTAATACCAAGGCTTAAAGCTCATCAGAAAACCAGCAAGATAATTTGTACTGAACACTTGCATGTGAAAGTTAATTGATTGCAAAACAGTTCGCTTAATGATTAGATTTGCGTTACTCTCTGTAATGCTAACTGTTACTGACTTTAGAAATGCAAATGGTCATAGATACTCTTTTCGTATTCTAGTAAATTATGTCTGGAAAGTTCGTAATGATTCATTTAACTACGCTGTCACGTAATTTGCAGATGTGAGCAGAGTTTGCAGTGCACACAGTAAACACGAAACGTATTATTCTGAAATAACATTTTGTCAACATTCGTTTGAATTATGCTTTGGATCTTCTACTATTACACATTACTCTTTAACCAGTTGTTCTACCAAGAAACAGAGTTCACTGCTGTTAAATGACAGTTTTGTAAACTGCAGTTCTTTATCTTACTTACCGAAACTAAATAATCTCATCACTTTCATTATTTTGCTGTTCTTTCATAGGTCGTATTCTAAGATTCAGAACTGGTGATAGGATAGGACCGTGTTAGGTAAAGGATTGAGGTAAAGTTCATTTCCACAACAACAGTTGCTGCACTAAACACACATTTATTCAATTAAGGAAAAACTACTACGCTGGCTAGCCTTGTACAGTCTGAAGATAAAACTGGTTGGATCTTACTTTGATCAGTTGCTGCAGGTGCGAAGTAGGGCATTATTGGTCGACAGTGTATTTTAGATACACCATAATTATAATATTCTTTTTCAATTAGTTGGTTTGAATTAGTTCTTTAACATTTAACTATTAATAACATGAATAATTATTAAAAGGTACATATGACAGGAATTACATCTCAGATGCATAACGGTTAGAGAATTAATTATTCGAAAAATTTTTAGGCACTGTGTTGTTGTGTTACAACTCCATACGAGATTACAACGCCTACTAACGAAGTGACGATCAGATTTATCTAATTTACTTGGATATGTTCTTTATAAAAATACCACCCCCCGGAACAAAGTGCGTGCAGACGCCACGCGCAGAAGTTGCTACTGTGTCAAAGTACATGTCGACGCACCGTAAAGCAGCCGCTTCCACGTCACAGGTATCCGCCGCCATGTACACCCGCCCGAAAGATGAAGTTCACATTCCTCGTAAAAGCTGAATAAAGTGGCGTTAACTGTTTGTTCGAGTTCCGAGCATAAAAACCGTGTTAAAATGTACGTGCCTGCTCCGATCAAAAGAGATGTCATAGGCTGCCAAAGTCAGAGATCTCTTTATAAAATTTCATGTTTATTAAACAAAACTGTTGTGTTAGGGTGTACAGAGCTTTCATGTAGATCCACATCATAGGCTCTGCCGGCTGGCCAGCTTGCTCACTTCCGCCCCAGCTCTGCAGTGCTACACCGGATAGCAGCTATGTATTTAGTGCACCTGCTGACCATTAAGAACACAAATCAGTCACGCAGTTACTTGTAAAATAATATAAAAATAATAACAGTGACGCTCAAACATATTGTTATCCACAGTAAAATGTTTTTAAAATAATTTGCTTGAGTAATTTATACTCTCAAAAATTTTTTGGAAGTCCTGTTTTTGACCTTCCGCGGACCAGACATGGACTGCGTTCTGCCGGCGGCAGACAGTAGGACTAGACTAAGGAGATTGAAGAGGATGTAGGCTGGGTTGTAGGTATGATTTGCACAAGACAGGTAAGTCTGGACAGCTGAAATAAATTGGACGTTAGAAAAAATGGTTCAAATGGCTCTAAGCACTATCGGCCTTAACATTGTAAGTAGGCTGTTTATGTTTTCTTTATGTAAGTAGGCTGTTTATGTTTTCTTATTGGCAACATTACGTAGCGCTCTATATGAAAATCACTGGCTGTGCTGTGTGCAGTCTGTGGCTAGTTTGCATTGTTGTCTGCCATTGTAGTGTTGGGCAGCTGGATGTGAACAGCGCGTAGCGTTGCGCAGTTGGAGGTGAGCCGCCAGCAGTGGTGGATGTGGGGAGAGAGATGGCGGAGTTTTGAAATTTGTGAAAATGGATGTCATGAGCTGCTGTATATATTACGACTTTTGATGACTATTAAGGTAAATACATTGTTTGTTCTCTACAAAAATCTTTCATTTGCTAACTATCCCTATCAGTAGTTATTGACTTCCGTAGTTTGAATCTTTTATTTAGCTAGCAGTAGTGGCGCTCGCTGTATTGCAGTAGTTCGAGTAACGAAGATTTTTGGTGAGGTAAGTGATTTGTGAAAGGTACAGGTTAATGTTAGTCAGGGCCATTCTTTTGTAGGGATTGGATTTTTGAAAGTCAGATTGCGTTGCGCTAAAAATATTGTGTGTCAGTTTAAGCACAGTCATGTATAATTGTTCAAAGGGGATGTTTCAACATCAAAGGTCATCAGTCCCCTAGACTTAGAACTACTTAAACCTAACTAACCTAAGGACATCATACACATCCATGCCCGAGGCAGGATTCGAACCCGCGACCGTAACAGCAGCGCGGTTCCGGACTGAACCGCCTAGAACCGCTCGGCAAATCGGACGTTAGACTTCAGACCTCTACCAATTTACGGAAGACTAGCCAGGTAACAATATGCGAAATTCATTTTACGAACTGAAATAGCTTAACGAAAGAAAGGCGATAATACCTGATGGGACACCTGTAAGATTCTACATTGAATACGAGATACAATTTGCTCCTCTTTTTTGCATTAGCGTATGATAAGTTGCTGAAGTTGCGAAACTTTCTTAGTGATTGGGAAAACGTGCAATCCTCTCCCGTTTTCAAAAAGAGTCGTCGAAAAGACGCATAAAACGGTGGGTCTGTTTCGCTGACGTCGGGCAGTTGCAGAATTTTGGAAACGTTTTTTTGCTATAGAGACTGTAATAATTTTGGTCATTGTACGACGGTTATTCGGAAAGTAAGGTCCGATCAAATGCGAAATGGATACCGCACTGAAAGTCAAAAACGTTTTATTTACAACAGTTAGCTACATCTTCCAGCTACTTCTCTGCGTAGTCGCCACTCCGAATCAGATATTTCTCGTAGCGTTGTACCGACTTTCCAATACCCTCGTCACAGCAGGGAGCCGCCTGTACCTTCAGCCACTGCTCTGCGCTGGTCTTCAGTTCGTTGTCCGTGCCAAAATGTTCTCCATAACCAGCGGTTCATAGAGGCAGTGATGAACAACGGAGGGAGCCCATTATGGATACTATGGTGGATGATCAAACACTTCCCACTGAAAACGCTGCAAAGCTGCCTCTGATGTGTGCGGCAAGAATTTTCATGAAGAAGGAAGTGCATGACGAGTACGTTATGCGTGGTTCCATGAAATCAGACCAAACCTCTCAGTGGGCACCCATGCTTGGCAACTTTACATCTTTACTTGCTTACTCTGTTCTCAGAACTGAAGAGAGCGACGTACCGCGATCGACACGCTTACTAGAGACAGTGCCTTTTTTTTTTTTTTTTTTTTTGTCATCAGTCTACTGACTGGTTTGATGCGGCCCGCCACGAATTCCTTTCCTGTGCTAACCTCTTCATCTCAGAGTATCACTTGCAACCTACGTCCTCACTTATTTGCTTGACGTATTCCAATCTCTGTCTTCCTCTATAGTTTTTGCCCTCTACAGCTCCCTCTAGTACCATGGAAGTCATTCCCTCATGTCTTAGCAGATGTCCTATCATCCTGTCCCTTCTCCTTATCAGTGTATTCCACATATTCCTTTCCTCTCCGATTCTGCGTAGAACCTCCTCATTCCTTACCTTATCAGTCCACCTAATTTTCAACATTCGTCTATAGCACCACATCCCAAATGCTTCGATTCTCTTCTGTTCCGGTTTTCCCACAGTCCATGTCTCACTACCATACATGCTGTACTTCAGACGTACATCCTCAGAAATTTCTTCCTCAAATTAAGGCCGGTATTTGATATTAGTAGACTTCTCTTGGCCAGAAATGCCTTTTTTGCAATAGCGAGTCTGCTTTTGATGTCCTCCTTGCTCCGTCCGTCATTGGTTATTTTACTGCCTAGGTGGCAGAATTCCTTAACTTCATTGACTTCGTGACCATCAATCCTGATAAGATTCCCGCTGTTCTCATTTCTACTACTTCTCATTACCTTCGTCTTTCTCCGATTTACTCTCAAACCATACTGTGTACTCATTAGACTGTTCATTTCGTTCAGCAGATCATTTAATTCTTCTTCACTTTCACTCAGGATAGCAATGTCATCAGCGAATCGTATCATTGATATCCTTTCACCTTGTATTTGAATTCCACTCCTGAACATTTCTTTTATTTCCATCATTGCTTCCTCGATGTACAGAGTGAAGAGTAGGGGCGAAAGGCTACAGCCTTGTCTTACACCCTTCTTAATACGAGCACTTCGTTCTTGATCTTCCACTCTTATTATTCCCTCTTGGTTGTTTTACATATTGTATATGACCCGTCTCTCCCTATAGCTTACCCCTACTTTTTTCAGAATCTCGAACAGCTTGCACCATTTTATATTGTCGAACGCTTTTTCCAGGTCGACAAATCCTTTGAAAGTGTCTTGATTTTTCTTTAGCCTTGCTTCCATTATTAGCCGTAACGTCAGAATTGCCTCTCTCGTCCCTTTACTTTTCCTAAAGGCAAACTGATCGTCACCTAGCGCATTCTCAATTTTCTTTTCCGTTCTTCTGTATATTATTCTTGTAAGCAGCTTCGATGCATGAGCTGTTAAGCTGATTGTGCGATAATTCTCGCACTTGTCAGCTCTTGCCGTCTTCGGAATTGTGTGGATGATGCTTTTCCGAAAGTCAGATGGTATATCGCCAGACTCATATATTCTACACACCAACGTGAATAGTCGTTTTGTTGCCACTTCCCCCAATGATTTTAGAAATTCTGATGGAATGTTATCTACCACTTCTGCCTTATTTGACCGTAAGTCTTCCAAAGCTCTTTTAAATTCCGATTCTAATACTGGATCCCCTATCTCTTCTAAATCGACTCCTGTTTCTTCTTCTATCACATCAGACAAATCTTCACCCTCATAGAGGCTTTCAATGTATTCTTTCCACCTATCTGCTCTCTCCTCTGCATTTAACAGTGGAATTCCCGTTGCACTCTTAATGTTACCACCGTTGCTTTTAATGTCACCAAAGGTTGTTTTGACTTTCCTGTATGCTGAGTCTGTCCTTCCGACAATCATATCTTTTTCGATGTCTTCACATTTTTCCTGCAGCCATTTCGTCTTAGCTTCCCTGCACTTCCTATTTATTTCATTCCTCAGCAACTTGTATTTCTGTATTCCTGATTTTCCCGGAACATGTTTGTACTTCCTCCTTTCATCAATCAACTGAAGTATTTCTTCTGTTACCCATGGTTTCTTCGCAGCTACCTTCTTTGTACCTATGTTTTCCTTCCCAACTTCTGTGATGGCCCTTTTTAGAGATGTCCATTCCTCTTCAACTGTACTGCCTACTGCGCTATTCCTTATTGCTGTATCTATAGCGTTAGAGAACTTCAAACATATCTCGTCATTTTTTAGTACTTCCGTATCCCACTTCTTTGCGTATTGATTCTTCCTGACTAATGTCTTGAACTTCAGCCTACTCTTCATCACTACTATATTGTGATCTGAGTCTATATCTGCTCCTGGGTACGCTTACAATCCAGTATCTGATTTCGGAATCTCTGTCTGACCATGATGTAATCTAATTGAAATCTTCCCGTATCTCCCGGCCTTTTCCAAGTATACCTCCTCCTCTTGTGATTCTTGAACAGGGTATTCGCTATTACTAGCTGAAACTTGTTACAGAACTCAATTAGTCTTTCTCCTCTTTCATTCCTTGTCCCAAGCCCATATTCTCCTGTAACCTTTTCTTCTACTCCTTCCCCTACAAATGCATTCCAGTCGCCCATGACTATTAGATTTTCGTCCCCCTTTACATACTGCACTACCCTTTCAATATCCTCATACACTTTCTCTATCTGTTCATCTTCAGCTTGCGACGTCGGCATGTATACCTGAACTATCGTTGTCGGTGTTGGTCTGCTGTCGATTCTGATTAGAACAACCCGGTCACTGAACTGTTCACAGTAACATTGTCACCTTCCCGCAATAATGTTAAAAATTCAATGATTATAAATGTTGTCTTCCCACAAAAGTGAATAATAAAAATGAGCCAAGCGTAACCTCCTTGCAAAATTAAAGAATAAAATTTGCCCAAATGTAAACTCTCCACAAAATTAACGTTAAGAAATGAAGATTGCTCATTAAACCCACAATAATGTTAATTAGATAATGAACCATGAACTGACTGTAACATCTCAACACTAATAATTAAACCTGACAAATTTTATAGGTACAGCAGCGCTGACCTATGGCCCTGTCAAATAATCAAACCTGATAAATTCATACCACAGCAAAACTGTACGTCCACCTGCTCTTATTTTTCGGCACAGCTCCGTGCAACGCTGGCCCATGTTTAATTTTGATTCTTGGAGGGAATGCATGGGAAATATTATTTAACTTGAAATGAATCTTTTTGTTTAAAACAGTTACTTTAAAAGAAAATTATTATTGGGGCATTTCTTGAACAAATTAATTACAATTAACATATGTTATTAGCTGAGCGCAATGCTGCTTCATTACCTTCTATAACAAAATACCTCGTCCCGAACCGTGACCAGAGATGGAGGGAGAGCACGCCGCCGACCCATGTCGACGCCCGCTCAGTACAACCGTCCATTCGCTACAAACGCAACAACTGTACTGACTACTGCTGTCGTCTCGCGCGGTCAAGCGCAGACTAGCAACGATAAGTAACTCTCTGGTCAGAGATTCTGTCATGCCTCGCCATCGCTGTTACAGAATACATACGCGACGTACGCTTTTCAACACACCCTCTGCCCCACCTTCCTATTCATAACGAATCCTACACCTGTTATGCCATTTTCTGCTGCTGTTGATATTACCCGATACTCATCTGACCAGAAATCCTTATCTTCCTTCCACTTCACTTCACTGACCCCTACTATATCTAGATTGAGCCTTTGCATTTCCCTTTTCAGATTTTCTAGTTTCCCTACCACGTTCAAGCATCTGTCATTCCACGCCCCGACTCGTAGAACGTTATCCTTTCGTTGATTATTCAATCTTTTTCTCATGGTAACCTCCCCCTTGGCAGTCCCCTTCCGAAGATCCTTCCGGAATCTTTTGCCAATGGAGAGATCATCATGACACTTCTTCAATTACAGGCCACATGTCCTGTGGATACACGTTACGTGTCTTTAATGCAGTGGTTCCATTGCCTTCTGCATCCTCAGGTCGTTGATCATTGCTGATTCTTCCGCCTTTAGGGGCAATTTCCCACCCCTAGGACAAGAGAGTGCCCTGAACCTCTATCCGCTCCTCCGCCCTCTTTGACAAGGCCGCTGGCAGAATGAGGCTGACTTCTTATGCCGGAAGTCTTCGGCCGCCATTGCTGATTATTTATCAAAATTTAGGCGGTGGCGGGGATCGAACCCGGGACCGAAGACGTTTTGATTATGAATCAAAGACGCTACCCCTTTTTTATTTATTTTTTTTTAAATTCTCATTTTGTTCGTTTTCGTTCGTTGTATGTGCTCGGGGCGGACGTCGCAAGACATCAGTTTTTTAAGTTAGTCTCTGACCCCTAGACCACGGGTACCCACTGCCGTACGCACCTGCATATAGCTTCGTCGGATTTTCACTGTCGTTTCCATGTCGCGACCTGTCGGACCTTTCTTTCCCAATAGCCCTCGTATTTCTATCGAGCGGATCGCAGTAAGCGACATACAAAGGACCCAACGAATAGCTTCAGTAGTCCCACGGGGGTTTTCGTGGTTGATGCCGACCTATAGAGGGAAGTCACAAAGTTACAAAGGCTGGATACAAAGTAGTGGTAACACTACTGTAACGTCAAACCCGTGAGTCAGCGAGCTACCATCTGTGTTGACACAAGCCGGCCGGAGTGGCCGGGCGGTTCTAGGTGCTAGAGTCTGGAACCGCGCGACCGCTACGGTCGCAGGTTCGAATCCTGCCTCGAGCATGGATGTGTGTGATGTCCTTACGTTAGTTAGTTTTAAGTAGTTCTAAGTTCTAGGGGACTGATGACCACAGCAGTTAAGTCCCATAGTGCTCAGAGCCATTTTAACCACTTTTGTTGACACAACGAGGCCTGTGAGTGGAGTTTGTACAGTGAGTGGGGAAAGTACTCTGTCAATCTACTGCAGTGTGTAGACCTTTGAACATCATAGCAATAATGCAGTCGCCCTAACATCACATTTACAATGATACTGCAACGTTCTTGGCTCAAAATCGGCCGGAGTACGCAAAAACATCTCCAGGGACTGCGTGAAGCATGTGGTGATGCAGCATTGCCAGATAGTACAGTGGCACGATGGGTTCAAGCTTTCAGATTACGCAAAGATGCTGTGAGTATCACCTCCGTACAGGACTACCCCACGTGGAGGACAATAGAGTTCAACTCCTTGCTTCCTTATAAACGTAGGCCTCCGCTGCCATTGTCACATTCAATAAAATTTTCTGGGTTTGTGACCGCATTGTCATTATACATAAAACTGCCGACTTTTCGGTCCCTATTGCAAGCGACCCTGAATAAGGTCGCTTGCAATAGGGACCGAAACGTCGGTAATTTTACATATATTGACAATGCGATCACAATCCCAGAAAAATCCTTGCTTCCTTGTTGGACGTTGATCGCCACTGGACTGGGCGTGAGTTAGCAGCAGAAGTCGGAGTGTGTCACAAAACTGTGCTCCACATTCTGCACGACATTCTGTCTTGCCGCAAAACGGAAGCACGTTGGATACCCCATGAATTGTCCGAGGTACAATGGCACCGCTATGCCGTGGCACATGATTTTTTGGGCTGATAGCAAAGGGAAGATAATGACTCTCTTCGACGCATCGTCACTATCGACGAAGCTTGCGTGTGCTCGAACGAATCAAACTTGAAACGCCAATCCAATGATTGGAGGCATCCCGGTTGAGTATCGGCTCTTGGCTCAGGCAGAAGGGCTCTTTATTGTATGATTACATCATGGCAGAACAATCACTGGCAGCAGTCACAGCCGTGAAAGATGTACGTGTGTGCGTACGGAGGGACTTAAAGTGGAGCAATCAAATAAAACTAATTACATGTATGGTAGATACCAGACTAGGATTCCTTAGAAGAGTCCTCGTGAAGTGCAGTCCCGCCGCTAGAGAGGTAGCTCAGAAAACAATCGTTCGACCTTTATTTGCATAGTGCTTGTCGGACTGGGATGCGTACCAGAAAGGATTGATAGACGAAAAAGAGAAGCTCCAAAGAAGAGCAACACGTTTCGTTATAACGTCAATTCGTAAGAGTGAAAGCGTAACAGAAACGCTCATCCAACTCCAGTGGCAGACATTAAAAGAGGGGCGTTGTGCAACACGGTGTGGTTTACTGTTGACATTCTGTGACTTTACGTTCCTGCAAAGTCAGCTGATAACGTTGCTTCCTTCTACGAACAGGCCATGAAGACATCAGAGAGATTCGAGCCCTTATTGGAAGCACCGTTGTACACAAAGTACCCTCCTCCACACACACCATACGGTAGCTACTGGAGTAACATGTGATGTAGATACATGTAACTATAGAACTATGGTGTACGCTACCAAATGTCCAAATGTGTGTGAAATCTTATGGGACTTAACTGCTAAGGTCATCAGTCCCTAAGCTTACACACTACTTAACCTAAATTATTCTAAGGACAAACACACACACACACACACCCATGCCCGAGGGAGGACTCGAACCTCCGCCAGGACCATCCGCACAGTCCATGACTGCAGCGTCCTAGACCGCTCGGCTAATGACGCGCGGCTGTACGGTACCGCTCCACAAGTTAGCGCAAGGGCAAACACACTGTTGTAATTCATGTCTTATTATTATTCGTATTTTAGAATACAGACAGCACCTTATTCGCTGTTAGTGTGTATTCGAAAGGTAGCACTCTATCTTTGATAAACTGACCCTGCTGCTGGCTACATAACAGAATTTCGCCTGCAACCAGCACTGAACATTTTTTTTCCGACCATGAAGAGACCTTTTATACTTCTTGAACCCATAATATCCCACGGCAGCTCAACACAGGGCGTTTCTGGAGACGTGTTTCTGTTTTGTGTAACACTTCCTCTCACAAAGTTATTTTATACTTGCAGTTAGTGATATTTCATCAGATCGCTATATACAAGAAAACGATGACCTTCTAGGTTGTGTTTAAAGTGTGACTTTGTTTTTAACAACTGCAGTTAGCATTACTTACGCAATACAAAGTTCTGTAAAGTTTTCTTTGATTGTGACAACTTTTCAGATTTCTACATTTGTTTCAAGTTCAACCCATCTGCAGGTGGCCATTAAGAGGCTGGAGGAAATGGCACAGAAAACTCGCAGTAAGTTTTGATTAAAAATGTGTGTGTATTGCTTTTAACAGTTCTCCGTTTTAATGTTCCAGAAAAACTGAGGGACATTGTTTTAAATGTTAAATAATCGCTGAACTATATTGATCTCTGTTTCGATTAGAAGCTTATATGAAAGATACACTTGAAGGACCTGAGAACTCGTCGCCCGAACTCCTTAACATTTCAAAATGTGTTGCACCCTGGGTATGGGTAGCTGAAGCAGCCTACCTGCTACAATTTTATTCAGCTTATGTGAAGAATACACTAAGCAGATTCAGAAGGATGTAGGTTGCAGTAGGTACTGGGAGATGAAGAAGCTTGCACAGGATAGAGTAGCATGGAGAGCTGCATCAAACCAGTCTCAGGACTGAAGACCACAACAACAACAACAACAACAACAACATGTGCGGTGTACGCTGTACCACAAAATTACAAACCAACATCCGTAACACTAGTTTCCTGCGGAATTCTTGAACGTATTCTCCGTTCGAATATAATAAATTTGCTTCAGACTGAAAAGATTCTGCCCACGAATCAGCTAGTGCTAAACTCAGATTGCCCTTACCTCAAATGATAAGCTGTGCCAAATGGGCGAAGGTGAAAGGCGGCTTTCCTATTCTCCATGAGGATTTTCGGGAAGTTTTGACCATAAATGTGAATGAAGTTGCGAATTTGATAAATGTACTCAACCTCTGGAATATCAATACATCCACATTCTTTGTAAGACTGTGTTTGAGACAGGAGATGTTGGTCAGAGTAAGTCAGAGACTCAGTGTACAGTGTATGTTGGACAGCCTAGTGAAATACTTGATTTGAAAAAGATGAAAGCTGGCCAATGATGTAGTGGAAGCAGCATTATTTAAAAAGGGGTTTTATAACAGAATGTATTGAGGAAACATATTCAGCAAATGAGATTATATTAATGGCAGAACAACAAAAGCCATGTTTTAAGGTAATCCAGTTTCATATTATAACAATGAAGGATCTTCAGGTTACCTTCCATTTGGAAAGCGCTTGCACTCAGCGACTGTTATATTGACTTGCAAATTACAGATTGCAATCTATAATTTACAATGTAGCTTCTTATTGTTAGAACATTGCGTATGGTTAAGGTTTGTTGTATAAATTTTGCTGTACAACTGTAAGTTATCTGGATGTTATGGATCTTACATGATCTTGAACCATAACGACAGGACAATACAGTATGAGATCCTCAGAAAATAATATTATATCAACAAAAGGCAATTGCAGTTAATCTCATGTACCGAAAACTAACAAAACAATCTCTACCAATATTGGCAACGGCATGGAACAAACAAGTTAAAGCGAAACGCATTTTGGAGACGAACCGAGCAGATGGTTAACGATATCGTAAAACTCCCATTTAGCCAGAGAACGGTGAGCTTCAATGCATAAAGGGATAAGGCCAGAACAATACACTATTCCTTTTAACGTAAATATGGCCTGGATCGAGGGTAAGTGGCTGCACGTCAATAACAGGTTTAGGCTCGGACCCAGCAAGAAAAGTAAAAATGTTTATTCACCTCTGGCGAGACGGTGATTGGCTGAAGCCATACTTGGCGATGCAGACGCGAACGGTGAGGAAATCCCCATTATATACAAGCATTTTCAGACCAAAAATTCTCTCTCTCTCTCTCTCTCTCATCGGACCGCGTAAGTGGGTGGAAATAAGCGAGGGCGTTGAGAGATTTGCTTCCTTCAAAGTGAGGATGATACACTTCATGTATCGTGGTGACAGATAGCAAAGCGGTAGTTAATTATTCCTGCGGGAATTTTTGCGGGCAAAGAAGTTGTGTACATCGCTCCAACCCATAAAAAAATGGCTCTGAGCACTATGGGACTTAACGTCTAAGGTCATCAGTCCCCTAGAACTTAGAACTACTTAAACCTAACTAACCTAAGGACATCACACACATCCATGCCCGAAGCGGGATTCGAACCTGCGACCGGAGCGGTCGCGCGGTTCCGGACTGTAGCGTCTTTAACCGCGTGGCCACACCGGCCGGCGCTCCAACCCATAGCCAGTGTCCAATAGCCATTATTTCGACTAGGGAAAGATAAACGTTCTACTGAATGCAGGGAAGTTGCGACTGAGTGAATTCAGTCAAGGCGAGAGGAGGGAATTAGCGTTTCAGATCCAGCACGGAGACAACGCCATTACAGATGCCGCTTGGTAAAGTACCATTGCGCATTAGGCCACAGTAAATGTTGAGTCTAGATTTTGCTCACTGCAACTTGTGTACGCTTTGATCATTGAATATCAGAAGCTAGGATACTAACCTACCCTCACATTGAGTACATGAGAGTTTTTCCATTGGTTCAAAAAGTAAATTAATTCTCCACCAACTCAGTGCAATGACCAGCTACGACAACGTAGAAACTTGCACAGGATAGAGTAGCATGGAGAGCTGCATCAAAACAGTCTCAGGACTGAAGACCACAACAACAACAACAACGATGAGGATATTTCACGATCATTCTTTCCTGTGGTAAGAAAAAAAAAATTCGTGTGTAGAGATAAAGATTATAATAATCGTCATTTAAATGTGTCCAAGAATTAAATACACTCCTGGAAATGGAAAAAAGAACACATTGACACCGGTGTGTCAGACCCACCATACTTGCTCCGGACACTGCGAGAGGGCTGTACAAGCAATGATCACACGCACGGCACAGCGGACACACCAGGAACCGCGGTGTTGGCCGTCGAATGGCGCTAGCTGCGCAGCATTTGTGCACCGCCGCCGTCAGTGTCAGCCAGTTTGCCGTGGCATACGGAGCTCCATCGCAGTCTTTAACACTGGCAGCATGCCGCGACAGCGTGGACGTGAACCGTATGTGCAGTTGACGGACTTTGAGCGAGGGCGTATAGTGGGCATGCGGGAGGCCGGGTGGACGTACCGCCGAATTGCTCAACACGTGGGGCGTGAGGTCTCCACAGTACATCGATGTTGTCGCCAGTGGTCGGCGGAAGGTGCACGTGCCCGTCGACCTGGGACCGGACCGCAGCGACGCACGGATGCACGCCAAGACCGTAGGATCCTACGCAGTGCCGTAGGGGACCGCACCGACACTTCCCAGCAAATTAGGGACACTGTTGCTCCTAGGGTATCGGCGAGGACCATTCGCAACCGTCTCCATGAAGCTGGGCTACGGTCCCGCACACCGTTAGGCCGTCTTCCGCTCACGCCCCAACGTCGTGCAGCCCGCCTCCAGTGGTGTCGCGACAGGCGTGAATGGAGGGACGAATGGAGACGTGTCGTCTTCAGCGATGAGAGTCGCTTCTGCCTTGGTGCCAATGATGGTCGTATGCGTGTTTGGCGCCGTGCAGGTGAGCGCCACAATCAGGACTGCATACGACCGAGGCACACAGGGCCAACACCCGGCATCATGGTGTGGGGAGCGATCTCCTACACTGGCCGTACACCACTGGTGATCGTCGAGGGGACACTGAATAGTGCACGGTACATCCAAACCGTCATCGAACCCATCGTTCTACCATTCCTAGACCGGCAAGGGAACTTGCTGTTCCAACAGGACAATGCACGTCCGCATGTATCCCGTGCCACCCAACGTGCTCTAGAAGGTGTAAGTCAACTACCCTGGCCAGCAAGATCTCCGGATCTGTCCCCCATTGAGCATGTTTGGGACTGGATGAAGCGTCGTCTCACGCGGTCTGCACGTCCAGCACGAACGCTGGTCCAACTGAGGCGCGAGGTGGAAATGGCATGGCAAGCCGTTCCACAGGACTACATCCAGCATCTCTACGATCGTCTCCATGGGAGAATAGCAGCCTGCATTGCTGCGAAAGGTGGATATACACTGTACTAGTGCCGACATTGTGCATGCTCTGTTGCCTGTGTCTATGTGCCTGTGGTTCTGTCAGTGTGATCATGTGATGTATCTGACCCCAGGAATGTGTCAATAAAGTTTCCCCTTCCTGGGACAATGAATTCACGGTGTTCTTATTTCAATTTCCAGGAGTGTATTTTGTTACTGAGTGTCAAAAGTAATTGAACATGATTGTTGTATATCACTTGACCCCTGAAAACTACAGTTGATGAATTATATGTACAATAAAAGAAGGAATAGCTGTGTTGCCTTTCTAGAATAGAGCCCAAACTTTCACTTTTATTAATTGATGCATTCTATGTACTTGACAGCAGCATTTCTAATAAGTTTTGTTATGATCCGCACCTGATATTAGCTGCCTTACATGGCCAGGGTCATATTTATTTACAATGTCTGTTTGACACCCTGGGCTTGACAAGACAGTTCAGATGTTTTGTCCATTTGCACACACTAGTACACTCACTGTGCAGATATGAGTACAAAGGCTGGACGTACGACACAACATTTTGGTTTGTCTTATAGTTGAAAGAAGCGTCAAGGCAGGCAATTGTACACAGGAAAGCTATTAAGAAATATTTTTGCTAACTTGTCTACGTGTGAGAACTTTATGAAAAGGTATATTGCTGTCATAGCTTAATGAATCATAGTTGGAGTCTTTGCTCTCATTTATCTGTCGTTAAAGATTAGTTCTCCGTTTTCATTTCACTTTCATAACACTGTTTGCGCTCTAGCATTGCACATCGCGAGTTGTGTACTGAGAAGCATTTAGAAAATTTGGTAAGATACCGTCTTGCATTGCACATCGCTAGTATGGAAAATGAAAATGAAATTTGATTCTTGATAGTCACATCATTATTCCAAATAACAACAAACTGCACAGCAGGTGATCGTTCCGTGCGCACAGGTAGGCAATAAATTTAATTACCATCAAAGTTATACCCACTGTAAGTCACAGTAACTGTCAGAGTGTATTTGTGAAAATATCATATCAGTTCAGTGGCTTAATACAAGTAGAAGATTTCAGTAAAGTGCTATCTTTTGAATTTTCAAACAGTTTTATCAAAAAGTCAGATGTGTAAATTTTTATGTTCATTTGCTGTGTAATTACAACAACAGTTCTGGTATAGTGACGGCTTGGAAGAGTAAGAGAAAGATTAGCAACATTTAGGACCAGCATTTTAATCTAAGTCATTTCGTTTTGCAGTCAGATGTGTAAATTGAAAATGGATTGCTTCTCGCAACGAACAGATTCTAAATAAATAAGACATTCAAAGATCAACATGCAGGTTGCAGATTCCTAGATTTTCAGAAGAGCATTTGACGCGGTGCCCCTCTGCAGACTGTTAACGAAAGTACAAGCATACGGAGCAGCTGGAAGCCTTGTTAAGAAACAGACCCAGTACGTTCTCAAAGACGGTAAGTGTGCATTAGAGACAAGGGTATTGTCATGAGTGCCCAGGGATGTATGATAGGACCGTTTCTATTTCTACAGTAAATACATAAATGATCTGGCGGACAAAGTGAGCAGAATCTGCGGCTGTCTGCTGATAATGCTGTGGTGTATGGGAAGGTGTCGTCGTTGAGTGACAATAGGAGGATGCCAGATCTCTTAAACAAAATCTGTAGTTGGTGTGATGGATGTCATCTAGCTATAAATATAGAAAAATGTACGTTAACGCAGCTGAATAGGAGAAACAAACCAGTGAAGTTAGAATACACCATTACTAATGTGCTGCTTGACATAGTCACGTCAATTAAATATCTAGACGTAACGTTGCAAAGTGGTATGAAATGAAATTGGCATGTAAAGACTGAAGCAGACAAGGCAAATGGTCCACTTCGGATTATTGGGAGAATTTCAGGAAAGTGTGGTTCGTCTACAAAGGAGACCGCATGCAGGACACTAGGGGTCCCCAGTCTTGAGTACTGCTCGTATATTTGAGTTACGCAGCATGACGAACTGAAGGAGGACATGGAAACAGTTCAGAGGAGGGCTGCTTGTTTGTTACTTGTAGAATCGAACATCTCCCAAGTATTACGTAGATGCTTCTGGAACTCAGAAGGGAAAATCTGGAGGGAAGGCGACCGACCTTCTTTTCGAGGAATGGTATTGAGAACATCCAGAGAACTGGCATTTGAAGCTGACTGCAGAACGATTCTACTGCCGCCAACGTAAATTTCACGTAACGACAACAAAGATACGGTAACAGATATTAAGGCTCGTATGGAGGCATATAGACTCTCATTTTTTCCTCGTCCTGTTTGCGAAAGGAACAGGAAAGAGAATGACTACTAATGGCACATGCATCGTACAGTGCTTTGCGCAGCATATTTGAACATTTAGATGTAGGTTATGGATGCATGAGTGTCTACTAGGCACTGTGTACACGATACAGTACATCATGGGCGACATGGGCGTTTTCCGTGTGTCCCATTTTCAGCCTTTGCGCCGAAGATAGGAAGCAACAGTAAGGCTTAACGCCCCTTCAACAACGACGTCACTAACGACGCCATTGTGCCGAAGCTGGCGATCCACCACTTCCAGTCATGTGGTGACTACTCATTGATTCGACACACGTACAGAATGTACTTTGTACCTCAGGTGCGTACATACCATAACTTTAACCGCCTGTTTATGGAGCGCCTTGAGAAGCCTGTTCCACACGCAACGAGTTCGCGTGCGGTCTGAGCAAAAATGCATATTTTAGAAATGGGGAATGCCAACGTTTTATGCCAGGGGTGCAGCAAATCACCACTTTGTCTTTCTCTTAGACCAATAATTGTATTAAATTTGACTAATCTTAAGGAAGAAAGCACTTCAAACGAGGTATTTTCGTGTATGTTTAATAAAACTGTAGATGAACACCCCAATTTTATTGTGTTTCAAAACAAGGTGAATACCTTGCTGCTCAATAATTTTCCCTGACCTTGTTTACAGTCTAGTGGGCAATGGCCTTGCCGCAGTGGATACGGTGGTCCCAGTCAGATCACTGGAGTTAAGCGCTGTCAGGCGTGGCTGGAACATGGATGGGTGACCGTCTGGGCCGCCACGCACTGTTGCCACTTCTCAGGGTGCACTCAGCCTCGTGGTGCCAATTGAGGTGCTACTCGACCGAATAGTAGCGGCTCCAGTCAAAGAAAACTATCGTAACGACCGGGAGAGCGGTGTGCTGACCACACGCCCCTCCTACCCACATCCTCACTGAGGGTGACACGGCGGTCGGATGGTCCCGATAGGCCACTTGTGGCCTGAACACGGAGTTCCTTGCCTTGCCTTGCCTTGTCTACAGTCTACCGTATTGAGTTGTACATGTTTCTGAAGGCAGTGGGGCAGTTGGGACAAGACCTTGTTTTCTAGTGGTTCTGCTCTCCTTACAGCTCTACAAGCCACTCGACAAAATTTACCCAGCAGAATAAGTGAAGAATATGCCATATGTGTTTCCCGCGCCGTGGTGCAACTGCATAGTAAGGTACTAGTATTCTTCTGGGTACCCAGGCAGTTGGAAATAAACCAAAATAATCTTTCATAACAGCTGAGAAGGCCTTTAGAGATAGAGGAGTTGAACAATGTTCCACTCCCCTTCTGGCTATGAACACGCTGTTGTACCAGGAGGTCATAAATAAATTGAAGGAAGAGTGGCTGAAGTTGAGGGACAGCAAGATGGGGGCTATGAAATCCATTGTACATCCGTGACGTTTCTCCTTCTTATCACAAAGGTGGGATGAAATTTTACTCACTCGAGTCCATTTATACAATGTTCCAACGGGAGAACCCACTTATTGCGACGGCTAAGTCATACACATTTCGGTACTTGTTATTTTAACAGTGCTCTTTTGTTGTTTTGACAAAAGGGCGGCAGTAGATTTAAGAGGCGTTCTGCCCTCTGTTTTAACGGATGATGAGACGAGTGTGGTTTGCGCTTTAAAATTTTGTGAATTGTCCGGACTCCAAAATAGACTCTTAGGTAGAATATTTTAATTTGTTGCAGAGTGGTTGGCTCATCGTTCGTTAGTCCAGTGATTTAGCCTACCGTGATTTCTGCTGTACTAGTTTGCATATTTCATTACTTCTTTCCTCTCTCTACTATTATTTTAGAGCTGACTGCTGCAATGATTTTAATCTCCATACACTACTGGCCATTAAAATTGATACACCAAGAAGTAATGCACATGATAAACGGGTATTCATTGGACAAATATATTATACTAGCACTGACATGTGATTACATTTTCACGCAATTTGGGTGCATAGATCCTGAGAAATCAGTACCCAGAACAACCACCTCTGGCCGTAATAACGGACTTGATACGCCTGGGCATTGAGTCAAACAGAGCTTGGATGGCGTGTACAGGTACAGCTGTCCATGCAGCTTCAACACGGTATCACGGTTCATCAAGAGTAGTGACTAGCGTATTGTGACGAGCCAGTTGCTCGGCCACCATTGACCAGACGTTTTCAGTTGGTGAGAAATCTGGCGAATGTGCTGGCCAGGGCAGCAGTCGAACATTTTCTGTATCCAGAAAGGCCCGTACACGACCAGCAACATGCGGTCGTGCATTATCCTGCTGAAATGTAGGGTTTCGCAGGGATCGAATGAAGGGTAGAGCCACGGGTCGTAACACATCTGAAATGTAACGTCCACCGTTCAAAGTGCCGTCAATGCGAACAAGAGGTGACCGAGACCTGTAACCAATGGCACCCCATACCATCACGCCGGGTGATACGCCAGTATGGCGATGACGACTAAACACTTCCAATGTGCGTTCATCGCTATGTCGCCAAACACGGATGCGACCATCATGATGCTATAAACAGAACCTGGATTCACCCGAAAAAATGACGTTTTACCATTCGTGCACCCAGGTTCGTCGTTGAGTACAGCACCGCAGGCGCTCCTGTCTGTGATGCAGCGTCAAGGGTAACCGCAGCCATGGTCTCCGAGCTGATAGTCCATGCTGCTGCAAACGTCGTCGAACTGTTCGTGCAGGTGGTTGTTGTCTTGCAAACGTCCCCATCTGTTGACTCAGGGATCTAGACGTGGCTGCACGATCCGTTACAGCCATGCAGATAAGATGCCTGTCACCTCGACTGCTAGTGATACGAAGTCGTTGGGATCCAGCACGGCGTTCCGTATTACCCTCCTGAATCCACAGATTCCATATTCTGCTAACAGTCATTGGATCTCGACCAACGCGAGCAGCAATGTCGCGATACGATAAACCACAATAGCGATAGGCTACAATCCGACCGTTATCAAAGTCGGAAACGTGATGGTACGCATTTCTCCTCCTTACACGAGGCATCACAACAACGTTTCACCAGCCAAGGCCGGTCAACTGCTGTTTGTGTATGAGAAATCGGTTGGAAACTTTCCTCATGTCAGCACGTTGTAGGTGTCGAAACCGGCGTCAACCTTGTGTGAATGCTCTGAAAAGCTAATCATTTGCATATCACAGCATCTTCTTCCTATCGGTTAAATTTCGCGTCTGTAGCACATCTTCGTGGTGTAGCAATTTTGATGGCCAGTAATGTATTTAGAGAAGAGGTATGTTGTAACTCATATTAACACTTTTATATGTTCTTTTAACTATACATGCATCAAAGATCTTTGCAATTACCCTAAAGAGACCACTGAGGTGATAAAAATCATGGAATAGCGATCTTGCACCAGCACCACTTTCGCAGTTATGGATGGTCATAGACGCAGCACGACTCAACATTTCTGCAGGGGACTTTCGACGATTGTCGAGTCCATGCCATGTCGATCTGCTGCACCACCCCGCGCAAAAGAAGGTCCGACAATGCAATAGGAGATATGCCAATGACTTTTGTCACCTCAGTCACCAGACAGCACTGACGGAGGACATCAGAAACGTTCAAAGAAGTGTAGCTCATTTTGTACTGTCACGAAATAGGGGAGATAGTGTCACCGATACAAGAAGCGAGCTGGGATGGCAATCGTTAAAACAAGGGCGTTTCTCGTTGCGACGAGATCTTTTCATGTATTTTGAATATCCAACTTTCTCCTCCGAATGTGAAAATACTTTACTGTCGGCAACATACACAGGGAGAAATTATCGTCATAATAAAATAAGAGAAATCTGAGCCCGCACAGAAAGATTTAAATGCTCGTTTTTCTCGCGCGCTATTAGGGAATGGAACGCTAGACAAAGAGTTTGAAGATGGTTCGAAGAACACTCTGCCAGGCTCTTAACCTTGAGTTGCAGAGTACTCACTTAAATGCAGATGATTCTGTCCGTCAACATTCCTGGGCGTTTAGACATGATGGTGTGTACCAATTTTTGCAGAGCGTCCACGTACCGCTATTCGTTAATTGTAGCACCAAGTTCCAGAAGTCAAAGAAAAAGGTCATCGTGACTTTCCCGGAGCTGTCATGCCTGTTGTTTAGACTACACTGAAGAAGATTCGCTGGGAAGAAATTAGACAGCCGTCGTACGGTCCCAATCTCTCCCTGTGCAATTTATATGTTTTTTGAGCCTTGAAGAAAGACATTCTTGGCGTCGATTTGCTTCGGACGTAGACGTGCACGCCCGGGTACAATCATGGTTGCGTAGGCAAGTGCTAGGATTTTTCGATGAAGGCATTGACGTTCTTGTTTCACAGCGGGATAAACGTATTAACCGTTATGACGATTACTTTTTTTAATAATAAACAGTTTACTTACTTTTCTTACACGTCCCGTTATCGTTGGACTACCCCTTATGAAATCATAGCAGCATCACACGATCTTACCAGTAATCCTGTAGGAATTATAGCATTTTTGAGGCTGCATTCATAGCAAAACCATTCACCCATTCCAAAAGGAAATGCCAGGGAAAGAGGCCGAGCGCCTCGTTGATACACACTGACGCCATCTGGCTGCATTGCACAGCGTAGCGAACACCGCAGTAGCGAGCGCAGAACTTCGATTGGGAGCACGTACTTCTGGCGATACATTTCCATTTGCTCTCGCTATTGATTCAATGCCCCCCTTTATTGGATGGGCGTAAATTCTTCTTACTAGAGGCAAACTTTTAGCAGGCGACCAAGAAATTGCCACCTGCAGAGGAAATGGTGGAAAAAAAGAAATAGCTGCTGTTCTGAGGCAAGAGCGATGACCTAAACGTGACAACAGATTAAGTATTATTAAGGATGAATGAATCCTCTGACGGTTGGAGTAACAATCACGAAACATGTTGCGGGACATTCTATAAAATATAATCGATGACGATGATGACATATGTGATTGAGCGCATGACATCTAGACCTATAGCGATGTCACAAAGGTCTTTGATGCAATTGTGGTTGAAGGAACCTACACTGAGGTGACAAAAGTCATTGGCATGTCTCCTAATGCGTTGTCGGACCTTCTTTTGCGCGGGGTGGTGCAGCAGATCGACATGGCATGGACTCGACAATCGTCGGAAGTCCCCTGCAGAAATGTTGAGTCGTGCTGCGTCTATGACCGTCCATAACTGCGAAAGTGGTGATGGTGCAAGATTTAGTGCCCGAACGGACCACTAGATTACGTCCCGTAAATGTTCGATGGGATTAGTGTTGCGCTATCTGGGTGGTCAAATCGTCCGCTCGAACTGTTCAGATTGGTGTTCAAAACGATCGCGAACAACTGCTGCCCGGTGACATGTTGCTTTGTCATCGATAAAATTCCATCGTTGTTTGTGAGCATTAAGTCCATGAATGACTGCAAGTGGTCTTCAAGTTGGCGGATATACCCATTTCCAGTCATTGGGCGGTTGAGTCGGACCAGAGGACACAGTGCGTTCCGTGTAAATACAGCCCACACCGTTATGGAGCCGCTACCAGCTTGAACAGTGCCTTGTTGACGACCTGGGTCCATGATCTCGTGGTATATACGCCACACTCGAACTCTACCACCAGCTCTTACCAATTGAAATGAGATCTGACCACGTCATCGTTTTCCAGTCGTCTAGGGTCCAACCGATATGGTCACGAGCCCAGGACAAGCGCTTCAGGCAATGTCGTGCTGTTAGCAAAGGCCCTCTGGTCGTTTGTCTGCTGTCATAGCCCATTAACGTCAAATTTTTCTCCAGTGCTCGAACGGCTATGTTCGTCGTACGCCCCACGTTGATTTCTGCGGTTATTTCACGCAGTGTTGAGCATCTGTTAGCACTAACAGTCCTACGCAAATGCAGCTGCTCTCGGTCGGTAAGTTAAAGCGTTGTCTGTGGTGAGAGGTAATACCTGAAATCTAATATGCCCGCACACTCTTGACATTGTGGATCGCGGAATACTGAATTTCCTAACGATTTCCGAAATGTAATGTTCCATATGTCTAACTCCAACAACCACTCCGCTTTTAAAGTCTGTTGACTCCCGCCGTGCGGCCATAATCATGTCGGAAACTTTTTAATATGAATCACCTGAATACAAACGACAGCTCCACCTATTTACTGCCCATTTAGACCTCGTGTACGTGGTACTACCGCCATCTGTATATCTGCATATCGCTATTCCATGATTTTTATCACCTCAGTGGTCTCTTTAGGGTAATTGCAAAGATCTTTGATGCATGTATAGTTAAAAGAACATATAAAAGTGTTAATGAGTTACAACATACCTCTTCTCTAAATACATTACTGGCCATCAAAATTGCTACACCACGAAGATGTGCTACAGACGCGAAATTTAACCTACAGGAAGAAGATGCTGTGATATGCAAATGATTAGCTTTTCAGAGCATTCATACAAGGTTGGCGCCGTTTTCGACACCTACAACGTGCTGACATGAGGAAAGTTTCCAACCGATTTCTCATACACAAACAGCAGTTGACCGGCCTTGGCTGGTGAAACGTTGTTGTGATGCCTCGTGTAAGGAGGAGAAATGCGTACCATCACGTTTCCGGCTTTGATAACGGTCGGATTGTAGCCTACCGCGATTGTGGTTTATCGTATCGCGACATTGCTGCTCGCGTTGGTCGAGATCCAATGACTGTTAGCAGAATATGGAATCTGTGGATTCAGGAGGGTAATACGGAACGCCGTGCTGGATCCCGACGACCTCGTATCACTAGCAGTCGAGATGACAGGCATCTTATCTGCATGGCTGTAACGGATCGTGCAGCCACGTCTCGATCCCTGAGTCAACAGATGGGGACGTTTGCAAGACAACAACCACCTGCACGAACAGTTCGACGACGTTTGCAGCAGCATGGACTATCAGCTCGGAGACCATGGCTGCGGTTATCCTTGATGCTGCATCACAGACAGGAGCGCCTGCGGTGCTGTACTCAACGATCCGTTGCAGCACGGCAGCACTCTAGCAGAGGACGAACAATAATAGTGCAGGCAGTCTAAGATGATCTGTTGAATGTTCTAAGTGTTCTGCCAACAATACGTAGTCTTTAGTTTGCCTTCCCCTAAACATTATCTGCTCATTACAATTTAAGTTGTTCTTAATTGTAATTCCTGTTTATTTAGTCAAATAGACATCTTCAAATTTGTGTGATTTATCGTGTAATCGAAATTTAACAGATACCTTTTTGTACGCATGTGTATGTCCTCACACATTTCCTCACTAAAAGACAATTGCCACTTTTCGCGCTGTTCAGTTATTGTGTCTAAGTCATTTCGCAATTAGTTTTGAGGGCACTACTAGAAGGTAAACGACAGAATAAGCTGCAAACAATCTAAGGAGGCTGCTCGCATTGTTTCTTACATAGTATGGGTAGATTAGAAACAGCGAAGGGCTAATTAATTCTATTTTACTCCACGATTTTCCGTCGATTTCTCCATACTGTGACCTTTCTGAGAGGAACTCTCGGATCCAGTCGCACAACTGAAGCGATACTCCATAGGTATGCAATTTTGTTAGAAGTATCTTGTGAATAACGGTGTCAAAAACCTTCCGGAAATCAATAAATATGGAATCAATTTAAGGTCCTCTATCGATAACACTATTACTTCGTTCGAATAAAGAGCTAGTGGTGTTTCACAATAAAGATATTTTCTGAATCCGTGCTAACTGCGTGTCAATAGACCGTTACCTTCAACGTAATCATGGTGTTCAAATACAGCAGTGTTTTTCAACCTTTTTGAACACGCGATCCCTTTCGAAGTAAAAATATTCTGGCGACCCCCAGAACCATAACCAAAGTATGTCAGCGATTTCAAAGGCAACATATTTAATTTTCTTTCTATTGATACTATAATGATCGAGAAATCAAGTGCAATATGAAAATAGGTCGCAGAGCTCTGCGGGCAGAGTTAGAATCACATTATTTGCCGCGGTAGAGGCGTGGGGGTGAGAAAGAGTCAGCGGTGGCACAGTCGATCGTTTTCGGCCACTGCAATCAATTGTCCGAGTATGCCAGCAAGTAAGAACGCGCTTACTGTTTTCGCGCTTCGCTCTGAGCGAGCATAAAATGGACAAGTTCTTAGAAGATCTGTGCACCCTCCACATCTGGTACAAATGCCAGTGGCGTAAGCGAATCAAAATCGAATAAACAGACTTTATGGCGACAATTATCTGAAGTATGGTTTTACATCTACATCCATACTCCGCAAGCCACCTGACGGTGTGTGGCGGAGGGTACCTTGAGTACCTCTATCGGTTCTCCCTTCTATTCCAGTCTCGTATTGTTCGTGGAAAGAAGGATTGTCGGTATGCCTCTGTGTGGGCTCTAATCTCTCTGATTTTATCCTCATGGTCTCTTCGCGAGATATAAGTAGGAGGGAGCAATATACTGCTTGACTCTTCGGTGAAGGTATGTTCTCGAAACTTTAACAAAAGCCCGTACCGAGCTACTGAGCGTCTCTCCTGCATAGTCTTCCACTGGAGTTTATCTATCATCTCCGTAACGCTTTCGCGATTACTAAATGATCCTGTAACGAAGCGCGCTGCTCTCCGTTAGATCTTCTCTATATCTTCTATCAACCCTATCTGGTACGGATCCCACACTGCTGAGCAGTATTCAAGCAGTGGGCTGTCACAATAAACCTCAATGTGTAATTTGCGACGACGTATTGTCACGTTAGCGTATGAAACCATCAAAGCTTCTGCGTCACCTCTCATCCAAGACAGCTGACAAACCGTTGGATTTCTTCGAAACGAAACTGAGAACACTTAACCAGCAGCAAACTACCACGAGTCAGGTGATAAAATAGTAATGTTATTAATTGATTTAAAGTAGTATCAATATTTCACAATTTTATCCGTTTTTCTGATTTAACAATATTTTTTTATCTGATTTTAGGCATCCAGTGCGAACGAGAAAGCGTTACTAGCTAGCTGCCTAGTCGCATTCCGAATCGATAAAGCGGGGAACCGGCATACAGATGCAGAGAATCTTATTTTGCCATCAGCCGTGGATATGGTTAAAATTATGTTTGGTAAGCAAGAGGCAAACCATCTAAAAAGTATACCACTTTCTGATAATACCATTGAACGCAAAATACACGATATGTCCGGTGATAATTCGAGAACAGTTAGTCGAAAAATTAAAGAAGAGCCCCACATTTTGCTTTGCAGTGTCATGAATTTACCGATGTTTCAGATTGTGCTCAATTTATAGTACGGGGTGTTCAAAAAGTCTCTCCGCAGTGCCGTATGATTGTTAGCCGCGCATGCCGTATGATTGCTTGCCTGCCTGGGTTACTTCCCTTCAAGTGGACTCTCCCAACATTCCACTGTTTCGTTTATCTGAGCCAGCGTCAGTAGTATCGTTGTTGCGTGTCGTTACGTGATGACGTGAACGTTTAAGTTTAGTTCGTTTGTTTCGTTTTTGTCACTTAAAATGCTGACCATTGAAGGAAGTGTGTTTTTAGTCGAACAAGTGTTCAAAGCTGGTGGTAAATATACAGTTCGCCAAACATTTAATTTAGTTTTCCCGGAGACAACACTCACACATCGCGATATTGAGCGAGATTTGATTAACAAATTTCGAAGCATGGGCTCAGTGACAGATGTACCGACAAGTGGTCGTCCTAGCGTTTTATCTGAGGATAAACTACTCGATATTTCCGATAAAATGTGCATGAGTCCGAACAAGTCAGTGAGAAAACTCGCCCAGGAAATCGATGTTAGTGTCGGACTGGCCCACACAGTGGTAAGGAAAAAATTAGAACTTTCCCCATACAAAGTGACAGTCAAAATACTGACAGTGGCAAGAGAGCACATTATTGTCAATAGTTCAAATATTTCGTTTAACAAAATCGAAGGGATATTCTCAATGAAACGTTTTTCGCTGTGAGGCGTGGTTTGTTTTATCCGGGTACATGAACTCGCAAAATTCTCGTATGTGGGGTAATGCAAATCCATTGTCATGAGGAACCACTTCATTCTGTGAAAATAGGAGTTTGGATTGCAATTTCTAGACGTCGGATTGTGGGTCCCATATTTTTCAACGAAACAATAAACGCACGACGATACTGCAGTAATATTTTGGACTATCCATTCATAGGAGAATTTGTGTTAAGTGAAATACTGAACAGTTATTTTCATCAAGATGGTGCAACCGTGCATACAGCTCGTGTTTCAATGTCACTGCTTGCTGATGTTTTTGGTGATAGCATAGTTTCACAGGGACTTGGGCCTCCACGATCGCCTGACCCAGCACCACCTGACTTTGCGGCGACGTATTGTCACGTGAGAGTATGGAACTATCAAAGTTTCTGCGTCACCTCTCATCCAAGACAGGTGACAAACCGTTGTATTTCTTCGAAAGGAAACTGAAAACACTTAACCAGCAGTCATAGATGGATACTAAATCCTTTTTAGATACGTCAATACAACTGGCTGATTTGAGCACGATGACGAAACAAACACTTATACAAGAGTTAAGTCAATTATTATTCGCAATTTAGTTACACTTTTGTTTATTTAGGTAGTACTGCCGTTTTACGTTGATGACACATGCTTTGTTTATTTTTTGTTACATCTTTGCAAATTTCATGCTGCTCGTTTAGTTTCGTTATCGCTGCTGTGCTGTTAATCATGGCTGCTCCGCTGTCTATTTGCACCAGAGAAGAGCATCGTTCAGTGATCCGTTTTTTGTGGTCGGAAGGCGTATCAATGGCTGAAATTCATCGAAGACTTTCGGTACAGTACGAGAAAAGTGTTTTGCCACAACGGAGTGTGTACGAATTTATTGAAAAATTCAGAAATGGTCGCACAAGTGTTACGCACGATGAAGGAGACGGACGACCGTTTACCGCCATAAATCAAGAAACCATTGAGCGTTCACGTGAAATGATTCTCTTAGACAGACGATTCACTATTGACGAAGTGGCACATATTCTGCAAATTAGTCACAGTTCTGCCTACGAAATCATCCACCAAAGACTTGGGTTTCATGAAGTTTGTGCAAGATGGGTCCCAAAACAACTCACACAGTTGCATAAACAAACACGCGTGGTCATATGCAAAAAGCATTTGGATCGCTATGGTTTCGAAGGGGTCAACTTCTTAAGCAGGATCATTACTGGTGACGAAACATGGACCCATCATTACGAGCCGGAGAGTAAACGGCTGAGTATGGAATGGAAACATCCAAATTCATCGTGCAAGAAAAAGTTCAAGACCCAACCGTCCGAAGGAAAACTGATGCTTACGGTTTTTTGGGGCCCACAAGGTCCAGTACTGGAACATTGTGGAGAAAGGGGCACAACAATAAACAGCGTACGTTACAGTGAGATGCTTACTGCCAGGCTAAAGCCTGCAGTTCGAAGCAAATGCCGAGTATTGCTATCAAAAGGAGTTGTGTTGTTGCACGGCAATGCCCGTCCGCGTACCGTTGCCCACACAGCTGAAACGCTCAGAAGCTCAAATTTGAAGTACTGGATCATCCTTCATATGGTCCCGATCTTGCCCCCTTCTGACTGTCATTTGGTTGGTACACTCAAACAGGCATTAAGGGGCCGTCGATTTGCCTCTGAAGAAGCAATGAAAGAAGCAGTGTATTCCTGGCTCGCAGCTCAACCGAGAAACTTCGTACATGAGAGCATCAAGAAGTTTGTACAAAGATGAACAAAGTGTGTCAAAACACAAGGAGACTATGTCGAAAAATGATGTTCTTGTAAGTTTCCTATTTGATTACAATAAAGTTTATAACTACTTTGTGGATAATAATTGACATACGCTCGTAGATTTAGTAGCTGACGGTATGCTTAAAATGGAATTTAATTCGCAAAAGTTTGACGTCTTCTGGGTGAAAAGAAAAGAAGGGTAGCCACAGCTGGCACAGGAAGCTTTGAAATTATTACTGCCATTCGCCATTTCCCACTTTTGTGAATTAACGTTCTCTTCAAATGCTGAAGATAAAAACTAAGAAGAGAAATAGACTTCAACTAGAAAATGATTTGATGATTTGACAGAGACGATTTGACAAATTATTAATAAATAAACACACAGGCTTCTCATTGAAACGTATTTTTATTGTAGTCTAGGACCTATAACCCTTGCTTACTTTCATCTGGCTAAGTGGCACGTATGGCAGATATCGCTGGTGTCGCCCTGTGAATAAAAACTGTTCAAAGCAATAAAATCTTAATAAGTGTCAAGTAGACTTTTTAATTATACAAATTAGAGACGTTAGTCATCAGGCACCAAATTGCAATTGTGCCCATAAAGCGCTGTGCATCTGCGTATAATCGCTGCGTCGTACCATTATTCTTATGGACTTTACTCTTGGCGGTATGACTTATGCTCCGCGGGAAAGAAATGACAATGAAATAACAGAAAACGAGGAGGAAAAAGAGCGTAATGTTATACATCAGTGTTATTATTATTATTATTATTATTATTATTATTATTACTACTACTACGACGGACAAAGTACAGGGTGTTTCAAAATGAATATACGGGTTTTAAGGCTGTTGTAGCACGCATAACATTCACCTTACAATTATAAATAATACACCAAATGAAAGAGAAAAACAAACAATTTTTCTTACAGTTATTCAATGTGAACAACGATTATGCATTCAGTCGATAGGCGAGTTGTTCCGAAACCTTGATCAATATTTCGGGAATAACACTGTTTCTAAAGTCTGATAGATCAGCTGGTGTCCGACGCACATACACATGATCGCGTCAGATCGTATGTGTGGAGGTCATGCATAAAAGGCTGTGTCAACCGACCCTTTGCGCCCAATCCACCGATCGGATACAACGTCGTTTAACCAGTCGCGTACTGAGTTATGCCAGTAAGGCGTCGACCACCTTGCTCCCAAATAAAGATGTGTTGCTCAGCTTCTTCCCATTGAGGTACGGGTCATAGCTGTAGCAAAACATGATAAGAAGCATCAGTTACAGTTGATTCACCGAAAAAGAAAGGCCCATAAACTTTCCGCGGGGATATTTCTTGTGGGCTAAGCGTGAAAGATTCGCACTCGTTCAACACGTTTTTCAGTCACTCTTTGTCATTCCATACCCATCCCATTGCGCACAGGTATACAAAAACAAAACTCCAGAATGAGATTTTCACTCTGCAGCGGAGTGTGCGCTGATATGAAACTTCCTGGCAGATTAAAATTGTGTCCCCGACCGAGACTCGAAGTCGGGACCTTTGCATTTCGCGGGCAAGTGCTCTACCATCTGAGCTACCGAAGCACGACCCACGCCCGGTCCTCACAGCTTTACTTCTGCCAGTATCTCGTCTCCTGCCAGGAAGTTTCATATCAGCGCACACTCTGCTGCAGAGTGAAAATCTCATGCTAGAAACACCCCCCAGGTTGTGGCAAAGCCACGTCTCCGCAGTATCCTTTCTTTCAGGAGTGCTAGTTCTGCAAGGTTCGCAGGAGAGCTTCTGTAAAGTTTGGAAGGTAGGAGACGAGATACTGGCAGAAGTAAAGCTGTGAGGACCGGGCGTGAGTCGTGCTTCGGTAGCTCAGATGGTAGAGCACTTGCCCGCGAAAGGCAAAGGTCCCGAGTTCGAGTCTCGGTCGGGCACACAGTTTTAATCTGCCAGGAAGTTTCAAAAACAAAACTGTTTGAATTGCTCTTCCATTGGTGTATTATTTACAATTGTGAGTTGAACGTAATACATGCTACAACGCCTTAAAACCATTATGTTCATTTTCAAATGGTGCAAATGGCTGAGCACATCTGCGGTCATCAGTCCCCTAGACTTAGAACTACTTAAACCAAACAAAGTTAGGGACATCACACACATCCATGCCCGAGGCAGGATTCGAACCTGCGACCGTAGCAGCAGCGCGGTTGCGGACTGAAGCGCCTAGAACCGCTCGGCCACAGCGGCCGACTATGCTCATTTTGGAACACCCTGTACATTAGACGTTCCGACAAAGACAACGCCGCCGACAATGAAGTATTCAGCTGTACTGTTACCGACACTCCTCGCGTTGCTATTATTGTAACCGATACCTTCACTCCGGTCTCCTCGACGATGTGGCGAAATTATCTGTGACTGTGTTGCAAGCAAGACTCATGTTACTTCACGGCCTTGAAATGCCTCTCTATGAATTCCATTTTAAATATGTCGTCGTTAACGCCACGGCGGTCGCATGAGTCTGACAGAGCCGACAATTCCAGACATACTCTACAGGAAGTAGCCGGTGTGGAGGTAATGAATTGACGTCCGGTGGGCCTCTCCCTCCACTCGTCCTGTGCAAGCGGAAAACCTCAGCACGACTGCAGTTCTCACCCTGCTGTCTAAGTGTCCTTATCTTCGTTGCGTTTTCATCTGCGGGCCCCCCTGACTTTCCTTGTCACAGTAAGTTTTATTCAGTTTTTCCTTCTGACTAATACTTTTATCATATCGATTATTGACATTATGTAATGCATTTATTGCATAGTAGGATTCCTAAATAGACCCTTGAGGCTCAGGGGTCTATCAGACACACGCGACTAGTCATGTTACTTTTTCACAACACTTTTGTTTGTGCATGGAGACGTCAACATATTTTTCTTTTTAGGTATGGACGGAGACCGATTTATATTACCGATAGTGTACAACGAATTCACACGATGCTCCTCGATGATCTTCCTGAGCTGGGCTTCCGCAACACCCCTAACTTCGAGGGTGAGAATGAATTTGAAGATGAGGATTTGGAAGGTGTGGCGAGCTGCGACTATTTAGAATAGAGGGGGGAAACCTTACACGGAACAAGATAGTTCCTCGGACGAGGATGACATTGGCGACACTCTTCTTGGTCGTGATGGTGAAAGTATATTGACCAAGAAAACTCCGCCTGGAAATAGGAGAACCCTGGAAGGGAACATTGTTACACATTTACCTGGTGTGAAAAGACAAGCACAACATGCTACGACCCCATTAGCCTGTTGGCAACTTTTCTTTGAGGCCGACATAATAAAAACTATAGTGAAGTGCACAAACTTCTAAATTAGCATTAAAAAAAGATAATGTTTCTCGAGAAATGAATGCGAAGGATACAGACGCTGTAGAATTGAGGGCATTTTTGGCAGTAATATATACACTCCTGGAAATTGAAATAAGAACACCGTGAATTCATTGTCCCAGGGAGGGGAAATTTTATTGACACATTCCTGGGATCAGATACATCACATGATCACACTGACAGAACCACAGGCACATAGACACAGGCAACAGAGCATGCACAATGTCGGCACTAGTACAGTGTATATCCACCTTTCGCAGCAATGCAGGCTGCTATTCTCCCATGGAGACGATCGTAGAGATGCTGGATGTAGTCCTGTGGAACGGCTTGCCATGCCATTTCCACCTGGCGCCTCAGTTGGACCAGCGTTCGTGCTGGACGTGCAGACCGCGTGAGACGACGCTGCATCCAGTCCCAAACATGCTCAATGGGGGACAGATCCGGAGATCTTGCTGGCCAGGGTAGTTGACTTACACCTTCTAGAGCACGTTGGGTGGCACGGGACACATGCGGACGTGCATTGTCCTGTTGGAACAGCAAGTTCCCTTGCCGGTCTAGGAATGGTAGAACGATGGGTTCGATGACGGTTTGGATGTACTGTGCACTATTCAGTGTCCCCTCGACGATCACCAGTGGTGTACGGCCAGTGTAGGAGATCGCTCGCCACACCATGATGCCGGGTGTTGGCCCTGTGTGCCTCAGTCGTATGCAGTCCTGATTGTGGCGCTCACCTGCACGGCGCCAAACACGCATACGACCATCATTGGCACCAAGGCAGAAGCGACTCTCATCGCTGAAGACGACACGTCTCCATTCGTCCCTCCATTCACGCCTGTCGCGACACCACTGGAGGCGGGCTGCACGATGTTGGGGCGTGAGCGGAAGACGGCCTAACGGTGTGCGGGACCGTAGCCCAGCTTCATGGAGACGGTTGCGAATGGTCCTCGCCGATACCCCAGGAGCAACAGTGTCCCTAATTTGCTGGGAAGTGGCGGTGCGGTCCCCTACGGCACTGCGTAGGATCCTACGGTCTTGGCGTGCATCCGTACGTCGCTGCGGTCCGGTCCCAGGTCGACGGGCACGTGCACCTTCCGCCGACCATTGGCGACAACATCGATGTACTGTGGAGACCTCACGCCCCACGTGTTGAGCAATTCGGCGGTACGTCCACCCGGCCTCCCGCATGCCCACTATACGCCCTCGCTCAAAGTCCGTCAACTGCACATACGGTTCACGTCCACGCTGTCGCGGCATGCTACCAGTGTTAAAGACTGCGATGGAGCTCCGTATGCCACGGCAAACTGGCTGACACTGACGGCGGCGGTGCACAAATGCTGCGCAGCTAGCGCCATTCGACGGCCAACACCGCGGTTCCTGGTGTGTCCGCTGTGCTGTGCGTGTGATCATTGCTTGTACAGCCCTCTCGCAGTGTCCGGAGCAAGTATGGTGGGTCTGACACACCGGTGTCAATGTGTTCTTTTTTCCATTTCCAGGAGTGTAGCTTGGTTTGAAAAAACTGAGTCGTACAAACCGCGAGGAAATATGCACTAACGATACAACCGGTGAGTAATTTGCCAGACCAGTGATGAGCATGCAGAGGTTTCGATTTTTATTACAAAATTTACGATTCGATGATCACCGAACTCGTAAAGAGATACAAAAAGGTGATAAACTAGCTCCATTTAGAGAACTTTTTGAACAAATAGCTGGTAATTTCCAAAAGTGCTATACTATTGGGGAATATGCTACAGTTGACGAAAAGCTTGAGGCTTTCAGAGGAAGATGTCCTTTCAAGCAACCTTCGAAACCCGCCAGGTACGGTGTAAAGATGTTTGCTCTTACCGATGCATGGAGCTTTAATACCCTCAATTTGGAAATTTATCCTGGGGAACAGCCGCCCGGACCCTTCTCGACTGGCATGTCTCCATACGACGTGGTGATGCGTCTGACGAAGCCTATACACAATACTGGCAGAAATACTACTATGGACAACTGGCTCAGCAGCTTTTCACTGACCGAAAAATTGTTGAATAAAAGGTTGACAATGGTTGGGACGGTAAGAAAAAAATAAGAAAGAATTACCACCTGGAACTGCAAATAAAGAAAATTTGTATTCCAATCAATTCTTGTTTGACGACACAAAAACTCTTATTGCACATCAGGCCAAAAAAATAGTTATCCTCTTATCTATTATGCATATGACGCTGTGACTGAAAGTGAAACAGTCGCCAAAAGGCCGGAAATAATTTCTTTTTACAATGCCACAAAATCTGGGGTTGACACAGTGGATAGGATATGCAGTTCTTTGAATGTGGCCAGAAATGCTCAACGTTGGCCAATGATCGTTTTCTATTCATAGCTGAACGTTAGTGGAATTAATTCAGTGGTAATATACAGTTCGCAAAGAGATAATCTTCGGAAATAAAGGCTTACCTTTTTGAAAGAACTTGTTTTTGGTCTTGTTGCTGAGTAAGTGAAACGGAGGAAATACATGCAAAATCTTTCCAGGCAACTGAGATCATGGATTGACAACTTATTTGCTATATTGTATCCACAACCATCGAGTGGAACTAGTTCTAAGACATCGAATCAAGGAAGGATGGTTCAAATGGCTCTGAGCACTATGCGACTTAACGTCTGAGGTCATCAGTCGCCTAGAACTTAGAACTAATTAAACCTAACTAACCTAAGGACATCAAACACATCCATGCCCGAGGCAGGATTCGAACCTGCGACCGTAGCGGTCGCTCGGCTCCAGACTGTAGCGCCCAGAACCGCACGGCCACTCCGGCCGGCCAACAAGGAAGGAAAAGATGTTACGATTTTTAGAGTAATATTGATAGGGAAACGAACTACCAATGTATGAAATGCCAACAGTACATTTGCATAAAGGATCATTCCATCTTCGTTTGAGAATATTGTTATAATTACTATTTAGAAGTAAATAATAAGTAAAGATTGTTCAAACGTAAAGCATACTATTAAAATTTGTTACTCGTTTATAAACGTTGTTCATTGGTATATACTTCCATAACATTTCTTTATAAATATAATTTTTAAATACATGTATTATAAATATTATTATATTGAGTTTCATTTTATTGTATTCTATAACGACGGTAAACATATGAAATGACGTAGGAAAATTAAATATACAACATGAAACAGCTTAAGTGACTCTTGGGTCTGTGTGGCCAGATGCGACCGCTCCCGTCACCACGAGGAGCGCGACCTCTGTCGGGTTAACCAACACGATTTCAATGAAGCTGCGCATTAACCAATACGTACACAGATGTTTCATTTAGCTATCCGTCTTCTGTGTTTATGACTCATTTTGAAGAGAAGGCAAAAACAAATGTATTTAGACGACTTCTTGTAAAAAAAGGATGTACATTTATAAACTGCTTTAGTATTTTCTCGGAATCGAATGCATTACCCTTTTTTTACGTGAATTCCAACAGAAAAATATATTTCGCATAACGAGTGTTTCGCACTGCAGCTAAGACTCAGAATTGACCTTGTTCAAAAAGATTTCGGGCTTGCAGCTGGTTGTCGTAAACTTCACTGCACGATATTTCGGCTGGACAACTGCCAGTCATCTTCAGGTGAGCCGAACGAGGACTGACGAAGACGACGCAGATGCACATGACGGAGGGTTGGATCCTCTGCTGGGAGCAAAGTCTTAGCGCCTCTGGGGCGCTTCTCCTTCTTGCATGGTGTGGTGGTGTGGAGATGACATGTTGGTTATGGTATTCACTTGACTTTTGCGCTGTTTTTTTTTAAAAGAAAAAAAAGAAGATGAAAGAATAGTCAGAAGGATAGTAGAAGAGGCAGGAAAACGAACGGCCCATTGGCTAGCCGGGAATTACAGCTAAATGACAGATTAAAGGAGAGGAGGAGAGAAGTAAGAGTTAAATGAAAGCGAAAGGCCATTATCCTGGCCTCATCTTCGTGGCGGCGTCGGTGATGGCGGTGGCAGACAATCTTGAGGCGGTGGAGTGGGGGGGGGGGGGAGGGGGAAGGAGAAATAAGTCAGAGAGTGACAGATGGAGAAGTGAAAAGAGGAAGCGCCTGTCAGGATTAGGCCAGCGTTGGGAGGTGTGGGGGGTGGTGGGGATGGCGTGTGGGGGGGGGGGGGGCTGAATGGCATGACGTGGTGAGGAGATGGATTGATGATATGAGAAAGAGTAATTCGCATGAAATGAGTTGGCTAGTGAATAGGGAGTCATGGGGGGTGAAAGAGAAGGTCAGGCCATCGTGTGATGGCCAGACGGTGGACTCGGGTGTCCAGGGAAAGGATTAAAGGATTGGGAGAGTGGCGGGTTCGCTGGTAAAAGGAAGTAGCAGCAGGGAGGATGCGCGATTGAAGGAACGGCACCTCGGCCTGGATGTGGAGTTCTTGGGTAGGCAAGTCAAAGGGGAGGCGGAGGGCACGCCGGAGAGCCCGATTTTGGACAGTTTGGAGTCGGTGGAGGTGGGTGGGGGCAGCATTGCCCCACACCACCGCCACGTATTCAAGGATGGGACGAACAAGGGAGGTGTACTATCTGACAGCAAGGTGTGTAGGGATTGGGATTGATGAGGGGGTAGAGCAGGCATAGCTGCCCTAGCGTCTTTCGACGCACATCATCGATGTGGGGGCGCCAGGTGAGGTGCTGGTCCAGGGTAACGCCCAAGTACTTTGCAGTACGAGTCCAAGGGACTGGGGTACCATGGACCAATACCTGTGCGAGCCAAATAGGAATATGGCGTCGGCAGACGATAAGGGCGTGGGTTTTGGAGGGATTAAATGCCAGATGCCAGGTCCTAGCCCAATCGGTTAGGGAATCTGTAGCGCCCTGGACCCTCTGTGGGAGACCTGCTGCACTCTGAGAATGAGAGAAGAGCGCAGTGTCATCAGAATAGAGGGCTAAATGTACCCTCAGCGCAGAGGGCAGGTCGGCCATGAAGAGGGAGTAGAGTAGCGGTCCAAGTGCGCTGACTTGTGGTACTCCTGCCCTGATACGTCATCATGTAGATTTCCCGTCAGAGATCCTAACATGGAAGGTGCGACCTTCCAGGTATGTGGGTATTAGCCATACATGGGACACTGGAAAGCCAAGTGAGAATAATATGTAGAGCAGCCCTTCATGCAAGACCGAATCAAACGCCCTGGACAGGTCGAGGAGCATGGCCCCGAAGTAGTCCCTACATTCTGTGGCGTCCAGTGCGTCTTCTACAAGGCGCAGGAGTTGGTGAGTGGTTGCATGACCCTACCTGAAGACAAACTGTTCATCAGGGAGGACTCGTTCTCGGGAAATGTGTATGAGCAGTCGTTTAAGGTACAGCCTCTTGAACACCTTGGAGATGGCGGGTAAGAGGCTGATGGGACGGTAGCTGGCAGGGGAAAGAAGATCCTTCCCAGCCTTGGGGATGGTGATCACCACGGCATGTTTCCAGGTGGTGGGAAACTGCCTGGTTGTGAGGATGTTGTTGAAGGTGGCCATCAGGATGGGAATAGAAGCTGGGGGTAGCTGCCTGAGGAGGGCGTTTGTCAGCTTATCGGGGCCACCAGCTTTCTTGGATTTGAGGTACCACAGTTCCAGTTCTTCATTGATGATGGGGGTGATTTCATCCTCAGGGTCCTGGATGGCAACGAGTTGTGGGAGGCATGGCGTTACCAGGCGGATATGGTCGATGTCGAGGGGGTCATCAACTGGGGTGAAGTTGTGCGCAAAGACGTCAGCCAAGGCATAAGCTTTGGCGTCTGGTTCGGACACAATCATTACCGACCTGGAGGGGGGGGGATCCATTGCCCTCGTCTCAGAAGGCTTTTTGTGGGCCGCCAAGCGGACAGATCACTCAGGTCAATAGCGGAGATTTTGTTCTCCCATGCCTGATTGTGGTGGTCCTGCACCGCAGCCTTGATTTGGCACTGTAATCTATTGATTAGGCGGTTGGTTGCTGGGTTCCAAGTGAGCTGCCATTCTCAGATGGTCCGATTTTTCTCTGTGATGAGAGCACAGATGTGTGGAGGGAGTGGACACAGATGGTCTGGGGGTTGATGTGGACAGTGAGGGGTCGCTGCAGCTGCAGCATCTAGGCTGATGGTGGTGAGGTGGATAAGGGTGCAATCTGCGTCCATTCTATCAGCAGCAGGAATGGTAGGTAGGCCTGCTTTGACCCGTCGCTGATAGGACTACCAGTCAATACTGCGGATGTTCAGGCCATCACTCGGCGCGACCATAAGTCCAACGAGATCGATGGAGCAGATGACTGGCCGGTGGTCAGAGGCCAGAGCGATGCAGGTGGCTGCAATGATGGGGTTGGAAAGACCTTTCACCACTGTGATGTCTAAGACCTCTGGGGAATGTCCCTGCATAGGATATGTGGTGGGATCATATGGGCCAGTGGTGTGGGCATGATGCCGCTCAGTGACCCAGAGGAGTCACCGACCAGATGTGTTGGTTCCTCTGCGGTGGCATGCAGCGTGTTTGGCATTGAAGTCACCGCCAACAAAGACGTTGTTGCCGAGCGACAGCAATGCCTCATAGTCTGGTGTTTCGAGAAGGCCTCGTGGTGGTCTGTAAAGAGCCATGAACGTGATGGAACCACTCACCATATGGAAAACAACGCCAGTGGCTTCCACAGTGTTGAGTTGTGGGAGGGGGATGGGGTGGTGGCAGAGGGAATTACACATGTACACCACCGTGCTGCCATAGGCCATAGGCCAGTCAGTCCTGTAGCAGGAGTAGTTCGCTACACAGACAAAAACACCAGGTTTGAGGTGCGTCTCAGCGACAAGGCAAATGTCGACCTCCTCATCAAGGAGGAACTGTCGGAATTCACCTGTTGTTTGTGGAGACCATTGGCGTTCCAGATCATGGCTCTCAACCCATGGTGTCTAATAGCCATGAGTGGTAGGAGTGGGGGTGGTGGTGGTGGGGGACATGGATAGGGAGAAGGCAGAGTCAAGTTGGAGGGGGATGGTTTAAAGGAAGGAGTTGAAGGCATTGGTGATTACCAAGGTCAGAGCCTCGACAACATTGGTGAGGAGGTCACGAAAGGGAGTGGGAATGGAGGATGTGGTGGGGAGAGGGTATTGCTGAGATTTTACTGGGCTGGGAGAGGGGGCAGCAGAGCTTGACGCCTGCTGCTGGGGTGGGGAAGGAACAGCAGAGCATGACGCCCACTGTGGGGAGGGGAAAGCAGAGTTTGACACCTGCTGGGAAGGGAGGAGAGGGAATGCGGATGAGGGGTGCGATAGGGATGGAGAGGGGTGGGTAGGAGCCCAGAGGGGCGAGATGGGAGCGAGACGCGTGGTGGCGGTAAATCTGCGGCGCCGACCCCCCCAGAGCGCCAGAGTAACTGACACCCAGACGGGTCTCCGCCGAGGGCCCCGAAAATCGTTTTTGATTTGCCCTGAATGACTTGATTTTCAGGCAGCCTATGTAGCTGCCCGTATGGTTCCCGCCACAGCGAGCGCAGGTGGGAGGGTCATCTCGGTGTTTGGAGCACTCCGAGGCGGTGTGACCACTGGCGCACTTCACACAGAGCACCTCACGGGTGCAGTCACCCGCAAAGTGCGCCAGGCCCTGACAGCAATAGCACACCAGGGTCAGCCTTCTGGAGCGCTAATGCGGTCGATGGAGGTGAGGGTGGGAAGGAGGTGACTCTCCGCCGTGTCCGGAGTGGAGGCGAAGAAGAGTGGGGTGTGGCGACAGGTGTTGGGGGGAGATGATTCGGGAGACTGCTTTGGGCGTAATATTCAATTATGTTAGGGCTGCCCTCAGGTCACCATCAGTGTACTTCATAGGAAGCCCCCTGACGACGACCCGGAGGTGGCGAGACTTGGTGGGGTTGGTGTAGTAACCAATGTTAAGGGAGCGGAGAGTGTGCAGGATTCATATGAGGTCCTCTGGGGACTGGACATACAGGCTATATTGATCGTTGACTTTTGCTTTTATATGGTAGGGGGAGCAGGTTACCGAGTTTAGGATGTCAAGGAGTCCTTTAGTGGGCTCCTTGTAATCAATGATGACAGGTGGGGGGGAGGGGGGGTGGCTGAGGCTGGGTGGGGAAGGGGGTGGTGGTGTGTCTGCGGCACCATCAATGGCTGCACATGCGTTGCGGACGGGTACATCCGCTGCGGTCGCGGCGAGTTGACCGCGGGGTGCCGTTTTACGCGGCACTTGAAGACCCTCCGCGTCAACTACCGCTTTCTTCTCCTTCGATTGCCCACTAGCTGCAGGCGGAGTGGCCTCTGAGTCGGAGGAGGAGGCTAGCTGCCACTTTCGACGGTCAGCGACCGGACGCCGATGATCGTCATCGTAGTCCATCAAACTCCCGTCGGCCGCGGCATCCATGCTGGGGTAAAGGAGGGCCTGCAGTCGAACACTGTCGACCTGCTGGCACCCCTCCTCTGCGGCGTCGCGGAGAGCGATTAGTTGCTCGGTCAGCCCCTCTCGTATGTCGGCGTCGGTCATCAGCGCCTCGTTAAGGTCTTCCTCTGGTGCAGAAGGCGGTTGCGGGACGTGCACGGCGTCCTGGATATCTGGCATGTCAAGAGCGGGCCTGGAGGGGGGAGGGAGGGGGGAGCGTGACCTTGAGCGCGGCGCACGCGGGCTTGTCCCACGTGAAGGGAGTCCTGATGCGCATAATTCCCTAGACCTAGCCCTAGGTGCAGCTTCATTGACGGCTGCATCAATGAAGCTTCGACCGTGAGTGGCAGTGGTGGGGCAGATGACAGCGGTTGTGATGGTTGTGGTGGTGATGGTGGAGGTGCAGGTGATGGAAACCGGCAGTGCAATTACGTCGCCGGTTGCGGCAGGCTTCGTCCACTTCGCCTTATCCATTAGTTTCCGTGCAGTGGTCGTCTTAATAATCGAGCCACGCTATTGTGAAGGAGAGAATTTGTTATACGACGAGCCACGCTATTATGAAGGAGAGAATTTGTTATACATGACGAAGGTTGGATGCCATCTCAGAAGAATTGTTCCATCTACACTTGAAAATTGCAGCAGTTCTTTCTGCTATATCATGGGAGTGGGTGGATGGTGTGACTTCAGCCAAGTTCGATTGGATATGTTGTTGCAGCGATTTTGTATCATATTTGAAAGTGAGCATCTTTTAAGTGTGCTCTCATGAATTGTTCTCGTTCTGTGTGATATTTTTACCACAGCACATGATTGGCACGTAAACTAAGTTGTCAGTAATGCACAAGACGCTGCCACTGCAACGCCGTTCCAGCCTGAAAAATGAAGTCTTTTACTTCTCCCTGCAAATCTCTCGGAGGTAAGATGGAATGAAATAATAGTATGGCATTGTTGGCCAGGAGGCCCCATTCGGGGGAGTTCGGACGTTGTATTGCAAGTCCTTTTTAGGTGACGCCACATCGGCGACTTGCGTGTCAATGATGGTGAACGACATACGACACCCAGTCCCTTGCCGGGAATCGAACCCGGGCCCCCTGCGTGATAGGCGTTAACGCTACCGCTACGCTACGGGGGCGGACTCTCAGAGGTAAATACTATATGTACAAGACTGTGACTCTCGCCACCATAGTTCCATTACGCAAAAGTGGGAAGAGATCGATAGACATCGTGTTGCTTCTCACTGCTGCAAATGTTTGCGTATTTGAACTCAACAGGTTGAAATTAAATTCGTATTTATTATTATAAATAAGTAACAGATCTGAACGTGAGCGGATTTGCAAGGTGCTTACACAAAACCTTGTCACTTTCGTGTGGCATTTATACCACGACAGATGATCATCGTGAAACATACGCTGCCAGCCATGCTGCAACTGCTGTCTCCTGCGACCGCGACCCCCTGAACAAGGCTTTGCGACCCCACTTCCCCTTCCCTCTAGGGAGTCACGACCAACAGGTTGAAAAACACTGCTTTAGTATAAGGACTGGAGGTAAAATCGGATGGATATGAATCCCAATACCTGAGTTGACGATAGCGATACAACCTGCAATGTTTGTCTAATTCTTTCATAATGCGTTCTGAGGGGTTACAAGATGGCATAAAGCGTGATACAAGTGTCGGTCCAGTATTTGTACATCTCAAGGTTTTCAGCCGTATGTCAGAGCGAAATTGTGTGCCACGATAAGAAATCACTTTTGAAACGTCCCCTTAGAACAATTTATACAAGACTGTGCTTAAACTGACACACAATATTTTTTAGCGCAACGCAATCTGACTTTCAGAAATCCCTACAAAGGAATGGCCCTGACTAACATTAACCTGTACCTTTCACAAATCACTTACCTCACCAAAAATCTTCGTTACTCGAACTACTGCAATACAGCGAGCGCCACTACTGCCAGCTAAATAAAAGATTCAAACTACGGAAGTCACTAACTACTGATAGGGATAGTTAGCAAATGAAAGATTTTAATAGAGAACAAACAATGTATTTACCTTAATAGTCATAATTTATATAGCAGTTCATGACATCAATTTTTACAATTTTCAAACTCCGCCATCTCTCTCCTCACATCCACCACTGCTGGCGGCTCACCTCCAACTGCGCAACGCTATGCGCTGTTCACATCCAGCTGCCGCTGCCCAACACTACAATAGCAGACAACAATGCAAACTAGCCACAGACTGCACACAGCACAGCCAGTGATTTTCATACAGAGAGCGCTACGTGGCGGCGGCGTTACCAATATAAGAACCTAAACAGCCTACTTACATAAAGAAAACATAAACAGCCTACTTACATAGCCCCCATGCTCCCCACAAAAAATTTTACAAAATGTTTTTGGGCAGTGGCCAATAATGATTTGATAAAATTTTTCATAATTACAATAACAAAGATATCAAACGTACACACTTTTTTATACAATGTTGGTCAAAAGCTAAAATTTTCTCACAGTCCATAAAGACAGTCCTGATCATTCATCATAGTAGTAATTACGGTTTTTTTTTACAAAGTCTCATTACTAAAAGAAATTGCACACAGAAGTAGTGGATTTCCATGCAGTCTTGAAGAAGTAGTGTTGTCCTTCCAACGGAACGACAGTGCTGACTCTTGACATGCAGACAGGTAATGGGCCACAACAGAGCAAACCCACAGCAGAGTCATTCGACGTTTTGAAGAAGATTGGTAGGTAGGTCATCACAGAGCAGACCCACTGTAGTCCTGGTAGAGAGTATGGTATTGGTGAGCCACCAGAGGTGCAGACCCACTGTAGTCCTTGTAGAGACAGCCAGCAGCCGTCTGTTGCGACTGTGCAGGTGCACATTCACCATCGAAGAGTCTTGCGGAGAATATAGCAAGTCCATAACCCACCACTTGTGCACTCACAAAGTTTTTGGAACTGTCCTTAGAACCAGCAATGCTGTTATCCAGTCCCTTGCTGAATTATTAACACACGTGCAAACACTAACAGTCCCTACTTCTCACATATTGTCCATATACCATGACCAATAGAAACGTGTGCAGTGAAATGGAACTTACAAGTTAATAATATGATGAACTGGTGTCAATAACAATTATATAACATAAGAATACAATTACAAATGTACAAAATACACTCCTGGAAATGGAAAAAAGAACACATTGACACCGGTGTGTCAGACCCACCATACTTGCTCCGGACACTGCGAGAGGGCTGTACAAGCAATGATCACACGCACGGCACAGCGGACACACCAGGAACCGCGGTGTTGGCCGTCGAATGGCGCTAGCTGCGCAGCATTTGTGCACCACCGCCGTCAGTGTCAGCCAGTTTGCCGTGGCATACAGAGCTCCATCGCAGTCTTTAACACTGGTAGCATGCCGCGACAGCGTGGACGTGAACCGTATGTGCAGTTGACGGACTTTGAGCGAGGGCGTATAGTGGGCATGCGGGAGGCCGGGTGGACGTACCGCCGAATTGCTCAACACGTGGGGCGTGAGGTCTCCACAGTACATCGATGTTGTCGCCAGTGGTCGGCGGAAGGTGCACGTGCCCGTCGACCTGGGACCGGACCGCAGCGACGCACGGATGCACGCCAAGACCGTAGGATCCTACGCAGTGCCGTAGGGGACCGCACCGCCACTTCCCAGCAAATTAGGGACACTGTTGCTCCTGGGGTATCAGCGAGGACCATTCGCAACCGTCTCCATGAAGCTGAGCTACGGTCCCGCACACCGTTAGGCCGTCTTCCGCTCACACCCCAACATCGTGCAGCCCGCCTCCAGTGGTGTCGCGACAGGCGTGAATGGAGGGACAAATGGAGACGTGTCGTCTTCAGCGATGAGAGTCGCTTCTGCCTTGGTGCCAATGATGGTCGTATGCGTGTTTGGCGCCGAGCAGGTGAGCGCCACAATCAGGACTGCATACGACCGAGGCACACAGGGCCAACACCCGGCATCATGGTGTGGGGAGCGATCTCCTACACTGGCCGTACACCACTGGTGATCGTCGAGGGGCCACTGAATAGTGCACGGTACATCCAAACCGTCATCGAACCCATCATTCTACCATTCCTAGACCGGCAAGGGAACTTGCTGTTCCAACAGGACAATGCACGTCCGCATGTATCCCGTGCCACCCAACGTGCTCTAGAAGGTGTAAGTCAACTACCCTGGCCAGCAAGACCTCCGGATCTGTCCTCCGTTGAGCATGTTTGGGACTGGATGAAGCGTTGTCTCACGCGGTCTGCACGTCCAGCACGAACGCTGGTCCAACTGAGGCGCCAGGTGGACATGGCATGGCAAGCCGTTCCACAGGACTACATCCAGCATCTCTACGATCGTCTCCATGGGAGAATAGCAGCCTGCATTGCTGCGAAAGGTGGATATACACTGTACTAGTGCCGACATTGTGCATGCTCTGTTGCCTGTGTCTATGTGCCTGTGGTTCTGTCAGTGTGATCATGTGATGTATCTGACCCCAGGAATGTGTCAATAAAGTTTCCCCTTCCTGGGACAATGAATTCACGGTGTTCTTATTTCAATTTCCAGGAGTGTATATCATTAAAGAACATAACAATACAGATAACATTTGTAGTACAGGCTTTACAACAGAATAGAAATAAACATATACATCAGTGTTACAGGAATTATGAGATAAGTAAATACATAAAATATCAGAATAACTTTTGAAACATCAACTTTACACATGAGCAACAAAACAGAACAGAATAAATAATGTCTAAATATATTTACAAAAAAATAACATATTATTAGAAAAATTATACAATATAACTCATATCAGGTAAACACATAAAGACAGGAAAAACGCAAATATACAAGAGTACACAAACATATAGAGGGATGACACAAAAGCAAAGGACAGGGTTCGTTTTCAGTGTAACATTTGGTACTGCAGTCCAACCCAAAATTTCATTCCATAGATCGTTCCTCTTATTTCGACATTTGCTCCAGCCAAAAAATTCTATCCAAGCATGCTTTCTGTATTTATATATTCACATTTTTCTTATGTCATTATTTATTTTCCATTATCTTACCTCATCATTTATTTCCAAGAAAATCCTATCTATACCTGCTTTCTGTACTTTCTTCGTATAACTTCTCAATGCATTTCTTCCAATTCATCACAACTCGTTCTCTCATAGGCTACCCCCTCTTAAGCTAACTTAAATCTACTGAGCTTAGATGCTAAACTAAGGGACGAAGCAATGTAGCAGCACAAAACAATTAACACAAACATCAATGACAAAAAAATTCAAATTGGCAAAGCAATTGCAATAATACAACTAATATAAGGCACTGTGCAGCAAACAAGAAAAATAAATCCGTAGTAAAACTGGCTTAACAGCGTAATACAACATCAAATTCAGTAACATTATGCCTGGCAAACAGCAGCAGCAACTTGTATCTAAACATGACATAGCTCAAGCAAAAAAAAAAAAAAAAAAAAAAAACATTACACTAAAGACAACAATGCAGACAAGGGAAATGTATATTCACATCTTAATGTCTATGTAATTAAAGTGGTGCACCACAACTTATTCTACGAAAATATTACCAAGTAGTTGAAAAGAAAATTATGTATTCATTTATCGTTATCAGTCCCTTCTTATTGTTCTATCCATTCCAAGAGCTCCTTTCTCGAAGAATGTGGATCAGAAAATAAGTATTTAATAGATCTGTTGACAGAAAGTGTTCACATTAGCAAATGCATTTAATTTTATTTTATGAAACCAATGCTGCAAGACAGCTGGAAACCAGATATCAAATGAAATAAGCAACTATGTACAAAGTAAAGCATAAGAACATCATTCAGTAATCATGAGGCATTTCATAAGTTAGTAGAAAAATCGCTCAACTAGAGAGACAGTAGTCATAATCAGGTGTACAGACATAAAAATATTTCTCGTCAGTTCATTAGGCATTTCAGTAAATATCATAAATTAAGAGCTCCACAGTGTAATCATATGTTTTCAAGTTCGACCATGTCGTTTTTGCGATGCTTTCTACAAAGGAACGTCAATAGCGAGGATAATGGGCTCCCTTTTTTTTTCTCCACCTGTACCTCTGAAAGGGGCACACGCTAATGGCTTTTTTCCAGGCGACTGTCGCCCAGCTGGGTGCCCACGACGCATTACGTGCAGGTGGTCACTTAACTTTCTTACGGAAATATTTACGACAGCAGTTTCTGCTACAGTGACAGTCTCGTATACAAAATATTTCACAGGTCAAGAATTTGCGTTACAAATCTGTAGAAACAAAATGCTATTGATATAACAGTGTCCAAAAAATTTTCGCCTGCATTGTGATACATTCACGCATTTACACACATTTCATAACTCTTAAAGTAAGATTCTTGGTTTCCAACATCCTCTTTCACAAACCAGAGGCCCTAACCACTACTCATTATTCCTTACCTTATTCGTCGACACTTTTTCAATATTTCATCTGAATAAATACGTAGCATAATCAAATAACTCGTATAGCATCAGCCTATTAAACATAAACCTACCTCAGCAGCATAATACACATCATAACACCTCAGTCAAATCTCAAAAACGTCGTAGCTTTCTGCAATAATTTCAAAACCTAAAGAAAACTCTCTGCTCATTTCAGTAGTGTCATCTACCTCAAACATACTTTAAAAATCATGATCTCATACCAAATACATCATTCAAAGCTCTCATAGTATCACAATGGTTCTGAAAAAATATGAACAGTTCACATAGTACAGACAAAATACAGTTTCATAAGTGTGAAGTTATCCAACTGTGTAACTGTGTAAACATGTGTCACTGATGTTGTAAAAAAAAATGTTTATCTCTCAGTTAAATGATCAGATAGCGGTGTAATTTGTGTGTTAGAGAAATATGGTACCGATGTGTAAAGTTGTATGAGCAAATACCATATTAGCTAGGGCTCCTTGTGCTTGCCAAACACATGATACACAAAGTAAGCGTGTACCCCCCTGAGGATTAATGTAATTATACCCTCAGGTGTTACAGATTACAGCAATGGAATGAAATGTATCACAGAAAACTTTATTTGTATTTCAAAAATCTTGAAAAATAAATGGTTTAAGTACAAAATTAAGCACGCAAATGAGTGTCCTGTAGCGCTAAATGCGCATCTTGTTGTAAGATAATCTCTGTGGAAGTGTCGTAGTTATTTTCCTCCGAAAGCTAAGTTCTGCAGAAGCCAATGTACTTACCACATGATAAACAAAAGTGAAATGCTGTGCGTATAGATATCTTAAGTTATTATGCTTATTGTTGTGATGGAGAACGTACTGTGCTGTAACGTATTGTTGTGCTACGAAAGAGGCTGTCTCATTGTAGCTATACCACAAAAGTTACTACTAAAACATGTTTTACTTTCCAGAAGAATTCAGAAAAACTGTGCAGATATAAAACAGATACACCACAAAAGCAACAATGTAAATTGTCACTCATTAGTAACGTCGTGATATAATCTTGTAGCTGTCACATAAACTAACCACTGTGTCATCTGGTATCTCTCAGAAAGTACTTTAATTCAGAATGTATTTTCAAGTACACCAAAATGTTGCATTAAAATCTCATTAGCAGTACTCGTAAATGTTCTAAGTATGTGAGCCTTATAGTCGTTACGTAATCGTGCAACTAACAAGCAAGAATGTACACACAATAACACTGTGTCGTCTGTTCGCAATAACAATGCATTCGTAATTTCTGTTTAAATAAGTTCTCTTGGTTCTTGAGTGGATATTGAACTTCAAAACATTGTTGCATGTTAACAGTTTCTCAGTGTGACAAATTGTACAAGTAGCGTGAAGTGAAAATTGCAAAGACTAAGTTAAAAAGCAGATTATCTGTCAATAAATGGTTTTACATGTGAAATGTGGTGTAAACCTTTACTCTTCCTAGTACGGAGAGTTTCAACTTCAACGCAATTATCATGTGGTATACATCGGATTCTGTAAGGTCCATTGTAAACTAGAAAGAATTTGTGACTCAAGTGTTTCTTCTTATGTGACAATGAATGAGCTTTAATGAGAACTTTCTGACCAATATATAATTTCATTGCATTTGCTTTACTGTGTAGTTTTCTCCTTTTGTCTGCTGCAGATTTTATATTTTTAAGAGCCAAATCAATTATGTCTTTGTGTTGAAGTTTACGTGTATTCGGGAAAGGTACAAGCTCTCTCTGTTCGGTGGTTCTTCATTCTTTAGTACAAGAGTAGGTGGTAAAGCAGTGGAATCATGAGGCATTTCATTCAGCACATTTTGAAATAAGTGTAAATATCTGTCCCAATGCTGATGCTTTCTGTGACAATAAAGTCTGCAAAGCTTGATTTCTTTCATAATCCGTTCAGACGGGTTACAATGTGGTGAGTACAATGAAATAAAAACAGGTTTGATTTTATGATTCCGAAGCATGCGTGACCAAACAGCAGATCTGAATTGCGGTCCGTTATCTGAAATGACTTTACTGACGTGTCCAACTTCACGTAAGAAATTTTTAACAAAGGCTTTGGATACAGACCGTCCAGTGGCTTTACGTAACGGAGTGAAAGAAACAAATTTTGAAGTAAGTTCAACAGCGACTTGAACGTACGAAAATCCATTCGATGTTCTGACAAGGGGTCCCAAGGGATCAACAGCAGCAAATTCTTTTAATTTAGAAGGAATAATAGGAAACAACGGAGCACGATGTGAGATAGTAGATGGTTTCGCCTTTTGACAAAGTTTACAAATAGACAAGACTCTTCGAATTCGCTTTTCCATATTGTTAAAATAACAAGTCGTTCGAAGAATATGATAACATTTTCGTGGGCCAAAATGTGCGTAGCTGAAATGAATGTACCAAATGAGCTTATTAACAAAATCGTCTGGAATGCAAAGTACCCATAGCTTGTCATCAACAGTGCAGCGTTTGAACAGTATGTTGTTTCTAACCAGATAATAATGCCGAATCTGAGTGTGTGTCTTTTCATGCCATTTACTTTTGATATCTTTCCAAATCGGATCTTTATCTTGTTCATGAGCAATGTCCTTTAAAGATGTGGTGATGAAGTTTTCAAAGGCGACTTTCTGAATGTAAAGAATACTGAAATTTTTCTCGAGGTTGCCTTCTGTGTTACTTTTCTCAAGCCCAGCCGGTGCGCGTGACAGTGCGTCCGCAACAATGTTCTCCTTGCCGGGAATGTAGACTATTGTGAAGTGGAATTCTTGCAGAAACAATGCCCAACGTTTTAACCTGTCATGATTTAATTTTGAAGACATAAGAAATTGTAATGCACGATGATCACTGTATACTTTTACGTGCTTACCAGAAAGAAAGAAACAGAATTTGTTAAATGCCCAAACGATAGCTAAAGCTTCTAATTCAGTAACAGAATAATTTTTTTCAGATTTTGTTAGCACTCGGCTAGCAAAAGCAATGGTTTTCTGAACAGTAGTGTCATTTTCTGAGGCTTCTTGAAGTAAGTGGGCACCAAGACCGACTTTAGAAGAATCCGTGCTAAGGCAGAAATCTTGTGACAGATCTGGATGAGCTAGTATTGGCGCGTTAAGTAGCGATTCTTTCAAAGAATTGAATTCCAACTGTGCTTGTTCGTCCCAGTTCCAAATAGTATTTTTTCCAGTGAGAGAACATAGTTTTGGTGTAACTAGAATTTGCATATTCAGAAAACGACGGTAAAAATTTATGAGACCTAGAAAACTGCGGACTTGTTTTTTTTGTGGATGGAACTGGAATGGCTCTGATTGCTTCTAACTTTTCAGGATCCAGCTGAATGCCTTCAGAAGAAATAATATGTCCCAAAAACTTCACCTTTGTCCTACCGAATTCAGACTTTTCCAAGTTAACTGTAATTCCAGATTCTGCAAAAATACGTAACAAACTGTTGAGGATGCGGTTATGTTGTTCCCATGAGGCTTCTGCTATCAGAATATCGTCCACATATAAGGTGATGTGACGTTTTAAGAACTCAGGTAATATGGAATTTAGCCCGCGAATGAATGCTACCGAAGAAATGTTCAAACCAAAAGGAAGTTTCCGAAACTGATAACAAACGCCGAAACAAAGGAAAGCTGTGTATTTTCTACATTCTGCATGAAGTTCGATCTGATAAAAGCTGGATCTGAGATCAATGGAAGACAACACTTTTACACCATTAAAATTTTGAAGAAGTTCTTCCATCGTCTGCGGCCTGTCTGTTTCAGGAATAATGATAGTATTGATTTGTCTCGAATCTAAGACAAGCCTGATCGACCCATTTTTCTTCTCAACAACATGTAACGGATTGTTGTATGAGCTTACTGCAGGCTCAATAATGCCCTCGTCAAGCATAGATTGTATTTCTGTTCTAACATGGTCCCTATAATGTGCTGGAATTACGTATGGTCTAACACAAAATTTAGTATGCTCACGAACACGAAATTGGTATTGAAATCCCTTGATTGTTCCTGTTTTGTGAGTAAAAACTGTGGAATGTTCTTGTAAAATCTCAAAAAGGTCCTGCCTATCAGTGTCATTACAATTCTCAATTGTTTGAATTTTATTCTGAATTAACTCATTAGTTTCAAATATGCTGTCGATATCATCCCTGTCAGTACTTGCAGAGTGATTGTTAGTGTCTAGTTCCGTAGAAAATTCCGAACTGTTGTCTAACAGAAGGTAAAGCCTATTAATTTCCTCATCCTGGTTTGAGAGCCAATCTTCAAATTTCAAAGCTATTGACTTACCTTCTTTCTCTAAACTTATTTCAGCATCGTGAAAGCTTAAGATTGCTTTGTATTCATTCAAAAAGTCTACTCTCAGTATAATTTCCGTCAACAATAATGGAACAATAAGAAAGTTCATAGAGAAGCTGTGGCTTTGACAAAAGAATTCTAAATTGGTTTGTTGGCGTACATCTACACTTTTTCCAAAGATTGCACCTTGTAATTTAATCTTACGTAACGGAAATGTGGGGCAATCGTTCGATTTGTTGCATTTGCTAAAAGCTGTTTCACTAATTACTGAAATGGGACTGCCAGAGTCAAGTACTGCCGTAAATTTTACGTCATTTACAGTAATGTGAATCACAGGATGTGCAATGTTGCTACGTGTTACGTCGTGTTCCTGGAGTAAGATGTCCCTAATGTCTTCCATTTTTACGTAATGACTAGCTACGGCAGCTGTGTCGTCAGTTTCATAAGTACGTTTTGTGGCTGCCAGCGGTGTGAGTCATTGCCTATTGTCTCTTTGTTGGCGCGCGTCGTTATTGGGATTTGGAGACCTAACTTCTACAAATTCACGTTGCCCAGAGGGCCCAGCCCTGTTTAAACCCCGCCAGTTCTGATGCAATTCAGGTCTGTCGTTACGATCATATCGTCTGTCGTCATGTTGGTAGATTCCATAGTTTCTTTCTTGTCGGTCACGTGGTGGAGAATTTCTCCCTGAGTCGTAACTGCGTGCTGGACCGTTGCGTCTAAAGTTATTCTGTCTCCCTTGATAATAATTATTTTGGTTCCCATATTGTCTGTTTCTCTGATTGTCTCTCTGATAGTCATTACCGCGGAGAGGTGATCTTTCCCTGTAATTATTTCTACTCTGCCAACGGTTGTCATACGGGTGGTGTCTGTTTCGGTCACGATTTACATTGAAAGAATAGCCTTGTCGTATATTATTTCTGTCATCGTGGAATTGTGACGGATGTGATCTGTAATTGTTGTGCTCCTGTTTTCGCGTTCCGCGATTGTCAGTGTCAATTTCCAGTTCTTGTAACAGTCCCTGAAAAGCTTCAATGTCGTCTTTGCAACGTCCTGCCAAAATAATATGTCGTAAATGTTCAGGTAATTTGATTAAGCAAATGCGGATGAGTTCTGAGGGGCTGTATGGGTTTGACAGGTACTGATTCTTGTGCAACATGTCTTCAAAATATTTCACAAGACTGGAAAATTCAGATTGTTCGAAATGTTTCATCATTATGATGCTATGTTTTACTCGGTCTTGTGTAGCTTGAGACCAATACGCTGAGAGGAAGGCATGATAAAATTCTCCTTCACTGTGACAATCGTGAATGACCGATCGCATTCTTACAGCTGGTTCATTCTCCAAGTAGGCACACATAAATTCTAATCTGTGCTCTAATGACCAGTTGGGAGGAAAACAATGAGAGAATTGATGGAGCCACGCTTGTGGATGAATGTCGTTGGCAGAATTCTTAAACGTTTTGAATTTACGTGTAGTAATGAACAGCTTATAGTCAAAATCATCATGTCGGCGAGTCGCATGTCGGTCATTGTTACGTCGTTTCGGCGGTTCCATCTCAAAATTCGGTGTACCTTGCCAATTTCTTTCATGATTTCCGAAGTGTCCTGTGTTATTACTTTGTGGCTGTTCCGTATTTCTATGTCCCTCTTCCCGTATTGGAGCGCGAGTGTCTTCTGAAATACGTAATTCTTGTATTACCTGTGTCAGCTGATCTTGTACTTCCCGGATTTCTCTTTGGTGTTGCGTATCAATTTGATTCAGATTTTGTTTCAGTTTCCTAATTTGTTCGCACTCTTCTGTGTTATTAAAGACTACCGGTTTTGTGTCATTCAGATTATCATCTACCTTCGTAGATAAATTATTTAGCTGATCCGAAAGTTCAACTACTTTCTCTGATAATGAACTAATTTCCTCCATGTGTCTTTCTGAACCAATTTTCAGAGTATCTACTGTGTCCTTTAAGTTTTCTTGAGTTTTTGAAAGTTGCGTAACCAAATCGGTAGATGCAACTGAATCAATTTTAGCTTGCAAGGTCTCATGATTTTCATGAACAATAGTTTGCAGTTATTTTATGGCTGCTTCATGATTCTGTGATGCATTTTCGTGACGCGCAAAAATAGGTTGGAAATGCTCACAAATTTGTGTTTTTACGTCATTACAGAATTTCTGACATTTCGATTCAATGTTATGTAACTCAGCAGTTAAATCTTCACGTGTTGGTTCGAGAGTTTGTTCCAATGAGTCTAACTTTTGAAGCTTTTGCTGTGTTTGTCTCTGATTTTGTTCCATTGTGTGTAACTGTTGCTGTGTTTGTCTCTGGTGTTGTTCCATTGTGTCTAACTGTTGCTGTGTTTGTTTCTGATTTTGTTCCATTTTTTGCATTAATTGCAATAATAATGTATTAGTGTCTGGAATCTGTTTCCCTATGCTTTTTGGCAGTGCGTTTTCACCGGCAGCATTCACATTTTGACAAGCAGAAAATGTGTCTTGACTCATTTGAGAAAACGTTGAGGACCCAAAACCTAAATCTACAGTATTTGCAATATTGTGTTCTGTCATTTCGGATTCCTGAGGCGAGCTGTTGCCGACCGATCGATCGATAATGCTTCCCTGTTCACTACCTGTTTGACTGTCTACACCATTATTTGCCGCCCGCTCCATTTCCCTATGCACAATTCCCAAATTACTACTTCGAATGTCTGTTAATTCACTACCCAGTGGTGCTGATAAGCTACGCTTGTCATCACTGTTATTTCTCAGTTTACTTTGGAGCCTAGTGTTACGTTTTTCACACGCCATTATTGTCACAATATTTCACACGATAACACAGAAAAGCACAATTTGAATAGCAAAAATAAGAGAACACATTAACATAGCACTGAAAATAATATGTAGTTAATTGCAAGCGCAGCCGCGAAATACTTGGTGCAAATCTACATGCATGCCACAACTGTATTACAGTACAACAATGAAAGACTGCAACTACAAAGGAGATTCTCTCTACAATTACGCGCTAGCAATAAACAAAAGCTACACTAAATACACAAACTACAAGAAAAAATCAGAAGATTCCAGTGAGGTATCCTATGCTAAGGGTCAACATATGAAACGTCCCCTTAGAACAATTTATACAAGACTGTGCTTAAACTGACACACAATATTTTTTAGCGCAACGCAATCTGACTTTCAGAAATCCCTACAAAGGAATGGCCCTGACTAACATTAACCTGTACCTTTCACAAATCACTTACCTCACCAAAAATCTTCGTTACTCGAACTACTGCAATACAGCGAGCGCCACTACTGCCAGCTAAATAAAAGATTCAAACTACGGAAGTCACTAACTACTGATAGGGATAGTTAGCAAATGAAAGATTTTAATAGAGAAAAAACAATGTATTTACCTTAATAGTCATAATATATATAGCAGTTCATGACATCAATTTTTACAAATTTCAAACTCCGCCATCTCTCTCCCCACATCCACCACTGCTGGCGGCTCACCTCCAACTGCGCAACGCTACGCGCTGTTCACATCCAGCTGCCGCTGCCCAACACTACAATGGCAGACAACAGTGCAAACTAGCCACAGACTGCACACAGCACAGCCAGTGATTTTCATACAGAGAGCGCTACGTGGCGGCGGCGTTACCAATATAAGAACCTAAACAGCCTACTTACATAAAGAAAACATAAACAGCCTACTTACACTTTGTCAACATCCCCTACCTCTTTCAGAAATTTTTTTACAAATGCTGTAGAAACACACAGACTCTTTTTTGTTACAATACAGCATCACCGGTCAATTGCGGTCTGACTGTGTTGGTGAGGCAGTAAATTTATCCACAGGGAAGTGCCTGCGTCACTGCAATTCACTTTGGAGGTGTGGCGGTGGGACTTGTAGTCCCATACCACCCTCCAACGGTGACAGTACTACATCAGTCAGGAAGAAAAATTTAGCCTAACGTGGGCAGGTATGGTTGGAAAGTATTGGACGTATAATGGGGACTAGTTCCGCCAAAGGATACGTCCTTGGTGGGCGTGCCAGGCCTATCGTTAGCCATGGTCGGAATACGATTCCTCTAGGATGGTTAGGGGAACCGGATGTCGATGCCAGCGGCGTGGAAGTGTGGTCCCAACGTGGCGCAACCCATGGACAGTGTCCCGCAAGGCATCCACTTTCTCATAGAGCCGCCGCGCGTTGTTGCGTATGGTCGTCTTGAGGGGGACGATATCCGCTTCCTCGTGGAGAGTGACAATTCTCGTGAGTGCAGGCTCCACCTGAGCACTTTGTTCTGCAGGCGCTGCAACGTCCGCATCCTGGTGACACTAATCGTAGCCCATGCAGCAGATCCATACGTGAGGGCAGGCAGGATAACTGTTCGGTAAATGCGGAGCGTGGTATGCAAGTTAAGTTCCCTACTGCAGAAGAGTGGGTACAAAGCCCTGGTTAGCTTTTGCCCCTTGTTGGTGACATACTCCGCATGACAGTGGAAGAGCAACTTGTGGTCCATCTGGACTCCGAGATAGGTGGTTGTCGGGGACCAGCACCTGCACACATGCAATCGAAATATTGCGGCGGAGGACTGGGCGCCGTTTCGTGAAGTAGACTGCCGTAGTTTTGGCGGCATTGAGAGCTATTTTGTTTGTCCGGCACCAGGTGATTGTGGCGTCCACCTGTCGCTGGAGGCGGGCGACGGCGGCGTTAGTGATGCGGCCAGTGGTGTATAGTGCTGTGTCGTCAGCATATTGTGCAAGGTGGCACTCGGGGATGACCGGCATATTATTTACATAGATATGAGACTTCCTGGCAGATTAAAACTGTGTGCCCGACCGAGACTCGAACTCGGGACCTTTGCCTTTCGCGGGCAAGTGCTCTACCATCTGAGCTACCGAAGCACGACTCACGCCCGGTCTCACACCTTCACTTCTGCCAGTATCTCGTCTCCTACCTTCCAAACTTTACAGAAGCTCTCCTGCGCAGAGCACTTGTCCGCGAAAGGCAAAGGTCCCGAGTTCGAGTCTCGGTCGGGCACACAGTTTTAATCTTCCAGGAAGTTTCATATCAGCGCACACTCCGCTGCAGAGTGAAAATCTCATTCTGATTTACATAGATATTTAAAGGCATGGGAGATGGTACCGATCCTGCCTGCCGACAATTGGCGAATGTACACACAGACTTATTTCCATACTATTGAAGTAGCACGTATCTCGTACTTTAACTGCGAGAGAATGTTTGTGATTTTCTCTCATACCTTGACTCGCATTATAGTCATTGTGTCCGGCAAGCATACCATGTTCACAAGAGAAGTGATCAGCATTTCCAAAATTAGTGCGTTAATTGTGATTTCCCATTTGATACTGACATACTGTTATTGTTATCGAAACAGATATTTTCTTCGATACTGGCAAGATGTTCCTGTACCTTTGTTACATCACGTTTATCAAATGCTGATTAATCGTCATCTGCCCTCCCTTAAAACGTTGCAGAGACAAATTCTTCGGTATCAGTGAACGGAACCGGCTGAGTACCGTCTGACCTTTTATCTGAATCATTGTTCATTAGTGTCACTAGCTCTGATAGTTCTTCGATTCGTTTTGCAACAGTCATCAGCTGATTTTGCGTCTATGAAACTTCGGTGTTAGTATGACTGTAATGAGTCGAACTTTTGTGCTAATTCCTCTGTTTGCAATTCCTGTTGTGACATCTGTTGCCTCATCTCAACAATAACAACAGACTGTACCTGATCAAGTCTGGACTCAAGATTTTTAATATCTGACTTGGTTCCACACGTACCTGAATTTTCATTCGTTCTGATATTCCCTCGAATTTACGATTTAAATTGCAATTAATCCCATCCCGAAACAATTTGAAGTTCTCTTCCTGTCTGCTGCTACATTCGTTGAGCTTGCCATTCATCTCGTCACCAAGCTGAACTAGTGTTAATTGTATAACATTATTACTGAAAGAGGGAGAGACAAAATTATTTTGTTCTAATAATTTCCGGGTATGCAGCCGGATCCCGTCGACATTCTGCCACGATATTTCGGCCCAGAGACGTCCGGCCATCATCAGGTGAGTACACAACTACTGAAGAGCCCAGGTGCAGTCGCGGTATTTATGCCGAATCTCGCGCATGTGAAATGTACTGGCATCCTACAGCGCATGCGTCAGGTGTTGACATGCGCAGCATAGCCGAGTTGTACGTGCTGCCCTCGGTGGTGGAAATAAAGGTTCATCTAGTCATTGAGTATCGAATGACACTGTCGATTCCGCTGTGATTGTATAATTTTAATAACAGGATTCCAATTTTTATCCAGCTGAAAGCCGTTGTCACGATTTATAAGATTATTGGCAAGACGTATTTCCACTGATTCCTTGATTACGGAATCCCAAAAACCGGAAACCGGGGATAAAAAAGAGGGCACTTTACCATTTCTAGACGTGCTAGTACGCCGTAAAAATGATGGGTCATTAGGACATTCTGTGTACAGGAAAGCGACTCACACAGATCTGTATCTCCAGGCGTCAAGCTGCCATCACCCAGCACAAACAGCCGGTGTTCTCAGTACCTTAATACATCGAGCGCATATAATATCGGATGATGAAAACCTCCACGCAGAATTAGAACACTTGGAGAAGGTTTTCAAAGAGAATGGCTACACTTCTCGCCAAATAAGGAAGGCCATGCGCAACTATCATAACAAGAAGCAACGCATTGAGGACGCAGATGATGACTTTAAATCAACTGCGTTCCTTCCATACGCCGGGAATGTGTCGTCGAAAATAGGCCGATTACTGAAGAAAAATAAAATCAAGGTTATCTTTCGTCCACGAGCACTGTATTTCCTTGGGACATTCAATGGAATACAATGTAACAAAAATTTTATCCCCGGTTTCCGGTTTTTGGGATTCCGTAATCAAGGAATCAGTGGAAATACGTCTTGCCAATAATCTTATAAATCGTGACAACGGCTTTCAGCTGGATAAAAATTGGAATCCTGTTATTAAAATTATACAATCACAGCGGAATCGACAGTGTCATTCGATACTCAGTGACTAGATGAACCTTTATTTCCACCACCGAGGGCAGCACGTACAACTCGGCTATGCTGCGCATGTCAACACCTGACGCATGCGCTGTAGGATGCCAGTACATTTCACATGCGCGAGATTCGGCATAAATACCGCGACTGCACCTGGGCTCTTCAGTAGTTGTGTACTCACCTGATGATGGCCGGACGTCTCTGGGCCGAAATATCGTGGCAGAATGTCGACGGGATCCGGCTGCATACCCGGAAATTATTAGAAGAAGAAATACGCCGGGAAAATTTCAGAAGTCACAACAAAATTATTTTGATCTGTAGAAGTAGAAGCAATACCTGAATCTCTCATAAAGTCCGTCTGTGTTACGATATTTTGATCGCCTGAACCGTGTGTAGTTACCATCAGTTCATCATGCTTGATCGGTAAATAATAGCCTATATTCTGATTATTGACAATACTGTTTGAAAGTTCCCTGACTTCGTTGTCCTCAGAAGAATTTTCTACATCATGTCTCAAATTTTCCGAAAGTTCATTTGATGCTACGTCTACGGTCTTGTCCTTCCCTGCCCGTGCTCTAGTTTTCGCTGTCGTTGCAGCACTAAAGAAAATGGCTCAAAAATGCAAAACAACTATCTTAACATAAAACTGTTAACTTCACTGTTACAAAATAAATACAGAATTAGAAAGGTGATAAAATAAAAGTTTTGAATTAACACACAACAATGTGAAAGCAACAACTACTAAGTACTATTGCATAAAATTTTGCAAATGCAATTGCAAGACAAATCATCTCTTACTGGGAAATTGTCCAAGGAAACAAAATCCTGGCAGGGTCACCAGCTGAAACTCTTTTGGACAAATTATTTTAAAAGATTTGCGGTAGTATGTTTCTGTGACATTTCATCTCTCACGATGATACTACCCTTAGCGACAAAAAAACGGAAATTCGAACATAAAATTCAGCATTTTTGTGATACGTTACAATAAGCATCACCGGTCTTTTGCAATCTGTGTTGGTGAGGCAGTAAATCTATCCACAGGGCAGTGACACTGCAATACACTTTTGAAGTGTGGCGGTGGGACTTGTAGTCCCGTACCATCCTCCAACGGTGACAGTACTACATCAGTCAGGACGAAAAATTTAGCCTAACGTGGGCAGGTAGGGTGGGAATGTATTGGACGTAGAATGGGGGCTGGTCCTGCCAAAGTATGCATCCGTGGTGGGCGTGCCAGGCCTATCGTTAGCCATGGTCGGAATCCGATTCCTCTAGAATGGTTAGGGGAACCGTATGTCGATGCCAGCGGTGTGGAAGTGTGGTCCAAACGTGGCGTAACCCATGGACAGTGTCCCGCAAGGCATCCCCTTTCTCATAGAGCCGCCGCGCATTGTTGCGTATGGTCGTCTTGAGGGGGACGATATCCGCTTCCTCGTGGGGAGTGACAATTCTCATGAGTGGCGGGGTGTGCAGCGTCCGCATCCTTTTGACACTAATCGTGGCCCATGCAGCGGATCCATACGTGAGGGCAGCCGGGATAACTGTTCGGTAAATTCTAAGCTTGGTATGCAGGTTAAGTTCCCTACTACGGAAGAGTGGACTACGTCGTCAACAAGAAGCAAACCTATAACCCGGAATTCTTCTCACGAAATATAAAGAAGCCAATTCTCAACTACCTGACTGCGAGTTTTAAAATATCCTCTAACGTCTCCTAGCAACGTCTCCCGTACGCAACATAGAACTTACCTAGTCTTGCCGCTGCAACTGTGTGATCAGCAGCATGCTAAAATATTTCAAAAAGCAATACTGCTATCCATGAAGAGTGAAATGCATGAATTAATTGCAACAATGGCTGCTATGCTTTTACACATAGAAATTGAATGATCGAGAGAGGTTCGGTCGACTAACCTTAAACGCTGTAAAGAAAAATCAAAGAAACCAATTAAAACTTTTAATTGACTATATTCAAAAAATTAATGATTTACATGCTGACAAATTTTACACAAACGTTTAACTATTCCACAACTCAATAAACACGTTTGTTATCAATTGAAGACATGAAATCTGTATATGAGTTCACGATCTTTTATTTTTAGCACTTTTATTTTAACGAGTCCGTCTTGATCACATAGATTTCTTTACACTTTATGACCATTTTGGCTTATCGCCAGCTTCAGATCTGTTGTAAATATAAATATTGTGTAAGCGACCAGATTCAATTAGTTAAGATTAAATCTATACAAGTCTTAGTCATGCATGAAATGTTAAATATTTATAGCCATGTATGGCAGCCCTACATACCGTTAAAACAGTCTGATATGAATCATCGTCAAGTTAAACATGTGCGTGCTAATACTCAGATTGCGTCAGGATTTATATAAAAACCTAATGCCAAGAGAGAGCACTTTAGCCAGAGTATATAGTAAATCAGTGTCGCCAACATAATGATTAAAATGCGGTATGCATTGTCTTTAGTTAAAAATTTTCCCCCCTTGGCTAAACGAGCGTCTGTCATTAAAAACATATACTAATATACTGTATGTGAAATTAGACTCAACTTGAAATCCATAAAAAGTACAAATAATATACAATACAGCCCTTAGCCTGGTTAGTTAACATACAACTTTTATGAATGCGAGTATAAAAAGCACAAAATAAAAAATACAAAAATAAAAAATCACAAAATCTTCTATCCTAAGACTTCATGTCTTCAATGGATAAGTTTGTGCCATGTCAGGACAAAAATGAGGTAAAACTGTTTCTTTAAACAAAAATATGCACTGTGAAGAATATAATGAAAATAAGATTTAACAAATTTTGTTTGAATGAGGAGATTGTTCCTAAATACGTTAATGTGAGGTTTAATAACAATTGGACAGCAGCGGTACGTGTGAAACGCACAAATGAGATTCTATGGATAAGGACTGAGATTAGGGAAGCATACAAGAATAAAGAAAAATGAAATTTAGAAGCTTTTAAAATTAAATTACTTCTAGGCACGGTACACTCGCCGTTACAATTTTAATGTGTTCATAAAAGTGTTAATAATGTAATGGACACCGAGCAGAAAGAGACTGCAATGAGACATAGGAAGAAAATCACTAATTTACAGGCGAGAAATAATGTAAAAATAGACAAAAAAGGGGAAGGCAAGCATGAATTTGCTGACAGAGTGGTTAATCTCACGAACATAAAAATGATGAATAATGAAATGGATCTTTTGAATAAGCGTTTGCATTTTAGTATTACTCCGAAATTGAGCCCAGGCGTAATTAAAAATATTATTGCGAAGGTAAAAGTTGCGTGTGACTTAGCTAAACTCAATAAGTTTGTATAAATGGACATAGCAGTAAAACCTAATATATGTCTATCTGCAGTAGGTCGTCACGAACGAAAAAAATGCAAAAAATGTAGAAGCACTTAAAAGCCTAAATCAAAAATTGGAAACGAATAAGGGTATAGTTACGAGAGCAGACAGGTAATTCGGTTGTCATAATTTATGATTGCGATTACATTCAAAATACCGAGAAATTTCTTGCAGGTAATAACATAGGTGAAGTTAAGAGAAATCCTGTGAAAAAATTCCATTCAGATATAAGGAAAGTAATTGGCAGCAGCATATTTTTGTTTCTGGATGTAAGATAGAAACGTATATTAAAAATGATGAACCAGTCCATTCCTGTGCTTCGTTCACAAATTAAGTTGCACAAAAAGGGGAACCGATTCACCCGATTATTGATAATATATCGTGTCCCAATTACAAATTGAACGGTGAATGCAACAAGAGACTAAGAGCAGCATATACTTACAAAAAGCCATTCAATGTCAGGATAATTAAGAATTTGCGAATGAGATTAAACATGTACCGATCCCAGATGGAGCTACATTGGCTTCTTTAGACATAATTAACCTATATACTAACGGTCCAATAAACGATACGTTGGAAATTATAAGAAGGAACTTGCTAACACATAGGAAGATTAGTCAGGGTGAAATAATAGAACTGTTGGAAATTTTGGAACTTGTGCTGTCATTTAATTATTTTAAGTTTAACACCAAGAATTTTTTATCAGAAGAGCGGGCTCACAATTGGCAACAGTTTGTCTGGTACTTTAGCTGAGATATTTATAAACAAGCTGGAAAATAAGTTTTCTGATCAAAATCTTGAAATCTGCGAGAAAGTTGTCTATTACAGACGATATGTAGACGATATTATACTGCTGTACAAAGGAGACGAAAGTGAAATACGCGGGATAGCAGAAAGAAAGGGTGGGATGCACGAAAAAATTAAATACACAGTGTAATTGGAAGAAGGAAGTATACGTTTTTTGGATCTTAGGTTAACTTAAAGAGATGGAAGAAACAAAATTAACATATTTAGGAAGACAACGGCCTCTGAAACTATTATAAATGCAAGGTCCTGTCACCCCAGTAAGCATAAATGGACTTCAGAGCTAAGTTTAACAGAATGCTAAAACTGCCGCATACCCCTGATGAAGAGATAGAGGAATTAAGTGTGATTAAGCGAGTAGTCAGGGCAAATGCATATAAAGATCGTCACGTAATGAAACTTTATTATAAACGAAAATCAAAAATATGTGACAGGAAGAGCCAATAGAACCAGAGGGCAAGAAGTTTGTGGTTATGTCATGCAATGGTGCGTTTTCAGACAGAGTTGCGCAGGCATTCGGAAAAACGAAAATAAAAATTGGGTTTCAAACGAAAGGTGCAGTTGGTTGTAAGCTACGGCACAAAGTTGGCAACGACAGCAATAAATATATGAGATGTGGTGTTTATAAGATTAGCTGCCAGGACTGTGATACATTTTACATCGGTCAGACAGGAAGGAATTTGCAGACTCGTTTTAGAGAACATATATATAATCAAAATAAGAGATCTTTCGGTACACATTGGGATAGAGAAAGACATTCGGTAGGACGTATAGATAGTAATATGAAAGTGTTGCATAGGGCGCTAAAGGGAGAGTTAATGAACCTGCTCGAAGAAATGGAGATTTATGTGCACAGGAAACAACAACCGGAATTACTGCTGAATGAACAGAACGAGTTTAACCTGAATGCTTACTGTGATAATTTCAGAGATCTACTAGTTTGGGTAGCTCGGAACACTCCACCGGACTGGCGTGTGCCGGCCGCCGGCGACGAGGAGACTGGGCCGTCCTCTGTGAGCTCAACCACAGTAAAACAAGGAAGTCACGCAGAGAAGCCACAAATATTCGCCATCGACACTGCTCTCTAATATAATATCGATTATCAATTTTCTATTTTTAACTAAGGGTCACTAATTTATTAATTTTATTATGATTTCGTCAACTGTTAACTGATCTTAGCATAGAAGATTTTGTGGTTTTTTATTTTTATATTCTTTATTTTATACTTTTTATACTGGCATTCATAAAAGTTGTATGTTACTAAGCCATGCTAAGGGCTGTATTGTATATTATTTCTACTTTTTATGGATTTACAGTATGAGTTTAATTTCACATATATTATATCAGTATATGTTTTTAATGGCAGACGCTCGTTTAGCCAAGGGGGAAAAAGTTTTAATCAAAGACAATGCATACCACATTTTAATCTTTATTTTGGCGACACTACTATGTACTCTGGCTAAAGTGCCCTCTACTGGCATTCAGTTTTTGTATAAATACTGACGCAATCTGAGTATTAGCAGATACATATGTTTTACTTGACGATGATTTATATCAGAATATTTTAACGGTATGTATGGCTGCCATACTTGGCTATAAATACAGGGTGATTCAAAAAGAATACCACAACTTTAGGAATTTAAAACTCTGCAACGACAAAAGGCAGAGCTAAGCACTATCTGTCGGCGAATTAAGGGAGCTATAAAGTTTCATTTAGTTGTACATTTGTTCGCTTGAGGCGCTGTTGACTAGGCGTCAGCGTCAGTTGATGCTAAGATGGCGACCGCTCAACAGAAAGCTTTTTGTGTTATTGAGTACGGCAGAAGTGAATCGACGACAGTTGTTCAGCGTGCATTTCGAACGAAGTATGGTGTTAAACCTCCTGATAGGTGGTGAATTAAACGTTGGTATAAACAGTTTACAGAGAATGGGTGTTTGTGCAAAGGGAAAAGTTCTGGACGGCCGAGAACGAGTGATGAAAATGTAGCACGCATCCAGCAAGCATTTGTTCGCAGCCCAGGAAAATCGACTCGCAGAGCTAGCAGAGAGCTGCAAATTCCACAATCAACTGCAGCCCGTGACAGAGCACTTCATCACTGGCCTCCAAGAAGCCCTGATCTTATCCCCTGCGATTTTTTCTTATGGGGGTATGTTAAGGATATGGTGTTTCGGCCACCTCTCCCAGCCACCAGTGATGATTTGAAACGAGAAATAACAGCAGCTATCCAAACTGTTACGCCTGATATGCTACAGAGAGTGTGGAACGAGTTGGAGTATCGGGTTGATATTGCTCGAGTGTCTGGAGGGGGCCATATTGAACATCTCTGAAATTGTTTTCGAGTGAAAAAAAAAACTTTTTAAATACTCTTTGTAATGATGTATAACAGAAGGTTATATTATGTTTCTTTCATTAAATACACATTTTTAAAGTTGTGGTATTCTTTTTGAATCACCCTGTATTTTATATTACATGCATCACTAAGTCTTGTATAGATTTCATCTTAACCAATTGAACCTGGTCGCTTACATAATATTTATATTTGCAAAAGATCTGAAGATGGCGATAAGCCGAAACCGATTATAAAGTGTAAAGAAATCTATGTGATCAAGACGGACTTGTGAAAATAAAAGTGCTAAAAATACGTTTCTGGCCCCAACGAAGACGGAAATATTACTCTGAGTGTAAGTATATATAAATCTGACAAAATCCCTCCTTTGCGCAAGCAGCAAACTACTACGTGCAGCCAAAACGCAAATTGCCAAAAAATCCTCTATTAATTCCAAATTCTCCCCCGGCGCTACTGGCACCATCATGGCAGGCTGCGAGCTCTCATGTCGCACGGCTTCTCTCCACCGCACCCTGGGTCCGACCACTTCCGACTCTCCTCGTCAACTGCTCGCTCGCTACAATTCGCGATAATAAATTTTCAGACTCAGAATTTGTGTATGCACACATCAGAAACATAGATGTCCAACTTTCAATGTGATTTTCTTAAAGATTTTTATTGTATTTTGGAGTGAATTTTTGTACTCCTCTGATAGGGCACTTAATAAAAGCCCTATTTCTTTCGCAGCTGGTGTGCTCCACACGGCATTTCATATATTTGTCTCGTACACAGTACACCGAAAATAGTATGAGAACTATCTGAAAGATGTATCATATTATGTGCTCAGAAAATTTCAAGGGTTCAGGACAAATTTTGTGCAATAAAGATAAAAAAAATTGCAGTTACATAGTACCACTTCTTCTAATATTAACTGCTATACCTTACATCAGATACAGGACACTCTCTTGACGTATCTTCCTTTGCAAATTATTTGTGGCTCGTAGAACAGTAAATACATTGAGTGCTACTGAAGTCATTTAATTAGGCAATGCTGTGCTGCCTTTAAGTAATTTTACTGTAACTTCAACTAGTACTTAAATACATAACTTACTTAATAAATAAAAAAGAAGAAATACATCAGTACTTAAGTTAGCAGTACGTTATTAATTCATATTCGAAAACAAATTTAATTGCTTGATAATTCCTTAAGAGCTGTTGATAATAGAACAGCTGAGACTGAAGTTATTAGTACGTCTGAGCGCTATCTCTGCCCGGAGTTAATATCCTGGCTTTGTTCACCGATATGCCCAAGGTGTTGCTGCGAAAATTTAAAAATAGTCCGTATAGAAAGATTTACAATGCCTTTCATGCTAAGGAAACTAGCTCCATTGGCAAGAGATTTGATAGAATGGAACAGGATATTATTATGAAGTGCGTAGGCTGGCTCGTGTTTCCTAACGTAATACTTGAATAGCACAGGTACAATACGAGGCCTCCATTATTCTCAATGCAAGCCATTTCCTACTCGTCTGTAATTACGGAGCAAAATACGCAGTTATTGTTGCTTGCATGGTGAAATAAAACAGAAGGTTTAAATCCGTAATAATGTTGTACAGCCGTCTCGGTGGAATTCATCGCCGCCTGCAGAGCTCACACAAAGAACTTGGAGGCGAGATTTCCTCTCTGCGAGAGTAAAAGACAATTAGCGAGAGCCAGAAACGCGAATCGAAATTACAAATCAACCAAGAGCAGGGTTATGAGACGTTCGCTAACCAAAACGAGCCTCTTAATAAAATAACATACTTTCCATCCATGTGAAAGGAATTGAGGGATGTATGATAAACCTCGGACTTGTTAATCATTTAATATGGTACGGGTATCAAATTTAAACTTGTTTAACAGTCAGATGAGATCTGTATATACAGAGACAATTCATTCAGAAATTGATGACAGAGCTAGTCTTGCTTAAATACGGTGCTGAGGAAACTGAATTTATGGTTCCACTTCGTCAGAAACCGCAAATTTCTTATGTTCTAAGACACTCGTTTCTTTTAAACTGAAAACTAATTACAGTAAACGCTTTAATACTACAGGGGATTGATTTAGTTACCGATAGCTGGAAAATTTACTATTAGTTTCCTCATCTGTGGGTCCACAGCCCCTATGTGATTTCTGGACGGAAAAATACGCGTCGTAAATCGGCGTCTATAATCTTGCACATCACATGTTGTGAACACTTTCTGGAAAACGTCATAATACTAAACTGCTACACTACTGGCCATTAAAATTGCTTCACCACGAAGATGACGTGCTACAGACGCGAAATTTAATCGACAGGAAGAAGATACTGTGATATGCAAATGATTAGCTTTGCAGAGCATTCACACAATGTTGGCGCCGGTGGCGACACCTACAACATGCTGACATGAGGAAAGTTTCCAACCGATTTCACATACAAAAGCAGCAGTTGACCGGCGTTGCCTGGTGAAACGGTGTTATGATGCCTCGTGTAAGGAGGAGAAATGCGTACCATCACGTTTCTGACTTTGATAAAGATCAGATTGTAGCCTATCGCGATTGCGGTTTGTCGTATCGCGACATTGCTGCTCGCGTTGGTCGAGATCCAATGACTGTTAGCAGAATATGGAATCGGTGGGTTCAGGAGGGTAATACGGAATGCCGTGCTGGATCCCAACGGCCTCGTATCACTAGCAGTCGAGATGACAGGCATCTTATCTGCATGGCTGTAACGGATCGTGCAGCCACGTCTCGATCCCTAAGTCAACAGATGGGGACGTTTAAGACAACAACCATCTGCATGAATAGTTCGACGACGTTTGCAGCAGCATGGGCTATCAGCTCGGAGACAATGACTGCGGTAACCTTTGACGCTGCATGACAGACAGGAGCGCCTGGGATGGTGTACTCAACGACGAACCTGGGTGCACGAATGGCAAAACGTAATTTTTTCGGATGAATCCAGGTTCTGTTTACAGCATCATGATGGTCGCATCCGTGTTTGGCGACATCGCCGTTGGTTACGCGTCTCGGTCACCTCTTGATCCCATTGACGGCACTTTGAGCAGTGGACGTTACATTACCCTTCATTCGATCCCTGCGGAACCCTATATTTCAGTAGGATAATGCGCGACCGCATGTTGCAGGTCCCGTACGAGCCTTTCTGGGTACAGAAAATGTTCGACTGCTGCCCTGGCCAGCACATTCTCCAGATCTCTCACCAACTGAAAACGTCTGGCCAATGGTGGCCGAGCAAGTGGCTCGTCACAATACGCCAGTCACTACTCTTGACGAACTGTGGTATCGTGTTGTATCTGCATGGACAGCTGTACTGTACCCGCCATCCAAGCTCTGTTTGACTCAATGTCCAGGCGTATCAAGGCCGTTATTGCGGCCAGAGGTGGTTGTTCTGGTTACTGATTTCTCAGGATCTATGCACTCAGATTGAGTGAAAATGTAATCACATGTCAGTTCTAGTATAATATATTTGTTCAATGAATACCCGTTTATCATCTGTATTTCTTCTTGGCGTGCCAATTTTAATGGCCAGTAGTGTATTAAGAAACGACTACCAAGTCCTTACTTAATGTATACAGCGCCATAATTTGTTCTCTCTCTTTCACAGTCTTATACACAGCTCGCGAACAGGCAACGCTTAAAGATATTGTTTAGACAGTGACAATTTTGAGAGAGATTGTGCTAGTATACGTACGCTCCCAGCAAAGTGTCATTGTGTCATTGTGTGTGTGTGTGTGTGTGTGTGTGTGTGTGTGTGAGAGAGAGAGAGAGAGAGAGAGAGAGAGAGAGAGAGAGAGAGAACATGTCTCTCTTCCCGCCTAGCACGAAATAGTGTCTTAATACGATTCACATTTCACTGACACAAGTGTAAGTAATGGAACAGCGATTACAGTGTCCAGTCACATTTGTGAGCACCTGTTAAAAGCCTGAATAACCACCTTTTGAAGCCCTGACCGCTGCGAGCCCGCAGGAAGTGAGTACATGAGGTTCCACAAGGTATCGACAGAGATGTGGGGCCATGCCGACTCCAGTGCCCTGGCCAGCTCCGCTAGGCTTCCCGACTGAGAATCTATAACGTTAACAGCCTGATCGAGGTCGTTCCACAGATTCTCGGCTGGGTTAAAATGCGGGGAATTTGGTGGGCATGGAAGTACAGTTAACTTCATCCTGCTGCTTTTCGAACAGTGCACGTACGCTTCATGTTGCATTGTCCTGCTGATAGATGCCACTGTGTCGAGGAAAAACAAATTGGATGTGGGTGTGGACGCAGTTCCTCAGGAAAGATGCATACTTGAGTTGATCCATTGTGCCTTCTATAATGACATAGTCACCCAGGAAATGACTGGAAAACTTTCCCCAGGTCATACCACTCCCTCCTGCGACCTGGACCCTTCCGATAATTTATGCAGGGTGTTTGCTGTTACTCCGATGTGGCATAAAACGTGATCCATCTGAAAAGGCCACCTCTAGTCATTCAATGGACGTCAGTCGCGGTACTGCCTTGCTAGTTTGTCTTTGTCCCTGGTGAGCAGCAGTCAGCATTGCTGCATGAACCAGGCAGCTGCTGCGGAGGCCCATATCAGCAACGTTCGCTGATGTATCGTTGGGAGGATACCGTTGGTAGCCCATTGGTTCATTGGTTCAAGCGGGGGGCCATCTGCTCAACAATTGCACTTCTATTCTATCGCAGACATCTCTGCAGTCGTCGTTGACCACTGTTTAAGTGGTTCAAATGGCTCTGAGCGCTATGGGTCTTAAGTGGCCGAGCGGTTCTAGGCGCTTCAGTCTGGAACCGCGCGGCCGCTACGGTCGCAGGTTCGAATCCTGCCTCGGGTATGGATGAGTATGCTGTCATTAGGCTAGTTAGGTTTACGTAGTTCTAAGTTCTAGGGGACTGATGACCTCAGATGTTAAGTCCCGTAGTGCTCAGAGCCATTTGAACCATTTTGAACCACTATGGGACTGTGCTGAGGTCATCAGTCCCCTAGAACTTAGAAAATGGTTCAAATGGCTCTGAGCACTATGGGACTTAACTGAGGTCATCAGTCCCCTATAACTTAGAACTACTTAAACCTATCTATCTTAAGGACATCACACACATCCATGCTCGAGGCAGGATTCGAACCTGCGACTGTAGCCGTCGCGCGGTTCCAGAATGTAGCGCCTAGAACCGCTCGGTCACAACGGCCGGCTTGATCACTGTCACACGTGGCCCTGGTGCACTATAGCTGCCTCAGCGCCCTTTTTGGGTAGCGCCATTTTGCCATGCACAGCATGCCTTAACCACAGAGTCACATCAATAGTTTTCAGACTTTCCCGTTTCGGAAATCCTTGCCCACTTGCCCCGAAACCCATGAATCATGCCCTCTCGGACGTCAGATAAATCGTTCCATGTCCCCGATTTGACAACGACTGCACTGCTTCCCACACCCCCCGATTCGTTTTTTATGCTATCCACTGACAGTGCTGCCCCCCTCCATCTGTGAGTGGTTATTGCACGTTGACGTCGAAAGTAATAATAATGAGCGTATGGCATTGGTGGCCGGGAGACCCCTCGCGGAGCGGTTCGGCCGCCGCTCCACAAGTTCTTCAACGCCACTACGGCGACTTGCGAGTGAATGAGGATGATATGATGATGGAAGGCACACAACACCCAGTCTTCTCGAGGCAGAGAAAATCCCTGACCCCGCCGGGAATCGAACCCGGGACCCCGTGCGCGGGCAGCAAGAACGCTACCACAAGACCACGAGCCGCGGACACGTCGAAAGTAAGCGGTGGTCACGTTAATGTGATTGGAACGTGTACAATATTCAAAGTACAACAATGTCAAGTAAATAATTTACCTTTTTTCTTTGTTAGTGTTGTTTTTACAGGCATTTGAAAATGGCCACAGGCAGTCGCGTAATACAAGACGCAATAAAGGTCAACTTGTATAAATAATTTGAGAGCCTATAGTGGATATTTAAAATCGTTTTATTCTTCAGGAATCATGACTATCAGAATACCCCAATACCTACCTTAATTCCTTGAGGCTAATTCTTATAATCCCTATGCGAGATTCATGTTGATCAGCGTTTCACAATTTCATTTCTGATATATAGGACATAAAATCCCGTCTGAGGCCTTCGATCATTTTTATGTTAATAATTGGCAACCAATGCTGTACAATCGCAATGAAGCCATGAGATGTTCAATTGACTCTTTTATTAGAACATGTTACGCGTTTCGAAATTACACCCATCTTCAGACATCACAAACTTAAACTCCTTCCTAATCAACTAGGCGTGCAGCGTTGACAACTCAAAGAAAGTGTCCAATAACATATAGTAATATGTTGTGTGTCGCAGTTATAGTCATATGTTATTGGATACTTTCTTTGAGTTGTCAAGGCTGTACGCCGAGTTGGTTAGGATGTGATGTCTGAAGATGGGTGTAATCCCGAAACGCGTATATGTTGTAATGAAAGAGTCAATTGAACATCTCATGACTTTATTCCGATTGCACAGCATTGATTGCCAATTATTAACTTCTGTTCTTTTAAAACATTCTGTTTAAATGTTAAGTAAAAATCAGTTTTCTTGCCTAAAATTTATAGCAATGAATTAGATTGATTTGCCTTTGAATATAAAATAAAAGGGTAGAATGAGGCACTATACTCGTTGTAAGTAGTAATGAAACTGTAGCAACTCTCACTATGATATTATAATCCTACAAACGCACAAAAATAAGCAAAGACACATTTCAGAGGTCTCTATCTACCCTAGGTTCCGTTTGGACAATTCTGAAGTTTAAAGTTTATAAGTTATCGGTCTGAGAATTGTATACAATATTATGAGTGCAGGTTTACTTAGATAAAAACTGGGATCGTTGTAGGTCTCTGAGCAGTGGTGGCGTTGTGTCATCTTTGGATCCTCTGATTGACTGGCGTTCCGGGAAGAGACGCGAATGCCGCACTGATTCGCTCGGTTTATCGCTGTATGTGAGTGAGGAGAAGGTGGGACCTGTGCCGCGGTTGGCGAGTTGGTGTTGGTACGAGGCGGCAGCGGGTATGGACTGAGGGGCCAGTCTGTTCAAGTGGTGGCCGTTGGGGCCTCTTGCTGCATTCGGAGCCGTGTGCACAATAGCACCCATTGTGGCTGATTCTGGGTTTCGGAGAGAGTGTGCACAAGCAATTTGCCTTCTGGAATGTTCTCGCCTGGTGCAATTTCGAAATTGGCAGCTGGAATAGTGCTCTGAATGATGGCGTATGGAGTACTAAAGAAGTTATGGTGTGCACTGTGTTTATTCCCTCAGTGAACCTCGTCTGTGGAGTTTGAAGGATGTATTCTTGCAGTTAGTGTAGCCAATTTGAAGACGCGAGTGTAATTTTGCTGATTTGCTTAGTGATTTCTATTTATGTTTGTATCAGAAGTGTTGTATGGGCAGCTACTATGTTACAATCTCCGAGTTACTCTCGGGTTACATGAATATTTACTTAGATGGGCCCTGACTGAAGTTATAAATTTGTCTTTGAGCTGTTCTACCCTGATTCTACCGGCGGTACTTATTGTGCATTGGTGTTTCCACTTGTTGTTCCTTAGCTTTAAGTCATTCCTTGGTTCAAATGGTTCAAATGACTCTGAGCACTATGGGACTCAACTGCTGTGGTCATAAGTCCCCTAGAACTTAGAACTACTTAAACCTAACTAACCTAAGGACATCACACACATCCATGCCCGAGGCAGGATTCGAACCTGCGATCGTAGCGGTCGTGCGGTTCCAGACTGTAACGCCTTTAACCGCTCGGCCACTCCGGCCGGCTAAGTCATTCCTTATTTGTTGTAAGTTTTGAGCAATGTTGGATCAGCTTTTAATCTTTCAAACTAATGTTGCTTTAAATTTGTTTTAGACAAGTTAAAATCTTGAGGAACTGCAACCTCAATATTATCTGTAAATGTTAAGCCTAGGTCTATACCCGGACGGCATCGCCAGTGGCCGTTAGCTCTCGCTGGGGTTTTCATTCCAGCTGCAGCTGCTAAACTAGTTATTGTATTGAATTGAACCGGGGACCTACAAACACGACGGAGAGGCTTCGTCCCGCCATAGCCCTCAGTGGTTCACAACCCCACAACAAGCCAGAGCAGTCCACCCACCCCACCGCCGCCCCCACCGAACCCAGTGTTATCGTGCGGTTCGGCCCCCAGTGGACCCAACCCCGCCGAGAACGTCTCATACCAGACGAGTGTAACCCCAAATTTTTGCGTGGTAGGGTAATTATGGCGTACGCGTATGTGGAAGCTGTGTTTGCGCAGCAATCGCCGACACAGTGAAACTGCGGCGTAATAAGGGGAACTAGCCCGCATTCGCCGAGATGGATAGAAAACCGCCTTAAAAACCGCCCACAGGCTGGTAGGCACACCAAACCTCGACTCTAATCCGCGGATTCGTGCTGGGGAACGGCACGCCTTCCCGCTCGGGAAGCAGCGCGTTAGCCCGCGCGGCTAGCCGGGCCGGCTAAACAAATTCTTTGGATATTCTAATTGATTGGCTTTTTTAAGTAACTGCCTTTCGAGCTTGCCCTGTCTTTTGATCGAAGGTAACGAATCTAAGGATCTAATCGCTACTTAATCAGCAGAATGTTAACTTTCTTCTGTGAGCGTACATGGTCATCAATTTGTGAGCCGTGTTTTTGAGGCCGCAGCCATCGCGTCTGCAGGAGGCGTGTCTCCACTGATAATCAGTGGACTGTCCTCCCCAGTACCTTGCTCCGAGAACGGACCATGCTGAACCCCTGCCCAGCACGTAAGGTGACCGCCGTGGACAGTGGCTCCTCTGAAAGCGGTTTGCGAAGGTTCGGTATCGTCTGAGGGGCACAAGGAGGCTCACTTCACTGGAAAGGGGGCGCGACATGCAAGTGGAACACGGATATCCTAACATTGCTTCATACAAACGAAAAGCTGTTGTTTCAACAAGATTTGACCTGCTTTTGCCTTGACCTATTATGAGAAGTATCACATTGTTCATCTGTGTTCTATTAAAAAGGAGCTAATTATGAGGATCGCTGCAGTTATTTCTGCTGTTTCTGAAATTACCGGTGGCATTCAATCCTAACCGACTTCTGATCACACCCAATTTGATGCTTCAGTCAAAATTCAAGTAGTAGGTCAGATACCAGAATCCTCCCATGTTTATTTTATTAATCTCGTTTGTTGTCAGGTTGGGTTTTCGTATTAGATGGCTCAAATGGCTCTGAGCACTATGGGACTCAACATCTATGGTCATCAGTCCACTAGAACGTAGAAATACTTAAACCTAACTAACCTAAGGACAGCACACAACACCCAGCCATCACGAGGCAGAGAAAATCCCTGACCCCGCCGGGAATCGAACCCGGGAACCCGGGCGTGGGAAGCGAGAACGCTACCGCACGACCACGAGATGCGGGCTCGTATTAGATGGATTAGGGAGTAAGTGAGCAGTGTAGACCAAGATTATCATTTGTCAGACATGCAAATCAAAAGGAAACAATGGCACACTTCTTTCCGAGAGGTTGGTTACTTTCGTAAACATTTGCGATTGTGGGCCCAATTAACATTTTTCAAATATGTGAACCTAAAGAAAACAAGGTTACAAGTCTTTCTGAGAGGTTGCTTACTTTTGCAGACGTTTAACAAGTGCCAAGAGCGAAGGAATAGTTCAGAAAAGCAAAAATATATGAGAGGACTCAGAAGATCTCTCTCATCACGTCAACATCCCGAAAGAAACTATGTGCAGAACCATCTTTGCAGTGGAGAAACGTTAGTTCCAAGTACTTTTTCTACAAATGTCGTAATTTGTTTCTCTCACAGTGTCCTCAAAATCATAACAGATTTAAAAAACATGTACCTTTACAGTGAATCGACTTGGGCTGTGAATGTATGGGCATACTCTCAATATATCCACACTGAAGGGGAAAAAAATCACAACACCAAGATCCAGTTGTGCGACGTAAAGTGAAGTTGGCAGACGTGGTTCGTCATCTCAAAGACGATGCCTGTTCAGATATCTCGCCAGTCGCATAGGAGCGATGCTGGTAATGCCACCACGAGGATGCACAACAGATTTGCTTTAAATACACGTTGTGGCGGTCGTGAGCGTTAGTCATCTTTGCGATTGGACGCGGTGAGTTAATGTTAGTCAAGAATGTCTTTAAGGCGACAAGGACGCCACTATCAACACCTCACTGAGTGTAACAGGGCTATAAGAAGCTGGATGTTACTTCTGCTATACTGCACAAAGACTTGGCAGGAATGTAACCACTGTACACGACTGCTGGCAGCGGTGGTCACAGGAACATACGGTAGGATGAAGACGGGGCTCAGGATGGCCATGTGGCGCTACCGAGAGGGAAGACCATCGTGCTCGCCGTGTAGCCCTGGCGCATCGCGTTGCATCTGCAGCAGCAAGTTCAGCAGCAGTGACACAACGAAAAGTTACAGATCGGTTACTTCAAGGAAAGCTCCGAGCCAGACGCCCTGCCGCGTGCATTCCACTAACCCCAAACCACTGCCATTTGCGACTTCAGTGGTGTCAAGCGAAAGCTCATTGGAGAGCAGGATGGAGGCCTGTTGTGTTTTCTGATGGAAGCTGGTTCTGCGTCGGTGCCAGTGGTGGCCGTGTATTGGTTAGGAGGAGGCGAACAGAGGGCCTGCAACCAAGCTGTCTGCGTGCTAGACACATTGGCCCTACACCTGGAATGGTGGTCCGGGTTGCGATTTCTTATGACAGCAGGAGCACTCTCGTGGCTGTATCAAGCACCCTGGAAGCAAATATGCACGTCAATCTGTTATTCGACATGTATTGCTGCCATTCATGAACACCATTCCAGCCGGCCGCTGTCGCCGAGCGGTTGTAGGCGCTTCAGTCCGGAACCGCGCTGCTGCTATAGTCGTAGAGGCATGGATGTGTGTGATGTCCTTAGGTTAGTTAGGCTTAAGTAGTTCTAAGTCTAGGGGATTGATGACCTCAGATGTTAAGTCCCATAGTGGTTAGAGCCATTTTTTGAACACCATTCCACAGTGTGTTTTCCAACAGGATAACGCTCGCCCACATATCGCTGCTGTAACCCAACATACTCTAAAGAGTACCGTCATGTTATCTTGGCCTGCTCAATCACCAAATCTTTCTCCAGTCAAGCGTATATTGGGCATCAACAAACATCAACTCCAGCGTCATCCACAACCAACACTAATCGTCCCTTTATTAACCGACCAAGTGCAACAGGAGTAGAACTCCATCTCGGCACCTGTATAACACCATGCTTGCATGTTTGCTTGTTTGCATTCAACGTTATTACGGTTACACCTGTTATTGATGTACCAGCATATCACATTTTCAATGGCTTAACTCGCACTTGCATTAACCTGTGATCTTGCAATGTTAATCACTTAAATGCCTTAATCCGGTATTACACTATCAAATTTCTTTGTCAAAGATTAGATCAAAGATGTGATCAAATATTCGTCAAATTTATTTGGCAAAGACCTTTGACGTGGCGCTAAAAAGGGGTATTACACTGACATCATATTTTTCGTCAAAGTTCAAGATCGCTGACAACAACTAGTTATTAACCGCAGCAGTTGCATATACCACAATTGCATAGTGTGCACATGTGGAAGAGAAGCGGTGGGGGGGGGGGGGGAAATGAAATGTAACTGGGTGAAGACGTAGGTTTTACGACGAGACGATAAAAGCATTCAACAAAACTTGTTATATGAGGTTGTAGTGGAGGACGTCAAGTCCCACATAAATTATTTAAGAATGGATGAGCACACATTTCAGTACGTGCTCAGTGAAGTGTATCCTCATATCACAAAGCACAATACTCACTTAAGAACAGCTATATCTGCAGAAGACAGGCTCACTGTAACACTCCGATTCCTTGCTACAGGAGAGAGTTACTCTAGCTTACAGTGCACATTAACGAAAATAATACCTGAAACGTGTGCAGCAATTTATAAAGCACTGAAGGACCAATGTCACAAGGTAAATAAATGTTCAATACATTTTATGTGCATTAAGAACTATTTTTATTTTATAAACAAATCAACTACTTTTGTGTCCGAAAACTACCAAATTAATACAAATGTATGAAGCTGATGAGGCGTTTTACAGCGTGAGGCATCCTGAGTACAAAAATAGATTAAGAAGATTGGAGAGCTACTGAATCCTCCTCCCTACCAGCTTGCTGTGAGGCAGCCTGGATATATATACAGAGGTGGACGGTTGTGGATGTCGAGATGTTGCATGCAACAAATCCCACCTGTCCATCAAATACCGATGCAACCCATGAACAGTGCCCGTTGTAAATTCTTTACCAACCACAGTCTCCATCTCTCGCGGTTCAGCTGCGATGTGGGTGACAAGGGCACTATATCGGTCTTCTCGGCCAGGCTGGAACTGGGGCTGATTTCTGGCCATATCAGCCACAGCCTTCAACGTTCTCGTGCCCTCCACAATTACCTCGGTTATGCCTCTCCTTCTCTTTGTGGGACGCCACTCTTGATTCTGGGGCTGTGGCTCACTGCATGCGACAACAGGCTCTTCTTGAGCCTGTATTTCATTCTGTTGTTGTTGTTGCCTTCAGTCCTGAGACTGGTTTGATGCAGCTCTCCATGCTACTCTATCCTGTGCAAGCTTCTTCATCTCCCAGTACCTACTGCAACCTACATCCTTCTGAATCTGCTTAGTGTATTCATCTCTTCGTCTCCCCCTACGATTTTTACCCTCCACGCTGCCTTCCAATACTAAATTGGTGATCCCTTGATGCCTCAGAACATGTCCTACCAACCGATCCCTTCTTCTGGTCAAGTTGTGCCACAAACTTCTCTTCTCCCCAATCCTATTCAATACTTCCTCATTAGTTATGTGATCTACCCATCTAATCTTCAGCATTCTTCTGTAGCACCACATTTCAAAAGCTTCTATTCTCTTCTTGTCCAAACTATTTACCGTCCATGTTTCACTTCCATACATGGCTACACTCCATACAAATACTTTCAGAAATGACTTCCTGACACTTAAATCTATACTCGATGTTAACAAATTTCTCTTCTTCAGAAACGCTTTCCTTGCCATTGCCAGTCTACATTTTATATCCTCTCTACTTCGACCATCATCAGTTATTTTGCTCCCCAAATAGCAAAACTCCTTTACTACTTTAAGTGTCTCATTTCCTAATATAATACCCTCAGCATCACCCGACTTAATTCGACTACATTCCATTATCCTCGTTTTGCTTTTGTTGATGTTCGTCTTATATCCTCCCTTCAAGACACCATCCATTCCGTTCAACTGCTCTTCCAAGTCCTTTGCTGTCTCTGACAGAATTACAATGTCATCGGCGAACCTCAAAGTTTTTATTTCTTCTCCATGGATTTTAATACCTACTCCAAATTTTTCTTTTGTTTCCTTTACTGCTTGCTCAATATACAGATTGAATAACATTGGGGAGAGACTACAACCCTGTCTCACTCCCTTCCCAACCGCTGCTTCCCTCTCATGCCCCTCGACTCTTATAACTGCCATCTGGTTTCTGTACAAATTGTAAATAGCCTTTCGCTCCCTGTATTTTACCCCTGCCACCTTTAGAATTTGAAAGAGAGTATATTTCATTCTATTTTATAGAATATTTCATTCTATAAAATAGAAATGGAAGCTATTACTTACGTACTTCCTTGCACATACATAAATCTTATTTACAGGTACCCACAAGCAGAGAAGAGTGGGAGCAAACTGCAAAGGATTTCGAGGAGACGTGGAACTGTTACAACACTATAGGAGTAATTGGCGGAAAGCATATTCGTATTAAATGCCCGCAAGCTAGTGGATCTCACTTTTTCAGTAATAAATCCTTTAACAGTATCATTTTATTTGCATTGGTAGATGCTACCTACAAATTTTTGTAGTTGATGTAGGAACTAATGGGCGTGTTGGTGATGCTTGCGTGTTTTCAAAAAGCAAACTACGGGAGTGTCTCATTGACCGATCTATTCTGAACATTCCTGAAGGCAGGAAGTTTGGGAACACAAACGTTACAACTCCAATGGTTGTACTGGCAGATGATGCTTTTCTTCTGAGTTACAACATTATGAAGCCACACCCATTAAAAGGAATCACTAAGGAAGAAAAGGTTTTCAATTACAGACCGTCAGGAGAAAGAAGATTAGTCGAAAGCAGCTTTGGCATTCTTGCCAGACGTTTCAGGATTTTTCTTACTGCCATTAATCTGCCTCCAGAAAAAGTTACCAGAATTACACTGGCTGCCTGCACACTGCGCAACTGAGAGAAGAAAACACTTGTACACTCGTCAGGAAACAGTGTCTGCCGTAGTAGGAGATTGAGCTTATCTTGAGTCTCAAAGCACTGAGAACCTACAGCGAATGGAACCAATAGCTTTCCAAGGTGCTTCTGGGCGTCCAGTACACTGGAGAGCAGTTAGAGAATCCTTTAAAACATTTTACAATGGCTCTGGGAAAGTGCCCTGGCAAGATAATCACATTTCGTTATGTAAAATGTAAACATATCTACTTACCTCAAACATTTCTTCGAACGTTGGTGTACCACGTTCACTGCCGCTTTCCGTACTCTCGATGTTGCTAACACTTTCGTCCGCCTCCCTGGCCTGGTCAAGGAACTTTAGCATGTAGAACCAGTACACTTACGAAGTGTAAACCATCTATGCACTGGCTCCAGTTTTGCTTTTAAGCATCTGCAATAATAGTAATGAAAATAATGTAAACTACTCGTAGGCTATGTAAACATTACTGTATGCCTCGAGTAGCCGCAGTGAACAAATTTATGGAAATCATTCGTATGTCATATAAACTTTACTTGCACAAATAAAAAGAAATAAATATGTCGATAAATACTTTTGCTTTCTTGTGGGAGTGGGGGAATTTTCTTCTTAATGTGTGCTGCCGTGGAACCAGGCCGTATCTCACGGCTAATGACCTCCGCAATATTTTTATAGCTCTCTAATCTTCTTAGTCTATTTTTGTATTTAGGGTGCCTCACGTTGTAAAGCATCTCATCAGATTCATACATCTCTATTAACTTTGTAGTTGACGCTACGCACCAATTGTATTTACTGGCCATGTTTATGAACACACTATGGATGACAGGAAGCTGCAGCAATGCTAGCGCTCCACGTGGTAACATGACACATTGCAGTGGGCAGAAGACAAGCGACTTTTATGATCAAATCTACAGCGAGGCCCTAGGTTTGATCAAATTTATGTGACAACAGATGAGATTTGACAAAGTGCCCTATTACACCATTAAACTTCTTTGATGTAAATATTTGACATATCAACTTTGACGAAGAAATTTGATAGTATAATACCAGCCTTACCTAGGCAATCGTATCCCAGAAATTTCATTACTCTAGATTACATATGTGTTGGTGCAGCGATTTTTTTTCCGTCAGCGTATATCAGTACCTGAGTAAAGATCATCCAACACATACAAAAATAAGTTAAAATCTGTATATTAAATTAAGTTCAATTAGATTATTGCACTGGTACGAAAAAGGGCCTAATGGAAACAAAAGAAAATCACTAAATATGACTAAAAAAATAAAACTACAATGGATACAATCATATTAAAAAGAGGACATCGCAAAAAGGTTTTATTGGTGCGTATCATGGCCAATACTGAGCGGAAAACAAGGCTGCAAAAACTACAATGGATACAATCATATTAAAAAGAGGACATCCCAAAAACGTTTTATTGGCGCCTATCATGGGCAATACTGAGTGGAAAACAAGGCGGCTAACGTGTCACAAAAATGGCTCTGAGCACTATGGGACTTAACTACTGAGGTCATCAGCCCCTAGAACTTAGAACTACTTAAGCCTAACTAACCTAAGGACATCACACACACCCATGCCCGAGGGAGGATTCGAACCTGCGACCGTAGGGGTCATGCGGTTCCAAACCGACGCGCTTAGAACCGCACAGCCACACCGGCCGGCTGACATGTCACATGTTCCTGTCAGCCAGCCGCGGTGGCCAAGCGTTTCTAGGCGCTTAAGTCATTAACCGCGTGACTGCTACGGTCGCAGGTTCGAATCCTGCCTCGGGCATGGATGTGTGTGACGTCCTAAGGTTAGTTAGGTTTAAGTAGTTCTTAGTTCTAGGGGACTGCTGACCTCAGATGTTAAATCACATAGCGCTCAGAGCCATTTGAACCATTTCTTGCCTGTCAACATATGCTCCATTTCACCACACTACTTTAACTTCATGGGTGGCGTGTGGGATGGTAACACAATGACTAACCAAATTTAAAAGCATGTAGAACAAGAAAAACTGAATCAATAATTCATTAACGGTCTCAGAGAGAGAACGAGATGTATCAAAGATGTACATGTACTCTGTGTCACGTATTGAAGTTAATTTACAAATGGAATTAATTGTGCATACGAATTAATTGGAGAAGTGCTTTACATATAAGTTCCAGGCAATACGTAAGATACCAGAAAAATGATGATAATAAGTTGTACATATAAGTAACAACCAAAAAGATACAAGAAAACAATGATAATAATTAGTACATAATACAGAGTAACTACTAATGTACATGGAATAAAGGATCATCTAACGTATGTCAAAGGGGCTAGACTAACAAAATAATTACAATACGTACAATCATATAAAAGAATTTGAGGTTATAAATGCGTTATAAATATTCACTAACAAAATGACAAATGAAAACTGAAACAAAACTCAAGTAATCATTGATTAAAGGTTGCAGTGGTAATACAAAGATGTATCAATTACATTTCTGTATTCAGTGTCACATATTTAAGCTAATTTACAAAGGAAACTAATTGTGTATAAGAAAATATATAGAAGCACTTTACACACAAGCGCCAATCAATGAAAACTATGACAACAAATTGTATATAACATAGTTGATAACTAATACACAAAAGAACACCTATGTCAAGTGAGAAACGTTTATCCAAGCAAGGGCTCTGTATATACTACCTTAAGAATCTCCAACCTGTGTTATTTAACAAGAAACAATTACAGGAAATACACATCACACAACGTAACCTAGATATGTTGATACGAAGTCTTAATCATATTAGTACTAAGTTCGCCATTCCCTTACACTATGCAGTGAGGGTGTATCACTGGGGCAATTGGAGGGTAACTAATTCAATAGGCGACTTCGTGGAACACTTGGAAGTGTCTTTGTCGCTGCTTCTTGGTGTAGATGGACCGTTGATGCGGGATGACAGCGATCACTAATGCATCTCGCGTCTTATCTCAAGTCATCTCCACGATCCAGCTCGCCTCATCCACCACCCAGCAAGTGAGAGCAATGTGGCAGAATGGAGCGTGTGTCGACAAGCACAGGTGACATGTCAGCCGCCGCGGTTTCCTGCACAGCAGTGCCCATGATCGGCACCAGGAAGATGCCTTCTCCTCATTATCAGGTTAGCGTTGTCCACTAATGGCAGAACAGACCGCCCCTAATCCTCATACTGGTTCAGAATTCAGACACCACCTGTTCTTATAACATAGCACGAACCACTTGAAAACCTGTCTAGTGCTCGTAGGTTCTCTTCTTTATGATTCTTGTTTCTAAGTAACTGCAAAATGAGGCGCATAACATCGCCCTGCGTGCTTCTAGGGGATGAGCGATCAGTGACTCACAAAAAAGGAGTGGTAGCTCTTCGGGTCCAAAACGCCTCTACAGTACATCAGCGTGTGGAACATAGATGAACATAGATTCTAGGAGAAACTGTCACAATAATGTTCTAACTACTATGTAGAATCAGTCACTATGATGTCACCTTTGTTACCAAAAATACACTCTGTGCAATTTTTTATTGTGTTTTATAGCTTGTCATGCCTCTGTTATCTGTGCCAAAAGTGGACATACTGGCTATTAGGTAAATGGTCATAATATTCTGGCTGATCAGTGTACATAACAAATTGCACATAGTGTATTTTTTTTAACAAAGGTAACGTCATAGTGACTGATTCTACATAGTAGTTAGAACATTATTGTGACAGTTTCTCCTAGAATCTTTGTTCCACACACTGACGTACTGTAGAGGCTTTTTGGATCCAAAGAGCTACCATTCCTTTTTTGCAAGTCACTGATCGCTCATCCCCTATATGAATCTAGCTATCTTTGTATCAGCCCAATAATGAATTATCTGTCTCCAGCACATAAATGAGTTCAATGCTCAGACTATTTGTGAGAATGTGTTGTTATCTATTAGTGGAGTTGTATGGTTGCAATTTACATGAGTAACAGGTTGCGTAAACACTTTGTGTAGTAACAGTGTTGTGGCAATACTTAACAGCTCTAAATAAAACATGCCATCTCTTAACTAAAGCTTACATGCTCTTTACTGAAAAGTAGTCCATTTTTCCTACAATCACAATTGTAATCATTTCACATGAAGCCAACACTGAGCCGCATTACTTGCAGTGGAAGACGCCACATGTGACTTAGAAACCCTGCAAGGTGTACCTAATATTGTACAACTCCAGCTGCAGCCCTCATTTTTACAGCAAGGCTCTTCTTTCAACGTGTAGGTATTCTACACGGTATTTCTTGTGAGGATGATTTTGGATGACTGTGATAGTGAAGAACTGTATTGAAAATGAACAGTGAACTTGCAATAATAGTGACTTGACGACTGTAATCCGATGAGCACTGTTTTGGAAAGCATGTACACTGATTTCTGATAATAATAGCAGTTAAGAACATAAAAAGTTGTGAAAGCGACTTTGACGATTCTTTGTGAAAATTACTCTACATATAGGAGAGACTTGATAATCTGAGACACTGTGCAGTGTGTATGTAAGGGAATTAATTGTGGTATGGGATGCAGTATTAGAATTAAGTCAATGAATGAAGACTTTGCGACATCACAATGCATCAGAGAGGGAGAATTGTAGCTGGACATGAAGGTGTGGTGTAGGAAGCAGGTAGTCTTCACGCCAGATAACACCGGTGGGGAGCCACTGCAGCGTGAGTGTGAAAGTCATCGTGCTGGCCTGGAAGGCAAGGAAGGCCCACTGCCTACGACAGCAGGCGGCAGGTCATCGTAAATTTTAGAGTAGGTTTATCTGATCTATCTCTGCCGTAAGACCCAGGAACCGTAGTGTGGAAAAGCACTGCAGCAAGATGCAGAGCAGTATGCATCAGTAGATGAGCAAAGACTGAATCGATATTTTAGTTATAAATATTAGTAACATTTAAATCATGAGTGTCAACGGAATATGTTGGGGTATTAAGGAATAGGATAGTACATTACTCTTCTCTTGGGAGAGATGATGGTATCGATCTTTCGTTGGAATCGCATGACACAAGTTCATCAACATAAAACATTTCCAGTGGTACTTTAGATAATGTTCAGGTCAAGTGTCAGAAGGAAGCTTACGAAGTGAAGATCACCATACTGCATCGGCAGACATTGTACTTGTTGTCAGTTAAAGTGAATTGTCTAGAGAAAGTATGCTAGTAAATGTTACTAATCATTAAGGTGGGATGATGAGTTTTCTCATAAAATTAATAGATAATCAACAGAAAAACAAATTTAATTAAATGAAATAAAATTTACATTGAAGAAAAACTTTAAAAGCAATTAAAATTTCCAACGAAAAAACAAACCTCAAAACTCATAAACTGAAACATGATATTCGCCTAGAAAATTCAACCTTACTCGAGGAATATGAAAAGGTACAAATTAGTAACTGCTGCCTTATCAAAAGACAGTATCTAAGAGTAGCTGATTGAAACATTTGAACCTCTTATAGAGATAAATATGAACTTTTGTATATTTCAATCGCATTCCTTGAACAGTTTCACAATTCTCATTAATTTCTATTTGATCATTCACTAATTGTAGAACATTAGGTTCTAAGCAAATGATTCAAGGCTCAACTTCTTCAACCAGTTACTTGCTCTTTCGTGGAGTGAGCGATCAGTGACTCAGAAAAAAGGAGTGATAACTCTTCGGATCCAAAAAAAACCTCTATAGGGACATCGGCATGTAGAACAAAGATACTAGGACACGCTGCCGCAATAGCGTCCTACCCAGTATGCTGAATTAGTCACTATGATATAGCATTTGTTGCTAAAGTTTCGCGATATAAAATGTATTATGTATGTGTTTCTATACCTTACTGTTTTGAACAGCTTTTTCAGCCACGAATAGAACAGAAAGTAAAGAAGGGTCACTCCCTCAGAACACTTCATTAGCAAAGAAAACACTTTTTCGCCTTTTATTTCTACTTTTGATTTGAAGAGAAAGCTTGCAAAGAGCTGCCATGTCAGCCCATTTGAAACTTCACTGCGGGAGATGATTCTCTGCAAAGTGCAAGCGCTTGGCTCCTCTACTGCTCCGATCTCAGCATGGAGCAGAACACAGGTGATTCGTGTGTCACTGTGTTCATAGCTCACTGACTGATTCACCTCCTGAGAGCTGTTCACTGCTGGCGACCCCACGTGGAGTGGATTACAAGGCGACTCAGCAGTCACCCTGCTCTTTGAGTTCTTGACTCTCTCACAGATTTGGCTCACAGCTCTCTAGGCTCATTTGCTGATTTGACTTGCTGTTTGAGTTGAATCTTTCACTTATCGCTATCCATTTGGATTCAGCTCAGTGTGTATCTTATTCATTGTAACAATCATGGTCTGTATATTAAATGATTAAATTTTGTTTATGCAGGCTGAATTTTTTATCTTGAGACAACGAAATATCGCAAAAACTACACACTGGATTAAAAAACGGAGAAATACGTGTTCAGTAATTTTAAAAATGCTATTTTTCAATACTAATATTGACCTCCTTACCCCACCCTCAGGGGGTGAAGCGGTTGCAACTATTGTAAAAACGGATTCTATGAGAAACAACATATAACTTTGGTATGTAACACTTTTTTCATTGGGTAGTACATGGCACTGTAATCGACAAATAATACAATTGAGTTCCTAAACGGTATTATTTCGAGAAAAATGCATGGAATAAAAAAAGACTTGTTCAGTAATTGTGAAAAAGTTTGCTTCATATATGTCCTCTCACCAGCGGACCAGTGAGTTTGAACATTCACATTCCATGGATGTCTATGTGGGTTTTTCACATTTTAGTAATGCGTGTTGTGTCGGTTAATTGTACTGTCGTTGGTGAAATTCTATTCGTCATAGAAGAACACTCCAGCGAAAAACTGGGAATACTTTGTATTTTCTGAAGCGACCACTGGAAAAATGTTACTCGGTTGTGGGAATCACTGCCATGAGTTTCCTGATGGACGGAAATACGAAACGGGTGATATTTTCTATGTTTCGAAGTTCAGGGATCAGTAGTCTATTTACTGGTTCACGACTGAACTGCCGAGTGCTACGGTGGAAACTATGATTCACTGCAGCTAATACCACAATTTCATTATTGTCTCCAGCAGTTGTTCTTCGGCGTATCCATTTTCGTCGTTGTATATTTCCCTCAGCGATGAACTATCAAATGAGCCAGTAAAAAGAAGCATGTGATCGCACCCCATTTGTGAAAAGCTGAGGATAAAAACTTACAGCATTATCGACATTCCTGTCAATTTCTTCATAAATGTTAATCATTGAATTTTTTTTCTTCTATCACAGCAGCCTGCATTCTAACTAACAACGCAAGCAGTTATGAACGAAGATATTTAAGAAATGTGGGTCGAGGTGCACGCAGTGTGATCTAGTCGGATAGTGAATTAATGAACCTTTCAAAAGAGCTACATAGAGAAAATTACTGAACACTAAGGCGTTAACCACTCACATCTGTTTTTATGTTTTTCACCCAGTGCATGATTTGCTGGATTATGAATTTGTGCTAATGCGAATTCTAAGTTATAGGAAGGAAGTGTTTTGGGAAAACTGAAAGGAATTAGTAATAGGAGGTAATACTAAAAAAAGAGGGACCATCTTCAAAGAAGGAAACGATAGAAAGATGGCCATAAAAGAACAAATGGACCAAAAGGGCTAAAATTTCTGTGAAAAAGAACACTTTGTATATACATTTGATTTTATTTTATTATGACAATACTTTCTTGACAGATCTGTGTTGGATTTTTGTTTCTCCACAGATGAATTCTGTTGCTAAGAGTATTGAATGTTTCGTTTACCCACAGGTGAGTTTGACGTAAATAAAATTAGTGTTTGGCTGCACATCTCATGCTGTTTAATGGAGTGTGACTCCCTGATTTGTAGACTGGTGTGTAGTTTGGGGACTAATACGACAATTAGGTCATGTCGATACTCACGTATGCTGTAGTGTATAGCTGGTTATGGGGTAACAAATAGGAGTATGATTTCAGGACCACATGAGCTATGAATGGAATTTGAATGACTGATGTGTGATAATGTTACTTTTAACACTTGCCTAAAATAAATGATGTGTAGATTCCCATTCTCTGTACATTTTTTACAGGTTTATTTCCGTGTTTTTGTTTACCGTGTTAGTTAATCCCTGGCTGGCTGATGAGTATGAGCTGGAGCGACCTCTTGCGCCGACCAACCGGCAGCTCTGAGAACCACGGGTGGTCCAGCAGGAGACTGTAATGGCCAACCGGCCAGCCCCTTCCCTGTTGGAGACAAACTTCCACTGGAGACATGGTAGTTGTCTGCGCTTTTCAGAGGGGAACCATTGACCTCCGCCAGATGCTGCTTATTACAGAACACATGCAGGTCCGAGCTGCCATGAGTAACAAACCGTCTAAGGTTCCATAAGTATTTGTGAAATTTTCCAAAGAGAAGCGAAAGCAAGGCCCACGGAACATCCTAACAAACAGAGAGGACGTTGCGCATGCTGTGACAGGAGAAACAAAAGACGTACCAGATATAGCTTCTGCAAATGTAGTAAATATCTGTGTTTGGAACATGCAAATGTTATTTGTTCAGAATGTTTAAAAACGGAAGACCGTGACTGAACTGTGTACACTGAAGAACTGTTGTAACCGATGTGTTCCTTTCATTGTGCTTACGGTTTTACTATACATCTTTTTTTATATCCACAAATAAATACTGTATCATATTAGACATTTACAGTTCCAGTGGAATTGGAAAATTTAAAAATTTCAGTGGAACTGAGCCGAATTTCTAGCTTTATACGCTCCTGGAAATTGAAATAAGAACACCGTGAATTCATTGTTCCAGGAAGGGGAAACTTTATTGACACATTCCTGGGGTCAGATACATCACATGATCACACTGACAGAACCACAGGCACATAGACACAGGCAACAGAGCATGCAAAATATCGGCACTAGTACAGTGTATATCCACCTTTCGCAGCAATGCAGGCTGCTATTCTCCCATGGAGACGATCGTAGAGATGCTGGATGTAGTCCTGTGGAACGGCTTGCCATGCCATTTCCACCTGGCGCCTCAGTTGGACCAGCGTTCGTGCTGGACGTGCAGACCGCGTGAGACGACACTTCATCTAGTCCCAAACATGCTCAATGGGGGACAGATCCGGAGATCTTGCTGGCCAGGGTAGTTGACTTACACCTTCTAGAGCACGTTGGGTGGCACGGGATACATGCGGACGTGCATTGTCCTGTTGGAACAGCAAGTTCCCTTGCCGGTCTAGGAATGGTAGAACGATGGGTTCGATGACGGTTTGGATGTACCGTGCACTATTCAGTGTCCCCTCGACGATCACCAGTGGTGTACGGCCAGTGTAGGAGATCGCTCCCCACACCATGATGCCGGGTGTTGGCCCTGTGTGCCTCGGTCGTATGCAGTCCTGATTGTGGCGCTCACCTGCACGGCGCCAAACACGCATACGACCATCATTGGCACCAAGGCAGAAGCGACTCTCATCGCTGAAGACGACACGTCTCCATTCGTCCCTCCATTCACGCCTGTCGCGACACCACTGGAGGCGGGCTGCACGATGTTGGGGCGTGAGCGGAAGACGGCCTAACGGTGTGCGGGACCGTAGCCCAGCTTCATGGAGACGGTTGCGAATGGTCCTCGCCGATACCCCAGGAGCAACAGTGTCCCTAATTTGCTGGGAAGTGGCGGTGCGGTCCCCTACGGCACTGCGTAGGATCCTACGGTCTTGGCGTGCATCCGTGCGTCGCTGCGGTCCGGTCCCAGGTCGACGGGCACGTGCACCTTCCGCCGACCACTGGCGACAACATCGATGTACTGTGGAGACCTCACGCCCCACGTGTTGAGCAATTCGGCGGTACGTCCACCCGGCCTCCCGCATGCCCACTATACGCCCTCGCTCAAAGTCCGTCAACTGCACATACGGTTCACGTCCACGCTGTCGCGGCATGCTACCAGTGTTAAAGACTGCGATGGAGCTCCGTATGCCACGGCAAACTGGCTGACACTGACGGCAGCGGTGCACAAATGCTGCGCAGCTAGCGCCATTCGACGGCCAACACCGCGGTTCCTGGTGTGCCCGCTGTGCCGTGCGTGTGATCATTGCTTGTACAGCCGTCTCGCAGTGTCCGGAGCAAGTATGATGGGTCTGACACACCGGTGTCAATGTGTTCTTTTTTCCATTTCCAGGAGTGTATGATTAAGACTTCGTATCAACATATCTAGGTTACGTTGTGTGATGTGAATTTCCTGTAATTTTTTCTTGTTAAATAACACAGGTTGGAGATTCTTAATGTAGTATATACAGAGCCCTTGCTTAGCTAAACGTTTCTCACTTGACATATGTGTTCTTTTGTGTATTAATTATCAACTATGTTATATACAATTTGTTGTCATAGTTTTCATTGATTGGCGCTTGTGTGTAAAGTGCGTCTATAATTTTTCGTATGCACAATCAGTTTCCTTTGCTAATTTTCTTCAGTACGTGACACTGACTACAGAAATATATTTCATACTTCTTTGTATTACTACTGTAGCCTTTAATTAATGATTACTTGAGTTTTGTTTCAGTTTTCATTTGTCATTTTGTTGATGAATATTTATAACGCATTTATAACTTCCATTTCTTTTATATGATCGTAGGCATTGTAATTATATTGTTAGTATAGCCTCTTTAACTTACGTAAGATGATCCTTTTTCCCTTCCATATTAGTAGTTACTCTGTGTTATGTACTACTTATTGTCGTCTTGTATCTTTTTGGTTGTTACTTATATGTACAACTTATTAGCATTTTTTTCTTGTATCTTATTGACTGGAACCTACATGTAAAGCACTTCTCCAATTCCTTCGTATGCACAATTAATTCCTTTGTAAATTAACTTCAATACGTGACACAGAGTACACGTACATCTTTGATACATCTTGTCCTCTCACTGTGACCGTTAATGAATTATTGTTTCAGTTTTTCTTGTTTTACATCCTTTTAAGTTTCGCTAGTCACTGTGTTACCACTTCACACGCCACCCATCAAGTGAGACTAGTGTAGTGAAATGGAGCATATGTTGACAGGCACATGTGACATGTCAGCCGCCTTGTTTTCTGCTCAGTATTGCCCATGATAGGTACCAATTAAACGTTTTTGGGACGTCCTCTTTTTAATATGATTGTATCCATTGTAGTTTTATTTTTTAGTAATATTTAGTGGCTTCCTTTTGTTTCCTTTAGGCCCTTTTTGGTACCAGTTCAATAACCTAATTGAACTTGATTAGGTATACAGGTTTAACTTATTTTTGTATGTGTTTGATGATCTTTACTCGGGTACTGATATACACTGACGGTAAAAAATCGCAGCATCAAAACATAAGTAATGTAGAGTAATGAAATTTCTGGGATACATTTATCTAGGTAAGGCCGGTATTACACTATCAAATATCTCAGTCAAAGTTGATATCCAAATATTTACGCCAAAAAAGTTTGATGGTGTAACAGGGCACTTTGTCAAATCTCGTCTGTCGTCAAATAAATTTGATCAAATCTAGGGCCTCGCTGTAGATTTGATCATAAAAGTCGCTTGTCTTCTGTTCACTGCAATGTGACATGTTACCACGTGGAGCGCTAGCATCGCTGCAGCGTTCTGTCATCTGTAGTGTGTTTATAATCATGGCCAGTAAATACAATTGGTGTGTACCGTCAACTACAAAATTAATAGAGATGTATGAAGCTGATGAAACGCTTTACAAGGTGAAGCACCCTGAATACAAATATAGATTAAGAAGATTGGAGAGCTATAAAAATATTGCGGAGGTCATTAGCTGTGAGATTCGGCCTGGGTGCACGGCAGCGGACATTAAGAAGAATCTGGTTTCCTGTTAAAGAAAACAAAATTTCTTAAAATTGAATGTTAACAGGCTCCATTCACGATAGTCTCGCTGTCGAGGGCACCTTCATTGCTGATTCTGTTCTTTGTTAAATCGGGCTGCTTTCATGAATCCCGCGGCAATCGTTCTCCCAGTGGACAGACGAGAATAGGGATTTCTATTTCTGTGCCAGTCGTTCCCCAGCGTGTGAGGGAATTCCAGAAACGTTCGATGTCGTTGACCGGCGCCGACAGAAGTGCGCCATATAGGCCAGGAATTGGTTTGGGATTTCCACTTCTAATGCACGGGCGGGCGCGTTCTAGTAAAGGGCCCTAATGTTTCAGGTTTCTTGTTTCAGCGACTCAGTCAGGTGTGAAGTGCGAAGGGTGTCTGGTGGCTGACGCTCTTGGGGCCTGTCATTTGTTTTATACTACAGTGTGGAATAGATCCTAAATACCTGTCCAGTGCAAAAAAAAAAAAAAAGAGAAAGGAAAACGTACGTGTGAGGTACTAAACGAGCAGTTGCAGCAAAAGAGTTCACTGAATAAATTTTTGAATCGAACTGGCAGTGCTTCAGTGAATGTCCAGTGTGATGTGAAGAAATGTAGCTTACTAAAACTTCACCAGCTAAAGAGTGGTACATTTCGTGCAACCAAGAACTAGTGGCTGTTGAAACTGTTCCACTAGCCGAAATAGCTAATAACAATGTTACTGTGAAGAAACCAGAGCAAACCATGATCTCCAAGACGAAAGAAAAACTACTAAGCAAGTTAATGGCTCACAAGCTGTTGATGATCTTAGCAATCTGGGAACCTGGCCGTATGTTATAGACAATAATTTTAGGATCAGAGCAATTAAGAAGGTCCGCAGGAAATTAGTGAAAATGTCACGTATTCTATGTATAGAGAGACAAGAAGGTATTTACTATTTTTCATTCCTTCCGTAATCTTTCATATGATGAAAAAGTTTCGCAAACGTGTCTCGCATACTCTCGAACAAGAGATGCTGTGTATTGCTTTTGCTGTATAGTCCTGGCGCTGTCACAAGAAATGGTTTAAGAAACTAGCAAGCCTGTCAATAATTCTTTCTAATGATGAACTAACCTGCAATCATATTACTAAAATGTGCAAGTGGAAAGAGTTAAAAACTCAAAGTTAATTGATCAGGCACCCAAAGATTAAATTGATCGGGAGGAAAAGAGATGGAGATCGGTTTTGTTAAGATTATTTTCCATAGTATATTTCCTTGTCAAAGGACATCTTCCATTAAGGGGCCACCATGAAATCCAGGTAATGCAAATTTTTAGGGTAAGTAGGATTAAAGACCAAGTAGAACCTGTATTAAAGGATCATATTCCTCGTGTAGCTAAACCTCGAATGCAGGTTAGTACTTAAGAAGGACATAGAAAATAAAGTCACTGCCATAATATCTGATGAGATTGTGTCTATCATGAAGGATACAACACTCAGAAATAAATATCATTCTATAATATTGGACTGTACACCAGATTTAAATCACAAGGAACGAACATGTGTGATTTTAAGAGTGGTAGATATGTTTTTTCCAAAACAACAGCGATTGAAGGATTTTGGACTGTACACCAGATTTAAATCACAAGGAAGGAACATGTGTGATTTTAAGAGTGGTAGATATGTTTTTTCCAAAACAACAGCGATTGAAGGATTTATTATTATTATTATTATTATTTTTTGAAGCGAGTGACAGTATTGGAAAAAGTCTAACAGATTTATTACTTCAGATACTACGCAACCTTGACATACGGCATGCAGATTGTAACGGACAATCTTATGATTTCGGGAGTAACATGGAAGGCAAGAAGAGTGGTACTCAAGCTCGTATCATCAAAGGAAATTGAAGAGCTTATTGTATAGCTTGCTTTGCTCGTAACTTGAACTTGGTTGTTTGTGATGCAGTTATATCCTCTATAACTGCGCTACATTTTTAATGTAGTTCAACGATTGTGAAACTCTGAGAAACATTCAAGAACCACCTAAACATAACTCTGAAACAGTTAGATACAAGGCTAGGACTGAAACTGTTCGAGTTCTAAGATCAGAACTTAATAATAAAAGACTTTCATTAACAGAGCTAAAGAACACACGCAAAACTGATCCAGTGTGTTTCAATGTAGTCTCTTTGAAATCTCGAAATTTAGGTTTTCTTTGCGTTCTGTGGTATGCCATAATGTCCTTCACCATGTCAGTAGAGTCAATAAAGCAGTTCAGCGAGATGGTATGCAATTAGACACTACAGTAAAAGTAATAAAGTCAGCACTTCGTGTTATTGAAGGATATAGAGCTAAAGGTTCTGAAAAGACTAAGAAATAGCAGCGGAACTGGTTGCATCTTTTGGAAACGTTGCAGAGTTAAGAGAATCCAGACTTGCAACTATTAAAAGACTGTTTTCTTACGAAAGTAAGGATGAACCCATTCCAAGAGAAAAGTGCCACTTAAGGGTAAACTACTTCAATGTTGTGGCAGGCGTCTCTATTACGTCTTTGAAGAAAAGGTTTCAGCTGCTCAGTAGCTCCTGTGACGCGTTCAGTACTATTTTTTGATATTGAGAACAAGGCAAGACAGAAATATGTTCTCAACAGAGGATGTAGAAATCTTACAGAAACTTTGAGAGCCTCTTAATTTCATTCAGGAGATTTAAATTCGCAGGATCTTGCAAACGATTAGGAACTGTTCCCCCAGTGCTTTCACAAGCTGTGAATAGATATTTAGAAACATTTCAGTACATCTTCGAAAAGAACTTGCAAGACGTTTTCCCAAATGTAACGACTGCGTTAGGAATATCTTTGTGCATGCCAGTATCCGTAGCTTCTGCAAAACGTAGCTTTCCCTAGTTAAAGATTATTGAAAACTATCCCAGATCGTCAGTAAGCAACGAGGTGATAAGAGGTCTTGCCATTATAGCAGTCAAAAGACAGGTTGCACGTTCGCTCGACATGGAGAAACTGATGAATGTCTTCGCTACCCAAAAAGCAAGAAAAGCGAAGATTTAGGTGAGTAATTTGTAAAATATTTTTTTTACACTTTGGTAGGCTCTTCTCTGTTTTTATATCACTAGATAGAGTCTATTAAATTATATGCCTAATTTCGCATGATTATAGCGGTGTACGTAAAACTTATTACTACCAACTCAGCCGGGCTTCGCTCGCAGCTGCTGTGAGCTATTACTAAGCTGTTGTCATTAGTGATAAAGGCTCACGAAAACAAAAGTTTAGAACGCAAGTACATACAGTTTATTTCTACAACTCTAGCCGGCTACTTGTCTTCAACGTAAAAACATATCAACGTTTCACGAAATATGGAAACCCAGTGCTCAATCAGCCGCTAATGCTTTTTAAAACGTCAAAATTACAGTGAAACGCTCAGTCGCTACAGCCGCTGGAATATCTATAGTAATCTGTCATTCCCACAATATTACACAATTATGAAGTCCTATAAGTACGCTTTTTATTAGATTTCAGAATTGCTTTATACTTACCTGCTGCGAGTTCAAGAAAAACACTGCATCGGTGGTTAGACACTGGACTCGCATTCGGGAGGACGACGGTTCAATCCCGCGTCCGGCCATCCTGATTTAGGTTTTCCGTGATTTTCCTAAATCGCTCCAGGCAAATGCCGGGATGGTTCCTTTCAAAGGGCACGGCCGATTTCCTTCCCCGTCCTTCCCTAATCCGATGAGACCGATGACCTAGCTGTCTGGTCTCCTTCCCCGAACCAACCAACTAACCAACCACCCAACCACTGCATCGGGCATTATGATACCGGACGTACTTTTCGACGATTATTTTGCAAGCGACAGTGAAGTCCCACTTCATATCATAATGTGACGTAGAGGGGATTTTTCCAAATTTGAAAACTATTTTGACAGATGTAAGGAAGCCATTCTGAAAGATATTGGAAAAATATTTGGTAATTTACTATACCATACCCAACTGAAATCAGTTCAGAATTAGTTCAGGATTATTGTGATTCAGAAACGCTTAACAAATTTTTAGATTTCTGTTTTTCAGTTCCGTTTGGTGCTGGTTTTAGGTGCAAAATGGTTCAAATGGCTCTAAACACTATGGGACTTAACACATGAGGTCATCAGTCCCCTAGAACGTAGAACTACTTAAACCTAACTAACCTAAGGACATCACACACATCCAGGCCCGAGGTAGGATTCGAGCCTGCGACCGTAGCAGCAGCACGGTTCCTGACTGAAGCGCCTAGAACCGCTCGGCCACAGCGGCCGGCTTTTAGGTTCAAGTTAGTTTAATTTAAGTGCATGTTTTATATTTTTGGTCCATATTTTCCTTGTTTTAGTGTACATTTCGAATATTTTCGTTATATTTTAATAAGTACCTACATTTAACATGATAAAGCCAACTGTCGACCTACCCAGAGCAGCAGAATCACCCTTTTAGATTAAAAAAAAAAGATGAAGATGAATAGAGGTATTGTGAAAGCTACACTTTTCAGTATTCTTACAACTCGAGGTCAACACACTACATTCCATGCCAAAAATAGATGAATGCGTTTTTACTAACAAGTACTAACTCACCCGCGACTTCGCATGGGCTTATCACGCTAAGTCGCGGGTAAGTTTGAACCTAATAAACTCCTGGACAATCCTCAATCCGTTTCATCAAAACTGTTTGAGCTGCAAAGACACACACACACACACACACACACACACACACACACACACACATTCGTAACATATATAAAACCATACAAAGTGTAAACAAAATTACGTTCCAGAAAAAGAGTGGGGCCACAAACTCAGACTTTGCACGGGACCGGCCCTGTGTTCAGTCTGTTGTCATATGTCATTATCCACACTGAGTTTTGAACTGATGGTGTCCTCCCTCTGAAATGTCATGACCTTGGTTTATGAAGGCTATATTTTGCAATTATTACTTGCAGAAAGTTTGTTTTTAGCAGGTGAATAGATGTATGCAGATCATATTGATGATGCTACAACTGCCAAATAATCTGCGAGTACAGGGGTAGTTACTGTCTTCTGCTGGCTTAGCTAAATACCAGTGGGCACTTCTGCTCGAATTACATAGTCAATGTATAATGTGAACAGTACTGAGGAAAAGCTACAGCTTTGTGAAAACTCTTGGCTTGTAATCATGGATTTATTAACCTCATCAATGTCGTTGTCTATTAAAATAGATAACATCTGTATCTATATTTTATCACTTCTAAGATATCGCTTAGAAAGCCCCTGACACAAAGTAATCCCAAAGCTTTTGACTTGTATCGGACATTACTGTGTAGACAATGAAATCGTGTACTTTCCAGTTTGCTTCCCCGGGGCTTCTCCATTGTTATTATTATTCCATTTCGGATGAAACAATTTGAAATTATTAGCGATAAACCTGAAACCTGAGTCTCTGAAATCCACGTGAAAAATTATTTAAATATTGCTTTTTACCAATTTATCGTCAGAATGTAATTTGCTATTTCAAATATATTAGGTACATAAAGTGCCACTACATATTTTGCAAACGCCGGTAATTTCATGAGTAATTTTCAGGTCAATGATCTGTACCGTGTAGCACTTGCAGCCTCGAAATGCATTCGCAAGGCTAATGAGATTAGTGGTTTGGTGGCGGTCATCCGGCAAGACTCGTAACGAAGCCAAACTTCGTTAAAACGGAAGTAAATACCGTGAAACGATTCTATATCGAACATTAGAGGTCTGTTTATGACGCATCCTGTAACATTACTGTACTCTGTACAATAGAACATATAAAATGTTTCGCTGTTTTTACCGTACATTCTGTAAGGCTTGGACGAACTGTCATCTTGGATGTAAGCCAAAAAGTGCTATCTATTGCCATCTGTTAGGGCTAGAGCAACTTGTTACCTCATGCTGCTTATAAGTAGAAGCCTGCCATCTGCTTGTAGGTAGAATAATAAATTTCATAATATATATTTATTGGTTGTAACTTACTTCCTGTACACTACTGGCCATTAAAATTGCTACACCACGAAGATGAAGTGCTACAGACGCGAAAATTAACCGACAGGAAGAAGATGCTGTGATATGCAAATGATTAGCTTTTCAGAGCATTCACACAAGGTTGGCGCCGGTGGCGACACCTACAACATGCTGACACGAGAAAAGTTACCAATCGATTTCTCATACACAAACAGCAGTTGACCGTCGTTGCCTGGTGAAACGTTGTTGTGATGCCTCGTGTAAGGACGAGAAAAGCGTACCATCACGTTTCCGACTTTGATAAAGGTCGGATTGCAGCCTATCGCGATTGCGGTTTATCGTGTCGCGACATTGCTGCTCGCGTTGGTCGAGATCCAATGACTGTTAGCAGAATATGGAATCGGTGGGTTCAGGATGGTAATACGGAATGCCGTGCTGGATCCCAATGGCCTCGTATCACTAGCAGTCGAGATGACAGGCATCTTATCCGCATGGCTGTAACGGATCGTGCAGCCACGTCTCGATCCTTAAGTCAACAGATGGGGACGTTTACAACACAACAACCATCTGCACGAACAGTTCGATGACGTTTGCAGCAGCATGGACTATCAGCTCGGAGACCGTGGCAGCGGTTACCCTTGGCGCTGGATCACAGACAGGAGTGTCTGCGATGGTGTACTCAACGACGAACCTGGGTGCACGAATGGCAAAACGTCATTTTTTCGGATGAATCCAGGTTCTGTTTACAGTATCATGATGGTCGCATCCTTGTTTGGCGATATCGCGGTGAACGCACATTGGAAGCGTGTATTCGTCATCGCCAAACTGGCGTACCACCCGGCGTGATGGTATGGGGTTCCGTTGGTTTCACGTCTCGGTCACCTCTTCTTCTTATTGACGGCACTTAGAACAGTGGACGTTACATTTCAGATGTGTTACGACCCGTGGCTCTACCCTTCATTCGCTCCCTGCGAAACGCTACATTTCAGCAGGTTAATGCACGACCGCATGTTGCAGGTCCTGTACGGGTCTTTCTGGATACAGAAAATGTTCGACTCCTGACCTGGCCAGCACATTCTCCAGATCCACGGGCAGCAATGTCGCGATACGATAACCCGCAATCGCGATAGGCTACAATCCGACCTTTATCAAAGTCGGAAACGTGATGGTACGCATTTCTCGTCCTTACACGAGGCATCACAACAACGTTTCACCAGGCATCGCTGGTCAGCTGCTGTTTGTGTATGAGAAATCGGTTTGAAACTTTCCTCACGTCAGCACGTTGTAGGTGTCACCACCGGCGCGCGTTGTAGGTGTCACCACCGGCGCCAACCTTGTGTGAATGCTCTGAAAAGCTAATCATTTGCATATCACTGCATCTTTTTCCTGTCGGTTAAATTTCGCGTCTGTAGCACGTTGTCTTCGTGGTGTAGCAATTTTAATGGCCGGTAGTGTATTATTCACTACTGCAGTGTGTTTTTCAGAAGTACGATGCAGTGTTCCTTGGGACAAGCATGCATGAACATCACAGGCACTGAAATAACGTATTTATTAGCCGACACTGGTAGGACGACTTGCATTTTAAACATGTCCCATGTATGGAAACATACATAATGAATGTACAAATGCATACTGTAAACACGTGGTTGACGACATAGCGAATGTCGTGCTCGGATTGCCTGATGTCGTCATTCCTGCTGGCGGTTTTTTGCAACTGCAAATACATTTCATGTACTTCGTAACGACTACAGTCGCTTCAGGGCCTGTTCTTGCAAGCATGCATGCATATCCGAAGGAGCAGCCCATAGTACTTCTGAACAAGACAGGTAGTGCAGTATCTACATCTACATCTACATGACTACTCTGCAATTCACATTTAAGTGCTTGGCAGAGGGTTCATCAAACCACAATCATACTATCTCTCTACCATTCCACTCCCGAGCAGCGCGCGGGAAAAACGAACACCTAAACCTTTCTGTTCGAGCTCTGATTTCTCTTATTTTATTTTGATGATCATTCCTACCTATGTAGGTTGGGCTCAACAAAATATTTTCGCATTCGGAAGAGAAAGTTGGTGACTGAAATTTCGTAAATAGATCTCGCCGCGACGAAAAACGTCTTTGCTTTAATGACTTCCATACCAACTCGCGTATCATATCTGCCACACTCTCTCCCCTATTACGTGATAATACAAATCGAGCTGCCCTTTTGATGTTCTCCGTCAATCCCACCTGGTAAGGATCCCACACCGCGCAGCAATATTCTAACAGAGGACGAACGAGTGTAGCGTAAGCTGTCTCTTTAGTGGACTTGTTGCATCTTCTAAGCGTCCTGCCAATGAAACGCAACCTTTGGCTCGCCTTCCCCACAATATTATCTATGTGGTCTTTCCAACTGAAGTAGTTCGTAATTTTAACACCCAGGTACTTAGTCGAATTAACAGCCTTGAGAATTATACTACTTATCGAGTAATCGAATTCCAACGGATTTCTTTTGGAACTCATGTGGATCACCTCACACTTTTCGTTATTTAGCGTCAACTGCCACCTGCCACACAGCAATCTTTTCTAAATCGCTTTGCAACTGGTACTGGTCTTCGGATGACCTTACTAGATGGTAAATTACAGCTCTCTTAAATTCTGATTCTAATACTGGATCCACTATGTCTTCTAAATTGACTCCTGTTTCTTCTTATATCACATCAGGCAAATCTTCCCCCTCATAGAGCCCTTCAACGTACTCTTTCCAACTGTCCACGCTCTCCTCTGCACTTGAATATGGAGTTCCGGTTGCACTCTCAACATTATCACCCATCTTTTTTTAATTTCATAGAAGGTTGTTTTTACTTTCCTATGTGCTGAGTCAGTCCTTCCGAATCTCATTTCTTTTTCTTCACATTTTTCATGCAGCCATTTTGTCTTAGCTTCCCTGCACTTCCTATTTATTTAATTCCTCAGCGACATGTATTTTTCTATCCCTGAACTTGCCTGAACATTTTTGTACTTGATTCATCAATCAGCTGAAGTATTTCTTCTGTTACCCATGATTTCTTTGCAGTTGCCTTCTTTGTAGCTATGTTTTTCTTTCCAGCTTCTGTGATTGTCCTTTCTAGAAATGTCCACTCCTCTTCAGCTGTACTACCTACCAGACTATTCTTAACTGCTGTATCTACACCCTTAAGAGAATTTCAAGCGTATCTATCATTCCTTAGTATTTCCGTATCCCACTTCTTTGCATATGGATTCATCCTGACTGATCTCTTGAACTTCAGCCTACTCACTACTACATTGTGATCTGAGTCTATATCTGCTTCTAGGTACGCCTTATAATACATCTGATTTCGGAATCTCCGTCTCACCATGATGTAATCTAACTGAAATCTTCATATACCACCCGACCTTTTCCAAGTATACCAGCATCGTACTTATCCGCCGACACTGGTCAAATGTCTTTCAATTAAATTTCACCCCCGTACCGGAATATACATTATGAACTTACGTGCAGGTTATACACACTTAGTTGAAAACATATGACTGTGAGTCGTGCTCGGGTAGCCAAATGGTAAGGCGGCTGCTCGCGATAATCGGGAAATACGGGTTTGGGTCCCATTCCGGCACACATTTTCACTGCCGCCTTCCATTATACAGCCTTATTTGCAGCTGCAGATACATTTCGTGTATGTATTAATCGATCCCCAGCCCAAAATTGGTTATGGTCACTGGATTCGCTTTCAAGAGGACGGAGATTTAGCCGTTAACGACCACGTATGGGAGTATTAGTTTGAGCCTGAGCGGTGTTTGGCAGCAGCGCTGACAGCGATCGAGTACGGTATGTTGTCACTGTAATAATTCAACAAGCCCAGCGCAATGTCGCGAGGCAGGTTAGCTTGCTGAAACAGCAAACTTCACTAGTTGTGGCGCGTATGCACAACAAGCGCGCCGCTGCCGACAGTAAGTACGGCCTTTTTTGTAATAGAATTGTTCTAATCCTCGCACCCCTAACGGCAGAATGGGGTTGCACTGGACGAGGACGCCACGTGGATCTGCCAGTACATCTACATCTACATGGTTACTTTGCAATTCACACTTAAGTGCCTGGCAGAGGGTTCATCGAACCATTTTCAGACTACTTCTCTACTATTTCACTCTCGAATGGCGCGTGGGAAAAAGGAACACCTAAATCTTTCCGTTCGAGCTCTGATTTCTGTTATTTTATTATGATGATCATTTCTCCCTGCGTAGGTGGGTGTCAACAAAATATTTACGCATTCGGAAGAGAAAGTTGGTGATTGAAATTTCGTAAATACATGTAGCCGCAAAGAAAACCGCCTTTGTTTCAGTGACTGCCACCCCAACTAGCGTATCATATCAGTGACACTCTCACCCCTATTGCGCGATAACACGAAACGAGCTGCCCTTCTTTGCACTTTTTCGATGTCCTTCGTCAATCCTACCCGATAAGTATCCCATACCGCGCAGCAATATTCCAGCAGAGGACGGACAAGTGTAATGTAGGCTGTCTCTTTAGTGGGTTTGTCGCAACTTCTAAGTGTTCTGCCAACAAAGCGCAGTCTTTGTTTCGCCATCCCCACAATATTATCTATGTGGTCTTTCCAATTTAAGTTGCTCGTAATTGTATTTCCTAGGTATTTAGTCGAATTGACAGCCCTTAGATTTGTACGATTTATCGTATATCCAAAATTTATCCGATTTCTTTTTGTACTCATATGGATGATCCCGTACTTTTCTTTGTTTTGTGCCAATTGCCACTTTTCGCACCATACAGAAATTCTTTCTACATCATTTTGTAATTGGAATTGATCGTCTGATGATTTTACTAGACGGTAAATTACAGCGTCATCTGCAAACAATCTAAAGGGGCTGCCCAGATTATCACCTAGATCATTTCTGTAAATCAGGAACAGCAGAGGGCCTGTGACACTACCTTGCGGAACGCCAGATATCACTTTTGTTCTACTCCATGGTTTATCGTCTATCACTGCGAACTGTGAACTCTCTGAGAGGAAATCACAATATGGGTCTGAGACGATATTCCATATGCACGCAATTTGATTAATAGTCCCTTGTGAGGAACGGTATCAAAAGCCTTGTGGAAATCTAGGAATATGGAATCGATCTGAGATCTCTTGTCGACAGCACTCATTACTTCATTGGAATAGAGAGCTAGCTGTGTTGCACAAGAACGATATCTTCTGAATCCGTGTTGGGTATGTACCAATAAGTCATTTTCTTCAAGGTGATTCATAATGTTCGAGTTCAGTATATTGTAAGGGGTTCACCACCCTGCTGGAGCAAGTGTAATTTCGATGTATTGCTCGCGCGCTGCCTGCGACAGAAATATCTTTGCTGCAATAGAGTCGCAGGTCAAAGCCGTCTGGGCAGTTGCAGCCGCTCGCTACTTCAGAGCAGTGAACAATTGCAACAACTGCCGAGACTGCTCTGACCTGCGACTCTTTTGCACCAAAGATATTTCTGTCTCAGGCCGCGCGTGAGCAATACATCTAAATTACATTTGCTCCAGCAGGGTGGTGAAACCCTTACAATATCCTCCAAAATCCTACTGCAAATTGAGGTCAGTGATATGGGTCTGTAATTCAATGTGTTACTCCTATTTCCTTTGTTGAATATTGGTGTGACCTGTGCTACTCTCCAGTCTTTAGGAACAGACCTTTCGTCAAGTGAGCTGTTGTATATGATTGCTAAGAAAGGCGCTATTGTGTCTGCATACTCTGAAAGGAACCTGGTTGGTATATCATGTGGACCGGAAGACTCGCCTTTCTTAAGTCACTGGTTAGAGGCCCCAGCAGAGCAACCACTCTACCCCCATCCCGACTTAGTGCCACGGTGCAGCTGACCCTCCGAGGTCATTTTCAGCACCAAGGCTCACTTCCGCCTAGGGGGCAGCGGGCCACATTCTGTGCACACTACCCATCGTCCACAGTCGCGGGACTGGCGTATCCACGTGGTGAGCATCCCTCACCATGATGCAGCCGAGGCGTCGCCTAGGCCCGGAACAGGTATACCACCATAGAGCGCACGCAATTGGCGTGGAGTCGTGCATCCGGCTTACCTAACAAGGTCGCCGACACTCAGTGGAGGTGTGCAGGCTGCCAGCCCAGCAGAATTCAGCAGCCAGTCGTCCACTAACCCAGTGTATCAAGCAGCGCAGATGCGTCAATAAAGGAACTTGTTACATGTGTAGCCGCCTTTGTCTGGGCCTCCTGCGCTCTCATCTCGCCTCAACACCCGCTGGCAGCAACCTACCTGCTAGCCCTCACACCCTGCACTTGGGAGCGCCGTAGATTGCTTTCAAGAGTGGGGATTGACGAAGAGGATAAGGAAATGTAGCGAACACACTTACGAATTCTGGCTTAGTGATGAAGCAAACGCAGTTTTGCTGCAAGAAGGAGAGCAGAATTCGCTGTTTGCTTTTCCGAGGGGATAGCTGTCGGACATGTCAAGAGGTTTGCCTGCACGTGCACAAAAAGATCTGTATTCTGCTATTATGTCAGCGATGGAATACGAAGAAACTGACATATCAACAGGGATATGAGACATATGTTGGATATTTCTTGTGAACATTAAATGCGACATGTGTGTACAGAAGAGGCATTTACAGTGTCAATGTCGCCAGCCACAGGGAACCAGAGCAAATGGAAGGTATGAGCTGCAGAATTATGGTAATGGATGTGGGGGTGGGCGGGGAAGTGGTAAGCAGACTTCCCACAAGAGGCACCGAAAGTCTATCTAAAGATGTCCGCATTAAAACTGGATGCAACCAACATGTAAACAGGGGTGTGGTGTGTAGTAATGGAAACTGTAAGAGGTGAAGAGTACAAGCTTTTGTTGGACACAGGGGCACATGTATCAGTTACCCAGGGAGATTGAGTGGGTCGAAGATGGTGCACCAACCACACTGTACGTTTGGTATGGTCACGAATCGTATTGTGAGACCGATGGGATGAGTAGACTTAGATTTTCGTATAGGATATGTTCAGTTTACATAGTGGGTAGAGGTAGTACCGCAAGTAAGCTAGGGCTACGGCAGGATCATGGACTTAGATTCTTTGTATCAACATTGTACTAAAATTAAAATTTAGTGGAATGACATTCGAGATAGTGAAAGCTGTTGACAGTGTGGACATACTGCTACGTGCGTCTAACATATTCAACAAACTATTTGAAACATGTACAACTACAATAAGGCTAGATTCACATGATTGTGCCAGGTGGTACTGGGAAGTGGCTCTGGGTTCATGTGTAGCCAGATCTACCTGTGGGTACGTTATGTGTTATAGACCCTCTGAAAGTGAACAGTGTACTGGATACAACAACCTGTTTCTTTAAGAGAAATATTGTGCATGTGAGTTGTGCACACGAGTTGTTGATGAGGCGTATGAGCTACAAGTAACCACAACACGCCATTAAGATTGCATTAAGTAAGAAATTATAGTGGCTAAAGGGCAGAAAGAGGGAGGGAGGGAGACAGAGTGGTTGGGAGCAGTACTGTTCGAATTTGAGGATTTATTTCTCCATTGGGTCTGTTGCCGGCAACGCCCATGACTCAACACCAAACACCAATAGTGTGACCATAACAGATGCATATCTCATCCCCAACATTACCGAGGCCATAGGTAGATTGGGACAATGGCAGTACTTTTTGAACATGGATCTGAGTAGGACTTGCCATCAATTGCAGGTTGTTCCTAAAGTCCAGCTGAAGAGACCATTTTTAGTGCCATGGGGGCACTATCAGCTCCAAAGAATAGCATTTTGATTAAAAAATGCTCCTGAAACGCTTCAGAGGTTATTAGACGGTGTGTTGAGAATTTTGAAATCGCGTCAGCGACCAGTTTACTAAGATCATATCATCTTAATCCCAAAAACATGAAGCCTCGTAAGCAAAATCTGAAGGAAATGTCAAGAGATCGAGAGATTGAGGGCTGTGCATCTGACGTTGAGCACAGAGAAGTGCCTTTTTGCATTATAAGAATTAGGTTACTTAGGTGATGTAATTAACGAAGACAGAGTGAGGACAGACCAGAGGCTAGTGCAAGCCGTATAGTTCCCAGTGCATAAGTCAATTAAAAAACTGCAGTCTTTTTTGGGGATCTCAAACTATAATAGAAAAAACGTGAAAGGGTTCGCTGACACAGCACGACCACTCACATAGTTGCTAAAGAAAGGTGTAATATCCATGTGGACGGAAGAGAGTAGAATGAGTTTGAAGGATTAATGAAAGTCTTGACGACCAGCTTGGTTCCATTCAGAAGGAGTTTATCTTTTTGTGTGTCACAACTACCGATGCTTTGGAATATTTTGTAATACATGATATTAACGGTGAATAGCATTCTGTAGCCTATTTGTCGAGACAGCTGAATGCAGTGGAGAAGAACTACTCAACGGCAGAGGAGGAACTACTGAGCTTGAAAAATGGTTCAAAAAGCTCTGAGCACTATGGGACTTAACATCTGAGATCATCAGTCCCCTAGACTTAGAACTACTTAAATCTAACTAACCTAAGGACATCACACACATCCATGCCCGACGCAGGATTCGAACCTGCGACCGTAGCAGCAGCGCGGTTCCGGACTGAAGCGCCTAGAACCGCTCGGCCACAACTGCCGGCTGATATTGAGCTTCATTTGTGGTGTTCCTATTTGAAATGTCATCCATACGGGAGAAAATTTCGAGTAGGGACTGACGACGCCGCTTTGAAGTGAGTATTGGGACCAAGGGTCCCGTCTTGCAGGCTGACAAAATGGGCGCTGAGACTCAGCAAGTCAGGCTGCGAAGTAATTCACAAGGCAGGGAAGAAGCACAGTAATTCAAATGCATTTAACAGGAAGATAGCAGTATCAAACGTTCTGTGTCTTGCTCCTGCACAATGGCAGGCAACACACATTGGTGACAGTGACTATAAGCAGAAGAGGATGCAGTCGCCATTTAGCGCATGTGATGGACTGTTGTGCAAGGAAATGAGGCTCCGGCCGAGGATGGTAGTACCAGCAGAGTTTAAGGAGGTGATTTTAAAGGAAGTACATGATCACGTGCTATCTGGTCATAGAGGGTGCAGTGCAACAAACAGAGAGTGGCAGATAGATATTGGCGGAGAGGAAGGGAAACGGATGTGGATCAATACTGAGAAATTTCCTGCAGTGTGTAACTGCGGCCATACTTGCATCGTAAGCGAGTACCATTGCAGTGGCTACTGGAAGTATCAAAACCATTTGAAATGCTTGGAATCGATGTACTGGGACTGTTCAGTCATACGCCAGCGGAAAACCGATTCATATTAACTATAAGAGACCACTATTCTCAGTATGTGGAGATGTTTGCTATGCCAAACCTGCAAGCTGTAACAGTTGCACAACTGGATGTTGAAGTCTGGCGCATTAGATGCGCCATTTACAGACCATGCTATGAATTCCATGTCGGACTTACTGAAGGACCGAAGAAGCTGTGCCAGCTATTGCATGTGAAGGTGTTAAGAATTAGTATTTTTCGTCCACAGGCCAATGGTAGGACGGAATTGGTACATACAGGGTGTTACAAAAAGGTATGGCCAAACTTTCAGGAAACATTCCTCACACACAAATAAAGAAAAGATGTTATGTGGACACGTGTCCGGAAACGCTTAATTTCCATGTTAGAGCTCATTTTAGTTTCGTTCACCTACGCTCAATGGAGCACGTTATCATGATTTCATACGGGATACTCTACCTGTGCTGCTAGAACATGTGCCTTTAGAAGTACGGCACAACTTGTGGTTCATGCACGATGGAGCCCCTGCACATTTCAGTCGAAGTGTTCGTACGCTTCTCAACAACAGATTCGGTGACCGATGGATTGGTAGAGGCGGACCAATTCCATGGCCTCCACGCTCTCCTGACCTCAACCCTCTTCACTTTCATTTATGGGGGCATTTGAAAGCTCTTGTTTATGCAACCCCGGTACCAAATGAACAGACTCTTCGTGATCGTACTGTGGACGGCTGTGATACAATACGCCATTCTCCAGGGCTGCATCAGCGCATCAGGGATTCCATGTGACGGAGGGTGGATGAATGTATCCTCGCTAACGGAGGAAATTTTGAACATTTCCTGTAACAAAGTGTTTGAAGTCATGCTGGTACGTTCTGCTGCTGAGTGTCTCCATTCCATGATTAACGTGATTTGAAGAGAAGTAATAAAATGAGCTCTAACATGGAAAGTAAGCGTTTCCGGACACATGTCCACATAACATATTTTCTTTATTTGTGTGTGAGGAATGTTTCCTGAAAGTTTGGCCGTACCTTTTTGTAACACCCTGTATAACGATTGGGACAATGTTAAGTTACTACGTGAATGCACATAACGCCGACTGGGATACATGTCTAAAGAATGTCATGTCACCGTATAATTCAAAAGCACTCGCGAATACTGTGTCGTCCTCATATGAGGTAGTGTATGGTCGGAAAATGTCATCATCGTTTGATTTGTTAACGACAAAGAAAGGTAAAGATGGAGAGTCGGTATGCGAACTTGCAAAACCAGTATGAGAAGTATGGAAACGAGTACAGAAGGTGAACGCAAAAGCGTTATAGAAACAGGAGGAATCCCTGAGGCGTACGAAAATTTTATCACACTGTAATATAGGACAAGCCAAAGGCCTTGCCGCAGTTGTTACAGCGGTTCCCATCAGATCACCGAAGTTAAGCGCTGTCAGGCTGGACTAGCACTCGGTCTGCCGATTGCTGTTGGCAAGCTGGGTGCACTCAGCCCTTGTGAGGCAAACTGAGGAGCTTCTTGATTGAGAAGTAGCGGCTCCGGTCTCGGAAACTGACATACGGCCGGGAGAGCGGTGTGCTGACCACCTACCCCTCCATATCCGCACCTAGTGACGTCTATGTGCTGATGATGACATGGCGGCCGGTCGGTGCTATTGGTCCTTCATAGCCTGTTCGGGAGGAGTTTTTTCATAATATACACTCCTGGAAATTGAAATAAGAACACCGTGAATTCATTGTCCCAGGAAGGGGAAACTTTATTGACACATTCCTGGGGTCAGATACATCACATGATCACACTGACAGAACCACAGGCACATAGACACAGGCAACAGAGCATGCACAATGTCGGCACTAGTACAGTGTATATCCACCTTTCGCAGCAATGCAGGCTGCTATTCTCCCATGGAGACGATCGTAGAGATGCTGGATGTAGTCCTGTGGAACGGCTTGCCATGCCATTTCCACCTGGCGCCTCAGTTGGGCCAGCGTTCGTGCTGGACGTGCAGACCGCGTGAGACGACGCTTCATCCAGTCCCAAACATGCTCAATGGGGGACAGATCCGGAGATCTTGCTGGCCAGGGTAGTTGACTTACACCATCTAGAGCACGTTGGGTGGCACGGGATGCATGCGGACGTGCATTGTCCTGTTGGAACAGCATGTTCCCTTGCCGGTCTAGGAATGGTAGAACGATGGGTTCGATGACGGTTTGGATGTACCGTGCACTATTCAGTGTCCCCTCGACGATCACCAGTGGTGTACGGCCAGTGTAGGAGATCGCTCCCCACACCATGATGCCGGGTGTTGGCCCTGTGTGCCTCGGTCGTAAGCAGTCCTGATTGTGGCGCTCACCTGCACGGCGCCAAACACGCATACGACCATCATTGGCACCAAGGCAGAAGCGACTCTCATCGCTGAAGACGACACGTCTCCATTCGTCCCTCCATTCACGCCTGTCGCGACACCACTGGAGGCGGGCTGCACGATGTTGGGGCGTGAGCGGAAGACGGCCTAACGGTGTGCGGGACCGTAGCCCAGCTTCATGGAGACGGTTGCGAATGGTCCTCGCCGATACCCCAGGAGCAACAGTGTCCCTAATTTGCTGGGAAGTGGCGGTGCGGTCCCCTACGGCACTGCGTAGGATCCTACGGTCTTGGCGTGCATCCGTGCGTCGCTGCGGTCCGGTCCCAGGTCGACGGGCACGTGCACCTTCCGCCGACCACTGGCGACAACATCGATGTACTGTGGAGACCTCACGCCCCACGTGTTGAGCAATTCGGCGGTACGTCCACCCGGCCTCCCGCATGCCCACTATACGGCCTCGCTCAAAGTCCGTCAACTGCACATACGGTTCACGTCCACGCTGTCGCGGCATGCTACCAGTGTTAAAGACTGCGATGGAGCTCCGTATGCCACGGCAAACTGGCTGACACTGACGGCGGCGGTGCACAAATGCTGCGCAGCTAGCGCCATTCGACGGCCAACACCGCGGTTCCTGGTGTGTCCACTGTGCCGTGCGTGTGATCATTGCTTGTACAGCCCTTTCGCAGTGTCCGGAGCAAGTATGGTGGGTCTGACACACCGGTGTCAATGTGTTCTTTTTTCCATTTCCAGGAGTGTAGATCAATGGGTCATGGGATCTAGTCCTTACACGCCGAAAGAGAAGATGAAGAAGTTCATCACAAGGTATCAAGGACCCTATCACGTGGCGGAAACTACTTCGTCAGTCAACATGAAGTCTCAGTTACCAAAAACTGTGTTCGAGGAAGTCCAGAGTCGATTCAAGAACTGTCAAGGTTGAAGCAGAGAAGGATGTGCGGTGGAGGAATCGGAGTAAGAGACAAGAAGACGTGGTGAAAACTGTACACGACGATCAAAAGATGAGAGGTGTTTGTTAGGGATTTTTTTGTTTATAAGTTTGTGTATGCATATGATTGTAGTGAATTAGTTGCGTTGGTGTAGAGATATTTTCTTTTATTTTGTTGTTTGTGTGTGAGGTCGCTAGTAGCAGCAGCCTTCTGCGGAGGGAGGAACGCTGTTATGAGCTCCTTTCCTCAGGTTGCTACATGTTGGGGGCAAGAATGGAAAGAATGCGAGTCATAGCAGTACTGCATTTCGTCGCCTGAATCGAGACAGAGGTGTTGCACAACCAGCACCAGGAAGCAGGAGTGTTGCTCTCAAATCAGGCCGATACGATTGATACCAGCCATCAGCCGGCGTTGGAGGTGTGTTTTAACGCGTGGTAAATGCGGAATGAGCTGAAGAGGTTAGAGGAAACTTTTGACGAACCTCGCCGAAGTGGAAGAAGAAGAGCAAGACGATATGATTTTTACCAGCCATCAGTTGGTGTTGGAATGAGGTGAGGAGGTTGGAAGAATCTCTCGACGAACTTGGGCAAAATGCCAACAGTATGGGAGTACGCAAGGAGGTGTCAGAGTAGTGTGATGAACTGCACAGATCCTACGGGCAACTACGAGAACAAATAAGACAAGTAGTGGAAGTGGTGAACCAGAATCTGAGATTGTTGCAAGCACGGGTATAAGTATTTGGAAGGGGAATTACAGTGATAATTACGTTACAAGCATTAGCGGATAGTATATAGGTCGCACGAGAGTTAGTATGAAAACTGCATGAAGCCATACGATACGATTTGCACGGATAACGGTATGTTAATCTTTTGTCACCTGAGCAGTAGACGAAAACTACCCTTCTTCCACCACATAGCACTGGTAGCAGTGAAAACTGACCTAGCATGGTTTTCTGTTTTAATCTGATTCTCAATAACAGGGAGACATGTACAGTTTAAATGTTACAACATCCACAAATACTCAGTGAAGTGGGGAGTTCTTGAAACTTTCGCGCAGATGAGAATCCGCAGTGAATTATTTACTTCCGAAGATGGTACTAGACATGCAGTAATGATGGAGGAGATACGATAGAGTCGACAAAATGACACACTTCGTACGCCACGATCGCAGTGTAGACACTTTTATTGCTCGAAGATGGCCGGTGCGCCTGTATGGGCCAACAGTTCGCACGTCAGTAAAGTAGATGATCGCCTAAATGACACTTTGCGAACAGTGAGACCTACCCCAACACCATGGACCTCTGTGCTGGCAAATATTGAACCTCCATCACTCCACAGGCAACACGCAATCCAAAGAAAAATGCAAAAAATTGATGCCGACACCACACTCCCAATACAGGCTGATCTGCATGGCCCGACACGATTAAACTCAAGAAATCTCTTCTGGAATCACTCCTCGAACAATCGGGAAACCATAGCAGAGTTTAAACACCTATGGCAACAAGCAAATGTTAACAATGGACACCTCATTAAGAACCCGGATGATCGTGTTCCTGGCCTCAACATCCCTCGAAGAACCTGGGTGGCACTAAACAGAATGAGAACTGGTGTTGGACGGTGCGAGCTGATGGCCAAATGAGGCTAGGAGGACGATCCTCACTGTGACTGTGGCGAAATACAGACGATGCAGCACATAACCTAGTGTGAAATTCATGGTTTACAGGATGGTTCTTTAGCGGATGTGCTTAGACTCACAGACTGTGCCATTTCTTGGCTTCGTAATTTAAGTGCTTCTGTTTTCTTTTTTTTTTTTTTTTTTTTTTTTGACAGATTACAACATTTATGCACTATAGGTTTATAATTACTGTAATATGTATAACTAAATTTATAATGAAAAATGTTTTGTTACATCTGCATGTTAATTAAGTTTCCCATGCTGAATGTGTATAGTACTGTAAGGCATCTGGCAAATCGGAAGCAAAATAAATATAAATAAATAAATAACCGGTTTCAACAGTCTTATGCTGTCATCATTTGATCTTCTGGAACCTGGTATAAACTAGCCATGTAACATTGCATGAAACCAAAGCATAAACATCACTGTTTGAGATTTGAAACTGTGCGAAACGGAAACCAGTTGTATGGTCAGAATTTCTAGCAGATTTTTTATTGGTGTAACTATTATTTTGCGCAGATATTTTTGTTTTTTCAGCACCAATAAAATTACATAAAGCGGTATAATAGCTTGTACATTAAAGTTTCCATCTACTGTTAAATGGTGATGCAGATTGCAGGCTCCGCATCTCATTTTCTATGCATGAATGCTGTTGTTTGTATGTCTCTTTTTTTGAAGCCAGACACTATAAGAAATGTTCTTTCGTTTAAATTGCATCGGAAGTTTGTATTGTGTGCATGTTGAATCATTTCAAACGAGTCAGTCATTCGAGAGTGGTAAACGGCGCAGAATAACGTAATTACTGCACAAAATCACGTTAGATGGCAAATTCATTTTGCAGTAGCATTATGAAGGATAAAATGAGTTTTGTCACGGATGACAAAACTGTTTGCATGTTGATATTAAAGTTGAAACTCGCTGCAGAAAACATTTCACGAAGCAAAAATAATTTCCACTCTAATACTTTATTTTTTGCAACACGTTTCTATGTGAGTCATCCGATAAAATCATATTTACTAAAATGGGACCGACTGGGACGATAAGAACGAATTTAATGAAATAATATCAGTGACATACACGCACAAAATACGGGTCTCTATTGTAATGAACATATCGGTCCTCGCAGAAACGTTGGTACCTAATTTCCTGTTTAACGCGAACATTGCTCCTGTTATTTTGGAAGATGCATTCCGGTCCAGGGTCAACAAAGGAAAAGATACGGCTTAGACATGAAAAAATTCGTTCATATTTGGTAAGTAGTTCGCCAGTGATCGGTCGTTTTTGGGACCTGTTCATTTCTACTCGTTCCTTGTTTCTTTTGTATTTAATTACCGAGTGAGGTGGCACAGTGGTTACGACACTGCACTTGTACTCGGAAGCAGGACGTTTCAAATCCACGTCCAGCCATCCACTTTTAGGTGTTCCGTGATTTTCCTAAGTCGCTACAGGCAAATTCTAGGATGGGCACGGACGTTTTCCTTCCCATCTTTGAAACATACAGAGCTTGTGCTCCTTCTCTGATGACCTAGTTGTCGATGGGATGTTAAATCCTAATCTTCTTTCCTTTTTTTATCTGACAGTGTAGTTGTTGTGTACATAGTTCCGCGTAGTCAGCGCGTACACAACTTTCCCACTAGAGCGCGCCCCGCTAAGCACAACAGCGCAGGCGCAGCGCTCGTCCGTCTCCGCACTACGAGATGGCGCTGTCATAGAGACGGACTAAATTCTGCTTCCGCCGATCCGCGTATTAATATGTAACGCAGCCAATGAGATTGCTGCTAACGTAGAACCTTTTCTCCTCGCGGATCACACTCGTGCAGTGATACATGAACGCTCGAGGTATTATAACGAGGGTACAGACCTCCGATTAGTCAGTCTGCATCAGTCTGTACCAGTCTGCATTTATCTGCACCTGTCTGTACCAGTCTACATTAGTCTGTACCAGTCTATAGTCAAGTTTGTGTGCGCCTAATAAGATTATCATATTCCTGTACATAGCCATGAAGAGAAATGTATAGACACTTCGTCAAGTATCAGAGATAGGTGAGAATAAGATTAACGTACCAAGACCAAGGGAACTTCAGATTGTCAATTGCAAACAGCATCCAGAATCAAATTACATAATGTCTATATTTTTTATTATTTTAATAAATGTGTGTGAAAGTTAATCAAGTTCTGTTTAAAGTTGGTCACCGTCAATCTGCTACTCTAAGCGTGCAAATGGCATTTCTATCGTCTGACCTAACGGCAGAAGATAAACATGCCACGATAAGACCACGAGACATATTGCTGACACTTGCCTACTTCGCTAGAGCGACAAGTCAAATAATCTGATGGTATGTGTACCGAAGGTCTTACAGAACGCACACCACAATAGTGCTGTATGTGCTTTAAATATTAGAAGTTCTGTACTCAGTAACAAGAGCATACCCAGAAATCGAGTTAGACGCGGAGCATGAGTGGGGAGAGGAAGAAGAGGCAACTCATCTTCGTGGTTAAAAAAACTAGTTTTGAGATTCCCCGACAAAAGGTTCTGGGTGCATTTACTACTACTCTGCCTTACTTCAAGGTCGTACACAATTGATAGGTCTATGAATGGCGTTGGACGTGATGAAAGTTCGCTTTGTGAAGACCATTTTTCGTGGGTCGGAGCAGTTTCGAATCCTCCCCGCCCCCCGCCCACCCCCACCTATCTGCCTCCTTCTCCATCCCCCTCCCCATCCCAACACGCTGGGTACTTCCATTCTCTATAATAACCACATTTTAGAACAGCTAATAAAAAATAAAGCAGAAATTTTTAATATGAAAATTCATGAAATGTTTCCAGTGACGTATGTACTTCCTCTCATAACACGTAGTTCCATCCAATAAGTATATGTACGTAATAAAATATTTCTAATTTTAAAAACTGAAATACGTATTTGAATTATTATCGAAGCGTCGAACCCAACGGGCTACGAAATAGTCAAAATTTGAACTAATATAGTTTGTGATTTGAGCAAACGAAACTGAGATTGGAATGTGCTCCTGGTAGTACAATTACTCCTTTGATGACATCAAAGATTTACCTGCTATGCCTCAGATGCTCAAAAGTGAAAATGGCACTGGAACTGTTTTGATAAATACACTAGTGGCCATTAAAATTACTACACCATGAAGATGACGTGCTACAGACGCGAAATTTAACCGACAGGAAGAAGATGCAGTGATCTGCAAATGATTAGCTTTTCAGAGCATTCACACAAGGTTGGCGCCGGTGGTGACACCTACAACGTGCTGACATGAGAAAAGTTTCCAACCAATTTCTCATACACAAAACAGAAGTTGACGGCGTTGCCTGGTGGAACATTGTTGTGACGCCTCGTGTAAGGAGGAGAAATACGTACCATCACGTTGCCGACTTGGATAAAGGTCGGATTGTAGCCTATCGCGATTGCGGTTTATCGTATCGCGACATTGCTGCTCGCGTTGGTCGAGATCCAATGACTGTTAACAGAATATGGAATCGGTGGGTTCAGGAGGGTAATACGGAACGCCGTGCTGGATCCCAACGGCCTCGTATCACTAGCAGTCGAGATGACCGGCATCTTATCAGCATGGCTGTAACGGATCGTGCAGCCACGTCTTCATCCCTGAGTCAACAGATGGGGACGTTTGCAAGACAACAACCATCTGCACGAACAGTTCGACGACGTTTGCAACAGCATGGACTATCAGCTCGGAGACCATGGCTGCGGTTACCCTTGACGCTGCATCACAGACAGGAGTGCCTGCGATGGTGTATTCAACGATGAACCTGGGTGCACGAATGGCAAAACGTCATTTTTTGGGATAAATCCAGGTTCTGTTTACAGCATCATGATGATCTCATCCGTGTTTGGCGACATCGCGGTGAACGCACATTGGAAGCGTGTATTCGTCATCGCCATGCTGGTGTATTACCCAGCGTGATGGTATGGGGTGCCATTGGTTATACGTCTCGGTCACCTCTTGTTCGCATTGACGGCACTTTGAACAGTGGACGTTATATTTCAGATGTGTTACGACCCGTGGTTTTACCCTTCATTCAGTCCCTGAGAAACCCTACATTTCAGCAGGATAATGCACGACCGCATGTTGTAGGTCCTGTACGGGCCTTTCTGGATCCATAAATTGTTCGACTGCTACCCTGGCCAGCACATCCTCCAGGTCTCTCACCAATTGAAAACGTCTGGTCAATGGTGGCCGAGCAACTGGCTCGTCACAATACGCCAGTCACTACTGTTGAACCGTGGTATCGTGTTGAAGCTGCGTGGGCAGCTGTACATTTACACGCCATGGCTGCCATGTTTGACTCATGCCCAGGCGTATCAAGCCGTTATTACTGCCAGAGGTGGTTGTTCTGGGTACTGATTTCTCAGGATCTATGACCCCAAATTGCGTGAAAATGTAATCAGATGTCAGTTCTAGTATATTTGTCCAATGAATACCCGTTTATCATCTGCATTTCTTCTTGGTGTAGGAATTTTAATTGGCTGTAGTGTACATTGAACTGCACTTTAAAATTGTGTTTTCTTCACAACTCGTAGAACGTGCAAGGATGGACAAAAATATGCAAACACCAAAACCACAAAGCATTCCCAAGCTTAATACGGTGTAGGAAAACCAGCTTCCGTTCGTCTCGGAATGGATACATACAGGTCCTGTACGGTTTTCAAGGGAAACTTATACCATTCTTCCTGCTAAATAATGGCAAGTTCAGGTAACGATGGTGGAGGTAGATAGTGATCACACACATTTCTCTCCAATGAAGACCACAATGGCTCAATAATATTGGGACCTGATGTTTGTGGTGGCTAGGGGAGAAATGACAGTCATCTTCATGCTCACAAAACCAGTGGTGGATGATGCGAGCTGTGTGAACAGCACTCACGTCGTCTGGGATGGATGGATCTGATCAACCGAAAGGGACACACACTCCTTGGCAGTAATGCGATCTTAAAGAGCTACCATTGGGTAGCTGCTCGAATCATAACCAAACCCCTGGCTATGTTCGCTCTTGAGACGTAAACTCTGGGAGAAATTGGAAACAGAGTGAAACAAAACTCATTAAACAAAACAACTTTCTTCCATTGCTCCATAGTCCAGGTTTTAGGGCTTCGGTGCCACATTTTCTTGTTACAGACGTTTGCTTCACAGGTGAGCTCGCCCTGCATTTCCTTGCTTATTGGGCTCCCTTCGTGTAGTTTTGGTTCTATCAGGGTTCAAAAGTGCAGTGACTATCGTCGTCTTATTTTCTGTGACAATCCTTTTCAAGGACTGTCCGTCACGACAGTCATCATACTCAACCTAAGGACATGTGTTTCTCAGCATTACCTGTATGCGGTAGAGGTTTTCGATGCGTGCCTCTTGAAACACCAAACACTTGCACTAGCTTGCTTACAAAAGCCCCAACATATGAGCACCAACAATTCAGGTAGCTCCAACGTAATGCAGTCACGACTACACAGAACACTATTCTGACCAAGAATGACACTTTCAACGCGCGGTATCGTCGAGTATCGAGAATGGTGTAAGAAATATCGACCACTGTAGAGGCACTGCACAGCAAAGCGGTATCACGAGGCGCCAATGAGATGCGAGGAAGAAGCCGTGCCTCCCGTAGTTCCGAAGGGCCACTGCCGCGCCCTCTCTTGCAATAGCGTCGCCAGAGGCTAAAGGGTAGTTCTGTTCGAGGTCAAATCCTACAGACTTTCAGGAATCTCCTGTCGAAGTAACGTCGTTGTACTGTCGCCGTGACACAGCCTGTGTCAACTGTCGCTGTACCAACGCTGTCAGAACTGTGTCACGAACTTGCGTTTTCTAGTGACTGTGCCGTCATTCTGGACTTGTATCGATTCGCCACTTAGTAGTCGTGGCTCCTTTAGTGTGTTCTGAACCGCAAGTCCACATGTACAGTTTCATAGCCACAGCTGGGCCTGGTGAGCGAAGATAAGTTTTGTTGTAATTAACAAAGTATTACTTATTCAGGATGTTCCAGTTAACTGTATTATCATTAGCCACCTCAGTGTCCAAGAAGTCGACACAACAGAACGTATTGAGCGCTTTTTTTACGTGTGACGTTTGCGGTCAAATATAACAGCGCAATCTGCAGTCGTGCCTAACTGCATTTATTCGTATGCATTTGTCGCGGTGTTTCCGTATTTTTGTTCACCCCGTATACATAAACAATCTTAAAGATCAATAATAACAAATATTATTTGTGAAAGTCTAAGTCGTAATTTGGGCACTTTGCTATCAAAAAAGTGGAGAAACTTATTAGAACCGAGTTCCAGCTAATCGGGACTTTTTGTTTCAATTTTAATATATTACTACAACAAAGTAATGAATTATCGGTCGTCGACGCTGAAATGGGGTCACAAAGAACTAGGAACGGAGATTTCGATCAGTATATTCAAAATTGAAAAAGAACGAGTGTGCATAATGAACGAAAGGAACTACAACTCGGTACTGAAGGAAGAAGAGTGGAACTGCAACGAGAGACCACTCGACCAAAAAAAAAAAAACACGATACCGACCGAACGGGGCCTAGGTCGGAACGAGATCGATGTGAACGTAATGATTAACGACCGTTCCTGAAAAGACGTTTCTCTGTCCTGACATTCAGTTTCGTGAACCTTTCTTTTTAAGCCCACTTCTAATGTGGTGGAGAACGGCGCCTTGCCCTGCGAATGGAATATATACCAGGTGAACTAAATTCAGTGATGTGAAGATCATTGAATCTAAAGAATGACTTAAACAACTGCAATAACGTTAAATGTTATCACTGAAGTGCGCCCACAAGACGCTAAACTCCGGTGTAATGAACACGTCGTCAGTCATGAAAATTTTGTCGGTTGTAGTTTTTGGTTAAGGCGACTGTTTACGATGAACAGTCAATCGATATTCGAGTTCTAGACTGGTAAAAATTTTCATCAGTCACGCCTTGTCCAGCAGTAGTTAATCACAGTCACCTTTGCAATTGGAAATTTGTGGTAAGTTCTATAGGACAAAACTTCTGAAGTCATCAGTCCCTAGGCTTACACACTACTTAACCTACATTAAACTAACTTACCCTAAGGACAAAACACACACACCCATGCCCAAGGGAGGACTCGAACCTCCGACGGGGGAGCCTCGCGAACCGCGCCAAGACGCCTTAGACCGCACGGCTATCCCACGCGGCCTCACCTTTGCATTTTTCATGAAAAAAATGAAATAAGGAAGAAGACCTTCTGTAGCTCGGGCACAAATGTCGAAGCTTGTTTGGGTAAGACTATATTATTAAAAAGAAGTCTCATATTTTGCATTAGATTGAATCCTTTAGTCGGTATCTTGCATAGATTTTTCCCTTCTTCATATCACAAGATTGTCCTTCCACCAACAATGGCGCTACAAATTTTCGCACCATGCAAGGTGGAAAAAAACCTGATACCATGGTGACTGAAAACGTTTAGAAAATCAGATAATGATTTTTAAATTTGAACGATTTTGTCGTTTTTAAAATACTACTCATTAAGAGCAATACATTTTTGTACTCAATGAAACCAGTCCTTAAAGCACTGATGCCATCCTTGCACTAGAAAAATCAATATTTAATGATGTTCCGCTGCTTCATTCGAGGACGAAAAAGTGATTCTACGCACTTCACCTTTAATTTTAGGAAACAAAAAGAAATTAGAAACTTCTACGTCAGGTGGAGGGTTGATGGTGATGACCTTTAGGGCACCCAGGTACTCATTTGTTTGTTTTGCTGTATGCAAGGAATGGGTTGTACTGATGTTAAATTATTTTTACTTTTGGGCGGCGCTGACCAACTTTTTGACGAATTTGCTCGAAAGAGGCATTAGTGTACCAATCGGCAGTGACAGGAAGTCTATCTTCATGCTACAGTAACAAAAAGGCACAATTTACAAGGCGTACATGTTTGCTTTCGCCGTTTGCCGACAGGTGGCGACAACGGTAAGTAGCGGTCGAACGAAATAGATCGCAGATGTCAGGCAGTTAGCTTGGACCTCGGTCAACATAACCTCATTCAAACATTAGTCGATTTGTGTCTGCATCTTAAAGTTGTTCTTGATTAAAAATGTCAGTTTACGAGCCTAATTCTCGTCATTTGCGGCAAGTGTTACTGGTTTGTTTCAATATGAAGAAAACAGCGGCTGAGTCTCATCGAATGCTCTCAAGTACGTATGGTAAGGACACTATTAGTGAAAGAACGTGTCGTGAGTGGTTTCACTGCTTCAAGAACGGTGATTTTAACGTCGTAGACCGGCATAGTGGTGGAAGAGAGAATGTTTTCGAAGATGCCGTATTGGAGACATTGCTGGGTGAAGACTCGCGTCAAACTCAAGAAGAATTGGCACAATTAGCGGGAGTGACACAGCAAGCCATTTCAAAACGTCTGAAGGCTATGGGCATGATGCAGAAAGAAGGAACTTGGGTCCCGTGTGAGATGAAACCAAGAGACGTTGAACGGCGTTCGTGTGTTTGTGAACAGTTGCTTCAGAGGCAGAAATAGAAGGGATTTCTGCATCGCATTGTGACCGGGGACGAAAAATGGATTCATTATCATAACGCTAAACGTAAAAAATCAAGGGGATATCCCGGCCATGCTCCCACGTCGACGGCCAAACCGAATATTCATGACTCCAAGATCATGCTCTGCATTTGGTGGGATCTCGGCGTCGTGTGTATGAGGTGTTAAAACCGAGTGAAACAACCACAGGTGCTCGTTATCGAACGCAATTAATGCGTCTGAGCAGAGCATTAAAAGACAAACGGCCGCAATACATCGAGAGGCACGATAAAGTGCAAGTCGCAAAAGAGATCAAAAAGTACTTGGAAACGTTAAAATGGGAAATCGTACCCCACCAGCCGCGTTCTCCAGACATTGCTCCCTCTGACTATCGCCTGTTTGGATCAATGGCGCATGGCCTGGCTGACCAACACTTCCGATCTCATGAAGAAGGTCACAAATAGGATCGATTCGTGGATCGCTTCAAATGATGAACAACTTTTTCGACGCAGGATTCGTACACTGCCCGAAAGATGGTCGAAAGTAGTGGCCAGCGATGGAAAATACTTTGAATAAAACATGTGTAACCTTTTGTTTTAATAAAGTCTCAAATGTTGGGGAAAAAACGGCGGAAGCAAAGTTGTACACCTTGTACAAAAAAACTAGCGATCATCTTACCAGCCCTGTGAATTCATCGGTCTTTTGTAGGCATAGTTTCTGTTCGACAAACTCACTGAACCGATTGACTTTTCTTTGCAGTATCATAAATATAAGACCAAGACTCATCACCAGTAGCTGTATTCCATACTAAATCTGAAGTGCCGCCTTCGAATTTTTCCCGAGCTTTTGCGCACCAATCAGTGAGTTGCTGTTTTGACTGGGAGTCAGTTTATGTGAAATCCGTGGGCAACAAAGTATTCTGAAGCCTAACTGTTGCTGTAAAATATTTTGGATTTGACTCGTACTAGTGTCCAATGTCGCACGAATAAATTCGTAAGATGTCTGCCGACGCCCTCCAAGCACTGCTCGAACAGCGGCAATATTTTCGTCAGTAAGAGTAGATATTGGGTGTCCTTCACGAAATCCATCAGTTAGGAAAAAACGGTTCATTTTGAATTCGCTGTTCCAGTTACAAATAATAGCCTTAGATGGGGCTTCTTCGCCAAATGCATTTCTAAGCCGAACTCCACATTGTTTAGGTGTTAATGATGATTTAAAATGTTAAATCATCGAAGCCCGTAAGTTCCTCCAGTTAAATTCGTTTTTGTGTGTGCACAAAATATTTAAAGGATAATTAACAAACGATTAGAGCTAATCGAACAAACTGCACTGCAATCAAGTTGCAAAACAGTATAGATATGAAATATTAGCAAATAGTATTTGTGTTTAAAAGTATGGCGTTCCAAAATTTGGCATTACCCTGATAAGGTCCATGGCAGCAGACCTCAAATTGAGCGAAATTTTCCAGCTAACCGCGGGTGGGAAACGCACGGTTGTAGAGCTACACCCACAAAACGACAGCCAGTCAGCGACGAGTGCCTGGAGATGTGTCTATATGCGAATGGATTTGTCCGCCTGAGCTGCCGCGGTGTTGTGCTGTGTTTGCCGTCGTCCGCTGCTCTTGCTATTAATCTCTGTACATCAGCAACTCTTGAAACATGTGGCCTTCAGATGTCGCTATTAATATTGTTGAACTGTACAGTACCACGTGTCGACTATCTCACGACAGTGCCGTATCTACAGAACAGTTCATTATATTAACAAATTAATGGCATTATGGTACCTTCAGCGTAGTTGATTTAATAATGAAGGTTACCCCACGCAGCTCAAGGAACATAGGCTACACGTCTAACGTCACCATCCAGGAATAGGAATTTAAAGTTTTCCTAGTCTTTACCGTTCAACTGGAACCATTGTCTTCAGCTATTTAATCAGTAACTGCACTCTTTAGCATTATAGGCACTAGCTGAAGCAAGTTAGCTTAAGTGTACAGCTCTCCGCACGCTCGTCGCTGATTGACTATCGCTTCATGGCCATAGCTGCACAACACAGCATCGCCGTCCGATGGTTACTTGGTAAACTCTGAATGCGAACATTTTAGGGTAGGCTTTAGCGTGACTGTTACTGACATTAAATGAACAACAAGTTTACTGTTACCAATCACTGCTTTTTTATCTCCACGACGCGTTTCAAAGGTTTAAACCTCCATCATCAGGTGGATTTAAATTTGTTAGTATTACATTTGTGTGTATGTTGTGTTACGATTTTTTTTGGAGAAACTTGTGGCACTGTCTCCAGTGGTCACAGGTTCCTTCGCCGTCGTAACACATCACGTGTATACTGTCATACTTTGTAAACATGTTTGTTTACAAAGTGTGGCAGTATGCATGTGATGCATACTGTCTCCAGTGGTCACAGGTTCCTTTCGCTGTAGTAACACATCACATGTGTACTGTCATACTTTGTAAACATATTTGTTTACAAAGTATGACTGTATACATATGATTATTTGTAAAAAGTATGACAATATACATGTGATGTGTTACTACAGCGAAAGGAGCCTGTGACCACTGGAGACAGTGCCACAAGTTCCTCCAAAAAAATCGTAACACAACACACACACAAATGAAATTACAATGAAATGAATACCCCTAGCTGCATACAGGCGTTGATATAAGTCAAGGGGGACAGTTGAAAATGTGTGCCCCGATCGGGACTCGAACCCGGGATGTACTGCTTACATGGCAACCGCGCTATCGATCTGAGCCACCGAGAACACAGAGGCTCAGCTGGATAGAGCGTCTGCCATGTAAGCAGTAGATCCCGGGTTCAAGTCCCGGTTGGGGCACACATTTTCAACTGTCCCCGTTGACTATATCAACGCCTGTATGCAGCTAGGGGTATTAATTTCACTGTAATTTCATTCTAACGAGCTGCATGGTCACCGATGGTATCCGTTCTTTCGGATATGTCCGAAAGAACAGATACTATCTTCATATATACACATACAAATGTCATACTAACAAATGTAAATCCACTTGATGATGGAGGTTTAAACGTTTGAAACGCGTCGTGGAGATAATTAAACACTGACTGGCAACGGTAAACTTGTTGTTTCATTTAATGGTAAACTTTACTTCACTCGTCGTTCCCCACTCACATCAGACCGTATTATTGGGGTGTTTTTCTCCATCCCATGTGCTCATGCAACACCTTCTTTAACCTCAACACAACTCTTATTTTAGTTCACATGTTCTCGCTGCAGCGTATGACATGCGTGGCGACCCCTCCCGTAGCGCTAAAAGCTCTCCACAGCACCGCAGCACAAACGGCAGCCGCCATTCCCAGCAAACGCACTAGCTACGGCCGGCTGGAGACAAGGTCCGCTGACCGCTGACATGGACGGAAAATATTCGCGCGCACCATTCTCCCTTGTGTCTACTGCCTCTGCTGTTTCGAGGGAGAGCTGAAATTTATCAGGTGGAATGAAGCGGATCTTGTTGCGAAAAAGAGCTACCTTTCTCTTTCTATTAATCATCATTTCTTTCCTGCAACTCATTAAAAATTATGCGGACACCGCTACGTAATGTGGAAATAATCACTAGAGGTCACGAATACAGTGCAAAAGGAGGCGGGGAGGACTGCGTTGTCGGTAGATGAGCAGTAAGATCAGAATGGTTCGGTCATTAGAGCTCAATGACTTCAATTGTGGTCTAATCACTCCACGTCACCTGAGTAAGAAATGTGTAGAGACTGAAACCTCTCCTTAGAAAAATTTATGAATTACAATGCTGATAAACCTCTTACGTCATTTGATTTTCAAACAGCTGAGCAGAACTGAACGTACTCAGACAGTCACTAAACTGACACAATATTTTTAGTGCAACGCAATCTGACTTTCAGTACTCCCTACAAAAGGATGGCCCTGACTGACAATAACCTATACCTTTCCTGAATCACTTACCTCACAAAAATCTTCGTTACTCAAACTACTGCAATACAGCGAGCGCCAATACTGCCAGTTAAATAAAAGATTCTAACTACTGAAGGAATTAACTACTTATCGGCATAGTTAGCAAATGAAAGATTTTGATACAGAACGAACAATGTATTTACCTTAATAATGTTCAAACGTCATATATATATATATATATGTGTGTGTGTGTGTGTGTGTGTGTGTGTGTGTGTGTGTGAGCCGCGAGCAGTATATATATATATATATGTATCAGTTCATGATATCAAGTATTACAAATTTACTCTTTCTGATGGACACACGTCCAGATCGACCGCTCTCAAAATTCTGCCATCTCCCTCCCCACAACCACCACTGCTCGCGGCTCACCTCCAACTGCCCAACACTACAATAGCAAATATTCCAACAATGCAGACCAGCCACAGACTTCACACAGCAGAGTCAGTGATTTTCACATAGAGCGCTACGTGGCGTTACCAACATAAAAACCTAAACAGCCTACTTCCAAGACGTTTCAACCCTTCTAAAGCTGCGTAAGTCGACTGTTGGTAATGTCACTGCGAAGTGTAAACACGAAGGAACAACCACAGCTAAACGAAGGCTAGCTATACATCACGTACTGATAGGAAGAGACCATCGAGCATTGCGGGGGATGGTGCGAAAAGTCGCATGAAATCATCGAGGCAAATCATTCTTTAGCTGCAAAGTACTACTAGCAGTCCAGCTAACACAGTGATTCTGTACAGAAGTTAAAAACAATGGGATGCAATGGTCCAGTAGCTCCTCAAAAGCCAAGCATTTGTGTACTAGTGCTAAGCAAGTCTTGAGGTGCAAAGAGCGACACTACTCGACAGTGGGTGACAGGTGACTCGAAACGAGTGAACTGGAGCGATAAATCGCGCTATACCCTGTTGGGTTTGTCGAATGCCTGGAGAACGTTGCCTTCCGTCAAGTGTAGTGCCAGTAGTGAAGTACAAAGGAGTTGGTGATGTGGTATCGGGTGTTTTCCGTGGGTAGGCTATGATCCCCTCACGGCGCTTCAGAAAACGCTGAAATGCGGAAAGACATGAACACAATTTTGAGCATTGTGGACTGCCTATGCCGGAGGAACGTTTCGAAGACGGTGATTCCATCAGCGCAGCAGTGCGCCCGGACATAAGCTAGCATCTGTGAGGCAATATTTTCTAAGCAACAGCGAAGGATACGAACACAATTTACAGCATTGTGTACTACGTACAAAATGGTTCAAACGGCACTGAGCACTATGGGACTTAACTTCTGAGCTCATCAGTCCCCTAGAACTTAGAACTAACCTAAGGACATCACACACATCCATGCCCAAGGCAGGATTCGAACCTGCGACCGTAGCCGTCGCGCGGTTCCGGACTGTAGCGCCTAGAACCGCTCGGCCACTCCGACCGGAGTACTATGTACACCAAAAGAACATTTCGAAGACTATGACTGTTTGTATCAGCATGGCATTGCGTATGAGGCAATAGTATGTGCAGTAGCATTTCGGAAAGAGATTGGTCTGCGTAGAGCCTCGACCTGAACTCGGTGGAACATTTTGAGAAATGAGTCAAAACATCGCTCCAGACCCCAGCGTCCAACGTCAGTACTTCCTCTGGGTTCGGCTCTTGAGGAGAAATGGCCCACCATTTCTCCACAGATATTCAGACACGTCACTAGAGGTGCCCTAGGGAGAGCTCAAGCCATAATCAATGCGAAGGTAGATACACCCCACATTAATGTCCACTAATAGGTGTTGGTAGTGTGGTTTGGGTGCCGCAACAGTAGCTCATCGTGTTCGGTCAGAGGGTTAGCTGCCTTCTGTAGTAAAGAAATTGAGTTAATGGATCGACGATGAACTTGAACAAGCGTCGTCGGAGGTCCGTACCGAACAAATAGAACGAACAAAATGAGATCAACAAATAAAAACAGGGGTGGGGGGTGTTGTAACGGCGACCGGAACTGTCGCGGGGTTGAAGTGATGGAAAGCGCGGCGGGACCCTCGGAGCGGCCCGCGAACAACAACACAACGGGAGAGGACGGACACGACCAACGAAGGACAGAATGTACAACAACAAGATCGAAACAACGGAGTTATAAGAAAACCTAACAACCACGTCCACTCGTACACAGAACAAGAAAGTAAATAAGCTGTCTAGGGCGAGGCGATGTATCCAGAGATGTACGCAAGATTAGACTCGCTGGTCGAGCTTTTTTTTGTTTTTCTTTATTGCTATTTTCATACCTTATACAGATAGGCCGGCAGCAGCAAACTACGCCACTCTTCGGTCATAGATAGGACAAACGATACATAAGGAGACATCGAAAAATAGACATAGTGGATAAACAACAGTAGACATGCAAAATTAAAATACATGGGGCCGTTCACAGGCGCAGTGTCCAATATAAGAAAACGTTCAGAAACGTGGACATGAACAGAGATGGCAGTTAGGACGCACGCGAACTATGGACCACAAACGATGACACACTGGAACACGAACCCGAAGGCACACACAAACACTAGGCGAAGATCTCTGGCGCGCGAATGTTCACTGTTCGTGTACAATTCTGGGGGCCTGCCAAAGGGCAAAAGGTGGGTGAGGAGGGAGAGGGGGAGGGTGTAGATGCCAGTGGCAGAGGAACAGGGATGGGGAGGACAGAAGGTAGGGGGGTAAGGGTAGCCCAGGGAGAGAAGAGGGAGGGAGGAAGAGAGGAGGGAGAGAAGGGAGAGAGGGTGCCCTTGGGAAAAACATATGGGATAGGAAGGGGAGGATCAAAGTTGGTAAGAGGGGTAGATGGAGGGGATCTACATCTACATCTACATCTATACTCCGCGAGCCACCTTACGGTGTGTGGCGGAGGGTACTTATTGTACCACTATCTGATCCCCCCTTCCCTGTTCCATTCACGAATTGTGCGTGGGAAGAACGACTGCTTGTAAGTCTCCGTATTTGCTCTAATTTCTCGGATCTTTTCGTTGTGATCATTACGCGAGATATATGTGGGCGGTAGTAATATGTTGCCCATCTCTTCCCGGAATGTGCTCTCTCGTAATTTCGATAATAAACCTCTCCGTATTGCGTAACGCCTTTCTTGAAGTGTCCGCCACTGGAGCTTGTTCAGCATCTCCGTAACGCTCTCGCGCTGACTAAATGTCCCCATGACGAATCGCGCTGCTTTTCGCTGGATCATGTCTATCTCTTCTATTAATCCAACCTGGTAAGGGTCCCATACTGATGAGCAATACTCAAGAATCGGACGAACAAGCGTTTTGTAAGCTACTTCTTTCGTCGATGAGTCACATTTTCTTAGAATTCTTCCTATGAATCTCAACCTGGCGCCTGCTTTTCCCACTATTTGTTTTATGTGATCATTCCACTTCAGATCGCTCCGGATAGTAACTCCTAAGTATTTTACGGTCGTTACCGCTTCCAATGATTTACCACCTATGGCATAATCGTGCTGGAATGGATTTCTGCCCCTATGTATGCGCATTATATTACATTTATCTACGTTTAGGGAAAGCTGCCAGCTGTCGCACCATGCATTAATCCTCTGCAGGTCTTCCTGGAGTACGTACGAGTCTTCTGATGTTGCTACTTTCTTGTAGACAACCGTGTCATCTGCAAATAGCCTCACGGAGCTACCGATGTTGTCAACTAAGTCATTTATGTATATTGTAAACAATAAAGGTCCTATCACGCTTCCTTGCGGTACTCCCGAAATTACCTCTACATCTGCAGATTTTGAACCGTTAAGAATGACATGTTGTGTTCTTTCTTCTAGGAAATCCTGAATCCAATCACAAACCTGGTCCGATATTCCGTAAGCTCGTATTTTTTTCACTAAACGTAAGTGCGGAACCGTATCAAATGCCTTCCTGAAGTCCAGGAATACGGCATCAATCTGCTCGCCAGTGTCTACGGCACTGTGAATTTCTTGGGCAAATAGGGCGAGCTGAGTTTCACATGATCTCTGTTTGCGGAATCCATGTTGGTTATGATGAAGGAGATTTGTATTATCTAAGAACGTCATAATACGAGAACACAAAACATGTTCCATTATTCTACAACAGATTGACGTAAGCGAAATAGGCCTATAATTATTCGCATCTGATTTATGACCCTTCTTGAAAATGGGAACGACCTGCGCTTTCTTCCAGTCGCTAGGTACTTTACGTTCTTCCAGCGATCTACGATAAATTGCTGATAGAAAGGGAGCAAGTTCTTTAGCATAATCACTGTAGAATCTTAAGGGTATCTCGTCTGGTCCGGATGCTTTTCCGCTACTAAGTGATAGCAGTTGTTTTTCAATTCCGATATCGTTTATTTCAATATTTTCCATTTTGGCGTCCGTGCGACGGCTGAAGTCAGGGACCGTGTTACGATTTTCCGCAGTGAAACAGTTTCGGAACACTGAATTCAGTATTTCTGCCTTTCTTCGGTCGTCCTCTGTTTCGGTGCCATCGTGGTCAACGAGTGACTGAATAGGGGATTTAGATCCGCTTACCGATTTTACATATGACCAAAACTTTTTAGGGTTCTTGTTTAGATTGTTTGCCAATGTTTTATGTTCGAATTCGTTGAATGCTTCTCTCATTGCTCTCTTTACGCTCTTTTTCGCTTCGTTCAGCTTTTCCTTATCAGCTATGATTCGACTACTCTTAAACCTATGACGAAGCTTTCTTTGTTTCCGTAGTACCTTTCGTACATGATTGTTATACCACGGTGGATCTTTCCCCTCGCTTTGGACCTTAGTCGGTACGAACTTATCTAAGGCGTACTGGACGATGTTTCTGAATTTTTTCCATTTTTGTTCCACATCCTCTTCCTCAGAAATGAACGTTTGATGGTGGTCACTCAGATATTCTGCGATTTGTGCCCTATCACTCTTGTTAAGCAAATATATTTTCCTTCCTTTCTTGGCATTTCTTATTACACTTGTAGTCATTGATGCAACCACTGACTTATGATCACTGATACCCTCTTCTACATTCACGGAGTCGAAAAGTTCCGGTCTATTTGTTGCTATGAGGTCTAAAACGTTAGCTTCACGAGTTGGTTCTCTAACTATCTGCTCGAAGTAATTCTCGGACAAGGCAGTCAGGATAATGTCACAAGAGTCTCTGTCCCTGGCTCCAGTTCTGATTGTGTGACTATCCCATTCTATACCTGGTAGATTGAAGTCTCCCGCTATTACAATAGTATGATCACGAAACTTCTTTACGACGTTCTGCAGGTTCTCTCTGAGGCGCTCAACTACTACGGTTGCTGATGCAGGTGGTCTATAGAAGCATCCGACTATCATATCTGACCCACCTTTGATACTTAGCTTAACCCAGATTATTTCACATTCGCATTCGCTAATAACTTCACTGGATATTATTGAATTCTTTACTGCTATAAATACTCCTCCACCATTGGCTTTTATCCTATCCTTGCGGTATATATTCCATTCTATGTCTAGGATTTCGTTACTGTTCACTTCCGGTTTTAACCAACTTTCCGTTCCTAATACTATATGCGCACTATTTCCTTCAATAAGAGATACTAATTCAGGAACCTTGCCCTGGATACTCCTGCAGTTTACCAATATTACGTTAACTTTTCCTGTTTTTGGTCTCTGAGGACGGACGTTCTTTATCAACGATGATAATGTCCTCTCTGGTAAGCCGTCAGGTATTTTATCGTTTCGCCCAAGGGGGGTCCCTCTAACCTAAAAAACCCCCGTGTGCACGCCACACGTACTCTGCTACCCTAGTAGCTGCTTCCGGTGTGTAGTGCACGCCTGACCTGTCTAGGGGGGCCCTACAGTTCTCCACCCAATAACGGAGGTCGATGAATTTGCAACCATTATAGTCGCAGAGTCGTCTGAGCCTCTGGTTTAGACCCTCCACACGGCTCCAAACCAGAGGACCGCGATCGACTCTGGGCACTATGCTGCAGATATTAAGCTCAGCTTGCACTCCGCGTGCGATGCTGGTTGTCTTCACCAAATCAGCCAGCCGCCGGAAGGAACCAAGGATGGCCTCAGAACCCAAGCGGCAGGCGTCATTCGTTCAGACATGTGCTACTATCTGCAGCCGGTCACACCCAGTGCGTTCAATAGCTGCCGGAAGGGCCTCCTCCACATTACGGACGAGATCCCCCGGCAAGCACACCGAGTGCACACTGGCATTCTTCCCCGACCTACCCGCTATTTTCCTGAGGGGCTCCATAACCCGCCTAACGTTGGAGCTCCCTATAACTAATAGGCCCGCCCTCTGTGACTGTCGGGACCTTGCCGGAGAATCGGCCACTGGCCCAACAGGCGAGGCATCCTGTGGTGGCTCGGAAACGATGTCATCACCACTAGGAAGCAACCCGTACCTGTTGGAAAGGGGTAAGGCAGCCGCCACGCGGCCAGATCCCACCTTCGCATTTCGGCCAGGCACGCGCGAGCCCACCACTGTCCGCCATTCACCCTGGAGTGATGGCTGACCGGTAAGATGCTCACTGCCGGAAGACGCAGCGACATCAGGGGTTCCATGTGATTCCAAGGCCACCGAAGTAGGCATAGGTCTCACCACAGTTGTCCCAACGCCACTACGAGCCGACGCCTGCGCCTCGAGCTCGATGAGCCTAACAGACAAAGCCTCCACCTGCCCCCGAAGAGTGGCCAATTCTCCTTGCGTCCACTCACAACAACCACAGTCCCTACACATGACTATATTTACCCTACCCTATACGGTGACAAATTCCCAAGATAATCTTCTGATGAGCTACTCTGATAATCAAGAAACACTCACTGAAATACGAGACGCGAAAACTACGCTAGGTTTTCCCAGAAAAACTATTTAAAAGCTAAGCGCAGCAAATAAGTACAAAAACGCTTTATACAAACAGTACTCGCTGCTGCTGGTGCTCTCGCTCTGGCTGTCACAAGACAACTGCTGATTCAAGTGACTAGTGGCTAACGGCCGCGAAACAAACAAAAGACGGTTTTAGGGCGCTTTCTGTTCTAAACGATCAAGAAAACACTAAGAAATCTAACACGAAAACTACGTAAAGTTTTATCAAGAACTGTTAGTTACTATGCAGAGCAGATAAACACAAATAGAATCCCTTCCTTAGTGGAAGGTCGTAAACAAAATGCAAAATAAACGCTTTATACAAACAGTACTCGCTGCTGCTGGTGCTCTCGCTCTGGCTGTCACAAGACAAGATGAGGGCATCTTCAGGGAGGGGAGTTGGCGGAAGCCACCTTGGGCAAGGGTATGGAGAGTGGAGACACAGAGAGCACGTGAGACACGGGAATACAGGCATGGCAGAGGACGGGGGTGAGAAAGGACAAGCGGGTGTAGAGGATCCGTATCCGAAATGGCTGAGTTTTTTTTTCTTTATTGTGATATCATTCCCCTGCCCCATATGGGCAGGGGAGGGCTCTCAGTGGCACAATCTGCCGCTCTTCAGCCGAGTGACACGACAACTAAAACAAGAATAAAATGATACATACGTAAGGAGATAAAAAAAGGGGAACATAAAAGAGAGTAAGGGGAGAAAATGGAGGTAAAATATACACTGACATGGAGACGTTCATGGGGGACAGTTAAAAAAGTCACCAGAAACTTAAAAAAAACACAGTTGGCGATTCTTAAAACACACAGAGAAGACACTGAATGCGCAGGCACAGGTTAAAAGTCGGCCACAGTATTAAAAACACTCCGGAACAGCACACTTAAAACCCACTTGGAGCACACATGACGAAGAATAAAACTGCCAGGTGGGACCTGCCGAGGGAAAGGTCAGAGAGGATGGAAAAGGAGGGGAGAGCATGGGGCAGCTGGGGAAGTGGCAGGATGAAGAGAGGAGGGGCATCAGTAGAATGCTTATTCAGTTCTCACCGTGTTTAATCCATACTTCCACACTAATACTGGTATCATTAATTGCGAAAGTAAGTAACTCGGTTACGTTTTCACGACTCTCCCGCTGAACCGATTCCAGTGGTATTTGGTATGGAGACAGCTTGAGCATCGAGGGAGACAATAGGCTACTTTATAAAGTTGTGTCTTTTTTACTATTATTAACATTTTTAAATACGGTATACGTGAGTGACAAGCATACGACACTGACTCGATGATAGGCGACTCTTAATGCCTATGAATTACTCCATGATAGTGCAAATCCAATGTTGTGTGCGTGGTTTATGATATTGAGTTCCTACACTACCAGACGTAGGTGGGTAGCTTTGATAAGACTTACATCTATATTGCTTTATTTTTTGTATGTTGTTTGAGTTAATTTTCAGCTATATACACACATCAAAAAAAGTTTTGCATCACCTCGGTTCCGAGAGTTCCGGAACTTGTACAGAAAATTGGAATAGAGATAAACATAAACATCATTTCCGCTCTTTTTATTGCTAATGAAAACCTCACATTGGAAGTTGTACCACCATACATACTACAGGTAGGAGGATGGTATTCACGTATCGTACAGCCGTTACGGCGCCTTCCTAGACCACCAGCAACGTACGTCGGCCCCACAAAATGCCACCCGAAAGCAGCAGGGAACCTTCACCTTGCTGCACTCCTTGGACAGTGTGTCTAAGACGTTCAGCCTGACTGGGTTGCCTTCAAACAAGTCTCCGACGATTTTCTGGTTGAAGGCATATGCGGCACTCATCGGTGGAGGGAACGTGATGGCAATTCTCAACGGTCCATTCGGCACGCTGTTGGGCCCTTCTGTACCGCGCTGCATGGTGTCGAGGTTGCAAAGATGGACCTCGCCATGGACGTCGGGAGTGAAGTTGCGCATCATGCAGCCTATTACGCACAGTTTGAGTCGTAACACGACCTCCTGTGGCTGCACGAAAAGCGTTATTCAACGTGGTGGCGCTGTGGCGCTGTTGTCAGGGTTCCTCTGAGCCATAATCTGTAGGTAGCGGTCATCCACTGCAGTAGTAGTCCTTGGGCGGCCTGAGCGAGGCATATCATCGACAGTTCCTGTCTCTCTGTATCTCCCCCATGTCCGAACATCGCTTTGGTTCACTCAGAGACGCCTGGACACTTTCCTTGTTGAGAGCCCTTCCTGGCACAAACTTACAATGCGGTATTAGCCGTCTAGGCATGGTTGAACTACAGACAACACGAGCAGTGTACCTCCTTCCTGGGGAATAACTAGAACTGATCGGCTGTCGGACAACCTCCGTCTAATAGGCGCTGCTCATGCATAGTTGTTTACATCTTTGGGTGGGTTTAGTGACATCTCTGATCAGTCAAAGGGACTGTGTCTGTGATACAATATCCACAGTCAACGTCTATCTTCAGGAGTTCTGGGAACTGGGGTGATGCAAAACTTTTTTAAAATAACTGCAAAATCTTAGCCCAATATTTCAGTCCCCTGCTCAACTGCGAAACACCCCAAGAAAAACTTGTCTTCTCTTCTCCAGTATTCACACACCTGAACTCACATGCCTCGGCTCTCGAGGAAATTATGTAGATAGTCAAACAGTTGAAAAATAACAAAGCACCAGGAGAAGAAGGGCTCATTGCTGACTTCTGGAAACTAAACAATCCTACACTTATGCAGAAACTACATCATATAATATCACACATGTGGATGACGGAGCAAATACGAGAGGACTGGAAATGCGCCCTAATTCACCAGCTACACGAAAAGGGCGACAAGACAGACATCAACAATTACAGAGGAATTTCCCTGCTCCCAGTTGCTTACAAAATCATTTCCAAAGCATTCTTAAACAGGATAGAATCCAAGCAGATCCACTAATTGGTGAATACAAGGCCGGATTTAGAAAAGGACGATCATGTGCGGAACAGGTCTTGTGCTTAAAGACGGTATTACAAATGAGGAAATGCAGGAACACAGTAATTACATTCATAGACTTCAGGAAAGCATACGATTCAATGGACCGTGAAACCCTATTTAAAATCATGGAAGAATTTTGGAGCGACCGAAAGACACGAAAACTCACAGAACAGACACTTACAGGAACAACATCCAAAGTGAAATTCGTAAGCGAAATACCAAAACCCTTAGAAATCGACACTGGAGTCCGACAGGGGGACAGACTATCCTCAGTGCTTTTCAGTATTATTCTATAAAAGATCATCAGGGAATGGGAATCTCATATAAAGGGCATTCAAATTGATATCAAAAAAGAAAAGTGCCCTGCTTTCGCTGACGATATTGCAATTATCATCAATTACAGAACAGAAGCGATTCACGCAATGGAAGAACTAGATGAAATTTCACAAAAAACCGGGCTACAGATATCTTACGAAAAAACCAAGTATATGGAAAAGAGCCAAAAAATAAATCCCCTTTAATCACCAAATATGGTAAAATTGGACAAGTCTGCCAGTTTACATACCTCGGAGAAACTATACAGTCCACAGGATTAAACCGAACCGCCAATGAACAGAGAATCACCAAGCTCCAGAAGGCCTACAAGCTAACATGGACACATTACAACAAGAAGTGCAATTCGACAGACGTAAAATTAAAGCACTATAGAACAGTGATTCCTCCAGAAGCCATCTACTAAGCTGAAACAATGGTTATTGACGGTCATTCAAAAATTAAGGAAATAGAAAAGCAAGATTGAAAAATTCTCAGGAAGATTTACGGGGCAATAAAAAAAACGGCATTTGGATGAAGAGACCACAAAACGAGCTCTATATGAAGACCAACGCAGTAACAGACGAAATCAGTAAACGCCGAGCCAAATTTTATACACATATCTATAGGATGGAAGACTTCAGAACAGAAAGGAAACTTTTCCATATTATAACGAAGAGTAAATGCGGCGCAGAATGGCTGAAAGAAGTCCAGATGGATCTGCAGCAGATCAACATAAAAAAAAATCACGAAGATCGCAATGAGTGCCGGAATAAAATCACAAGTGTGAAGTTTGAGGAAAGAACATCGCACCAGCCTGTTAAAAATGGACAGAAAGAAGAACGGAAGAAGGAGCATTCCGAGAGGATGAAGAGTTTTTGGGAAGCAAAGAAGAAAAACGTCCGGATGTGAAATTATGAATTCAAGTTCAATCGCGCTCCTAAATGGGTACATATATATATATATATATATATATATATATATATATATATATATATATATATATATCGCTACTTTTTCCTTAATTTTAAAGTTTGAAAATATAGTATGTTGTTTCAGTACTAGAGCAGCGAACTTAAAACATTTGCTATGTTGGTAATTTTGTTGGATGTTAATGTTATGAACATTTAGGCAGGTCTTTCCCACAGCGCTAAAGCTCAAACTTCCAATTTGTCGTTGGCAGCTCCAAGCAGAACATGTGGCTTTGTTGGTGCTCTAAGATTTTCGCCTCTTCGAGTGGCGTAAAATGCGTATTTTCGAACGCACCGCATTAAATTTCTCCTCAATTGACGAGCCAAACTATTGTCATTTGCTGCTTAATAGTGTGTTTGGTCCGGCTTTGGAAAGCAGTACAGCAGTCTGCACGGCATGGATTCGGCAACTCCGTGGTAGGTTTCTGGAGGTGAGTGCGGAGCTGGTGCCTAATAGCGTCTCAGACGTGTTACATGATGTGCGAATTTGATAGCAAACAATCTCCGAGAGTACATTATCATTTTTCTAAAACTGCTGTAGGAGATTCTGGTCCTGCGACATGGACAGTTACCCTCCTGATAGATTCCATCACCATCAGGGAAGACATCAAGTATGAAGGGCCGTAAGTGATCCTCAGTAATGGACACATAGTCCACAGCCACCGTGATGCCTACTTCTGCTACCACAGGCCTTTCAAGGTGCCCAGGTGAATGTGCCCCATAGCATTATACTGCCCCCACCGGTTTGCACCCGTGGCGCACTGCATGTTTCAAGCAGTCGTACACCTGATGATGCCATAGCCGTATACTGCCATCGTTCTGGTATGACGTGATGGTCACGTACCTGCTGTAGTCTTAACTGATGGTGTCGTTTGATCAACATGTGAACACGAAGGCATCGTCGCCACATCTGTCACAGATAGCCGCATATACTGCTGTAGCCTCCACAATCTCTTATGAGGCATCGAACACCTTGTTGCCAACTCGAATTTGAACTGTTCATCAGTCACTTTCGATATATGCTCACCACAGTAGCCGTTTCGGAAATGCTCGACCCCAGGAATTGAGCTATAACAACGTTCCCTTTGTTAAATTCGTTTATGTCAGTGGATTTCCTTATTTACGAGACGTATTGTCGCTAGAATGAATTTTCATTCGTCTCTGCTCCGCTCGTGTACTTTCCGTACCGCGTCATGCGCACGCAGTGTCACCAGGCAGCATTCAGTCTCACTAGCAAGTGGTCATAAAATTTTGGTTGTTCAGTGTATGTCGCCATTTATGAACTATGTGCTTTCTACACATTTTGGCAGCTGTATCCTCGTTCAGACAATCACTCCCGCATGTGAGTTCATGTGATAAAAGATGTACTTTTGGGAGATTTTGGAAGTTTATAAGTAACGTGCGTTACGTATTGCGCAGTAAGTCAACCGGTGTGGTTTACAGACACGTATTCGGCAAATTTTGATACTAATTATTTGTTCCGAAAATCGTTTACCGTTTTTTCCATCGAAGTTACTTATGTGATGATACAGGGTGCAGCAAAAAGGTATGGCGAAACTTTCAGAAGACATTCCTCACAGGTAGCGGAAGTAAATCTCTATATACACTTGTTGACAACAGATAAGGAACAACTGACACTTGCTACGGAACAACTGTCAATTGCTACGGAACACGAGACCAATGATAGTAAAACGAAATGTAGAGGGTGGAAGAGTTAACTGTAGCGGTCCGCATTCGACTGCTCTTGCAGTGTGGTTTCTGACGAAGGTTGTTGTGGAACCGATTAGTGTGACATTCCGTGTGGAACGATAATATGCCTACAAGACATCATGAGTGGTTACGGTCGTCAACGAGCAGTTAGACGACTCGAAGGCAAAGTGTCACTACTGTGGCCACAGCAATCGATATAAAATTTTTGTATTTGTGGGAATCCACAGCCACCATATGTTTAATAAACGTAAACACGGTCTGTAGTAGTCTGTAATGTGATTTTTATTTAATCGTGCGATTAGCTTACTTCGACTACGGTCAGTTACCATGTGGTTGTAAGAAATTTGTGCACCAATGTTTTATCTTAATGTGAGAAGTGAAAGTGTTATTTATTCATGGCGATGAATGTAGACAATGCAGTGCTTTTCCAAGCTAGTTTTACAGGTGCTTGACAATGACATTTCGACTACTGTCTTACCATGTGGTTGTAAGAAATGTGTGCAGTAATGTTTTATTTTAATGTGAGGTGTGATAGCATTATTTATACATGGCTATGTATGCAGACAATGTAGTGCTTTTCCAAGTTGGTTTTACAGGGGCTTTACAATGACAAGTAGTCGAAATTACCTAACTGCACGGTTAAATAAAAATCGCATTACAGCCAACTGCGGGATATCTTTATTAAAGTAATGGATATGTCATCCCGCGATTCAAAAAGGCCGCTGAAGGTGGAGATGCTATGCGAATTGATGCCTGTGGCCGTAGACGGACTACCACACCACGAGAGGATAGATACCTAGCCCTAGGGTCGAAAAGGAATAAACATCTCATTCCTAGACAGAACACTGCAAAACTTGCAACCGCTAACGGTACATGTGTCTGATCAAAAATGGCTCGAAGCACTATGGGACTTAACATCTCAGGTCATTAGTCCCCTAGACTTAGAATTTCTTAAACCTATCTAACCAAAGATCACACACATCAATGTCCGAGGCAGGATTCGAACCTGCGACCGCAGCAGCAGCGAGGTTCCGGACGAAAGCGCCTAGAACCGCTCGGTCACAGCGGCGGGCTGTGTCTCTGCCACAACCATTAAAGCAGGCTGGTTTGTAGGCTCGGAATCCTGTTAAGCGCTTCTCACTTCAACCACGCCTTCGACAACAAAGAGTAAGTTTGTGCTTTGGAGCACGCTGGTTGGAGTCAGTAACAGTGGTGGTAGTGACGTTCTCCAACGAATCCCACCTCACATTGGCAAATGATTCTCGCCAGCAGGTAGTGTGGAGGGAGAGAAACAGACGGTACACACCAGAGTCTTTATGGACGTCATCGTTATGGCCTAGGTATTATGGTGTGGGCAGGCGTTATGGCACAATGGCCAAACACCACTGCATATCTTTGCCAGAGGTACCGCTACAGCACAACGGCATTGCAGTGAGGTTATACTGGATCATCTCCGTCTGTTTAGAGGTGCAGCAGGTCCGGACTTTCTGTTTATGAAAGACAATGCCCGCCCACACAGGACCACTGAAGAGTCGGGCACATTGAAAATAAAGATACTGAACGAATGCAATGGCCTTTACACTCCCCAATCCTAAACCGTATAGGGATTGCATGGGATGTTCTTGGCAGGTGTGTATCTCAACAAACACCCCTCCCCGAGCTGTGGAAGAAGCGGAAACCACCTTGAGAGAGGAACGGGACTATGACTGCCAAGGACTCCTCAACAGTTGGTAGCAAGCATGAACAACAGATTCAAATGTCCATTAGTGGCCGAGGAGGGCATATTTCTTACTGAGGGTCCGTTATCGATCTTTACGCTGGGAGTCTAACCAGTGAACTACATAAACGTAATTTATGTCTGTTATCCTGTTTTCCCACGTGGTGAATTATTTACCATTATTAAGTATGTACTGTGTTTCGTCTCCATCATTGCCTGTCATTATTCCTGAGCAACAATGTCTCTGTTCCTTCGCAATTGTCATGCAGTGTATGCAAATTGTTGTCGTCTGCTCGCTGCGTCTGGATATCCAGGCTATTCTCAGATATTTCTGTAGAGATTTGTATCTGGTTTTTACGCATAGCTACATTCACTGACCTACGAGTAAGGCTTTTGTATACAATTTATAATTATTTCGTGGAAATTGTCTGAATTATGTTGACCTAATGTTCCTCGTCACTGTGAAAACGTCTATGCCATTGCCGCCAAAACTCGACAGATTAGCAGTGACTCGAGACAGCAGCAAGCTTAAACAAACTCGTATGTTGGGTGATGGCTTACCGTCAGAGTATGTGGGTGGAAATCGAAAGGTTATGGGACCTATCTCAGCTGAGTCATTCTTTTCACTCTACCTTTTACCTAGCATTCTCCTCTAACTGACATGGAGATATGCATTGCAACACATGACAACAACTTCAGACTGACAATTTCTGCTTCCGTCAGATTAGCGATCGGAATTCTTACCCTTAGTTAACTGCAAATTCTTTGACCAATGGACAATGTGTTACTCAGCTTTGGAGTATGGTAATAAATATGAACAGTAACGAAAAGATAACCACCTCATCATCAGTCTGTGATGTGCGACTTACAATTTGAAATAATTAAATATTGTTAATCAAAAGTTTCCCTGCAATCGCTTGAGAACAGTTGCATAGCGGAAAAACATGCAAATTGAAAGCATGTGGTGTTCTGTTTTTTATGCTACACTTAAAATGTTTTCCGAGAAGCTACTTCAGCAGCTTCTGCAAGATTGCTTCGTTTAAATACATTATTTTTTTTTTTTTGTCAATATGGAAAACATCATTCATGTCTCCAGACAACGTTCTTGTCGTGCGCTGCTTATATCGCGCAAGTTGTATAAACGTGACGATATTCAGTTATTTAATCCTTTCAGACCCAGTTTTATCATGCGCAAGTGCTGCCAGCTGTTGGGCTTCGCTATGAAAATATCAGCAGGTCGATGTAGCTCGTGGCCACCAGAATACACGGATGCGGTTGGTTCGCTATATTCCACTGTATAATTGAATATTATTATTTTGTATGGTAATTATTGAATGATCATTTTACTGTTTGTTACATTAGAGAGTAGTTCGTAATTAGTTATTTTAGTCCATAAAATGAAGCCAAGTGTACGAAGTATATTTTGACAACGGGCACATATTTTTGTATAAATCATGCATCTAAAATCATTAAAAACCACCTAAGAGCATTACTACACTATCTTCCTTCACGAAAAATTCTGCGCAGTGGCCTACAAAGAAAATACGCTACGCCACACAGGTAGATGCTAAAGTCGTCAGTATGTCATATGAACATGGGTCCTGACGCGCAATATTTCCGTTG